>NC_080166.1:53848432-55189240 GCF_950295315.1 Erinaceus europaeus
ACTGCAGAGACACAGAAACTATTCAGTAAAGAGCTTTTAAACCCATAAGGTCAAAAAAGAAATTGAAAGGTCTAAGATGGAAAAATACATGTAGGAAAAAACAATGGGCTGATTTTTGGTATCTTTGATTTTTAACAAAACAAAACAAACAAAAGAACCTGTTATCCCTGAGATGAATAAAGCCATGAAGAAGGACTAAGACTCATTTGAACTTCAGAATATTAGAAGGCTAAGGAGACCAGAGACACTTTGGGAACTCGTGTTTATGGATATGAAAAGAAGAATGTTGACTATCTTTATAGGGTCCAGAAATTCTTTGGTCTCTTCTCTCCCCTACACGGTCTACTTGGTTCAACTATGAGTAATGTATAAACATTAATGTATAAACACTGTATAAACTAAATACCAAAATCACAATGGAAACTGCATTATAAAACAGGTAAAGTATAAGTGTATTTGGAGTGTGAGGAAGTATTTGAAGAAAAATACAAGCATTGTCTTCTGTTATGGGATGTTCTTGCAATATCTAGATTGACAAACTAGTACACAGAAGTATAGAATATTATATAAAAATCTGGAGGCAACTACCAGAAGAAATGAGAGCTAATAAGATTACAAGTGTTTTTTTTTTTTTTTTCCTGGTGGGTAAGGATTTAAATGAGCCGGGTGGAAATAAGCTATGGAAGGATTCAACTGTTATGCCTATCCACATTTTTAATCATAAACTACTTTCAAATGATTTTCAGACTACAGAAGGCAGTCACTAAACACCAGGGACAGCTCTTTTAATCCTACTCATGTTTATTTTCCCCTCATGGTTATTGATGTTTGCATTTATTGCCTTGTAGGTTCTCATTAAATATTTACTAAGTGCCTAAGCAAATGAGCCATCAAAGTTGACATAATGAATCAGGGACACATTTTCTAAAGGGGAGAAGGGAAGTAATACAGTTATTACCATAGACTTTATGATGTAAGGCAAGAACTTTCACTTGAGACAAAGTTTCCATTAATTAATAATGTCTTCTTAGCACTCTTAGAGAAATGAACAGAGAGAAGATATCAAAAAGAGGATATAAGATATTTGTTCCAAAGATGTGTCTATGAAATATGAAGATTATGTTCAACTTGAAAAAATTCCCTCAAGGGGCTGGGCGGTTGCACACCTGCTTGAGTGCACATGTTACAGTGCACAAGGATCTGGTTCAAGACCCCAGTCCCCACCTGCAGTGGGGAAAGCTTTGCAAATGATGAAGCAGGGCTATAGGTGTCTCTGTCTCTCTCCCTCTCTGTCTCTCCCTTTCTTCTCGATTTCTGACTGTCTCTATCCAATAAAAAAAAGATAATTAAAAAAAATAAAATAAAAAATTCCCTTAAAATATTAGCTGCCTAAATATGACAGGCTGGTTATTCTGATACTATCAATTCTAAACATGACCTTGGCTTTCACTTCTGTCCACATTCCACACACACACACACATACACACACACACACACACACAACCCTCAACACTGACTCCACACACATAGTGGTAATAGATTTCTGATTGGCATTGATCAGGTGAAATGATTCCAGAATATGGCATATTTTTCCTTGGGGAGCTTGACACACACTAGCATGTGCACAAATGTCTTGGATTCACACTGCACAAGTAAGCAACTATTAGCTTCAAGAATCAATTTGACATTTTGGTCTTATATACAACGCTCTTAAATTTTTATAGAGCCAACAAGAAATTGAGAGGTAATAAAGGAAACAAAGAGGGACAGGAAAAGAGAAATACCAGTAGCACTGCTTCATCTCTTGTGAAGCTTCCCACCTGCAGGTGGAGAACAGGGACTTGAACCCGGGTCCTTGCGCATGGCAATGTGTGCACTCCACCCGCTGTACCACTAGTCCCTGTAGAAAGGGTTCTTTTCAGAGTCTTCTCAGATCTCCATCTGTGTATTTCTCTCCTCCAGTATTCTTTTTTTTTTTTTTTTTAACCAGAGCACTGATCAGCTCCGGATTATGGTGGTGCAGGGGACTGAACCTGGGACTTTAAAGTCTCAGGCATGACAGTCTGTTTGCATAACCATTATACTATCTATCCCTGCTCTCTCCTCCAGTATTCTTTCATTAGGATTAATAAGGAAAAGGCTTTCAGATAGGAAGACAGAGATAACTACAAAGATAAGGTATTTACTTCAGCTTACTCCACTGTTTCATCTCTTCCCAATCCTGCCTATGGAGCCATCAATCTTCACTAAAGTACAGATTAATGGAGATGAAGCCCTGACGAACAGAGACCTAGACCTCACCCAAAGAGAAATAACTGAAAAATTGTGTGTGGTTCTGTCTCTTAGCAAGTTTGCTTGTTTGTTGAAATGCATGAGAGCAAAGAGGCATGAGAACACCACATACTAGAGCTTCTTTTCAGTTCCAAAATAGTTGCTTCCAGATGGCATGCATTTTAAGAAGGCATATATATATTTAATGAGGGAGAATCATCAGAACATATGTAGTGCTAGGATTGAACCCGAAGCTTCACATATGGAAGACTTGTGCTTTCTTTACCTGTTGAGTCACTTCCCTGACCTTCAGACAATATGCATTTTTCCTTTTAGTTTAAAAAGATTTATCTGATCACATATGACAGCTTCACATGAGGCAGAGAAGAGAAGGATGAAAAAGAGGGGAAGAGGAGGAGGGAAATTAGAGCTACACTACAATGCGTGTGGTGTCAGGAATCTTGAGTATGAAAGTCTGATGTTCTACCAGATGTGATACTTTCCCAGGCAGGCCAATGTGTATTTTTATTTATTTATTTATTTGGTTTTTTATTGTTGCTGTAGTTAGTATTGTTATTGTTATTGATGTCATCATTTTTGGATAGGACAGAGAGAAATGGAGAGAGGAGGGGAAGACAGAGAGGGGGAGAGAAAGATAGACACCTGCAGACCTGTCTCACCACTTGTGAAGTGGACCGTCCCTCAGGTGGGGAGTCAGGGGCTTGAACTGGAATCCTTACTCTGGTCCTTGCACATTGTGCCATGTGCGTTTAACCTACTGCTCTACCGCCCACCCCGTCCCTGTCCCCCCCCCCCCTTTTAAGTTTCTTTATTGGGGGATTAATGTTTTACAGTCTTCTAGTGAAAGGAATGGAGATACAGAACTCTGGTGATGGGAACGGTGCAGAATTATACCCCTGTTATCTTCTGATTTTGTAAATCAATATTAAACTATTAATAAAATAAAAAATAAGGGAGTTGGGTGGTAGCACAGTGGGTTAAGCACACATAGTGCGAAGTGCAAGGACCAGCGTAAGGATCCCTGTTCGAGTCCCCAGCTCCTCACCTGCACGGGAGTCGCTTCACAGGCGGTGAAGCAGGTCTGCAGGTGTCTATCTTTCTTTCCCTCTCTCTGTCTTCCCCTCCTCGCTCCATTTCTCTCTGTCCTATCCAACAACCACGGCAACAAATAATAACTATAACAATAAAACAACAAGGGCAACAAAAGGGAATAAATAAATATTAAAAAATAAATTAAATTAAAAAAACTTAAAAGATGATTTACTTGGAAGACTCCTATGTAATCATCTTCCCTGTTGCTGAAACACCATAAAGGGAAATGAAGAGCATCATGTTATGTCACATTTCAGGTATGTGATCCACATGCCAACTGATAACACATGAGAATAGATTTAGCACAATGTTCAGTTCACAGTGAATACTAAATACAATCAATGGTGATTCATAATTAACACAGTTAATTGTTCATTAATTGGTAGACAAATAAATATTACATGTAGATATTTTCATGTAGACAAATAAATATTGTCATGTAGATATTTTCAGGTAAAGGAAAATACCAAAACAAGGAAAGGTTAGCTTGTTTTAATATAAATTTTATTCTCACTTTTAATCAGAGGGTTCTATGTCAGACTAGCTTTTGGGAAGCTATTGTGGGTCTTGTTTTTTTGTAACCAGAGCACTGATCAGCTCTGGTTTATAGTGGTGTGGGAGACTGAACCTGGGACTTTGGTCCCTCAGGCGTGAGAGTCTCTTTGTATAACCATCATGCTATCTACCCCTACCCGGAAAGGTTAACTTTTATGTTACTTCAGAAAAAGAACATTTTATAAAGATATTGGATTAAGTCATTTTTAGTTATTACTTCTTTTTTTCTATAAAAATCAAGTATTGAAAGACAACTAGGTAGGAAACATGAGTCCATTCAGAAGTATACCAGGATTCATTCTCTCTCAGCATAACTTTTCATAATGACTTCAAAGGTGGTATGCTGACATGTTGACACAGCAGTTTATACAGGTACTGGTGAAAAAGATATTCAAGAAAGATAGGGGACTACCATGCCGTGAGCCGTGATGAGATAGTTATGAAGTAGTGACACATTTGTGTACACTTGTTTACTTTACAAACCAACAATGAAGTTCCTGTTCACACCTCATTCACCCTGTGGGAGAATCCAGCTTGTGATTGCTTCTAGTCAGAATAACACAAGAGTAAATTTGTAGCAATGGAAATCAAATTATTTCTTTCCTAATTATAATGGAAAACTTCTTCTCTATCAATTTCAGCGATACTGTTCTGAGCCAATTTTGTATTCTGTATATGAGTGATTTGTCTTCACATTTTAATCTGAGTTTAACTCGCTTTTTTTTTCCAATCAGTTTTAAAGACCAAGTAGTCAGTAATAGAGGAACGAATGATCATTACTCAGATCTTTACAGACGAGCACCACTGGGTCAGTGCCCAGGACTTCTGCCATGTCCATTACAATAATCCCCAGAGGAACTACCTCTACAACCATGTGATGATGAGTAAGTTGCACTGATAAAAATCTTACCACCGATTTCCTGAGAATAAAAAAGTGAGATATCGCGTGTCTGGCAGAGGCACTGATGCAAGGTTGTGGTAGGTGGTTGTTATTGTTTTGTTTTACTTTGTTTCCCTGAAGGAAGAGATGAACTCATATTTTGGCTTTACATTTAGCCCCCAGTTCTCTCCAAGGGAATGACTTCTGGTTACTGTTAATAATGGGCTTAGCTTCCTTCAACTGGGATTTTAGAATTTGTTGTTGTTGCTGCCAAAGTTATCACTGGGGCTCCATGCCTGCATGACCAATCCACTGCTCCTGGTGGTCTTTCTTTTAGTAATACAGAGAGAAATAAGGCAAGAGAGGGGGAGAGACTTTCTACTCCACTGATGAAGCTTCCTCCCTGTAGGCAAAGACCAGGTGCTTAAACCCAGGTCTTAGGACATGATGACCTGTATGCTTTACCAGTTCATCCACTGGCAGACCCCAGGATTTTTAGAATCTTAATAGCTTTACATCTATGTCACAAGCAGAGAAGAAGCTGTTTCAGTTCATAGTCACAGATGAGTGCCCACACACTGGGACCTTCAACATAACGTGTGCTGGTAATAGTGTGGAACAACCTCAACTTCAGTCCAGAAAAAAACAATATGCAAGTCACATGGTCACAAAACTGAAGTTTCTCAGACTTCCACAGTCCACAGATCCAGTCAGCATGGCTAGCACGAACAATAATTAGGGGGGGTTAAGGGGCAGGTTTAAAAACCTACCATGACCTAACCACCATTATCTCATAAAATACATTTTCAAAAGATGGGAAGATTATAATAACATAATAAAGTATAATCTTTTAAGTTAGTACTTTGTTACTGTATCAGAAAATATGTTCTTATTGGCTTCATGAATCTATAATTCTATGAAAATGTGGGAAAGCAAAAAAAAAACAAAAAAACAACAGAACTGGGCTTTTCATCCTGAAATATGATTCAGTGAATGATTCTGAAAGAGGAAATCTCACTCAAAAAAACATGTGAGGTGGGCCTATAGGAATTTTGTTATGATGTTCATAAGATTTAAAGATGGAAATTTAACAAAATTCTGGAGATGAGTTTACCTCCTGCAGGCTATAACCACAAGGCCACAGCTGACAACCAATCTGTTCACTGTCCAATTTTTAATTCGTCCAGCCATTGTTCACTTCTGTCTCCAAACTCCCTCCAATAGGGTCACGACTAGCTCTAGCAGTTGGCATTCAAGTTCAGAGTACCTTGTAACAATAACACCTTTATTATTGATGGCTCATAATACTTAACTTACCACTATTACATTCCATACATACTTTCTCCATGAGCAAAATATCTCAGATTTTTTTTATTTATTTGTTCCCTTTTGGTTGCCCTTGTTGTTTTATTGGTGTAGTTATTATTGTTGTTGTTATTGATGTCGTCATTGTTGGATAGGACAAACAGAAATGGAGAGAAGAGGGGAAGACAGAGAGGGGGAGAGAAAGACAGACACCTACAGACCTGCTTCATCACCTGTGAAGCAACTCCCCTGCAGGTGGGGAGCCGGGGGTGGGGGGCTCCAACCGGATCCTTAAGCCGGTCCTTCAGCTTTGTGCCATGTGCGCTTAACCCGCTGCGCTACCGCCAGACTCATATATATATATATATATATATATATATATATATATATATATATATATATATATTTTTTTTTTACATAACTCAGGACATGAAAGTCTCTGGCAAAAAATATAAATATGATAGATACAAAAATATGGTACCATTGCTAGCAATCGATTAATAATATCAAATATTTACATGACAGGGAGATAATAGAAATGTAGACAGGCTGTAGCCACATAAATTTAGCTTTTGAAAATATTGGGGTATCTAAAAGGAAAATCTAGGACCTAGAACCAGTTTCTCAATTTCCATCTATTGTCTGAAGTCATTCTTTTTATTTATTTATTTTATATTTTATATTTTTATATTACAGAATTACATGGTGGCAGGGGTTTGAATCCACACCATTTCCACCACCAGAGTTCTGAATCTTCATTCTCCTTATTGCAATTCACCACAGTTCCCCTAAAGTTGTAGACATGGACCAACCATCTTCTCTACCAACTCTCTGTCCACATTTATACATAGTTGCCCCTTCTTTTTCTGTTTCAATCCTCTCTTTCCCTCTAAGCCACTCATAGCATCGTAGCTACTTCCATATGTCCCTCGCCTTTTCCTTCTCTCTCTCTGGATGCTGATGGAGCTGGAGTACAGAGTCCTCTTACCTTCATCCTATCACTTCTCCCCCTGCTGGGAGTATGGATCAAGGTTGATTAGGGGGAGTAGAAGGTTGGAGTTCTGGCTTTTGGAGCTGCTACTCCACTGAGCATGGGCATTGACAGGTTCTGAAGTCATTCTTCCCACCATGTCTCCTTTCAATATTTACCCCTTGTTCCAAAGTGGACCTCCTCCTTGAAGAGCCTTTTCAAGTACCCCAAACTTTGGTGATTTCCTCAGTTATAAGTTTCTGAAATATTTATCGTCTCATCTCTTATCTCCTAAACAAATAATCAACCTTATGAAAAGACGCAATAAGCAGTCAACAACAAACCTTTTTCCAAACTCATTTCTCTGTGCACAAAGCAAAATATTTCCACTCCCACATGGAAAATCCTACTCATTCCTCAAAACTATACAACTGCTTCCTCTTTTAAGCCCACCTGGATTCTTTCCCCTTCTACTCCAATTAATAGCTTCTTCCCTCATGTCACCGTGTAAGCTTTTTCCATGGAACTAAATGAGTTCTTAATAATGTTATTTAAGGACAAGAAGACAGGAGAATAGTCTAGGTTCAGTGTGGGGTTTTATATGTTGAAGACTAGGGAAATGTTTGATACTTAGGAATCTCACCCAGTTGTCTCCATTTGCTCGTTTGTTTTTTGAGAGAGACAATTTTATTTTAAAAAGGGGAGGGGAAGAACATGAGCTTTTTCTTGAGAAATGAAAAAATAAACAAACAATAACAACAAAAAAAAAACCTGACTCCATGTTTCACAAAGAAAAGGAAAAGATTCATAGAATAGACTTGCTGCAGAATAAGGAAACAGTATTGCCCCTGGAGTAGAAACTTTGGTTCAAAGGATAGTTCTCCTTGAGAAAGGAAGGGCAGGGAGGAGATAGGTTTGTCTCTATCTCCTATTCAAGCTAAAAGACAAGATCATATGCTAAATATCAAAGGAATAAAGCTACTACTGAAGTTTAAAGGGCGAGGAAAAGTTTGAATTCCTCACTGATTTCACTGCAGCCTGGATTGTTCAACTAAAGAGGGTATGAGAAATGACTTTCATGCCTGACGTCCCAAGGTCCCAGGTTCAATCCCCATCACCACCATCAGCCAGAGCTGAGAAGGGCTCTGGTCTTTCTCTCTCTTTCTCTCTCTCTCTCTCTCTCTCTCTCTGTGTGTGTGTGTGTGTGTGTGTGTGTGTGTGTGTGTGTGTGTTTCTTTCCCTCTGCATTTATTCTCATTAAAATAAAATAGGCACTCTGCAGGAGGTGGGGCTACTGAGGATTAGCAGCTGTATGGGATGCATTGGATCGACCTTCTCGTGGTGCATCCCGTGAGTACCCATTCATTAGGGAAACTGACAAACTGACGATCCTTGCTAGCTGACTGAATCCACATGGATCCCAGTCACTTTCAAAGCCAGCAACAAGCTCCTGACAGCTTTCAAGCTGTTGGTCCTGCTCTTCGAGTCCACCCTGTCCAACGTTTGATGTCTCGTCATCCAATCTGGTCTCCTACACCTACACTGAACTTCTCTGTTCCAGACTCTTGGAAACAGAGTTGGCAGTCAGCTGAGGTAAAGAACAAACACCTCATCACAGACCCCTGCAAGCGTCAACCCAGCTTTGACCTAGCACGTTATGATTGGGTCCTCCTTAATCGCTATCGAACAGGCCATGGCTGGTGCGCCGCTATGTTCCATCGCTGGGGAGCCAGAGACACCCGAACTGCCCCTGCGGCTCCAGACAGACTATGACCCACATAGTCAACGACTGCCACCTCTCCAGATTCAAAGGAGGTCTCGAAACTTTACATCAGCAACCTGACGCTGTTGACTGGCTACAGAAGAAGGGCAAACGCTAGAAGAAGAAGAAGCAGCTGTGTTTCTGCTCTGTCCTCTCCCCAGTTAACTGGGATCACCTGGGACCGCAGCAACACAGGACTACAACAACATTGGGAACCCACCAAATCACCGGTGAGTGCAAACACATGTGGCTTGTGGACAGTGAGGAGCCTAAGGAGAGATTCCTGGGGCTAAAGCCCGTTTCTACTCCTGAGCAGCTGATAAGAGTGCGGTAGTTTACTGGTTGAAGCACCACCTCCAGTATGGGTTGAAACATACAGAAGAATGAAACTGAATCACTATATTTCACCAAACACAAAAGTAAATTCCAAGTGGATCAAGGACCTGGATGTTAGACCAGAAACTATCAGATACTTAGAGAAAAATATTGGCAAAACTGTTTTCTGCATAAATTTTAAAGACATCTTCAATGAAATGAATCCAATTACAAAGAAGAC
Source organism: Erinaceus europaeus (assembly GCF_950295315.1). Lineage (NCBI taxonomy): Eukaryota > Metazoa > Chordata > Mammalia > Eulipotyphla > Erinaceidae > Erinaceus > Erinaceus europaeus. The sequence goes on from NC_080166.1 coordinate 53,857,845, forward strand.
TAAGGCAAGAATAAACCTCTGGGACTACATCAAATTAAAAAGCTTCTGCACAGCAAAAGAAACCACTGCCTAAACAAAGAAACCTCTCTCAGAATGGGAGAACATCACTGTACATTCAAGCATGAGGTTCTGAGTTTGATCCCCATACAATACATCAGACAAGAGTTTGATAACCAAAATATATAAAAAGCTTGCCAAACTTTACATGCAATACATCAGACAAGAGTTTTACAACCCAAATATATGAAAAGCTTGCCAAACTCAACAACAAAAACAAATCACCTCATCCAAAAATGGAGAGAGGACATGGACAGAATATTCACCACAGAAGAGATCCAAAAGGCCAAGAAACACATGAAAAAATGCTCCAAGTCTTTGATTGTCAGGGAAATGCAAATAAAGACAACAATGAGATACCACTTCACTCCTGTGAGAATGTCATACATCAGAAAAGATAGCAGAAACAAATGCTGGAGAGGATGTGGTATCAAAGAAACCCTCTTGCATTGCTGGTGGGAATGTAAATTGGTCCAACCCCTGTGGAGAGCAGTCTGGAGAACTCTCAGAAGTCTAGAAAAGGACCTACCCTATGATCCTGAAATTCCTCTCCTGGGGAAATATTCTAAGGAACAAAATGCACACATCCAAAAAGATTTGTTCATAACAGCACGATTTAATAGCCAAGACAGCACAATTTAATAGCCATGTCTTAATAGCCAAGACCTGGAAGCAATCCAGGTGTCCAACAACAGATGAGTGGTTGAGCAAGTTGTGGTATATATACATAGTGGAATACTACTCAGCTATTAAAAATAGTGATTTCACCATTTTCAGCCCATCTGGGATGGAGCTTGATGAAAGCACGTTAAGTGAAATAAATCAGAAACAGAAGGCTGAATGTGGGATGATCTCACTCACAAGCAGAAGTCAGAAAAAAGATCAGAAGAGAAAACACAAGTAGAACCTGAACTGGAGTTGGTATCTTGCACCAAAGTAAAAGTCTCTGGGGTGGGTGGGTGGAGGGAGAGTACAGGTCCTGGAAAAGGATGACAGGACCTAGTGGGGGTTGTATTGTTATGTGGAAAACTGAGAAATGCTATGCATGTACAAACTATTGTATTCGCTGTCGAATGTAAAACATTAATCCCCCAACAAAGGGAAAAAAAGAAGAAAAAATAAAGTCAGTAAAAAATATTAAAAAAAAAAAAAAAAGAGGTTGTAAGACACTGTTAATTGTCCATTGATTTCACTGTTTGGGATTTCAGGTTTCTCCACTTGTCTTGTATTTACTGTCAACCTAGCTTTGTTTACTTTTTGGATTGCATAAAACTGAACTGAACTTGTGGTCCAGGAGGTGGCACAGTGGATAAAATCACTGTACATTCAAGTATGAGGTCTTGAGTTTGATCCCCAACAGCACATGTACCAGAGTGATGTCTAGTTCTTTCTCTCTCTCCTACTATCTTTCTCGTTAATAAATAGATGAAATCTAAAAAAAAAATGAACTGAACTAAAATACTGCCTTCTGAAAATATATATTAAAAATAATGTTAGGAAATTAACTCCCTAATAGCTAGGTAAACAATATATATATAAGCAATGTTGTCTGAAAGGAAGTAGAGAAGCAAACTTTAAACATTTCTAATACTATGAGTCTTCAATATCCACCAGAGCTGTTGAATGATACTTGCTACTTTCGTACCTTTTGTGATAACATATTACTGGATGCTCAGAAATACAATGCATGAGTAGAAAAATAACTGTTTTTCTTTCCTCTGAGTGTCCCTTTCATTCTTAGACTACTACCACTCTCACAACACCGATACCAGGCATGTGAATTTTTCCTACACAAAGTAGATCTGATACATTATCGGGAAACCCTCTAGTTTAGCTCAGTTCTAATACCATCTACCTGGAGATAGCACCAAAACTCACAGATTAAATGCTCAGTCCCAGGAGACTTCTCTCCTCACTTGAGAAGCTATTACAACGTCTGTCCAACTTGGCAACAACAGGGAGGTTCCTAACAGTCTTTTCTCAAATTCAGTTAATTCACTAGAGTGGTCCACAGAACGCAGAAAAACAATCCCTTGGGTTTACTGGCTTATTAAAGGTTTTTTTTTTTTTTTTTTTTTTTTACTTCTAAGCAGTGTAAAATTATTTTAGGAGCTCAATACAAAAAGTTCAACAGTAAACAAAAAGAAAAAGAGGATGCTAAGTTAAGTCAAACATTTTCACAAGTATGTTCATTTGGGGCCGAGCACATGGTATGAAGCACATGGACTGGCATGGTTCGAGCTCCAAGTTTGAGCCCCTGGCTCCCCACCTGCAGGAGGGTCTCTTCACAAGCAGTGAAGCAGGTCTGCAGGTGTCTATCTCTCCCCCTCTCTGCCTTCCCCTCCTCTCTCAATTTCTCTCTGTCCTATCCAACAACAATAGCAGCAGCAATGACAACAATAATAATAGAGACAACAACAAGGGCAACAAAAATGGAAAAAAATGGCCTCCAGGAGCAGTGGATTCGTAGTGCAGGCACAGAGCCCCAATAATAATCCTGGAGGCAAAAAAGGAAGAAGAATATGATAAAAGACGAACAGCCAGATAGAGATAGGGTATAATCCGAGAAGGCTTCAAGTGCAAAGTTTGTCCTCAGGGACTAGGGGTGTACTACCATCCTCACAGAAGTTCTAATAGCTGTATACTATTGTTATTTTATGTATACTTACTCATTTTGTCATGGTCAATGAAATTATTACCTCCATTTCTAATCATTATTCCCTCTCTAGAGAAGGGGGTAAAGAAGGGAACAGCCTAAAATTCTGAGCTCTTAATCATTACTCTTTCCAGTGGCCAACCCACCACATTCATGAGCCCACCCAAAGTGTCAGTAGTTTTAATGGAACAAAAGATGATTCGAGTCCTCTAATCGTTTAGGAACTTACAAGGTCTTAGGAACCCAGTTCAGGGAGAGGGTCAAAATCCAAATATTAGGACAAGAGATTCCCCCAGTCTTATCACTTAGGAATTTTCAGGGTTTTAGGACAACTGTGTCAGGAGACAGGGACAGAGACCACTATACTCTTTTCCCCCCTGTTATCTCACAATGAGTACATAAATGTTAGACAGCTCCATTTAAGCACATGTATACCTTTCTAAATTGAATAAGCCTGGTCATTTTATTCACCTTCAAGTTTTGCAATGAGTCAGCATTTCTCATTTGAACATCCTAGGGGTTGATATTTTTACATGAGTCTTTACAGAACATTCTTGTCTTAGAACAAATTTCATTACTTTGTCCGTTTTCACCTATACTTCGGTACAAGGCACCTAGCTCACTTAATTTCAATGTACTTCAAGAGATTTTAATAGTAGCACAAATAAGTTATTTCAATTCTATTTTCCTTTTGCTTATAAACAGTGTTTAAACCTAAAAACACCTTCCACAAAGGAGATGGGAAAATATACCCATATATCAACAGCTAGAGTGTAACCCATTAGCCCCCAGACAATTAAATGAAAGCAGATAGATCAATTTTTTAATTTTTTTTGTTATCTTTATTTAGTGGATAAAGGCAGCCAGAAATCAAGAGGGGAGGGGGTAACAGAGAGACAGAGAGACAGAGAGACACCTGCTGCCCTGCTTCACGACTTGCAGAGCTTTTCCTCTGCAGGTGGGTACTGGAGGGTTGAACCTGAGACCTTGTGCATTATAACATGTGCGCTCAACTGGGTGTGACATATCATTTTTCTCATTAAATAAATTAAATTAAATAATCCCAAGATCAGAGGAAAAATTGGCAGGCTTGCCCTTGCCAGTTTTTTTTGTTTCAAAAACCTGGCATTTATCTGGAAGCCACTGGGTTGGAGATGGTTGATCTTAGCCTTAGCCAGGTAATATTGATAGCTGTCATGGTCTCTCACAGGGAACTTGGACTGAATCAATATTTGTTGAAAGAATGTGTAAATCAAAGTGCAAAATAAGCAAATATTGGACTTTCCTGAATTAGAATCTCTAAAAAGATCAAACTTTTAGTGGACAGACAGAAACTTTGATAAACCCTTCAAGGGGAAATAGTTCTTTTCACTTCCAGTATTGTTTGACTTACTTTGGGAAAGAAAACAAAAAGGAGTTAGTGGGTTAGAGGATTCAAAAGGTTATGATTAACTTCAAGGAGGCAAAGCTAGTTTTGACAGTTTTAAGATGATAATGTGTATGTGTACACTCAAGCACATAAGCAACTCTTTCTCTCTGACAGTTCTAATATGAAATAAAGTTGACATTTGTTTATTCAGATAATATATGCTATCTTAGGCAATATAAGAAGCTATAAATGGATATAGAGCTGAAGTTCATGTTCAGCTTTTGTCTCAGTTGAAAAGGACAGAAAGGAGCAAGCCAACTAATATTTGCCAAAACAATAAATTAAGTGTTGTCCAGGATACAAAACTTGTTCAAGGATTTTTAAAATATTACTAGCTTACTTGTGTATTTATTTGTTTATTTTGGATAGAGACAGAGAGAAACTGAGAGGCTGGGGGGAGGTAGAAGGGGAGATAGAAAGAGAGACACTTGCAGCTCTGCTTCACTGCTTATGAAGTTTTCTCCTTGTAGGTGGGGGCTGGAGTACTGTGCCCCAGGTCCTCATGCTTTGCAGAGTGTGTACTGGGATATGCAGTACCACCCAGTCCCTCTTGTTTCATGATTTTAAGCGTTAAAATACAATAACTTTAAATTGAATTTAAATGCCATCAACACCCTAAATAAAGCTACAAATGAAATTGAATCACCTTCAGGTTATTGCAGAAGTCTAGATGACAAGCCTGCAGGTATTCAGATAGAATCACCACTTCTCATGTCTCTTCATGAAATAGCTGAGTAGGTAGGGCCTTGTGGTTCTCATAATGTTGACTAGTTAGATAACACACAAACCTGGACCTCTGCATGGAGTACCTGGAGGTAGGAGGCTTTTGGACACAGGCAGAGGGAGATTCAATTGTGTCTGACTTAGCACCAAGGAACTTGATACAGACATGAATTTGTTCTGTTGTGGGGATGCAAATAGTTGGAGAACTCAGTGAGTAGCTGAGGATATCCTGTAAAAAATGAAGCAGAATTTACTAGTCTTCTGGAAGGAAGAAATCATATTCATCTTTTCTTACTAATGCTTTCATCTCTCATAAATATTTACCATTCACCACTACAGCATATCAAAGCAGTTAACAGAAAATAACATACAGAACAGGTCATCAAATTTATGAGTCACAGAATAAGCAGTGTACAAAAGAAAGAACCCAAGAGCGACCAAGGAAGCAATATTAGAAGGAGAAATCAAGGGACCCATACTATGTAGTCAAACAGAACTGAACCTCTAGCTTCAGTAGGACCACTTCCTAGCTCAGTGATATGCAGCAAGTTGATGTACTGTTTAAAATTTATTTTCTATCTCTGTTGAACAGAGGGAAAATATCTAGTGTGGAATATAGTTATGTGGCATAAATGGGATAAAGTATGTCTGGCATCAGGAGCAAAGAGGAGGATCAATGCATCTGTAAAGCAATGTTATTAATGAAGTAAAGAAATTTGTGGAGAGGAGGGGCGGGGCGAGCTCATCCAGCTAAGCACACATGGCACAAAGTACAAGGACCAGCGTAGGGATCTCAGTTCAAGACCCAGGCTCCCCATCTGCAGGGGGGTCGCTTCACAAGTGGTGAAGCAGGTCTGCAGGTATCTGTCTTTCTCTTCCCCCACCCCCTCTGTCTTCCCTTCCTTTCTGGATTTCTCTCTGTCCTAGACAATAAAAAAATGATAAACAACAAGGACAACAAAAAGGGGGGGAAATGGCCTCCAAGAGCAGTGGATTTGTAGTGCAGCCACCCAGCCCCAGCAATAACCTTGGAGGCAAAAAAAGAAAGAAAGAAATTTGTGGGGATTAAAATAAAACACTGGAATAAGTTCCTGAGAATGCATGTAATTGTAAAACAAACTGTTTTAGAAGACTGATCAGCACTTGCTTTGTTCAACTTTTAAAAATTATACATTCAGGAAACACCCACAGTTTTCAACCACAGTTGGCAACTGTGGAGATGAGGAACTAATTAGCAAGTGTTTTTTTGCCATGTAACAATAAATTCGACATACTTTTTTTTCTGTTTACATGTATCAGTGTTAAGCTAGCATCAAATGGAGGAGGGACAGCCATAGCAGTGCTCTTTTCCTTATGTCTCCAACTCCCCAGTACATACGTGTGCCCCCCGGGACCCCCTACACACACACACACACATACATACACACTTCCCTAGACTCAGTGATTTATATAAACAACCTACCTATGACACAGTCCTAACACAATACATAATTTTATTTAAATTATTAGAGATTATTAGGGTTTCTAGGTGGTTTATATAAATATATGAGCCCTAGTGAATCTAAATAAAACAAATGAAATTCTAAAAGTCAATGAAATATGGATAGCCACAGTCATTTATCTAACACTGAATTGTGTTCCTTTGTACACTTGAGATGGATCATAATAGCAAGAAATATAGCTGATTTAAATCTGGTGGGGGTTTTTGTTTGTTTTTAGTTATCAGGATTGTCAATGTGAAAATTAGCTGTTTAAAATTAGATAGTTGGTAAGTCAATTTAATAAAATAATAAATCAATACCTACATTCTACAGTTTTGTAGTTTTAACACTGTTATAAAGGAAGAAAAAGCAGTCTTACATTTTATCTATGAATAAAATATGCAGTAAAAATATGCATGCACACTTGTAAACAAGGCAGAAGCCTTTCCTTATATAGGGAATATAGACAATGGGATGAAAAGGAGATGTGAGTAGCCAGGTGAGCAACACTACCAGCAGGGTGACTCTCAGACAAATCACGCAAACCAGGCCGCAGCCCAGTCACTGGACAGCACCACCTCCAATACCTTGAACCACAAAATTTCACCATTCCAGTGGTGAGAAAGAATCATGATGTGAGGACAGAACCTGAAAACAAAAGTACAAAGGTGTAAGAAACAAGAGTTAAGCCAAGTGACAGGCATTGTGCTTGCACCATGACTACAGATCTCTAAGGAAAGAGATGTCCCTGCACTGCTACCATAGAAAAGACAGGGAGAAAAGAGGATGTTTGTATACATTTTAAAGAAAGAAAAAAGTTTTTTGCCTCCAGGGTTATCGCAGGGGTTCAGTGCCTGCACTATGAATCCATTGCTCCTAGCAGTCATTTTTTTTTCCATTTTGTTGTTATTACTGTTGTTGTTGTTGTTGTTGTTGTTGTTGGATAGGACAGAGAGAAATCGAGAGAGGAGGAGAAGACAGAGGAGGGAGAGAAAGATAGACACCAGCAGACCTGCTTCACCGCTTGCAAAGCGACCCCCCTCACGGGGGGGCTCGAACAGAACCGCATCCTTACTATGGTCCTTGGGCTTCATGGCCTCTGTGCACTTAGCCCGCTGCGCTACTACAGAGCCCCTTGAAGAAAACGTTTTTTGCACTGACATTTCTGCTATTTAGCAATGATAGGAAGTATCTGTCATATTTTGTGTTTTCTCAACTCAGTAATGATTTCAGTCCATGTAGTAACCCTATACCAAAATATTTATATTCTTCCCTGCTTAATGTGTTACTTTATATGGAGTTAGTTCTCTTAGAGAAATATATTTCACTTCCCTAGGTTGTATGGCTATGTTGAAAGCTCTAGTGTTGATGGGGAAAACAAGGGAGACTGACAACTGGGAATGATTTTATAGGCTAGGTTGCTGCTATAGGACAAAACCAACATGTAGGGAGGATTAAATGAGATAATGTCTGTGAAAGTGCTTATAAACTTGAGCACAGTAACATAAGGGATGTTCCATGATACAGTTGGTGAAACTTCATAGATGCAGATTTTTCATCTAAGATACAATGAGCCCATTGTATGAGTGTCAGATGAGAGAGGGCTGGCTAGAGAACATCCCAATAGAAACCAGGAGTCTGAAGTGTCTGCTAGAAAGACTTAGGTAATCTGCGATTACAAGTAGGTTGATCGCATCTGGCTAGGGCGTTTATTTCTGAGAGCTACCTTTTAAGAGGATATGGACAGAGTAAAGCCTGTCTCCTCATAGAAGAGAGTGATCAAGTTTAGAGGAGGTTAGAAGTTCTTTCACATGTATAATGACTGACAGAGATAAACATTTCTTCAGCAATATTTGAATATAGCAGAGTCTAGCATAAGAGAACGGAATTATATCAGGTCAGATGCTACTCAGAGACAGATTTCAGTTCAATACAAGTAAAAACTTTCAATCATGAGAACTGTCAGCAAATTTCAAATGGAGTATCCCTTGCTTTTCAATCACTACAATGACCTTTGTAGAGAATTCTCAGAATGGCTACTATACCATGAAGAATACTTTTCTAAAGTAGTCACTATTACCTGTACCAGGTGACCCTGCTTGCTGTCCATGGATGACTGGAACAAGATTGGATGTCTCACCCAAAGACCCCTACCAGTAAGGCAGATGAGTATGAGAAACCAATTTTGTTGAAGTGCTCTAAGACAATCACCATGAAACCTGGAAAGGTCCTCTTTCTTTGGCGGTTTTATTGTGTAAGTCCTTGAAAAGAATCTACTGATAGTAGGAAAAGTGAGCGCAGAGAACATGAGACAAAAGAAAGGTCACAGAAAAACCTAACAACATCAGGGTCTAGACAGCAGCAAAAGTCCTAGAGCAGACATTTTATAATAGCTAGTTTAATGACATATGGAGATGATGAGACAGTAGTTTCTAGAGAAGAACTGTTTGCTGAATAATAAATACTCAAATGTCCAATGAAAAGACATGAGGGCATTGTTGATTGTAGAATCTAAGCTTGAGTTGTTGACGTTCTTTTCCTGTTCTCTCCCATGATATTGAACTCAGCCTCCAATCACAGAGATAACTTAATTATGTTTTTTGAGTGACTTTTCAACTTCACGTAATCTAATGCTATTATAATATAACATATGCAATAGATAAAATAACAAGAAAATCACCAAGACCCTCATCATGCATAGAAAAAGGGTTTTTTTGTTTGTTTGTTTTTCTTTGGTTTTTATTTTTTATTTGTGGCCTTTCAGTACTTAGAGTTCTTATTGCCATGTGTGTGTCTATAATTTTTTTTTGCGCTTATAAGTACCTTTTTAAAAAATGGCACAACCTCAGAGGTGGCACAGTATATATAAAGTGTTGACTTCTCAAACATGAAGTCCCAAGTTCAGTCCCTAGCAGTGTATTTGTCAAAGCTACGCTCTGGTCCTCTCTCTCAGTTTCACTCCATTAATTAATAAAACTGGGAAAAGTGCGTGTGGCACAAAGTACAAGGACCAAAATAAAGATTCCAGTTCGAGTCTCCGGCTCCCCACCTTCAGGGGAGTCGCTTCACAGGCGGTGAAGCAGGTCTGCAGGTATCTGTCTTTCTCTCCCCCTCTTTGTCTTCCCCTCCTCTCTCCATTTCTCTCTGTCCTATCCTACAATGACGACATCAATAACAGCAATACTAACTACAACAATAAGGGAATAAATGTTTTTAAAAAGCCTGCTGATTTTTAAAAATAAATAAATCCTTTAGAAAACAGTTGCAGGCCACATCTTTATTAGTGTAACAGAATTTGATATAAATTTATTTTTCAATATTTAAAAAACATTTATTATTAATTGATGAGGACAAAGAGCCAGTGTCACACAGAAAAATCAATAAAGATAATCTGAAACACATCCTAGATTTTGGTAACATTTGTAGAACACTGTATTCCAAAAGTTCAGAATGTATATTATTCTTTTTTAAATATTATTATTATTATTTCTTTTTTTATATTTATCTATTCCCTTTTGTTGTCCTTGTTTTATTGTTGTAGTTATTAATATGATTATTGATGTCATTGTTGTTGGATAGGACAGAGAGAAATAGAGAGAGGAGGGGAAGACAGAGAGGGGGAAAGAAAGATGGACACCTGCAGACCTGCTTCACCACCTGTGAAGCGACTCCCATGCAGGTGGGGATCCGGGGTTAGAACCGGGATCCTTACCCGGGTCCTTGTGCCTTGCACCACTTGCACTTAACCCGCTGCACTAGGCCACTCCCAACACATAATTCTAAAACATACATTTGACATTTACCAAAAAAATATTCAGAGTAGGTCACAAAATCAGGCTCAAAAATTGAAAAGTTGAGTTACACAAATTATGTTGTGTTATGTAGTGAAATTAAGTTAAACATCGGTAAAAGAAATGTATCAACACAATTTTCATATTTTGATAACATAATTGTGGACTAATAAGTAGCCATTTATCAAATAGTTAATTAAAATAAAAATGAGTTTTATATAACTGAAAATTTAAGTGAAATATATCAAAATTTGTGCAGTTCAGATAAAAAAATTCTTATATAAAAGTTTATATGACATGAAATAACCTTGGTTTTCACCTTCAGAAACTAAAAAAACAAAAGTAAATTGAATCAAAAGTATAAGAATAATAAAAACCAGAGCCAAAATCAATAATAGAAAAGAATAGAAAAATTCAATGAAATCAAGTCAGATCTCAGTAAAAACTAATAAAATTGATACATCTCTAACCAAAGTGTGCAATAAAAAGGAAGACACACATAGCTAATTCAGAAATGAGAGCGCCAACACCATTACACATTCTATACATGCTACAAAAAAAGTGAGAAAAATGTTATGAACCTTAATCTAAAAAAGTAAAAATAATTAAAGGAGATGGATTTCTTGACAGAGATGAACAATCTGCAGTGCAATTAGAAGTGCACACTATGTGAAACCACAATTTTATACAAGAAGACGAGTTATTTCCTACACAGTGAAAGAGATAAGTTTTTTTTAACTTTTTAAAAAATATTTATTTATTTTCTTTTTGGTTGCCCTTGTTTTTTATTGTTGTAGTAATTATTATTGTTGTTGGATAGGACAGAGAGAAATGTAGAGAGGAGGAGAGGAGGACAGAGAGGGGGAGAGAAAGATAGACACCTGCAGACCTGCTTCACCGCCTGTGAAGTGACTCCCCTGCAGGTGGGGAGCCAGGGGTTGGAACTGGGATCCTCATGCTGGTCCTTGCGCTTTGCGCCACGTGCTCTTAACCCGCTGCGCTACTGCCGGACTCCCGAAAGAGAGATGTTTATACACAATAGGCATAGAGAGTAAATATTATGTTCAATTAGTACAATTTAGATCATGCAATAAAGCAAGTACAATAAATTGTAGGTACCCAAACTGGAGAGAATTAAAACTATTTGTATATGACATGATGGTATTTGAAGGAAATTACAAAACAAAAAACAACTATAAAAGTTTTACTTGGACTAAAAGGTGAATTGGAGTAATTTGAAAGATACAAAATTTTTAAGAAGAACCCCAAACTTATGTGTTGGAACATGAACATAACCAGCATAGGGCTGACATGTCTGAGGAGCATGCAATGAATTTATGCAAGCCCACAAGGGATTATGGGTATATAAGATGTTATTTAAGTGACTGGCAGAAATTGCTGTTCCTGCTACCCTTGCCTTCTCTCCTTCTCCCTGGCACCCACCATACTGCTTCCTCTAAGCTGAACACTTGTAGCTGAGTTGAACTAGTTTAAAGACTTGTGGCATCCTGACTAGCCCATCTTTGCCCCTTTTGCTGCCACAATTTTTATGTACCTAAATAACCCATAATGCAATAAAACTCCTGGTTGTTAAGGCCTCAGCACAAAGCATGTGTAGTCTTTCATTTTCTTACTAATAAACCTATTGCTATCTAACTTTTGGCAAGGAGGTCCAATCTATTAAATGGAGAAAGGAAAGTCTCTTCAACAAATGGTGTTGGGAAAATTGGGTTGGAACATACAGAGCAATGAAACTGATGTTAGCTGGATATTAGAGCAGAGACTATCAAATACGTAGAGGAAAATATTTTCCATCTTAATTTTATTGTAATCTTCAATGATATAAATTCAGTTCAAGTAAGACAAAAACAAAAGTAAACCAATGGGATAGCATCAAATTGAAAAGCTTCTGCACAGCAAACAAAGTCACCACCTAAACAGAGAGACTACTTATAAAATAGGAAAAGATTTTTATATTTTTATATTTTTATATTTTTATACATCAGACAAAATGCTAATAACTAAAATAGATAGAGTTCACCAAATATAGCAACAAGAACAACAAAAAATACCCCATTCAAAAATAGGGAGAGGTTATGTACATAATATTCACCAAGAAGAGATTCAAAAGGTCAACAGACATGAAAAAAATGCTCCAAGTCATTGATTGTCAGAGAAATGCAAATAAAGAGAATAATGAGATACCATCTCACCCTTTTGAGAATGTAATACATTAGAAATGCTAGCAACAATAAATGCTGGAGAAGTTGTGGGAGCAAAGGAACCCTCCTTCACTGTTGGTGGGAGTGTAAATTGGTTTAACCCCTGTGGAGAGCAGTCTGGAGAACTCTCAGAAGGCTAGAAATGGATTTACACTATGACCCTGCAATTCTTCCCCTGGGGACTCAGTTTCTAAGTTTCTAAAGACTCAATTTCACCCATCTAAAAAGGTTTGTGTATATCTATGTTTGTAGCAGCACAATTTATAATGGCCAAAATTTAGAAGCAACCTAGGTGTCCAACAACAGATGTGTGGCAGAGAAAGTTTTGATGTATATATATGGCTACTACTCAGATTAGAATGGTGAACCTGCCTTTTTCACTTCATCTTGGATGGAACTTGAAGGAATCATCTTAAGTGAGATTAGCTAGAAAGAAAAGGGTAAATATGGAGTGATCTCACTTACAGACAGAAGTTGAGAAATAAGAACAGAAGGGGAAACATAAAGCAGAACTTGGACTGGGTTTGATGAATTACACCAAAGTAAGACTGCAGGGGTGGGGTGGGTGGTTGTGAAGAGGTAGTTCAGGTCCTGAAGCATAATGGGGGAGGACTTTGGTAGGAGCTAGTGTGTTTTGTAGAAAACTGAGAATGTTTACACATGTACCAACATCTGTATCTACTGTCGACTATAATCTGTAAATTAAAAAAGAATGTTAAATCATTAAAAAGCTGGTTGCATTTCTTTTCTTTCTTCAGCACTTTGATGAATAAACCATTCATTAGTAATGTAACACGTAAGAGGCCTAGCACACTCATCCCAAAAATGTGCATGTGTTGCTGCTGCCTTCTGGATTTCTTCACTGTCTTCATGGACTATGTAATAATGGCCCCCCAGAAATGAACACCTAGTCTAGGAATCATAGTAGACTTTCTTTCTTCTTTTTTTTCCCTTTATTGGAGGATTAATGTTTTAAAGTTGACAGTAAATACAACAAATTGCATTTCTATATATAGCAATAAGCAATAATGCATTTAGATTAAATATACCACCTAGAACAATATAGAAGTTGACATAGTTAAAGATAAATTGGATAAAATTATAGTAACACATATAGCTAAAAAACTTCAAAACTATATGTACCAGTTAATAGCATGGTTTGTGGAGTCAGAGTACTTAGGTGGTATTATTAGTTGTGACATACCCCTCACAGCTTTCTTACTTTCTAAATACTTTAATTTTGTATTTGTAGGAATTTTGCAACACCTCCCATAAAGCATTACTAATCTGGATGTAGATAGGACAGATAGTGGTGCAGCTGATTAAACTCACAAGTTACCTTGTGCAAGAACCCTACTCAAGCCCTCATTCCTCACCTTCTGGGGGGAAGCTTCACAAGCAGTGAAACAAGTAATTTAAGTGTCTCTCTAACTCTCTCCCTCTCTATCTCCAGTTCCCCTCTCAATTTTCTCTGTCCTATCAAGTAAAAATAAAACAAAATAAAATAAAGTAAAATAAAATAAGTACAAAGGTGGTTGCCTGGAGTGGTGGGTTCATCACACATGCACTAAGACCTAGAGGAAACCCTGGTAGCAATAAAAAATTTAAAAAACAAGCACTATGGGACCAGCCTGGCCTTAGCACAGCCAGTTAAGTGCACATGGTGGGAAGTACAAAGGACTTGAGTAAGGATCTCAGTCCTGGCTCCCCACCTGCAGGGGGGATCACTTCAGAAGTGGTGAAGGTGAAACAGATCTTCAGGTGTCTTTGTCTTCCCCTCCTCTATCGATTTCTTTCTGTCCTATCCAAAAACAGTAATAACAATTAACAACAAGGGCAACAAGAATAGAAAAAGTGGCCTCCAGAAGCAGTGGGTTCATAGTGCAGGCATGGATATAACCTTGAAGCTCCCCTGCCAAAAAATAAAAAATCAGTACAAATACGAGTGAGCTAATTAATAACTCTTCATTCAGAAACTGACTAGGTCTAACAAGAATTTCTATATGAGAGAGATTCTATGTAGTTTACCTCCACAATGTCAGCAAGATGAAAGCCGCTTTTAAACATTCTCTTGAGTATCAGTTGTTGTTTTTTTTTTTTCAAAATATAAAAGTGAAAGCTTTCCACGCGGATACATACAACACAAACATAACTGCATGCAGGAAACATTTTGTTGTCTGACAAGAGTAAAAACAAAAATAAGGTCAAGTATTATTTTCTCTTCTGACCACTGTCTTCTGGACAGCTAAGATATTACATATTACTTTCAAAGGAAAAGGGGAAATCAAACATTTGTTACCTTCCCCTGCAGCCCCCCATTTTTACCAGAGCAATGTTCAATTCTGGTTTGTGGTGCAGGGGAGCGAACTTGCAACTTTGGAGCCTCAGGCTTGAGAGTCTCTTTGCATAACCATTATGCTATTCACCCCACCCCAAACATTTGTTTCCAAATGAAGTTTACAGTAAATTACAAGATGAGTCTGGACATGAATTCTAAACAGTAAAGCAAGATGTGATTCTATGCATTCCTGCCAATTACTAAGAAGGGACCAAAAGGCATCATCTGTGTCAAGTAAGGAAAATTCACTCCTTAAATAGCCAGCTGATGTTCCTATTCGCAACAGAAATTATGGAATTTTTCAACAGCTTTGACTTTTTGAACAGTTCTTGATTTTACTAGTGATGCACAGATTCATACTGTCTCAGGCTTCTCCAGGACTGCGGAGAAGTGGTGGCTCTCACAGTTGACTAGTCATGGTATACATATCCAGAGTTCACCTCAGGCTGTCATCACCAGGGACCATTCCAGCTAAGCAGTAGTATCACATGTCTTGGAAGTATTATCACGAAGCAGGGGCTTTTCAATAGCTTATGCATGCAAGTGTGTGCAATAATTAGGAGAATTAGAAGCTGGATATGAAGAAGAAGGAGGAGGAGGAGGAGGACGAGGAGGAGGAAGAGGAGATGGAGAAGGAGGAGGAGGAGGAGAAGGAGGAGATGGAGATGGAGATGGAGATGGAGATGGAGATGGAGATGGAGATGGAGATGGAGATGGAGATGGAGATGGAGAAGAAGAAGGAGAAGAAGTCTATTTCACTTCTAGAGTCAGTTTGGGGAAGCATTAGACTGCCTGCCTTAGAGAAGGGGTATTGCCACTCCCACTGACTGACTTTCAGTGCAGCTCTCAAACTTCAGTATGGGGCCACTGGGCTTCAAAAGTCAAGAAAGTTTCATACAAGTCTTTATTGCAAGGCAGTTTTCACCTTTTCTTCAAGCTGTTCTTCACAAAGTCTCTGGTTTCTCATGATTTAGACCCATTCTATCCCATCCAAGCAGGAATGGGAACATTCTGTTTACCTTGAAAAACTGGTATTTCAGTTTCCAAACAAATACAAACTAAACATTATTCTCTTTGGGGCCATCCACATTGTGCTCTTAAAAGTGTTTACAACAGTTTGGAGAGAAGGACAGTGAGCCTTATAGCTCAGACATGCAAAGGAAGTACTCTCCTTTGGCTTATAAAATGTCTAGACATGAAAGGAGGATCTCAGTTAACAGAGCAGTCTGACTGTACTAGGAAGTTTCTCCTCTGCAGAGACTGTTCTTCAGATGATACAAAAATCTCTAAACAAGACTAGCAGTATGTATAGCAAGCCAACCATGTTGTTTTAGCTTGAATCTCGAAGCCTTGCACAACTGCACTCATCTAAAGTTCTCATTTTTCCACAAAATCAGCCTAATATCTATTAAGTAGTTACTAAGAGCCAGGTGACATTATATAATAACAAATAACAACTCTTTACAAAGCTTATGTTCTGTGATGGTGATTTTTAGCAAACAGAACTGACTGATGGGGTTTACTGACTCCTATGGGTATTAGGCAGGTATGTGTGTGTGAGGGGAAGCAGTTATATAAAAAAAAGAGTTCCAGGTTTAAATCTTTGATCCCAAGAGAATGTAGGTGGGTTTTCAAGATGGAAAGGGCCTGGGAAGACAGCATAATGGTTATGCAAATAGACTATCATGCTAGAGGCTACAAATTCAGGGTTTCAGCCCCACCCCTACCTACTGAGCAGTACTCTGGTGGTTAAAAAAAAAATGCATGGGGTGAGGTGGGGGAGGTAGATGGCATAAAGGTTATGCAAATAGACTCTCATGCCCTGAGGTTCAGAAGTCCCAGGTTCCACTCCCTCCCCCCAACATAATAAGCCAGACCTGATAGGTGTTTCTCTGGTGTGTCTATTTGAAAAATAGTCAGGGTACTGCAGGGCATTGAAAAGGGATATGGGCAGTGCCAAACCTCTTTGGAAATATGTATGTAGAAAAGTTCCTGAAGAATCTTCACATCATTTTAAAGACAGATGTACACAGAAGTCCTGTCCATCCTCCATCTCTAAGTGGCCGGCTTCCCCTGGTTGTGGTGTAACAGCTGAAGTCAGCACTATAGTGTTTCTGGTATTTTGAACTGGCAGAGACAGTCAGGGAAAGCCACCACAGACAGGGATTTTACAGTTGCAAGAGTGCTGCCAATGAAGTGACTCATTCACCTCAGAGTATATTGCTAACCATGAGGTCAGGTTCAGAGCAGGCAATTAACAGTCGGTAGAAAATCTAGCAGTAAAAGATGAATTATTCAACAATAAAAAATGGACCTTTCTGTCACACATGAACCAAAAGCAAGTAGAGGAAGAGACAGTATGTTGGATTTTCACCACACAGTTATGAACAGAATCAACTCAGATGACCAAAGCAAAGTTCATATTGACTTTAAGAGCTCACATAAAAATAAGCAAAAATTTTAAAAGACATAATGAAGTGTATAGAAAAATGACAGAGGCTACAAGAGAAATTGACCAGGTTTATGAAGAGTGTTTGGATTTTTAAAAAAGAATTCTCTAACTCTTGGCAACACATATGCCAGAGTTCTCTCATACTCTGGTATGAGTTCTCTCATACTCTGGTAATATTTTAAACTAATAATTCCCTAAAATATATTATCCCCTGCCTTTGTAGTAGCTAAAATGTCGATTAACCTGCTTCACATACTTTTGTCAGTGTCATTGTTGTGTAACTCACCATCTAGTTATTCTGAACCATTTAAACAAATTTCAATGACATTTAGGGGTCAGTTCATTTTTATCCACCACCGGGTGAATTTATCATATGAATAGACAGGGAAGGATTTGTCAGAAGACTTGATCCTTGAAGGGCTTTTGAATTTTCTCCAATTCATTTTTGAGATACTTTAATAATGAATTATAATCTTTGGGTAACTAAGATGTATAAAGGTCTATGACAGAATATTTTTTGAAGCAAAATAAAAGGGAAAAAATATTTCTTTCCTGACCTGACAGATTGAGATGGAATGTTGGTGAACACCAGGAAAGGAAACCTTAAAAAAAAAATACTACCTCTATTATTTAAAGATGAACTTCCTTTGCCTAGCTGGTCAGTGCAGGCCTTAGTGTCTACTAAGAACATTAACAAGAAAGGACACAAAAAAAGTTGCTGACTCCTATATACTTCATGTAAGCAGAGATCTTTTTGTTGTTTTGTTTTGTTTTTTTATTTATTGGGGAATTAATGCTTTACAATCGACAGTAAAATATAATAGTTTGTACATGCATAACATTTCCCAGTTTTCTACTTAACAATACAACCTCCACTATAGGCAGAAATCTTGACTGTTTTAGTCTCGGTCATTTGTCTAGTATCTGGAACAATGAATATCATCATGTTATTGACAAACAGAAAGCATATGTGGATGCACTGAATAGATAAATAGCAGTTCTTATCCTCATAGGGACTGAGATTTAATTTGCCAGGGAAATACTCAAGACTTATCTAATGAATGCCTCTCTAGTATTTCAAGGATTCAGATGCAAACTGCTATGACACTGGATTTCTCTGATAGTTTTATATATTTTATTTGGGTTAAGTGTATATAGGATTTTTGTCTAAAATAATTTTCTAAATTATCATTATTATTATTAATCTAAAATTCCCAAGTTCGTTATGGGTAATAGTGAAGTAGAGTTTACAAACACTCCTTGGGGATTTTGGATGGACTCTAAGAGGTCATTAAAGCTGTGAGGGAGGTCAGAAGCATAATCAGAGCAGAGGCTTTTAATAAGGCAAGGTTACAGTTCTAGCCAATAAGAATCAAATTGAGGAGTGGGGGAGGGAGGCTGGGAGTTGAAACTAGAACATGTTCTTCTTCAATTCCCAGTACATTCAAGTTCCCTGTTTGCTTCCCTACTGATTGTAGAAAAGGGAAAATAGAAAATAAGCACTGGAGTTGGAGAAGGAATAAAAAGACCCAGGTAAAACAATCACCTGGAAGGAGCCAATATAAAATAACTCAGAGATTGTGAAGTGAAATCTTTATTTTTCCATTATGATGGACACCTAAAAGAAGTAGTCATGCAGGAATTTCAAGTTATCAGTTAAAAGACAGTTACTTTTGAAAAAAAAATCATTCTATACAATTAGGTAACTTTATAGAATAGAATAAGCTAAACATTAAATATACACACATTCATGAAAACAGTAAGTTCCTTAGGATGATTGCATCTCTTCTTTCTAGTTCATAAATGTTACTAAACATGAGCCTTTTGGTGTATTGCACCAAAGTAAAAGACTCTGGGGTATGGGGGAGGGTTCAGGTCCTGGAACATGAAGGCAGAGGAGGACCTAGTGGGGGCTGAATTGTTCTATGGAAGACTGGGAAATGTAACACATGTACAAACTATTGTATTTTACTGTCGACTGTAAACCATTAATCCCCAAAATAAAGAAAAGAAAGAAGTGAGCCTTTAAACTGAAACTAGCCTGGTGGCATAGATCTCCAGCAGAAGAATAATCCATTTGAGAAATTTAGACTAAAGGTTCCTGGTACATTAACTAAGCTGCCAGCTCATCGAATTCCAGTATGAAAAAAAATTCTTTATTCTTTAGACAAGACAAGAACTCCATTCAGCTAAAATTAGTGCTATACATTTATATAGATTTAGTTCATTGAGCAATCCTCAGATTTTTCTAAAAATTTGAGGCTGGATATTAAGGCAAGAAGGAATAAATGAGAACCACATAGAGTATATTGTAGGGGGGTTGTACTGTGGCGCAGTGTTTTGTTTTTGTTTTTGTTTTTGTTTTTAACCAGAGCACTGCTTGCTCAGCTCTGGTTTATGGTGGTATGGGGCATTGAACCTGGGACTTGACTTCGGTGCCTGAGGCAGGAGAATCTCTTGGCATAACCATTATACTATCTACCCCTGCCCTTTCCCTCCCTTTTTATCACCCTTCTCTCTCGATTTCTGGTTGTTTCTACCCAATAAACAAATAAAGAGATTTTAAATTTAAAAAATCAGTAGCAGTCATTTATGTAAACAGTAAACTGCAAGAAACAGATATCAGCCCCATTTTTAATAGTACCAAAAAGAGTTAAGTATGTAGGAATAAACTTAACAATGGAAGTGAAAGACTTGTATACTAAAAACTATTAGTTACTAATAAGGAAAAAGATACTGTCAACTAGAAAGATAATCCACATTCATGACTGAAGAATTGACACCATTCAAGTGACCAGCTTATCAGAGAAACATACGGGTTTAATGCAAACCTTTTAAATGTCTCACAGATCTCTGACATCACATATGCAAGAATGATGTTCTGGTTGTCTTTCCTTCTCTGTCATTATCTCTTATTAACAAAAAATATCTTTAAAAATTCTCACAGAATTTTGTTAATGTAGTAAAGCAAAAACTACAAAAGATTATCTGGAATTAAAATACCTATAGATACCAAAGTAGTTCTAACTAAAAAAAAAAAAAAGAGGCATCATGCTATATTACAAAGCTATTATTATTAAAATTTCATGGTGCTGGAACAAAAATAGACACACAGATCAATTAAGAGCACAAAAATAAGTCCTCACACCTACAGATAATTAATTCATGACAAAGACCCAGAACATTAAATGGAGAATTAATGCTGCTGGGACAATTAGACTGAGCTATGCAAATGAAAGAGGCCTACCACAGGTCAGCAGACACAAAAGTCAACTCCAAGTGCAAGGCAAACTAAAGCAAAAATAAACCAATGGGGCTATATCAAACTGAAAAGTTTCTACACAGTGGAGGGAGCCACTACCAGAACAAAAAAAAACCTAAGTGGAAAAAGAACTTTACATACCAGATAATGCTACCTTTTTTCTGTAAATCACCTGTCCAATTGTGCATATTGACCCTCCCTATAATTCTTCCTCAAAATTCAGACAGGTGCTGACCATTTAGTGACAGCACAGTTATAAGATAGAACTTCTCTCTTGACTCCCTTGTATCACCTTAAAACTGAAGCCAAAAGTCTGGCTCCAGGGTCTGAACATGTTCCCTGTACTTCCCTCATAGGCACTAATGTCTGACCAGGATACTGACTTGAAGATAAAACATGATCATGCATGTACAGCACTGAATTTTGTCTAAGTGAGATTCACAGTGCATTTTTAGTTTTTCCTCCCACCTGGATAGGACAATTATGTGTTAAATTCAAACAGACTTTGGAAATTTGTCACCTGCTACCTAAATGCTTGACAAAGCATACACAAATCATTAACAAAAGTGCACAAGAGAAGGGCATGAAAAGTAAGAAACTTGTGCACGCATATATTTATCTGAATTGGGGGAATGGTTAGTTGACTTTATTTAATCATGACACCCATTTCCACAACCCCTTCTGGCTCTTCCACTTTAATCAATAACATCAACCCACATAGTATATTTTCCTGACATCTGTATCCTCTTCAAACTACTGCCATTTCAAAATGAGTAGACTGAGGTTCCACATTTTAAAATTTTTTAAAATTTATTTTTCCCTTTTGTTGCCCTTGTTGTTTTATTGTTGCTGTAGTTATTATCGTTGTTGTTATTGATGTCATCATTGTTAGGACAGAGAGAAATGTAGAGAGGAGGGGAAGACAGAGAGGGGGAGAGAAAGATAGAGACCTGCAGACCTGCTTCACTGCTTGTGAAGCAACTCCCCTGCAGGTGGAGAGCCAGGGGCTCAAACTGCAATCCTTGATCCTTATGCTGGTCCTTGTGCTTCCTGCTACGTGCGCTTAAGCTGCTGCGCTACCGCTAGAATCCCCAGGTTCCACATTTTTAAAGAGATGCTAAGGAATGAAACCAGATCCTAATGCATGTGTCATATCGTCACTGAGTAGACTTCCCAGATCCATCTTTCTATCTTCATTTTAGAAAGAGGAAGAAAGAGACAAGAGATAGAGAGATAGACACAGAAAAAAGGAGAGCTAACACACCATGGGTCCATCATCCATGGAGCTCCCTCAGTGGCACCCGTCATGCTTCCATTTGGTGGTGAGATTTGAACTCAGTGTCTCGTGCACAGTAAGACGTCGTATTTTCTACCGCTGAGCTACCTCCCAGTCTCAGAGGTTTAAAGAGGCAGAAGTCAGTTCTTGTCCCTTGAAGCTGAGCTTTCTTTGAAGCAAATTGTAGTTGTCTAAATATAATATTGCTAGTAATAACATATTTATCTGTCACGACTAATGCTACTGACCCAATAGAAAAATGTTAACTAAGAAAAGAGTTTCGTGTAAATTGATCAGTCACCAAACTTATCTCATTAGGATTTATTTTAGGGTAAAGCTTCATCCTCAGAGACCTTCTCAACCCAGATGTAAGAGGTCATCAAAACCACACTCTTCATTGCCACACAACTAGTGATGACTCACCCAGATTGAGTCACCGCTTCCCTCCCTGGATCTTCTAATGACCAGTGTGAGGCATGAGAAACAATCTAAGGGTAAGGACAATTCCTCTGTAGAAGAAATGAAAGATAAAACAAGTCCCAAGGGACAAATCTTTGAAGCTTTGACTCATTTGCAAAGGAAAGATGTTACATTTTTCTGTATATTCCATTAATACACAAAACAGTCTACAGTCACAAACATAGCATACATACAAATTGGCAATAGGTCGATAAGGTCTTGGTGTTCCCTTTTTTGACTCAAATGAGGGAGCCAATAGGGGAAGGGGCCTAATCGATTTCAGGCCCCAAATTAAATAAAACCAGTATAAAACTAATCATCACAGCATTTATAAATAAAACAGGACTGTACTGATCTGGTAACATGGCCTCCCTTGTCTCCCACCCTCTGAGTGTTGCAGTCTGACCTTTGAGTCTAAAAATAGGGCTGCCTGTCTTGCTGAGTCACTGATAAATTTCAGCCTTATACTTCACAAGATGATAAAATGCTCAGCAACAATACTTGTGGTAAACTTGTCTTCCTGAACCCACACGCTTGTCATGAAACCAGACTCAGAACCCATGATGGTTCCAGAAAACTATTTCTGGCATATTAGACCATTGCCAGTGACTTAGAGGCTCCCACTCAATTTGGGACAGATAGGGGGACTTTCCTCCTTGCAGAAACAGGTTATCTATCTTAGTATCAACAGTCACCAGAACCCTCTTTTTAGTGACTAATTCTGACAGGAACCTCCATTACTGTGTTTACTCAGAGGTTCAACAGACTAAGTCTGAAAGAGACTCAAGTCACAAAACTCAAATTCTCACTATATACCTTAAACAATTTTAAATTGTACTGTAAGGGAAGTTTAAAAAAAAAAAAACTCAAGTTCTAGCTTCCATTTCCCTATAGCAAGGCAAGACGAAATCTAGTGGATAATAAATATACCCTAATTCTAGAATCATGTACTCATACATTGAACAATTATTTAGTACCAGTCACTGCAAACTCCTGTACAAAGTGCAGGATTTAATCACCATGCCAAACACAAAATTGACACTGTTTCTGTCTCTCTAGGACATCATTTAATGAACACTAAGAAAGGCAGTCTTAATAATGTGGGACATATGAGTGAGAGAAGAGTGAGAGTGTTATAGGATAAGTTTGGGGGGGCCAGATGGTGACGCACCTGGTTGAGCACGTGTATTATAACGCGCAAGGAGACAGGTTTGAACCCCCGTCACCACCTGCAGATGGAAAGCTTTGTGAATGGTGAAATACTGCTGCAAGTGTCTCTCTGTCTCTATCCTTCTCTATCGCCCTCTTCCCTCTCCATCTCTGACTGTCTCTGCCCAATAAATCAAGGTAATTTAAAAATTTACTTTAAAAATGCTAAAGTTTGGCAGAGCAATACGGAAAGAGAGAGAATAAAAGATTCCCAGCATAGATGGAAGAATTTTTTTGAGAAGTCATTCCTAAACTGTGGCTTAAATTTTGAGGCAAGTGTTAACTTGAAAATGAGAATATAGTGCAAAAGGAAAGGTCTCAAAATATCCAAAGTGGGTGGCGGCACAACTGAGGAGTGCACGTGTCAAAATGCGCAAGGGTCAGATCATAAAAGACACTAATTATTCGCTACATTAATGAAATTTAGGTTTTGAGCTAGGGGCTTCAGAACCCAATAAAAAAGTGTTTCCATCTGATAAGGATTACAAAGTTTCATTTTGTGCAGAGAACAAATTGGAAGAGACAAGAGTTAAGGGGAGCAAACTAATTATGGAGGTGTTGCTCATGTACCCAGGCAAGAAATGGCCTAGTCTGAACTAAAAGAGTGACTATATTTCAGAAACATCTATACAAGTCAATGGACAGGGTTTGTGATTTTACCAGGGCAAACAAGAGTTTGCCCAAGGGCTTATCCTTGTCTACAGTCTCTTTCTCTTACAGTCTATAAATTAAAAAAATCACAAATCAAGGCAGCAGTAAAACTCTCAGAACAAACCACCCAATCTCCTAGAGTCTTGAATTTATAAAGAGGAAAGCTGGCAAAATTATTTCTCTCTCACTAGTATTCATGCTATGTATATTTATGTAGGATCTGTTATGTTTTAAGTGTTAGTAAAAGGCACGACTATAGAAACAAAAAGGCTTAGTGCTTCCATTTAAATGGCCCTGTGTTATAGACAGGGCAGATACGTAAGCAGACAATTATAAAACAACATCAGAGGTGAAATAGTTAGTGATATACTATGACAATATAGAGACATATATTCCAATGAGAGAAGTGATTGGAGACCCTGTGGGTGGGTTCCCATAAGGTCCCTAGGATTGATTACCAAAACATTAGCATAATATACCTTGTTATAGCTGTATACATACAAATGATTACCACCTTATTTTGGAAAAAAAAATCTGTATTTCCTCCAAACAGAAAAACAAAGTGAGAGATGAAACTTTCTTTTCCTAAAAGACAAGAAAACATAGTTATAAATTGTGACAAAGCGTATCAGTCTCAAAAGAAAACCACTTCTGGGAATTGTTTTAACACAAAAAAACTGAAGGTTCTCAGAGAAGAATAAAGCCTTTATCAAAAGTTTTGCTTTTACATACCTACAAAGTTTCTTTTGTGATGATAAAAATGCACCTCTCCTTAATGACAAAATTTGTGCTAGATACTAGAGAGATAATCATGAGAAGAATTGTAATGATCTAACAATCCATTGGAAAAAGACCTCAGAGAGTTTCAAATAATTAAAGCATTTACACTTCAGAAGCAGGAAATAGAGTGAAAGACTTTCAGACATATCTTGTTTTTGCAGGCTTATCAGAAGGTTGACAAAAAGCAATGGAAGAACAAATGAGATAATTATCTAGACACACTTGAACATAACATTAAGAAAATTAAATCATCCAGCACATAACATTCTATTTCAATCTATATTTTCTTGTAAGTGTTGGAAAGTTTCTAGTTTAACTTCTAAACCGTTGACCCATTTAGAGTTCACTTTTGTATATGATGAAATCCCATGGTCCAGTTTCATTCTTTTTGTTTGTTTATTTGTTTGTTATTAAAGATGAAGATTAGCATGTTGACCATAACAGAATGGAGGATCCAGACACAAAGTTACAAACACAGGAACAACATATGAGAGCTGGCCTTCTAATGAGAGATTTAAGAAAACAGGTCATCCTCTAGCATTTCCCTCACCATCATCTCCATCAGGAACAACACAAGGAACCCCTCTGTGGGTCCCCGTTGGACCTGGCCCTCAACATGAATCAACAATGACAGGGAATGCTCCATTCCCAGAGGGAGACTGGACAGCACACTCTCTCTGCCTCTCACCGGAGTCTGCATGTTTCAACCCAATTTTCCTGAGAAAATTGTGCTCTCCTTCTTCCGTTTGATGTTTTTGGGTGCCGTTGTTAAAAATTAGTTGATCTTAGTTCTGGGGTGGGGGTGGGGGGGTTAATTTCTGAGCTCTCAATTCCATGCCATTGTTCTATGTGTCTATTTTGGCCTTAGTACCAGGGAATTTTGATTACAGTGATTTTGTAGTATGTTTTGAGGTTAGGAAGCGTAATGTCTTCATTCTTGGTCTTTTCTCAATTTTGCAGCATCTTTCCTGATTCTAATCCAATTGCAAGGAAAACAAAAGTATAAATAGACAAACAGGACTCCAGTAAATTGAAAATCTTCTGTATAGTAAAAGGGGGAATCACTATCATAACAAAGAGACTCCCCATTCAATAGGAAAAATTATAAATGAAAGTAATAAATGGAATAAAAGACTGATGACTAAAATGCAAAATTAACTCACCAAAATCAACAATAACAAGACAAATAACTGCAGAATCTCTTCCAGAGAAGAGATCCAAATGGCCATCAGACATATGAAAAAAATGCTTAAAGTCACTGTTGACTATAGGAATGCAAAAAAGAGAGAGAGAGAGAGAGAGAGAGAGAGAGAGATACCAGTTTCCACCTGTGAGAATGTTATACATCAAAAAAGAAACACCATCTGTTGAAGAGACTATGGGGTTGGAGTGTGGGGGGGAAGAGTTAGGGGAAGGGAACAAGACTCTCTTACATTGCTGGTGAGAAAGTAAGTTCATCTAGCTCATATGGAAAACAGCCTGTAAATTCATCAGAACTCTAGAAATGGACCTACCTTATACCCAGCCATCTGTCTCCTAGGTATTCAAGCAGGGAAAATAAGAATACCTTTCAGGAAAAGACAAATGCACACTCATGTTCATAGCAACACAGTTTGGAATAGCCTAGTCCTGGAAGCAACCCAAATGCCCAATAACAGATGAATGGCTAAGAAAGTTGTGATACATATACACAGTGGAGTACTCTGCAGCTGTTAAAAAAAATGAGGTCAACTCCTTACAATATCTTGGTCAGAATTTGAAGACATCATACTGAGTGAGACAAGCCAGAGAGAAAGACCAATACTGAATGATTTCTTGTATAGGTGGAAGTTAAGAACAAAGAACAGTTACAAAACATAAGGTGAAACTTAAGACTGAGTATGGAATATTGCACCAAAACAAAGGACTCTGGGGAAGGAGGATAAGTGACGTTGGGATTGTGCTGTGTTTCCTAGAGACTGTGCCTATGTGTTAAAGACTGTGCTGTAAACCATTAAGCCCCCAGTAACACTTAGAAGAAAACTGTATTTCAAGTTTTCATCTAAAAGAAATATAGGTGCACTTTAGAACACTAAAATATAGGAACTATGTGGAGCAGTGCTGTGGTGTCTTTCTTTTTCTTCTCCCCATATATCTCTCCACCTTTATTGCTCAACCTCTACTTGAAAGAAGTCCACTAGGAGTGGCTAGTGGGAGAAATGAGTGAATTGTACATGAGCAAAAACGCAACAGTAAATTTGGTTGCAAAAACAAAGTAAAAATGGTGGTAGTAGTAGAAGACAAAGAGGAGGAGGAGGAGGAGATGAGGTTGATTATTATGGGAAAGAAATACCAGAAATACTAAGAGGTCTGAGCTGACTTTTTTAGATATATATGTAGAAGCAGACACAGAGAGATAAAGAGAAAAAGAGAGAGGTACCACAGCACTAAAACTTTTTCCAACACAGTGGGAGCCAGGTTTGAACCTGGGTCCTACTCATGGCAAAACTGCTGTACTAGCTAGGTAAGCTGTCTTAGGGGTCTAAGCTTTATTTCCAGAGGCAATCGCTTGGATATGTTCACAAATGCTTTCCTAAGCATTGACTTTCATATTCTGCTGTCACATTCTGTCACTGTACATTCTAGATTCAGGACTCATTGTTTCAGGTTGCATAATATTCAAAAACACAGGTTTAACAAAGGAGTTTTGAGGGCCAGGGTGATACCATAATGGTTACGGAAAGGGCTTTCCTGCCTGAAGTCCCAGATTCAGTCCCCAGCATCAACATAAGCAGAGCAGTGCTCTAGTATCTCACTGTCTTTCTTTTTATTTTTATTATCTTTATTTATATATTGGATAAAGACAGCCAGAAATTGAGAAAAGAAGAAAAAAAAATCTTACTTTCTGATGAAATAAGTTTTCCTCTTCAAAATCATTTTAAATATTCTTGTACTTACAAACACTTAAAATTATATTGAAGAGGAAAACTTATTTCAATAGAAAGTATGATCTTTTTTTTTTTATTTTGGACTTAGGTCTCCACAATTATTTCATATAAAACAATCTAGTTGCCCATAAAACTGTGGACATCTAGTTTTTGACAAGAGGGCCCAAAATATTAAATGGAGGAGAGAGAGTCTCCTCAACAAATGGTGTTGGAAAAACTGGGCTGAAATTTGCAGAAGAATGAGACTGTACCATTTTGTCCCACGAAACACCAAAGTAATCTCCAAATACATCAAGGGATTGAATGTTAAACCAGAAACTATCAAGCGTTTGGAGGAAAACATTGACAGAATTCTTTTTAATCTAAGTTTTATAGGTGTCTTCAATGACCTAAATCCATTTGCAAGGAAAACAAAACCAAAAATAAACCAATGGGACCACATTAAACTAAAAAGTGTCTACACAAGGGAGTCAGGTGGTAGCACAGTGGGTTAAGCAAACATGGCGCAAAGCGCGAGGATTAAAGATCCCAGTTCGAGAACCTGGCTCCCCACCAAGGATCAGAGTAAAGATCCTAGTTCGAGCCCCTGGCTCCCCACTTGTAGGGGAATCACTTCACAGGCAATGAAGCAGGTCTGCAAGCATCTAACTTTCTCTCCCCCTCTCTGTCTTCCCCTCCTCCATTTCTCTCTGTCCTTTCCAACAACAATGACAACAACAATAATAACTACAATAAAAACAAGGGCAACAAAAGGAAAAATAAATAAATAAATATTTTTTTAAAAAGTGTCTACACAGAAAAAACAAAAACAGAAAGTTAATAAAGCAAATATAGAAGAGCTTATCAAATTCAGCAGCAACAAAAAATCCTATCCAAAAGAGGGAAAAGGTACAGACAGAATATTCACCAAAGTAGTGAAAATACAAAATACAGAGAGCCAACAGACACTTGAAAAAGTGCTCAAAGTCACTGATTACCAGTGAAATTCAAATAAAGATAACAATAATATTCTCACTTCACTCTTGTGAAAATGTCATACATCAGAAAGGATAATAACAACAACAAATGTTGGAGAGATTGCAGGGGTAAAGGAACATTGCTGGTGGGAATGTAAATTAGTCCAGTCTCTGTGAAAACTGTCTGGAAAACTCTCAGAAGTCTAGAAATGGGCCTATCCAATGACCTCTCCTGGGTATGTATCCTAAAGAAACAAACATGCCTGTGGTCTGGGAGGTGGCACAGTGGATGGAGCACTGGATTCTCAACCATGAGGTTGATCCCTGGTAGCACATGTACCATAGTGATGTTTCGTTCTTTCTCCTCCTGTCTTTCTTTCTTTCTTTTTGTTTTTTAAATTTATTTATTGTGGAATTAATGTTTTACATTCGACAGTAAATACAATAGTTTGTACATGCATCACATTACTCAGTTTTCCATATAATAGTACAACCTTCACTGCGTTCTCTGCCATCCTTTTTGGACCTGTATTTTCCTCCCCATCCCCCTGTCTTTCTCATGAATGAATAAATAAATAAATTCTTTGAAAAAAAAAAAAGAAAAAGAAACAAACATACCTATCCCCCAAAATATGTGTATACCTATGTTCATATTAGTTCAATTTATAATAGCCCAAATTAGAAGCAACCTAAGTGTGCAACAACAGAGGACTGGCTAAGAAAGTTGTGGTGTATTTATGCAATGGAATACTACTTAGCAATTAAGAGTGATGAATTCACCTTCACTTCATCTTGGATAATGTTTAATGAATTATGTTAAATTATATAAGCCAGAAAAGGAAGGGTGAGTGTTCTTACTTATAAACAAAAGTAGAGAAATAAGAACAAAGGGGAAACACAGAGCAGAACATAGACTGAGTTTGATGTATTGAATCAAAGCAAAGGATTCTGGGGGAAAGAAGATTAGGAGGATAGGGGTGGGAGGTGTTGCTTTTGGGTCCTAGTACACAATGATGGACTTTATCTGGGATTGAGAATTTTTTGCAGAAACCTATCTTGGTGAGAAACTGTACTTATTTGCCAACAACTGCACTTTAAGCCATTAACCTCCCAATAATAAAATAAATAAAGACAAATAAATAAATAAATACAGCAGTCTAATTTCTCATGTTAATACTAAATCGACCCAGTAATTTGATATAAAATAACTTCTTCTAATTGGGTATTCTAAGAAGGTCTCTAAGAGGGGATTCTAATATGTGTGTTGCTGAAATGAGTACTCTAATAGGAGATTCTAAGAAAGTTCCTCTAGTAATTATGATCTAGTCATCTTTTTATGACATTGGACATCTATGGCATAGTACTGTGCATGGAATTGTTTCTCGCTACCATAACTACCACCAGCAACAACAATAACTATAAAATATATCACCATTTCTGGAGCCTTCTAAGTCTTTTCTATACCAATGTATTTTTTTTTTAATTTGTTATTGGTGATTTAATAACAAGATGGTAAGATAACAGGGTACAGTTCCCACTACCCGAGTTCTGTGCCCCACCCCATCCACTGGATGCTTCCTTATTTGTTATCCCTTTGGGAGTGTAGACCAAAATTCTTTATGGGGTGCAGAAGGTGGAAGATCTGGCTTCTGTAACTGCTTTTCCTCTGGACATGGATGTTGGCAGGTCAATCCATACCCCCACCCCAGCTTGTTTCTTTCTTTCCCTAGTGGGGTAAGGGTCTAGAAAGATGAAGTTCCAGGACACATTGGTGAGGTCATCTGCCCAGGAAAGTCTAGATGACATTATGGTTGCATCTGCAACTTTGTGGCTGAAAGGTGGTAAGATATAAAGGACAGGACAAATTGTTTAACAAATGGGAACCCAAAGGTAAGAGTAGATCATATGAAACTAGGGGTCTTTGTGTGGGAAGAAGCTAGGAAATTTATTTTAACTAAATACCAAGGGGTCCATGACTTTGGCAATTTTTTCCTGAACTGGGATGAAGTGGACTAAAAGCATTGTCTGGGAAGATAGTGTCAGAGTTGCATAAATATTTTTTTTATAGCTGGAATTGGACCAGGCACAACAGATATCTGTGAAGTAAATTCAATTGCTAATTCTCACATATGCTTTGCAATCCACATCTAAAACAAATTAAGAAATAAATTTTTAAAAATTTAGTGATTTAAAAAAAAACTGGCAGAGGGTAGATAGCATTTTTAAAAAAAAGCCTGGCAGAGGGTTATGCAAACAGACTCTCATGCCTGAGGCTTCAAAGTCCCAGGTTCAATCCCTCACACTACCATAAGCCAGAGTTGAACAGTGCTCTGGTATTAAAAAAACAAACAAACAAACAAACAAACAAAACCTAATAGGCGATATCACTATGGTGTTTTTCAAAGATGAATGAAGAGCGTAAAACAAAACAAAGATTCAGGCAAATAATTAAAATATATGTCTAACAATCTCCAAGTGGCATATATATTACTAGAGTTTTGTCTTCCTCTCCAAACAGAGTATAGGACATTTACCACTATCTCAAAACCTGCCACACATTTTAAATTACAAAAGACCTTATTTACTACTTCAAGACTGTCTCATAATGGAAATCCTATGCATAATTATAATGAATATTTTTTGTTCAGTAAGTTGCAAAGGAGTTTGATTCAAATCCTAGATCTTCCAGCTACAAGCTATGTAAGTTACTTAACTAATCTGAAACTCATTTTTTTCCTTCTATAAAATGTGGTCAATAATAGTGTTGCATATATAAGACAATTACATGAAGTTTTATAAACGTACTCTTACACATACTCTACAAACAGTACCAAGACTATCTTGAGAACTAAACAAATTGTCTCCTTTCATGGAAACAATAGAAAGAAACTAGATAAACAAGAAGTAGCTAATCTCAAAATAATAGAGAGTGTTAACATCTTTTGTTTTTTAATAACCCGTGGCTGGGAAGAAGGATGAAAAAGATGAGTAATAACCCTGAGGAGGAAAGTTATAAATAAAAACCTTTCACTTTTCGAGGTCCATTACTTGAATAGGCATGTGCATGTTTGTGGATGGGAAATAAATGGAGATATCTTAATGTAAGATGGTTTCTGCATGCATATTTAAGTATTAGCAGAACATGAGAAAACAAAAATTCTCAATGTGCTCAATTAAAAGGTGTAAAATACACTGGGAATACTAGCAAAAATGATGATATCATTTACACTATATACAACATATTTATTTTCAGGGGCAAACAGGACATTGGAATAGCAACGGGAAGAACCTTTGCTTTAGGATTTTAGACAGACTTATTTACTCCCTAGAAACTGTCACAATGGAAAAAAAAATGTCAACATAAATTTCCATGACCTGTGAATGAAATAAAACAGAGACTCCAGGCTAATGTACTATGTTACATTACTAATGTTCTCCAACAGGGAGAGTATTGAAGGCATCTCTCCATTTTCACCGGTCCAATAATTATGTATTCAATGCACATCAGACCCTTTGATAAAAACTAATGTTTGCTCACCATCCTGCATTCAACCTTTTTTTTTTTTTTTTATAAATGTGCCTCTTAGAACTTTATCAGATACGTTATTTAGTGCCTTAGCTCTTTCTATTCAAAATCCATACCCAACATATTCATGATTTCATTCTAACAATTCTAGCCATCTCACACCTACACAAACTAAGATATTTATCTCCTAACCCCAGCAAGTCCACCTGCCTCTGTTTGGATACACTTAGCAACACTGTAGTTTGGAACTTGCTGCAGACAAGAGAGCCTCAGTGATAATAGAGCCAAGTACTATGGCAGTAATTAGAAGGGAAATAACAAAAGATATTAAGAGGCAGGTCTATGATCTCACAGAGTCTATATTTTAGTGGGGAAGAAGAGCATAAAATAATTTAAACAGATCAGAAAAAAATTAAGTGAGTGGTCCAGGAGGTTGGCACAGTGGATAAAGCACTGGATTCTCAATCAAGTGGTCCTGAGTTCGATCCCCAACAGCACATATGCCAGAGTGATGTCTGGTTCTTTCTTTCCTACTGTCTTTCTCCTGAATAAATAAAGAAATGCTTTTAAAAAAGAAAAATCTGTTTGTTTGTTTTTTTAAAAAAGAAAGTGATACATTTCATGCAGGAAGCAAACAGCAGGCTAATACAATATTGAATTAGGGTCACTTCTGAGACAGAACAGTCAAGAAGCATACAGCTAGATGATATTATGTAATCTTAAATGTTTGTAATAAAGATAAGGAAATACCTTTGAGAGAATAAAGAAAGTGCATTCTAGGAAAGGAAATTCAAATACAAAGGTCCTAAGGTGGCAAATTGCATATTAGCAACTGCAAAATGAGCTGTAAGGTCAGAATACTGTGACTATGGAAAAGTCATGCGACATGAGGTTAATGAGGTAGGCAAAAGCTAGGTTTCATAGGACTTTGCAAGTTACCAAGGAGCTTGCACTACTTTCTGAGTACAAAAGGAGACACTGAAAAAATTAAAATAGGAGAACATAGGATTCAATCTATATTCTACAAAATAACACTTGATATTTTACAGAGAATGGGTGAGAAAAGAGCAAAATTGGAAGATAGAAGATCAGTGTAGAAGATATAATATTAAGTTGGTGAGAGGTAATAGACCAAATTGTTGTGAGTAAAGAAGATAAGAAATGGATGGATATGAGCTATAGCCTATAATCAAAAGTGATAGATTTGTTAATGAGTTGAATATGGGAAGTGAAAGAAAGAGAAGAACTAGCATGACTTCTAGTCCTTGGCTTGAATTTTAGACATAAATTGTTATCACTTAATGAAACACTGAAGACCAAATATTGACATATTGAAGAACAAAGGATAACTTTGCATTTCAAAAATTTTGAATTTTGCCTCAGTGTTGACTAGTTCATTTGTTACAAATTCAAGTGAAAATATTAATCACCAGTTGCATAATCACCAGTTGCATATTAATCACCAGTTGCATAATCACCAGTTGCAAACTAGAAGCAAGAGGTGGGAACAGAGTAGAATTATACCCCTACTGTTTTATAATATTGCAAACCACTTTTAAATCACTAATAAAAAAGAAGAATACAGGCAATAAATGTAAATTTTGGAATAATAAATATTTCCAGGTATTAAAAAATGTCATTTCATGATAACAAGACATATATTCTTCAAGAAAGAATAATAATAATTGCCAATGTGTATTCAGCCAAGAGCAGAGCTTTTAAATACATGAGACTAACTGAACCTGACAAGATAAACTATTCAGAGAACAGAAAGGGAGAAACAGATGAATTGTTGAAGATTTAGTCAGTTCCCTCTTAGTCTCTAACTTCAAAAGTAGAAAAAAAATCAATAAAGGTAATGCATCTATGAAGTAGTCCCTGGTCCACATATAAATTGAAGAAGCTTCATGAATAAGAAAGCAGTGCTACAGGTATCTTTCTTTCTCTCTATCTCTCTATCTTCCTATATCCTTTCAATTTATTCCTGTCTCTATAAAAATAAAAAGGAAAGGATTGAAAAAATAAGTGGTCATCAGGAGCTGTGGATTTGTTGTATAGGCACTGACTTCCAGCAAAACCCTGGTGGCAATAAAACTAAAAAAGAAAAGGAAATATGAACTGTACTACCAATTAACTCAACCTCATGGTATTTATAAATAACTTATAACTTATTAATAATAGAATAGAATAGAATAGAATAGAATAGAATAGAATAGAATAGAATAGAATAGAATAGAACATACATCCTTTTCTAGTACATATAGAAGGATCACTAAGATTGGTCATATTTTTTTAAGTAATAAGTAGGATAAGAATATTAGGTGAGATCATATTAGATAAAGGTAGGCCCTACATCCAATGACAAAAGTTCTTATAAGGAAGAAACTTGGAGGGAAGTTGGGGGATAGTTTACCTGGACTTTACCACAACTTACATACTTAAAGCCCCAGGTTTAAGTGCCAGCACCACATAAGAGCACCACAGAGCTAATGGGACCTCCAGGGATTGTAGGGCATTGCCTCTCCTTTCCCTCTCTGAAATAGGGTGAAGAAGTGTTCCTGAAGGCATGCAAAAAGGAATGAGGAAAAGAGAAAGAAAAGGGAAAGACATGTAAAAATGCAGGTAGAGATTGAAGTTATCCAACCCCAAGCCAAAAAAAAAGAAGAAAGAAAGAAAGAAATGGAGTATCAGAAGCTGGAAGAAAAAAGGAAGGAGTCTGTGTTCAAACCTTTGGAAAGAATGTAGCCCTGCTGTTATGGCCTCATACTTCTCACCTCCAGAACAATGAGAAAACTAATTTTTGCTTTCTATGTTAGTGTCAATTTGGTATAGCAGCATAGAAATCTAATAATAATAAAAAAAGCTAATGTAATACCCATCAGTTTAGAGAACACATAATGAATCCACATTCATCAAGCTGGTGCACAAGTCTATCTTGGCCATGACTACTCCAATCTTAATTTCCAGAATGGCAAGTGGTCACACACACTTAAATTCTTAAGTTAAAGTATAGGTTCCCAGTGGTTGTACTTACTTCCTTACTCACATAGTTTAATTTTTTTTCCATCAAGGTTTCTTCATAGTTTTAAAAAAGGTAGCCAGAATGGTGGGACAAATCTTCAACTGCCACTCTTCCGGTCATTTCCACTAACTATGTCTTATACTTGCAAATGTAAAGTGAAGCCTTAGGCAGTATGATCTCAACGACAGGCGATGTTAGCAACTTGTCCTGGAAGTTTTTGTCACAACGAGGCCCAGGAAACTCCGCAGTACTGAGTAAATGAATTAACCAATTACTCTTTCAAAGATCCTCCCAGGGGCAAGGCAGTGGGGCACCTGGTTAAGCACTCACATTACAGTGCACAAGGACCCAGGTTCAAGTCCCTGGTCTCTGCCTGCAGGGGTATAGCTTCATGAGTGGTAAAGCAGGGCTGCAGGTATCTCTCTGTCTCTCTCTCTCTCTAGCTCCCATTCCCCTCTCAATTTCTCTCTGTCTTTATTCAATAGTAAATAAACAAAATATAATAAATAAATAAATATAAGCAAACAGATATTCATCCTTGCAGTCTATATCAAATAAAGAGAAGGTAATCGATACATACCCTACTGGTTGAAAGAATCAGACAAAATTGAAGACTTTTGTCCTTAGTAATTTGTTCTCAGCAAGTTAGTATAAATCAAATTATTTAAAAGATAATGGATTTATCTTTGTAAAAAATATTTATTCACTTTTAATGAATAAGTGATATAAAGAGAAGGATAAGGAATATCAGGGAGACAAGAGCCCTGCTCAGTTCTTATTTTCTAGTGGTGCTAGCATTTGAACCTGGGACATGAGAGCTTCAAGCACAAAAATCTTTTGAATAACCATCATGTTATGACCCCAGTCCAGATTTCTCTTTCAGGAATAATAATTCAAGGAGATAAGGATTAAACAAATACATTTTTGTAATGTATTATAAATCACCCACTGGTCATTTCCTGTGACATCTCCCCCTGGAAGTGCACCTGCTATGGTGTCTTTCTCTCTCTCTCTCTCTCTCTCTCTCTCTCTCTCTATCTATCTATCTATCTATCTCTGCCTCTCTCTCTCTCTCTCTCTCTCTCTCTATCCTCTAAGCCTCTGTTTCACTGTTCCTTTCTGGAAAAAAAAATGAATAGCATGGCAAATCTACAGTCATGACAAAAAAAAAAAAAGCATAGTGGGGGAGTTATGTAGCCTACTGCTTATTATGATTTTATGTTACGTGGCTTTCTTTGTCTCTTAATTTGTGATATGCTAACTGTAAAATGGCAGTATTCCTTCTAACAGTCTCCCAAAGCAGTAAAGCTTCGATATATCTGATAATGGAGTTAGGAAAATCTCTCTCAATTTTGTTATTCTGTGCACTGGTCTCAAAACAGTGCTATTTTGGTTCTCAGATTCTGTAAGAGAACAACTCCTCCAGCTTTTTTATTTGCAGCTTCCACTAAACCTGGGAATCAGACATAAACCCACAGAAGCTGTGCTAATGACAGAGTGACAGCTCATCTTGTATTCATCCTCACCCACTCTCCCCACCCTAGTGCTGGAGAAAACCATGTGTATTGGTTAGCATTTTAGTCTTTTATGCAAACACTATCTTTGTGACTCTTCCTTCCAATCTGTCGGATGTGCCCAGGCTTGTAGATGCCCAGAGAATATAGATGAGATTTAAAATAAATAATTTGACAAGAAAAGGGTGTCGACTCTCTGCCTTCTTATTTCCAATACTGAAGAAGTCCTTTGATTCCTGTTTTCAGCTTCAAAAAGATTTAGCTTCACGCTGCTTCACCTTTAGGGACACTTGTGCAGCCTCTGCAAGGATTGTAGGGCAAGCTTTGCAGCTAGTTGCTCTCAAATTTGTGCTCCCTTGTGCATAACAAGACCAGGCTTCTACAGTCAAATTTCCACAGCTTTACTGAAGCTGAACCTGGATCCTTGCTTTGGTATTCTGTGTAGGGACTCATAGCCTCAGTGATTGTGTCTTCAATCACGTCCTCCACCTCAATGAGCTCATCATAGGGACATCTGACCCTTCCCCAGGATGGACTTGCTTATAACCTACAACATTCTGAACTATTCTTTGGACACTATTCCACAGTCAATCTCAGGAAATCAAACTGGATATTATTCTGGACAACTACGACATTCAGACAGAGAAGCTCGGATTAAATTCAGTGAACAATGGAGAGCCCAACTGATTGCTTAAACAGAGAAGTGACGCAAGGCAAATCCATAAACACAAAGAGCTCTTGCGCAATCCAGGGAACATAGTCTGTGATGCTTTTGCTTTAGCATTGATATAAACTCTCCTTTAACCTGAAAGTAAAATAAAAATAAGATCTTTGGAAGGAAGACATTTTGGACAGGTTTCCTTTCCTTTTTATATCATTTTTTTATTTTCAGAAATATATTGCTGCTATTGTGATGAGAATAATAAAACTGAAAGAATTATGATATACTTTGAAAATGTCCAGAAACTCACTTGGATCTTCTCAAATATCTTAAATGACTTTCCATATGTTTCAATTCCAAAACAATTCAAGATGCATTTGGTAGGACACTTTCTAGTTCTTAAACCCAGTGGTACTTTAAAGAAAACAGAATTCACACAATTCTTATCCTTTCATACTTCAAGAAGCCAAATATTGTCTAGAAAGAAGTACTGGATATATAAGAAAAACTTTCTACTTTTAATTTTTTTCTTAAAGAGAGTAGTAAGACTTCTAATGCAAACCAAGGTAGAATTCTCCACATATAGTCAGGAATTTAAGCCACAATTGAGAGAAAGAGACAGAAAGAGAGAGAGAGAGAGAGAGAGAGAGATTTGTCTATGACTCTTGTACACTTTATATGTGATTCCTACCTTTAAATCTGGGTATCTATTTTCTTGGCCACAATGAGAGTTCAGCAAGGCCAGTGCATGGTGGGCTTTCAGCAGGTAATGTTTGCAAAGTGATGTGGGTATCGATTTTGCCTCAGGTTTCAAAGAGTGAAATCATGGGGATACTGAAGGTAGAATAAAGAACTCTGATCCTCACTGAAGGAAGACCAATAAAGTCAGACTTAAAATACAGCAGATTATAAATGGGAATTTAGCAGTAAAGTGATGTTTCTCGGTCCCTTTCATCCATAGTTGTCTTCAGAACACTGAGAATAAGAACCAGCTTGAACAGTGGGAGAGGAATAAGACCAAGGATTAGTCACATAACACAGAGGATCATTTTTAGAAGCTGATGAACATCACAGTGGAAATAAGTCTTTTTGACTATAAGGTTAATTAATGACTGCCACAAGGAAGTGGAAAGATCAGGTGTGTATTTGGGGGTGTGGGGAGCATAATCAGGACGAAGGGTGCCATACAAGTGACTTGGCGATGCACACCTGAAATCCAAGTAATGTAAAAGTGGCAATATACTAAAATTGCTTTGATTTGTATAAAGCTTTTTTTAAAAGAAGTAATTGGTACAACTTGAGTGTAGTGGTTTAAGTGTTAACTATATAACTTACTAAGTAAATGGAAAGTTCAAAAACAGTAACTTTGTGTGGTTAAGAGATTAATAATATCTACTTCACAGAGTAGTCTAAGAGTATATCATTCTAGAAATGTTCACCAGTGACTTCTATACATAGACCTCCTTTGCCTCTTAGGAAAACAGAGACCTACAACATTACTTTTAAACCTAGGATGTGGTTCAGTGAGCAGGCAGAGTGCATTACTTGCAAAAACAAGAACCTAGGGGCCCATCTTCAGCACAGAATACAGAGGAGCACTCTGATCTCCCATCCATGGTACAGTACCCAAACACTTTCTCCCTGTCACTTTTATTAGAAAAGACCTACATGATCTAAAACAGACTTTGAAATGACAAAGTGCAAAGCATATCTTAAAAATTTAAAAAGGAAGACATTGCACTTTTCAGAGAAATCTGATCACTAAGTAGAAAATGAAGTCATGGAGGGTAGATAGCATAGTGGTTATGCACAAAGACTCTCATACTTAAGTCTCTAAAGTCCAAGATTCAATCCCCCATACCACCATAAGCCAGAGGTCTGGTTAAAAAAAAAAAAAAGAAAAGAAAAGAATCTATGATGTTTAGGGAAAGCTTCATGAATGGTGCAGGGCTGCAGGTATCTCTCTGTCTCTCACCTTCTCTATCTCCCCTCCCCTCTTAATTAAAAAAGAAAGAAAATAAAATAAAAGAAAAGAATCTATGATGTTTAGGGAAAACTTCATGAGTGGTGAAGCAGGGCTGCAGGTGTCTCTCTGTCTCTCACCTTCTCTATCTCCCCTCCCCTCTTAATTTCTCTGTGTCTGTCTAATAAATAAAAATATACTAAAAAAAAAAAAAAAAAAAAAAGAAAAATGAAGTCAAGTTCTCCCCACCCAGAAAAGAGGAGACAAAATGCCCAGGTAAGAGTTTTGTCTTCCTCATTCAACAGATAAATGTCAGTTTGGCCAAGATACACAAAATTAGTCTGGCAGTCTGTTCTGTAAAGCCTCAAGACCCTAAACATCTGAATCTATGTATTCCAAACACCCAGTAAATCTACTAACCTGCCTTTCTTTTTTTTTTTTTCCTTTAACTTTTTTTTTCATTTTTTAAAATATTTATTTTATTTCTTTATTCCCTTTTGTTGCTCTTGTTGTTTTATTGTTGTAGTTATTATTGTTGTTGTCGTCATTGTTGGATAGGACAGAGAGAAATGGAGAGAGGGAGGGGAAGACAGAGAGGAGGAGAGAAAGATAGACACCTGCAGACCTGCTTCACCGCCTGTGAAGCGACTCCCCTGCAGGTGGGGAGCCGGGGTTCGAACCGGGAGCCTTATGCCGGTCCTTGTGCTTTGCGCCACCTGCGCTTAACCCGCTGCGCTACATCCCGTCTCCCTAACCTGCCTTTCTAACTGACTTTATATTGGAACTCACCATTTGGAAGTTTTCTGAACTAGAATTACCTAATCAGTTTTAGGAAATTACAGGAGAACTTGTCCTTTGTCTAGACTCTTCTGGACCAAGTTAATGCCTTGAACTTATAGAAAGACTTCAAGACAATTAAATTATGAAGAGTGGAGAGAGTTAGGATCCTCTTGGAAACCAGACACCTTCAGAATGAATACTGTGAATTATAAAAGTGTAATGAAAAGAACATAGTTTATATGTAGGGAGACTTAAGTGGGATGAAAGCTGGAGAGTAAGATGAAGAGAAGAATAGACCTTAAGTCCAAAGGTTTGAAAAGTCCCTAATGTCCCCAAATACAGAGATATATATGAAGAGACGATTGATAAAGAAGAAAATTTTCTTGTAGGACCCAACCAGCTATGGTGACATGCTCCCATTTTCAGAAGAATAACTACCTCCCCCTCTATTCTCTTCCTGCATTCTACTTATTTCTTGCTATCAGGTAAACAAACAGGAGTCAGAAAATATAGTCTCTCTAGTCTGATCCATATAAGTATGTCACTGAGATCACAATGCAACAGAGAGACTGGGCTCAAAGCACAGATATATCTGCTAATTATAACATTTAAAAATTTTTTTTCTTTCTTTTTTTTTTTTCTCCTCCAGGGTTATTGCTGGGCTCGGTGCCTGCACCATGAATCCACCGCTCCTAGAGGCCATTTTTTCCCCCTTTTTGTTGCCCTAGTTGTTGCAGCCTCGTTGCGGTTATTATTGCCATTGTTGACGTTGCTTTGTTGTTGGATAGGACAGAGAGAAATGGAGAGAGGAGGGGAAGACAGAGAGGGGGAGAGAAAGATAGACACCTGCAGACCTGCTTCACCGCCTGTGAAGGGACCTGCCTGCAGGTGGGGAGCCGGGGGCTCGAACCGTGATCATCACACCGGTCCCTGCGCTTTGCGCCACGTGCGCTTAACCCACTGCGCCACCGCCCGACCCCCTAAAACTTTTTTTAAACTATCTTTATTATTGGATAGAGACAGTCAAAAATTGAGAGGGAGGGGGTGGCAAATGCTATCTATGTTGATAGCAGCAAGGAAGATTTTCCCTTTGAGCACATTTACCGAAGAGCATGAAAAAAATACATTTTTGATGTTTTAAGCCACCCAGTATGGGATATGCTAATATACTTGCTAAGGTGCATTTGATCCTTGATTGAACAGCCTTAATTTCTCAAGCAGGTGTTAATTTCAGAAAAGACTGAAGATCACTATATCTTCCTTTTACCTTTTACAAACAGGAAAATTGATATGTAAAGGAAACTTGCTAATAGCTGCACAACTACGTACAAGATGAAATAGCAGAGTCCCAAAGAGAGCTCTGTCTACCCCAGATGGACAGGACATCGGTGAAATAATCCCTATCCTAACTGATTTAAACCTTTGCTTGTAAGTTTTCCCTATCCTGGTATCATCTACACTGAATGAATGACAAGTGGTATCTTTTCTGAACTTCCATATCTCTGAAGCATGAGTGGCTTTTAAAGTGAAACCAAGCTAAGAAAACATTTAATTCAAACACGAATGTTCACCTTTATTCCTGTATAGTGTTTGAGAAAAAAAATAACAAAGAACCCTGAAAAAGATCATCAAAAATTTCTAAGACAAAGTATTTCACTAATAAAAGAATAGTTACTCAAAGTTCACTGTTTGAAGACTGTTCCAGGTATTCTAAAGAAATAATTAAGAAAGTACTTAGCAGTACAGAAGAGAGTGAGAGAAGAGAGAAGAAAGAAGAAAGAAGAAAAAAGAAAGCTTCACCCAGAACAAATAGATTTCCTATGGCACTGTGATGTTTCTTATCTAGAGGAAAGCTTTTGTTTCCTTGTCAATCAATCACAACCAATTCTGAGGCTTGGCCACACCTTG
The DNA here is from genome assembly GCF_950295315.1 of Erinaceus europaeus. Taxonomy (NCBI): domain Eukaryota; kingdom Metazoa; phylum Chordata; class Mammalia; order Eulipotyphla; family Erinaceidae; genus Erinaceus; species Erinaceus europaeus. Next base: position 53,899,888 of record NC_080166.1, read on the forward strand.
GGCAGGGGAATACTCAGGAAGGAATGTGGGCAGGAAGAGGGGAGAGGCAGTTTCCTGATGGGTCAGCTGCTGGCATGTATCTGAACCCTGGGAAAGTCGTGGTGTAGGAATTCCTCTCCTTGGAGAGCAACCAGTGCAGGAGAAACAATGCTGTGATCCACTGGTGGCGCCTCCCAGGTCACAGTTAGAGCTTGGGTGACACTTGCTATGAGCAGCAGATTTTGCCAGGGCAAGTTCTAGGCTCTCAACAGAGTGTTGTCTACTCCCTTGGTTCATTCTAGCTGCCAGATGTAGTGTTCTTAAGACAAGTTCTTTCTGAAGGAGAAAAAAAAAGTCTTCACACAAGATTAAAGCACGAGAAAAGGCAAACGGAGTGGAAGTACTTCCATTATAACGTCCAGGTTGGTTCGTGGTTTATGGCTTTTGCAAAGTAAGTTACATGTTGTGGCTACTGCAATGTAAAGCACGCAAGTATAGTTTCTGATTTGTTTGCAGAGATGAAAGCATCTATGGTGCCATCCTCCCACATAAGGCAATTCAGAAATTATGTAACGGTGAGTTATGGGCTGTTTCCTGCATTTCTCACCGTGGTTTACCGATGTCCTTTAAGTACAATATACTAAGGAGCACCTGGACACTTTGTTCCTTGATCAAAGCATCAATGAGAGTAACATTCATTTAACAAAGACTATTTCTAGATCTGCTTTTCTCCTGCAAAGAAAAATTTCTTCTCTGACTTCCAAAATAATGTTACCACCAAGGAAGCATTTCAGTATTACATGAATCTCCTGCATGAGATTAGTACAGAGGAATGACAAAATAAACCAAGAAAAAAAAAATCAATAAAAAGTTCTCCAAGAAGGATTCAGAGGACCTAGTAGGGGTTGTATTGTTATATGGGAAACTGGAGAATGTTATGCATGTGCAAACTATTGTACTTACTGTTGAATGTAAAACATTAATTCCCCAATTAAAAAAAAAATCAGAAAAGGAAAAAAAAGTTCTCTATTCAGAACAAGAGTTTCTATTTCTAAAGAGGCTAGTTTGAGCATGGCTGTAGCAATAAGGTTTTTGCCTTATTTTCTCCTTAACTCAGTCATAAGTGGGACACTCAGCTCAATTTTTTTTTTTTTTGAAGCGTCCTTAGCCTTCAAATCTGGTGCACTGGTGACCTCTAGAGGACAGAATTTTGGCCCAGGCTCAATGTTAAGATTAAAAATTTATTGCTCCGAACTGGTGAGCACATGAGAGATTTTAGAGCTGCAAAACAGTTTTTAGATCTCAAGGCACAAGAGAGTTCAAGAAATTTTATTTCTCCAGGTAAACTCTCCAAAGTGTCAAATGAGATATGATGAAAATATAAGAAAAAAAGTGAACAATTTTCCTTCCTCCAAATGGAGTTCACTTTCCTTAAGCCTGTCCTTGCGCTTTGCACCACCTGCGCTTAAGCCACTGTGCTACCGCAGCCTTGGAGTTCACTTTCCAAAAGATTCTCAGTTTGGGTAAAACATTAGAGGCTGACTTAACCATATACATGTTTCAGCTATCCTGAAAACATTTATTTCGCAATGAAATTGTATATTACTTCTGGTAGACAGCTATTTTAGTGTTTATTCTTCCAATCCAGGAACAAAGAATGTTTTGTGTTCTGCTGGGTTCAAAACAGAGGATTTGAAAATTTCTGAAACATACATAGATAGTTACTTTTTTAAGGTTTTTTTTTTGGGGGGAGAGGGAGAATTTTATTTTATTTTATTTTATTTAAGAAAGGAGACATTAACAAAACCATAGAATAAGGGGGGTACAGTTCCGCACAATTCCCACAACCAGATCTCCATATCTCATCCCCTCCCCTGATAGCCTTCCCATTCTCTATCTCTCTGGGAGTATAGATCCAGGATCCTTGTTGGTTGCAGAGGGTGGAAGGTCTGGCTTCTGTAATTGCTTCCACCACTGAACATTATTCCTGAATCCTCTTAACCTGATAGGACTTGCTTGACATTTCCTAGAGACCAAATGTGACAGTCAAGCATTCTCACATTTTCTTCACCAGCAGAACTTTTCAATCAGTTAAATGGGGTTGGATTTGTTCAGGGTAATAGGGGTTGGGTTAGGGCACAATAGTACAATGGGGTTCTAATCTCTTTTAGGGCTTCCACAAAGTCCTGAGACAAAGCTCCCTTTCCATTCTCACAGAGTTAGGAGCCCTGAATCATTTCCTCTCTTCAGTAGTAACATGGAGCCCATGTAATAGAGCCATGAATCAGTCTAACTTCATGGTGTAGTGTATCATGTAGGACCATTAAGGACTATGTTACGGCATCAATGAAGAAAAACAGTTCTCACCAAAAATCATCTAGTTTCTGGATACTTTGTCAGGTGCTTATTATACGTTATCCCTCAGTTTCACAACATACAAGGCAAATGCTAGTTTCTTCACTTTATTGAAATAAAGGTGAAAAACTCTGAGAAGTCAACTTGATCAAAATTGCATAAAACTAGCTGCAAGTTCAATTATAGGTATGCTGTGTTATATAACACATAGCTTATAACATCATCAATTATTTCAACAGAAAAAGACAATTGCGTCCATAGTTTAATCTATTTGCTGTATAAATGAAGTAAGAGGAAGTGGAATGATAACAAACTTTGTCAGAGCTACCGCTAAGAGCAGATTTTTAATTTCAGGCTAGTGCTTTGGTCACTATAGTAAGTTCACAGTAATTCTCTTCTTTGCAGGAATTATAGATGATCACTTCAGGATCAACATAACTACAAGAAATAATTCTCATTTAACAGTCCTTCACTCATTTATCTCACCTTGACTTTCCACAGGAGTTCTGTCTGAGAAACCCCAGAAAAACCCTAGAACAATACCAGATCTATCTATAGGCCCCAACTCAGATTGATGGGGTTTACAGTTAATGGTGTTTATATACTTTTCCCAGATTTGGGAGCTACTCTCTTTCCTGATACAACTTTCTAGTCCTATTTCCAGCCCTGCCACCATCTCACCAGATAATACCTTTGGCCCACTTGCATGTTAGCTGTCAGGTTCAGACAAAAATCAATAAAATCATGGGTCTCTTGGAATATATCTAAAATAAACCTACTAACTTTTTTCAAAATTGAAACCCCAAATTTCATCTGCTATGTTCTTCCCTTTAGTTTCCAGATAATTAAACAATTTGTTCTTTTTTATATCTTAATGTTTTTTCAGACACCAAGTTGCAGACACTACCATGACACAAACCTGACTCCCCTGGGCAGACAACCTCACCAATGTGTCCTAGAACCCACCTCCCCAGAGCCCTGTCCCACTAGGGAAATATAGAAACAGGTTGGGAGTATGGATTAACCTACCAATACACATGTTCAGAGAGAAGCAATTACAGAGGCCAGAACTCCCACCTTCTGTACCCCACAATGATCCTGGATCCATATTCTCACAGAAATAACGAGGAGTAGGAAAGCTTCCAGTGGAAGGGATAGGATATGGAACTCTGGTGGTGAGAAATGTGTGGGATTTTACCCCTCTTATCCAATGGTTTTGACAATATTTTCTATTTTTTATTTTACAAATTAAATTTAAAAAACATTTGACAACTCAAGTCCAAATACAAGAAAAACAAAAACAAAAATAAACCAATAGAACATCAAACTTAAAGATTCTTCACAGCAAAATGAATTGCCAACATAATAGACTTCCCACAGAGTGGAAGAAAATCTTTATATTTCATACTTAAGACAAAGGGCTAAAAAACAAAATACACAAAGAACTCAACAAATTCCTCAATAAAAAAAAAATCAAAAAGATAAGGGCAGGGGCATGGGCAGAATCTTCAGAGAGAGAGAGAGAGAGATCCCAAAGGCCAACAGATAAGGAAATTTCAAAGGCCAGGCAGTGGCTCACTGGGTTAAGCACACACAGTATGAAGTGCAAGGACCCTCACAAGGATCCTGGTTCAAGCCCCTGGCTCCCCACCTGAAGGGACTTGCTTCACAAGCTGTGAAGCAGGTCCGCAGGTGTCTATCTTTCTCTCCCCCTCTATGTTTTCCCCTCCCCTTTCAATTTCTCTCTGTCCTATCCAATAAAATGGAAAAAAATGTCCATCAGGAGCTCAGTCAGCCCCAGCGATAATCCTGAAGGGAAAAAATAAAACAAAAATAAATGGATATGAAAAATTCTCACTGTCACTAATGATCACCAATGAAATGGAAATAACAACAGTGAGATACCACTTTACACCTGTGAGAAAGTCATACATTAGAGAAGACAGAATCACCAAGTCCTAGAGAGGCTATGGAGTAAAAGGAACTCTCCTACTTTGTTGGTGGGAATGTAAATTAGTTCAACCTCTGTGAAAAATAATCTGGGTGGTCTTGGTGGATAAAGCATTGGACTCTTAAGCATGGAGTTCAATCCCTGGCAGCACATGTTCCAAAATGATGTCTGGTTCTTTCTCTCTCATTAATAAATAAAATATCAAAATAACAATAATAATCTGGAACTCACCATCATGCTACCAATGAATCTGCTCTGCTACCTGCCCATTCCTCTTCTGGGGATTTATCCTAAGGAAACCAAGTTATCTATCCGAAGAGGCCTATAAACACCTATGTGCACAGCAGCACTATTTTTAATTTCTCAAACTTGGAAACAACCCAGATGTCCAGGGACAGATGAGTTACTAAGGATATATATATCCATATATATATATATATATATATATATATATATATATATATATATAACAAATAGCAAATGTTCTCACTAATAGGTAGAATTTAAGAAGCAAGGACAGTAAAGGAAAAAACATAATATGAGTCTTGGACTGGGTGTGGTGTGTTGTACCAAAGCGAAGAACTTTGAAGAAGGAAGAAGTGACGGCATGGAGCACTTTGGACTCGTTAGTTGATGTTGGTGGCAGACAGCTGTTATGAGATGATAAGCTGCACTGTGCATGAAGAGCTATATTTGCCAACCATTGACCCCTGCCCCAATAAAGCAGGACAAAAACAATGGTAAGACAAAAATATAGTTTGTGGGAGTCAGGTAGTAGAATAGCAGATTAAGCGCAGGTGGTGCAAAGTGCAAGGACCGGTGTGAGGATCCTGGTTCGAGCCTCCGGCTCCCTACCTGCAGGGAAGTCACTTCACAAGCAGTGAAGCAGGTCTGCAGGTGTCTATCTTTCTCTCCCCCCACCCCCGTGTCTTCTCCTCCTCTCTCCATTTTCTCTCTGTCTTATCTAACAACAACAGCAACAACAATAATAACTACATCAATAAAAACAAGGGCAACAGATAGGGAATAAATAAAAAAAGATAGTGGGACATTAAACTTAAAAAATATATATAGTTTGCAATTAAGAAAAAAATGAAGTAAAAGTTTACTCCTCTTTCATTATTAGAAATCAGGACTACCAGATGACTCTTGTCAGTTTGACCTTTAGGAACTGTAATAAAGACTCCTGTAGGGAAAGTCTGATGTCAGTTGTCCAGTGAGGTTTTATTAATCATTATAAAAATTTAAGGCCAGGAACTATTAACCATGAGGTTACCCAGTCACAAGACTTTGATGAAGTAGAAGGAAGAAAGGCAGAGAACTATTGACACCTTTAGTGCAGAATCTGATGTCTGACCTACCTTGTATTTATTTATTTATTAAAAGGAGACATTAATAAAACCGTAAGATAAAAGGGGTACGGCTCCACACAGTTCCCACCACCAGATCTCTGTATCCCATCCCATCCAGATAGCTTTCCCATTCTTTATCCCTCTGGAAGTATGAACCCAAGGTCATCGTGGGTTGCAGAAGGTGGAAGGTCTGGCTTCTGTAATTGCTTCCCCACTGAACATGGGCATTGACTGGTCGATCCATACTCCCAGCCTGTCTCTCTCTTTCTCTAGTAGGGTGGTTCTCTGGGGAAGCAGAGCTTCAGGACTCATTGGTGAGGTCGTCTGTCCAGGGAGACCTACCTTGTTCTAATTGCAAGGTCAGCCAAGCAACTGGCACTGTGATAAGCACTGATTAGAAAAAAAAAAAAAAAACTTTATCCTTTTTCTCTGTTCTTTTGACTTAAAGGACTGGTCTGTGACAGAACTTGAGCAGGGTTCACAGCTAGTAGGAAATAGACAAATTTCCTGAAATTAAGTGTTGATGCCTTTTTTCTAATACCTACCCTAGGAAAAATGGTTAGCACAATCATGACTTGTAAGGAAGGTTTTTGTTAGTTAGTTTGTTTGTTTAAATACCAACTCTTTTCTCTCTGCAGTGGTTACTTATGATGGATGCAGGTCTCAGGCTGACTAGACTGCTATCTAATCTTTCACTATTCCCTGGAGTTCTGCTCCTGCAAGGAAGTTTGGCACATAACCAGGAAGTCTGACTTCTTGGTGAGATGCTTAGTAACAATTAGAAACAGACATCAAGAGAACTTTCAGCTGTGAAGTACCACAGTCAGGAAAAAACAAAACAAAACAAAACAGAGAAGAAACACTTGAATTCATTTTTATTATAATTATCTGTATAAATATAAAAAGCAATATTTATTACTTATCTGACATCCTCTTCAGGCTAATAAAGCAAAACAAGTCTTCCTAGGACACTTTAGAAAAAAGTAAAAGAAACACAGGATAATAAAAATACTCCTGACTTAAAGATAATGGTATTGTTTTTTCTGTAGCTAGGAGCACTGAATTGTGAAGATTTAGTTAGTGAAAGATTTGTTGGGATCTAGAAAGCAGGAGAGAGAGAGAGAGGTATCAGATAGCTCAGTTATGTCTAAGCTGATGCTGAATGAGTTGGGAGAAGGGGCTTTATTGACATAAATTTTAGCACTCTGCCAAATGTTCTTCTAGGAGCAGTCAGGAATAAGTTAGCTTATTTTATACCTCTGGAGGCAGAGCACACATGCTCAAGTCAGGCTGAGCCTTACAGCAGAGACCACAGCTGTTCACCAGGCTAACTGTGAGCCACTACTTGGTCAGAGAAAACATCACACAATTTATTAGTCACCTGAACTATCGTGAATGAGATCTATCATCTTTGCAAAGCAAGGCTGACTCTGTATACATCAGGATCATTGCTAAAAAATAGTACTGTTTGTTTTAGTGATGTTTGATGTCCTAAATGTTAATTCCTTGCCAGACAGATGATGTGAAAATATAATCTCCCGTTCAATAGGATAACTTTTCATTTTAATGATACCTATGCAGAATCTTTCTGTAAATTTTTTTTATTATTATTTACCAGAGCACATCTCAGTTCTAGTTAATGGTGGTGCCAAGAATTGAACCTGTGACCTTAGAGTCTCAGGTGTGAAATGCAGAATATTTTTAGTTGAATGAAGTTCCATTTGTTTAATTCTCCTTTTGTTTACCCTTGTTATTCAGGCCCAGTGAACATATCTCTAAGTCTAATATAATTTCTGTACACCACCTACTTTTTATTCTATGTATGTTAATGTGTTGGTATGCTTCTAAATTCTGCTTCTAAGACCTTCTGTTTTGATCATCACATTAGGTTCGCTTGCATTACTTACGATGTGGTCTATTTACATAATCACTGTTTTACCTGGGTCCCGTCCTGCCTGCAGGGTATTGGTTTAATCCCCACTGGTTAGATGGAAGCTTTCTATGTTCTCTTTGCACTCTTTTTTTGCTCTGCCCCCTCTCCTAGTCATTTCCGTTCACTTGCCACTTCCTGTGAAGAGATGCATAAAAGGCGATGTATCTGATTAATAAACGAGATACTGCTTTCCAGCTCAGCCATGAGTCCCTGGTTGTCTGTCTCCTGCCCGTGAAGCTAGACTGGCATTAATGGATTAAGTTCTTACATCTAAGTCTTAAACCATGTTTAATGAATTTTATACATGTGGTTAAATTGTTCTTCTTATATATTTTCACAGGTAGCTGACCAGTACTCACAAGACCAGACTTTTCTTTCTCTAATATGTGCTCTAGACTGTGATGAGTGGGTATTTCTGGACTCTCAATTCCATTTCATTGATCTGTGTGTCTATTTTTATTTCAGTGCCATACTGCTCTAATTACTATCATTTTGTGAGATGGTTTGAAGCTGGGGAAGAATTAAACTGATACCTCCATTTTCCCCTCTTAGAATTGCTTTGTCTATCTGGTGTATTTTGTGTATGTGTACATAGGTAATGTATATAACCCCTTTATAATCTTTTTGATATAGATAATGTGACTTGATTCATGTTAGTAATAGTCAAAATAGCATACATTTTCATGCTGAAAAGTGTGCCATGTTCTTTGAAAAAAGAATTTTTAATTTGCATAAAATGAGTATTTATAAAATTTTATAGCAAATAAAAAAATAAATTGAATCCAATTCAGATAATTGAAGAAAGATTCTGATACTCAGATCTCTATAAGATCATACTAAATAGTCTTGAAAATAATATATTAAGAGGGATCTATATTTAACTATAACCCTTCTGTATATATACAACACTAAATAAATTTCCTTTGCAAAAGGAAAAGAATATATTAAGGTTTACAATATATTTATCAGTTTAGCTTACAGAACAAGGATTTATGTTACCTTGTGTGCAGTTAAAGTGATTTCAATGCCAAGTAACAAAAAAAACCTAGAAATTGATATTTACAAGTAGGAATTATTTCTCTCACAAAGCAGATTTTGTCAAAACTAGCATTCTCAGCTAAAACAGTAACCCTTATTTTATGCTACTGAAGAAATAAAATTATTACCAAATAACTATGAGAAAGATGTATATCACTTAACATTTTATTAGTGACTAATGTGTGAAGTATAAATCTGTCTTGTGTCATCTCTATGTGTACTTGTGAAGTACACTGTGTCTATATCACTATGAAATGAAATTGATCACATGATATCTAGACTTTCTAGATTCAGAGTTTAGTTCTTCTGGATAATTTTCAACTGAAAATTGTTCAGGAATTTTTCCACTGGTGCTACTTTCTATGCCATCATGAGCAGAATTGATGTAGTGTATCACAAAATAGCTTTTGAAGGAACTAAATGCCATTGCTGACGAACTTTGGAATAGTAGGTTCCACCTTTATAAAATGTGGCTAAAACCCCAAAGCCAGTTTACCCCATTGTCTTCCTCCATCTACTCCCTTAGATTTTAGGAATGAAGGGTGCTCTGTTATAGTCTTCAAACCAACAACGTATTCCTAATTTCAAAGACGTTAAAGCACCGGACTATGCATGTGTGTTTTCTATTTATTTATTGTTATTTCTAGGGCATCACATCACCAAACCAGCATTTTCAGATAGAGTAACACAAAGAGGGAGCATGATACCACAGTACCACAGCTGGGAGCTCGGCTCAAGCCAGTGTGTGTACGGCAAAGCAGGCATATATCCAGGTGTGTTGCTTTGTTGGCTTATAAAGAAGTACTTTCAAATATCGTGTTAAAAAAAAGTCTGAAGATTCTGGGGGCTGGGTGGTGGTGCACCTGGTTGAGCACATATGTTAAAATGTGCAAGGACTGGAGTTCAAGCCCCCGGTCCCCACCTGCAACGGGAAAGCTTTGCAAGTGGTGAAGCAATGTTTTAGGTGTCTCTCTGCCTCTCTCCTTTGCTTCTCCATTTCTGGCTGTCTCTATCCAGTAGAAAAAGATAATAAAAAAAGTCTGAAGATTCTGTGGTCATTTCAGTGATGATAATATGAAAGGATGCTTTTATGTTTGTGTTATCTGTGACTTATTTTATGGTTACAAAATGTCTATTTATGTCCACGTAATTGCACGTATAAAAGAGGAAAATGGAGAGATACAGGATAGCACAGATACAGCTCCCATTTCATCTAGAAATTTTAATTTTTTTTCCAGAAGTTTTCTAACTGGATTTTCCTCCATTGTCCATGATATAGACATATGACTTCAGACATAGTAAGAAAACTTGGAAAAATATATTGATAGCAACAAGCCACAGAGAACAGAATATCACTACTGGATTAACCTTAAGTCAGATCATGAAATGACTCTATGTAATTACTAAGTTCAAAAAAATATTAAGCTTCTATTATAGCAAGGAGTAAGACAAAAAAACTTTTGTTAATATGGAAAGCAGCTACATCAGTCTGCTGTATAACCTCAAAGGAAAACAGACTCAATTTTTTTATACTTTTCTTCAACTAGCTGGGTGAAGAACACTGGCTTTAGGTCAGAGAAATAGTAACCATATTGACTAAACAAGACTGTGGTATTCTGAAACTCATTGAATCTTATTTTTTTTCACACGGGATACAGAACTTACTAATAAACTATTATGTTTTAACACTTTATATCTTAGAGTTTTAATTTCAAAGTTGTTATTCTTTTTTTTGAGGAAATTATTTTTTTATTTATTTATAAAATGGAAATATTGACAAACATAGGCTAAGAGGGGTACACTCCTACACAATTCAAAGTTGTTATTCTTAGGAACTTTATTGTCATACCCTACCAGATGTTGTATATCTTCAATAAAATTTTCATCTTTAGGGTGTGATATTATTCAGGTTTTTTTTCTTTCTGTTTGATGTCTTACAAATTAAGGCTAATTTGCCAGTATGATTAAAGGATAAATATGCTTCTTATTTGCATAACATGCACTCATCTCCTTTATAATAAGTCATTAACAATGGAGAAGAATTAGCTGTCTAATACAATCTTCTATCAGGCTTATTAAATTAATCCAAAAATTAAAGTAATACTGAAGTCCCAACGAGCAACTGATCTGTTATAGTCAAATGATGTTGACTTCCTTGAGAATACAACTAGATCAAGAGCATTGAACCTCTTCTGCTCTTTATTAACTGCTCTCAGAAGTAAATCATAACTAAGATTTAAAAAGAAAACCAAACAACTCTAGTGGAGATCATTATGTTATCCTTTGGCCTGACTAGTTCATGTAAATCTGACATGAGAAAAAATATATAAGGCACCTAAAAGGCTAATGAATCTCCTCGTAGGAGATTCTCCTGGTTCAGTGCATATGTTACTAGGTGCAAGGTCTTAGGTTTAAGTTCCTGGTCCCCACCTGCAGGGAGTAAGCTTCAAGTAAGCTTTCTCCCTCCCTATCTCTCTCCTGCTCCCTTCTCAATTTCTCTCTATCATATAAAGTTAAAAGAAAAGGAAGTAAAAACAAACAAATAAAATGGAAAATGGCCTCTGGAAGTGCTGGATTTATTGTGCAGGCACCAAGCCCCAGCAATAACCCTGGTGTAATTCTGATAGCCTAAATAAATAAATCACCCAGCATAGGAGACAGGATAAACTTAAAGGTGAAGTAGCTGGGATTCCAGCTAAAACTCACCCATTTGTGATCTATATGATTGTAGTCACTTACTCATTCTCTTGAGTTTTTCATAGTTTGGCACAGTCCCTATCCAGGTACAGACTTAACAACCAAGGCTTGTTTTCAGCAATTCAAACTTAGAAGGGAGAAACATAGTTTGGATTTCTATTTAAGCTGCTAAGCCCAAACAAGTCTCACCTGCCATGAAACATGTTGTAGGAGTCCACAATTCATGCATTTGGTTGAAGTTGAGCTTCTGCTTTCCCCAGATCATACTGTTTCTAAAGGAAAACATGTTAATAATATTTGTAGCTACTATTCTTTTTTCTCTAGCATAGATATACTGTTTTAATATATTAGAAACTACATAAATGTTTATTGAATGATATTAATCTCATCTCAATACCTGCAGTCCTTGCTCTTACGTTTATTTGTGGAAGAAAAAAATAATAAGCCTACTAGGTTCTCTTTCAGAAGGAGCAGGAGAGTAGAGACAATCAGAATGTATCCCAAACAAGGTGAGCAGTGAGACATTCATCCCAAAGACTCTTTCATAGGTAGATTAAAACATGTTCCTGGGATACCAAGAAGACACAGAATCAAAAAAAAAAAAAATTGAGGAAATAATTTCACAGTTTCAGGAGAAATATCACAACAAAGGGCATATTATGAACTTCTAGTTGCTACTGTATCAGATTCATCAGTTCATGACAACAAATATATCATACACAGGGAACCAATTACAGAAGCCAGACTTTCAACCTTCTGCATCCCACAATGACCTTGGGTCCATACTCCCAGAGGGTTAAAGAATAGGAAAGCTTTCAGGGGAGGGGATGGGATACGGAGGTCTGGTGGTGGGAATTGTGCCAAGTTGTACCCCTCTTATCCTATGGTTTTGTCAGTGTTTCCTTTTTACAAATAAGAAATTAAAAAAAAAAACAAATCTAGCATACTAGTGTAGCTTAAGGCATAAACAAACTCTCTGATATCTTCTCAATAGCTGCACATAACTAAAACAGTACTGCAATAAAAGAGATTTATTGGGGGGGGGGGAAATCCTTCTAAGGTTGTTCTGCTTGTCACTATTCTTCTGTTCCTTAAAAATCTCTCTCCCATCTGGCATTTTCTTAATTGTTTCCAAATGTTGGAGTTGAAGGGGAAAAAAGAAAAGGATTGGTAAGCAAAATGCAAATAGTCATGGAAATGACACCTAATATGCTCTGGTCTCTTATAGAGCCTGAAACTATATTAGGCTAAATTCTCCATCCATCTACTTTGCACTATGAAGCAAATGGTGCTTCAGATGGTAGCTGACTGGAATACAGGGCTATCTGTATAACATCGTGGCTTATAGCATTTTCCTCCATAGATGGAACCATTTTTATCTCCTTGGGAACTTCACAGATGCACACATGGTCACTAAGAAAAACACAGTGTTGCTTTGCTCCTTAAAGAGCACAAATTTTGTTGTGCATGTGACTCCTTTTATAAGAAAGTCTACTTCTTTGCAAAGACAAAAAATTAAAAGAGATGCAGAGCTCTAGCTTGTGGATTTGGAATTTGTTTTTCTAGTGTAAAAATTGAGCATGCAACTCAGAATGTCCCTGGACAGCTGTTTTAACTTCTAAATGTCTTTCAAAGCATTTTCACATATAAGAATAGAATAGCTGGTGGGTACGAAATTTGATTTCTCATTAACTTCTAGTCATATGAAATTCCATGTAAATATACGTTGAAAACTCAGGTTGAATGATCCTTTGTAGCAAAAGCAATGATCTAAAATGAAGCTTTAATATGGTACATTTAGCAGTCATCATTGAGAAGTCCTATGCAGTCACAGAAAAGGAAATATAAAATACCACATAGTTTAGAGAGGGAAGAAATATGCTTTAGTTGAAAAAACTTATCCAGTTGAATCTACAATGTCATTAGCTGTTTATTTTCCCATTTGGTCTAAGAGAGTCCTCTTAGTGCTTAATGGTCATCACATGAGCCTTCTCCTCCCTTTAAGAATATTATCTTTCTTATTCTGACTTAACCTCTAGAACAATAATCCTCTAACTGAAATACCCTAGGGCTAAGTGAGTTTTTAAAAGGATACGAAGAAAGAGACATTTTAGAGCCAGAAAATTCTTTATAACTCACACAAGGACTTTTTCTTGAAGTTTCTCTGCCTAAAAATAACCTGTTATGAAGGTCCTGTTTTTTCTCTCATCTCCCCCTTGATAATATTTTTCTCCCGTTAAAGAATGAAAGCCCAATAAATAGTGCTGGATAAACTGTATAGTCATATTGAAGAAAATTCTATTTTGGCCTCTATCTCAGCATATACAACCATCAATTCAGATTGTAATATAAATTTACATGTCTCTTAGAGGCAGTGAAACTTCATAGGAGAGTTTCTTTGTGACTTTAGGATAAGTAAAGATGTCAAGAAGTTAGAACAGAAAGAAAGAAAGAGAGAGAGAGAAAGAAAGGAAGATAGAAGGAAAGAGAAAGAAAGTACAAACCAATGTTATGCTAAATTAAAAATAGTCAAACACATAGTAAAAAATAATAATGGGTCCCAGGAGAGAAGGAAACAGGGAGTTACTAGTCAGTTTCAGTGTTATAAGATATGCAGATTCTAGAGCCCACGTGATAGTGCCCATAGTTAGCGATACTGGACTTTATATTTTAAAGTTTCCTGGCATGATAAATTTTATGTAAGTTTCTAATAACACATAGTGCTAACACTAACAATTATAAAAAGGATGGCAGAAAGAAACTTTCAAAGGAGATGGGTAAGTCATAGGTTATGAGGATGGTACAGATACAAAGAGATGCTAGAATTATCAAGTCATTAAATAGGTATGCCTTTTGTAGGTGAGTCACACTTTGATACACGGATTTAAAGTATATCTGAGACCTTCCTTTAGAAATAGAAATTTAAAAAAATAGCACCTATAGGTAGATAGACAAAAAAGTATATTTGTGCGGCTGAAGAGTGCAAAAGAACTATAAATTGGGGTCAGAAAGGTAGCTCACTAGCTAGGGTGTGTACCTTGCTTTTCATGCAGTCTGGAGAACTCTCAGAAGGGTAAAAGTGGAATTACCCTATGACCATGCAATTCCTCTTCTGGGTATACATCCTAAGGAACCATACATTCCCATCCAATAAGATTTGTGTATACTTATGTTCATGGCAGAACTATCTGTAATAGCCAAAACCTAAAAGAAATTGAAGTATTCAACAACAAATGAATGGCTGAGTAAGTTGTGGTATATGTACACAATGGAATATTACTTAGCTATCAAAAATGGTGATTTCACCTACTTCACCCCATCTTGGATGAAGCTTCAAGAAATCATGTTAAGTGAGATTAGTCAGAAACAGTAGGATGAATATGGGATAATCTTACTCATAGGCAGAAGTTGAAAAACAAGATCAAAAGGGAAAACACTAAGCAAAACTTGGAATGGACTTGGTGTATTGCACCAAAGTAAAAGATTCTGGAGTGGTAGGGGAGGGTTTAGGTCCTAGAACATGAAGACAGAGAAGGACCTAGTGAGAGTTGTATTATTATGTGGAAATGTTATGCATGTACAAACTATTGTAATTTACAGTTGACTGTAAACCATCATTAATCCCCTATAAAGAATTAAAAAAAAAAAAACCAGCTTTATCTTTGACCGCTGTTATGTAACTTGTGGAAAAACAGTTTGTTTCATTGCTGTTCAGAGTAACATTTTTGTTGGTGGAAATGAATAAAATTAAATAGATTAAAAAAGAACTAAGAAAGAAAGGAAGACCAAACCACGTTTTACAATGGCCTAAAGGCCTATAGGATTTTGACCCACCCAGCCCCCATCAACGCTGCCTTCCCCGTCTGTCTTCTTCTCCTTCCGTTCCTACACCTTAGCTACACTGATATTGATGGTTTCTTGATTATTGTTTTTAAAGGATTCATCTTTAAGATTTTTTACTAGATTTATTTTATTTGATAAAGATAGCCAGAAATCAAGAGGGAAGGGGGAAAGAGGGAGAGAGACTGAGAGACACCTACAACACTGCTTCACCACTTGTAAAGCTTTCCCCCTGCAGGTGGGGACCAGGGGTTTGAACCTGGGTCCTTGCACACTGTAAAATGTATGCTCAACCAGGTGCACCACCACACGACCCCTAAAAGATTCATTTAATGAGAGAGAAGGAGAAAAAGAGAAAGGTCAGAGATAGCATTGCTCGAGCATTTTTGATGTTGAGAATCTAATTCTGAACCTCATGCTCACACTCCCACCACTATGTAACCTCCTAGGTCACAGTCCTCCTTTTTTTTTTTTGTTTTGCCTCTAGGGTTATCACTGGGGCTCAGTGCCTGCCTGCAGAACAAATCCACTGCTCCTGAAGGCTATTTTTTCCCTTTTGTTGCCCTTATTGTTTATCATTTTTGTTGTTATTGTTGTCATTGTTATTGCCGTAATTGTTGTTAGCTAGGACAGAGAGAAATGGAGAGAGGAGGGGAAGACAGAGAGGGGGAGAGAAAGATAGATACCTGCAGACCTGTTTCATTGCTTGTGAAGCAACCCCTATGCAGGTGGGGAGCCAGGGGCTCGAACTGGGATCTTTAGCTGGTCCTTGTGCTTTGCACCACGTGCGCTTAAGCTGCTGCCCTACTGCCCGGCCCCCCAGTCCTACTGCTTCTTATTTGTCTTCTTAACCTGTAGTGCTTCAGTTCTAGCCTTGCAACCCACCCTTTGACCTGCTCAATTGTCACCTCATCAGATAACCTTTCCAAGTCATCCTAAAAATTATAACTATTTATCCTGCTTAAGTTTTTCTAAAGTACTTCAAACTGTCATGTGTGCTATAGATATTTGTTTGCCTCAGATGATTCTAATGTACAGCTAGAATTGAAACCCAGTTAACCTTCATGATGACCACAGAGAGCTTAAAATGCATGAGTTGTTCAGTTTGTGAATCACTGCTGATTCATCTGGGGATTTGGAAATGAGTGGAGATGAAGGGCTCGTTCTATCTATTGAGAGAAAAATAATTACCTGCAATTGACATTCACGGTTCAACCCCATCTTGGTCAGGGGCAACCATAATCCTATTCAATAGAGCCCCCACCCACCAGTGGAACTCTGAGAAAGGAAGGGATTTTGCCATTCTCTTCAGCTAGATAAGTAATGAGGTCTAGAATTTATGACCTGAAATTGCACACACATAACTTACACACTCAGATTTCTGACCTTCACCCAGCGTCTGTGGTTTGCATGACATGGTCAATGCCCTAAGCACTTATTTGGGTTTGTGTTCATCCATTGACTTTCCCATGGATTGTTTTGATAATTTGAACCCTTAAAAACATAATCATTATAAAAATCCTATAGTCAGCACAGTCAAATCCAACTATCATAATTTCTTCTCCTAACCACAGATCTATGCCTTTCCTCATTTCATTTGACTTTCTGTTTTTATTTTATCTTATTAACCAATGTATTTTGTGTAAATGGTATTAATGTACTTCTCTAACTCAATCTTGTAAGCTCAGTACTAGATATTATACATTCAGTCAACTACGGGTAGATGATTGTGTTGAAGAGCTACATGCAAAATGTATATCAAACCAGAGATGGAGGGCTGATGGTTGTGTTCATCTTTAGATCTTTGAAACTCAGACTTGTTCAAGGTTCTTTGAACCATCTACTCTTTGACTCACCCTTCTAACAAGGACCTTTAGATTGTCTTGGAGAGACATTCATTTCTCAGTTAATCAGCAAACTGTTTATACCCCTTGCAGTCAAATGAGAGCATCGTATATATCACCACCCTGTGTTATTGACAAAGACACAAACATGGAAATTTCCTCCCAGTGTTTCCTGAGATAGAGTTTTAGAAAAAAAAAAAAAACCTTCTGTGGGTATTACAGGAGAACATGCTATGAGCACAATTTACAAACTGGATTTGTTTGCTTTTTGTTTAGTTCTTCAAATCCAACTCCTTGACTTTGTGAGTGATCTTGTGCAATTATTAAAATGTGACTCATCCTGGGAATCAGCTCCAAATTATTTTAAGATGGATTATTTGTCATATAAGTCAGTTGATTTTTATCATGGGTTCATAAAATTTCCTTACAGTTGTTGAGAAGTTTACTTATGGAAAACAAGAAAAAAATGTGTTTTTATCAAATCCCACTCCAATAGAAAGAACACAGCCTTGTTGAAATCTTGAGTTTAATTCCATAAAATTAATTTTTAACTTCTCACCTCCTAAACCAGAAAGATAATATTTAAAAAAATATTGTTATCTTTATTTATTGGATAGAGGCCACCAGAAATCAAGAGGGAAGAGGGAGGTAGAGAGGGAGAGAATCAGAGAGACACCGGCAAGCCTGCATCACCACTTGTGACGCTTTCCCCCTACAGGTGGGGACCAGTGGCTTGAACCTGGGTCTTTATGCACTGTAGTGTGTGGATTTAACCAGGTGCACCATCACCTGGCTCCATAAATTTTTATTGTTTTAAACAAAAAAAAATTGTAGGAATTTGTTATAGCAGCACCATTAAATGGGAATAGACCCTCAGGTGTATTTTTTGAAAGATTTAATGAATTCTAAATATAAGATAACTAATAAAGATACAGTAAAGAGAAAATAACAGGCAGAATTTTGTCCCCCATACAGGTTATTATCCAACAGAGAAAAAACACACAAAATAAATCATAAAATTTATTATGTAGTAAAGTAGAAGGTTGTAAGAATTAGTAAGATAAATATATCACAGGAGAGAAAAGAAAGCCTGGTTAGAAATTATTTCAGTTCTAAAAAGTATTTACAACATACTTTCATGCCTGAGGCATTAGAGGTATCATATTTTAATTCCCAGCACCAGCATAAGCCAGAATTGAGCAGGACTCCGGCTAAATGAAAGTAACAAATTAATTATATATTTAAAATAATATTTTAATGAAAGAGCACATTAAAAGCAGAGTTAAACTTTCTGAGGAGAGGAGGGACACAGCAATGCAAGAATTCTTTTTTTATTATTTATTTTTATTTTTTTTATTTAAGAAAGGATAAATCAACAAAACCATAGGGTAGGAGGGGTACAACTCCACACAATTCCCACCACCCAATCTTCATATCCCATCCCCTCCCCTGATAGCTTTCCCATTCTCTATCCCTCTGGGAGCATGGACCCAGGGTCTTTGTGGGTTGCAGAAGGTGGAAAGTCTGGCTTCTGTAATTGCTTCCTCGCTGAACATGGACGTTGACTGGTCGGTCCATACTCCCAGTCTGCCTCTCTCTTTCCCTAGTAGGGTGGGTCTCTGGGGAAGTGGGCAAGAATTCTAAGGAAAGGAAAGAGCTACTGAGAACTCCAGTTGGAGAGGAATACTCTGGTGTGTTCAAGAAACGAAGTAAGAGATTATTCAAGAATTTGAACAAGTTGCTCAATTTGCTTGAAAAATGAAACTGGAATTTTGATAGGAATTCTCCAAGTAATTTTTATTTGTTTTTTATTGGGGGAAATCAATTAATTTTGAATTTCTCTTGATTTCTTCAATAACCCAGGTATTATTCATATGTGTATTGATCAATCTCCATAGTTTGGGTGCATTTCTTTGTTTCTTTTTGTATTTGATTTCTTTCTTTCTTTCTTCCTTCATTCCTTTCTTTCTTTCTTTTTTGCCTCCAGGATTATTGCTGTGGCTCAGTGCCTGTACTACAAATGCACTGTTCCTGGAAGCCATCTTTTATCCATTATTGTTGTTTTTCCATTGTTGTTGCTACTGCTGCTGATGTTGTTGTCATTGTTGGATAGGACAGAGAGAAATTGAGATAGGAGGAAAAGACAGTGATAAAAGAAAGATAGACACCTGCAGACCTGCTTCACTGCTTGTGAAAGTACTAAATTTTCAGGGAGTCGGGTGGTAGTGCAGCGATTAAGCATACGTAGCACAAAGTGCAAGGACCAGTGGAAGGATACCGGTTCCAGCCCCCGGCTCCCCACCTGCAGTGGGGTGTCGTTTCACAGGCAGTGAAGCAGGTCTGCAGGTGTCTGTCTTTCTCTCCTCCTCTATGTCTTTCCCTCCTCTCTCCATTTCTGTCTGTCCTATCCAACAACAACAGTATCAATAGCAACAGCAACAATAAAAGCAACAAAAGGGAAAATAAATATAATAAATTTTTTAAAAAAAAATAAAGTACTAAATTTTCATGTAATTTGTCTTTAGGGATATTGTAGAAACTAAAATTTAAGAGGGGCTTTGGCTGCCATGCATAACAATTGACTGCATCAGCATGAGTACCACCTCAGCCTGCTTCACTTCAGACTGTGTCCAGAGATGTCAGGCATGGAATGTCAACCCTTCCACCTCATTACTTGGCCACCAAGTTGCAGATGCTATCATTATGACATTCTGACTCCCCTGGGCAGATAACTTCACCAATATGTCCTGGAATCTTAACTCCCCAGAGCTCTATACACTAGGGAAAGATAGAGACAGGATGGGAGTATGAATCAACCTGCCAACATCCATGTTCAGCAGAGAAGCAATTACAGAAATTACACTTCCCACCTTCTGCACCCCATAAAATTTTTGGTCCATACTCCCAGAGGGTAAAGAATAGGGGAACCTCCAATGGAGAGGATGGGCTAGTGGTGGGAACTGTATGTAATTGTATCTCTCTTAATCCTACAATTTTGTTAATAATTATTAAATCACTAGTAAAAAAATTAAAAATAATTGACTATGGAATGCTGGGAACGGGTTTAAACAATTAAAGGTTTTATTAAGGTGAAACAGGGGTAAAAGGCAAATATCTAGGTACTACAAAATAACCAGCTCCATTTAAGGTTAAGCAAAAGAGGCTTATTCATAAAATCACTGAGAATGTGAGGGGAGAAGTCTAGCTAGGAAAATAGGCAAAAGTCCAAAGTCCACAAACTCAGTTACCCAAGATCACCATGTAAAAAGACCGGGATCAATGTGGAGCCACACCGGATTGCCATGGACAATGCCATGAAGGAGGTGATCCAATCAAGGGAGCTGGCTGCTGCAAGTCCTGCGTTTATATAAATCCCCTTGTCAGTCTGCTCTGCCTCTGCCTCAGGCTAAAGTCATGTGTATGCGAATTGTCCCAAACTCCTGTTGGAGTCCCCACAAAATATCATCCTGCCTTTTCATCCTGTGTAAAGAGTTCTTCCTGCTTGTATGAATATTAACTAATGTAACTACCAACACATTGAGAAATAAAATTGTTTTAATAAAGAATAGACCATTCAAAAAGTCTTTCACTATGTTTTCCACTACAGTTACATATTTTCAAATGACATGACATTACATTTGATTTGATTTGGAAATCTGAGCTAAAGGGTACCATATTGTATACATTTTTCTGTGACTTGCTTTTCACTGGCATGTTTTTGAGAATCATGTATGCTAGTGTATTAGTGTAAAGAAGTAGTTGTACTTCTTTTTTTTACTAGTTTCTGATTTCCCACTTGCCAAGATTGCACAGCATAGATCTCCATGCTTCACCTTCAGAGTGGCAATCACTCTTGAGTAGGAGGCAAGGGTTTTAATAGTGAAGAAAGCCAGACCGGAAGGAAATGAAAGACTGCACACATCTCTGCCATTCAAAGTTGACTGGATAGTCTTTTAGTATTCTCAATTATATATATATATATATATATATATATACTCTTTTGTACTTTTTAAGTATTTTATTTATTTATTATAAAGAGACAGAGAGAAATTGAGGGGCCAGGGAAAGATAGAGAGATATAAAGAGACAGAGACACCAGCAGCCCTGCTTCACCACTTGTAAAGCTTTCCCCCTGCAGGTGGTGACAAGGTGTTTGAACCCAGGTCCTTGCACACTGGAAAGTGTGTCTTTAGCCAAGTGCACCACCTCCTGGCATCTCTTTTAGATTTATTAAAAGTTTATAACTTGGAATTGTACCCCTCTTATCCTGTGGACTTGTCGACAGGGTTGAATTGTGGAAAAGTGAGAAATGGCACACATGTACAAACTACTGTATTTTACTGTTGACTGTAAGCCATGAATCCCCCAATAAAGAAATTTTTAAAAATCATATCATCCCTGATTAATCTAAGAAAGATTCATCAAGGCCCAAATAAAATGTGAGAGTAACATGAAGAAACTATGTCCTTAGCTAGGCAAGTTACCTCCTAAGAGCTTTCAAGTGGCCATGTGAACCTAACCCTCTAAAACAAATGATTAAATCTAACTTGCTCTTGTTTATCAATTTTCTGTTTTGCTACTTTTCAGCAAATGACTGTTCAAGTAAAGTCTTGACTTTTCTCCTATTGTCTACTTTTGAAAATTTTCTAAACATCATCCTCAAAATCTACCTCAGAATCTTCTGTTCATTTAATTTCTTTGTTTTCTCCTAGTTGAAATCATGCTAGTAGAAGGGTAACAGTGGGAAAAAATTTTTCATTAGTGAATATTTTGAAAGCAGCAACTCTGTGGGAGGTGGGGGGGGTGGTAAACACAAACAAGTGAACCACTAACAACGTTGTACTGTTATTAGTTTTGAAAACAATTTTATGATGTTCGTTTTGGAAAGAAAAAACTAAAATCAGTTTGGAAAGTCACTTTGAAGAGTTTGACAACATGGTGTTGGGCTGGACAGGTAGGGAAATTTTAGTATAATGCCCCTTCTGCTACACAAATGAGTAATTGTCATTTTTTCTATAAATCAGATGGCCTAATGTGTCTATTTGACAATCTATGTGAAATACAATTACAATGGAGTTGGATTCATTTATTCTCCTACCTCCAAACACAAATTAAAGAATTGATGACTTCAAATTAATCTAAATGACAAATGAAGTCATTAAAAAAACATTTTAACTCTTCACAGATAGCATTCATTTATTATATTAAATTAAGTTTTGTCTTTCCTTTTCATGCCCTAAGCACATGAAATCCCCCTATTAGTTTGAAATCTTTCTTTGATGAAATACAAAGAGACAAATCTGGAAATAAAGGAATATCATCTGAAATACAGCAATAAAGAATAAAAGAAGTTGTCTCTAAAAAGAAAATAGGTGTTATTAAGAAAAGAAAAAAGAAAGTAAAAATAATCTGTGATACTTCCAGTGAATGAGCAGCTATTTCTCATACAGTTAATTATCAGAGCTCATATTCTCACTTTTAAAGGTTTTGACATAATCTCTTCAACTCCGTAACAATTAGCCCCAACTAACCTAAAGGTGATGCTAAAAGATGACTGCATTTGCCTTGCCTTTCACACTTCTAAACATGCAAATCAAGGGAGAATTTGACAATTCTGTTCTACTGGTGAGTATTTATTTTTGTTCTAGTACCAAGCAGTTTGGGGAGTTGTTTTGTTTTGTTTTACCAGAGCACTGCTCAGCTCTGGCTTGTACTGGTGTGGGTGATTGAACCTGGGATCTAGGAGCCTCAGGCATGAGACTCTGTTTGCATAATCACTATGCTATTTTCCCCACCCTATACCATGTAGTTTTGGGTTACTGTGGCCTTATAAAATAGTTTGAGATCTGGGAATGTGATGCCTCAATTATGTTCTTCTTTCTCAAGAGTGTTTTGTTGATCCTAGGCATTTTGTCATATGAAAATATTTTAATCAGACTGTCTTTCAGGAAAATATTCAAGTAATTTAAATGGACACTACAATTTAGGACCCTGTGTTTTAGGAGATTCTTTGAAATCATAATAAAATTAGGGTGAATGAACTTAAGAATCCTCCTCCCCAAATACTGATTCTTATATATCTTTTGATTTCCCTTTTTTGTTTGTCTAGTACTTGGCACAATGTCTGGTGGCATACGGCTTATTTATTTATTTTTTGAACGTCACTATTTAGCCATGCCTACCGAATAAGTAAGTTACATAAACAACAGTTCCAGTGTGATTTTATCAGCATCTGTCAGGCATTAAGCCAGCCCCCCTCCTGCTCCATCCTCCATTGCTGACACTATGGCCTATTTACATAATCATTGTTTTGCCTGAAAGATCCCCACCCACTCATCTATCTTCTTTCTACCTCCAGACCCTCCCTGCCTGCAGTGTAACATTAATCCCACCAGCTAAAACCATGGAAACAATTGCTAAGGAAGCTTCCACCTTCCCAGCATGCCTTTTGCCTTTCTCCACCCCCTTTCCTAGCCATTTCCATTTCCAACTTGCCACTTCCAGTTTTATCCTATAAAGACACTTCTGTTTCTGGTTTCTCTCTCTTCTCCTCTTCCTCTCTTTCTGTGTCCCGAATGGGAGGAGGGCAGGCGTGCAGACAGGGAGGTGGATGTGGCCATTGTGGTTTGGCACTACGTGGCTTAACCTGCTTTGCTCACACCCGACTCTGGAGCTCCTGCCCACAAAGCTAGCCTAGCAAGCATCATAGGAAATTCATTCATACATTTTTTTTTAACTTTAGTATGACTTTAATGTGCAATTATCTTAATCTAGCCATAACTATAATCAATATTTTAGACCACATATTTTGAAACAGTACATACTCCAAACTGTTGACCTTTTTTATTCATCCTTTTAGAATTTTATTCAAAGCTACTCTGCATTTTTACATTACAGTTTCTGAGTTTCACTTTATCTTATGCTATTCAATTTGGATTTTAATCTCTCACTTTCCTTTCATATATATATATATGTATATATATATATACATATATATATATGTATATATATATATACATATATATATACATATGTATATATATATATATACATATATATATATATTAGAGACAGAAAGAAATTGAGAGGAAAGGAGGAGCTAGAGAGACACCTGCAGCCCTGCTTCACCACTCCTGAAGCTTTCCCCCTACAGGTGGGGACCAGGGGCTTGAACCTGGGTCTTTTTGAATTGTGCTCAACCAGATACCTCACCACCCAGCCCCTCACTTTTCTTCCTTCTCAAGAGAGCAAGGCAGGCAAAAGGAGGCAAGTTTAGAAGTATTCTAATATCTTGATTTTTCCCTTTGACTTCCTTCAAGGTGAAATTTCAGAGGCTTATGCTGGATAAAAGGAAGAATACAGGAAAGGTTCTTCTTCATCAACAGCTTCAGGATTCTTCCCCCAGTGGTAACAATAGCACTGATTTTCCATTTTCTCTGCTTTTACACTGTATGATAAAGCTTTGTCATAATAGAGGATGTTTATTTACTTTTGAACCATGTACATACTTTTATTTTGCAAAGATTTTACTATTACATGCTTTTAAAAGAGAAATGACTAATCTTACTATCAAAATGTTTTATCTTTTTTTTATTTTCCAGAGTTATACTATAGGTTGCTCAATGTTTCACTGGGTGATGGAAATTAACTATTCCTCATAGGCACAAAGAATGTTGCTGTACCTATTACCCACACTAAAAAGAGACAAAGAATACAGTTTGATTTTAAGTTGTCAACAAAAGAAAGTTGAAGAATACATTTCTAAGAAATCTGTCAATATTTAAATGAAACTAAACATTGGTACTAGGGTAAAACTAACTCTACTGCAGTTTCCAATTTCATCAAAATCAATGCAGAAGACAAATGATGGATAGGGTAGTGACTTAGCCAGTCTATTAAAGAAATGTTCAAATGAAAACATGAAAAGACTGTTCTTTTTACAAACGGTCTTGATGTAATCTTGTATAAATCCTTTCTATGTTTGTCTATCTATTTGAAGGGAGGAGGGGCTTGTGAGGTGGGTAGAGATTTTTGTTGCTGCCACCATTTAATTATGGAACCTGAATTTTGGATAGTTAATGCACGGTAGTAAGACATCACTGCAGATAATACTCAGGAGAGAAAACTATGATTTCAATGATAGCAAGATGCTTTCTACTTCAAATACCTAGAACAATCTCTCTTCAGTGGTCATTATGAAGAACAAAAGTGTTATTAAGTGAAATAAAAAAGTGCCATATAGGGAATCAGGCAGCAGGTTAAGCACACGTAGTTCAAAGTGGAAGGACCCGCATAAGGATTCTGGTTCGAGCCCCGGCTCCCCACCTTCAGGGGAGTCTTCACAGGTGGTGAAGCAGGTCTGCAGGTGTCTATCTTTCTCTCTCCCTCTCTTTATTCCCCTCCTCTCTCCATTTCTCTCTGTCCTAGCTTAACAACGACAACATCAGTAACAATGACAATAATAACAACAACAATAAAAAATAAGGTCAACAAAAGGGAAAATAAATAAATAAATAAAATTGTTTAAAAAGTGCTTTCCAGCATGTTAAGAAAGCTTATAAATGTGAGATGATTGTACAAAGAATTGCTCAAGGTTGAAACACCTATATAGATGGAGAACAAATATTTTCAGTGAAGTGTGCAATCCAACCCAGAAGCAGTTTGCAGAGAGGTAAAACGACATTTTCTTGTACTTTTAATTTCTATTTTTATGGTAGATTATGAAAAGAGTTGCACATTTCCCATACAAAGGAAACCACCACCACCCCCTTTTGGCTATGTATTTCCGTTTATGGCTTCTGTTGGGAGATTCATTTGGAAGTTGGTTTTTGTCATACTCAAGATATAAGCCCTGGGAGCAGGGATTTTTTTTCTCCCCTATTAACCAAAGTGACAAGACTCTTCTGCTGGCAAAAGCTCCAAGACCCAAGTTATTTTCTGGGGAGATGATGTAATGGCTGGAAAAAGGGCTAGAAAACTGGATCAGCCACCTGCATATCAGATGTCAGGTTCATGAAAAAACTATTAAAGTCATGGGCCCTTTGGAATATACCTAAAATAGACCTACTAGCTATTTCCAAAATAGAGACCCCCAAATCTTAATCTGCAATATTCCATCCTTTAAGTTCATGATTAGTCAATAATTTGCATGGCTTTATATATTAACTTTTTTTTTTAGCTACAAGTTTCCAGATGCTACCATGATGTCTACCAGACTTCCCTGCGCAGATGACCACACCAATGTGTCCTGAAGCCCCACTTTCCCAGAGCTCTGTCCCACTAGGGAAAGAGAGAGACGGGCTGGGAGTATGGATCGACCTGTCAACGCCCATGTTCATTGAGGAAGCAATTACAGAAGCCAGACCTTCCACCTTCTGCACCCCACAATGACCTTGGGTCCATACTCCCAGAGGGATAAGGAATGGGAAAGCTATCAGGAGAAGGAATGGGATACGAATCTCTGGTGGTAGGAATTGTACCCCTCTTATCCTATGGTCTTGTCAATGATTCCATTGTATAAATAAATAAATTAATTAATTAATTAAATTCCATATACAGAGATACACACAGAGGGAGAGACACCACAGCACCAAAGACCCCTCTCTTGCATAGCAGCACCCATGAGATACCAAGGTGGAAATCTAGGTCACTTATATGGAAAGATACTCATCTAGTAGTCCGGGAGGTGGTGCAGTGGATAAAGCATGGGGTCTCAAGCATGGGGTCCTGAGTTCAGTCCCCAGCAGCACATGTACCAGAATGATATCTGGTTCTTTCTATGTCTCCTCCTATCTTTCTTATTATAAATAAATAAAATCTTTTTAAAAATTTAAAATAGAAAGATACTTAGCTACTCAGTGAATTATCTCACTGGGATATTAGGAAGGTATGCTTTCAGCTTTGTTGACTCAAAGCAAGCAAATTCTTCCAGGCCAAGACTTCATTCCTTTGTATATAAAGATTTGAAAAGTTTTTGTATATACTATGAAAAACACTGACATATAAGTTAAAAGGCTGTAAGTAAGTATGCAATGAGGGTCAAAACACAGCTTTAACAGAAAATAGCAGGGTAGATACAGGTTATCTCTTCAACTAACAACAGACTTTCAACACCTATACATGAAAATAAAATGTTTAAAGATATATAATATTTCTGCCATCCAAGCAAGGTTACATGACATAGAATGTAATTTTTCCTTATGAAAATGATCATTTTCATAAGCATCAATTATTAAACCATGTCAGAAGGATATTGATATTTGAACTATCTTGCAAGCCCAAATATAATTTACACACACACATTTAATATTTTTTTCTTTTTATTAGATAGGACAGAGAGAAATTGGCAAGGGGAAGGAGAGAGAAAGATAGACACCTGCAACCCTGACTCACCACCAGTGAAGCGACCCCCCAGTACGTGTGGAGCCCAGGGCTCAAACTGGGATCTTTGAGAGGGTCCTTGCACTTCGTACTTTGTGCGCTTGACTTGGTGCACCACTGCCCAGCCCCTCCCCGCCACAGACACATATTTATAACACATAGTAGGAAAAAATATCTAGTATAGCCACAGGTCCTTTGGAATTTAACTAAAATATGCCTACTAGCTATCTATACAATGGAGGATCCCCCAACTCTTCATCTGCACTATTCCAGGCCTTAGGTCCACGACTGGTCAACAATTTGTTTGGCTTTGTATGTTTAACACTCTTTTCAACCACCAGGTTCCAGATGCTAGCAGGGTGCTGGCCAGAAGACTTCCCTGGACAGACAACCTCACCAATGTGTCCTGGAGCTCGGCTTCCCCAGAGCCATTCCCCACTAGGGAAAGAGAGAGACAGGCTGGGAGTATGGATCAACCTGTCAATACCCATGTTCAGCAGGGAAGCAATTACAGAAGCCAGACCTTCCACCTTCTGCATCCCACAATGACCTTGGATCCATACTCCCAGAGGGTTAAAGAACAGGAAAGTTATCGGGGGTGGGGGTGGGGTGGGATACAGAGTTCTAGTGGTGGGAATTGTGCAAAGATGTACCCCTCTTATCCTGTGGTTTTGTCAATGTTTCCTTTTTATAAATAAAAAGTTTTAAAAAAACACAGAGCTAGGAACTATGTATACACATACATTTCTTTGTGCATAGGAAATGTTGCCAGATATTATGGGAAAAACCATTTATATGTACATATGAAAAAGCTTTTTCCCTTAAGTAGTTAACAACATTACGGAAAACATGAAGCAATCATAAGTAAAGCAGACACACAAAGGTAAATTGTGTGGTTCAGACTCTCACTGCAGTAGGAGTTCAAAGAAGGGGAAAATGAATGTGGCCTGGGATTTCTTAGAAAACTCTTTGGAGGAATAGAACTGGAGAATCTGTTAAATATTGTTACAAAATATTGAAGACTCATATAACCTTTCACTAAAAATTATGTCCTCTTCAAACCCCCCCCCCCCGCCACCCAGGAGATTAAACTGCTGTTCCAATTGTGCTGCTTTAGGAAACATAAGAATTTTTAAGGAGAAAGGCACTCATCGAGTTAGCCAATTTAGTGGAATCAAGCCTACAGAAGAATGAGTTACAGATGAAAAGGCAGCTTCTTTCCCATCATGCTTTGTGAAGAGAAAGGGAAAGAAGCACATTTATATAGGAGTTGTAGTTTGGTGAACAGCAAAAGGATCAGAAAGAGATCAGGAGCATAGTAGCCACCATTGTCCTGTGTGTGAAGAGACTGGCCAGTCTGGAATACAGAGTTGTATTGAGAAATAGTTAGGAGATGGTTAGAAATTACCTGACAGAAGCAGGTCTGCAAGTGACTATCTTTCTCTCCTCCTCTCTATCTTCCCCTCCTCTCTCAATTTCTTTCTGTCCTATCCAACAACAATGACAGCAATAAAAATAATAATGAAAACAATAATAAACAACAAGGGCAACACAAGAGGAATAAAAATAGCCTCTAGGAGCAGTGGATTGGTAGTGTAGGCACCAAGCCCTAGCAATAAACCTGGAGGCAGAAAGAAAGAAAGAAAGAAAGAAAGAAAGAAAGGAAGAAGGAAAGAAAGGAAAAAGAAATTGCATGACAGTATAGATCTGATCTAATTAAACTGCCATTAAGGTCACTATAAAAAAAAGGACCATTCTAGAGCTAAACCAGAAAACAGAACTGAAAATAAGGAATTGCTCAAATATGATGGGGTCATGTCAAATGCATCCAGGAACCAGTTAGAAATAGCCTGGCAGAGCTTCTATAACAAAGATATCTTATAATTAATGGGATACAGCTACTTAAATGAAACAAAACTCCTGAGTTAGATGGGTATAAATTAAATAATGTTAAGAGACAAAGAAAGGTTCTTTCTTGTATTCTAATGGCATCTAGAAGGTATCAGAAGATACTATAATGCTAGAAGATTACCAATGAATAGTGAAATTAGTGCACAGAACTGTGGTAAGATAGTTATATGTTCTCAAAATATTCCCCACAAATTACCTAGAAATTATAACATGACAAAGAAAGGTCTGAAAGATATTTTACTTCAGTCAAGCAATCAGCATAAACGATAATGTTACACAAGGACAGTAGATAACTCCTTTTCTTTTACTTGAGGAAACATTGCATTATAACACCCTGTAAATTTCATGTGTGAGTCAGTGAAAATAACTGTGTTCAGTGTTGCACCAAAGCTAAGGACTTTGAGAGGAGTGCCTGGAGAGGTGTTACAAACAGTGTTGGGGGGTTCCCACTGCAGAATACAGAGAAGGACCCAAGCTGGAAGTGGGAGTCAAGTGCATTCATCTGTCACAGAAAGATGAGTGAGTGCACCCATGTGTCAGCAATTGTCCTGAAAATTCTTTATGTCGCCAATAAAATAACTTGGAAGAGATAAGTACAACAGCTCCTTATGAAAAGTGGCATACTTATGAAAATCTGAAAGCACAAGAATTATGTAATCTGTAGTTCAAAAATTAAATCATAATGAAAATTTACGGGGGAAAAGTAGAGTTAAACAGAATTTTTATACTAAAATATTAGAATTAGTGGGGTGTATTTGTTTGTGCGTGACCCAGGTTTGAGATTGGTCCCAACCACACTGAGGAAAGTTGAGAAATAAGAACAGAAACACACAGTAAAACTTGGACTAGGTTTGGTATATTGCACCAAAGTAAAAGACTCTGGGGAGGGAGGGAGTCCTTCAAGTCCTGGTACAGGATGGTACAGGAGGAAGACCTAGGCTGGGGGGGGAAGAGTGTTTTGCAGAAAATTGAGAATTTTACACATGTATCAATAACTGCATTTACAGTAAATT
Source organism: Erinaceus europaeus (assembly GCF_950295315.1). Lineage (NCBI taxonomy): Eukaryota > Metazoa > Chordata > Mammalia > Eulipotyphla > Erinaceidae > Erinaceus > Erinaceus europaeus. Next base: position 53,930,181 of record NC_080166.1, read on the forward strand.
ATTAATACCTCGATATTTTTTAAAAGTCAACCAAGGGCAGCAGAGTCCTGGCATATATATACAAACATATACATATATGCATACATACACATATATCTGAGTCCATTAGTGGTGACTTATTCAGGTAAAGAGTGATATATCATTAGATCATTAATAAAGATGATGGTGAAAACTGGTGTGAAATGTTAACATTTTGAGATGCTCAGTGAAGAGATTAAGGTAATTTTTGTACTGTTTTCACAAATATTCTTTAGGTCTAAAAATTTGTCAGAATATGCTTAACTTGACAGGAAGGCAAACACATATATGCAGAATGTTATCTCTGTCACTTCTTCTACCTGGAGAAGAATTTCCCAAAACCCAGCTGAATTCATTCTGGCTGTGGCACATTAGGAAGTTTAACATTGGCTCAACTCCCATGATCCTCAGGCGAGATAACCATCATGTCTGGGCATCAGTGTTCTTATTTGAAAGAATGTTTAAACAGTGCAATAGAGCTGTAATGTTGAACAAGTCCCCCCATGAGAAAACAGACTAAAGAAGAAAACCAACTCAAAGCAAATCATTTAAGTATATGAATTCTGGAAAAACACATAAAACACAAAGAACTGGTAACATAAGTCAAAGAGTTCTGAGTCTCGGGAGAGGAGGGAATTTTTGTCGTTGAAGCAAATGGTACAGGATCTCAAAGATTGGCTCAGAGAAACATAAATTATGTACCCTAAGAGAGGCCTGAGGATGTCTCCATGGAAAGGGAGGGAAATAAACAATGAAACATCCCTTGAAGGGAAAGAATCCTTTTTATACCAAGTTGTACAATACATCAAGAATTTCACGTTACACGGGGTGGGGATAGAAAGTATAATGGTTACACAAAAAGACTGTCATGCCTGAGGCTCCAAAGTTCTAGGTTCAACCCCCACCCCACCTCCACCCTGCACCACCATAAACCAGAGCTAAGCAATGCTCTGGTTAAAAAAAAAAAAAATCAACAACCACAAAGATTTCCAGGTTCCAAAGGAGATGATGCAGCAGGAAGTAAGACCAGCAGTGGGGTATGTGGGTAAACAGCTTTAGGATACAGGAAGCATAAGTGGCTCTATAACTTAGAATCTAGGTCGTCACTGGTTATCCACACCCACATCTGGAATCAGTTTACCTAGTGGCTATTGTGTCCTGGGTACTTTTGCCACCAACCTCCATCCTTGTTTGAGGAGCTAAAAAATTACCAGGTACAAAGTTCTCAGGTGCTGAATTAGTTGTTAAGTACACATTAAGTCTGAAATCATCAATATCTAGTTGGAAGGTGATGTTACAGGGAATAATCCCCTACAGAGTAAGTCAAGCTGAAACCCACATAGCTGAAGAAGGTCTAGCTGGTGAAAAGAAGAATTGAGGCAAAACACATTCCAGGAAGACACCATACAAGAAAGATGTAAGGAAGAGGTCAGAAACAGCACACCCAGTAGGACATGAACTTTACCAGGCACGAAATACCAGCTTCAAACCCCAAGCCACTTGGGAGCATCATGGCACCAGGGGAATTGCTTCAGATAGTGGAACAGTGTCTCGACCTTCCCCTCCATCTGCCCTAGCCCCTCTTGCCAGTCTCCCCTTCGCTACCTGAAAAAAGAATGGAAAATAAAACTTCCCTGGACTAGTTGAATCAGGTATGTGTCAGACCCTATCCTTATGCTAGAATTAAAAAAAAAAAAAAAAGAACTGAGGGGAAGATTACTTTGCATCTCCAGTGAATTGAACTCAGATGTCTAAGGAATAGAGAGAGACATCTTGACCAGTGGCACAAAATTAGTTGGGGTTCACGTGAGGAGGAATCCATGCAGAGGGCTGAATGTTTTATTGGGAATATTAAAGCATCCTCCTAATATGTGCATATACTTAAAACATATATAAACATTTACCACATTTTATTTATCTTAATTTTTTTATTATTGGATAGAGATAGAGATAAAATGAGAGAAGAGGGGGAGATAGAGGGAAAGAGACAGAGAGACACTTGCAGCCCTCCTTGACCTCTTGTGAAGTTTTCCCCCTGTAGGTGGGGACCAGGGGCTTGAACTTGGCTCCTTGCACACTGTAATGTGTTCCTTAACCAGGTGCACCACTGTCTCGCCCTTATTTATTTTTTAGATAGAGTCAGAGAAAGCAAAGATAGGAAGAGAGTACATCATCTGCACTCTCACCTATTTCACATAGCACCATCTTTAGATGGTAAAATTTCCCTAATGCATGTGGGGACCAGGCCTTGAACCTAGGACCTTGTGCATTGTAACATATATGTTCTATCACAAGCTCCACCACTCAGGGGCACTGGAAGAAGGAGGCCTTGGGGTTTTGGTGCATAATGGTGGTAAAGGACTCAAATTAGGGTGTGAGTATTTTGCAGAAGCCTATTACAGGAAGAAGAGAAATTTTACCAGCAACAATTGTGTCAACAACTTTACTGTAATCCATTAACCTCCCAATAAAGGGGAAGAAAAAGGATTGTTTCATTTAACCATCCCATTATCTCTACTTTGTGATGAATGAGTAAAATGAAACAAGGAGACAAACATGTTTCACCCAAGTAAAGTTGCTTATTCATGTATCTCCAGGCCTGGAAAACAATTGCAGTTTGGAGAACATGATTTTTAGGTGCCAGATTTTCAATAAGTGAAGCAATTGACATTACAATTTACCTGTGAATCACTGAGTACTTTTAATCTACTCCAGAAGTTAGGAACATGACAAATATGACTAAGTGGAGTCTAGTAACAATGTCTATTTCCCAAGTACAATATGATATGTACATTTAAAAAATTCTTTATAAGCAAAGCAAGAAACCTGTAAATTAAGAAGATAGAACACAGATGCTTAAGTAGTTTTACTATTGTTATTATTATTTTAAAAAGTGGTGCAGCATCATGAATCTGACCTCTAAGAAATAAAGGTCAAAATTTCTCAACACTATAATTTTTTCTTCTCTTCACCTTTGAAATAGCAGAAAAGCAATCTTTCCAGACAGAGACAAAGGCCATCTTTCTAATCTCAATATCTCCAAACCTATTTTACAAGCCCAAATAACTAATTATTAAGCTAAAGAAAATCACGTGGGGGGAAAACTATCAACAGTAACAATACACTGTGGAAAGAAATGTAAGGTCAGACCTATAGACTTTGATAGAGAAGTTGACACTAATTACCACAACAAAGACTGATAGAGTAAGGTTGGACTTTGGTCTAAAAATCCAAAGCAATTTCTAAAAATATACAAGACAGATTCACCATGAAATTCTTCTCCAGTGTCCTCTTTCTCGGGCATATGGTACCAATGAAGATAAAGGAAAAAGAAAGAGAAAGTCAAAATTCTATTCTCTGTCAGGTTGAATAATTTAATTTTGAGGTAACCTCAGTTTGCAGGGCTACATGTATTTTAAAACTATAACTTCCTTTTGGTGGTGGGAATGGTGTTTATGTACACTCCTAGCAAATTGTAGACATATAAATGAGTAGTTAATTAATATGAGAGGGGGAAAATCGGTTGTACGTCTCAAAGTTTTTCAAAACACAAACTGAATCTTTTAAATATATAGGCTGTGTATTTGATATACGGACTCTTTCAAAAGCCTAGACCAAGTAGATTAGAAGCATCCAATAGCACAGCTATATACAAGATACTGGATATTGTACAGCAAACCATAACAAAAGGACTTTTCAAAGTTAACCCAATTACCAAATAATGTGATGATAACATTAACTATCGATTGTCTTTTTGAACCCTAAGACAGCAGGAACCTCACATCTCCACTATAGAGCCCCTACTTCCCCCAGTCCTGGAACCCTTGGATAGGGCCCACTTTCCTGTATGCCTCTCCCAATCCATACCAAATAATATTGCATCCGCCGATGACAACCTAACCAACGCAACGATTGCCACCTCAACATGCTTCACCTCAGACTGTGTCCAGAGACTTCACATGTGCAATGACAACCCTTCAGCTTCATTACTCAGGTGAGACCTTTCCTTTTATAGTACACTCTAATTTTATCTCAGGTGGTTCACTTTCTAACAAAGTCCCATAACCTAAATATACACCAGTTTCTGTGTGAGAGAGCTTATGTGCACACGTATCCATAAACTACTGCAAAATATATACCTGAAAGCAGAAGTATACTAGAGTTTGCAGTGAGTACCTCCCTAACACTTCCTCTCCACTATTCCAAGCTTTGGGCCCATGATTGCTCAACAATTTGTTTGGCTTTGTATGTTAACTCTCTTTTCAGCCACCAGGTTCCAGATGCCACCAGGATGCTGGCAAGGCTTCCCTGGATAGAAGACCCCACCAATGTGTCCTGGAGCTCAGCTTCCCCAGAGACATACCCTACTAGGGAAAGAGAGAGGCAGACTGGGAGCATGGACCGACCAGTCAATGCCCATGTTCAGCAGGGAAGCAATTACAGAAGCCAGACCTTCTACCTTCTGCAACCCTCAATGACCCTGGGTCCATGCTCCCAGAGGGATAGAGAATGGGAAAGCTATCAGGGGAGGGGGTGGGTTATGGAGATTGGGTGGTGGGAATTGTGTGGAGTTGTACCCCTCCTACCTTATGGTTTTGTTAATTAATCCTTTCTTAAATAAAAAAAAAGAAAACAGTAAACAAACAAAAAAAGAATATGCTTTTGTCAAAATTAAAAAAAAAACTATAACTTCATACCTCTTAAAAATATGTTACCGCATATCTTCAAAATTTGTTACTATAACACACCTACTGCTGAACTACCAATCTTAAAAACCTTAATTGATACTCTAGTAAATCAAAATGTCTCTACAAAGTATTGGAGGAACTTGCTTCTAAATTCAAGTAGTTAAAGAAAATAAAAGACCGCATACAGAGGAGTAATTCCCATCATTTTTACATTTATGCATATTTCAAGTCTATTTCAAAACTATTAAAAAATAGGCTAGTCCATAAAGCTTTGCACAAAATAAACAAGATCATAGTCATAAATAACAGAGAAACATTGGATAAGCTAAGCACACTCAGAGCTAACTGACAAGACCCACTGGTAAGAGACACAAACTGTTCTTATCATTGTTCCCAAGAAATCTCTTGACAGGAGGAATTGAAAGTTCTTATTTCCAACTCCAGGAAGAATAGGAACCATAAAAAAAAAAAATCATGTCAGGGAGACAGCACAAGGATTACTTGAAAACCCAAGAGTAATCTATATGTTTATTCTTTTCTTCATTTCAAAGATTTTGTCCTATATGACTGCTAGGAACATTTATAGGAAAGACTCATTGTTAAGAAAAAGTAATCATGAGAAAAAAATCACTCTCTAACTTATTGCAATTCTATGCAAGCATACTTAAAAACACTGTGGATATTTATGAGCAAAATTATATCTCTCATTCAATCACAATTTTATTTATCCTCTAAATCTCTTAGATGCTTTGTGGAAATTATCTCCATTAGCGAAATTTGATAGAGAAAGGGGAACTACATATGGTGAATGACTGAGCTGATTTATCAAGGTTACTGTGTAAATCACTAATGAAACAGCATCTAGGATGCAGGACCGTCTACTCAAATCTAATTCCTTGACTATAAGATTCTGAATCATGGAAAACCAAAATAAATTCAAATACCACTGATTAAATGGTTGAAAGTCAGATCGAGTAGAGAAAATTAACTTAAATTTTGTAATGTTATTTGTTTAAAATGGAGACTAATGGCATCATTAGGGAACAAAATATTTTTGAAAGGTACTATTTTCCCACTCGCTGTAGTAAGAATCTGCTCTGAGGTGTTGTGCTTTTAGCTGTGCACTTAGATATGAGTATATTTTTAACACTCTGATAAATAAAGAATGAGTCAAACTGTTGGAAAAAGTGAGCAGAATTGTGGAGAACTGTTCAACATGGATGCTGTTTCTATCCCAACATCTGCCTACATGTAGACTCTAAACATTAAACATTAGCAAAATTAATGGGTAAGTAAATATTTAAACTCTATTGATAGCACTTAAAGCCAGAGAGAAATCCCCCAAAGCTGTCAATTTCTTATAGGAAATTGATCATAGATTGGACTCTGAGGGTCAGCTGCCTGAATCTTGGTACAGAGGGTTGGTTGTTAAGACAAAGGCCCCAATGCTTAATTTAATCGTGAAAACAGATGATCTATCTTCAACACAAATTCTGTTCAACTCCCAAAATGCTATTAAGTTGGGGTTTCATGAGGAAGTTGTATAGGTTAATCTAGAAGAGAGAGAAAGAGGGAACAAGGAGGCGGTACACCATTTAAATGCATGTTACTTAAGTGCTCAGGGACCAGGCCTGATCCCCCTCTCTTGACCTGCAGTGCAGACGCCCAGATCTGCACGTGCTGATCGTTCTCTCTGCCTATTTCTCCCACCATTCTTCAATTTCTCTCCATCCTATCAGATAAAACAGAAAGAAAGGAAGTAAAGGAAATAAGGGAAGAAGGAAGAAAGGAAGGAAGGGAGGGAGGGAAAGGAAGGATGGAAAACAGGAAAAAAAAATAGGAACCAGGAACAGTGAGTTCATGATGCTGGCCCAGAGCCCCAGCGATAATCCTGGGAGCAATAAATAATTAAACAAATGAATAGATAAATAACAACAAGTAAAATACATTACTTGGTAATAAATTGCCTTCATATTAAATTTAATGAAAATACAAATGAGAATTGGTGAATACAACATATCCCAGTCTCTGTATAAGTCTGCTGGAGTCAAAATAGAAACTATAAATGAATATCTTTGAAGGCCACACAGACATGACTTGACTTGGAACACTTTGTGAGCAAATCAATGCATGATACTGCCTTCAAAGTTTTAAGCCTAACAGCCTAACAGCAAGGTAAACAAAAGTAAAAAAAAAAAAAAAAAAGGACTACATCAAACCAAAAAGCTTCTATACCACAAAAAGATCCAGCACGAAAGCAGAGAGGTGCCCTGGGGATGATCTCACCCACAGAAGGGATGTAAAAAACAAAGCAAAGGAAAATAGAGGGAGAATCCTCAGTGGACTGTAGTCTATTGCAGCAGATTTGGAATTCATAAGTAAAAGGAGCAGTAGGGGGAGCTTGGGGACCCAAGTCCCCATAGAGGAATAAGATGTTTTGGATGAAAGTGAAAGGCACTGACACCTATTCTGTATAAATGTGGAAATAAACCCTTGTGAGTGGTCCGGGAGGTGGTGCAGTGGATGAAGCACTGGACTCTCAAGCATGAGGTCCTGAGTTCGATCCCCAGCAGCACATGTACCAGAGTGATGTCTGGATTCTCCCTCTCTCTCTCTCTCCTCCCATCTTATTCATAAATAAATAAAATCTTAAAAAAAGAAGAAGAAGAAGGTAGCCGGGCAGTAGCACAGAGGGTTAAGTGCACGTGGTACAAAGCATAAGGACCTGTGTAAGGATCCTGGTTGGAGCCCCTGGCTCTCCACCTGCAGGGGAGTTGCTTCACAGATGGTGAAGCAGGTCTGCATGTGTCTATCTTTCTCTCCCCCTCTCTGTCTTCCCCTCCTCTCTCCATTTCTCTCTGTCCTATCTAACAACGTTTACATCCATAACAACAACAACAATAATAATAACTACTACAACAATAAAAAACAGCAGGGGCAACAAATAGATAAATAAATAAATAAATCTTTAAAAAGAAATATACCCTTGTGACAACAGCAAACCTGTCAATAACGTTTCCTCCATAAAGTGAAATTGGGGTTGAAGGAGGAGTATTAAGAGAAAAACATTCACTCTTCATTTGATTTGGAAATAACAAGTACAAGGTGCCTCATGATCTATTTTCTTGACTTTGTTTCATGTTTTTAAATCTATTTTTTGCCATCAGGATTAATGTTGAGACTTGGTGCCTACATGAAAAATCCACCACTCCTGGTGACCATTTTTTTTTTCTGTTTCTTTCTTTCTTTTTTGATAGAGTGGGAGGAGAGTGGCACTGCTCTCCTCCTGTGAAGCTTCCCCTCCCCATTCAGTGTCACTCAAACTCCAAAGTAGTACCATGTGTTTCTCATCTTCCCTTTTTTTATTCTCACTACCACAGTGCAAACAGAAATTTCAATTGTTCCTTCTTCACATATTAGTGAAAAAGCCAAAAAGATCTCTTAACATTTTTTTTATTATTATTATTCTCCAGAGTTATCACTGGGGCTCCATGCAGGCCCTGGCACTACGAATTGTGGTCATTCTTTAAATTTTTGCATAGGACAAAGAAAAATTGAGAGGGGAGAGGGAATTACAGAGGGAGAGAGAAAGTTAGACACCTGCAGACATGCCTCAGGCTTGTGAGGGAACAGCCCCTGCAGGTGGGGAGCCCGGGACTCGAACCCGGATACTTGAGCAGCTCCTTTCACCTTGTACTAGGTCTGCTTAACCCTGTGCGCCACCGCCCAATCCCTGGTCTCTTAACTTCTCATATGATTTTCTCTTTTTCTTCCATCTACACAGTGCAGAATATTAGTGTGATTCAGAGCCATTTCAAAAAGAATTAATATCACCTAGATGGGAAGTAGAAGTGGAGAGCAGTAAGTATCCTGTTGCTATTAAAATTCTTCACCAAGAGTGTTCGTATTCCATAGTGCTATGTTCATATTCACAGGAATACAAAGAGTATCACTTTTCCAAGCTGGTGTCTTTTTTTTTCTCTTTCTCTCTCTCTCATTTGTCTTGCTGTCATAAAATGTCAGATCATGATGGGGTGGGAGGGAAATGTAGTAAGGTAATAGCATAATGGCTATATGAAGAGACTCTCATGCCTAAGGCTCCAAAGTCCCAGGTTCAGTCCTTTGCACCAAGCACGAGCCAGAGCTGAGAAACCTCTGGTAAACTGAATTAATTCATTAAATGTCAGATTGAATATTGCCTTTACTTTAAATTTCCTTCTAGGTTTCTCAATGCCTTTTTATTGGGAAATTGCAAAAGAAACACACTAAAAATAGTAAAAATGAATACTCAGGCACTAAAAAAATAAGGAAAACAACAAGTTAAAATGAGAGGAAACAGAGTTCCATACCTGTGATTTCATCTTCTTTTCCAAATATTTTAATAAAAAAATATGAGTATATGTAAGTTTTAATGGGAAAAAGTAGGAATGTTTAAAAATGACTTAAATCTTGGACAAATTTAATTATATTTACATACACCTTTTCAAAAGTAAACAGACTAATAGTGTTTATTTCTTTTTTTAAATTAAATTATATTTATTTATTTATTGGATAGAGACAGCCAGAAATCAAGAAGGAAGGGGGAGATAGAGAAGAAAAGAGACAGAGAGACACCTGCAGCTCTGTTTCACTATCGCAAAGCTTTCCCCCTGCAGGTGGGGGCCGGGGTCTCGAACCTGGATCCTTGCACACTATAATTTGTATAGGGTTTACTTTTTATGTCTTTCTGAATTTCATATACAAGTGAAGACTATTATAGCACTGAACTTCTGATCATTTCTGGCACATATGGTAAATAGCAATATGGTTCCCAAAAGGTATGCTTGTGAAATTCCAGAGGAATTTTCCCTAATAAAAGTTATAAAAAGCAAAAGTCTTCCTGCCAAAGTTTAAAGTCACAGTTTATAGGACTGAGTTCATTTTTAAAATAAAAATAAGAATTCCTCTCTTGCGCAGACTGGGAGTATGGACCGACCAGTCAACGCCCATGTTCAGCGGGGAAGCAATTACAGAAGCCAGACCGTCTACCTTCTGCAACCCTCAACGACCCTGGGTCCATGCTCCCAGAGGGATAGAGAATGGAAAAGCTATCATGGGAGGGGGTGGGTTATGGAGATTGGGTGGTGGGAATTGTGTGGAGTTGTACCCCTCCTACCTTATGTTTTTGTTCATTAATCCTTTCTTAAATAAAAAAAATTTTTAAAAAAAGAATTCCTCTCTTGCAAGGTGACACTTCTTATTTACACTTTAATTTTAAGTTAAATATTAATTTTTAAATTAAATTAAATACTACTCAGCTATTAAAAATGGTGAGTTCACCTTCTTCACCTCATGTTGGATGGAGCTTGAAGGAATCATGTTAATTGAAATGAGTTAAAAAGAGAAGGAAGACTATGGGGTGATCTCACTCAGAGACAGAAGCTGAAAAATAAGAACAGAAGGGAAAACACACAGCAGATCTTGGACTGGAGTTGGTGTATTGCACCAAAGTAAAAGACTCTGGGGTGGGGTTGGGGGTAGGGAGGATTCAAACCCTAGTAAGTCCTCCTCTGTCTTCTAGGACCTGGACTTAGTGGAGTTTGAATTGTTATGTGGAAAACTGAAAAACATTACATATGTACGAAGTATTGTATTTTATTTTACTACTGACTGTAAACCATTAATTTCCCAATAAAAATTTTTAAAAATCTCCAATTTAAATATCGAGACCTAATTGAACTTCCCATTAAAATGACAAGCATGACTCACAGCTCTCTTAATTACTCTTTCTCCCATGAAACCTCTAACATTCAGTGACTCTCATATTTTGTTTATCTAAACTTGAACTTTCCATCCACAGGGTTAAGGAGTTCTTTGGGTCTCTCAGTATCATGAGTTTTACAGCACCTGCCCCTATACCCGCTAGCCACCACCCAACACAATGCGAGGAAGCCGTGGCCTCTTGGAGAATGTGTGCCTTTCAGTTTGAGGTTCATAGGTCATCAGGGACTAAAACGACTTTCCCATGACTTTGTGACTTTCGAACTTAAAGCCTTATTTGCCACACTGTGAGGGCATCTGCCCTTACAATGCCGGTTTCCTTTCTGTGTCTAGATTAAGGTGTAAATTGAAGTCTCTGTCAGAGATACCACTGATTTTGGAAAGGGTGTGGTGAGTGAAGTATATGAAAGAAAGTCCCAAATCTTTACTTCTCTAGTCAAAATGACCCTTTAGGGATTCTTGATAAAATGGAACAAATTATTCATGAAATAGTACAGTGAGAAATGGACACCTTAGTCCACTGTATAAAGTTTTGGGGTTAGTCAGTTGCACACTCAGTAGAGCACACATAGCATTATGAAGACCTGGGTTCAAGTTCCCAACACCCACCTGCAGTGGGAGAGAAGTTTCATTAGAGCATTGAAACAGTGCTGCAGGTGTCTCATCTCTCTGTCTCTCCCTCTCTCTGTCTTTCATGCTCTATCATAAATAGAAAAAAAGAAAGAAAATGGTCACAAAAAAGGGTGCAGTCATTGTACAGGCAATGAGCCCCAGCAATAGCCCTGGTGGCAAACAAACAAACAATAAACACACAATTAACAATATCATTTTGTATAGAAGTACTGACAAAGTGAATGCTAGCTTTCAGGCTTTCCCGATTGATGGGAAGGGAAACTATTTTTGATGTAAAGATTCCCACTCTTCACTTTAACTAGTAATTTACCATTTAAAATTAAATAAGTAAATGTGTCACTGTTCTCTTTTATTTGACTCAAACATATCTTATAGCAAGGACTAGGCTTCACCTCCACCCTCCCAAAATAACTCAAATAGAAGATAATTGGATAGGAAGTTTATTGAAAGATAAATTTCAGGGGCCAGGTGGTGGCACACCTGGTTGAACATACGTGTTACAATATTCAAGGACCCGGGTTCAATCCCCTGATCTTAACCTGTAAGGGAAAAGCTTTGTGAGTGGTACAGCAGGGCTGCAGGTATCTCTTCGTCTCTCTCCCTCTCTATCACCTCCTTTCCTCTTGATTACTCGCTGTTTCTATCCAATAAATAAATAAAGATAATAAAAAATAATACTTTGACAAGAAAAGATAAATTTTGAGGACTGACAAGTGCATAGAATTGGACAATAGAATTTTAGCCATCTAACATGTACACATGTAAGATTTATTTTCTCCCTTTTTATCATGTGTCTAGCCAGTTATCGGACTGCACCGTTTTAATGATATTATCTTGCCTCCCCAGCACTGGCATTTTTGTCTGCTTTCTGCTTGTCTGTGCACCAACATGCTGAGGCTTTGTCACTGAACTTGTTCTCTCCCAAACAAGGCCAACTGCTGTGTTCAAGGCATTTGGTTACCGCATTATGTACACATAATAAGCTGTTGTTCACTGTGCACAGATGTATAAAGCTAAAAAATAGTATTATTATAACATTTTCCAGTTCAGCTATTTTAAGGCTGCTGTTCTCCCATATCACAAAGCCTTGCTATTTATACAGCCCTGCATATGGAAGGCTCACCCCTCTTCCGTGACTGCACTCCAACGTATGCAAAAGACAAAATTACAAGCCCCAAATTTGAATGTGCACTCGGCTTAGCTAGTTTATCTTCCTTGAATGCCAGCCAAGTTTATTAAAGATGTTTACATCAGGAAAAATAAAACTATTTTAATTTTTCAGAAAGATTTAAGGAGATAAACAAGAATAGCAGTCTGATCTAAATTGACAAAAGGGACTCTTCAAAGCCAAAGGGTCTGGAAGGGAGAGGAAAGCTGTGTGTGCTACCTGAGGTGTCAACGACTGACATGTGTGGCTGGCCACATTCCTTACCTGGGTCTCCGTTCACACAGACCAAGTGATTATGCTTCTTGACTGGCATCTAGAGAAAAGATACTCTCTGAAATCATCTGAAAGTATTCTGAAGGACAATGATGAAGGAATGCATTTCTTCTACTTTCCAGACCAAATAAAGTATGTGTTTTCAGGGGCTGGGAAAGTACACACGTGACAGTGAACAAAGACCCAGGTTCAAGGCCATATATGAGCAAGCTTCTCAAGTGGTGAGGCAGTGCTTCCGGTCTCTCCCTCTCTCGCTCCTCTATCTCCTCCTTCCTTCTTGATTTCTCTTTGTCTCTACTCATACACACACACACACACACACACACACACACATATATAATTTACTTTCAAAATTAATGTCATCTATTCTTTTCTAAACAGCCTAAAGCCACTGGAGTTGTTGATGAGGATTCAATAGCCCAATAGCCTCAGAACTAACAGTGATGTCTACTTACTTCTCCAGGAAGTTCAATACCAAAAGGCCGCAAGTATTATCTGAGTTTGCAAGAGTTAAAAAACGAATGGTCTACTGAGTACGAATCTCAAGTAAAAACAATTAGTTATTTCAACAACAACAGAAACAAAGTGGTGGGGGTATTTGGAAACAAACAACAAAAAGGAAGACAGATATGCATTCAAGACTAGAGCACTTTCCATAATCTTTCTCCCACAACCACTGAAACAAGCTCCAGAGAATCCCTTCAGTTCTACTGGAAGGAGAAATTGAGAGAAACAAAGCACACTGAATCTTGCTGTTGACTGATGTACTCACATGTGAGGAGTCTCTAGCCTCTCAAACTCATTAAATTGGGTGCTGAGTATCGTATACAAGAGTGAACTCTCTCATTTAGTTTCATCTGGGCAAAAAAATTCCAAAGAGTGAAACCACTCCTTAAGGCATGCCTTTTGCTGATTTGCCAAATTAGGTGATGCCAGAGCTATCTGATGGAAGTTTACATCCCACCTGTTAGGTCCACAGCCTCTATTTCTACACCTGACCTCCAAGGTGACAGCAAAGGGAAAGTCAGTGCAGTCTTGGCTCACGAATGTCCCCTTCACATAGTCCCCAGAGACTGCTAACCATCTTTTGTGGGCCAGAGCCTTATGAGTTGAATGAACCAGTTATGCCTCTGTCTTTTGGGAAATAGACTCTACCATGCATGATGCAGTGATGAAGTATTTTATTTTATTTATTATTTTTATTTTTTTATAATTTTACTTATTCCCTTTTGTTTTCCTTGTTGTTTTATTGTTGTAGTTATTGATGTCGTTGTTGTTGGATAGGACAGGGAGAAATGGAGAGAGGAGGGGAAGACAGAGAGGGGGAAAGAACGATAGACACCTGCAGACCTGCTTCACCATCTGTGAAGCAACTCCCCTGTAGGTGGGGAGCCGGGGGCTTGAACCAGGATCCTTATGCCAGTCCTTGTGTTTTGCACCACATGAGCTTAACCCGCTGCGCTACCTCCCAACTCCCTGATGAAGTATTTTAGTTCTTAGTTTTTTGCATATGAGCAAATCTCCATTCTAAGACCATATGACTTTAGTAGCTAAACCAAAGGTAAAAATCTCTACCATCTGTCACTTAGATAGCAACTTTACCTAACATGGCTCTTGTTATGGAAGTGTCGGCCATGAGGGGGTACCAAACTGTGTAGATTCCTTTTGCTTTCCCCCTGCTTTGAACACATTACCACCAGGTCATTTTTACCCCATCTCCTACCTGCACCAACTCATCAGTTGATGTTTTGATGTCAAGAACACAGATAGGTCGACATCTGTAGGGAAGACACTTACTGAGAAATGAGATAATAGTGCTGCAGGTATCTCTCTTCTTCTCTGTCTCTTCCTTCCCTCTTAATTTCTTCTTTTTTAAATATTTATTTATTACTCATTTTGTTGCCTTTGCTTTTTATCGTTGTTGTAGTTATTATTGTTGTTGTTATTAATGTTGTCATTGTTGGATAGAAAGAAATGGAGAGAGGAGCAGAAGACAGAGGGGGAGAGAGAAAGATAGACACCTGCAGACATGCTTCACCACCTGTGAAGCAACTCCCCTGAAGGTGGGAGCCAGGGGCTAGAACCGGGATCTTTAAGCAGGTCCTTGTGCTTTGCGCCATGTGCACTTAACACTGTGCTACAGCCGGAAAGCCCCTCCCCTAATTTATTTCAGTTTATATTCAAAAAGAAAGAAAGAAAGAAGGAAGGAAAGAAAGAGAAAGAAAGAAAGAAAGAAAGAAAGAAAGAAAGAAAGAAAGGAAAGAAGGAAAGAAAATAAAAGTGAACACTAGGAGTGGTGGATTCATTGTGCACGGGAATTCTGGTGGCAATAAATATATAATTTACAGACAGATCTAGCTTAAGATACAGGGACCCCAAGACTGTGTTTAGGCACCTTACTTGACTTTAAAACATAAAAATGATACCACTTAAAGGTTATCAGTATTCTCTATTTTATTGCTCAGCCAAAGTATGCAATAGATTCAAATTACTACTAAAATTTTAGGAGTGGAGGACACCAACACTACCCTAATGACTAGACTTGAGGAAGCAGGGAAGTGAGGGAGGGCCAGTCTTTGTAGCATTCTTACACAACAGAAGTTAATATGTCTCTGTGACTTTTCCTTTCATTCAGGCATTTTTCTCCATATCTGTTTAGACTGCAAATGGTGCCACTTCTAGGGTTACAAAGATTGATTTATGTGAATCCAGAGCAAGACAGACAAGACATTAAAGACTAGTTGGATGACAGAATATGGCCTGTGTATAAGAGTAAATATTTTCCTTCCTGGTTAGTTGTATGTTATTTCTAGTGAAAACAAGCATATTGATTAAACATATGTTTAATCAATAACACTTCATTTCTCTAGGTTGAATGTTAAGCAAAATGATAGCTGTTCTGCCTCTGAAGACTGACTAGAACAAGGCTAAAGCAAAAACAGAGGTTCACATTCATTTACTGCCATTTATGACTTGAGATTACTCATGTTTGCCTGGCCCCTGACCAGCCATCAGCTGAACTCTGGGCCTAGCAACTCAGTCTCGGCATTTCCAAGGGGTTCTCATGTGGGTCATGAGGAGGTCAGCAGACTGTCAAAAGTCACATTTTGTGTCCCTGGCTGCCTCTTAAAAATACCATGGGAATGTCTGCTAGAAGGATTAAGGTCATTTTGAGACTTCATAAAAAAAGAACAACCCCATTTACCTCAAAAGATGAACAGTCTATAGCAAATAAATGAGTAAGGACACTAAACTCAAATGTCGATGACTAGATTTCTAAAATAGGAAGCGTAGTATGCTACAGATTCTACCATGGAGAGAGGCAGGAATTCATTTACATACTGAGCTCTTAGCTTAGGCAAGCAACTTAGTCTCTAATGAGCAAACTTAGTCTTCCTATGGTCGAGGGATGAGAATTCTCTATCCTGCCAGTAATAAGATGATTTGTGAGGCCACTGGACCCAGGCTGCTTTGAAGGCAGCAAGGTGCAATCACACCCTCCAGGACATGGTTGAAAATAAATTAATCAGCTGTTTTATGGAATCAATAACTGGTAAAAAATAGCATAATTTACCTGATGTATTTTATTTTTTAAATTATATTATTTATTTATATTTTGGGGGATAGAGATAGAGAGGAATTGAGAAGGGAGGAGGAAGCAGAGAGGGAAAGAGAGAGAGAGGGAGAAACCAGCAGCACTGCTTCACCACTTGTGAAGCTTTCCCCCCGCAGGTGGGAGCCAGGAGCTTGAACTTGGGTCTTTGTGGACTGCAAGGTGTGAACTTAACCAGATGTATCACCACCAGGCTCCTCCTGTATTTTCTTATATAAGACTATTTATACTATAATTACAATTGATTGAGTCAGAAAATCAAATCAAAACAATCTTACTTAGTTTGATGCAAACAAACAAATCAGATTTAAAAAAATTTGCTTCCACTTTTTTTTCTTTTGTAAGTTCATGTGTATCCGTGTTTTAGATTCTACATCTAAGTGAAACAGTCCAGTAGTTGCTCTGAATTTGCTAAACATAATCGCCTCTAGTTTTATCCATTTTGTCCCAAAGAAAACAATATCATCTTTTTTGATTGAAGACTTAGTGTCCATATAACATGTATAACATTCCTTCTTTTTCCAGCTCTTTTTCTTTTTTTAATTTTTTCCTTTTGTTGCCCTTGTTGTTTATTGTTATTATTATCATTGTTGTTGTTATTTCTGTATAGGCCTCTGCCTATCTAGATAGAAATGGAGAGAGGAGGGGAAGACAGAGAGGTGGAGAGGAAGACAGACACCTGCAGACCTGCCTCACCGCCTGTGAAGCAACTCCCTTGCAGGTGGGAAGAATGGGGCTGGAACCAGGATCCTGATAGATGATAGAGAAATGATAGATAGATAGATAGATAGATAGATAGATAGATAGATAGATAGGTAGATAGATAGATAGATAGATTTTAAGGAATTGACTCATACCTTTATGGAGACTGATAAATCCAAATCTTTAGGATGGACAAGAGTCCTGGATACTCAGAAAAGAACCACTGCGGAGATTCAGATCTACCTGCTGTAAATATTCATTCCTGCTCAAAATGTCAGTCTCTGTTCAAGCCTTCAAATAATCAAAGGAATCTCACTCACACTGTGGAGGGTATTCTGTATTACCATATAACAATCATTTGCTTGTTAATCTTATCTAAAAAGTCAAGTCACAGAAACTTCTGGAATACTGCTTGACCAACTAGCTTAGGTCCCTGACCCATTGTAGACTTATAGATGTAAATGCTAGGTAACTAAGTTTTTTTTTTAATTTTTATTTATGAAAAGGAAACACTGACAAAAACCATAGGATAAGAGGGTACAACTCCACATAATTCCCACCACCAGAACTTTGTATCCCATCTGCTCCGCTGATAACTTTCCTATTCTTTATCCCTATGGGAGTATGGACCCAGGGTCATTATGGGATGCAGAAGGTGGAAGGTCTGGCTTCTGTAACTGCTTCCCCGCTGAACATGGGCATTGACAGGTCAATCTTAGGAACACATTTAACAAATGGGTAATATAAATCAAAAATAAAAAGAATTCAATTTTTTTGTCACTCTGTCTTTCATTTATAATAAAACTATGTTGAAACAATAAGGATATTATTACTATTATTATTATTTTGTCTCCAGGGTCATAACTGGGGTTTGGTGCCTGCATTTCAAATCCACTGCTTCTGGAGGCCATTTTTCCCATTTTTGTTGCCCTTGTTGTTGTTGTTATTGTTATTGTTGTTGGACAGGACAGAAAGAAATTGAGAGAGGAGGGAAGAAAGAGAGGGAAAGGCAAAGGTAGACACCTGACATCAATAACAACAACAATAAAATAAACACAACAATGATAAAACAACAAGGGCAACAAAAGGGGGGAAAAAAAAGACTTCTAGGAGCAGCGGATTCATGGTGCAGGCACTGAGCCCCAGCAATAACTCTGGAGGCAAAAAAATAATAATAATAAGACACCCGTAGACCTATTACACTGCTTATGAATCAACCCCCTGCAGGTGGGGAACTAGGATCTGGAACCAGGATCCTTAAGCCTGTCCTTGTGTTACGGGCCATGTTCATTTAACCTGCTGTTCTACTGCCTGTCTCCCCTCAATAAGGATCTGATATCTACATCTATATATGTGTGTATAAGAAAGAGAGAGAAGCCCAGGGAGCGAGAAAGGGAGTAGAATATGGATAGCAAGAGAAAATGTTTTTTATATACAGTTTTTATTTATTTTTATTGATTATTCATTTATTGTTGGATAAAGACAGAGATAAATTGAGATGGGAGGGGGAATAGAGAGGGAAAGAGACAGAGAGACTCCTGCAACCCTACTTCACCACTCATGAAGCTTTCCCCCTGCAGGTGATGACTAGGGGCTTGAACCTGGATCCTTGCACGCTATAATGTGTGCACTTAACCAGATGTACCACTGCCTAGTCTTCATATAGTTTTTATAAAATTATCCTGGACTTTCTTTCCATTACTTAACAATACTATCTGTTGGATGAAAATTATGTAAAGGTAGTAACCCAATTTATTTTAGCTATCTTTCATGCTTGACGTTGACTCTTTCCTTTGATTCACTGACTTACATCACCCATGTGTGTTGGCGTCAATGGTGGTGTGTGAGCTAAAACTTCCTTCTTTAACACCCAGTTTTCTCCATAGCATCTTGCTCATCATGGTAAGTTCCACAGAGAATTGTGGAGGCTGTGATCGTGTGTCACATACATTATTTAGAAAAATGAAAGCATGCATACAGACAAAAGTGCATCATCTGAGAAGAATGGCCACTAGTTGATGAAGTTTGGCTCTTTTATCATGATCTGTCTACCTGGAATGAACTTCTTTTTTTATTTTTTAAATTTTTATTTATAATATGGAAACATTGACAAGACCATAAGATAAGAGGGATATAATTCCACACAGTTCCCACGACAAAACTCCATAATCAATACCCTCCCTTAAAAGCTTTCCTATTTTTTTAATTTATAAAAAGGAAACATTGACTAAACCATAGGATAAGAGGGGTACAAAGCCACACAATTCCCACCACCAGAACTCTGTATTCCATCCCCTCCCCTGATAGCTTTCCTATTCTTTAACCCTCTGGGAGTGTGGACCCAGGGTCATTGTGGGATGCAGAAGGTGGAAGGTCTGGCTTCTGTAATTGCTTCCCCACTGAACATGGGCGATGACAGGTTGATCCATACTCCCAGCCTGCCTCTCTTTTTCCATAGTGGAGCAGGATTCTGGGGAAGCGGAGCTCCAGGACACATTGGTGGGGTTGTCTGTCCAGGGAAGTCCGGTTGGCATCATGCTAGCATCTGGAACCTGATGGTTGAAAAGAGAGTTAACGTGTAAGCCAAATAAATTATTGACCAATTATGGACCTAAAGGCTGGATTAGTGCAGATGAAGAGTTGCGGGGGGGGGGGGTGGTCCTCCATTTTGTAGATAGCTAGTAGGCATGTTTTAGTTAAATTCCAAAGGGCCTGTGGCTATACTAGTTTTTGTTTCTTTTTCTTTCTTTTTTCCCCTTCGGCTGAAATCTGATTTGCAGGTGGATCCAAGTTATTGTCTGGAGATATAATGTCATGGCTGGAAAAAAGGACCAGAAAGCTGGATCAGGAAAGACAGTAGCTCCCTAATATGGGAAAGGAGTATAAATATTGTTGACTGTAAACCCCACCAATTTGATGTGATCTGGGGCTCATAATTAGCTTAGGAACCTGTGTGACCTCTGCATCCCTGTAGATCTGAGCTCACATTCTGTGGTCATGAGTAGAAACATTCCAAGTTGCCCCAATTTCAGAACCCATTTCCCTCAGGTGTAGCATAGAGTATGTTGTCCATCCTCCCTTCAGAGGATGGACCATTCTCTACCATAGTTGATCCAAGTTGAGGGCAAGGTCCTATGGGGGCCCCCAAAGGGGACTATTGCTTTGTTCCTAATAGAGATGACCAGTAACAATGGAGAGAGGGGTTTATTTGAGGTCTAGGCCCATTATGTCTGTTTGGGAATCTCAGGACTCCCTGACTAGGGCCCCAGCTGATGAGGTGGACTAATAGTGACTAAAGAGTCATTGTTAAAGTCTGCCAGTCTCTTGCCCTTTGGAATGAACTTCTAACTGTTTAAATGGCCTAACTCTTCTACAGGTCCTGTCCTCCAGGAAAGACTTTCTAAGTTCTGGCCTTCTTCTGCCTTTCTAAGTCAGGTTGATGTCTATTCCAAAATGTTTACTACTTCTTCAGATGCCCTTCCTTTCTCTATTGATTAGACACTTGCTAACATTTGTTGACAAAATTAATTCTGCATTAATTTGTTTAGCACTGATAAATGAGTCCCTCATCACATCTTTACTTGAAGTAATAAAGTGATTAAAAGTGAATTTTTTAATTGCTAAACAAACTGCTCATAAAAGTGGCCATAAAATGTTCCAGTTCTGAGTAAATTGTCTGCTTGTCCAGAAGTGAAGACTCAAGCACAGACAGAAAATTTCATGACTTTGGCAGATAAATCTCTGTCAGTTCCATTAGAACTATGTGCTGCACACTAAGTGAGCTTCATAATCAGCTCACTAACAATAAAGTTTGGGACCTTTATAATTCCTCAACTTTTCTTTGATTTCATATGAAATGCTACAGTTGCCTCTCACAATGAGTCTCACACACACCATATCTATGTCTTTCTGTAGTCCCTTCTGGAAATTGAATTGGCCCTATAATTTGTTTAACTGAATACAGAAGATATGCTGATGTTTTTCTTCTGAGTTTTGGCGAAAGACTTCACAGCCTCTGCCTGGAGTTTGAATGTAAGATGTCTGAGTACCCCAAGATTATCAATTTGGAGAAAGCACATTTAGGCATAAGGTTGATAGTTCCAATGCATACATCCAGATATCATGTAAGGAAATATAAAAACTATTTGGATGTCAAGCCAGGGCTAATCTTCAAATGTCTCACTACTTACTGATGAGTGAATATAATAAATGAACCTCTGAGCAAAAACTAGTGCAATCAGAACCATAAGAAATTACACCAGGGGGCTGGGAAGTAGCACAGTGGGTTAGGTACACATGGCACAAAGTGTAAGGACCTGCTTAAAGATCCTAGCTTGAGCCCTCATGCCGTCCACCTGCAGAGGAGTCACTTCACAAGCGTTGAAGCAGGTCTTCAGGTGTCTTTCTCTCCCCCATCTTGTCTTCCCATGCTCTCTCAATTTCTATCTGTTCTATCCAACAACAACAACAACAACAACAATAGTAATAACAACAATAAACAACAAGGGCAACAAAAGGGAAAAAATAGCCTCTAGGAGCAGTGGATTTGTAGTGTAGGCACTGAGCCCCAGCAATAACCCTGGAGGCAGAAAGAAATAAAGGAAGGAAGGAAGGAAGGAAGGAAGGAAGGAAGGAAGGAAGGAAGGAAGGAAGAGAGAGAGAGAGAGAGAGAGAGAGAAAGAAAGGGACAGGAAGAAATTATATCAGATTTGGAGCTGGGCAGTAGTACACCTGATTGAGCTCACACATTATTATGTGCAATGACATGGGTTACAACACCCATGCCTCACCTTCTGAGGGGACAGTTCATGACAGATGAAGCATATCTGCAGGTATCTTTCATTGTCTCTCCCTCTTGTCTGCCCTCCCCATCTCAGTTTCTTTATGCAATATACAATAGATGTAGAAAATGGAAAAAAAGAGAAAAGAAAAGAAAAGAAAAGAAAAAATGGCTGCCAAAAGTAGTGGATTTGTAGTGCTGGCACTGAGCCTCAGCAATAATCCAGGTGGGAGGGAAGTAGGAAGGGAGGGGGAGAGAGAGAGAGAGAGAGGGAAAGAGAGGGATTATCATTACTGTGCTAAGACAGTTGGTTTGGGGGTAGTTTAGGATGTAATGATAGATAACTGGAATACATGTAAAAATCATATAAGACCATGAGAAAGAGGATTTGATGTAGCACTGCTAAATAACTGCTTACCTGGACAAAAGACGACCTAGATATAGCTTTCTCTTGGATCTTCAACCTTGCAAGGAAGAAATCAGAAAGATGCCATTCATCAGTATACATTTAGCAATTTCAATCTAGTTAATTGTGCTGTGGCTTGTTACTGGGTGGTAAAGACTTCCATAGGTTCACATTTATCACCTGTATCAGTAAAATAGAGCCCCACTGCCCTCTTAGACTGCAGGAAACAACACCTTCTCCATTCCCTTCCATGTTGTGAGTCAGAGCAACAGAAAGCAAAGTTCTGATGGCATTGGAGCCAGCAGGTGGATCTCTCCCCATTAAGTTCCCTTCTGTAAACTACCAAAAGAAAACAAAATGGCCAGCAACATGACAACATCTCTAGGATGTGAAAACGCAATGTGAGGATAAGTCTGTAATTGTGTTTCTGTCTGTTCTACAATGCTCAGGATCCTACTTGCCAGTGATTCAGCAGATTTGCATTCCAAGAAGTGGCAGGTTTGTGCAACTCACTGCAGCAGGTGCAGTTGCAGCTATAATTACAGAGTAACAGTATAAACAATCTCAATGGCAACTAAATAGTTACCATTAGGGCCTTCCATGATTGGAGAAAAGGTCATCTGTATACATGAAAACTAAAGATCTCATTAAGCCAGTTAAAAACAAAGATGTGGTGGGGGCGGCAGGTTAAGCGCACATAGCACCAAGTGCAAGGACCACACTAAGGGTCACGATTCCAGACCCCACTCCTCACCCCACCCCCGCTCCCCACCTACAGGGGGGTCGATTCACAAGAAGTGAAGCAGGTCTGCAGGTGTTTATCTTTCTCTCTCTTCCCTTCTTCTCTTGATTTCTCTCTGTCCTATCCAACAACAATGACAGCAATAACAACAACAATAATAACAACAGCAATAAAAACAGAGATCTGGGTTTTCCAGATGACTACTCTAATTCTTATCACTCCAGAGCTTGATTCTTATTACCAGCACAGCATCAAAACTAGATACTGTGTGGCTCCTTTCCCAGGGAATTACCACAGAAGGCTAAACAGGTTTTCTTATCAAGACCTGATGCAATGATATGTGCACCTATTTCTCACCACCATACTCACCATGTGACCTCCTTAGTATTGCATCTGAATCTCCAGTTCCAAATGCCAGACTTGGCACATGCAGGTGTTTAGTAGATATTTATTAAGAATGAAGACTCTGGAAGTAGCACAAGATATATTAGATAAGGAGATCACTCTATGGGTATGTGTGTTTGTATGAAATCTCTTATCTTTTGAATTTCTCTCACATTAGCTCCAGAAAATTCTCTGCTTTTAAAGGGTTCTTCTGGTTAACTTTAGGATTTTTCAGATTGTTGGTTGTCCTTGGACCCTCCGCCTCCCTGGCCACTGGTGGTGGAGACCAAGGTGACTAGAAGACCTGGCTCCTGGGGCTCCAGGGAGACCCTGGAGACGAGAGAGAGTGCATGAAGAGGAAGGAAACACACATGACCTTCTCCGGGAGAAGACTTATGGACAACTCATTTGTTGGGGGATACAAGTAGGTAGATATACCCAAAAGGTTTGAGAGAGGTTAAGATAATCATTAGGCCATACATACAATGTAGAGTTAAATCTTGATATGTTAGGTGTTTGATCCTAGCAGGGAAGTTACCATATAAGACCTGGTCATGAGCTCACAATACATAGGTAAATTTTTTTTTCTCTAAGGGTGAATTACAAGCACCTCCAGACAGTGGGGGAAAAGGGGCAATTGAACAAAGCCAGGATATTTGCGGTGGGTTTTGGTTGGTCATACATGGTAATTCACGGCTCTTGTTCAAAGGGAATAAGGAATCATGTGCAGAAAAGTTCCCAGTCTGAAAAAGATCATCCATTATAAGTTCACAAGGACCTTCCCACTGCCCCTCAGGGAGGGGGCTCGGGGTCAACCCGCTTAGACTCTCATGGAAATAATGGCTTGGATTTCACATACA
The DNA here is from genome assembly GCF_950295315.1 of Erinaceus europaeus. Classification (NCBI taxonomy): domain Eukaryota; kingdom Metazoa; phylum Chordata; class Mammalia; order Eulipotyphla; family Erinaceidae; genus Erinaceus; species Erinaceus europaeus. The sequence goes on from NC_080166.1 coordinate 53,954,208, forward strand.
GTGGGCCTTTTCCACACATCAGATAATCACTCAATTAGTTGATAACGATATAATGTGCATAAATTTGTATATGTAAATACAGAAAACTAGTGACCCTTCTCTGGGGACCATATAAATAATGTTCGAAAGTCAAAGAAGGGTCAGCGCAATATCTCACCTGTGTAGTGAGCTGCTGTAACATGTATACAACTCATAGTTGAGCCCATCCTGCAACACCTTTAAGGATGCTTTGGTACTGTGGCCTCTCTCTCCCTCTCTCTCTCTCCCTTTCTCATTCTCTCTCTCCTTCTTTGACTCTGATTCTAAAAATAATAAATAAATAAGTCCAAGAAGTTCTTGGATAGCCTTACTCAGCCAATCTTACCTGGAATGTATCAACCTTCACTTTGGGAGCAAAGCTTAGTGATCAATTTAAATTTTACATTCATATTTTTTTGTACTTTAGAATTAATCATGCTTTATTTTTTTATGATAAACTCCCATATTTACCTAGTGATGCATAGTTTATCCCTAAACATAGAAGTTTCTAACAGCTTTAACAATTTATAGTTTTTCCAATGAACTTTATGTGAAGTACTAAATACAAATACCTACAGTATTGCTATGATTACAGTAGCAGTAGATAGCCAAGACATCTATTTAGTCTCACTCTGATTCCACTGAGCAAATTCATGGAAAAAGAAAAAAACACAAGTAAATATCTTAACACTACCAATCTAGTTTATTAAATCTAGAACTACAGTTCAGTTCTTGTCAAGAGATTTAGACTCAACCTATGATCCCTGCCATTTAGTTAGTCAGAACCCCTTAACAGATCTCACCAGATTTCTGGTTTTATCTAAAAATGTGACACAAAAAACCACCTCACTTTTTTCCTTTTTTTTTTTTGTAATTTTTATTTATAAAAAGGAAACACTGGCAAAAACCATAGGATAAGAGGGGTACAACTTCACATAATTACCACCACCAGAACTCTGTATCCCATCCCCTCTGCTGATAGCTTTCCTATTCTTTATCGCTCTGGGAATATGGACACAGGGTCGTGATGGGTTGAAGAACGTGAAAGGTCTGGCTTCTGTAGTTACTTCCTCGCTGAACATGGGTGTTGACAGGTCGATCCATACTCCCAGCCTGCCTCTCTCTTTCCCTAGTGGGGTGGGGCTCCAGGGAAGCAGGGCTCCAGGACATATTGGTGGGGTTGTCTGTTCAAGGAAGTCCGGTGGCATCATCTTAGCATGTGGAACCTGGTGGCTGAAAAAAGAGTTAACATATAAAGCCACACAAATTGTCATGAATTGTCATGAACCTAAAGGCTAGAATAGTTCAGATGATGAGTTGGGGGGGGGGGTCTCCATCTTGTAGATAGTTAGTAGGCCTATTTTAGTTATATTCCAAAGAGCCCATGACTATACAATTTTTTTTTTCTGAGCCTGACATCTGATATGCAGGTGGACCCAAGTTATTGTCTAAGGAGATGATGTCATGCCTACAAAAAGTAAAAAAAAAAGAAAAAAAAGTCAAGAGATCTCCACAAGGAGGTCAAATGTGTTTCAAATCCCATTGCCAAAGCAGCCACTGTAGGAATTAGCAAGTGTAGGGAGTCGGAGATAGCACAGCAGGTTAAGCGCACATGGCACAAAGTGCAAGGACCAGCATAAGGAATTAGAAAGTGTAATAAATACTATTTAATCCTGATCATTTTAATTAGCTAGAAGTTGAACAGGAGGGACGTGGGGCTATGGAGCAGCAGGATCTGTGTTACTCTCCTCACTTCTCCTCTCCGGAGTCAACTAGGAATACCAAAGGAGATCACCTGGGACTGCAACAAGACAGGACTAGAACGACTTCAGGAACCCAATCGCCATGAGAGGAGCCTAAGGAGAGAATAAGCGGCTCTAACAGTTGGGCAGTTTATCTGTTGAGGCACCACCTCCAATCTGTTTTACCAACAAAAAGACTTATGAAGGGAGGAGAGGACTCCCCTAAGATCACCAAATGCAACTCTTTAAATCTGATTGTAACACACTGGACATTAAGAAATCCCCAGATTCAGAAGTGAATGTAAAGAAGGTAATAAAATAAGATCTTTGTGTTTCAAAGAAAGAAAGAAAGAAAGAAAGGGGGTCGGGAGGTAGTGCAGCATATTAAGCGATTGTGGCACAAAGTACAAGGGCTGGCATAAGGATCCCCGTTTGAGCCCCAGGCTCCCCACCTGCAGGGGAGTCCCTTCACAAGCAGTGAAACACGTTTTCACGTGTCTAACTTTCTCTCCTCCTCTCTGTCTTCCCCTCCTCTCTCCATATCTCTTTGTCCTATCCAACAATGACAACAACAATAATAACAACAAGGGCAACAAAAGGGAAAAATATTTTTTTAAAGGAGCTGAACAAGGTCTAATGTAGGTCTCTGAGCATAAAAGCCATTTGTGAATTGACTGGGCTGTGTCTTGTATGCAGCTGAAATACTGACCACATCTCTACCTCAAGACGACACAGCAGTGTAGTGTATGTGCTCTGACAACATTTAATCTCCACGTCAGTAGAAATTATCATTGTGTGTGCAAGAAACAACACTGTAAATGACTTCTAGTAAAAATCATAAGTGTCTGCTTCTGAGATAATAGACCATTTCTGATACGACTGAGTTGAGGCTGATGGAGCAGAAGAAATAACAGAGTATACAACGCAGCCAACATTTGTGACAGCTTCAATGGTGAGAAAGAGAACAACTCTTAGTAAGGCATAATAAATTTGAATCACATTAAAAAAAACTCACTGTAAATGTCAGAATTACACTATCATCTACTGCCATGTCCTTCTCACTAGATCTCTTATGTTGACCACTTTGGCTCAATCCTGATTTTGCCACACAACCTAAACACAGCATTTATCAATACTTTATCTAATTTTAGAAAGCAAACACTACAAATTTAGAGTATTTTAAAAGTATCTTATCTATTTACTTATTTATTTTGGTTAAAGACACAGAGAAATTGAGAGTAAAGGGAAAGACGAGAGGGGAAAAGATTTGCTGCACTGTTTCATCATTCATGAAGCTTTCCTATGACAGCTGGGAACTGGTGGCTTGAACCTGTGTTCTTACATACTAAAATGTGGGAGCTACCACCAAGCCCCCAAATTTAGAATCTTAATCAGCACTTTTCTGACCATTACAATGGTCAAGATCCTGGTATGTTTCAGCTAAATGTTCTCATAAAGTTGACACCAGGGTGTCATCTGGCTCTATCCCCACTTGTTGCCTCCATCAAGGAAAGAATTGCTCCCAATTTTCCTCAAATAGGTTCCATAACCCTACCTTCTGTTAACCTTATACCATATTTAATGCCCACATATCACTGCCAAGTCTTTGCCACAGACCCCTTTCAGTATTGAATACTTCATACATCTCAAAACTCCCTCACTGTCTCTTACATTATTAATGACAAAAATGTCATCTCCTTTAAAAATTGCTTTTCTCATTAGGTTAGACTCAATAAACTTAAATTCATCTGGAAATCCCTAGGGAGACAGTGGTCATAGGGTCCTCTTGGAATTCTGTGTGTAGTACCATTATAAGTACCATTATTCATGGGCTGTTCCTCTATACATCTCATGAATGGATTTACTGTTATAACAAATACCTTAAAATTGTGATTACCAAAGGGAAAACACTAAACAGAACTTGGACTGTAGTTAGTGTATTGCACCAAAGTAAAAGACTCTGGGGTAGGGGTGGGGGAAGGTTCACGTCTTGGAACATGATGGCAGAGGAGGACCTAGTGGGAGTTGAATTGTCAAATGCAAATGCTATGAATGTACAAACTATTGTATTTTACTGTTGACTGTAAACCATTAATCCACCAATAAAGAAATTCATGATTGCCTACCGCAGTACAGACTATATATACTAAAATCCGGGTAGGTGATTAGGTATCTTGCTTTACATGTGATCTAGAAACTCACATTCTTCCTGTTTTATGGCACAAGTATACATGAGGTAACCTTTGTTGTCCACTGAAACTTTTGTATTCTACAAGCAGATGAAGGCAAAACCATGTGGAATATGTGTACAGGAAGTACAGGGGCCAGAACTGGAGGTGACTCACTTGATATCAACTCATCTTATTGGTCAGAAATAATAATGCAATTGTGATTCATATTTTTAAAAAAGTTTGAAAGATGTAGCCTATGGGCCAAGAAAGAGTGAGAAATAACTAAGTACTTAATCCCTTCATTTGGTTGGGTTTCTGGTTGAGTCTGGTAAACTCCCTTGACTTGACAGAGTGTAAATATTTACATTTCTTTGCGGCAAGCACCTCTAGCAGGTATTTATTATTATTATTATTATTATTAATTTTTTTTTTACCTCCAGGGTTATCACTGGGACTCATTGCCTGCACCAAGAATCCACTGCTCCTGGAGGCCGTTTTCCCATTTTGTTGCACTTGTTGTAGTTATTGTTGTCATAGCTGTTGTTGTTGGATAGGACAGAAAGAAATGGAGAAGGGAGGGGAAGACAGAGAGAGAGAGAAAGAAAGACACCTGCAGACCTGCTTCACCACTTGCAAAGTGACCCCCTGCAGGTGGGGAGCTGGGGGCTTGAACTGGGATCCTAATGCCCGTCCTTGCACTTAGAGCCATGTGCGCTTAACCCTCTGCGCTATCGCCCAGCTTCCTACAGACATTTATTCTATCAAAGCACAAGAACTCTCTTTTCATCAAGAATTAAAGTTTTACAGCTAACATGGAACAAATATGATTAAAGTGCAGAGATTTGAAAATAAAAATGATATGGTTTACAAAACAGTACGACAAAAGAAAGACATGCATTGTGTGTTTGTGTGTTCTTAAACTAGATCACTCCTTTTCCCATTAACAAAGAAAGAAGACTATGTTCAACCTCAAAAATGCGTTCTGATGTCATTTTTTTTCATAGATTTTCCTACTGCTACTGCAGTTTTTCTTGGAGCTGTCAGACAATACCTGTTATCTTTGGAGAGTTATAGTTCCTATACTGGGTCAAGGAGAAACACACTTCAACTGTGAGAAAAAAACCTAAAGATAATTTTAAATCTTACCCTGAAAAAGAAAGTTCTGTTCTTTCTTGCTTTAAAATATGTGTGTGGGAATTGATGGGTGGGTGGAGAATTAAAAATGTCTTCTGAAATGTGAGACGTATGTGGTTTCAGACATCTTGAAGACTTGACACATTTCAAATGATTAGTTAGACTAATTTTCTTTTGCTTTGGTTTTGGTTTTTACTAGAGCACTGCTCAGCTCTGATTTATGGTGTTGCAAGGATTGAACCTGGGACTCTGGAACCTCAGGCATGAGAGTCTTTTTGCATAACCATTATGCTTTCTATCCTCACAACTAATTTTTATGTAAACTTTTTTTCTCATGAGAATTATCGCTAGGATTTAGTTTTTGCACAAAACTCCATCCTTCTTGGAGGTCATTTTTGCCTTTCTCCTCCCTTTTTCTCTGATAAAAACAAAGAGATATAGTGAGGAAGAGAGAAAGAGGGCTACCAGCAGTGCTGCTCTGCTTGTGAATCTCCCCCCCCTCCTCTGTTTCCCACAGCTAGGAGCCAGTTGTTTAAATCTGTCTTCATGCACTTCATGAGTAACATGTTTACTCAGCTAGATGAGCCATCACATCTAGTTGAGTACATGACACAAAAAAAAGTGTCATGACTTTTCTGACAACCCAATAAATACTTCTATGTAAACATTCACACATCAGTATTTTTTTCTTGAACCACCAGCAGGTCCTATTTCATTTCTTTATTAAGTGACTTGATATAGAGATATCTTCGTTTGTTTTGTTTTTGCTTTTGTTTTTCCTGCATGTTTACCAATTTCCACAGCCTTGCTAGCTTTTCAGATCACAATTCATTGGCATCTGGTTTCTATAGTCTATAGTGTAATGATTATCTATCACGTTTGCCGCACACAATTCGTTGGCGTGTTGCTGTCTCTTTGAGGATGGATGAGCAAAGGAGACAAAGAACCACCTTCTATATATCTTTGGGAGAATGAAAACACAAAACTATGTATGTCAAAAGAATCAAGCAAAATTTCCCCATGGGGACATGTAGAGATTTCCGGGAAGCATATGTATTGGAAGCATATTTGTGTCCTAGGAAATATATATATGGAGAGAGAGAAAGAGAGAGTTGAGAAAACAGAGGCACAGAGAGAGGGTGAAAAAGACCACAGCACTAAAGCTTCCGTCCATGTGGTGGGAACAATCACAAACCTGGGTCACACACATGCTAAAACAGTGCACTATGTAAGTTAACTATTTTGCTCATCCAATGAGTTATCTTACTGTTTTCTCTTAATTGTTTTGTCTTTATATCCAACTCACCTATCTTGTACAGGAAAATAGAAAAAAACAATCAATGTTTGGGGGTAAATATGCATGTGTAACAAATAAGCAACAGGCATATTAAGCAATAAATGCGATTTAGTCATCCTCTTTCTCTCTCTCTCTCTCTCTCTGTCCCTTTCTCTGTCTCTCTCTCTGTCTTTCCTCACCAGGGTTAAGGCTGGATTGGTGCCTGCATCACATCCACCATTCCCAGTAATATGATACTTTTTTATTCTTTTTTTTCTTGATAGAGATGAAGAGAAGTTGAAGGCTGAGGGAAGAGAGGAGAGAAAGAGGGAGAGAGAGAATCAGCACTACTTGACTATTTTTGAAAGTTTCCTCTGCAGGAAGGGACCTGGGAATCTAGGGTGTGAACCCAGGTCTGCCTGGCTCATTAAACACTGAATTTTAAGGAATTCAGAAGAAATGAAAGCCTTATATTGAATTAATAATGATCCATACTAAAAAAATTTCCATATATGACCTGTTTATATCTATGCTATATCATTAACCCAGGTTTTATCATGGCCTACAGATTTATCTCAGTCCTATATGATACATATGTTCATAAATACAATCCAATAAGTTATTCAACTCTCATCTTGCCATTTCCTTTCTGAGTACATATGGTGAAGACTCTAAGTCAAATTCCTGCTATCACAGCTTAAGATACAGGAATTATTAAGGAAATACTGTCATTCAGATTTTCAAGACACAATGCCTAGGATGCACAATTTTTTATTAGGTTTGATATATATATATATTATATTTATTTATTTTTTTAAATATTTATTTATTCCCTTTTGCTGCCCTTGTTATTTTATTTTATCTTGTCATACACTTCTTCCTTCTTCTTTGCCTTTCTGAATTTGTGAATTATTTTGGGGAAGAAATCTGACTCAGAGTTGACTCTCTATGTGTGTATCTCTGCTCTAGTTCCCTTTCCCCTCTTGTTACCCCTAGAATATACAGTGGATAGTAGATTTGCATAACTGTCTATTCTTGCTATCTTTGCTTTCTTGTCTCTTTCTTCACTGGGATTTGGTTACTATTTATTCACGGATTGGAGAAATTGTTTGGCTAACTGGTAATGATTCAACTACTTCAATACTTGCTTCAGTTGCTACTGTAATTCCTGAGGTTGGTGAGTGCAATTGTCATAAAGGTATTTAGTACAGTGTTACTTGTACTCAAGACACAACAACTGAGGAACAACAGAGCATAAAACTAAAAAGGAAACACATAAATAAAAAAATGGGTAGATCAAAAACAAATAAAACTGCTACTCCAATGAATGAAGACAAGAGCCCAGAAGAAACTACAAATCAGCCAGAAGTAACCATAGATAAGAAAAGTATGCAAGCAATAATAAACTTATTAATCACAGAAATGAAAACAACATTGGAGGAAAGGAATGGCAGTATTAGGGAAACAACAGTTGAGACCCCCAAGGAAAATACTAATTATCTTGAGGCAATTAGAGAACTGAAAGCTGAAATAGCTGTAATGAAGAAAGAAGCTGAGGGAAGGGAAAGCAGACTAATAGAAGCAGAAAACAGAATTAGTCAGACAGAGGATGAGTTAGAGAAAGCGAAGAAAGAGGTGAAAGAGCTTAAAAAGAGATTGAGAGACAATGAAAGCAACAACAGAGACATATGGGATGATCTCAAATGAAGTAACATTCGTATAATTGGCCTGCCAGAGGAAGAAAGAGAGGAAGGAGAAGCAAACATTCTAGAGGAAATAATAGAAGAAAACTTCCCACACCTGAATAACAGAAAGGACATCAAGATTCAAGAGGCCCAGAGAGTACCAAACAGAATCAACCCAGACCTGAAGACACCAAGACACATCATAGTCACAATGAGAAGAATTAAGGATAAAGAAAGGATCCTAAAGGCTGCAAGAGAGAAACAAAAAGTCACATACAAGGGAAAACCCATAAGATTATCTGCAGACTTCTCCACTCAAACTCTAAAAGTCAGAAGGGAGTGGCAAGATATCTATCGAGCCCTGAATGAAAAAGGGTTTCAACCAAGGATAATATATCCTGCTTGACTTTCATTCAAACTAGATGGAGGGATCAAAACCTTCTTAGAAAAACAACAGTTAAAGGAGGCAACCATCACCAAGCCGGCCCTGAAAGAGGTTCTGAAAGACCTCTTATAAACAAGAACATCACTATAATACTGGCAATATATCAGAGCAAATTTTTTTTTTGAAAAATGGCACTACAATACATTAAATCCATAATATCAATAAATATCAATGGCTTAAACTCACCCATCAAAAAGCACAGGGTGGGGGGATGGATCAGAAAACATAACCCAACCATATGCTGCTTGCAAGAATCCCATCTGTCACAACAAGATAAACACAGACTTAAAGTGAAAGGATTGAAAACTATCATACAGGCTAATGGAACACAAAAAAGGGCAGGAACAGCCATTCGCATCTCAAACACGATAGATTTTAAATTAAATAAAGTAATAAAAGATAGGCAAGGACATTACATAATGATTAGAGGATCAATCAGCCAAGAAGACTTAACAATTATTAACATCTATGCACTCAATGAGGTACCATCTAAATACATTAAGCACCTACTGAAAGAATTTCAAAAATACATCAATAGTAATACAATAATAGTGGGAGACTTCAATACTCCACTCTCACACTTAGACAGATCAACAAAGCAGAGGACCAATAAAGATACAAGAGAATTGAATGAAGAGATCGACAGACTAGACCTCTTGGACATTTTCAGACTCCTGGAATACACCTTCTTTTCAAATCCACACAACACATACTCAAGGATAGACTACATGTTAGGCCACAAAGACAGCATCAATAAATTCAAGAGCATTGAAATCATCCCAAGTATCTTCTCAGACCACAGTGGAGTAAAACTAACATTTAATAACAAACTGAAAATTATTAAAAGACACAGAATTTGGAAACTAAACAACATGCTCCTAAAGAACCACTGGGTCAGAGACTCACTCAAGCAGGAAATTCAAATGTTCCTGGAAACAAATGAAAATGAAGACACAACTTATCAAAATATTTGGGACACAGCTAAAGCAGTACTGAGAGGGAAACTTATAGCCATACAATCACATATTAAACACCAAGAAGAAGTTCAAATGAACGACCTTAGTATACACCTCAAGGACTTAGAGGAAGAGGAACAAGGAACCCTAAAGCAACCAGAAGGACAGAAATCACTAAAGTTAGAGCAGAAATAAACAACATCGAAAATAAAAGAACCATACAAAAGATCAATGAAGCCAAATGTTGGTTCTTTGAAAGATTAAACAAAATTGACAAACCTGTAGCCAGACTCACCAAACAAAAAAGAGAAAAGACTCAAATTAATAGAATTGTAAACAATGGAGGAGATAACACAACCAACACCACAGAAATCCAGAGAATCCTGCGAAACTTCTATAAAGAACTATACTCCACCAAGCTAGAGAATCTGGAAGAAATGGAACAATTCCTAGAAACATATGCCCTTCCAAAACTGAACCAAGAAGAACTACAAAATCTAAATGCACCAATCACAGACAAAGAAATTGAAACAGTTATTAATAATCTTCCCAACAACAAAAGTCCTGGACCAGATGGCTTCACAAACGAATTCTACAAAACTTTCAGGAAACAGTTAGTACCCATACTTCTTAAGCTTTTCCATAAGATTGAAGAAACAGGAATACTCCCTTATACCTTCTATGAAGCCAACATCACCCTGATACCAAAAGCTGATAGGGACAGAACAAAAAAGGATAACTACAGACCAATATCTCTGATGAACATAGATGCCAAAATATTAAACAAGATATTGGACAACCAGATACAGCAACATATGAAAAAGATTGTTCATCATGACCAAGTGGGATTCATCCCAGGAATTCAAGGTTGGTTCAACATCCATAAGTCAATCAATGTCATTCACCACATCAATAAAAGCAAAGCCAAAAACCACATGATTATCTCAATAGATGCAGAGAAAGCCTTTGACAAAATCCAACACCCATTCATGCTCAAAAATCTACAAAAAATGGGAATAGATGGGAAATTCCTCAAGATAGTGGAGTCTGTATATAGCAAACCTACAGCCAACATCATACTCAATGGACAGAAGCTGAAAGCATTCCCCCTCAGATCGGGGACTAGTCAGGGCTGTCCACTGTTACCGTTACTCTTCAACATAGTATTGGAAGTTCTTGCCATAGCAATCAGGCAAGAGAAAGGAATCAAAGGAATACAGATTGGAAGGGAAGAAGTCAAGCTCTCACTATTTGCAGATGATATGATAGTATACATAGAAAGACCTAAAGAATCCAGCAGAAAATTACTGGAAGTTATTAGGCAATATAGCAAGGTATCAGACTACAAAATCAATGTACAAAAATCAGTGGCATTTCTTTATGTAAACACTAAATCTGAAGAAGAAGACATCCAGAAATTACTCCCATTTACTGTTTCAGCAAAATCAATCAAATACCTAGGAATAAAGTTGACCAAAGAAGTGAAAGACTTGTATGCTGAAAACTATGAGTCACTACTCAAGAAAATAGAAACTGATAGCAAGAAATGGAAAGATATCCTATGCTCATGGATTGGAAGAATAAATATCATCAAAATGAATATTCTCTCCAGAGCCATATACAAATTTAATGCAATACCCAAAAAATTTCCACCAAGTTTCTTTAAGAGAATAGAACAAACACTACAATCATTTATCTGGAACCCGAAAACACCTAGAATTGCCAAAGCCATCTTGAGGAAAAGAAACAGAAATGGAGGCATCACACTCCCAGACCTTTAACTATATTATAAAGCCATCATCATCAAAACAGCATGGTACTGGAACAAAAATAGGCACACAGACCAGTGGAACAGAATTGAAAGCCCAGAAATAAATCCCCACATCAATGGGCATCTAATCTTTGATAAGGGGGCCCAAAGGATTAAATGGAAAAAGGAGGCTCTCGTCAATAAGTGTTGCTGGGAAAAGTGGGTTGTAACATGCAGAAGAATGAAATTGAACCACTTTATCTCACCAGAAACAAAAATCAACTACAAATGGATCAAAGACCTAGATGTCAGACCAGAAACAATCAAATACTTAGAGGAAAATATTGGTAAAACACTTTCCCACCTACACCTCAAGGACATCTTTGATGAGTCAAACCCAATTGCAAGGAAGACTAAAGCAGAAACAAACCAATGGGACTACATCAAATTGAAAAGCTTCTGCACATCCAAAGAAACTATTAAACAAACAGAGAGACCCCTCACAGAATGGGAGAAGATCTTCACATGCCATACATCAGACAAGAAACTAATCACCAAAATATATAATGAGCTCAGCAAACTTAGCACCAAAAAAGCAAATGACCCCATCCAAAAATGGACAGAGGATATGAACAAACATTCACTACAGAGAAGATCCAAAAGGCTAACAAACATATGAAAAACTGCTCTAGGTCACTGATTGTCAGAGAAATGCAAATTAAGACAACACTAAGATACCATCTCACTCCTGTAAGAATGGCATACATCAAAAAGGACAGCAGCAACAAATGCTGGAGAGGTTGTGGGGACAGAGGAACCCTTTTACATTGCTGGTGGGAATGTAAAATGGTACAGCCTCTGTGGAGAGCAGTCTGGAAAACTCTCAGAAGGCTAGACATGGACCTTCCATATGATCCAGTAATTCCTCTCCTGGGGTTATACCCCAAGGACTCCATAACACCCAACCAAAAAGAGGTATGTACTCCTATGTTCATGGCAGCACAATTCATAATAGCTAAAACCTGGAAGCAACCCAGGTGCCCAACAACAGATGAGTGGCTGAGAAAGCTGTGGTATATATACACAATGGAATACTATGCAGCTATGAAGAACAATGAACCCACCCTCTCTGACCCATCTTGGACAGAGCTAGAAGGAATTATGTTAAGTTAACTAAGTCAGAAAGATAGAGATGAGTATGGGATGATCCCACTCATCAACAGAAGTTGAGTAAGAAGATCTGAAAGGGAAACTAAAAGCAGGACCTGACCAAATTGTAAGTAGGGCACCAAAGTAAAAACCCTGTGGTGAGGGGTAGACATGCAGCTTCCTGGGCCAGTGGGGGGTGGAATTGGGTGGGAGGGATGGGTCAGTCTTTTGGTGGTGGGAATGGTGTTTATGTACACTCCTAGCAAAATGTAGACATATAAATCAGTAGTTGATTAATATGAGAGGGGGAAAATCAGTTGTATGTCTCAAAGTTTTTCAAAACACAAACTGAATCTTTTTAATATATAGGCTGTGTATTTGATATGTGGACTTTCTCAAAAGCCTAGACCAAGTAGATTAGAAGCATCCAATAGCACAGCTATATACAAGATACTGAATACTGTACAGTAAACCCTAACAAAAGGACTTTTCAAAGTTAACCCAATTACCAAATAATGTGATGATAACATTAACTATCAATTGTCTTTTTGAACCCTATGACAGCAGGAACCTCACATCTCCACTATAGAGCCCCTACTTCCCCCAGTCCTGGAACCCTTGGATAGGGCCCACTTTCCCGTATGCGTCTCCCAATCCATACCAAATAATATTGCCGATGACCACCTAACCAACGCAACGATTGCCACCTCAACATGCTTCACCTCAGACTGTGTCCAGAGACTTGACATGTGCAATGACAACCCTTCAGCTTCATTACTCGGGTGAGACCTTTCCTTTTATAGTACACTCTAATTTTATCTCAGGTGGTTCACTTTCTAACAAAGTCCCATAACCTAAATATACACCAGTTTCTGTGTGAGAGAGCTTATGTGCACACGTATCCATAAACTACTGCAAAATATATACCTGAAAGCAGAAGTATACTAGAGTTTGCAGTGAGTACCTCCCTAACACTTCCTCTCCACTATTCCAAGCTTTGGGCCCATGATTGCTCAACAATTTGTTTGGCTTTGTATGTTAACTCTCTTTTCAGCCACCAGGTTCCAGATGCCACCAGGATGCTGGCCAGGCTTCCCTGGATTGAAGACCCCACCAATGTGTCCTGGAGCTCAGCTTCCCCAGAGACACACCCTACTAGGGAAAGAGAGAGGCAGACTGGGAGCATGGACCGACCAGTCAATGCCCATGTTCAGCAGGGAAGCAATTACAGAAGCCAGACCTTCTACCTTCTGCAACCCTCAATGACCCTGGGTCCATGCTCCCAGAGGGATAGAGAATGGGAAAGCTATCAGGGGAGGGGGTGGGTTATGGAGATTGGGTGGTGGGAATTGTGTGGAGTTGTACCCCTCCTACCTTATGGTTTTGTTAATTAATCCTTTCTTAAATAAATAAATAAATATATATTTATAGGTCAGTTCTAAACTGACAAAAGAAAGACATGTTTATGTTACTTTCCCCCTATATACCCCCCCTTCAATTTCACTTTCTGTCCTATCCAATAAAATTGAAAGGAAACGAAAAAAGATAGAAATTATGCCATTCCTTGTGCTTTGTGTCACATGCGCTTAATCTGCTGCACTACCGCCCAACTCAAGGGATCTAGGTCTTTGATTTGGGGTATAGTCTTAAGTAGCATTCTAGTTTTTATTTTCTACATGTGACTGTCCAACTTCCCCAGCACCATATGCTGAAGAAAATTCCTTTAACCCATTGAATCATATAGTATCTTTTTCATATACTAGGTGGCTTTATATGTGTGGACTCATTTCTGGGCTCTCAGTTCTGTACTATTAACACTCATTTTTATTACAGTACCAGACTATTTTAATTACTATTGCTTTGTAGCATAAACTGAAGCTGGGGAGTATCATTTTTTAAAAATTGTTTTATTATGGAATAATAATTTACAAGACTAAAAAAAAAAGAAAGAGATGTTTATCTAGTAGCTTGAAAACATTGGTTATTTATACACAATGAAAATAACATTGTTACACAGATGTGTAGTCTTTATTTACAGAGAAAGCAGGCAGAGGGCAAGGTCAATCAAAGTTCATAGGTTTCAAAATAGGCTGACTGGTTAGGTTGCAAATTGCCTATTGACCTTGCATTACTAAATAGCTTTTTCAGTGCTATTGTCTTTAAGTCACAAGCTCCAGGATGTCCTCAACTCCTCAGAGCACTGGGGAACTGCATTCCTACTGACACCAAGTCAAAAGGAAACTGCAGGAACTGATCATTCCTATGTCGATGTTCTTTTCCACCACATGGTAAGGTTTGATGTCTTGTTTTCTTTTACCTAAACAAATCTACCCCCTGCAAGCCATTCTTTGCATCTCTTCAAATTCTAATTATTGGGGAGTCGGGCTGTAGCGCAGCGGGTTAAGTGCAGGTGGCGCAAAGCACAAGGACCAGCATAAGGATCCCGGTTCCAACCCCCGCTCTCCACCTGCAGGGGAGTTGCTTCACAGACAGTGAAGCAGGTCTGCAGGTGTCTATCTTTCTCTCCTCCTCTCTGTCTTCCCCTCCTCTCTCCATTTCTCTCTGTCCTCTCCAACAACGACAACAACAATAATAACTACAACAATATAACAACAAGGGCAACAAAAGGGAATAAATAAATAAAATAAATATTTTTTAAAAATTTAAAAAAAAACAAATACTATTTATTTCACTTGCTCTGCTCATTGGGCAGTTATAATAGATGGATTTAGAGCACTTGAGTCAACCAGCTGAAATAGCAGAAGAAAGTAGTACAAATCACTCTACTCTTCAACAATAACAACAAAAATTAAAAAAAAAAATTCAAAGTACTGTTAAAATGTAACATGCTCAAGCCCAAGCAGTGACACACCCTTAAGCGCACATAGTACTAAGTGCAAGGACCCTCGCAAGGATCAGGTTTCAAGCCCTGGTTCTCCACCTTCAGGAGAACCACAGGAGCAGTGAAGCAGGTCTGCAGGTGTCTCTTTCTCTCTCCCTCTCTCACCTCCTCCCGTTTCAATTTCTCTCAGTCCTATCAAATAAAATGGGGGGAAATGACCGTCAAGAGCAGTTGATTTGTAGTGCCTACACCAAGCCCCAGCGATAATCCTGAAGGCAAAATAAATTAATAAAGAAAGAAACAAACAAACATGCCCCAAAGTCCAGAGTGTAATGAGGACACTCAAATACTTTAAATTTATCAAAATGCCCCCATACAGCTCTACTTGTAACTCTTAACTTCAAGATGGACAGTCAAATTGATACTTTGGAAAAATAATGGTCAGTCATTTTAAAAAGATTTAGAATTACGGGAAGAATGTGCTTTCCTAAGCTACCACATTTACACTTGGGTTTTCCCTAACTTGAGAGTCCTCTGAAAATAAAATTTATAAGACTTCCAACTCCAGTGAAGTGACCTACAGGCAAAATATACAAAAGAGAATAATCTAGGGTTGTAGAGAAAGTGGTTCCCCACCATAGTGGTTTAGAAATTGCTATGTGGAGGTTCTGATGTACCTGCCCTACATCTGACACGAAAGACTAAACAATATTCCTGTGGTAAATCATAAGCTAGATTTCTTTGTGTGACCAAAACTAAATTACTATCCCTTCTCAAGCCCGCAGTAGGGTAGACAGAGTTCTCTCCAGTGAAACCACTCAATTCACTGACCAACTCATAAGCCCTTGATCATATGGAAACTACAAAGTCTCAAATAACAGAAACTTGGTAGCTTGAATCTATCATTTGAGCTGGTGCTGTGTACTTTGGGACAAATCAAAGTGTGGTGTAGGAACCGTGCCAGGTTGCACATGGTTTACCAGTCCACTATGAAATAAGAAAAGAGAGTTAGTGTTTAGAAACTGTTATCACAGTTTAACAGAGCAATTTGATATTTGCTTATTCTAATATTAAAAATAAAGCCTTCTGAATCCAATTAAAAGGAAGACTAAGGCAAGAATTAACCAATAGGACTACATCAAGTTAAAAAGCTTCTGCACAGCAAAAGAAACCAATACCCAAAGAGACTCCTCATAGAATGGGAGAAGATCTTCACATGCCATACACCAGACAAGAAGCTAATAACCAAACTATATAAAAAGACTGCCAAACTCAACAAGTAGAAAACACATTACCCCAACCAAAATTGGGGAGAGGACATGGACAGAATATTCAACACAGAAGCGATCTAAAAGGCTGACAAACTTATGAAAAATTGACCCCAGTCATTGACTGTCAGAAAAATGCAAATAAAGACAACAATGAGATACCACTTCACTCTTGTTAGGATGTCATACATCAGAAAAGATAGCAGCAACAAATACTGGTGAGGTTATGAGGACAACAAAACCCTCCTGCACTGCTAATGGGAATGCAAATTGGCCCAACCCCTGTGGAGATAAGTCTGGAGAACTCCTAGAAGGGTCATGGACCTACCCTATGACCCTGCAATTCATCTCCTGAGGATATATCCTAAGGAACCTAACACACCCATCCAAAAAGATTTGTGTATACCTATGTTCATAGCAGCACAATTTGTAATATCCAAAACCTGGAAGCAACTAAGTGTCCAACAACAGATGTGGGGCTGAGAAAGTTGTGATATATATATATATATATATATATATATATATATATATATATATATATATATATATATTACTCATATATTAAGAATGATGAACTCACCTTCTTCATTTCATCTTGGTTGGCACTTAAAGGAATCATGTTAAATGAGATCAGCTAGAAAGAGGAGGGTGAATATGGGATGATCTCACTTACAGACAGAAGTTGAAAAACAGGATCAGAAGAGAAAACATTAAGCAGATCTTGGAAAGGAGTTGATGTATTGCAATAAAGTAAAAGACTCTGGGGTGGTTGGGTGGAGAAAATTTAGGTCCTGGAACATGATGGCAGAGGACCCAGTGGGGGTTGTACTGTCATGTGGAAAACTAGAAAATGTTATGCATGTACATTCTACTGTACTTACTACAGACTGTAAAATATTAATCCTCCAATAAAAGTAAATTAAATAAAGTCCTCAAATTTATGTATTTCATTTCATTTTTTCACTGTTATTATTTCTTGTGTTCACAGAAATATCTGGTAATGGATTGGAAAAGTAAAAAGAAAGAGGTCTTTACTATTGTTAATTTGAGAAGTACACTACTGAAGTTCCAGTGTTTCTCTTAGTTCTGAGGAATTGCTTTTGAAATGGGTAAATTCACAGAATTATCTACTTCCCCAAATTATGTCAGATGTTTGGTGATGGTGGGTAGTTTATTAAACTTATTCTTTGAATTAATCCAGGTCACATGAGAAACTGACAATAAAACAAGATTAGAGGGCTGGGTATATATAACATAATGAAATGCCTGAAGCCCAGGTTCAATACCAAGCACTACCATAAATGAGCTAATCAGTGCTCTGGAATGTCTCTCTCTCTCTCTCTCTCTCTTAGTTTATGCAACTCTCTTATTAAAATAAATAAATAATAAAGACAATAAAGACGTTTGGCCCATACTCCCAGAGGGATAAATAATAGGGAGCCTTCCAATTGAGGTGATGGAATATGGAACTCTGATGGTGGGAATTATATGGAATTGTACTCCTTTTATCTCACAATCTTGTCAATCATTATTAAGCCACTAAAAAAAAGAAAAGAAAAAGAAGGAGAAGGAGAAGGAGGAGGAGGAGAAGGAGAAGGAGAAGGAGAAGGAGAAGAAGAAGAAGAAGAAGAAGAAGAAGAAGAAGAAGAAGAAGAGGAAGAAGAGGAAGAAGAGGAAGAAGAGGAAGAAAAAGAAGAAGAAGAAGAAGAAGAAGAAGAAGAAGAAGAAGAAGAAGAAGAAGAAGAAGAAGAAGAAGAAGAAGAAGAAGAAGAAGAAGAAGAAGAAGAAGAAGAAGAAAGAAGGGGAAAAGAGAGAAACGAAAGATTACTGAAGAAATTATAATAAAAGAAAACAGAGAAGGGGAAATTTGAAGACCCTGAGAGAACATCATACTTGAATGTAGGACTGACAGGAAAGAAGCAAGGAAGGTCTTTCAGTACAGTGCAGGTACAGAAAAATTCAGCAAGGTTAGTAGAGAGTTCCCTTAATCTAAAATCACCTGTCTCCACAAAATGGATCTGTTTCAGCATCTCTGTCACACCCAGCATTAACTAGGGAATCTTAGAAAGTAGGATGTTGGCAAAATGATAGTGATTAATTTCAAGGTGGGCGTGGTAGTTTTGTTTTTATTTTTTTAATTTATCCATAAAATAAAAAATATGGACAAGACTATAGGATAAGAGAGGTATGATTCCACATAATTTTCACCACCAGAGATCCATACCCCATGCCCTCTCTTGAAAGCTCTCCTATTCTCTATCTTTCTGGGAGCAAGGACCCAGGATAATTAAGAGGTGCAGAAGGTGGAAGGTCTGGCTTCCGTAATTGCTTCCACGATGAACATGGGCACTGGCAAGTCAATCCATCCTCCTAGCCTATCTCTATCTTTCCTGAGTGGGGTGGGGCTCTGGGAAAGTTGGGTTCCAGGATAGATGTGGCAGTTCTATATCCCCTGTAGAAAAAAGACCCAAGGATCCCATTCCCATAACTATTAACAATTCTGTTGGTTTCACTGAAGAGAGGAGACAAAGTAGAGAGTTTTTATTTCATCATCTGGTAGGCCAGGAAAGAAGGTGGTAGGTAGAAGGCATAAATGAAATCCAGACATTGACTCACCGTCAAAAACTTAATGAATTCATTTTTGTTGTTGTTTTCTCCTGTGGATTCAACATCTTCTGATAGTGATTAAATACCAAAGGAAATCTGTTCCATTAAAAATGTAATAAATATATGGAATCCTAAGAACATAAGCCTGGAATACATTTTAATGATAGGAGCATTGTGACTCATGTACAAAAGTGTCAGGCAGAACCCAAACAACATTTTCAATAACATTAAAGAGACTATTCAGGAAGCTTTAAAGAGAGCTATCAAACACATCTGAAATCATTCTACTTTGAAGAAAATTATTCTGGAAAATGGAGGTTAGCCAAAGTCATTTTCCCTGTTCTACTTAAGGATGATGCAGTGTTTTTTTAGAGAATAAATGGAATATTACTCAAATCCATGATGCATATATCATTGAAAAGTCTACATCTTTGTGTGCTTATAAGACCAGCTGTATAAGAAACAAGAGTTTCTTTTTATCTTCTAAAGACAAAATGCTCCCATGAGTTGTAAATCAGTAAGAGAATTCTTTGAATGACCAGAGATTTACCCAAAAACCTACATATCTGTGGCCTAATTAGGATAATTGTCCAGTAAATCATACATCCACCAAAGACATATTTTGTTTACATGAGTGAATTTCTTTTCATTTATAGAGATGTATTAAATCCCATGACCTAGAATTATAAATAAGATAAAGTCAGTGTGATAAATTTGAGATTCTAAAATGTGACATTTTTCTTTTTAAAAATCTTTATTAATGATTTAACATTATAAGATAACAAGAGTATAATTCTGCCCTATCCCTCCCCCCCCCCCATCACAGTTCTGTATTCCTATTTCCTTCATTGGAAACTACAGTAGCTCTTCCAAAATTTCAGATATGGGTTGACTATTATTCCTGTAGTTACCTGTCTGCAGTTGTATGTACTTAGCTTTTTTCCCCTATAATCCTGCTGTCTTTTCCTTTTTAAATCTTGCCTATACCTATTTCTACTTTCGAATGTTCTTCATTTTTTCCTCTTCTCTTTCTGGGTCCCAATGAAATTGGAGTCATGCCTGCCCTATTGTTTCTCCCCTTCTGGGAATATAGATCAAAATTATTTTTAGGGTGCAGAAAGTGGGAATTCTGTCCTCTGTAACAGCTTCTCTAATGGGCATGGGCATTAGAATGTTGATCCACAGCCCCAGCCTGTTTCTTTCTTTTAGAGGGCTAGGGCTCTGGAGAGGTGAGGTTCCAAGACATACTGATGAGGTCATCTGCCCAGGGATGTCAGGATGGAATCATGATAGTATCTGTAACTTAATAAGATATAAAGCAAGACAAAATGATAATGAACAGAAACTAAAAAGTAGGAATAGAGCAGATGATAATAAGGATACTAGAGTGATATGGGCAGAGAGTAGCTCCCAAATTTGAAGAAAATCTATGAATAAAAGCAATTGTTTATGCCATCAACCTGACCTAGGGCCTATATATATTCATATTTAGCATAGTAACCTATATAACCTGAGTCCCTGTTGGTCTGCTGTGGTGTCACTCTTCCCTCTGTGCCTCTGTCTACATATAAATATGCATGTATCTGAAAAAGACATCACAGAGCAGGGATATTATACATGAACAAGACTCCAGCACCAAAAAAAAAAAAAAGTTAAAACAGCAAATAAATCAAAAACTTTGTCAATAAAAAGTACTATAATCACTGAACTTTTATAAGCAAAAGCACGAGCTTTAAGTTAAATCTCTTCTTTTGTACAAAAACAAAGTGGATCATGGACGTAAGTGTATAATATAAAATTTAAGAAAAAGCATGTTTTCTTGACCCCTTAGAACTACATAAAGAATCCTTGAAATCGACATCAAAATTCACCCATATAGAGAAAACATTTTAAATCTAATCAGCCCATCTCTGAGTGTAGATCTATTCCTTAATGATCTAGTGAAGGGAAAGTCCATTTAAAGCAGCCAGAGGTTATTCTGTGTCTGGGTCTCCTTCTTTTCTGTGTGAGGCCCTGGGTCTGATCGGTAGCATCACACATGGTAGAGCAGTGCTCTGTGAGAGTTGTATTCTTTCATACAATGCAAATATACATATAAACATAAATAAATATATATATATATATATATATATATTTTTTTTTTTTTAACCACCAGGGTTCTCACTGGGTTTCAGTGCCTGTATGACTCACTACTCCTGGTGAGCTTTCATTATCCTTTCTTTTATTTGACAGGACAGAGAGAGCTTAAGAGGGAAGGGGACAGGCAAAGGGAGGAGAGAAAGAGAGACTGCCTCACCTCTCATGAAGTTTCCTCCAGCAAGTGAGAAGTGAGGGTTTGAAAAGGAGTCCTTGCACATGGTAGCATGTGCACTCTATCTGGTGCACCACTGCCTGGCACCTCCAAGCTTTTCTTTCATTTTAATTTTTTAAATTTTATTTTAATTTATTGGATAGAGACAGCCAGAAATTGAGAGGGAAGAGGGTGATAAAGTGGGAGAGAGACACCTGCAACACTTCTCCACCACTTGCAAAGCTTTACGCCTGTAGGTGGGGACGCTGAGTTCAAACCCCTGTCTTTGCACATTATTATATGTGTGCTCAACCAGATGTGCCACTACCCACCACCGGGCCCCTCAAACTCTTATTTCTATAGTTATAGAAACAAGGACTAAGATGATAGAAACTGTTAGTCATAACACAGGGTTAAAGTTACCCTTCGATTCTTTTTTATCCAAAATAGCCCTTTTCTGAGTACTTGTATAGATATCCACTTACCCATAATTATTTTTGTTCCTGAGGAATAGAGAGGACTGAGAAATGATTTGGTTAAGGAAAATGAGACAAGGCCCTTTCCATAGACAGTAAAAGATCAAACAGAGATAAGATTTTTCTTCTGTTATAATGTGAAACAAAAGATAGCATGGTTTATCTCTATCATAACAGACACAGCTTCTAAGAGAGACCTTATTCAGAAGATATATTTCTTGGAATTCTGCCAAACTGCCGGTGGCAAGAACAAACAGAAAAAAAGGTCTAATCTTAATAGTATGCATGTGACTTTTATTTAGCACATTAACCTCCAATACAATCTCTCAATACCTAGATAAGATGATGGTCTTTCAGCAAGAAAACAGTAGCAAATCAGTAGTTAGTCGTCAAGAAAGGAACTGGTAGGTAAACTGTGAGCCACTCAATTGTTGGCAGCATAAGGAAGATTTCCTAGAGGAAAAGGTATACTGATATTTATCTTGGAGAAATGTGAAAATATACCCTTGTGATAACAGCCCTGTAAGTAAGCATTTCTCCCAACAAAGTGATTGAAGTTTGAGAAAGAAAGGAAGGAAGGAAGGAAGGGAGGGAGGGAGGGAGGAAGGAAGGAAGGAAGGAAGGAAGGAAGGAAGGAAGGAAGGGAGGAAGGAAAGAAATGTGGGCACAATAAGAGGGCCAGAGAACTCACTGACCAGAGCATGTGCCATGTCACGTGAGCCACCCAGGTTTAAGCCTCAGCACTGCATTGGAGTAATCATTCCAGGGTAATATAGAAACTCTGGTGCTATGTTTTTTTTTTTTCTCTCTCTCTCTCTCTGTATTTGTATGTGTGTATTTCTATTTTTCTATCTGGATGAAAAGTAATCAGTTGCAGATAGTACTATCATGTATGAAGGCCTCCAGGCTTAATAAAAGAAAACAAAAGAAAGGGTAGGGACTATTCCATTCTCCGAAGGAAGGTTTGATAACATATTCTACCTACCACCAGAGGAAGATAGGTCCTGAAATTAGGGCAGCCTGGAAGGTTCCTAGCCATGACCACAGAATGTGAGCTCAGGCCTACAGGGATTCAGAGGTTACATAGACTCCTGAGCTCAAAAAGGGCCCCAGATCAGATCAATGGGGTTTTACAGTTAATAATATTCATATACTTTCCCCAAATTTGGGAGCTACTCTCTCCCCTGATCCAGCTTTCTAGTCCTTTTTCCAACTATGACACCATCTCCCCAGACAATAACTTGGGTCCACTTGCATGTTAGATATCAGGCTCAGGCAAAAACTGTTAGTCATAGGCCCCTTGGAATATACCTAAAGTAAACTTACTAGCTTTTTCCAAAACAGAGACCCCAAATCTTCATCTGCAATTTTCTTGCCTTTAGGTTCATGACTATTCAACACTTTGTTCTGCTTTATATCTTAACTCTTTTTCAGACACCAGGTTCCAGATGCTTCCATGATGCCAACCGGACTTCCCTGGGCAGATAACTCTACCATTTTGTCCTGGAATCCCACCTCCCCAGAGCCCTGCCCCACTAGGGAAAGAGAGTCAGGCATGGGTATGGATCAACCTGCCAATGTCCATGTTCAGCGAGAAAGCAATTACAGAAGCCAGACCTTTCTACCTTCTGCACCCCATAATGATCCTAGGTCCATAGTCTCAGAGGGATAAAGAATAGGAAAGCTATCCGGGGAGGGTTTGGATACAGAGTTCTGACAGTAGGAACTGTGTGGAATTGCATTCCTCTTATCCTATAGCCTTGTCAATATTTCCATTTTATAAATAAAAATAAATAAAAAGAAAGAAAATAAGGAATACGTGGTCAAGAAACTCAGTCCACTGAATATGTGATGATCTCACTCATAGAAGTTGAAAAACAAAATCACAAGGGAAAACAATAAGCAGAACTTGGACTGGAGTTGGTGTATTGCACTAAAGTAAAAAGCTTGAGGGTTGGGGGAGGTTTCAGGTCCTGGAACATGATGACAGAAGAGGACTTAGTAGAGGTTTAATTGTTATGTGGAAAACTGGAAAGGTGACGCATATACAAAATATTGTATTTTACTGTCAACTGTAAACCATTAATCCTCCAATAAAGAACAACAACAACAACAAAAAAGAAACTCATTGCATAATTTCAGTATCCCATAGTCTATATTTTCATGTCTGCAAATTTGGCCATGTCATTATAAATTCTGACATATGGTCTTAGAATAAGGCCTGTAAGGCATCTCAAGGCAGTACGTATTCTAGGAAATGTTGTGTATTTAATATGAAAGCCCCATAGTTTCTCTTCCCATGAGAAAAATCCATTCAGTTCTCATTTCTCTAAACAGTCATTGTTTTCTCCCCCAACCCCCCAAAAAGTAAGCCAAGTACAAAGAAAAATTTTGTCAGATATGTTCAATGTGTGATCAATGTCCTAATGGGGAGTATTGCTAACTTCCTGAACTTTTAGCTTGAAAAATAATAAATTCATTATCAGCAGGGAATAAAGTAAGAAAAGGAAAAAAAATCCTCAGAGAGTTTTCTTACTGAACAAACTGACTAGGAGGAAGAAAACTGACTTTGTTTCCATAGATTGAAAAGATGTTCATTTGCCTGCTCTTTTTTTTTTTTTTTTTTTTTTATAAACTAGAAGTAAAATTGCTTCTCAAGGAGCTCTAAAGTAGTGGGACACATTTTAATAGCCAACTTATTAAAACTAATAGTTAAACAGCTATCAAGAACAATGAACCCACCTTCTCTGACCCATCTTGGACAGAGCTAGAGGAATTATGTTAAGTGAGCTAAGTCAGAAAGATAAGGATGAGTATGGGATGATCCCACTCATCAAAAGAAGTTGAGAAAGAAGATCTGAAAGGGAAACTAAAAGCAGGATTTGACTAAATAAGGAGTAGGGCACCAAAGTAAAAACCCTGTGGTGAGGGGTAGACATGCAGCTTCCTGGGTTGGTGGGGGGTGGGGGTGGAGGGGTGGGATGGGTCACAGTCTTTTGGTGGTGGGAATGGTGTTTATGTACACTCCTAGTAAAGTGTTGTCATATAAATCACTAGTTAATTAATATTAGAGGGGGAAAATCAATTCTATGTCTCAAAGTTTTTAAAACACAGACTGAGTCTTTTTAATATATAGGCTGTGTATTTGATATCTGGACTCTCTCAAAAGCCTAGACCAAGTAGATTAGAAGCAACCAATGGCACAGCCACATACAAGATACTGGGTACTATACAGCAAACTCTAACAAAAGGACTTTTCAGAGTTAACCCAATTACCAAATAATGTGATGATAACATTAACTATCCCTTGTCTTTTTGAACCCTAAGACAGCAGGAACCTCACATCTCCACTAGAGAGCCTATATTTCCCCCAGTCCTGGAACCTTAGGATAGGGCCCACTTTCCCTCATGCCTCTCCCAATCCATATCAAATAATACTGCATCTGCTGATTGCAACCTAATAAACGCAACGATTGCCACCTCAACATGCTTCAGCTCAGACTGTGTCCAGAGACTTCAGGTGTGGAATGACAACCCTTCAGCTTCATTACTCAGGTGAGACCTTTCCTTTCATAGCATTCTCTAATTCCATCCCAGGTGATTCCCTTTCTAACAAAGTCCCAAAACCTGGATATAGACCAGGTTCTGTGAGAGACAGCATATGTTCACACTTATCCATAAACTAGTGCAAAATATATACCTGAAAGCAGAAGTACACTAGAGTTTGCAGTGAGTACCCCCCTAACACTTCCTCTCCACTATTCCAAGCTTTGGGTCCATGATTGCTCAACAATTTGTTTGGCTTTGTATGTTAACTCTCTTTTCAGTCACCAAGTTCCACATGCCATCAGGATGCCAGCCAGGCTTCCCACGACTGAAGACCCCACCAATGTTCCCTGGGGCTCTGCTTCCCCAGAGACCCACCCTACTAGGGAAAGAGAGAGGCAGACTGGGAGTCTGGATCGACCAGTCAATGTCTATGTTCAGCGGGGAAGCAATTACAGAAGCCAGACCTTCCACCTTCTGCAACCCACAATGACCCTGGGTCCATGCTCCCAGAGGGATAGAGAATGAGAAAGCTATCAGGGGAGGGGATGGGATATGGAGATTGGGTGGTGGGAATTGTGTGGAGCTGTACCCCTCCTATCCTATGGTTTTGTTAATTTATCCTTTATTAAATAAAAAATAAATTAAAAAAATAATAGTTAAAAGAGTTACTAGGTACTTTCTGTATGAGAAATTCGTGTGTTTTTTAAATTTATTTAATAATAATTGACAAGACCTCCAGAGTTCTAAATCCCATCCCCTCCCCTGATAGCTTTCCTATTCTCTATCCCTCTGAGAGTATGGACCCAGGGTCATTATGGGGTACAGAAGGTGGAAGGTCTGGCTTCTGTAATTGCTCCTCTGATGAACATGGGCATTGGCAAGTCGATCTTTAACCCAGCCTGTTTCTATCTTTCCCATCCTTTATATTCCCAGCAACTCCATAAAGGAAGTGGTATCTCCACATTATAGATGAGGAAAATAAGATTCAGAGTCTTAAGGTGACTTACTTAAAGTTGCAAAATTTGTCAGTCAGTAAGGATTCAACCCCAGAACTGAGTCTCCAAACATCTCATTTTCTACTAAGACTAAGTCTCTTTACTCCTGAGTCAGTGATCAAAGCTTTAGTTGTTACTTTGAGCTCAATAATCTGTGACACCATTCAATGACTATTTCTGCACTTGCTCTGCTTTTCTGTGTTAACTAATTCTATGTCTCCAGTTTCTCAGAACCACTTCATTTAATTTTTTTCCCATTGTATGGATTTAATAAAGCTTTCATTCTTTATATGGTATACAATGTTGAACTGTATGAGAGCTTTGTTCTATTTCTGACTTTATAAATTCACAGCCTTCTTAAAAGATCTCTCGTGTACATATAAACAATTTCTTTAAAAAATTGGAGGGGATACATAGAATATTATGAAAATTCTTCTTACATACAGTGCATTAAACTAAAATTTAATTGGTAAAGAGGCCAAAGGGAAAGCTCTGTAAAAGGGGAAGTAGATCTGAGCTTTAGTAATCACGGGAAGAAAGCCCTTCTGCCTGTGCCTTCATGGCGAAAGATTGTTTTGGAAGTGCGCTAAAAAGAGATGGAGTGTGGTGAGTCGGAAGGGAAGTTCCTGAGGTAGAAAGTCCAAGAGTCAGAAAGAGATAACTTTCAGTCATGAGACAGAGGGCAAAAAGGATACAGCTAGAATCTGTGAGACTAAATTAAAAGGGGAAATTTGACTGGGAAAGTCCACACTATGAACCTGAAAAACAGCATTCATGGTAATAATTATTAGAAATTGCCCAATCACTAAAATAATTAATTAATTAATTAAATATTAAAAAAACTAAAAAAAAAAATTGCCCAGGCTAAAACAGAAATACTCTCTCGACAAGAGTTTTTATCTTTTGTTATTTTTTTATTATTTAAACTTTTAATTATTTGTTAGTTAAATTTTAGTGAAGATGATATTTTAATTAAAAATAAACTCCCATTTGTTTTTTCCCTAAAGCTAAATACACTAAACTGAAAGGACTAGTATATTCTTTCTTTTTTTTTTTTTGAGTTTATTTAAAATATACTTTATTTTTTCAACTTCAGTGTCACTGAGGCGATGCTGATTTACCAAATTGCTGTACATTTTCACATTTCCCCAAAGTAGGTGTCAGTATCTGTCATCCTATTCTACCATAGGACCTTAGGGATTCCCTTTCTTTCTTTCTTTCTTCTTTTATTTTTAAAGACTTTATTTACTCTTTTATTATTGGGTAAAGACAGAGAAATTGAGAGGGGGAGATAGAGAGACAAAGAGACACCTGCAGCCCTACTTCACCACTCGTGAAGATTTCCACCCACCCACCCACCCCCGCAGTTGGGGACCAGGATCTCTAACCCGACACCTGGCGCACTGCAATGTGTGTACTTAACCAGGTGCGCCACTGCCCAGCCCTGGAATTCCCTTTTCTATAGTAATCAACCATCTCATTAGGTCATAGGACTTGTAACTATTTGAGTGTCTCTCTACAAAACTATTACAGGTATATGAAAGTGGGAAATGACAAAAAGAAAACATTCCCTAGCTCTAACACAATCATGGGAGTGAGAGCTATGCATATCCTATTTTGCATTTGACTCTCAAGGTGAATTAGCTGCCACAATTATAGTAAAATTTCTCTGATCAAATGAGAAATGATTCTAGCTTTTTTTCTTCCTTCTTTCTCTGTGGCTTCTTGGGTCTTTAACTTTCATGTTGCTTGGATACAGCAGAACTCTTCTGAATCTCAGTTTTCACGCATTCTACAAACATAAAAGTTGGGTACCAGGCAGTGGTGCACCCAGTTAATCACACATATTACAAAAGTTAATTTAATTGTTTTTGTTGTATCAAAACTATAAGCATACACATAATCAATTTAAAGTACATAGTCTCTATGAAGCTTTCATTTCCAAAACAAAACAAAAAAAATTAGTGGTGGTATATTCCCCCTTCCCTCTCAATTTCTGGCTGTCTCCATCCAATAAATAAAGATAATTTTAAAAAAAGATTGAAAAAAGAAATTAAAGAAAAGTGAGGGAAAGACACAGAGATGCCTGCAGCCCTACTCCACTATTCATGAAACTTGCCCCCTGCAGGTGGGGACCAAGGGCTTGAACCTGGGTCCCTGTGCACTGTAATATGAGCACTTAACCAGTTGCACCACCGCCTGGCCCCCCAAGGGAAAATACTTCTAACATAATGTAGCAGGAAATAATAAAATGTTTAATTTTTTATAATTATTAAAATTAAGATGGCCTGATCTATAGCATTGTTTGAATGTCTGGCATTCCCATAATTCTTCCTAGTCCTTCCTCATCACCTCGCCAGTCCCTGCTCTCACACTTAGTAACTCTGACCTTGCCTATGTCACAGAGTCTCCCTCTGCCATGGTTCCTGCTATAGGCTGAATGTCTGTTTGCTGCCCCTCACAGTCCAAATATTTACATGCTGATGCTCCTAGTCCTTAATGTGATGATATTTGGAAATGGGGTCTTGGGGTATAAATTAGGGCTAGAGAAATTATAGCAATTGGACTCTCATGATGAGATTAAATCACAAAGAGCATTCATCATCATTATCATTATGCTATGCAGATACAGAATGAATAGCACCCGAATAATGAAAAATACCATAGACAGAAGAGTCAGTAAGAGGTTTCTTAGATGGTGTATGTGATGAACATCGGACAAAATAGCTCACATGGACAGTATGACTGCTCTGTCTTATAAGCATCCCAGGTTTGAGCCTCCTCACTCCACTGGAAGAAACTCCAATACTACGTTATCTTTCTCACCCTCCCCCAAAACACACACACACACACACACACACACACACACACACACACACACACACACACACACACACACACATCTGAAAAAGTCAGCCTGGTGTGATGAAGCTGGTATTTATTTCCTATTTATTTCCATCTTTGCTAGCATATCGGTATCTGAAATGAGAGTTATGAGTGCATAGATTTAATAATGTAGAATTTAATATCACGAGCAGGCAAAAAGCAAGCATGGAAAATGAGTTAACAAATAAGATAATTCAGGAAGTGCTTCATGGGTTCAAAACTGTCCCTTTGGCCAAAGACTAAATAGTGGGGATAGTGAGCATAATCTTAAACCTTTTTATGACACGATGCATAGCCTTGCTGCATCTTGTGACTGAAAATTCCCTTACCAGATGGTATATTTCTTCAGGTCAAAACACCTTTCAGTTTATACTTGGCCTCCCTGAAGAACATCAGAGTATTGAGCACATGGTAGATGTCAACGGATCTTTACTGAATGAACAAATGTGCAACAGACAACCCCTCACCTTGTCAGTACATTGAAGACTTGCTAGTAAAGGGAGAATCTGAGGAGCCATTTGAGTGACAAGTACAAGATGGTGAGTTCACACCAAGAGGATTGTTTCTAGGCAGTGAGACAGCTTGGGAGAAGTGAAGTTTCTGGCTAATTTCTCATAGCATTTTCAAACTCTTACTTTCAGTGTTGTTGTTGTTGTTGTTGTTTTAATCACAAAATTAAGAAAGAAAACTGAGAGGGATGAGGACAGAAAAGAGAGAAGAGAAATATTCTAAAAACCCTGGGGAAATCCCAGGCCAGCTTAGGGTGGGTACTCCTGAAAAAGCAAGGCTTCTCACTTTGTGAGAAACAGAAATGTTAAAACCAGCTGAACAAACAGCAGACTGAGACAGCAGGATAAGCACTTTTCTTCATTCCAAGCTAATTCATGTGAACAAAACAAAACCAAGTATTTTCTGGGGACCTGACTGTGGTGTGACCAGTAAAGCACGCACATTATCATGTCTGAGCACCTGGATTTGAACCCTGGTCAGTCCTTACCTGAAGGGGGAAGTTTCACAAGCCATGGAGAAGGTCTCTAAGTATTTGTTATTGGTCTAACATCCAAGTTGTTGGTCCATTTGGAGTTTACATTTGTATGTGGTGAGAGGCAGTGGTTCAGTTTCATTCTTCTGCACGTTTCAACCCACTTTCCCCAACACCATTTACTGAAGAGACTCTTCTTTCTCTATTCAGTAGTTTGGAGTCCTTTGTCAAAATTTAGATGTCCATAGGTATGGGGGTGTGGTACTTTTTTAAATCATCTACTTTCACTGTTTTTCTACTTTCACCATCATGAAAGTTAGACCTTATGTTCTTATGCTTTCAAGATGGCTACTAAAACTTCAGACTTCTGTTTATGTTTCAGACAAAAGGAAAGAGTAAAAACTAGAGCACAGAAAGCACAGGATACAAGTTGCTCCAAGAACATGCATTCATGGGTCAGATGGTGGTATACCAGGTTAAGTGCACATATTAACAAGTACAAGGACTCAGGTTCGAGCCCTCACACCCCACCTGCAGGAGGTTCGCTTCACAAGTTGTGAAGCAAGTCTGTAGGTGTCCATTTTTCTCTCGCCCTCTCTATCTCCCTGTCCTCTCTATGTCTTATCTTAAAAAAAGAAAGGAAGAAAGGGAGAAAGAAAGAAAGAAAGAAAGAAAGAAAGAAAGAAAGAAAGAAAGAAAGACAGGAACATGGATTCACAGTTTCTTTACCAAGTCCCAGCAATCACTGTGGTGGAAATAAAAAAAAAAAAAAGAAGAAGAAAGAAAGAAAGAAAAGAAAGGGAGGAAGGGAGGAAGGAAGAAAGGGAGAAAGAAGGAAAGAAAGAACGAAAGAAAGAAGAAAGAATGGAAGGAAGGAAAGACATGCATTCATGTATTAGCTAGAATTGTCTTTGTCATGAGGCTCTATCCCCATTCTTTAAGGGAAGCTTAGATAGGCATCTCTTTCGCTTGACACTTTTGTTTTTCTCAAGGGAATCTTATAAATAAGTGATAATTCTGGAACAAATAGCAGGGGGAGGGGATGTTCCACATGTAAGAAATTGGCTTTGCAGTGTGTGGCCCATGTCAGACTTTGAAGAAGGAGTTGAAGATAAAGTCAAAATTGTTGTTCTGGCAATGTAGTCTGGCTTGAAGAGATTGGATTAAAAAGTTGTCAACAAGCCTTTTAAAAAGCTTCATTCAGAGGATTTGTTAGGTGTAGCACTTGTTCTACAACTGGAGGTGAATGTCAATCACTGTGAACCATACTCAGGGGAGAACACAACATCACATAACCTTCTGTGTCTCACATGTAGAATGACATTGTAATATTTTTTAGAGCTGCTAACAGCCACATCTCTGTCTGAAGGCTCTTTTTTTCTTCAAATAACTTGATTGGGAGTAAATATTGGCTTACTGGTTAGCTATTGACACATAGACTCAATTTCTAATTTCCCTGTGGTAGATGACTACACACCTTCCCACCACCAGCCCAAGTCCCTCTCGACTTCTAAGCACTGAGTCCTCAGTGCTTTTTACCCCCTCTCTTGAGACTTACAAGGCCCCTCATGTTGAGAGTGCATTTTGTATCCTAATGTGATTTTGACTGCATGTTTGTTGAATGTCCACATCCCATTCTATAAAAAATAGTTTCTTGTTTTTTAGATATGTAACTAGAACTTCAAGCATGGGTTTAAAACAGTATAGTCTTCTTAACCCTGAGACATCAGGAACCTCCCACTTCCTCAATAAAACTTATATTTCCCCCAGAAATGGAATGTCTAGGACGGAGCTCACTTTCCTACATGCTTCTCTCAATTCATATCAAATGATATTGCATCTGCTGGTCCCAACCTAATCAACACAGTGAGTACCACCTCAGCATGCTTCACTTCAGACTCTGTCCAGAGACGTCAGGAGTGGAATGTCAACCCTTCACCCTCATTACTAGGGTGACACCTTTCCTTTCATAGGATTCTCTAATTTCATTCCAGGAGGTTCACTTCCTAACAAAATTCCAAAACCTAGATATGGACCAGGTACTGTGAGATAGAGCATATGTTCACATGTATCCATAAATTAGGGCAAAATATATACCTGAAAGCAAAAGTACACAATAGTCTGCAGTTTAAGTATAAAGTTCATAATGGAATAGTGTCTACTTAGACTTAGACACTCTCCTCACCTACTTCCTATTATACTTCCCTCACTTACTCCAAAGCTAACTTTATCAAAGCAGGGGTCCTATTCGGAGAACCCTGAGATTCCCAAAAAGACATGATGGGCCTAGACCTCGAATAAATCCCTCTTGCCTTGTTACCAGTCATCTCTATCAGGAACAACAAAATAGACCCCTTTGCAGGTCCCCCATAAGACATTTCCTTCAACTTGGATCAACAACAGTAGAGAATGTTCCATCCTCCGAAGGGAAGATGGACAACATATACTTATGTTCCACCTGAGGAAGATGGGTCCATATAGGGGCAGCTTGGAATGTTCCTACTCATGACCACAGAATGTGAGCTCAGATCTACAGGGATGCAGAGGTCACATAGGCTCCTAAGCTCAATATGGGCCACAGACCAAATCCAATAGATGGGGTTTACAGTCAATAATATTTATACCCCTTCCCTATATTAGGGAGCTACTCTCTTCCCTGAACCAGCCTTCTGGTCCTTTTCCAGCCATGACATCATCTCCCCAGATAATAACTTGGATCTACCTGCATATCAGATTTCAGGCTCAGGGGAAAGGAAAAAAAAAAAACTAGTATAGCCATGGACCCTTTGGAATATAATTAAAATATGCCTACCAGCTATCTACAAAATGTAGTACCCTCCAACTCTTCATTTGTAGTATTCTAGCCTTTCAGTTCATTATTGATCAACAACTTGTTTGGCTTTGTATGTTAACTCTCTTTTCAACCACCAGGTTCCAGATGCTAGCAGGATATCAACCAGACTTCCCTGGATGCAGGATATCAACCAGACTTCCCTGGACAGACAACCCCACCACTGTGTTCTGGAGCTCCGCTTCCCCAGAGCTCCACCCCACTAGGGAAAGAGAGAGATAGGCTGGGAGTATGGATAGACCTGTCAATGCCCATGTTCAGCGGGGAAGCAATTAGAGAAAACAGACCTTTCACCTCTGCACCCCATCATGACCCTGGGTCCATACTCCCAGAGGGTTAAAGACTAAGAAAGCTGTCAGGGGAGGGGAGGGGATAAGAAGTTCTGATGGTGGGAATTGTGTGGAGTTATCCCTCTTATCCTATGGTTTTGTCAATGTTTCCTTTTTATAAATAAATGAATAAAAATAATAATAAAACAGAAGTATGTATGGACCAGAAGACAGCTCACCAAGCAGAGACTATGTTTTGCTACGTCGGAAACCTGGGTTCAAGCCTTGTCATCACAGCACTGGAGGAAGCTCTGGTGCTGTGGTCTCTCCATTTTGCTCTCCTTTTCTACCTAAAATTAAAAGAATGGAAAGGGATCAGGCAATGGCCCACCTGACTGGGTGTACAAGGAACCTGGTTCAGTCCCTTAGTCCTTGCTCAAAGTGGGGGGAAGCTTCATAAGAGATGAAGCAGGGCTGCAGGTATCTCTAGTACCTCCTTACCTTTCTATTACTCTCTGTGTCGATCCAAAATAAATAAGTAAATAAATATTTTTTAAAAGAATAAAAAGCCAGTCCAGGAACTATGGAAATACTCATGCTTAAAAATACCACATCTCTGACAAAATTTAGTAAGTTAATATGTACATACATACACACATACACACATAAAACAAAAGCATATTCTCTGAAACTTTATAAACAAGATAAATTGAGCTGGGAGCTGGCACACTGGGTTAAGCACACACATAGTACAAAGGGCAAGGACCTGCTGAAGGATCCTAATTCAAGCCCCCGGCTCCCCACCTACAGGGGGCATTGCTTTACAAGTGGTGAAGCAGGTCTGCAGCTGTCTGTCCTTCTTTCCTTTTTTCTGTCTTCCCTTCCCCTCTCAGTTTCTTTCTGTCCTATTCAACAAAAAAAAGGGGGGTTGGAAAAAATGTCCTCCAAGAGCAGTGGATTCTTAGTGCAGATACCGAGCCTCAGCGATAACCCTGAAGGCAAAAGTAATTAATTAATTAAAAACAAGATTATCAAAAACTGAACCAGTCCAGCTCATCCTGTCATCTATTGTTTAACATCAAAGACACACTTTCCAGTAAGTTTCGTGACTTAATGCAGAGACTCCACACATCTGGTAACTGGCAGAGCTGATTGTCAGCAGCTATTTCTACATGTGCTCAGAAGGGCAAGACAGAGCCTTTTGCCAGAATCACTCAGACTAGGCCATTTTATTTTTTTTAAATGTCAGTGGTGGCTGATGGGTGAGTATGAATCTCTATTTCTTACCCCTACTTATATAAATACTACAGGAATGCCGTATACTGTGAAGTTATTAGTTTAATTGTGTGTTTGAAACTAAAAATATTGCAAGGCCTCTCATATCCAAAACCCATCCATTAAAATTTCTGCTTGTTAAAGGCATAGAACTTGGAGGCTAGGGACTGAAGGAACGTTCCTAACTCTGTACTAAGTATTTTCATCTTTAGGTGCACAATCCCCCCCCCCCAAGAGGGCATTAGAACCTCAATATCTCTCTTCATTTTATATTCCAGGATTAAATTCTGGCCTGTTGAAGCCCATGCGGGATTACTAAAAGGAGCTTGGATGTAAAACGCTTGGCACAGTAATAAACAATGCCAGAAAATGTGGCGGGCCCGCGTGAGAAGATGCCTTCTATAAATAGACATCCCAGAATATCTGCTCATACAACTAGAGGCTGGTGCATCTCAGCTGCCTGGAGCTGCCATGGATTTCAAAAAAAAAAAAAAAAAAACTTGTCTTGTTTGGCTCTCATCTTCTACTTCTAAAAATCCATTAGCTAATTTAAGACTTGGCACTAATAGATCACTGCTGCATAAGGCTTAGTGCATGAGAAGCTTGTAAAACCAGGTTTATTGCCTGTACATACTCGGTTCATGACTTCTAGAATATTTGGGAGACAGTTCTTTCCTATGACATAGCATTCCTTACAATAGCTGTGATTTTACATAAAAATAGAGCAGCCAGTTTGTGCTCCCCACCCACCCACTGCCCAACCCCAGACTGGAAAGCTGTGGACAGAAAGAAAGAAAGAATAAACTCGATTTTCCTATCAGCTTCTCTCCACCCATGCCCAAATCTCCAAGTTCACAAAGAAAGGAGGAAGAAAGAGGAGACGCCAGGAAAAGATCCACTTAACTTTCTCAGCGTTGATGCTTTGGGTTGATAAGCAAAGTTAACTCTTTATCCTGGAGTCATACTGACAGATTCATTTCCTTTGGCTGACCTGTTGCTACTATTTCACATAGTTTCCAAACTCAGCAATAAACTTGGGAAAAAAGGACAGTCAGAGAAAACATAAGGTGAATTTCTATTGCATTGGTAGCACTCCAAAAAATACTCCAATATTACACCATATATATAGTATTATTATTATTACTAGATAGAAACAGAGAAATTGAGAGGGAAGGAGAAGAAACAGAAAAGAAACAGAGAAACAGAAAGACAGCTTCACCACTCATGAAGCATTCCCCTTGCATATGGAGACCAGGAACTTGAAAGTGGGTCCTTGCACACTGGTATGAGGGTCCTTAACCAAGTGCACCACTGCCTGATCCCCACCTCTAAAGCTCTTTCACTGTATCTATTTGGCTCATGAGGAGATTAACCACTATTGCAAAGGATGAAAATATAAACTCCGCTCTTATCCTGACTTCATATATGACTTAAACCAGGACCCAGAGAGAACTTCAGCGCAGTCCCCACAAATCAGATAAACACACCAATACCAGTGATTGGTTTGCTTAGAACCCCTCTCACTAGAATGAAGTGAGAGTGAAACACCTAATATTCTCCTGGTATTTGGAGGGTAAACTACCAGAGTACAGGCAGCTTATCAAGGATATTCCCTATCTTGGGTATTTATTTATTTGTTTGTTTGTTTGTTTGTTTATTACCAGAGCACTGGTCAGCTCTGGCTTATGATGGCACAGGGAATTGAACCTGGTACCTTGGAGCCTCAGGCATGAAAGCCTTTTTGCATAACCATTATGCTATCTACCCCTACCCTTTCTTGGGTTTTTAAACATCAATCCTGCTTGCATTCAAACTACTTATTAGGCTAATGTCACAAAACTTCCTCTTATTCATCTCTGAAGATGTTATGCCAGTTTCTTTATTTTTATTTTATTTTATTTTTATATTTATTTATTTTCCCTTTTGTTGCCCTTCTTGTTTTTCATTGTTGTTGCAGTTATTATTGTTGTTGTTATTAATGTCCTTGTTGTTAGGACAGAGAGATATGGAGAGAGGAGGGGAAGACAGAGAGGGGGAGAGAAATCAGACATCTGCAGACCTGCTTCACTGCCTGTGAAGCGACTCCCCTGCAGGTGGGGAGCCAGGGCTCAAACCCGGATCCTTATTCCTGTCCTTGCGCTTTGCACCACTTGCGCTTAACCCACTGTTCTACCGCCCGACTCCCCTCTTTATTTTATTTTTTACCAGAGCACCGCTCAGCTCTGGTTTATGGTGGTGTGGAGAACCTTGCCCTCAGTGTGCATCAACAGTGGTAGGGAATGTTCCATTCTCCGAAGGGAGGTTGGATAACAGACTC
Source organism: Erinaceus europaeus (assembly GCF_950295315.1). Lineage (NCBI taxonomy): Eukaryota > Metazoa > Chordata > Mammalia > Eulipotyphla > Erinaceidae > Erinaceus > Erinaceus europaeus. The sequence continues at coordinate 53,991,141 of NC_080166.1, forward strand.
TACCTACCACCAGAGGAAGATAGGTCCTGAAATTAGGGCAGCCTGGAATGTTCCAAGCTATGACTACAGAATGTGAGCGCAGGCCTACAGGGATGCAGAGGTTACATAGGCTCCTGTGCTCAATATGGGCCCCAGATCAAATCAATGGGGTTTACAGTTAACAATATTTATATACTTTCCCAATATTGGGGAGATACTCTCTTCTCTGATCCAGCTTTCTAGTCATTTTTCCAACTATGACACCATCTTCCCAGACAACAACTTGGGTCCACCTGCATATTAGATGTCAGGCTCAGGCAAAAACTAGTAAAGTCACAATCCCCTTGGAATATACTTTAAGTAGACCCACTAGCTTTTTCCAAAACAGAGACCTCAAATCTTCATCTACAATATTCTTGCCTTTATATTCATGATTAATCAACAGTTTGTTCTGTTTTATATCTTAACTCTTTTTCAGCCACCTGGTTTCAGATGATACCATGATATCAACCTGAATTCTGTGAGCAGACAACCCCACAAATATATCCTGGAGCCCCACTTCCCCAGATTCCTGCCCCACTAGGGAACGAGAAAGACAGGCTGGGAGTATGTATCCACCTGCCAATGCTCATGTTCAGTGAGGAAGCAATTACAGAAGCTAGACCTCCTACCTTCTACACCCCATCATGATATTGGGTTCATACTCACAGAGGAATAAAGAATAGGAAAGCTATCAGGGGAGGGAATTGGATACAGTTATGGTGGTGGGAATTATGTGGAAATGTACCTATCCCTCTTATCCTATAGTCTTGTCAATATTTCCATTTTACAATTTTTTTTTTAAAAAGAAACAGGCTGAGGATATGGATCCACATGTCCAGCAGAGACATGTCCAGCAGAGACATGTACAGCTGAGGATATGGATTCTCATGTCCAGCAGAGAAGCTTTTACAAATGCCAGAACTCATACCTTCTGCACTCCATAAAGAATTTTGATCCATACTCCCATAGAGGGATGAAGAACAGGGAAGTTTCCAATGGAGGGGATGGGACACAACTCTGGTGGTGTGAACTTTGTGGAATTGTACCCAGTATCTTACAATCTTGTTAATATTTCTTCTTTACCAGATAAAGTTTAATCATATCACATGTGGATCCACACTGGAGTTTACCTACTACCCTAATATCTCTTCTACTATTTAAAAATTCACCCTCTCCTCTGGGCAGATGACTCCACCAATGTGCCCTGGAGCTCCACTTCCCTAGAGCCCTACCTCACTAGGGAAAGAGAGAGACATGCTGGGAGTATGGATCAACCTGTCAATGCCCATGTTCAGCAAGGAAACAATTACAGAAGCCAGACCTTCCACCTTCTGCATCCCATTATACCCTGGGTCCACACTCTTAGAGGGATAAAGAATAGGAAAGCTATCAGGGGAGGGGATATGGAGTTCTGGTGGTAGGAATTGTGTGGAACTGTACCACTCTTATCCTACAGTTTTGTCAGTGTTTCCTTTTTATAAATAAAAATTTAAAAAATCTCACCCTTGACCTTTCCTTTTATAGTATACTCTAGTTTCATCTCAGGTAGTTCACTTTCTAACAAAGTCCCAAAACCTAGATATACACCAGTTTCTGTGAGAGAGAGCTTATGTTCACACGTATCCATAAACTAGGGCAAAATATATACCTGAAAGCAGAAGTACACAATAGTCTGCAGTGAGTACCCCCCCAACACTTCCTCTCCACTATTCCAACCTTTGGGTCCATGATTGCTCAACAATTTGTTTGACTTTGTATGTTAACTCTCTTTTCAATCACCAGGTTCCAGATGCCATCAGGATGCTAGCCAGGCTTCCCTGGATTGAAGACCCCACCAATATGTCCTGGAGCTCAGCTTCCCCAGAGACACACCCTACTAGGGAAAGAGAGAGGCAGACTGGGAGCATGGACCGACCAGTCAATGCCCATGTTCAGCAGGGAAGCAATTACAGAAGCCAGACCTTCTACCTTCTGCAACCCTCAATGACCCTGGGTCCATGCTCCCAGAGGGATAGAGAATGGGAAAGCTATGGGGGAGGGGGTGGGATATGGAGATTGGGTGGCGGGAATTGTGTGGAGTTGTACCCCTCCTACCCTATGGTTTTGTTAATTAATCCTTTCTTAAATAAAAAAAAATTTTAAAAAAACTCACCCTTTCCCCATCCTACTCAATCTTCACTTCTCATTATACCTCAACCTCTTTTTGTGTTTTCTTCATCAATTACTTGACAAAGTAGATAAATTAAGGTGACATACCACTTTTGGTTTGTATACTGCATTTCTACTTGACTACTTTAAAAAGCAGAAAACTTTTATCTAGGCTGGTATTTCATAAGATACCATATGTGAAGAAACCTAGATAGTGTCCATATCATCTGTGGTTAGAGGAGGGAAAGGTAAATGGAGGAGACTGATCTCATATTCCTGCATCTTCTTCTCTGCTTTGCTTATATAAGAATTCATGGCCTAGTCTAGCAGCTGACACCAAAAATAGTCTTTCCCTTATCACCTCTCCACAGTTGCCAAGCTGCTGAGAGATCATCTTATGCGTCTCATGCACAGATTTTGTTGTTCCTATGCACTGGAAAGTCGGGTTAATGTCTGCCTTTTTCCCCTTCATTCAGCACTACTTGGTGAAAAGTCTGTCATGCTGAAGTGGTTAAACGAGAACAGCCTTCTACAGAAGGCTTCTCCCCTCTTTCTTCTTCATATTTTTTAATTTTTTTTATTATTTATTTTCCCTTTTGTTGCCCTTGTTGTTTTATTGTTGTTGTAGTTATTATCATTGTTGTTATTGATGTCATCTTTGTTAGATAGGACAGACAGAAATGGAGAGAGGAGGGGAAGACAGAGAGGGGGAGAGAAAGATAGACACCTGCAGACCTGCTTCACCACCTGTGAAGCGACTCTCCTGCAGGTGGGGAGCCGGGGGCTCCAACCAGGATCCTTATGTGGTCCTTGCGCTTTGTGCCACGTGCGCTTAACCCCCTGCACTGTCTCTGACTCCCTCTTACCCTCTTTTTTAAATTTATTAGTGGCTTAATATTGATAAAAAATTATAAGATAACAGAGGTATAATTCCACACCGTCCCCACCACCAGAGTCTGTGTCCCCATTCCCTCTATTGAAAGCTACAGCAGTTCTTCCAAGGTCACAGATATGGGTTATCTATTATTCTATAACAATCTGCATATATATATATATATATATATATATATATATATATATTTGTCTTTTTTTTTTTTGCTTTTGCAAGTAAATTTTTATATTTGCCATTTTTACATGGTTCCATCTTCTCTTTCTTTATAAGTCACATCTACAACTACTACTACTTCCAAATGGCCTTTCTTTTTTCTGTGGATGTCTCACCTGTAGTTGGTGAGTGTTGTAAGTTTGATAATTGTACGCATAGACATTCATTATTTTGAGGGAGGCCGGTTCTGTCCTCTGTTACTCTATGACCGTGTCTGCTGGAAGGCCTCTCCTTTTTTTCTTTTTAAATACATTTTACTGGGTTGTTAATGGTATACAGCATAGCTGTTGACACACAATACAACCCCTCATCTCTCCATAATAGGTGTCTAGGTGTCTGGAAGACACTTCTTCCCCAAACTAGGTCTCCAATACCCCTCTATCTTATAACATTCCCTTCTTCTCCACAATCCTTTGCTTCTCCTTGTATTTGTCTCTACTGTCCTTGTTTCTTAAGTTCCACTTATGAATGAGATCACGCAGTACCCATCTTTTCCTGGATTATCACACTCAACAGGATACCTTCAAGCATGGTTATTCCAGCCTGTATGAACCCAACCTCACCTAATCTTAGCAGCGAAACAGGCCTGGGCCTGTCTAGTACTTGGATGGTTTCCTCTCATTCTTAGCCAGAACCCAAATTTTACTTCCTCTTTATTACTTACTTCACTGCTTTCAACTGAGGTGAGGGGGGGGGAAAAAGGAGGGTCCCCTTTATCATCATAGAGTCTTTGACTCCTCTCCCAGCCCAGCTCAAGAAGAAAAGGGTATGTGGAGGAAGGTGGGGTATGAAGAAGCTGTAAGTGAAACATACACATATACAACTATGAAGCTGTACCCCGAAATCTAACAACTTACTAAAGCAATGCCAAATAATAAAGCATAATTATATAAGTAATAAAAAATTGAAAAAGAGAAAGAAATCCTCACCTCTCTCTTCAACTCCAAACTGGTTTCTCATCCCAACAGACTCCTTCACAGCCAGTCATGTTTTTGTTTCTCACTAACATTTACCCCCCAAGTTCCAGAGGTCATAAACTTCCTCTTGACTCTCCCAGCAGTCATCTATCCTTAAGGGTTTCTCTTGAAACAATGTGTTGGCAGTGCCAGAGTCACACACATATGGTTTCGCCACTACTCGGTCAACTTTTTGTTTTCATTCTTATTTCAGAATAAAGAGTTAGGGAGAGTAGGGACAAGTGGCGGTGCACCTGGTTGAGCGCATGTGTTGCAATGTGCAAGGACCCGGGTTCAAGCCCCTAGTCCCCACCTGCAGGGAGAAAGCTTTGCAAGTGGTGAATCAGTGCTGCAGGTGCCTATCTCTCTCCCTCTCAATCACCTCCTTCCCTCTTGATTTCGGCTGTCTCTATCCAATAAATAAATAAATATTTTTTAAAAACTAAAAATAAAAAAATTAAAAGGTAGGGAGAGGGAGGAAGGGAGAGACACCACAGCATGCGAGGCTCTCCTGGTGCCTCGGCACTTAGAAGTGATGTGGCATGAATTCAGGCCATGCACCTGCAGTTTTACTTCTGTGGCAACTTTTTTGGGGTGTTAAACCAGGGCCTCATGCAGAAACTGCTGAGAGAGAGAAAGGGAGAGACTAGAATTTTGGACCTTCCTCCTTGGTCCTAGCACCTAGGGAGGTGTCATGACTCAAATACGGACTTCACACAAGATAAGGCAGGCACATGACCCAGTGAGTCCATACATATGTACAGACTCCAGCATGCCATACATATGTATTATTTTGTAAGAAATAGTTGTAAATAGTATTAAATGGCATAATTCATATGGTAAAAGCCCTTGTATGAAAACTCTGGAGCTTTGTTGTTTTCCTTTCTGCCTCTCTTGATCCAGACCATGTGATCCTGCATATGCTTCTTCTTCTAGCGTTTGCCCTTCTTCCATAGCCAGTCAACAGTGTCATGTTGAGCCTGATGTAAAGTTTCGAGACCTCCTTTGAATCTGGAGAAGTGGCAGTCGTTGACTATGTGGGTCATAGTCTGTCTGTAGCCGCAGGGGCAGTTCGGGTCATCTCTGGCTCCCCAGCGATGGAACATAGCGGCGCACCAGCCATGGCCTGTTCGATAGCGATTGAGGAGGGCCCAATCATAACGTGTTAGGTCAAAGCCGGGTTGAAGCTTAAAGGGGTCTGTGATGAGGTGTTTGTTCTTTACCTCAGCTGACTGCCAACTCTGTTTCCAAGAGTCTGGAACAGAGAAGTTCAGTGTAGGCGCCCCATGAGGAGCTGGCCAGTCTTGCATCTGCTGATCCCAACCAAATCAATGCCACCAGTGCCACCTTGACATGTTTCACACAAACTGTGTCCAGAGACGTCAGGCCTGGAATGTCAACCTTCCAACTCCAATACTCTGCTGAGACCTTTCCTAGATCCTAGGATTCCTAAGTTTCATTTCAGGTGGCGCACTTCCTAACCAAGTTACAGAACCTAGATATAGTCCAGAGACCATGAGCTAGGGCACATGTGCATAAGTTAGGGGAAAATATATGTCTTAAAGTAAAGGTGCACAATAGTCTGCAGTGACTCAGTAAGTGCAGCAAGCAAGTAGAAAGACCTAGAAAAAAAAAAAGACACCATAAAGTACTTAATCAAATAGTTTCTTTTTAAAAAAAATATATTACTTTTAAAATATTTATGTATTCCATTTTGTTGTCCTTGTTTTTTTTTTATTGTTGTAGTTATTATTGATGTCGTTGTCATTGTTGTTGGATAGGACAGAGAGAAATAGAGAGAGGAAAGGAAGACAGAGAGGGGGAGAGAAAGACAGACACCTGCAGACCTGCTTCACCGCTTGTGGAGCGAACCCCCTGCAGGTGGGGAGCCGGGGGCTGGAACCAGGATCCTTATGCTGCTCCTCTCACTTCTGCCATGTGTACTTAACCCGCTGCGCTACCGCCGATTCCTTAATCCAACAGTTTCTACTTAAACCTATATATCCCTCATCACCTACTTCTTATTTCATTTCCTTCAATCCCTCAATAAGCCAAAGATATTTTTAAAGAAGCACCTGTCGCTGCTTCTTCTAGATGCTCCCTAAGGGTGGGGAGAGTGATGACCAGCTCAGAACACCTTGTACTTTAGAAGCCTGAAGAATGAATCTTTCTGCACATCTGTGTTTCAGCGAGCTGAAGTTTTATAAAAGCTCAAAATTAAGTATTATTGTCATCATATTTATTGAACATCTTTTAAACATGGATTTTAAACTTCCTGCCTTCACAGCCAGTATTCTGTAGGCAGCTAAATCTTTCTCATATGACTCAGCCATTTTGATCACCATCGGGAACTGTACATTCTGTGAGATAGTCAGAGATCCTTCTCCAGTGGAGTTCCTTTCACCCACTGAAAATGACCAAGGTTATATCTGGGGGCTGCTTATCTGTCGTCAGCAGCTTCCTAGTGCGCTCAGTGTACCTATTTCTGAAAGCCTTTCTTCCTGTGTTTAATTTACTACTGATTCAATCCCTGGGGCTTTGCAAATTAAATCTGCCAGGCTATTTGTTACAACCCATTAGCTTGTCAGGAACAATCATGCACTCAAGTCCCTCAGTTAATGGAGGATGATATAAAAAAAAAAAACACACACAAAATATTTTAGAAGACCCAGCAGTTCTGAAGGCAGCTCCCATAGGGAACTAGAATACTGTTCAGGGACACAGCTCGGCTCCTCTGGTCTAGTTATTGTGTTCAGATACATTACTTACCCTGAGTCATTTTATGCCTACGGGTAGTTAGTTTTAGTCTCAGCTTTAGTGAGCAAGATTTTCCATGTCAACCAAAGCATAACTTTCTCTGATAATCTCATAGATCTAGGCTCAATCAGGTCAAAGAAAGAATATCGTATTCCATAGTGAGTTAAAACTTCCCTCTCCCTTCCTCTCTCCCTATCTCTCCATACTTGTCACACATGAACAGTGGAGCATGTAGCAATTTATTAGTGCATAAAAGAATTGGTCCAAAATTCAGCGACTTAAAACAGTGATAATTTCTCAAAGTTTTAAGGGGTCAGGAATTTTGCAGAACATAATAGTGCTAGCTGTTTTTATCTCAACAATGACTGAGAACTCCACTGAGAGACTACAAGACTAGGAGTTGCCAAACACTGATTAGAAGAGACATACGCACCCCTATGTTCATAGCTGCATTATTCACAATAGCCAAAGAGTAGAAGCAGCCTAAATATCCATCAACAGATGACTGGCTGAAGAAGTTATGGAATATATATTCTATGGAATATTACTCTGTGAACAATAACAACAACACAAAGAGAGATTATGTTGCATCCTTTGGCATAAAATGGATGGAAGTGGAAGCAATTATGCCTAGCAAAGTAAGTAAAGAGATAAAAGACACCTACCAGACGGTTTCACTCAAATGTGGAACCATGAGATCTGATTTACATGAAGTTATCAAAAAAAGAAAAAGAAAGAAAAGAAGAAAGGAAGAAAGAAAGGAAGGAAAAGAAAAAATATCCAAACAAAACAGAAGCAATCAAACTGTAAGACCTGTGGAAACTATGGTGGATATCTTTGGGAGGGTGGGGATACAGAACTCTAGTGGTGGGTATAAATTGTAATCATATAATCTTGTAACAAACTATTAATGATAAATAAAATATAATTTTAGAAAAGACTGGGAGTTGTACTCAATTAAAAGTTCATCACTCTGGTGATTGACACTAGCTGTCATCTATCTGAGTCTTATTAACTCTAGTCGATGGTTGGAACGTCTGCGTATGCTTTCTTCTTACTGCCTGGTTTTCCACACACACGGTAACTGAACTCCATAGGCAAATGGATAGCCAGCTTGAAATCATAAAAAATTACAAACCCAAATAAAGTGGGCTATGAGAATAGCAAAACAGTATAGTGGTGATTAGTTTGGCCTTGATGACACAGTTAACTTGCAAATCAGCCAACACTGATGTCTGCCCTACTACTAGATTTCACATGTATTATTAAACCAACATGAGATTGATTTCTTGTACCTACACTCAAAACTACCTTAATTAATAGATTCCATTTACCTATCAATAACAGGCTGGGTAGGTCTCCTAGTTAGGAGCAAGGGGTGAGGAAGAGGCATACATTTTACTTTAGCACATTAAACAGAAAAGCCAGGTCTGCTTGCTGCATTCTTCTGTTGAAGGGTATACAATATGGTATACATCCACACATTGCATTACTTTTTATCTTATTTCTTATTGATAGTCCACTGTCTAGTACACTGAGCTTTCTGTCCCAATAATTAAAGCAGTAGCAAGAAGTCTTTATAGTGCTATTCTAGAGCTCTATACCCCAAAACAATTTAGCCTTATTGTACCCTGACACCTGTTTATTTTCCTGCTTTGTTGATGAAAACAAATCTGCATATTGGATCTGTTCATTATTCATTTGTGCTGGTTGGAGAGAAAGCACTATACCACTTCTATTTGTTGTTTGTTTTTGTCTATGTTGCTATTTGAATTTTCAAACTAAGTTATTACTAAGTAATGACAAAATGTAATACAGAGTCTACATTACTGTATGGTTTGTGCATTTTAACGTAGGCAGGATTTGTTAAATCTGTCCCCTTACTAAGAATTTCATATGTCTACCTTGAAAAATAAAAAAATAATAATTTAAATATGTACATAGTTGACATGCTAATGTTTTATATTACTTGAAGCTACTGAAATTTTAAAATGATTTGTCTATTTAAAAATACAGTGTTATAGGGAGTCGGCGGTAGTGCAGCGGGTTAAACCCATGTGGCGCAAAGCGCAAGGGGCAGCGTAAGGATCCCGGTTGGAGCCCCCGGCTCCCCACCTAAAGGGGAGTCGCTTCACAGGCGGTGAAGCAGGTCTGCAGGTGTCTATCTTTCTCTCCCCATCTCTGTCTTCCCCTCCTCTCTGCATTTCTCTCTGTCCTATCCAACAACAACGATAGCAATAACAACAATAATAAAACAAGGGCAACAAAAGGGAATAAACAAATATTTTTAAATTTCCATCATTATTAAAAAATACAATGTTATAAATTATTGGAATAGTACATTCATAGCTGATGTTTCAACACATTTTTTTTGTTTGTGTAGTTTTTAAAATCGTTTTCCTTTCAGGTCTATGAGTCAGCATAGCTGATAATTCAAATGCTAAGACCAAGTGTCCAAAATTTAAAGCAAAAAATTGAAAACTCTTTAGATAATTCAAAGAATATGAGGATGAAAAAAATCCCTTGTGTGGAGGGTAGAGAGCATAATAGTTATGCAAAGAGACTCATATGCTCCAAAGTCCCAGATTCAATCCCTCTACACCACCACAAGCCAGAACTGAGCAGTGATCTGGTAATAAACAGGAAAAAACAATCCCTTCCCTGCTTTTTAATTATTTCATAATTAATTTTAGTATTGTGGTTTTTTTTTAAGATTGTATTTATTAGAGAGAGAGGAGGGGAGAAAGAGAGAAAGACAGAGAGAAAGAACAAGATATCACTCTGGGTCATGTGCTGCCAGGTATTGAACTTAGGACCTCAGGATTAAGAAAGAGTCCAGCATTTTATCCACTGCATCATCTCCCAGATCACATATTTTATTTTTTTAATACAGAGAAAAATCACAATACCCAAAAGCTGGACCACCAATGAGCAACTACACATGAAAAACAGCATCTAGGTCAAACTTGGTGTATGTGGGGTGAGGAAATAAGTAGTGCAGTCAGATTCAAGAAATACCTTGGAATTTCTATAGCACAATAAAGTTGAAGTGGAGATTACATTCATTTGGAGTGTAGCACACAAAGATTTAGATAGTTCTAAAATCAGCTTGTATCAGTGACCTTTAGAGAACTGCTGCAGTTTCCAAAGGATGGAACACAGAAATCTAGTAGTAGGAACTGTATGCAATTATACCACTATTGCCTTACACTTTTGTAAATAAATATTAAATCTCTAATAAAAATAAGAAATAATAATAAAATTAGGAGGAAAAAAATGAATGGATAATAATCATTCTTGAAGATTAAAAAAAGAGTTTCAAAAGAAGCAGTTACAGGGGCTAGGGAGATAGCATAATGGTTATGTAAAGTTCTTTCAGATCTGGGGCTCTGATATCCCAGGTTCAGTCAGCACCACCACCATAAGCCAGAACTGAGCAGTATTTCTCTCTCTTCCTCTCTCTCTCCCCCACCCAGCGCTGTATATTTTCTTTCTCGTTAAAATGAAATAGATAAAATATTTTTTAAAGGAAAACAGTTAAAAAAATTTAAAAGGACATTTCACCAGCATATTCTTCACAAAACAATCTGGAAGGAAGAAAAGTTTCAATTAGGCCTTGCGATTTGTTTTCCTCATGGGTCCTTTCTCCTCTCTCAAGCAGGCTCCCCAGCAATGGGCTGACTGTTGCTATAGAAAAGTTTTTTATTTCCAACCCCACCAATGTGTCCTGGAGCTCTGCTTCCCTAGAGCCCCACCCCACTAGGGAAAGAGAGAGGCAGGCTGGGAGTATGAATCCACCTGTCAACGCCCATGTTCAGCAGTGAAGCAATTCCAGAAGCCAGACCTTCCACCTTCTTCATCCCACAATGACCTTGGGTCCATACTCCCAGCGGGTTAAACAATAGGAAAGCTATCAGGGGAGAGGATAGGATACAGAGTTCTGGTGGTGGGAATTGTGTAGAGTCGTCCCCCTCTTATCCTGTGGTTTAGTCAATGTTTCCTTTTTCTAAATAAAAAATTAAAGAAAAGGGAAAAAGTTTTATTTCACTGCACAATTAACTTGTTGCATAAGACACTGATTTTTCTATCTAGCATCCTCTTTTCCCCCTTCTTCTCGAAAAGTGTCTTCCATTCATTTCCCCCTTCTTTCTATTTTTTTTAAAGGAAAAATAAAACCAGAAAAAAATAGTGCAAACATTCTGAATCAAGTGTTTAATGCTTGGTATGAGTAATATGGGACACAGTGTAACTGAAAGTCATGACAACCTGACCAGAAAATGACAGAGTATTGGACAATGTTATGAAAGAAAATTCTTCTCTCCAACTCTTGGCTTATCCTCGTGTCTGATCTAGATTAGTATTTATTACACCCCTATTAAATTGTACAATTCCTTCAAGATTCAAAGCAAAGCTTCTCTGTCTTAATTAGCCTTTTCCTACCAACACTACCTCACAATTCAGCTTGTCCTTTGTTTCAATAATACCTACAGTATACTTGACACAATGCTTATCCTTCAAAAAAATTGCTTTTTTTGTGATTATAACTTTAAGTTTCCTCAGTGATTCTAGACCATCATAAAGACTATCTCCACATTAAATACATTAGCACACAAGTTCCTTCTTGTCCTTACATTTTGTCTTCTTCTAAAAAGACAAGTGTAAAAGAGTTTAAGTGTTTTAATTTTAAACACCTTTGTCCTCTCATAAATTCATTAAACCAGGTCTAACAGTAAGCTAGACAGAAAGCTGTTTGCGTACCAGTTCTGTCTGAGTACCAAGTAGACAGAGTTACTTTGTCAGGCAGACAAAATAACTAAAAATGTGTGCAGTTATACTACTGCGAAAGACTACAGAGCAAATGAGGGAGAACTAAAGTCAAAAGTTCTGAGGGTTTTCACCCACCCCACCTCTCTGCAGCTGAATCAGTTAAATGTTGATTACAACTGCCTCCTTATAGTAAGTGACCTTGCAATCTGACTTCCCATCTAAATGAAAGATAATCTCTTCTGTCCATTGAGTACAATTGTTTGCCTAAACAAAGATCTAATGATTTCTGACACACTTAACTTTGATTCCTTGTCTTCTATGTGAATTTCAAAAGCCTAATTAAGCTTCTCTAATTCGATTCCACAGTAGGCAAGGCTATATGAGGAGAAACGGAGACACACTTTTGGAGGTCCTGTTTTCTTGCAAAAGGTTTAAAATGTACTGTCGAATGTAAAACATTAATTCCTCAATAAAGATAAAAAAAAAAGGGTTGAATGTGTCCTCCTCCACCCTCTTCCTCAGCTATTTTCTTGAGGGAAAGTGAACACTTCTAAAACTTGATGTGGATGAACAAATCACGCCATCCCTTGGAGTGCGAGATATCTCTCTTGGATGGTGTGCCGGCTTTGTCATATAGAGGAGCTAGGTACTTTCTAGTGAACCCAACCACAGTGGAAAAACCTTAGTGCTGTGGTGTGTCACCCTCTATTCCTCTGTCTCTGACAAAAAAAAAAAAAAAAGGTTGGTTCAGAGAGGTGAGGCCACAGCAATGACAAAACAAAATAAAATAAAATGGAAAAAATGTATTCCTAGGCATAACAAAATATGTCTGAGAAATTTCCGGGCTTGTGACTCCCTATTCAGGCGCCATTTGCCGGTCTAGCTTCACCAGCGGGAGAGAGACGACCAGGGACTCAGGGATTAAACCAATACCCTGCAGGCAGGGCGGGACCCAGGTAAAACAGTGATTATGTAAATAGACCACATTGTAAGTAATACAAGCAAACCTAATGTGATGATCAAAACAGAAGGTCTTAGAAGCAGAATTTAGAAGCATACCAACACAGGCTAACCAGCAGATGACAAAGATAATAATGAAATCTAAAACCATTCTGTCATTGGTGTCTTGCTCAATGTTTTGTTGCAGTTAGATGTGAATGGTATCTTCCTGAAAATCCATTTCCATCCATTTGTTTTCTTCTCTTAGCACCTATTCAGACAGATGGTTATACATTATAATATAGACAGCTTTTAATCAAGTATCATCAGAGCTCCAGTTTTATACTTAACACCTCTTTATCTAATATGTTCCTTTTTCTCCAACCTACACTTTTTTATACACATACATTCTGCCTAAGACAAAAAGTAATTGCCTTTCTTATCTATAATTTCTTTTATTTATTTATTTATTTTCCCTTTTGTTGCCCTTGTTGTTTTTTCATTGTTGTTGTAATTGATATCGTCGTTGGATAGGACAGAGAGAAATGGAGAGAGGAGGGGAAGACAGAGAAGGGAAGAGAAAGACAGACACCTGAAGACCTGCCTTCACTGCCTGTGAAGTGATTCCTCTGCAAGTGGGGAGCCAGGGGCTTAAACCAGGATCCTTATGCTGGTCCTTGTGCTTTGTGCCACCTGCACTTAACCCAGTGCGCTACCACCCAACTCCCTCTTATCTATAATTTCTATGTCAAATATCCTCCCTTACAAAATTTTCCCAAGAGCTCTGAGTTCAAATTATTACAAATAGCTCTAGGAAGTCTGGAACAGGTTCCAATGAATTGAGGCTGATACTAAAATTCTTCTTTTTATTCTCCTGAAAAACTGACACTCCTAAAACAGAGCAAAAATATAAACTAATAAAAACAATCTTGTAGAGAATTTTCATATTCTACTATTTACATGAGGAAAGTACATAAATACCATTAAATGTTAACCCCATCTATCTGACCTAGGGCCCATGTCTGTTCATATTTAGCGAAGGACCCTGTACAATCTCTGGCTCCCTGTGAGTCTAAGCTCACAGTCTATGGTCACAACTAGGAATGTTTTAGGCTTCACTCATTTCAGAACCAGTCTTTCTTGAGTGGCAGAGCAGTTTGACTCAGCCCCCCTTCAGAGAGTGCGACAGTCCCTACCATTGCTGCTCTGTACTATAATGAGGGCAAGGTCCTGGAGAAGCCCACTTAGTATTGATTTACAAAATTATAAGATAAGGGTGGGATAGATAGCATAATGATTATGCAAAAAAGACTTTCATGCCTGAAGCTCCATAGTTCCAGGTTCAACCATAAGCCAGAGTTGAGCAGTTTTCTGGATGGAAAAAAAAAGGCAAGACAAATTATAAAATAGTAAGAGTATAATTCCATACCATTCCCACTACCAGTATTTTCTGTTTCCATCCCCTCCTGAAGAAACTGCAATAGTTCTTGTAAGGCCACAGATATGGACTAACTTTATAGTTATATCTATATATACTTAATTTGTTTTTTGCCCATTTTTCCCTATGGTCCTCCTTTAGTTCCTTTCTAAGTCACATGTACACCTATTACTACTTCCAAATGTCCTTCCTTTCTTCCTCTCTCAGATAAAGAAACAGTGAAGAGAGGCTGGGTTAACATACTCTGCTACTAGAGGAAGACATGTCCTGAAATGAATGCAGCCTAGAATGTTCCTAGCTCTGACCATGGAATGTGAGCTCAGCACTAGGAAACTTAGAGTTTATGTAGCTGATAAAGCATACCAGAGCAATATCATGTGGCAGAAAGAAGATAGCAAGGTGATACTATTATGTTAGTTGATGTCTTCAGAAACCCAAAAACTACAAAGTAAAAGGCTGATCGAAGAGGAGTAAGAGACAGACTAAGAAAACCTGAGACTCATTCAGTCTTTACCCAGCTTCTCCTTTGCTTTGTAATTACGTAAGCCTCCTAATCAAAAGCTCAGTTTTTCCTCCTCCTTCGTTTCCCATCTGTTAGATATCACTTTGTCATAGCTTTGGATTATTCCCCTCAACTATGAGCAGTCCTGGTGTCTACCTCTGGGTCATTTGCTTTTCCGAATAAATACCAAAGCGTTACACTGAAATGTGAGGCTTGATTCACAGTGATGAAAAACAAAAGAGACAAATGCCCGAGGACAGAATCAAAGCAAATTTTATAGACTGAAAACAATATTGACATTGCCATATTTTTAAATTATTTGCAGAGTCTAAATAGGTCTTCATGCATCAGGCACTCTGAGAAAGTTTCTTACTCGTTCTTTCCAAGTTGAGTGATTTTTTTTTAACTTTTATTTTATTTTACTGGTGGGGGTTAATGGTTTACATTTATTTAGTCTTTAGCACATAGGCACAACCTCTCATTCCGCTCCCCTTCCGGCTTGACTGGGGTCTAGGAGACCCAGTTGGACCTTCAAATTTCTTCATCCTGTCCCGTTCCCTCCTTCCCCAGAGTGCTTTACTTTTGGTGCAATGCCTAGTCCAAGTTTCACTTTGTTTTCCCTTACTGATCTTTGTTCATAAGCCCCATCTATAAGTGAAATCATTCTGTATTGGTCTTTCTCTTTCTGACCTGTTCCACTCAACCTGATGCCTTCAACTTTTAACCAAGATATTGCAAAGGAGATGACCTCATCATCTTTAACAACTGCAGAGTACTCCATTGTATATATGCACCACTACTTCCATTATGCTATTCCACTGCAGAATACTGTGCCCCAGTATGGTTCCGTAGCCCCCATGTCCACTTGGTCGATTCCAAATTATATTCCTCCATGAGGATAATGTCTGGAACCATCCGTTCCACCCCGGTTCCATGGCTGCCAGTTCTTAGCAACATCGCCCCGCCAGATATTTGTCGGGATGTGGCATCATCTAAGTTCATTTCCCACATCTATGCTTGACCGGACCTGCCAATATATGCGGATATCTTCGCCCACCCTGTCCAACGCTTGACGTCTCGTCACCCAATCTGGTCCTCTATGCCTACACTGAACTTCTCTGTTCCAGTCTCTTGGAAACAGAGTTGGCAGTCAGCTGAGGTAAAGAACAAACACCTCATCACTGACCCCTGCAAGCGTCAACCCGGCTTTGACCTAGCACATTATGACTGGGCCCTCCTCAATCGCTATCGAACAGGCCATGGCCGGTGCACCGCTATGTTCCATCGCTGGGGAGCCAGAGACGACCCGAACTGCCCCTGCGGCTACAGACAGACTATGACCCACATAGTCAATGACTGCCACCTCTCCAGATTCAAAGGAGGTCTCGAAACTTTACATCAGGCTCAACCTGACGCTGTTGACTGGATACGGAAGAAGGGCAATCGCTAGAAGAAGAACTACTTCCCTAGTTATTCATACGTTTTTAGGCAGCATCTGGATTGCTTCCAAGTCTGGGCTAGTCTGTGCTGCTGTGAACATTGGTGTGTAGAGGTCTTTTCGAATACGTGCTTTTGTTTTCTCAGGGTAACTCTCTAGGAGTCAAATTACTGGAACATATGGCTGGTCCATTTCTAGAGTTCTGAGGAATCTCCAGGCTGTTTTCCAGAGTGGTTAGACCAACTTACATTCTCATCAGCATTGTAGGAGACTCCCTTTCCCCTACCACCTCTCCAATAGTTGGTCTTTTCTAATGTGTGACATTTTCACAGGTGTAAAGTGTTATCTCATTATCATTTGCATTTCCCTGATCATTAGTGACTTTGAACATTCTGTTATATGTCTGTCATTTTTTACTGGATGTGTCAGATGTGGGCAATATATTGTACTTAATGTATTTTCAATGTATATGAAACCACAACCTTGATAACGGGATTCTGAGATATAGCCTGATATACACCATTAAAGATAAAATTTTATAATTATGTTTCCCAAGATCTGCTACTCTCTCCATGACTATTAAACTTGACAGTTATGAGTAATTCCAAATACAAAGGTCAACACTTACTTGGAGGACTTTTAGTTAAAGGGTTTAATACGTTGTTTAAGGATGCTAATTGGTCAAGTGATTCATTCATTCCAGCTGTGAAAACCCAATAAACGTGCAGCCGTGCTGAAATATTTCCTGTCATAGAATATTTCTTTATTTATTTAATTTTCCAAACAGAAGAGGAACAAAGCCACAAACAATAGTGAGAACTATGGAAGGTATATTTATTGGGACTAGTTGGTGGTACATTCTGTTAAATACACATTATCATGCACAAGGACCCAGGTTCAAGCCCCTGTTCCCTACCTGTGGTGGGGGGCAATGAGTTTTATTTCTCTTCCTCTCTTCTTTTTTTAAATTTTTCTTATAGAAAATTATTTTATATTATATTTATTTATTGAATAGAGACAGCCAGAAATCAAGAGGGAAAGGGGCGATCAAGGGAGAGAGAGACAGGGACACCTGCAGCCCTGCTTTACCACTCGCAAAGCTTTCCCCCTGCAGGTGGGGACCAGTGGCTTGAACCCTGGTCTTTGTGTACTGTAACATGTGCACTCAAGCATGTTCACCCCCACCTGGCCCCTCTCTCTCTCTCTTTCTTTATCTTCCCATTCCCTATCAGTTTCTCTTTGCTTCTATTCAATAAGTAAATAAATAATAAAATATTTTAAAGAAGGAAACAGGTGATTTAAATTTAAAGTGTGGTGGTTGTGGTTGCTATCCAGTGTATGATTCCAGGTTCTGTTTCCACTCAGATGCTGGATACTTGTTTACTTGTTTCTTCCCTTAGTGATAGATGTGTGCTCACTCGAGTCTATGGAAGTATATACAGAGAAGTTCTATGTAAACAGAGGCCAAGCATTTAGATAGTAGTAGAGTTAATCCAAGCACCTAAATAAAATAGGGCAGAGGTCCTGGTGGTGGATAAGTTAACAAAATGATGAAAATTATATATATTATTCAATGATGTCACTTCTAACAGTGATTAAAAAACTAGCTCTCTTGAGTACAAAACAGGACATGTAGGATGGCTTAAATTAGACCTATGTAGAGACTTATGAAAAACACTGTTTTTCATTTTTAATATTGAGGAAAACCATGCTTGAAATTCATCTCAGTCTTCTGGAACAGGTCAGACCTCCCTGTTTGAAATTAAGAATTGGTAACACAGAGGAGACGTATTTCAGAAATTTCAGTCTATAAATGTTAAATCATATGAAGCTTGTACTTTCCCCTTCATTGAACCATAATTCAATGAGTTTTATTATGCAAATTCATTGGAAAGCACAAGTCAATACATCCTTGCCAAATGCTGAGTGCAACAAAGCTAGTCACATCACTCTGGTAAGAAAACACTGTATCTTGAGTATAGGAATTGGAGCTGATATGAAATTTTAATATGTTCATCCTGCTTAATACAGTGCTGTCTTGAGAGAACACATAATAAATAACACTTGGAAATGATAGCGTTCTGTGCCAAGTTAACCAGAAGGAAAATGTGTTCTGAGCTTAGCTATAAAACACTGGTTTTCTAAATAAGTATATTAGCTCAGAAGTACGCAACACAACTTATTTATGCTTGTTTTGATGCATTTTGTTATCTATATGTATTTTTTTCTTTTTGTAAATATTACCATGTGTATAATTATTCAAACTCAACTTTCAGTTTCATTGCACACAGATCAGTGCACATTCTTCACATTGATGAGATTATCTGACAGTGAGGTATGATGAGTTGTTAAAGCTTTTCTTGTTCACATACACATACCATAGACGTAAGGATTAACGCCTGAGCAGCCAGCTACAGCTAATAAGCTAGCTGAGCAATTTCCTAGACATTTAGAGATGATTCGAAAACTGTGAACTTTCTAAGTCCCTCAAGCTGAGGTCATTAGCTTTATGAAATTGTAATAAGCCTGCTAATGTTTCTTAAACATAGCATTTGCTCCAACCCCTACTTCTCTTAAGTGCTTTTTCAATGAATGTCCATATGGCAGAAGGGCTATCATTATTTCTAAGAAAATTTTAAAAATTCCACTGGGAGTATATAATTTCAAACCTAAAACATTTTCTTTCCCTGTTAAGGTCAGATTTAGGTTCACTTGAGCTTGTAACTCCTGCCTCCAAGTTACATGAAAAAGAGAGTCCAAGTAAATACTACCATTCTCTTGAAGCAATCCTGAGTTAAGTCAAATAATAGTCAAGGATGTTGCAAAAGTCGTACTCTATGATTATCTAGAAATATCACAGAATCAAATTTGAATGTCATCTAGTCATCCACCTTGATGCATGGCATCCTCTCCAAGAACCCCAAAAGGGGGTTATCCAGACTTCTGTAGTACTCTGGCAGTGATACGAGGCACTTTCACAGAGCAACTCCAACTTGAGTGAAGCTTTCCTATACAGTCACACCATATTAAATATAATAAATTGTGTTTTCTATGAAATCTGGCATGTGGAAAGTCTTCTACCAGTCTAAGGTATTCAGTATTTTCTCATTCAGACCAGTCTGAGTTTGAGTGCCAGATTCTTGCTTCTGCTAGTTTTCTGAGCCTGAAACTCAGTTTTTAGGTCTGGATGTGGTTTGGACAGGAAGTGAAGGTGGGGCCTTAGAAGTCAATAAAAAGGAGGTCTGTCTTCTCCTCCTCTCTCCATTTCTCTCTGTCCTATCCAGCAACAGTGACATCAATAATAGCAACAATAATAGCTGCAACAATTAAAATTTATTTTAAAAAAAGAAGTCAATAAAAATGGGCATCAACTTCCACATGGAACAATTCATCTTTGCTCAAATGGCCCACATGCTTCTTTGGTACCTGCCTTCTCATCTTCCTGATTAAAAGTTTAAAATATCAGGGTGGGAGCAATGTTATGAAGACTATTTTGATAGATTTGGGGAAGGGAAGCCTTTAACAATGGAATAAAAATCAATATATATATATATATATATATATATATATATATATATATATATACACACACACACACACAAACCACAAGTCATATACTCAATGGAATACTACTCAGCAGTTAAAAAGGGTATAATGTGTCATTTGGGGTAATGGATGGAACTGGCAATGATTATGCTTTATGAAGTAAGGAAGTGAAAGACAAATATGGAATGATTTCACTCATATGTGGGATATAGAGAATTGAAACCCATGAATTTGAAAAAAGAAATATATATATATATATATATATATATATATATATATTTACAGTCAAATCATATCTATGATATTGGGATAACTATGTTAGTTACCACTGAAGGGTTGTGGGGGCACAGATCTTTGCTGGTGGAATTATACCCCTATTATCTTATAATCTTGCAAATTGCTATTCAATCACTAATAAAATTTATGTTAAAAATTAGAATGTGAAAATCAATAAAAATAAGTTCCCTCTCTTTATACCTCACATAGCTAGATATGCCACCTTAGTTTTTGTTTTATGGTTTTTTTGTTTTTTTTTTTATAAGAGCATGTACAATGACCCAGGTTCGAGCTCCCTCTCCCCACCTGAAGAGGGAATAATTCACCAGCGTTGAAGCAGGTCTGCAGGTGTCTGTCTCTCTCCCTCTCTGTCTCCCATCCTCTGTCAATTTCTCTCTGTCCTATATAATAAAAATTTAAAAAATGGCCCCTGGGAGTGGTGGGCTCGGCTCGTAGTGCTAGCACAGAGCCCCAGCAATGTCCCTGGCAGCACTGAAAGAAAAAAAAAAAGAAGAAGGAAGAAAGGAAGGGAGAGAGGGAGGGAGGGAGGAAAGAAGGAGAAAGGAAAGCTGATTGTAGAAATATAGGACCTGCCGAGCAAATAAACCAAAATAAAGGCATTCAAAAATCAAAGCTCAAGGGCCAAACAAGATTGCTAAGAAAGTACCGTAATGATTGACTTGAGAATGCTATCTAAGCATGAGACTCTTGTAGAAATGACTTAGGAAAACCTGTCATCAATAATTTTGAATGAATTAGGAAGGAAAACTGGTTTGTATTGAATAAGTATTGCTACATCTAGGTCAGAATATTTCTAGAACTTAAAGTCGCCCCGCCCCCTACACACACACAAACACAAATACTATTGTATTCATACTATGTATTCATACTATGCTGAGGAACAAAATACTTTCTCTTTTTGTAAGATTTTTTATTTTTATTTATGAGAAAAATAGGAGGAGAGAGAAAGAACCAGACATCGCTCTGGCACATGTGCTGCCGGGGATCAAACTCAGGACCAAACTCGGGAACTCATGCTTCAGGTTCCAAAGTTTTATCACTGCACCACCTCCTGGACCACAGAACACAATACTTTCTAAATACTTCTGGACAAAAGTGAATCAGGACAATAAAGGGACTTTATCTTCCACAGCTTATGGACTATCTATTCAACCACAAGCAAGCAGAATCTATGAAAAAAAGAGAGCAGATGGTTCAGAAGAGAGTTTGCCTTACATGCTGCTCAGGTAAGAGAGAGTCCTGTCATGACAAAGGAGGTACTATGGCACTAAGGAAGTTCCTGTGTCTTTATTAACCCCTTCATAAAGAAAGACGACCCTCAAGGCCAAGATCAGCACCTGAGAGAAACATAGTATCTAAGGAAATAGTACTTCCTGGAGGAGTTCCTATTTAAGGTCAACAGAGAGCACTGAACTCCTCGTCTGCCTGCCTCCCTAATATGTCTTTCCATCACAAACCCAACTGCATAATTAGTGTAGTATAACTACTAGGAAGACTATTATAATCTGATTTCTGATTCATCATATTTGGATTCTATCTGGTTGAAGTAAGATGATAATACAGCTTTTGCACTTGTCTTTCAAGACATCAGAAAGGAAAGGAGTATGAAATTGGATGGATTTGGGATTCTTTCATAGATCTGTTGTTTACATCTTGGAAACTTAATCTAGAATATGTACTTACATATGTACATATAACTTATTATTATTCCCATAATCTGTAAACTATAAATGTGTAGAATAGAGATCCCAAATAATCACTGATACTATAGAAATGTCAGTGGCTATCATCAAAAAAATCAATATGGTCAACTACTTGTATATACTGACTATAATAATTTGAGTAGTACCCCCATCCCCCAAAAGGCATGTCTGCCTGAGACTTGTGAGTGTGGCTTAATTTGAAAAAGCATCTTTGCAATTGTGCTTTCATTAACTAACTCAACATCATCCTGCTCTCCCTAGTGAACACTAAATTCAATAACAAGTGTCCTTATATGAGAAGGGGAGAAAGAAGACATGCAAAGAACAGGTGTGAGGATAGAGACAGGTAGAAGTGATGTTTCTGTGGGCAGAGCAGTGTTACACCTAGCTATGTGCACATGTTACTATGTGCAGCGACCTAAGTTCAAGCCCCCCAGTCCCCACCTGCAAGGGGATAGTGTCGAAAGACCTAAAGCAGTGTTGCTGATGTTTCTCTTTCTCCCTCTCTCTAGATTTCCTCCCACTCTCTAGATTTCTCTCTATCTATATCCAATCATTAAATAAATAAAAGAAAACAAAGTGATGTTTCTATAAATGCCAAAAAATGCCAACAGTCTTTGGAAGTAAGGAGAAAGGGGTGAAATGTAAGTTACCTTCAAGCCTTTTGGAGGAACCAATTCTGCTGCGAGTCTGAACTTCTGGTCTGCAAGCAAAGAAGTGAATAGATTTATGTTCCTCTCAGGTCTCTGGTTTATCGCAGCTTATTACAACAGCCCCAGAAAACTAATATATAATTACAAAGCAACTTATGTACCACATACTTTGCTAGCAAACACTTTTCTTTCTTTCTTTCTTTCTTTCTTTCTTTCTTTCTTTCTTTCTTTATTTATTTATTTATTTCTTCCTTTCTTTCTTTCTTTTTCTCTTTTTCTTTCTTTCTTTTTTTTTTTTGACCCCCAGGGTTGTCACTGGCACTATGAATCCACTGTTCCTGGAGGCTATTTTTTTTCCATTTTGTTGCCCTTGTTATTGTTGTTGTTGTGGGATAGGACAGAGAGAAATTGAAAAAGGAGGGGAAGATACAGAAGGGGAGAGAAAGATAGATACTTGCAGGCCTGCTTCACTGCTTGTAAAGCAACTCCCCACCCCCACAGGTAGGAAGCTGGGGCTCAAACCTTAATCCTTATGCTGGTCCTTGTGCTTCACACCATGTGTGCTTACCCCACTGCTCTACTGCCCAGCTACCTGCTAGCAAACATTTTAATGTTTCCACAAATGAAGAGTTCTTCCTTAAATGCACCTGATGATAAGGAGACTCCCGGGATCTCAGAATGTGCTTTTTTCTGTCACTGCTATTTTCCTGTAGTCACCAGCCATGTGTGTATGATGCCACCTGCCAGCTTGACATCTCTGTCCTAGGACGTGAGAACTCCAGTTACGTAGCAGATGTGACTACCGATATGACAGCTATCAGTGTCAGGAGAGATTTTATCGGCGTGAATAATTTATAACTGCTCCAAGCTGTACCTTATTTCAGGGTCTCTAAGTTGTGCAGAATTTCAGCAGGGAATCTTTATCTTTTTGCTATTTGATAGGTAACTCTTTGAAGCAATTCAAGTTAATGGCCTGAACAGGCATTTCTCATGAAGTCCCTGTAAAGATAGATCATTTATCTGGTTCCATGTTCCAGGCCTCAACTTAATTCCCACTGAAAATAATTTAGCCACCCCTGGTATAGGGCAAAACCAAAACAACTACAAAAACCAAATATAAGGGTGGGGTTAGATAGCATAATGGCTATGCAAAGAGACACTCATCCCTGAGGCTCCTAAGTCCCAGGTTCAGTCACCTGCACCACCATAAGCCAGAGCTGAGCAGTGCTCTGGTAAGAAAAAAAAAAAAAAAAAAGAAAGAAAGAAAGAAAGAAAGAAAGAAAGAAAGAAAGAAAGAAAACAGAAAACCAAATACAAGAAGTATCCCTTTGGCCCACTGTATAAGTTATATAAAGTTATATATCACTTTCTCTACTTTCTTTTTTTCATATTTTTAATATTTATTTATTTTCCCTTTTTGTTGCCTTTGTTGTTGTAGTTATTATTGTTGTTATTGATGTCTTCATTGTTAGATAGGACAGAGAGAAATGGAGAGAGGAGGGGAAGACACAGGGGGCAGAAAAAGAGAGACACCTGTAGACCTGCTTCACCACCTGTGAAGCGACTCCCCTGAAGGTAGGGAGCCAGGGGCTCAAAACTGGGATCCTTTCACCAGTCCTTGCGCTTTGTGCCATGTGTGCTTAACCCGCTGTGCTACCGCCCAACTCCCACTTTCTCTACTTTCTACCTTGCAGTCAGTCACTTATGACAAGCAAGTGAAGTAAATTCATCTGAGAACCTCCTCTCCAGTCAGGGGTCACCTCACTCTGTGCATTCTCAAAGCAACACACATCAAATATGAGCTTGTCAACATTACTCCATAATCTGAGTTATTCCATCTAGTGGAGTAAGGATCAATCTGCCAACACCCATGCTCACTGGGGAAGCAATTACAGAAGCCAGACCTTCCACCTTCTGCACCCCACAATAATCCTGAGTCTATTCTCCCAGAGGGATAAAGGATAGGAGAGCTTCCAATGAGGAGGTGGGATTACGGAGTTCTGGTGGTGGGCATTGTGTGGAAATGTACCGCTCTTATCCTATCGTCTTGTCAATATTTCCATTTTATAAATAAACATTTAAAAAAATAAGTGTAAGGACATTACAATCAGTACACTAAATGACAGTGCAAAAAAAAAAAAAGGAGACAAACACTGGTAACTACTGCAGGTTAGAGGAATGTACCTGATCACTAATAAAGAGTGTTCAAAAATTAGTGAAAAAAAAAAAGAGTGAAGGATTTGGGAAATGGGTAGGAAAGAAAGAAAGAGGAAGAAAGAGAGATAATGAAAAGGAGTGGGGGAAAGGTAGCAACTGAGAAATGGGAAGCAGAAAGAGGGCAAGTGAGAGTGAAGAATATGGAGGGGAAGTGAAGTAGAGGGAAGAGGAGAGAAGGCATTCTGGATGCAAGAACAGAGAGAACATACACATTCATAAATGTCTCCTCTGCAAACTCTCAATCTTTTCCATTATAGAAAATCCACAGGGTTTATATATAAATTTAAAGGAAAGGACCTCATATATCTCCTCATTCCCTGGTGCTGGTTGTTTGCACTTAGTCTCACAATGTGTGATGTGTAGATCATTTTCTTGTTTGCTCTCAGATCCAGAGCTTGTCTGTCCCCATAGACTTTGCATCACGGGAGTCTGCCAACTACATGTCACACAATTTGCCTACTAGCTTCTCTTGCTTTAGCTAAGCAAAAAAGAGTCTCTCCTGGAAATAGACAGTTGGAAAGAGGGAAGCTAAGGGTATTTTTTTCCCTTCAGTTTTCCTCACCTTCTCTCAATTTTCACCTTCAGCCTCATGACTTTCCCCCCTAAACTCCTGAAGCTGTTTCCTGTTACCCCTCCACCATAATGATGGCAACAGCTTCCTCAGTAGTTCATTTCTGAGTTGACCTACCTTCTTTTGTTTCCGCTTTACTAAATAATTTTTACAGCTAGGTCCCCATAGTAAGTTCCCTCTACTCATCTATCTGGAACAGCTCAATTTCTCTCACTGGGCCCTATCTGAAACTCTTATCAAGCAAGCTCGTATAGTATAGTATGACTCAACCCACACTATTTTTCTGCTCCTTTTTAAAAAAATCACTTTATTGAGGTCTTAAATGTCTACAGTATGATTGTTGACACATGGGTACAATGTCTCATCTCCCCATGATAGGTGTCTACAGAAAGCTTCCAGCCCCCAAAGTGGGTCCTTCTCTATCATCATGTACCAGAACACCAACGCTCTACCCACTGCCTCCTTCTCCTTCCTTCCTCAGAGTCCTTTGCTTTGGGGCACTATAACACACCCAGTCCCAAGTTTTACCTTGTGTTTACCAAGTTTTACTTTTACAGTTATGTTCATAGTAACACCATTGACAGTAGACCAAATTCGGAACAACCCAGATCTCCAGAGACAGATGTGTAGCTAAGGAAGTTGTAGTGTGTATACATAATAGAATACTACAAACTTTTTTTCTTAATTACTTTTTGTTGTGTACAAAGTAAAGCCAACACCCACCCATCCTTCAATTAACCACATCTTAGTCCCAGTAGACTCTGAATATGGTTTTTTACATTATAAAGGGGACTTTATAGATGGAATTAAATTAAAGGTTTTAATATTGGGAGATTATCTTGAATTACCCAGATAGACCCAGTATAACTGCAGTGTTCTTTTCATGTGAAAGATGGAAATAGGAGTGCTACAGTCGGAGAAGTGGTAGTGTAAGCAGAGGTAGAAAAGCTATCATTGCTAGAAAAAGACTAGAGACCAAGAAGTAACCAGAGTCTCTGGATGATGACAAAAGCCTAACACATGTAAGATTCTACTGATAGTTTGCTTTTATCCCATAATATCCAGTTATTAAAAATTAAGTCACTTTCATCCTCATCTTACATGATGCTTAAAGGAATCGTGTTAAGTGAAATAAGGGCAAATGCTAGAAGAAGAAGTGAAATAAGCCCAAAAGAGAGGGATGAATTAGGGGTGATCTCCCACATAGGAAGAACACAAGAAACAAGAACAGAAAGAGGAAACATGAAGCAAACTTTAGACTGGTTGGGTGTATTGCACCAAGGCAAAGGACTGTGGGAAAGGAGGACGGGGAGGAAGGGGTGGAGGAGGGCATTCAGGTCCTGTTGCGTGATGATGGAAAAGAACTTTAGCTGGTGTGAGAGATTTTACAGATGGGAAAGTGTACCCAAGTGCCAACAATTGTCCTGAAAACCATTAACCTAAAAAAAAAAATCTGCCATCCCTGATCCCCAGAAGTCTAAGATAAGAATGCTGCTAGCCATGACCACGGAGTGTGAGCTCAGACCTACAGGGATGCAGAGGCTACATAGGCTCCTGTGCTGAAGATGGGCCCCAGATCAAATGAATGGGGTTTACAGTCAACAATATCTATACACTTTTCCCATATTTGGGAGCTACTCTCTTTTCTGATTCAGCTTTCTAGTCCATTTTCCAACTATGACACCATATCCCCAGACAGTAACCTGGATTCACCTGCATATCAGATGTTAGGCAAAGGCAAAAACTAGTAAAGTCATGGGCCCTCTGGAATATACCTAAAACCGACCTACTAGCTTTTTCCAAAATGGAGACCCTCAAATCTTCATCTGCAATAGTCTTGCCTTTGGGTTTATGATTGGTCAGCAATTTGTTCTGCATTATATCTTAACTCTCTTTCAGCCACCAGGTTCCAGATGGTACCATGATGCCAACCCGACTTCCTTGGGTGGAGGACCCCACCATTTTTCTTGGAGCCCCCACTTTCACAGAGCCCTGTCCCACTAGAGAAAAAGAGAGACAGGCTGGGAGTATGGATCAGCCTGTCAATGTCCATGTTCAGCAAGGAAGCAATTACAGAAGCCAGACCTTCCACTTTCCGCATCCCATAATGATCTATACTCCCAGAGGGATAAAGAATGGGGAAGCTATCAAGGAAAGAGATCAGATATGGAGCTCTGGGGGTGGGCACTGTATGGAAATGTACCCCTCTTATTCTATAGTCTTGTCAATATTTCCATTTTATAAATAAAAATTAGAAAAAATAAATGTACATTAGTACGTTTTATCTAAGTTATTAGAACAACAAATGAGAAGTAATACATTCCACAAGGGGTATATAACCCAAGAAACAGGGAATACTAAAAGAAACTGAAAATACCCCTCAAAGAATCATTGCTAAAAGTGATAACCCTCCACTTTCGGTAAGTTTCGGCACCAGGGCTCGGAGGCACAGAGGTAGACTTTCTTTCTATTATTTTTATACTTATTTATTTTCCCTTTTGTTGCCCTTGTTGATTTTTATTGTTGTTGTAGTTATTATCGTTGTTGTTATTGATGTCGTTGTTGTTAGGAAAGAAATGGAGAGAGAAAGGGAAGACAGAGAGGAGGAGAGAAAGATAGACACCTGCAGACCTGCTTCACCACCTATGAAGTGACTCTCCTGCAGGTGGAGAGCCAGGGGGGCTCGAACCGTGATCCTTATGCAGATTCTTGTCGCCACATGTGCTTAACCCACTGTGCTACCGCCCGACTCCCAGAGGTAGACTTTCTAATGCAAAGTAGAGAACAAGTAACAGAAGCCATATGGCACTTAATTTTTCAATAATGGAACAAAATAATGCAACTGAAGTTGCCTTGGTCAAATTTCACTGTTTTCTCTAAGGGCACAGAGACTTTTCTGTATTCAGTACCAGATATAATTTTGTTTAACCTACTTGACTGATTTTTGTTTCGTGAATTCTGTGAGACTTGTTGAACTCATGCTTCTGCCTTCCAGCTGCCTGTTAGAAGATTTAATGTCACTATGGCGACAGTGTGAGACTTCCATATGCCTTTAGTGAACTAATCTCATTTCTGATCCCATCATGCTTTTCTGCCTTTTTTTTTTCTCTTGAGTTTTTAACTTTAATTTTGTTGTTCTTCACCATGTACCAACCTGCTGGACTTATTCTGCTGAGCTTCTGCACTACATAAAAATGCTCATTCATTATATTGTACACCTGAAACTAACATATTGTTACCTGTCAGTCATATTTCAATCAAAAAGACCTTTTTGTAGACTATAGTATATAAATAAATGGAGGCCAGGTGGTGGTGCACTTGGTTGAGCACACATGTTGCAGTGTGCAAGAACCCAGCTTTGAGTCCCTGATGCCCACCTGCAGAAGGAAAGTGGTGAATCAGGACTGCCAGTGTCTCTCTGTCTCTTTCCCTCTCTATCTCCCCAATCCTCTCAATTTCTGGCTGTCTCTATGCAATAAAAATAAAGATAATATCTGTTGTTGGGCACCTGGGTTGCTTCCAGGTTTTAGCTATTATGAATTGTGCTGCTATGAACATAGGAGTACACACCTCTTTTTGGTTGGGTGTTATGGAGTCCTTGGGGTATAGCCCCAGGAGAGGAATTATTGGGTCATATGGAAGGTCCATGTCTAGCCTTCTGAGAGTTTTCCAGACTGCTCTCCACAGAGGCTGTACCAATTTACATTCCCACCAGCAATGTAAAAGGGTTCCTCTGTCCCCACATCCTCTCCAGCATTTGTTGCTGCTGTCCTTTTTGATGTATGCCATTCTTGCAGGAGTGAGGTGGTATCTTAGTGTTGTCTTAATTTGCATTTCTCTGACAATCAGTGACCTAGAGCAGTTTTTCATATGTTTGTTAGCCTTTTGGATCTCCTCTGTGGTGAATGTTTTGTTCATTTCCTCTGCCCATTTTTGGATGGGGTCATTTGCTTTTTTGTTGCTAAGTTTGCTGAGCTCTTTATATATTTTGGTGATTAGTTTCTTGTCTGATGTCTGGCATGTGAAGATCTTCTCCCATTCTGTGAGGGGTCTCTCTGTTTGTTTAATAGTTTCTTTGGATGTGCAGAAGCTTTTCAATTTGATGTAGTCCCATTGGTTTGTTTCTGCTTTGGTCTTCCTTGCAATTGGGTTTGGTTCATCAAAGATGTCCTTGAGGTGTAGATGGGAAAGTGTTTTACCAATGTTTTCCTAAAAAAAAAAAAAAAAAAAAAAAATAAAGATAATAAAAAAAATCTAAAAAAAAAGAACCCAGGAGACTTAAGAAAAGTTAAAAAATATAGAATATAAATAAATGAAAAAATAAAATATTATTAAAGCGTCAAGTGGGGGTGCGCTTGGTTAAGCACACACATTACAGTGTGCAAGGACCCAGGTTCAAGCCCCTGGTTCCCACCTGCAGATGGAAAACTTCACAAGTCATGAAGCTGGGCTGCAGGTATCTCTCCCTCTCTCTCCTTCTCTCTCCCCCTCACCTCTCATTTTCTCTGTCTCTATCCAATAATAAATAAATAAATAATAAAAATAGTTTTAAAATAAAATATTATTAACTCTGTCATCAAGGGTAGAGAAGGAGGAAAAGGCAGATATATCAATTCACTCAGAAGTAAATTTTAAGAACTTCCAAGGTAAGTATATTTTCACTCCCAGTGGCATGTATTTTGGTGTGACCAGTCAGATCAAAGGAGGCACAGCT
This sequence comes from Erinaceus europaeus, assembly GCF_950295315.1. Lineage (NCBI taxonomy): Eukaryota > Metazoa > Chordata > Mammalia > Eulipotyphla > Erinaceidae > Erinaceus > Erinaceus europaeus. The sequence continues at coordinate 54,020,913 of NC_080166.1, forward strand.
CTCAAAACCTTCCTCAGATCTCCATCAGCTACACACGACAGAGAGAAAGTCAAGGAGACAGAACTGCTGGTAAGTGGAACTAGAAACTGCAAACATAAAAGAGGCCCAGGCTGGGGGTGGGGCACCAAAAGAAATGGACACATGGACTCAGATGCGGTTTCGGTACTGATCATTATTAGTCCAACTATCTTTTTTATCACTCTTTTTCCAAAAAAAGAAAAGAACACACACATATTTTAGGTTATATCAAGCCCACATAAAACAAATGTAGGAATGCTCTTTTCGATTCCTTGATATCACTCCCTATGTTTAATGAGATTTTCCAAGCAGACTTTTATATCCATATAAAAATAGCCAAGTTCCCAGCAACTGCTCTTCATAAAGATTATTTGGAGATTTATAATACATAGGATATAATCACTACCCAAATTAACACTAAAGATGAGAGGCTTAAGGTAACTGATCTTTGGACTAAAAATATCCTGACAGCGGGGAACATAATTGCTTATTTATACAAATGGTCTGTGCACTCAGGCATTCTGTGCAAATAGATCATTACAGCCATTTCCAAGACATTATAATCCATTAAGTAAATTAGACATGCTTCGCGAGTCCTAATGATACAGTCCCATGACCAAATACATGAAACATGTATCTAATTCTGCTCTCAAACAGCCTTGACTTTATGTGAGAGCATTCAGCTGAGAGCCATACCAAGTAGTTCTTTTTTGAGCAAAGGCACAATCTCAAAGTTCAGAAAATTGATGCCTCTTCTGTGCTGTTGAACAACAAAAAAAAAGATTAGATAGAACGGACCCTTAAATTTAAAGTAACTAAATTATGACAATTTTAGTAACTAATAAATCAGATGGCTCTGTTTTCATCACAAATAGCTTGTGCTTTTCTTCTGAAGAGTTGGAGTATGTGTTATGACTTCTCCTTGCCAGCTCTTTCTGAAAATGTTTTACTCCTTATTGTCTCTTACATAGATTATTATGGTTTTTTACTGGTCTCCTTGCCTCTGATCTCTCTTCATTCAGTGGATGGCAAATGAAACTTCTCTAGAGGGTGGGGCAGGTAAAATAATGATTATATTATTCAAGAAGGCTTTCATGCTTGAGTCTCTGAATCTCCCAGGTTCAACCTCCCCCACAACCTTAAACCAGAGGGAAAAAGTGAGAGACAGAACAAGAAATGATGAGGGAGAGGGAGAAGGAGAGTGAGAGGGAAAGAAATTTCCTTAGCCAAAACTACTAAGCTGGCTTTGCTTCACTATATATAGTAGTACAAATGTTTTCATTTAATTATTAGTCTAAAAATAAAGAAAATCTAGGTTATTTTGTGATTAACACTGTCCCATGACTCCACATTACCAAGATGACCCAAGATGAGTTTCGGGTTTTCCATGACAGTTTCAACTTCTCTCCATTACTCTGGTACAATAATTAAGAGCACCCCCACACACTCTTAAAAGTATCCTAGTCTTGGAAAATAATTTTACTTGTTAAAATACAAGTGAAAACTGGAACTCTGAGACTGGAAAATAACCCACCTGAAGAGTATGCTTGCTGTGCCATACAGAAGGACCCAGGTTCCAGTCTGGCCAGCACCACATTAGAGGATGCTTTCATTCTGTGGTATATTTCACTTTTTGTGTGTATCTCTGTCTCTCTCTTCTTCCCCGAGAAAAATCATCGCAGAGCAAGGGAGACCCAGCAATGACAGAAAATAAGAGTTGGGACTCTGAAACTTAAAGTTTATACACAACATAGACAGGATAAACTTGCTCAGCATAGCCTTTGACACTAGCAAATGTAAAGGGCCATCTGCACACAGCACCACACTTCATCCTAGACACTGACAGGAAATACTGCCTTTTATAAACATGGGGGCTGAAAAGATGCCCTAATTCCAACAAACCCTTCATTCTACAGTGAGCAAATTATAACACATCTAGCTGACAACGTTGTCAGAAAAGGCACTTGAGCTTTCTAAATCTTGAGAACCAATCTTTCTGAAAGGAGTGTACGTGATCAGGAGAATGTAGAAAGATTTGTTTGGTTTTGATTACTGGGGGGTTAACGGTTTACAGTAAATATAGTTGTTGATTGATATATCAACAACTTTCTGTCAAACATTCTGGGCTTTCTGTCAAACATTCTTAACTCCCGCCCAGGTCCTTCTTCAATATTCTGCACAGGACCTGAATCCACCTCCCCAGAGTCCTTGACTTTGGTGTAATACACCAAAGCCAATTCAAGTTCTTCCTTGTGTTGCCCTTTCTGTTCTTCTTTCTCAACTTCTGTTTGTGAGTGGGATTATCCCATACTCATTTTTCTCTATCTGGCTTATCTCACTTAACATAAGTTCTTCAAGTTCCATCCAAGATGGGTCAGAGAAGGTGGATTCACTATTCTTAGTAGTGGAGTCATATTCCATTGTGTATATGTACCATGATTTTCTCAGCTATTTGTCTGTTGCTGGACACCTGGGTTGCTGCCAGGTTTTGAACCTGGATGGGAATTGCATTAAATTTGTATGTAGGTCTGGGTAGAATATTCCTTTTGATGATGTTCATTCTTCCAACCCATGACTGTGGAATATCTTTTCACTTTTTTGTGTCTTTTTCTGTTTCCTTGAATAGTGATTTATAGTTTTCAGCATACAAGTCCAACATTCTTAATAGCAGAGTAGTATTCCCCCATGCTTATGTACAATAACTTTCTTAACCATTCATCCGATCTTGGTGACACCTAGGTTGCTTCCAGGTTTTGGCTGTTAGAAACTGTGCTGCTATGTGTGCTATAGATATACACAGATCATTTTGGATGGGTATGTTTAATTCTTTAGGATATATCCCCAGGCGTGGAATTGCAGAGTGATAAAATAGGTCCATTTCTAGCCTTCTAAGAGTTCTCCAGACTTCTCTCCAAAGGGATTGGACCAATTTACATTCCCAACAGCAGTGCAGGATGGTTTCTGTTCCCCCACAATCTCTCCATCATTTGTTGTTACTGTCCTTTCTGATGTATGGCATTCTCACAGAAGTAAAGTGGTATCTCATTGTTGTCTTTGTTTTCTCTGACAATTAATGACTTAGAGCATTTTTGGCCTTTTGGATCTCTAGTGAATGTTCTGTTCATATCCTCTTTCCATTTTGGGATGGGGTCATTTGTTTTCTGTTGTTGAGTTTAGTGAGGCCTTTATATTTTTTGGTTATTAGCCTTCTGTCTGGAGTGTGGAATGTAAAGATCTCCCATTCTGTAAGGAGTCTCTTCGGTTGGTGGTTTCCTGTGCTGTGCAGAAGCTTTTTAATTTAATATACTCCCATTGGTTTACTTTTGTTTTAGTCTTCCTTGCAAGTGGACTTGTGTCATTGAAAATGCCTATAAAATTTAGCTGGAAAAAATATTTGCCAATATTTTTCTCTGGTATTCAAAATAATTTGCACTGATCTGATTACATTTCTCTCTGACCCTCAGTATTTAAGAGGACTCCACAGATTTATAGATATAGTCTATCCTTCTAATGCAGTAAAGCTAAATTATTCAGTGTGAAACCACACAACAAACTTTATTAATACCAACTGTACACTAAAGAAAAGGAAAAATAAATGTATTTTCAATTAAGAGAAACTGGGCTTTCACATTTCACTGCCCAAATTAAGTTATAGATGGGATTCCAGATTGTTTTGTACACTTTTCATATTGTCCGCAGACTCTGGGCAGTACTTCTGGTTTTTGTTTCTCATTTTTCTTCTGTCCTTCTTTCTCCTTTTGCATCTCAGCTCCACGGATAGGAAAGACAGTTGCTGAGCCTGAGTTTCCAATCATTCCTGGACTGACCCAAGAGCCACACTGCAATAAAAAGTCACACAAACAATGGGTCTCCTTAACCAAGCTGTAGGTTCTCTGCTATTTTCCTCTTTCTGATCTAAATTGCTGCATTCTAATACCTGCAAGAGATTTAGAAAAGGAAAAATTAAAAATAACAAGAGGGTGAAGGGGATGACTAGCAAGCTAGTTCACCTGGCTAGTGCACCTGCTTAGTCATGAGAATGATCCAGGTTCTAGTTCAACCCCCACTGCACTGGAAGAAATTTCAATGCTGTGGTTCCTTTCCCCACTCTCCCTCTGCTTTTCTCTGTTTTTTTAAATTTATTTATTTATCTATTGGATATAGATCAAGAGAAATTAAGGGAGGAGAGGGTAGTAGAAAAGAAAATAGAAAGAGAGACACCCACAATATGATTCACTGCTTATGAAGCTTCCCCCAAGCATGTGGGGATCAGGGGCTTGTACCTGAGACCTTGCACTCTGTACGGTATGCACTCAACCAGGTGTGCCACAGCCTGACCCCTCTCTGGGTTTACCTCTCTCAAAGAAATTTTATTTCAGAGCAGTAAAGTTCCATAAACAAATAAATAAGTTACAGGAAAGAATTTAAAACTTTAATAAGAATTATCTGGATGTAGTACATGCTAATAGAAAAAATTATGAAATGAAAGTGCATATATAGCTTATATAGGAAGCGTAGCAGTCCTGTCATCCATGAGCTCCCCTTGAGCTCCTCTCCCTGGACTGGTACAATTTATTGTAATGAGCAGAGAATCAAAGTCATCTTGTCTAATGCAACTTTGAACTCAGCCAAGTAAAAGGAAGACTGATAACTATAGGCAGAAGCCTTCCCACTATCATCTAATGGGACCATTCACCCTACTCCACCCTGAGGGACAGTGAATAACAAAGTAGAGAGACACAGAGCAATGGAATAGAATTGAGAGCCCAGGAATAAATCCCCACGGCAACGGACATCTCATTTTTGACAAGGGGCCACAAGATATTAAATGGAGACAGAAGAGTTTTCTCATGCCTATGGACATCTAATCTTTGATAAGGGGGCCCAAAGTATTAAATAGAGGAAGGAGGCTCTCTTCAATATACAGTGCCAGGAAAACTGGGTTGAAACATGCAGAAGAATGAAACTGAACCACTTTATCTCACCAGAAACAAAATTCAACTCCAAATGGATCAAGTATCTGGAGGTTAGACCAGAAACTATTAAATACTTAAAGGAAAACATTGGTGGAACAGTTTCCTACCTAAACCTTAAGGGCATCTTTGATGATACAAACCCACTTGCAGGGAAGACTAAAGCAGAAACAAATCAATGGGACTACATGTTGGTATGCTTCTAGTTCTGCCTCTGGAGTCCCTTCTGTTACATTGCTTGACGTTGTGGTCAGTTTACATGGTCATTATGTTACATTGGTTTGGTCTCACTCCCCCTGCCTCCGGGAGATTTTAGTTTAGTCTTTGCCTTTTCGCAATTCTTCCTTCTCCCTCCCCCCTATCATAGATACTTCCTTGGTTCCTGACTCTTCTGCCGGAGGAGAGAGAGACTAGACAGAAATGGGTTGTGATTAAATTAGATTAGTTTTTTGAACCATTCACTCGTGAATAAAGAAATACTGCTTCTCTGCTCAGCCATGTGTCCCTGGTCATCTGTCTCCCGCCACAAAGCTAGCCCGGCATACTGGCGCCCTGAACTTTGACTGACAGCTACATCAAATTGAAAAGCTTCTGCACAGTCAAAGAAATTATCACACAAACAAAGAGATCCCTCCTAGAATGGGAGAAGACCTTCACATGCCATACATCAGACAAGAGACTAATAACCAAAATATACAAAGAGCTCAGCAAACTTAGCAACAAAAAAAGAAATGACCCCATCCAAAAATGGGCAGAGGATATGAACAGAAAATTAACTACAGAAGAGATTCAAAAGGCTAACAAACACATGAAAAATCGCTCCAGGTCACTGATTCTCAGAGAAATGCAAATAAAGACAATATTGAGACACCACCTCACCCCTGCGAGAATGTCACACACCAAAAAGGACAGCAGAAACAAATGCTGGAGAGGCTGTGGGGACAGAGGAACCCTTCTGCACTGCTGGTGGGAATATAAATTATTCCAGCCTCTGCAGAGAGCAGTCTGGAGAACTCTCACAAGGCTAGACATAGACATTCCATATATGACCCAGTAATTCCTCTCCTGAGGATATATCCCAAGGAATCCGTAATACCCAACCAAAAAGATATGTGTACACCTATGTTCATAGCAGCACAAATCAAAATAGCCAAAACCTGGATGCAACCTAGGTACTCAACAACAGATGAGTGACTGAGTAAGCTGTGGTATATATACACAATGGAATACTATGCAGCTATGGAGAACAATGAACCTACCTTCTGAACCTACCTTCTCTTGGATGGAGCTAGAAAGAATTATGTTAAGTGAGCTAAGTCAGAAAGATAAAGACAAGTATGGGATGATCCCACTCATCAACAGAAATTGAGAAAGAAGAATGGAAGGGGAAAATCAAACCAAGATTTGACTGAATTTAGAGTAGGGCACCAAAGTAAAAACCCGGCGCTGAGGATGAGAGTGGATGTGTGGCTTCACGGAGTGGGAAGTGGGGAAGGGGGAGATAGGATGGGACATAGTTTTTGGTGGCAGGAATGGTGTTTATGTACACTCCTATTAATTTGTCATATAAATCACTAATTAATATGAGAGGGGAAAAATTGATTGAATCTCTCAAACTTTTTAATGCACTGACCATAGGCTGAGTCTTTGATATGTTGACCCTCTTAAAAGCTTAGATTAGGGAGAACAGAAGCAACAGTGACACAGCTATATACAAACAATGTCAAAGGACATAAATTATGATGATGTTGTCTATGATACAAAAAATCCTAACAATGGGATCTTTCAAAGTTAACCCAACTGCTAAATAATATGATTAGAGCAATAGCTATCTATTGTCTTCTTGAACCCTAAGACAGCAGGAACCTCACATTTACTCTATAAAGCCTATATTTCCCCCAGTCCTGGAACCTCTAGGATGGGGCTCACTTTCCTGCATGCTTCTCTCAATTCATACCAAATGATATTTAATCTGCTGATCCCAACCTAATCAATACAACGATTGATTGCTTGCTTCACTTCAGACTGTGTCCAGAGACGTCAGGAGTGAAATGTCAACCCTTCACCCTCATTACTAGGGTGACACCTTTCTTTTCATAGGATTCTCTAATTCCATTCCAGGAGGTTCACTTCCTAACAAAGTCCCAAAATCTAGATATGGACCAGGTCCTGTAAGATAGAGCATATGTTCACATGTATCCATAAATTAGGGCAAAATATATACCTGAAAGCAAAAGTACACAATAGTCTGCAGTGTCAGTATAAGGTTCACAATGAAATAGTGTCTACTTAGAATTAGACACTCTCCTCACCTACTTCCTAATACACTTCCCTCACTCACTCCAAAGCTAACCTTATCAAAGCAAGGACTGCAAAAGCTGAATAAGGGCAAGAGACTAGCACACTTTAATGATAACTCTTTAGTCACTTTCAGGCCACCCCATAGGCTGGGGCCCTAGTTGGGGAGTCCTGAGACTCCCAAACAGACATGATGGGCCTAGACCTTGAATAAATGCTTCTCCCCAGTATTACCAGTCATCTCTATCAGGAACAACACAACAGACCCCTTGGGGGCCCCCCATAGGACCTTGCCTTCAACTTGGATCAACCATGATAGAGAATGTGCCATTCTCCAAAGGGAGGATGGACAACATACTCTATGGTCCACCTGAGGAAAATGGGTTCTGAAATTGGGGCAGCTTGGAGTGTTCCTACTCATGACCACAGAATGTAAGTTCAAGTCTACAGTGATGCAGAGGTCACCTAGGCTCCTAAGCTGACTATGGGTCCCAGATCACATCAAATCAGTGGGGTTTACAGTCAACAATATTTATACACCTTTCCCTTATTTGGGAGTTTCTCCCTTCCCTGATCCAGCTTTCTGGTCCTTTTCCCAGCCATGACATCATCTCCCCACACAATAACTTGGATCCACCTGCATATCAGATTTCAGGCTCATGGAAAAAAAAAAAACAAAACTAGTATAGTCATGGGCCCTTTAGAATATAACTAAAACAGGCCTACTACCTATCTATAAAACAGAGACCCTCCCCCCCAACTCTTCATCTGTACTATTCTAGCTTTAGGTTCATGATTAGTCAACAACTTGTTTGGCTTTATATGTTAACTCTCTATTCAGCCACCAGGTTTCAGATGCTACCATGATGTCAACCAGACTTTCCTGAACAGACAAACCCACCAATGTGTCCTTGAATCCTCCTTACCCATAGCTTTGCCCCACTAAGAAAATAGAGAAGCAGGCTGGGAGTATGATTGAATGTTCAGCAGGGAAGCAATTACAGAAGCCAGACCTTCCAGCTTCTGCACCTCATCATGACCCTGGGACCATACTCCCAGAGGGCTAAAGAATAGGAAAGCTATCAGGGGAGGGGATGGGATATGGAGTTCTGATGGTGGGAATTGTGTGGAGTTATATTCCTCTTATCCTATGTTTTTGTCTATGTTTCCTTTTTTAGAAATAAAAAAGAAAAAAAGAAAAAGAGTTTCTTCAACAAATGGCGCTAGGAAAACTGGTTTGAAGTGTGCAAATAAATGGAACTAGACCACTACTTCTCACCACATATGGAAAGAAACTCCAAATGAGTTAAAGATTTGGCTTTAAGGCCAGAAACGACCAAACACTTAGAAGAAAACATTGCAGAACTCTTCAACATAAGCTTGCTTGGTTTTTTGTTTGTTTTTGCCACTAGGATGATCACTGGAGCTCAGTATTTGCACAAATCTATCACTCCTAGTGGCCCTTCTTTCTTTTTTAATTAGGATATAGAAAAGAGAAATAGGGAAAGAGAGGAGAAAAGTAAAGAGTTCTGAGTCATGAATAGTGGGGAAAAAAAACTCAAATTGCGAGTGACAAAGTTATATAGATACTTACATGGGGAGATAAGAAATTGTACACATGGGGTTCCCAGAAGATGGCGGACTGAGAAGCTGCTAGTGGCTCGAGCTCTGACCACATCTTCTGGAAACGGTAGGATTTTCTGCCTTTAGTAGGCCAGTCAATAAGGGGTCCTAGTGGTGACACCAAGGAGGTGACTATAATTTAATTTGGGTTAAAATATAGAGTAGGAAAAAAGGGAAAAATTTTTTTTTCTTTCTTTTAAATTATTAAGCACACCTCCTCCCCTTTTCCCCCCTCCATAACCAATGCCTGGGGACCAGCTCCTAGCAGGCTCCCCTGCTGAGCCCCTTTGTTTACCAAAATTCCTGTCCCACCAGGGAGTATCATTCATTCTAAGTCTATACCCTTCTGAAACCTCTGGCCTTTTTTCTTTCTAAGTAGCCAACCCCCCCCACACACCTCACCCCGCATAGCTAATTAAATAATTTAAAATAAATAAATAAATAAACTCCTTTCACCGCTCTTTTATGACTGATCTTTCTCTTATCTTTTTCTTTTTTCTCTCTCTCTTTCTTTTTTTTCCTTTTTCTCATTCTTGCCATCCTTTCTTCCTTAATCCTACAGTTTCCAAAGCCACAGGACCCATCCCCCACAGCACCAAACAGTGTGCTTTTTTGAATTCACTGATACACATTTGGGAATTATTTTGGGGAAGAATTCTGACTCAGAGTTGGACTCTCACTGCAAGTATCTCTGCTCAACATCCCTTCCTCCTTTAGCTACTCCTAGAATATACAGTGGATAGTAGATCTACATAACTGTCTATTTCAGCTATCCTTGTCTAGTCCTGAGGGTTTTTTTTTCTCTTTCTTAACAATCAGCTGCCTCTGATCACAAGGTTTGAGGAAATCTGGGACAGGGTTTTTTTTTTTTACCCTGCTCTATTTTATTATTAATATTATATAAAGGCATATATCTTCCCCCCTTTAGGTTGATCAGAATTAACTCTTAGGGTATCTTTCATTGCTAGGGTAGTGGGCATCTTATCTATTGTGGGAGGAACTTGTCTCGTTACTCCTACCTCCTCTACAGACTCTCCTCTCCCTCCTCCTCCTAGCTAATTAAAAAAATTAAATTAAATTAAATTAAAAATAAAGTAATCAAAAAAATATTTTCCTTTCACTGCTTTTTAATTACAGCTCTTTTTCTTATCTTTTCTCTTTTCTCTCTTTTGTCTCTTTTTTCTTTTCTTTCTTTTTATCTTGTCATACACTTCTTCGTTCCTTATTCTTTGCCTTTCTGAATTTGTGAATTATTTAGGGGAAGAAATCTGAATCAGAGTGGAGTCTCTATGTGTGTATCTCTGCTCTACTTCCCTTTCCCCTCTTGTTACCACTAGAATATACAGTGCATAGTAGATTCACATAACTGTCTATTCTTGCTATCCCTTCTTTCTTTTCTCTTTCTTATTCACTGGGATTTGGTTACTATTTTTTCACGGGCTGGAGAAATTGTTTGGGTAACTGGTAATGATTAAACTGCTTCAATACTTGATTCAATTGCTACTGTAATTCCTGAGGTTGGTGAGTGAAATTGTCATAAATGTATTTAATACAGTGTTGCTTGTAACCGGGACACAACAACTGAGGAACAACAGAGCATAAAAAAAGAAACACATAAATCAAAAAAATGGGTAGATCAAAAACAAATAAAACTGCTATTCCAATGAATGAAGACAAGAGCCCAGACAAAACTACAAATCAGCCAGAAGTAACCATAGATAAGAAAAGTATGCAAGCAATAATAAACTTATTAATCATAGAAAAGAAAACAACATTGAAGGAAAGGAATGGCAGTATTAGGGAAACAACAGTTGAGACCCCACAAGGAAAATACTGATTATCTTGAGGCAATTAGAGAACTGAAAGCTGAAATAGCTATAATGAAGAAAGAAGCTGAGGCAAGGGAAAGCAGACGAACAGAAGCAGAAAACAGAATTAGTCAGACAGAGGATGAGTTAGAGAAAACGAAGAAAGAGGTGAAAGAGCTTAAAAAGAGATTTATAGACACTGAAAACAACAACAGAGACATATGGAATGATCTCAAAAGAAGTAACATTAGAATAATTGGCCTGCCAGAAGAAGAAAGAGAGGAAGGGGAAGCAAACATTCTAGAGGAAATAATAGAAGAAAACTTCTCACAAAAAGGACATCAAGATTCAAGAGGCCCAGAGAGTACCAAACAGAATCAACCCAGACCTGAAGACACTAAGACACATTATAGTTACAATGAGAAGAAGTAAGGATAAAGAAGGGATCCTAAAAGCTGCAAGAGATAAACAAAAAGTCACATAAAAGGGAAAACCCATAAGACTATCTGCAGATTCTCCACTGAAACTCTAAAAGCCAGAAGGGAATGGCGAGATATCTATGGAGCCCTGAATGAAAAAGGGTTTCAGCCAAGGATAATATATCCTGCTAGACTTTCATTCAAACTAGATGGAGGGATCAAAACCTTCTTAGACAAACAACAGTTAAAGGAGGAAACCATCACCAAACCGGCCCTGAAAGAAGTTCTAAAAGACCTCTTATAAACAAGAACATCACTATAATACTTGCAATATATCAGAGCAAACAAAAAAAAATTTTTTGAACACGGCACTACAATACATTAAATCCATAATATCAATAAATGTGAATGGCTTAAACTCATCCATCAAAAGGCACAGAGGGGGGGGGATGGATCAGAAAACATAATCCAACCATATGCTTCTTGCAAGAATCCCATCTGTCACAACAAGATAAACACAGACTTAAAGTGAGAGGATGGAAAACTATCATACAGGCTAATGGACCACAAAAAGGGCAGGAACAGCCATTCTCATCTCAGACATGACAGATTTTAAATAAAATAAAGTAATAAAAGGACATTACATAATGATTAGAGGATCAATCAGTCAAGAAGACTTAACAATTATTAACATCTATGCACCCAATGAGGGACCGTCTAAATACATCAAGCACTTAACATCTGTGCACTCAATGAGGGACCATCTAAATACATTAAGCAGCTACTGAAAGAATTTCAAAAATACATCAATAGTAATACAATAATAGTGGGAGACTTCAATACCCCACTCTCACACTTAGATCAACAATGCAGAGAACCTACAAAGATACAAGATAATTGAGTGAAGAGATTGACAGACTAGACCTCTTGGATATTTTCAGAGTCCTTCACCCCAAAAAACTGGAATACACCTTCTCTTCAAATCCACATAACACATAATCAAGGAAAGACAACATGTTAGGCCACAAAGACGGCATCAATAAATTGAAGAACATTGAAATCATCCCAAGTAGACCAGACCAGAGTGGAGTAAAACTAACATGTAACAACAAACAGAAAATTATTAAAAGTCACAGAATTTGGAAACTAAACAACATATTCCTTAAGAACCACTGGGTCAGAGACTTACTCAAGCAGGAAATTCAAATGTTATGGAAACAAATGAAAATGAAGACACAACCAATCAAAATATTAGGGACACAGCTAAAGCAGTACTGAGAGGGAAACTTATAGCCATACAATCACATATTAAACACCAAGAAGAAGCTCAAATGAACGACCTTACTGCACACCTCAAGAACTTAGAGGAAGAGGAACAAAGGAACCCTAAAGCTACCAGAAGGACAGAAGTCACTAAAGTTCGAGCAGAAATAAACAACATCGAAATTAAAGAACCATACAAAAGATCAATGAAGCCAAATGTTGATTCTTTGAAAGTTTAAACAAAATTGACAAACCCCTAGCTAGACTCACCAAACAAAAAAGAGAGAAGACTCAAATTAATAGAATTGTAAATGATGGAGGAGATATCAAAACTGACACCACAGAAATCCAGAGAATCCTGTGAAACTTCTATAAAGAACTATATGCCACCAAGGTAGAGAATCTGGAAGAAATGGAACAATTCCTAGAAGCATATGCCCTTCCAAAACTGAACCAAGAAGAACTACAAAATCTAAATGCACCAATCACAGACAATGAAATTGGAACCATTATTAAGAACCTCCCCAACAACAAAAGTCCTGGACCAGATGACTTCACAAACGAATTCTACAAAACTTTCAGGAAACAGTTAGTACCCATACTTCTTAAGCTTTTCCATAAGATTGAAGAAACAGGAATACTCCCTTCACCTTCTATGAAGCCAACATCACCGTGATACCAAAAGCTGATAGGGACAGAACAAAAAAGGATAACTACATACCAATATCTCTGATGAACATAGATGCCAAAATATTAAACAAGATCTTGGCCAACTGGATACAGCAGCACATCAAAAAGATTGCTCATCACGACCAAGTGGGATTCATCCCAGGAATGCAAGGCTGGCTCAACATCCGTAAGTCAATCAATGTCATTCACCACATCAATAAAAGCATAGCCAAAAACCACATGATTATCTCAATAGATGCAGGGAAAGCCTTTGACAAAATCCAACACCCATTCATGCTCAAAAATCTACAAAAAATGGGAATAGATGGGAAATTCCTCAAGATAGTGGAGTCTATATATAGCAAACCTACAGCCAACATCATATTCAATGGACAGAAGCTGAAAGCATTCCCCCTCAGATCGGGGACTAGACAGGGTTGTCCAATGTTACTGTTACTCTTCAACATAGTATTGGAAGTTCTTGGCATAGCAATCAGGCAAGAGAAAGAAATCAAAAGAATACAGATTGCAAGAGAAGAAGTCAAGCTCTCACTATTTGCAGATGATATGATAGTATACATAGAAAACCCTAAAGAATCCAGCAGAAAACTACTGGAAGTTATTAGGCAATATAGCAAGGTATCAGTCTACAAAATCAGTGTACAAAAATCAGTGGCATTTCTTTATGCAAACACTAAATCTGAAGAAGAAGACATCCAGAAATCACTCCCAATTACTGTTTTGCAGAACCAATCTAATACCTAGGAATAAAGTTGACCAAAGAAGTGAAAGACTTGTATGCTGAAAACTATGAGTCGCTACTCAAAGAAATAGAAACTGATACCAAGAAATGGAAAGATATCCCATGCTCATGGATCGGAAGAATAAATATCATCAAAGTGAATATTCTCCCCAGAGCCATATACAAATTTAATGCAATACCCATCAAAGTTCCACCAAGCTTCTTTAATAGAATAGAACAAACACTACAATCATTTATCTGGAACCTGAAAACACCTAGAATTGCCAAAACCATCTTAAGGAAAAGAAACAGAAATGGAGGCATCACACTCCCAGACCTTAAACTATATTATAAAGCCATCATCATCAAAACAGCATGGTACTGGAACAAAAATAGGCACACAGACCAGTGGAACAGAATTGAAAGCCCAGAAATAAATCCCCACACCTATGGACATCTAATCTTTGATAAGGGGGCCCAAAGCATTAAATGGAAAAAGGAGGCTCTCTTCAATAAATGGTGCTGGGAAAAGTGGGTTGTAACATGCAGAAGAATGAAATTGAACCACTTTATCTCACCAGAAACAAAAATCAACTCCAAATGGATCAAAGACCTAGATGTCAGACCAGAAACAATCAAATACTTAGAGGAAAACATTGGTAAAACACTTTCCCACCTACACCTCAAGGACATCTTTGATGAATCAAACCCAATTGCAAGGAAGACTAAAGCAGAAACAAACCAATGGGACTACATCAAATTGAAAATCTTCTGCACATTCAAAGAGACTATTAAACAAACAGAGAGACCCCTCACAGAATGGGAGAAGATCTTCACATGCCATACATCAGACAAGAAACTAATCACCAAAATATATAAAGAGCTCAGCAAACTTAGCACCAAAAAAGCAAATGACCCCATCGAAAAATGGGCAGAGGATATGAACAAAACATTCACCTCCGAGGAGATCCAAAAGACTAACAAACATATGAAAAACTGCTCTAGGTCACTGATTGTCAGATAAATGCAAATCAAGACAACACTAAGATACCACCTCACTCCTGTAAGAATGGCATGCATCAAAAAGGACAGCAGCAACAAATGCTGGAGAGGTTGTAGGGACAGAGGAACCCTTTTACATTGCTGGTGGGAATGTAAAGTGGTATAGCCTCTGTGGAGAGCAGTCTGGAAAACTCTCAGAAGGCTTGACATGGACCTTCCATATGATCCAGTAATTCCTCTCCTGGGGTTATACCCCAAGGACTCCATAACACCCAACTAAAAAGAGTTGTGTACTCCTATGTTCATAGCAGCACAATTCATAATAGCTAAAATCTGGAAGCAACCCAGGTGCCCAACAACAGATGAGTGGCTGAGAAAGCTGTGGTATATATACACAATGGAATACTATGCAGCTATCAAGAACAATGAACCAGCTTGGACAGAACTCTCTGACCCAGCTTGGACAGAGCTAGAAGGAATTATGTTAAGTGAGCTAAGTCAGAAAGATAAAGATGAGTATGGGATGATCCCACTCATCAACAGAAGATGAGTAAGAAGATCTGAAAGGGAAACTAAAAGCAGGACCTGATCAAATTGTAAGTAGGGCACCAAAGTAAAAACCTTGTGGTGAGGGGTAGACATGCAGCTTCCTGGGCCAGTGATGGGTGGGAGTGGGTGGGAGAGATGGGTCACAGACTTTTGGTGGTGGGAGTGGTGTTTATGTATACTCCTAGTAAAATGTAGTCATATAAATCACTAGTTAATTAATACGAGAGGGGGAAAATTAATTGTATGTCTCGAAGTTTTTCAAAACACAGACTGAATCTTTTTAATATATAGGCTGTGTAATTGATATGCAGACTACTCTCTCAAAAGCCTAGAACAAGTAGATCAGAAGCAACCAATAGCACAGCATATACATACTATATATATATATATATATATATATATATACTGGGTACTGTACAGCAAACCCTAACAAAAGGACTTTTCAAACTTAACCCAATTACCAAATAATGTGATGATAACATTAACTATCCCTTGTCTTTTTGAACCCTAAGACAGCAGGAACCTCACATCTCCACTATAGTGCCCCTACTTCCCCCAGTCCTGGAACCCTTGGATAGGGCCCACTTTCACGTATGCCTCTCCCAATCCATATCAAATAATATTGCATCTGCCGATCACAACCTAACCAACACAACGATTGCCACCTCAACATGCTTCACTTCAGACTATGTCCAGAGACTTCACGTGTGGAATGATAACCCTTCAGCTTCATTACTCGGGTGATACCTTTCGTTTTATAGTACACTCTGATTTCATCTCAGGTGGTTCACTTTCTAACAAAGTCCCAAAACCTAGATATACACCAGTTTCTGTGAGAGAGAGCTTATGTTCACACGTATCCATAAACTACTGCAAAATATATACCTGAAAGCAGAAGTACACTAGAGTTTGCAGTGAGTACCTCCCTAACACTTCCTCTCCACTATTCCAAGCTTGGGATCCATGATTGCTCAACAAATTGTTTGGCTTCGTATGTTAACTCTCTTTTCAATCACCAGGTTCCAGATGCCACCAGGATGCTGGCCAGGCTTTCCTGGATTGAAGACCCCACCAATGTGTCCTGGAGCTCAGCTTCCCCAGAGACACACCTTACTAGGGAAAGAGAGAGGCAGACTGTGAGTATGGACTGACCAGTCAATGCCCATGTTCAGCGGGGAAGCAATTACAGAAGCCCGACCTTCTACCTTCTGCAACCCACAATGACCCTGGTCCATGCTCCCAGAGGGCTAGAGAATGGGAAAGCTGTCAGGGGAGGGGTTGGTATATGGAGATTGGGTGGTGGGAATTGTGTGGAATTGTACCCCTCCTACCCTATGGTTTTGTTCATTAATCCTTTCTTAAATAAAAAAAAAAGAAATTGTACACCTGTCAAGCATGCCAATGTAGTACTTGTTGCATTGAATAGGTTGGGATCAGCAAGTGCAGTATCAGTTGGTATGAACTGAGAGAAGCATGCAGGAAAGTGTGCCCCATCTTAGAGCTTCCAGGACTGGGGGAAATATAGGCTCTATAGAGGAAGTGGGGAGTTCCTGCTGTCTTGGGGTTTAAGGAGACAATAGATAGTTATTGCTATAATCACATTATTTAGCAATTGAGTTAACTTTGAAAGATACCACTTTTAGAATTTGCTATATCATACATGACCTCACCATAATTTGTCCTTTGATGTTATATATATATATATATATATATATATATATATATATATATATATATATATATATATATATATATATATATTATAAAGTATCGCCACCAGTTGCTTCTATTCTCTTGGTCTAAGCTTTTAGAAGAGTCAACACTTCAACAACTCAGCCTATGGTCTGTGCATAAAAAAGCTTCAGACATTCAATATATTTGTCCCCTATCATATTAATTAAATAGTGATTTATATGACTACAAGTAAATAGGAGTGTACATAATCACCATTTCCACCACCAAAAGACTGTGTCCTATCCTGTCCTCTCCCCCCGCCAACCCTCATCCCCCCAACCCCTGTGAAACTGAACATCCACCCTCACCTTCAACTCAGAGATTTTTACTTTGGTGTCCTACTCCAAATTCAGTCAAATCCTGTTTTGAGTTTCCCTTTCTGTTCTTCTTTCTCAAATTCTGTTTATGGGTGGGATCATCCCATACTTGTCTTTATCTTTCTGACTTAGCTCACTTAACATAATTCCTTCTAGCTCCATCCAAGATGGGTCAGAGAAGGTGGGTTCATTGCTCTTAATAGCTGTGTAGTATTCCATTGTGTGTATATATATATATATATATATATATATATATATATATATATATATACCACAGCTGAACATGGGTGTTGACAAGTTGATCCATACTCCCAACCTGTCTCTCCCTTTCCCTAATGGGGCAAAGCTCTGGGGAAGCAGGACTCCAGGACACATTGGGTGGGGTCTTCTGCCCAAGGAAGTCCGGGTGGCATCACGGTAGCATCTGGAACCTGGTGGTTGAGAAAAATTAACATATAAAGTGAAACATGTTGTTGACTAATCATGAACCTAGAGGCTGGAATATTGCAAATGAGGATTTGTGATCTCTGTTTTAGAAACAGCTAGTAGGTCTATAACAGGTATATTCCAAGGAGCCCATGATTTTATATTAGTTTTTGCCTGAGTCTGACATCTGACATGCAGCTGGACTATTGTCTGGGGAGATGATGTCATGACTGGAAAAAGGATTAGAAAGCTGGATAATGGAAGAGAGTAGCTCCCAAATATGGTAAAAGTATATAAATATTATTGATTGTAAACCCCCTTGATTTGATTTGGGTCCCATATTCAGCATAGGAACCTATATAATCTCTGCATCCCTGTAGATCTGAACTCACATTCCATAGTCATGAGTAGGAACATGCCAAGTTGCACTAATTTCAGGACCCATCTTCCTCAGGTGATAGATAGAATATGGTATCCAACCCCTCTTCGGAGGATGGAACGTTCTCTACCATTGTTGATCCACATTGAGGGCAAGGTACTATGGGGGCCCCTACAGGGTTCCCTTATGTTGTTCCTTATGGAAATAACCAGTGATAATGGAGAGAGGGATCTATTCGAGGTTTAGGCTCATCATGTCTGTGTGGGAATCCCAGGACTCCCCAATTAGGACTCCAGCTGATGGGGTGGCCTGATAGTGACTAAAGAGTCATCATTAAAGTATGCCAGTCTCTTGCCCTTATTCAGCTTTTGCAGTCCTTGCTTTGATAAGGTTAGCTTTGGAGTGAGTGAGGGAAGTGTAATAGAATACTTTCAAGAGGAAGGTGTCTAGGTCTAAGTACAAACTATTTCATTAGGTACTTTATGGAGTCATTTAGGTCTTTTTACTTGCATGCTTCATTTATTGGCTCACTGCAAACTATTGTGAACTTTTGTTTTAAGGTATACACTTTCCCCTAATTTATGGATACATGTGTACATATGCACTATCGCATGGGGCCCGGTCTATATCTATGTTTTGAGGCTGTTTCTATTTTCCCTACTGGAGTAGAGCTGTGGAGAGGAGAGGTTCCAGGACACATTGATGAGGTTGTCTGCCCAGACAAGTCAGGATGGAATCATGGTAGCATCTGCCACTTGGTGTCTGGAAGGTCTTTCTCATTCTCCATGTAGGACCCTCTTCAGACAAAACTGACTCTTTCACCTTGACCATACCTATAGTCTCTACTAACTAGCTTCATGGGATAAAATTCTAATGAAAGAGTAAACTATGTAGAATTTCTTTCTTCTCTGGAATTCTCTTTAGTGTATGGGTTTGTGTTGATTTGATAAGTATGTGTTACATGTTAGGTGTAATACTGAAGAAGTCCAAGTAAAGTAATTTAACTCAAAAGACATTCCAAACAGTAAGTGCTATTTCAGCTTTATATGGAGCATGTCAACTGTAAGTAAGTTGGTTTTAGCAGGTTAGGTGCTCACCAAGGGGAAAAGATTCTGCTGCTTATACAGTAGTGTATCACCCTAAATGCAACTGCTCTTGACAACTGCCTATGACAAGCCTATATTTTCTGCCAAGGTTCCATGTACATGAATTTAAGTGTATAACTCATTTCCTACCTTTATGTCTACAAGAGTAATGTAAAGTCTTTATGGATGAAACTGACTCACATGGTCTAAAGAGAACAATATTGATATTACAGTAAAGAAACAGCTGAAGATTAAGAAGCCCCTTCTTTTGTGAAACTAGTCATTTCTTTATTATTTAGTGTCCCTCCTCTCTCTCTCTCTCTCTCTCTCTCTGTGTGTGTGTGTGTGTGTCTGTCTCTCTTTCCCAAAGTCCCATTCTTTCTTAATAATAATATCAACTGCTATACGTTCTTTCTCACCATCTTTATGAGTTCTGATGTCACCTGAAATAATATTGATCTATCACTGACTTCCATAATTACTCTAATATCACCTGTATTCATAACTACTAAATTTGGAGGCCTCTAAATTAGGAGAACAGTCTTCTGAATATCCCAAGTTTTCTAAAGAGAAGGCAGTTTCTTTTTCCCAATCAACATTGCCCCTCTGAGTATGAGCTCAGAATGTGAACTAGAAAAAAAAAACTGAATGACTAAAACTTCACAGTCAATTACCTTGACTGGGTTTTTGGAAAGAAAGCTTTACTAAATAAGCCTTTGGGTTTAGTGTGGCTTTCCAACAAATGCTAATCATCACTTGGCTCTGTTAAAAGCACACCACCTACTTCAACCTAGACTTAGAGAATCATAACCATTATGTGGGTGATTGGGGTTAGTCTCGCTGAGCAGTCTGAAAGCCTCATGATAGATCTAGTGGTACAGCATCCTAGGATAGCAGCATTGAGAGTATCTTTAGAGATCATATGAGTTCATTCCCTAAGCAAATGGGAATTAGACCTAGAGACATAAGATCAACCGTCACACAGCATTTTTATTAGTTATTTAATATTGATTTACAAAATTATAGGATAGTAAGGGTTTTATTTCTTATAGTTTCCACCACCAGAGTACTGTGTCCCTATTCCCTCCATTGCAAACTGCAGTAGTTCTCCCAAGGTCACAGATATGGGAAGGGAAAAAAAATTAACAAGAGATCAAAGGTCCCAAAGGAAAAAGTAAAGGCAAAGTCTTGTTGGAAAGGATGCTTTGAAATGAAAGTTCTTAAGTCCAGGAGGTAACACAAGATCTGGGGGAGAGGAAAGTGACTAAGCATAACACAGCACAACATCTTGAGGGTCTGGACCACTGCACCTGTGTATTATCCTCCCCAGGACCAATTCTTTCTTCCCCCGCCCCTCCAGGGTTACTGCTGGAGCTCGGTGGCTGCACTACAAATTCACTACTCCTGGAGGCCATTTTCTCCCATTTTTGTTGCCCTTGTTGTTGCCCTTGTTATTGCCCTTATTGTTATTGTTGCCATTGATGTTGTTGGATAAGACAGAGAGAAATCAAGAGAGAAGGGGAGACAGAGAAGGGGAGAGAAAGATAGACACCCGCAGACCTGTTTCACCGCTTGTGAAGCGGCTCCCCTACAAGTGAGGAGCCAGGGGCTCAAACTGGGATCCTTACTCCAGTCCTTGTGCTTTGCGCCACCTGCACTTAACCTGCTGCACTACTGCCCAACCCCCCAGGGCTCTCTTTTATAAAGGACATCAGCACGCTGCCTCTGTAACTGCAAGGGTCCAAGTACGATACCATCACCCTGGACAGCCTCCCCCACCAACTACTGTGTTATCAAGGGTAAACAGACTACATGTATTCTGTTGTAGGGCTGTGACCTGGAACTCTTGGTTTATCTGCTCTTTCTTTTTGTCTTGACTTGCAAGTTGGAAATGAGTGAAATAGGCTGTCTGGTGGTTTTTACCCTGTCCCTTGCCCACTTAACTCCTGAATGGCTACGCAGTCCAATTGACTTTGGACTTTAATTTCATTTGCAAATGTTGTGATAATTTCTGTTATTTGTTGTTGTCTATCTCAATTTTGTTACTTCGGTTATTTGTTGTAATATGTTATAATTTTGTTACAACAAAATATAGTCTATATAGCCTATATAGTTAAGTAGTATATACTAGCCAAATAGTCAAGGCTTTACTTTATTATGTTAAGCAAAACAAATGAGCTTTTCTCCATACCTAGGGTTTGCAATGTCAGGATTCCACCCTTACAGAAAACTCATGATTGCTTTAAAACTCAAGTTTTGCATGATTGATGTGATGTTAACCTTTGCACCTGATGTTTATTGATGTGACCTTAACCTTTTCAATTAATGCTAATTGATGTGACCTTAACCTTTTCACCTAATACTGATATGACCTTAACCTTTTTCAGCTGATGCTAATTGATGTGACCTTAGCCTTTGCACCTGATGCTAATTGATGATGTATAAAGGGTGTTTAGAGCAGCAATAAAAGCAAAAACAGAAGAAAAAAAAAAAGAAGACTGCTCTTTCACCCAGCTACTACATTTTCTAGTCATTCCAGTACCTAGAAAAGATTTGACATGGTCCAGAAGGTGGAGCAGTGGATAAATCATTTGATACTTAAGCATGAGGTCCTGAGTTCAATCCCTGGCAGCACATGTACCAGAATAATGTCTGGCTCTCTCTCTCTCTCTCTTTCTCACTCTCTCTCTCTCTCTCTATCTCACTCTCTCTCTCTCTCTCTTTCTCCCTCCCTTTTTCTCTCCCTTTCTCTCTCTCCCTATCTTTCTCATTGATGAATAAATAAAATCTTTTTTAAAAAAAGAAGATATTTGACATCTAAAGAAATTTAAATTTTATATTTGTAAGGGATGCTTGTTTGATTTTATTTTTAGATGTGAGCACTGCTCAACTCTGCCTTATGGCAGTACTAGGGCTTGAGCTTGGGAGCTTTGGAGCCTCATGCATGAAAAGCTTTTTGCAAAACCATTATGTTGCCTCCCCAGCCTGATATGTTTTGACTCAAGTAAAATAAAAATATAAATGACCATATATCATTTATGACCATATTTACATGTAATTGAGGTTTTCAAGAAGAAACTTTAAAACACTAGTAGATATTCCAAAGCAAAAACTAGACCAAAATAACTGAACTATGGATATTCTTGCCTGACTGCTCTGACCTGTCTTCTAATTTCAGGCAACCAATCAAGCAGCATGGATGCCAATTTTATAGTAATCTCTAGAACTAATTAAACTTCTAGAGATTTGTCTATTAATTTGGGACACTTGGAGTCAGTCCCTGGTAACATTACTGTGTGTCCTGAAATCCAAGTTTTTTTTTTTTTTTTAATTTTTTTATTTAAGAAAGGATTAGTGAACAAAAGCATAAGGTAGGAGCGGTACAACTTCACACAATTCCCACCACCCAATCCCCATAACCCACCCCCTCCCATGGTAGCTTTCCCATTCTCTGTCCCTCTGGGAGCATGGACGCAGGGTCGTTGAGGGTTGCAGAAGGTAGAAGGTCTGGCTTCTGTAATTGCTTCCCCGCTGAACATGGGCGTTGATTGGTCAGTCCATACCCCCAGTCTGCCTCTCTCTTTCCCTAGTAGGGTGTGTCTCTGGGGAAGCTGAGCTCCAGGACACATTGGTGGGGTCTTCAATCCAGGGAAGCCTAGCCAGCATCCTGGTGGCATCTGGAACCTGGTGATTGAAAAGAGAGTTAACATATGAAGCCAAACAGTTTGTTGAGCAATCATGGATTCCAAGCTTGGAATAGTGGAGAGGAAGTGTTAGGGAGGTACTCACTGCAAACTCTAGTGTAATCCTGCTTTCAGGTATATATTTTGCAGTAGTTTATGGATACGTGTGCACATAAGCTCTCTCTCACAGAAACTGGTGTATATCTAGGTTATGGGACTTTGTTAGAAAGTGAACTACCTGAGATGAAATTAGAGTGTACTATTAAAGGAAAGGTCTCACCCGAGTAATGAAGCTGAAGGGTTGTCATTCCACACGTGAAGTCTCTGGATACAGTCTGAGGTGAAGCATGTTGAGATGGCAATCGTTGCTTTGGTTAGGTTGTGATCGGCGGATGCAATATTATTTGGTTTGGATTGGGAGATGCATACGGGAAAGTGGGCCCTATCCAAGGGTGCCAGGACTGGGGGAAGTAGGGGCTCTATAGTGAAGATGTGAGGTTCCTGCTGTCTTAGGGTTCAAAAAGACAATCGATAGTTAATATTATCATCACATTATTTGTTAATTGGGTTAACTTTGAAAAGTCCCTTTGTTATGGTTTGCTGGACAGTACCCAGTATCTTGTATATAGCTGTGCTATTGGAAGCTTCTAATCTACTTGGTCTAGGCTTTTGAGAGAGTCCGCATATCAAATACATAGCCTATATATTAAAAAGATTTAGTTTGTCTTTTGAGAAACTTTGAGAAATACAATTGATTTCCCCCTCTCATATTAATTAACTACTGATTTATATGTCTACATTTTGCTAGGAGTGTACATAAAAACCATTCCCACCACCAAAGGACTGTGACCCATCCCTCCCGCCCACTCCCACCCCCAACTGGCCCAGGAAGCTACATGTCTACCCCTCACCACTGGGTTTTTACTTTGGTGCCCTACTTACAATTTGATCAGGTCCTGCTTTTAGTTTCCCTTTCAGATCTTCTAAGTCAGCTTCTGTTGATGAGTGGGATCATCCCATACTCATCTCTATCTTTCTGACTTAGTTCACTTAACATAATTCCTTCTAGCTCTGTCCAAGATGGGTCAGAGAAGGTGGGTTCATTGTTCTTCATAGCTGCATAGTATTCCATTGTGTATATATACCACAGCTTTCTCAGCCACTCATCTGTTGTTGGGCACCTGGGTTACTTCCAGGTTTTAGCTATTATGAATTGTGCTGCTATGAACATAGGAGTACACAACTCTTTTTGGTTGGGTGTTATGGAGTACTTGGGGTATAACCCCAGGAGAGGAATTATTGGGTCATATGGAAGGTCCATGTCTAGCCTTCTGAGAGTTTTCCAGACTGGTCTCCACAGAGGCTGTACCAGTTTACATTCCCACCAGCAATGTAAAAGGGTTCCTCTGTCCCCACATCCTCTCCAGCATTTGTTGCTGCTGTCCTTTTTGATGCATGCCATTCTTACAGGAGTGAGATGGTATCTTAGTGTTGTCTTAATTTGCATTTCTCTGACAATCAGTGACCTAGAGCAGTTTTTCATATGTTTGTTAGCCTTTTGGATCTCCTCTGTGGTGAATGTTTTGTTCATTTCCTCTGCCCATTTTTGGATGGGGTCATTTGCTTTTTTGCGGCTAAGTTTGCTGAGTTCTTTATATATTTTGGTGATTAGTTTCTTGACTGATGTCTGGCATGTGAAGATCTTCTCCCATTCTGTGAGGGGTCTCTCTGTTTGTTTAATAGTTTCTTTGGATGTGCAGAAGCTTTTCAATTTGATGTAGTCCCATTGGTTTGTTTCTGCTTTAGTCTTCCTTGCAATTGGGTTTGATTCATCAAAGATGTCCTTGAGGTATAGGTGGGAAAGTGTTTTACCAATGTTTTCCTCTAAGTATTTGATTGTTTCTGGTCTGACATCTAGGTCTTTGATCCATTTGGAGTTGATTTCTGTTTCTGGTGAGATAAAGTGGTTCAATTACATTCTTCTGCATGTTTCAACCCAGGTTTCCCAGCACGATTTATTGTAGAGAGCCTCCTTTTTCCATTTAATACTTTGGGCCCCCTTATCAAAGATTAGATGCCCATAGGTGTTGGGATTTACTTCTGAGCTTTCAATTCTGTTCCACAGGTCTGTGTGCCTATTTTTGTTCCAGTACCATGCTGTTTTGATGATGATGGCTTTATAATATAGTTTAAGTTCTGGGAGTTTGATGCCTCCATTTCTGTTTCTTTTCCTTAAGATGGTTTTGGCAATTCTAGGTGTTTTCAGGTTCCAGATAAATGATTGTAGTGTTTGTTCTATTCTCTTAAAGAAGCCTGGTGGAACTTTTTTTTTTTTTTTTTTTTTTTTTTTTTTTTTTTCTGTGGAAATCTTTCCTTTTATTTTTAATTGACTTCTTGAGTACAATGAAACTGGGCCACAAAAGGAGCGAGCTATCTGATATGGCACTAAAGGGAGATGGATGATCTGGGATTGGTAAAGTCAGATTTGGAAACAGGACAGCCTCAAAGATTCAAATCCTGCTGGTCTTGCCCCTTTAACAGTACAGAATAGCTAGGATCCACTAAGGACTTTGTTCTGCCAGGAGAGTTAAGAAACCTGGTCCCAGAAATGGGACACTTCAATCCCCTTCCTGATTCCCCTAAATCTAGCTCCAGGCTTCCCTGACCTCCAGCACTGTGACCTGTATAAAAGGCTGGCATTCCTTGAGATGGAGGGGGGGTGAGTTAGTAAATTCTAACCATTGACTGGTAGTTCAAATGACAATAAAGCAAATTCCCCTTCATGTAAAAGCTGATGTGACAGAAGTTTAACTTTCTGTGCCACCAGGTAGTGGACCCTCTTTTGGCTTTAGTAACAGAATGTCTTTCTGGCCACGGAGCTCCACAATTATTATCAGTAAATATTGTACCTTACAGCAATGGAATTTTGTTGCTGTGAGTTAGGAAACAGGAATACTAGTGAGTAAACTCATGGGCCTGAGCAAGCTCTGCTTTTCTGAACTGCTATGCCTGCTTTCCTCACTTTTTCTGCTTCTGAAAATGTCAGGCTGTCAACCCAACTTTTCTGAAGTTCTTTTTTTTTTTTTTTTTTTTTTTTATTTATTTAAATTTTTAATTTAAGAAAGGATTAGTGAACAAAGGCATAAGGTAGGAGGGGTACAACTCCACACAATTCCCACCACCCAATCCCCATAACCCACCCTCTCCCATGATAGCCTTCCCATTCTCTAGCCCTCTGGGAGCATGGACCCAGGGTCGTTGAGGGTTGCAGAAGGTAGAAGGTCTGGCTTCTGTAATTGCTTCCCTGCTGAACATGGGTGTTGACTGGTCGGTCCATACTCCCAGTCTGCCTCTCTCTTTCCCTAGTAAGGTGTGTCTCTGGGGAAGCTGAGCTCCAGGACACATTGGTGGGGTCCTCAATCCAGGGAAGCCTAGCCAGCATCCTGGTGGCATCTGGAACCTGGTGATTGAAAAGAGAGTTAACATACAAAGCCAATCAATTTGTTGAGCAAACATGGATCCCAAGATTGGAATAGTGGAGAGGAAGTGTTGGGGAGGTACTCACTGCAAACTCTAGTGTAATGCTGCTTTCAGGTATATATTTTGCAGTAGTTTATGGATACGTGTGCACATACGCTCTCTTTCACAGAAACTGGTATATGTCTAGGTTATGGGACTTTGTTAGAAAGTGAACTACCTGAGATGAAATTAGAGTGTACTATAAAAGGAAAGGTCTCACCCGAGTAATGAAGCTGAAGGGTTGTCACTCCACACGTGAAGTCTCTGGATACACTCTGAGGTGAAGCATGTTGAGATGGCAATCGTTGCTTTGGTTAGGTTGTGATCGGCGGATGCAATATTATTTGGTATGGAATGGGAGAAGCATACGGGAAAGTGAGCCCTATCCAAGGGTGCCAGGACTGGGGGAAGTAGGGGCTCTATAGTGAAGATGTGAGGTTCCTGCTGTCTTAGGGTTCAAAAAGACAATCAATAGTTAATATTACCCACACATTATTTGTTAATTGAGTTAACTTTGAAAAGTCCCTTTGTTATGGTTTGCTGTACAGTACCCAGTATCTTGTATATAGCTGTGCTATTGGAAGCTTCTAATCTACTTGGTCTAGGCTTTTGAGAGAGTCCGCATATCAAATACGTAGCCTATCTATTAAAAAGATTCAGTTTGTCTTTTGAGAACCTTTGAGACATACAATTGATTTCCCCCTCTCATATTAATTAACTACTGATTTATATGACTACATTTTGCTAGGAGTGTACATAAACACCATTCCCATCACCAAAGGACCGTGACCCATCCCTCCCGCCCATTCCCACCCCCCACTGGCCCAGGAAGCTACATGTCTACTCCTCACCACTGGGTTTTTACTTTGGTGCCCTACTTACAATTTGATCAGGTCCTGCTTTTAGTTTCCCTTTCAAATCTTCTAAGTCAGCTTCTGTTGATGAGTGGGATCATCCCATACTCATCTTTAACTTTCTGACTTAGTCCACTTAACATAATTCCTTCTAGCTCTGTCCAAGATGGGTCAGAGAAGGTGAGTTCATTGTTCTTGATAGCTGCATAGTATTCCATTGTGTATATATACCACAGCTTTCTCAGCCATTCATCTGTTGTTGGGCACCTGGGTTGCTTCCAGGTTTTAGCTATTATGAATTGTGCTGCTATGAACATAGGAGTACACACCTCTTTTTGGTTGGGTGTTATGGAGTCCTTGGGGTATAACCCCAGGAGAGGAATTATTGGGTCATATGGAAGGTCCATGTCTAGCCTTCTGAGGGTTTTCCAGACTGCTCTCCACAGAGGCTGTACCAATTTACATTCCCACCAGCAATGTAAAAGGGTTCCTCTGTCCCCACATCCTCTCCAGCATTTGTTGCTGCTGTCCTTTTTGATGTATGCCATTCTTACAGGAGTGAGGTGGTATCTTAGTGTTGTCTTAATTTGCATTTCTCTGACAATCAGTGACCTAGAGCAGTTTTTCATATGTTTGTTAGCCTTTTGGATCTCCTCTGTGGTGAGTGTTTTGTTCATTTCCTCTGCCCATTTTTGGATGGGGTCATTTGCTTTTTTGTGGCTAAGTTTGCTGAGCTCTTTATATATTTTGGTGATTAGTTTCTTGTCTGATGTCTGGCATGTAAAGATCTTCTCCCATTCTGTGAGGGGTCTCTCTGTTTGTTTAATAGTTTCTTTGGATGTGCAGAAGCTTTTCAATTTGATGTAGTCCCATTGGTTTGTTTCTGCTTTGGTCTTCCTTGCAATTGGGTTTGATTCATCGAAGATATCCTTGAGGTGTAGATGGGAAAGTGTTTTACCAATGTTTTCCTCTAAGTATTTGATTGTTTCTGGTCTGACATCTAGGTCTTTGATCCATTTGGAGTTGATTTTTGTTTCTGGTGAGATAAAGTAGTTCAATCTCATTCTTCTGCATGTTTCAACCCAGTTTTCCCAGCACCATTTATTGAAGAGAGCCTCCTTCTTCCATTTAATCCTTTGGGCCCCCTTATCAAAGATTAGATGCCCATAGGTGTTGGGATTTACTTCTGGGCTTTCAATTCTGTTCCACTGGTCTGTGTGCCTATTTTTGTTCCAGTACCATGCTGTTTTGATGATGATGGCTTTATAATATAGTTTAAGGTCTGGGAGTGTGATGCCTCCATTTCTGTTTCTTTTCCTCAAGATGGTTTTGGCAATTCTAGGTGTTTTCAGGTTCCAGATAAATGATTGTAGTGTTTGTTCTATTCTCTTAAAGAAGCTTGGTGGAACTTTGATGGGTATTGCATTAAATTTGTATATGGCTCTGGGGAGAATGTTCATTTTGATGATATTTATTCTTCCAATCCATGAGCATGGGATATCTTTCCATTTCTTGGTATCAGTTTCTATCTCCTTGAGTAGCGACTCATAGTTTTCAGCATACAAGTCTTTCACTTCTTTGGTCAACTTTATTCCTAGGTATTTGATTGATTTTGCTGAAACAGTGAATGGGAGTGATTTCTGGATGTCTTCTTCTTCAGATTTAGTGTTTGCATAAAGAAATGCCACTGATTTTTGTACATTGATTTTGTAGCCTGATACCTTGCTATATTGCCTAACAACTTCCAGTGATTTTCTACTGGATTCTTTAGGTCTTTCTATGTATACTATCATATAATCTGCAAATAGTGAGAGCTTGACTTCTTCCCTTCCAATCTGTATCCCTTTGATTTCTTTCTCTTGCCTGATTGCTATGGCATGAACTTCCAATACTATGTTGAAGAGTAACGGTGACAGTGGACAGCCCTGTCTAGTCCCCGATCTGAGGGGGAATGCTTTCAGCTTCTGTCCATTGAGTATGATGTTGGCTGTAGGTTTGCTATATATAGACTCCACTATCTTGAGGAATTTCCCATCTATTCCCATTTTTTGTAGAGTTTTGAGCATGAATGGGTGTTGGATTTTGTCAAAGGCTTTCTCTGCATCTATTGAGATAATCATGTGGTTTTTGGCTTTGCTTTTATTGATGTTATGAATGACATTGATTGATTTACGGATGTTGAACCAGCCTTGCATTCCTGGGATGAATCCCACTTGGTCATGATGAACAATCTTTTTGATGTGTTGCTGTATCCGGTTGGCCAAGATCTTGTTTAATATTTTGGCATCTATGTTCATCAGAGATATTGGTCTGTAGTTTTCCTTTTTTGTTGTGTCCCTATCAGCTTTTGGTATCAGGATGATGTTGGCTTCATAAAAGGTGGAAGGAAGTATTCCTGTTTCTTCAATCTTATGGAATAGCTTAAGAAGTATGGGTATTAACTGTTTCCTGAAAGTTTTGTAGAATTCGTTTGTGAAGCCATCTGGTCCAGGACTTTTGTTGTTGGGGAGATTCTTAATAACGGTTTCAATTTCTTTGTCTGTGATTGGTGCATTTAGATTTTGTAGTTCTTCTTGGTTCAGTTTTGGAAGTGCATAGGTTTCTAGGAATTGTTCCATTTCTTCCAGATTCTCTAGCTTGGTGGCATATAGTTCTTTATAGAAGTTTCGCAGAATTCTCTGGATTTCTGTGGTGTCAGTTGTGATATCTCCTGTATCATTTACAATTCTATTAATTTGAGTCTTTTCTCTTTTTTGTTTGGTGAGTCTGGCTAGGGGTTTGTCAATTTTGTTTAATCTTTCAAAGAACCAACATTTGGCTTCATTGATCTTTTGTATGGTTCTTTTATTTTCGATGTTGTTTATTTCTGCTCTAACTTTAGTGATTTCTGTCCTTCTGGTTGCTTTAGGGTTCCTTTGTTCCTCTTCCTCTAAGTCCTTGAGGTGTATAGTAAGGTCGTTCATTTGGGCTTCTTCTTGGTGTTTAATATGTGATTGTATGGCTATAAGTTTCCCTCTCAGTACTGCTTTCGCTGTGTCCCAAATATTTTGATAGGTTGTATCTTCGTTTTCATTAGTTTCCAGGAACATTTGAATTTCCTATTTGAGTGAGTCTCTGACCAAGTGGTTCTTAAGGAGCATGTTGTTTAGTTTCCAAATTCTATGTCTTTTAATAATTTTCCGTTTGTTGTTAAAAGTTAGTTTTACTCCACTGTGGTCTGAGAAGATACTTGGGATGATTTCAATGCTCTTGAATTTATTGATGCTGTCTTTGTGGCCTAACATGTGGTCCATCCTTGAGTATGTGTTATGTGGATTTGAATAGAAGGTGTATTCCAGTTTTTTGGGGTGGAAGAGTCTGAAAATGTCCAAGAGGTCTAGTCTGTCAATCTCTTCATTCAATTCTCTTGTATCTTTATTGGTTCTCTGCTTTGTTGATGTGTCTAAGTGTGAGAGTGGGGTATTGAAGTTTCCCACTATTATTGTATTACTATTGATGTATTTTTGAAATTCTTTCAGTAAGTGCTTGGCTTATTTAGATGGTCCCTCATTGGGTGCATAGATGTTAATGATTGTTAAGTCTTTTTGGATGATTGAGCCTCTAATCATTATGTAATGTCCTTGCCTATCTTTTATTACTTTATTTAATTTAAAATCTATCGTGTCTGAGATGAGAATGGCTGTTCCTGCCCTTTTTTGTGGACCGTTAGCCTGTATGATAGTTTTCCATCCTTTCACTTTAAGTCTGTGTTTATCTTGTTGTGACAGATGGGATTCTTGCAAGCAGCATATGGTTGGGTTATGTTTTCTGATCCATCCCCCCACCCTGTGCCTTTTGATGGGTGAGTTTAAGCCATTGACATTTATTGATATTATGGATTTAATGTATTGTAGTGCCATTGTTCTAAAAAACAATTTGTTTACTCTGATATATTGCAAGTATTATAGTGATGTTCTTGTTTATAAGAGGTCTTTTAGTACCTCTTTCAGGGCCGGCTTGGTGATAGTTGCCTCCTTTAACTGTTGTTTGTCTAAGAAGGTTTTAATCCCTCCATCTAGCTTGAATGAAAGTCTAGCAGGATATATTATCCTTGGCTGAAACCCTTTTTCATTCAGGGCTCCATAGATATCTTGCCACTCCCTTCTGGCTTTTAGAGTTTGAGTTGAGAAATCTGCAGATAGTCTTATGGATTTTCCCCTGTATGTGACTTTTTGTTTCTCTCTTGCAGCCTTTAGGATCCTTTCTTTATCCTTACTTCTTCTCATTGTGACTATGATGTGTCTTGGTGTCTTCAGGTCTGGGTTGATTCTGTTTGGTGCTCTCTGCGCCTTTTGAACCTTGATATCCTTTCTATTATTCAGGTCTGAGAAGTTTTCTTGTATTATTTCCTCTAGAATGTTTTCTTCCCCTTCCTCTCTTTCTTCCTCTGGCAGGCCAATTATACGAATGTTACTTCTTTTGAGATCATTCCATATGTCTCTGTTGTTGTTTTCAGTGTCTCTCAATCTCTTTTTAAGCTCTTTCACCTCTTTCTTAGTTTTCTCTAACTCATCCTCTGTCTGACTAATTCTGTTTTCTGCTTCTGTTAGTCTGCTTTCCCTTGCCTCAGCTTCTTTCTTCATTACAGCTATTTCAGCTTTCAGTTCTCTAATTGCCTCAAGATAATCAGTATTTTCCTTGGGGGTCTCAACTGTTGTTTCCCTAATACTGCCATTCCTTTCCTCCAATGTTGTTTTCATTTCTGTGATTAATAAGTTTATTATTGCTTGCATACTTTTCTTATCTATGGTTACTTCTGACTGATTTGTGGTTTCTTCTGGGCTCTTGTCTTCATTCATTGGGGTAGCAGTTTTATTTGTTTTTATCTACCCATTTTTTTTTATTTATGTGTTTCTCTCTTTTTTTTTTATTAATGCTCTGTTGTTCCTCAGTTGTTGTGTTTTGAGCACAAGTAACACTGTACTAAATACCTTTATGACAATTGCACTCACCAACCTCCGGAATAACAGTAGCAACTGAAGTAAATATTGAAGGAGTTTAATCGTTACCAATTAGCCAAACAATTTCTCCAGTCCGTGAAAAAATAGTAACCAAATCCCAGTGAAGAAAGTGAAACGAAAGAGAGGATAGCAAGAATAGACAGTTATGCAAATCTACTATCCAGTGTATATTCTAGGGGTAACAAGAGTGTAAAGGGAACTAGAGCAGAGATACACACATAGAGAGTCCACTCTGGGTCAGATTTCTTCCCCAAAGTAATTCACAAATTCAGAAAGGCAAAGAAGAAAGAAGTGTATGACAAGATTAAAAAAAAAAAGAGAGAGATAGAGGGAGATAAGAGAGAGAAAAGGGATAAGAAGAAGAGTTGTAATTAAAGAGCAGTGCGATCAACTTCCCAAATGTGTATCAGTGAATTTAAAAAAAAACAAACAAAAAACCCTGTTTGGTGGTATGGGGTATCCTGCTAGTAGCTGGTCCCAGGCACTGCTTATGGGGGGGGGGGGGGCGGCGGGAAGGATATGTGCTTGAAAATTAAAAGGAAGAAAAAAGAATTTTTTCCCCTACTCTAATTCTTAACCCAAATTAAGTTATAGACACCTCCTTGTTGTCACCGCTATGGCCCCTTATTGGCTGGCCTGCTAAAGGCAGAAAATCCTATTGTTTACATGAGATGTGTCCGGAGCTAGCCGCTTCTCAGTCTTCCATCTTCCGGGAAACCCCCCCCTCCAGACTTTTTTAAAGGATTTCTCAAAAATGAAAACTAGCTCCAAGTCCTTTGATCCAATGAGAGCTATACTCGAGAAGTCTTTGGATCCGCCCTCAGGGTCGCGGTGGACCCTGGAGACTCCCAAGAGGCAGCCCCCGAGCTAAAGTGCTCTCTCCAGGTCCTCTGCCCGCTGCGCTCTGCAACCGGCGAAGGAGCCGCCTTCCTGGGCTGGCGGAGGACAATGCCCGGTTCACTCGCCTTGCCCGGTGCCGCCTGGGAATTCTGGCGCCCCGCTAGTCCGTGTCACCTTTACTCTAATTCTTAACCCAAATTAAATTGTAATCACTTCTTTGGTGTGCCCCCTTATTGACTGGCCTACTAAAGGCAGAAAATCCTACCGTTGCTGACGATGCGATCAGAGCACTCGCTGTTAGCGACTTCTCAGGCCGCCATCTTCCGGCACTCCGAAATCCAAGTTTCTTTATATTTCCTGTTTACTGGAGAACTTCATGTATATGCATATGTATATATGATTTTCATTTACAAAATGAAAACACTGACAAAAACCATAGGATAAGAGGGGTACAACTCCACACAATTCCCACCACCAAAACTCCATATCCCACCCCCTCCCTGATAGCTTTCCTATTCTTTATCCCTCTGGGAGCATGGACCAAGGGACATTATGGGGTACAGACGGTGGAAGGTCTGGCTTCTGTAATTGCTTCCCTGCTGAGCATGGGCGTTGGCAGATCGATCTATACTCCCAGCCTGTCACTAAAGAACTTCTGAATGCATGGACATCCTAAAATGTTGGGTCTTCCCTATCGAGGAGCAGTTATTGTTTCTAATGCTATCATTCCTGGCTTTGCTAATCAAAAGTAGCAAGTAGATGTCAGAATTCTGAATCCTGAGAAACGAGACTGGAAGATTTTTTTTTTTTAATTATTTATTTAAGAAAGGAGACATTAACAAAACCATAGAATGAGAGGGGTATGGCAGAACACTGAGAAAAGAGAGTAGGGACATACATACAGGAATGAGAGAGGGTGGTCAAGAAGTAGGAAGTAAGAACAGGTGTTCTGTATGCTCAAGAATCCTCTAAACTGAAATAATGACCTACTGACTATAAAATACAACCCTCTCAGTCAAAGTGAGGCTTCATGACATAACTTCGGAGGTTATGGAGCCGTGGGGGAGCACAGGACCGTGGTGGATGCAATGTGAACTTTTATAACCTTCTGATTTTGAAAACCATTATTAAATTACAAATAAAAATTGACTTTTGGGGCTGGGCAGTGGCGGGTCTGGTTAAGCACACTTAACACTAAGCACAAGAACCAGTGTTCCAGGGTTCAAGCCCCCACTCCCCACCTACAGGAAAGCCACTTCAAAGGTGATTAAGCAGGTCTGCAGGTGTCTCTCTTTCTCTCCCCCTTCTTATCTCCTTGGCTCTCTCAATTTCTCTCTGTCCTATCTAATAAAAATGTGAAAGACAAAAAAAAAACAAAAAGGAAAAACTGGCCACCAGGAGCAGTGGATTCAAAGTGTCAGCACTGAGCCCCAACAGTAACCATGGTGGCAATAAAAATAAGTAATTGACTTTCTCATTCATTCTTTCAGGGGAATGTCCAGTGGTTTACATTTCTAAAAACATTGGCACTTGACTATTGGCGACTGATCCCTGTCCCCATCACTTCCTCAGTATATACCCTTGAGCAAGTCTCTAAACCACCCAGTGTTTTAGCTCAAATGTGTCCATGGGCTGGTTGTCATGATAACTTGTTTCTACTTACCCCAGAGGGAATTCTAGACTAAGGGTCAGTATTGTTATAAAGATCACTGTTACTTTATCTATAAGATCCCACAAAGTACATCTTTGTCTACTTTTACAAAAATAACTAAAGTTAGGGCAGAAATAAATAGCATTCAAAATAAGAAAACCATACAAAAGATCAATGAAAGTAAATGTTGGTTCTTTGAAAGAGTGAACAAAATGTACAAACCTTTACCCAGACTCACAAAACAAAAAAAGGGAGAAGACCCAAATAAATCAGATAATAAATGAAAGAGGAGATATCACAGAAATTCAGCATATCATGCGAGACTTCTATGAACAACTATATGCCATCAAGCTAGAGAACCTGCAAGAAATGGACGAGTTCCTAGATACATACGAACTTCCAAAATTAAGTAAAGAGGAACTAGGTAACACGAACAGCTAATGAAATTAGCTAATCACAGCTAATGAAATTGAAAGAGTTATCAAAAACCTTCCCAAAAATAAAAGTCCTGGACCAGATGGTTTTACAAATGAATTCTACAAAATCTTCAAAGAAGAAATAATACCACTACTTTTAACTTTTTTTTAATATTTATTTTATTTATTCCCTTTTGTTGCCCTTGTTGTTTTATTGTTGTAGTTATTATTGTTGTTGTCGTTGTTGGAGAGGACAGAGAGAAATGGAGAGAGGAGGGGAAGACAGAGAGGAGGAGAGAAAGATAGACACCTGCAGACCTGCTTCACCGCCTGTGAAGCGACTCCCCTGCAGGTGGGGAGCCGGGGTTCGAACCAGGATCTTTATGCCGGTCTTTGTGCTTTGCGCCACCTGCGCTTAACCCGCTGCACTACAACCCGACTCCCATAACACTACTTTTAAAAGTCTTATAGAATATTGAAGAGACTGGAATACTCCCTTCTAGCTTCTATGAAGCCAATATCACTTTGATACTAAAAGCAGACAGGGACACAACCAAAAGATAAAACTACAGACCAATATCTCTGATGAACATAGATGCTAAAATATTGAACAAAATTCTAGCCAACCAGATAACAGCAGTATATCAAAAAGATTGTTCATCATGACCAAGTGGGTTTTATCCCAGAGATGCAAAGTTGGTTTAATATATGTAAATCTATCAACATGATCCATCACGTCAATAAAAGCAAGATCAAAAACCACATGGTCATATCAATAGATGCAGAGAAGGGCTTTGACAAAATACAACATCCCTTTATGATCAAAACACTACAAAAAATGGGAATAGATGGAAAATTCCTGAAGATAGTGGAGTCTATATATATAGCAAACCTACAGCCAACATCATACTCAATGTTGAAAAACAGAGCATTTCCCCTCAGATCAGGTACTAGACAGGCCTGCCTACTCTCACCATTATTATTCAACATAGTGTTGGAAGTTCTTGCCATAGCAATCAGGCAGGAGTAAGGAATTAAAGGGATACATATTGGAAAAGAAGAAGTCAAACTCTCCCTAGTTGCAGATGACATGATAGTCTACATAGAAAAACCTAAGGAATCTAGCAAAAAGCTTTTGGAAATCATCAGGCAATACAGTAAGGTGTCAGGCTACAAAATTAACATTCAAAAGTCAGTGGCATTCCTCTAAGCAAACACAGAGTTAGAAGAAGTTGAAATCCAGAAATCAATTCCTTTTACTATAGCAATAAAAACAATAAAATATATAGGAATAAAACTAACCAAAGAAGTGGAAGACTTGTATACTGAAAATTAGGAGTCACTACTCAAGGAAATTGAAAAAGACACAAAGAAGTGGAAAGATATTCCATGTTCATGGGTTGGAAGAATTAACATAATCAAAATGAATATACTACCCAGAGCCATCTACAAATTGAATCCTATCCCCATCAAGATCTCAACCACGTATTTTAGGAGAATAGGACAAATGCTACAAATGTTTATCTGGAACCAGAAAAAGACCTAGAATTTCCAAAAGAATCCTGGGGAGAAAGAACAGAACTGTAGACATCACACTCCCAGATCTCAAATTGTATTATAGGGCCATTGTCATCAAAACTGGTTGGTACTGGAACATGAATAGACACACTGAGCAGTGAAATAGAATTGAGAGCCCAGAAGTAAGCCCCTCCCCTCCTAATCTTTGACAAAAGTGCCCAGAATATTAAATGGGGAAAGCAGAGTCTCTTCAACAAATGGTGTTGGAAAAAATGGGTTAAAACATGCAGAAGAATGAAACTGAACCACTATTTTTCACCAAATGCAAAAGTAAATCCCAAGTGGATCAAGGACTTGGATGTTAAACCACAAACTATCAGATACTTAGAGGAAAATATTGGCAGAACTCTTTTCTGCATAAATTTTAAAGACATCTTCAATGAAACTAATCCAGTTATAAAGAAGGCTAAGGCAAGCATAAACCTACAGG
The DNA here is from genome assembly GCF_950295315.1 of Erinaceus europaeus. Taxonomy (NCBI): domain Eukaryota; kingdom Metazoa; phylum Chordata; class Mammalia; order Eulipotyphla; family Erinaceidae; genus Erinaceus; species Erinaceus europaeus. The sequence continues at coordinate 54,058,189 of NC_080166.1, forward strand.
ACTACATCAAATTAAAAAGATTCTGCACAGCAAAAGAAAACAATACCCAAGCCAAGAAACCCCTCACAGAATGGGAGATCTTTACATGCCATACATCATACAAGAGACTAATAACCAAAATATATAAAGAGCTTGCCAAACCCAAACACAAGAAAACAACCCCACCCAAAAATGGGGAGAAGACATAGACAGAATATTCACCACAGAAGAGATCCAAACAGCTAAGAAACACATAAAAAAATGCTCCAAGTCTTTGATTGTCAGAGAAATTCATGCAAATAAAGACAACAATGAGATACCACTTCACTCCTGTGAGAATGTCATACATCAGAAAAGGTAACAGTAGCAAATGCTGGAGAGGTTATGGAAACCTCCTACACTGCTGGTGGGAATGTCAATTGGTCCAACCTCTGTGGAGAACAGTCTGGAGAACTCTCAGAAAGCTAGAAATGGACCTACCCAATGATCTTGCAATTCCCCTCCAGGGATATATCCACAACACACCCATCCAAAAAGATCTGTGTACACATATGTTCTTGGCAGCACAATTTATAATAGCCAAAACCTGGAAGCAACCCAGGTGTCCAACTACAGATGAGTGGCTGAGCAAGTTGTGGTACATATACACAATGGAATACTATTCAGCTATTTAAAAAAATGATGACTTCATCTACCATTTTCAGCCGATCTTGGATAGAGCTTGAAAAATTCATGTTAAGTGAAATAAGTCAGAAACAGAAGGATGAATATGGGATGATCTCACTCTCAGGCAGAAGTTGAAAAACAAGTTCAGAAAAAAAATAATAATAACAAGTAGAACCTGAACTGGAATTGGCGTACTGCACCAAAGTAAGACTATGGGGTGGGTAGGTGGGGAGAATACAGGTCCAAAAAGGATGACAGAGGACCTAGTGGGGGTTGTATTGTTATATGGAAACCTGGGAAATGTTATGCATGTACAAACTGTTGTATTTACTGTCAAATGTAAAACATTAATTCCCCAATAAGTAAATTTTAAAAAGAAATAAAGTATATCCCTGAAAAAAATAATAAAATTTACTAATTGTTTTCACATAATTAGTCAACTGAAAAATTCAAGGAAAAGAACCTGAAAGTCACTCCATATTCAGATATGGGGGCTGGGCGGTGGAGTACCAAGTTAAGTGCATATATAACCATGTACAAGAACCTAGGTTCAAACCTCTGTTCTCTACCTGCAAGAGGGATTCTTCATGAGTGGTGAAGCAGATATGTAGGCATCTATCTTTCTCTCTCCTTCTTTGTCTATCCCTTCATTCTCAATAGCTCTCTGTCCTATCAAATAAAAAAGCAAAAAAATAATAAAATAAAAAAGCATCCAGGAGTCACGAATGTGCACTGTCAGCACTGAGCCCAGCAATAACCCAGATGACAAGTAAGTAAATAAATAAAAATAAAATTTTAAATGTTAAATATCCGGGAGTCAGGTGGTAGCACAGGTGGCGCCACACAAAGTGTAAGGACCGGCATAAGGATCCGAGTCGAGCCCTGGCTCCCCACCTGCAGGGAAGTCGCTTCACAGGCAGCAAAGCAGGTCTGCAGGTGTCTGTCTTTCTCTCCCCTTCTCTGTCTTCCCCTCCTCTCTCCATTTCTCTCTGTTCTATCCAACAAAGATGACATCAATAACAACAACAATAATAACTACAACAATAAAACAACAAGGGCAACAAAAGAAAATAAATAAATATTTTTTAAAAGCTAAGTATCTAGTATGATAATTAGCAACATTACATTTATATGAACCCAAGCATTTTCCAAAATGGCAGAGAAAAAATATTATAGATACGAGAGCATTGTAGAGAGTTGAATTAAGAAGAGATGGTAAATAGGAATTTGATGAAATATCTTCCAGAACTCTCCCTCAATTTTGTTTGTACATCTGTAGACCATGTCAGAAAGAAAGAATCCAAATCAATCCAGTGAGCACAATGAAGACCTTTAACTGCATTTTGTCACAATCACATGTGTTACAGCTCCTCTCCTGACAGTTAGAATTGATCTAAAGCAGAATTCTCTGTCAATTCCCTCAGTCATGAGGGCTGCCTCTGACTTCAAAAGGCAGCAGAGATGAGTTGTAACCTTGGCAGAGACCGTCTTGCCAAATGTTGTCAACAAAGCCCAGATCACTTGAAGTTCAATTCAAAATAAATATGTTTCTAATCAAAGTGGGTTTTCATAGATCTTTCACTAATGCAGACTTTCTTGGCTTGGGAGGTAAGCAGAGTTCTATCTCTAAAGGAAACAGACCCATGTGGACAGAATTGAGGAGGCAGGTTGTCATAGCATTACAAGAACCAAGTTGTCACAGAAATATAGCAATGTTTGATAATCGTGTAAATGAAAGAGAATAGGACTGGGGCATCTAGTATTTTTTATGTATGAATAGAATCTATTCTACCTACCTTTTTTTAGTACAGAAAAATTGTTTTTCCTATAGATATTGTGTATTGTTCATTGGCCCACACTTAAATCCAAATAAATCCACTTCTAATGATGTGTGATAATATTTTGTAGACAGTTAAAATCTCTTAAGAGTTGTAGTCTCACATTTCTCTAAGGAATTTATATTTTTTAAATTATAATGGAGTCAAACAGTAGCCAATGCATCTGTAACAGGGTGGTTTTAAGCATTTTAATGAACCTAATAATGAACGCACTAATAACTTGAGAGAGGTAGGAGAGAGAGAGAATTCATCACTCCTTTACCACTGATGAAATTTTCCCTCTGAAAATGGGGACCAGAGGCTTAAACCTGGATACTTGTACATTGTAAAATGTGTGCTCTGTGGGGTATGTCACTGCCCGGCCACTTGGAATCACTTTTTAAGACTTTACCATAAAACTATAACAGACTGGAGCCAGGGATGCAGCTTTGTGGTAGAGGGACCTCCTCATTTGCATGACTCTGGATTTTGTCCCTGTACCACATGGGAGTTGTGTGGAGAATTCTGCAGATGGTGGGTTCCTGTTTTGCACACATATTACCATGTGGCAGGACTGAGACTTAAGCACTAATAATTTACTCTTAAATTACATCTTATTACTCACCTAAAGGATGTGCCTTAGAGAATTTCTGCACCAAAATTATGTTAAATCCTAAGACAATTTGGAAACGTTCTTAGTAAGAGATTTAAAGTATACAAAAGGAAAATTCTATTTTGCCATAATATTCTAAATAAAACTTAAAAACTGTGGTTCCTGAACATTGAGTCAACTGGTCAATCGTTACATGTTATATTGAACCCAGGACTTCACACACATATGCCTATTGCACTGAGCCTTTTCCTGGTCCATTTTTCTTTTTTTTTTTTGTTTGTTTTAAAGAATTTATTTATTTATTCATGAGAAAGATAGGCAAAGAGAGAGAAAGAAAGAACCAGACATCTCTTTGGTTACACGTGCTGCCAGGGATTGAACTCAGGACCTCATGGTTGAGAATCCAGTGCTTTATTCACTGTGCCACCTCTTGGACCACCTCCTAGTCCATTTTTCATCCACCAGATTTATTGCTGGACTCAGTGCCTACATGAAGATACTATCACTAGCAATGATAATTTTTTCTTTATCCTTTTCATAGAGGATGAGAGAAAGAGAGAGAGGAAGAGATACCTGTGACACTGCTCTACCACTCCTGAAATTTCCCCCTGCTTATGGAGAACAGAGGCTACATGGTAATGTATATGCAAAACAGGAACTCACCATCTGTAGAATTCTTCACACGATCCAGTCTGTTATGGTTTTACAGTCAAGTTTTAAAAAGTGATTCCAAGTGGCCAGGCAGTGACATACCCCACAGAGCACACATTTTACAATGCAAAAGTACCCAGGTTCAAGTCTCTGCTCCCTACCTGCAAAGGACAATTTTCACCTTTATCTCTCTCTATTTCTCTCTCTCTCCTTCCTCTCCAGTTCCCTCTGTCACTATCCAATACATAAAATTCAAAAAAAAATGTGACTCATTGTTATGAATCAAAATTGCACACACACACACACACACACCCATCTTATGTTGAAACTCTAACCCCAGAGTGTCTAAATTAAGATAAAGTATTTAAGGAAATAATTAAGATTAAATGAGTTCATAAGGATGGGCTTTAATCTAATAGGACTACTGTTTTTATTATAAGAAAATCTTCCAAAGATATCCCCACCCTCCCACCCCCTCAAACCTTCTCCCACTCTATTCCCTCCCCCACACGCAGGGCAAATGTCTTATGAGGACACAGAGAATGCAGAATCTATCAAGCAGGAGGAGAGACCTCACTAGGAACCAACTGTGATGGCACCTTGATGTCAGACTTCTAGTCTCTAGAATGGTAAGAAAAACCAAGTCTGTGGTATTTTGTTATAGAAAACTGAGATAAGATATCCTTTAAAAAGGATTTCCAAAAGATCATCATAAGTGTTCTGAAAGGGGGAGAAAACACCTAGCTTGGGCTTAGATCAGAACAAAGCTTTCTAGGCTAGGCTCGAGCAGTACTTCTCCAGGTGTGACCAAAGACCTCAGGACGTTCTGAACCAGTCCTACTGGTATCCTATGAGGCTTGAATGCAGGTCCTCATAGTAACATGCTCTACCACCTGGCCCCCATGTATCATTCTTGAACAAATCATTGGCCAGGATGTTGGGATTATTCTTAGACCAATAAATCTACCATTTTCAGAGCTGAAGGAAGAGGCAGCATTCCGAAATAGCCTAGCTAATAAGAAGGTGAAACAGATACTTGCATACAATTTGGATTATGTTAAAAAGGAAAAGGGCGAGAACTCTGAGGGCAATACAGTGTCTTCAGCAATTCTATAAATACAAATAAGGACAAAATAAGGAAAAGGCTTAAACACACAATGGGGGTGGGGGTGGACAGAGCTCAGCTGGTAGAATGTTGTCCTTTCCATCTGCCTTGAGTTTGAGACTCAGCACCAGAAGTGATCACTGTGGTCAAAACCAAGGAAGTCTATGGGTGGTGGAAGAGTGTTGTGTTTCTCTCTCTTTCCCTTTCTACCCTCTCTCTTATCTTCACTACATCTCTCTTGAGGGAAAAATGAAAAATTGTGGGCTGAGAGGTAACAAAGTGGATAAAGTAGCATATGGTACCCAGTTCAATCCCCAGAAATGCGTGTGTGCATTATTATATACAAGGACCATTAGGATACACAAGGACCAGAGTTCGAGTAGCTGCTCCCCATGTGCAAAGGGGGAGCTTCATGAGCTGTGGAGCAGGTCTGCAGCTGTCTATCAAATAAACTAGAAAGAAGAACATGGAGGATAAGGAGGAGGACTAGGGGAAGAAGAAGGAGGAGAAGGAGAAGGAGAAGAAGAAGAGGAAAAAGAAGAAAACGGCTATCAGGAATGGTAGATTCATAGTGCCAGCATCTTACCCCAGCAGTAACTCTAGTGGTAAATAAAAATAAGTAAGTAAAGTAAAATAAAAATTTAAGTAGAGGGAATAATATTTCCATTCAATTATTTACTCCTAGGTCAATTTCCCTCAACCTCAAATTAGTCCCACAACTGGTTTGGCTCAGGAAAAACCATCTAACTTCAAGTAGCCAAAGCAATAGGTCAATGTCAAAGTCAAAACAACATATAAACAAAGATACTGTCTCCAACCTTAATGGCAACGACCTTCAAAACAACTGCTCTTCAGTGCTAATGAACCTTTGCTGCCCATGCTTATTTGCATAAATGGTGAAGACTCATATCTTTACTCTGCTTCTTGCTCTGTTTCCAGAAGACCTACATAGTCCATCTCTCTGCCTTTCCATAGTTTCAAGAACTTTTTTTTTTTTTTGGCCACAGTAACCATTATTGTCTTGTGACTCTTTCTCAAGCCTCATTTGATACAGATAGAATAAATATGACCTAAGAGGAAAGAATAAGCTTGTAGGATCAGGATTTGCTTTGTGACACAGCAAGAGACAAAAGATGTCCTTTAGTTACTGTTGTGTTTATCACAAAGCAGCTTGAGTTTTAAAACACTCGATATTAAATATTCTAATTCCCTCACATGATTCCTTCTGTAGCAGCCCAAAGGTCAAGATATACAGAAGGAACTAGAACACCACAAAGTTGTCTCTTCACTGAGCACAATGAGAGTACACAGTGAGGGCTAGTAATTAAATGAAACAAATCTTGCTGACATGGCTCCAATCGACCCATGGAATTTTGGAGCTAGAAGAGACCTTTAAGACAATCAAACTCTCTGTGGGAGGCAAAATAATACCCCCAGGCCAAAATGTTCATGTTCTAGCCCTCAGAACCTGTGAGTAGTCTATGCTACTTGGCAAAAAGAATTTACAGAAACTATTAAATTAAGAAATTTGAAATGGAGAGGATACTGGCTATCTGGATGGCGCCAACATAACCACCAAGGTCTTTATAAGTGAAAAGAGGAGTGCACTAGTGGCATTTGGTGATGGAAGCAGAGGGCAGAGTGGTACAGCTGCTGGCTAGGAGGGGTCCTAGAAACAAGGACTCCAGACAGACTCTAGAAGCTGGTAAAGGTAAAGAAACTTATTCTCCCCTATGTCTTTCAAAAGGAATGCAGCTCCACCAATACCTGAATTTTAGACTCTTGGCCTCCACAATTATAAGAGGGGTGAAAATATGTGTTGTTTGAAGTTATTTAATTTGCAGTGGTTTGTTAAGTGGCAGTAGGACACCAATGAACTACTTCATTGTAAGTGTCTCCCTCTTCCAATTTCTGCTATATACTCAGGTGCTTTAGTTTCCTTCCTGCATTTCCACTATGATCATACTTCCCACTACTATTTATCAGAATTTCCATTTGCCAGCCTCTTATCACTGTTTCCACTTGCCAGCCTCCTGAGAGACCGTCTATTTTTTTTATCTCCACTAATCATTAGCATGGGTTGATAACACCACCCTCAATTCATTTAATAAGTGAGAGATAGCTGGAAGTAATTCAAGACACTAAGAAATATGAAAGTATTGGGATCCAGGCAATAGCATACCTGGTTAAGTGCACACATTACAGTGTCCAACATCTCAGGTTCAAGTCCCCACTTGCAGGTGGGAAGCTTCATGAGTGGTGAAGTAGGGCTGCAGGTGTCTCTTTGTATCTGTTGTTCTCTATCCCTCTTTCTCTCTCAATTTCTGGCTGTCTCTATACAGTAGATAAATATAATTTTTAAAAAATGAAATTAGAACCTCACTTAAAATTCTCTAGATGGATCCAAAATCAAGAAACAAATGACAACATTTTGCAATTCTATTTGTATGGCGTATTATGTCCCATCTCACCATGCAAGAACGCATCATAGAATTCAGTAGCCATATAGATATAGATATATAGATTTTTTTTTTCTAGCAGGAGTATGGAGTGTGAATGCAGTTGCACCAGATTTGACCCTTGAACTTCAGGACAGGGAGGGTCTATACTCCTATTAAGGGATCTGTTACTATTCTTTATGTGTTTATTAACATAAAAAATAAAGAGAAAGAGAAAGTAAAGAGATACAAAGAGAGAAGTAAAGAGACAGAGAAAAGAGATACTGACAGCACTGCTCCACCACTCATGAAGCTTCCTTCCCCCACCCTGCAGGTGGGGGCCAGGGGCCTCGAACCCAGATCCTCACGTAACATATGCACTCTATCAGCTGCTCCACTCAGCTTCTAGAAAACACATGATGTGGCCCTAAAAAAAGACTGTCCACAGAGAATAACATGGATGTTCTCTGCTGATTCCTTCCGATAGTAAAAAATTAAAACTTTTTTTGGGCTTTTGCTGAGAGGTTTAAGAAGCATGGGTTTATTAGGCACATAAAAATCATGGTGAGGAAACAGGAGAAAAAGCCTAGCTAGACATGGGCTGGAGTCATGAGTCTTTTATTCTTCCTTCACCAGCATACAGCTTCAAAACTCTCAGGTCCTGGGGATAGCGGCATCACAGGTTCAGGGGGGAAAAAAATCTACAATAGTGAAGGGTGAGCAGGAGGGAGAGAAAAGGAGAAAAGCCAAAAAGGTGAACAGCCACCAGACACTCCCTTTAAATAACTCTCATGACCACAACTCTTTGTGATTTTACATGTGTCTGTCATCAGATCTTGGCATAAGCCACATGGTAATTATCTTCATGTCCTACAACCCATTTTACTCACCATAAGACAGGGTGCCCAACACCTTCCATAGCAGAAAAATGAAATAGTTGCTTCAGGACTTGACTTTTTTTTTTTTTTTTTTTTTTTTGCCAGAGCACTGCTCAGCTCTGGTTTATGGTGGTATGGAGGATTGAACCTGGGACTTCAAAGCCTCAAGCATGAGAGTCTCTTTGCATAAACATTATGCTATCTACCCCCACCCAAAACAGCTGCTTCATGATGGAAATTTTAATTCCTTTAATTCTAGCAATGGAGCTGCCATCAACTTTCACAACAGCTTTCAGTGTTATATCCCATGAGTGACTGCAGAACTAGGAAATTTAGACCAAAATTACTGGAATAACTCCCAAGCCTGATTCTTCTGTTTCTTTTTTTTTTAAATTTATTTATTCCCTCTTGTTGCCTTTGTTGTAGCTATTATTGTTGTTGTTACTGATGTCATTGTTGTTAGGATAGAGAGAGATGGAGAGAGGAGGGGAAGATAGAAAGGGGGAGAGAAAGGCAGACACCTGCAGACCTGCTTCACCGCCTGTGAAGTGACTCCCCTGCAGGTGGGGAGCTGGGTGCTGGAACTAGTATCCTTGCGCTTTGCGCCATGTGCGCTTAACTGGCTGTGCTACCATCCAACTCCCCTCAAGCCTGATTCTAAAGGGAACAGAGATTCTCAGCCTCAGAAGAAGTTCCGTTTTGTCTAAAAACACATTTCAGTGTTTTGAGAAAACTCCAAGGGGGTTAGAAAGCAGGAAGTCCTGGGATAGAGGGAGGATCAGAGAGGAATAAAGCAAATCAAAGCCCAGTGACGGGGTTGTGGAGTGAGAAACAGAAGTCAAAGCTTGTTTAAATTTGATCTTCCCTGGGATGTTAGACCAGAAACTATCAGATACTTCTAGGAAAATATTGGCAGAACTCTTTTCTGTATAAATTTTAAAGACATCTTCAATGAAATGAATCCAATTACAAAGAAGACTAGGGCAAGTATTAACCTATAGGACTACATCAAATTAAAAAGCTTCTTCACAGCAAAAGAAACCACTACCCAAACCGAGACCCCTCACAGAATAGGAGAAGATCTTTACATGCCATACATCAGACAAGAGGTTAATAACTAACATATATAAAGAGCTGGCCAAACTCAATAATAAGACAACAAATAACCTCATCCAAAAATGGGGGAGGACATGGACAGAATATTCACCACAGAAGAGATCCAAACAGCTGAGAAACACATGAAAAAATGCTCCAAGTCTCTGATTGTTAGAGAAATGCAAATAAAGACAACAATGAGATACCACTTCACTCCTGTGAGAATGTAATACATCAGAAAAGCTAACAGCAGCAAATGCTGGAGGGGGTGTGGGGTCAAAGGAACCCTCCTACACTGCTGGTGGGAATATCAATTGGTCCAACCTCTGTGGAGAACAGTCTGGAGAACTCTCAGAAGTCTAGAAATGGATCTACCCTTATGACCCTGCAATTCCTCTCCTGGGGATAGATCCTAAGGAACCCAATACATCCATCCAAAAAGATCTGTGTACAAATATGTTCTTGACAGCACAATTTGTAATAGCCAAAACCTGGAAGCAACCCAGGTGTCCAACAACAGACGAGTGGCTGAGCAAGTGGTGGTATATATACACAATGGAATACTACTCAGCTGTAAAAAATGGTGACTTCAAAGTTTTCAGCTGATCTTGGATGGACCTTGAAAAATTCATGTTAAGTTAAATAAGTCAGAAACAGAAGGATGAATATGGGATGATCTCACTCTCAGGCAGACGTTGAAAAACAAGATCAGAAAAGAAACAGAAATAGAACCTGAAATGGATTTGGCATATCGCACGAAAGTAAAAGACTCTGGGGTGGGTGGGTGGGTGGGTGGGGAGAATACAGGTCCATGAAGGATGATAGAGGACCTAGTGGGGGTTTTATTGTTATATGGGAAACTGGGGAATGTTATGCATATGCAAACTATTGTATTTACTGTTGAATGTGAAACATTAATTCCCCAATAAAGAATTTTTTTTTAAAAATTGAGCTTCCCTGGGAGAATAGGTGGGGTGCGTATTTTTAAAGCCTGTGACAATGTTACCTATGGCACATATTTCCGAGGAATAAAGGTGTTAGTGGTGAAAATAAGTGGCCTAAGCTTATGTCATAAACTACAGAGTCAACAACACTGAGGAGATGTCAGGGAGATGATAATAAGCCCTATTTTCTCTACAGAAATAAAGTTCTCCAAATGGCCTCTCATTATCCCTTGAACACAGGGTGGACTCAGTGAGCCACAGTTTTTGCTAAGATTGAGTACATGACTGACTGACTGGTCAAGGTCCTTTTCCAAAATTTTTTTTCAGATGGTTGTTGAAAGAGAATGATTTCTGTCTTCCAGGATATTGGCTGTAAGGGCACCTGACCACCTTCATAGTCTCCCACCCTGTATCTCAAGAAGCAATTGAAGGTTGGTGAAATAGCTCACTTGGATACTCTGTTTCTTTGTCATGTGCATAACCCAGGTCCAAGCCCTAGTGCAGGCGCCGCCATGCGAGCTGCTTGACACAGTACCAGCTGCACAGGAAGCTCAGCACAGCTGGACTCTCCAGGCCAAACTGAAACCATCTCGCCTTTTGCCATGTATAGGGCTTGGGATTAAGCTCTGTGTGGTCCTAATAATATTTACCTATGGCCAGACTCAGAGCCTACCAGTGACAAAAGTAGTGACAAAACCTGCACTGCACTCTGTAAGATTGATCATAATGGAACAAGCAATATCAGTAATGCAGAATTTCTCAGGAGACTCCAAAAGGAAGAATTGTTCCCCCCCCCTTTTTAAACATTTTTTAACCTTATTTATTTATTTTGAACAGAGACAGAGAGAAATTATGAGGGGAGGTGGATATAGTGCAGAAGAGAGACAGAGAGACACCTGCAGACCTATTTCATCACTCCTGAAGCTTTCCCCCTGCAGGTGGGGATCAGGGGCTTGAACCCAGATCCTTGTGCACTATAATGTGTGAACTTAAGCAGGTGCGCCACCGCCTGGCCCCTGTTTCCCCCTTTATCTACACCCCTTCCTTTAGTATTTCCTCTAAAATATAGAGAAAGATTGGTGATTCCCACAGTGGAGGGGCCACCTTACATAGCATAATTAGTAAATGGTAAGGTCTGGTACCTGCCTAGATACAATGGGCCTTTTCATTTACCACCCATCACTATACTCCCACTTTCCTATGCAGGAATATTACACAAGAACCTAGGTCACATAGTGAGCATACAAGAAAGATGGATTCCAGTTAGAGAGCTTAACTTTATGGAGAGGCTGGCCAGGTCAGCACCACCTTGGTGCCTTCTCAGTAAAGAACAAAACAAAACTCCTTGATCAAACAACGGAACAGATTTTATGAAAAATGGGCTGTTTGATTTGTTTAAGGTTCCTAGAAACATAACAAGCTTGAACTTTCTATGAGCCATTGGCTTCTGATGCATAGGGGCAAGAGAATAGCATAAACATACAGGTAGAATATTAATCTTAATCAATAGGACATCTGCCTAGCACATAGGTACAGGAATAACAAAAAACATAGAAACTGTGATGTGATCTCTAGGGAGAAAAGTGCCCCTGGAATGTGAATGTCCCACAAAGCAGGAGGTGTTCCCTACCGGAGCTGTTCTAACTTGGTGACTTTTGTTTTAATAGGCAAAGCTTTGGTGATTTATGTATTAGTGACCAAAGCCTTGGTGATTTTTGTATTAATAATCAAAGCCTTGGTAATTTTTGTTTTAATGATATATGAGACTTTAAAAATATGAGACTATAAAAATAAAGTTCTGCTTAAATATGACAGAGATGTCTGCTTGAGCTTGATTCAGCATCAACTCACTCGTCTCTCATTCTTTCTCATTCCGTGCCGACTCCCCTCCTCTTTCAGGTTACCCTAACAACCTGCTGGGCCTAGACCCTGGCAGAGCCCAGGACCCATCACATTTAAGGAAGCTTCAGTGGTGTTCCGCCGACACACACACACACAAAATTTTTTTCCTCCTTTCCCTTATTTGCCTCCTGATCATAATATGCAAGTGCTGCCAAGACCACATTTTTTATGTCCCCAAAGCCATAGGAATGTAGAAGGCAACAGTTTGCTGCAGGAGACAGACACAGGCATTGCTTCCGAGGTAAATACTATACTTCCCTTAATGAATACTAAGGATTCATAACAAAAGTTACTGCTCTTCTCAGTTTTACCAGCTTTTGTTGCTGTTCCAGAATATTGTATGACAGATAATAAACACAGGCCAAATATTCATCAGGGGGTTCAAAGAAAGAGGGGGAATTTCTTGAATAATACTCTTTTATTGGTCAAGCAATGAATTGCCTGTTTTGGCTGGATCAGACTCATTAACAAAGTTTCCAGCTTTTGATTCCTGCTTTCATTCTTTCCAGCCTCTCCCACTCAAGTCTGAGGCATGTCTCTAGCCCTTAGAATGAGCTTCTCACCCCCCCACCCCCGTGTGCCTAGGCCTCAGAGTATGTTGAGAAAAGAAGCACAGCAATCCTAAAACACTTCCTAAGTCCCTACCGTTGCCAGGTCCTGCATGAAACTCTGAAGGTTCACAGTGATATGTCAAGAACAGTCCCTACCCTTGAGGAGCCAATAAAAAGAACATCGGTAAAGATAGCAGCTAATCCGTGGGGAGGATCAAACTTAAAGTACCCAAATAAATAGAACCACAGGGACTTCATTATTCCTTACTCTGTGACTTAAGAGACAGAATATTAAGAAAAGTTGTCTTATCCAAGATCCCATAAAAAGTTAAGTGACTGGAATTCAAACACAAGTCCAAATTTCAATACCTCTTAAGTTTAAGAGTGGAAAAAATCTGTTCAAAGGGGGCATCATATAAATGAGATACACAGTGGTAGATAATATAAATGTGTGGTCCCAGAGATAGTGCACTGGATAAGGCATTGGACACTCAAGCATGGAGCCCAAGTTCAATCCCCAGCAGTACATGTACCAGACTAATGCCTGGTGCTTTCTCTCTCTCCTTCTACTTTATTCAGTGATAAGTAAAATCTTTTTTTTTTTTTTTTTTTTTGCCTCCAAGGCTATCACTGCAGCTCAGTGCCTGCACCAGAAATCCACTGCTCCTGGAGGTCTTTTTTTTTTTTTCCCATTTTGTTGTCCTTGTTGTCGTTATTGTTATTGTTGCCATTAATGTTGATGGGTAGGACAGAGAGAAATTGAGAGAGGAGGGAAGACAAAGAGTGGGAAAGATAGACACCTGATGACCTGCTTCACAGCTTGTGAGGTGACCCCCCTGCAAATGGGGAGCCCGGGGCTAGACCCAGGATCCTTAAGCGGGTCCTTGCACTTTGCACTATGTGCACTTAACCCACTGCACTATGGCTTGACTCTCCCCTCCCAGTAAAATATTTTTTAAAAAGATGATATAAACATAAAATAGGTAAGTAGAAAATAGACATACAGACAGACAGACAGACCTACACACAGATGGAAACAGAGTTGGCAGATGACATGAAATGTTAACATTTGGCCAACTGGGTAAAGGGATTTAAGGGCTCTTTATACTCATAATTTTTTCATAGTATGAGGATTCCACAAAATACACTTTAAAAGTACATCTATCTGTGTCTCTGCTCTTCTGGAGTATTAGCTGAATGTTTTTCTTTTCCACCTATGTCAAACTGATTAGCAAAATGCACATCAAGTTTTTATAGTTTTCTTTATCTTTTGTCCTTCTCCATTTGGTCAATTATCTGCTTGTGACCTTTTATACTTTTTCTAACAGGTGCTATAGTAAATACTGTGGTACCCTACCTAGATCCTATCTCCAAGATTGGAACATCATTTCCCAGCTGCTGGGAATGTCAGCAATTACATCCTTCATAGGCAATCCCTGCTACTAACAGGGAACTGTCTCGTCCACCACCATTACTCCTTCTTCCAAGGGGCAGTCAAAATCAGTGATTACTAACTGTAGTAGTAGGAAGCCATTGCCCTTAACCTAACTCTAAAAGATCAACTCAATGCCCAGTAAAAGTGGGTAAGGCCTTAACTTGCCATAATTTTGCTTGTTTACATATACCTCTGCCAAACAGAGTAAGAAAATTCATCATTAACAAAATATTGTTTAAATTCATACATCAAATTCTGCAACAGATGCTTTTCTCAGCATTCCACAAATAATCTGTAGGGTTTGTTCTCTAGGCTTTTCCTGTGAAATCCACAGGAAACAGACAAAATGTAAATACCACTGTCAACCTATCAATCTACATGTCAACATCACAAATTTTCCATTGGTGGGTTCAGAAATAATGGTGTTTTCCAGGTTTAGTTAACCCAGGTTAACTTATGAGTGCTATTCATTATAGCTATTATCTTCATCAACACTTGATGCTACTAAACATAAAGTTAATTTCATGTGCCTTCTTCTATGTACCTTACAATATTCAAAGTGAAATAATTTCCATTTATTTACACCATTCTATGGTTCAGTGTTCTGTTCTACTTTGATCTGGTGAATCAGAAATTCCTCCCAACTATGTGCATGTTTGGGAAATTTGACAATCGCTCTTTCCCTCTGTCCTACTCATAACACAAAAAACACTTACATTAGGACTTTCAAAGTCAAGCAAAACCTTCTCATTCTTTCCAAAAAAGAGCAAAGAAAAATTTTGATTTTATGTTACTCTTAATCAGAGACATTTGTTCTAGTACTAGTTGAAAAACTGTAAGCTCTCAAAACTGAACATCTTAAAAGAGAGAACATTTTATGTCTTTTCAAATCCCTATAGGATAAGCTCATAGCAAAATGCTGGAACTAATGAACCCAAACCTTATGATAATCATCAGGATTAGCTTTATGCCATTACACTTGTATAGCACGTTTTCTGATTCCATTTTATTATTATTATTATTATTATTATTATTATTATTATTATTGGATAGAGACAAAAAGAAATTGAGAGGGGAAGGGGCGATAGAAAGGGAGAGACACAGAGAAATACCTGCAGTGCTACTTCATCATTCATGAAGCTTTCCCCTGCAGGTGGGGACCAGGGGCTTGAACCTGGATCCTTGTGTACTGTAATATGCACACATAACCAGGTGCACCACTGCCTGGTCCCTTAAAAGGTAGTCTTTAAATATTCTAATTTACTTAACACAATATTAAATAAAAATAACTAACACAAAAATCAACATAGTTTAAAAGTCAATATTCCTTCCTCCAGGGGTAGGGGGTGTAGCATAATGGTTATGCAAAGAGACTTTCATGTCTGAGGCTCTCAAGTCCCAGGTTCAATCCCCCACACCAACATAAGCCAGAGCTGAGCAGTGGTCTTGTCAAAAAACAAACAAACAAAAAAATCTTCCCTCCAGTGGGAAAAACTGATTTAACTTAAGGGCAAGAAGTCAAAACCTAAAGCCAATTAATTGTTATTTGTGAAAATATGCTTAAAAATAATGGACTGGAATAAGAAGAGCTGGCTAGGAGACACTTAGATAATTTGCAGTCACAATTGTTTCAACCTCTTGACCCAAGCTGAACTTTCAGACAGTCCCAGACATGGTGATTTGCTCTGCAAAGCTTGAAGGAGATCAAAGAACAGAATTCTGGTGATGTACATGCAATTTCCAACCTTGCTTCTATCTGCTTAAACATGAATAGCAATTCCTTGTACCAGGTTCACTGTGAGACAAAATTGCCAAACCCACCAAAAAAGCATTCAGTCCTCTTTTATAAATATTTTCAACTTCAGTATTGTACTTAGAGCATTTTGTCAGCCACCCAGGACATTCCTGTTTGCAAAACTACTCTTTTCTATCAAAAAAAAAAAAAAAATGAGGCGTGCGGAGTCATAGTGCAGCGGGTTAAGCACAGGTGGCGCAAAGCGTAAGGACCCCTGTAAGGATCCCGGTTCGAGCCCTCGACTCCCCACCTGCAAGGATGTCGCTTCACAGGCAGTGAAGCAGGTCTGCAGGTGTCTATCTTTCTTTCTACCTCTCTGTCTTCTCCTCCTCTCTCCATTTCTCTCTGTCCTATTCAACAACAACAACAATAATAACTACAGCAATAAAACAACAAGGACAACAAAAGGGAATGAATAAATAAATAAATAAATAAACAAAATTTAAAAATGAGGCTTGGACTCATGTTATCATTTGCAATCAGACTGGACTTCATTCAGACAACCTTCTGTCCACTGGGAAATATATGGGTTGGAGAGATAACTCAGCCTATTAGAGCACCAACTTACATGACTGAGGATCCAGAGGCCACAGGTTCATTACATAGCTGTGTACACTCTCTCTCCTTCTCCCTCTCTTTCATAATAAAATAAATATTTCTTTGTTGTTGCCAGGGCATCACTGGTGTAGGTCAACTTTTTCAGACAGAGAAATAGTGATAGAGAGAATGGAAAAGGGGAAGATAACACAGCACTGAAGCTTCCCCTATTGCAGTCAGAACTGGAGTCAAACCTAGATAGTTTCCATAGCAAAGCAGGCAACTCCCCACGTGAGTTATCTTGCCAGTCCAAATGAAGCTTTTAAAAAAAAGCTGTTAACATCTAGCCTTTGCAAAAGGAGCTTAAGACTCCTTTTAGTGCTACTAAGATAAACTACCATAAATTTAGTGTTTTAGTGTCTAAAAACAACAAATTCATTATATCCTAGTTCAGGAAGACAAAAGGTTGGGTTTCTTCTAGAGACTCTAGGGGAGGGGAGATCTATTTCTTGCCACATTTCTTGACTCATGGACACATTATCCGACTTCTACTTCCATCGTCATATTTCCTCTGACTCTGACCTTTCTGCCTCTTTTGTTAAAGGAGCCTACCAGGTCAACACAATAGTCTTCACCTTCACCTGATCACATCTGCAAGTATGTGGCATGTACAGTAACATTCATAGGCTTCAAGAGTTAGGATGCAGGCATCTTGAGGAACACATTAATGCCACATGCAGACCCTGTTGTTGAATCTGCCTCATCAGTGCTAGCTTTCTGTAGTCAGAGACCAGTTAGCATCTGAATTCTAATCAATGTATTCCCATATTCTCTCTAACTCTTGCCTGTTCCAACACCACTATGTAGCTATTATCTAAAATTCTGCATTCTCACTATAACATCATCATTTCTCCTATACTTAAACTGTGACCTCGTGTCTCCCCTACCATCTAATTCATGGCAAATGGCCCTGCCTCGACTTCAACAATATAACACCCAGTCTCAGGTTATTATATTTCTGTAGCTCCTATGTTGGCCTAAGAAGTGTCCCTAAACACGGTGAGTAAGTACTAAATAAGAAACATTTGCTTGGAGATGAGATAAGAAAGAATGTTCATCAGAAAATTATAGATGGAACGGGCATAAGTAAAGCAAAACTGATATTAAGACCTTGGTGTTTGGCATCTTTGCACCTTGATGAAAGTACAAGTTTACAACAAATGGTTATTTAGAAAACTATCAACATTTAAAGAAAATACAATTTCAAATAAAATTCCATTTTAGCCACAGAGACATACTATTATTAAAAATGTGATATCTTCCTGTTAAGAGCTGATCTTCCATAACTATGTCAAATCAAATTGCCTGTAAATTTAGTTGGATTACAACACTGACCACAGTTTGACCACAGAGAAGTCAGAATGGTTTCACAACCACATAGCAATGGAGCAGATCCCATGTTTCACTCTACTGCCCCCACTCTTTCTTTTTCCAGGATTCACATAATATGACATGACCTCTGTTAACTAAGAATTAATACTAAGAATTAGTATTAATTAAAATAACATCACAGGGTTCCCACAATAGAGTACAGCTCTATGAAGACATCCTCAGTCATGATGCCTTCTGAAATGGTTGTCCTTTCAATCTCACATAGATGCCTGATGGGTAATTGATGGAGATCTCCACCCATGACCTGTTCTGCTGCTTGCCGTTTATTCAAGGTACTTTGTTTGTGTATGTGGTACAAATTTATGTTCTAATCCTAACTCCATGGACTATAAAGTTTCTGAATCCATGAATCCCTCTCTCCCTTTCTCTCTTTTGTTCCCTTTTTTTCTCTCTCTCAAGACCATATATGTGATTTTTTTCTATTTGATTTATTTTATTAATGATTTAATAATGGTTTACAAATCAAAAGATTATAGGGATATAGTTCCACACTACCCCTTACCACAGTAGTTTTCAAAAAATCCTAAAACAGCTCAGCTACTTTTTTTTAACAAGTCCATGAATTTCAAGTCTTTATATTGCATATATGAGTAATGAAGGTCATTTGACAAGATATATAGATTCATCCTTGAACTTACACACACACACACACACACACACACACATCTGAAAGATAAAATTCCTTGACTTAGCCTCTTGGCCCCTCCCCCACATTATTTAAATGCAGACACTAGCTGGAGAGTAGGAAGTAGCACCATCACTGTGCAAAACCTTTCATGCCAGACGTTGTCCTGGTTTTTCTTGTACTGAAACAGAATTTTGGGTTTTGTGCTCAAAAGCCTAAGACTCCAAGAACTTTTCCAAGTCGGAGTTAAAAGAGGGAAAAAAAAAACAAAACACTGTAGTCACTAAAGAGAAAGCTCCAGATTCCCCATTGGGACATTGGAGACAAGGGTATAGGACAGTCTCGAGAGGACAGCATTCTTCATAGATCATTTCAAACTAGGAGGCAGAAACCTCCTACATTTGGGATCATGATGGTTACAGAGAGGATGCCTATGGCTTGGCCTAAATCAGTGAGAAGGGAACAGTAAGGAGTGTCTGGGTCCATTGGGATGGTAATAGAAGAGACTCAACTGCAATGCTCAGAGGTTACGGCAAAGGAAAAAAAAAAATGACCACCTAAACCTAATCCCAGTCCTGTTGCATAATCTGAAGAGCCTTGCATATCCTCCCCCAACCACATCAAGGTGAAAATCTAGGGAACATGAGGGACTCTGAAACTATTAGACACAACGTATGGGCAAGAACTTCTGCCAGATACATAAGAACAGTCCTGGACTGGGGAGACTGCATAATGTTCATGCAAAAGATTCTCATGCCTGAGACTCCCAGGTCCCAGGTTCAATCCCCCGTACCACCATAAACCAGAGATGAGCAGTGCTCTAGTCCCTCTCTCTCTCTCTCATATTAAAATAAAATGACCTCACATTTCCACTATAGAGCCTATATTTCCCCCAGTCCTGGAACCTTAGGGTGGGGCCCACTTTTCTGCAAGCCGCTCTCAATTCAAATCAAATAATATTGTATCCATGGATCACATTTAATCAACACAACGAGTGCCACTCCAGCATGCTGCACTTCAGACTGTGACCAGAGACTTCAGGTGTGGAATGACAACCCTTCAGCTTCATCACTCGGGTGAGACCTTTCCTTTCATAGTATTCTCTAATTCCATTCCAGCCATTCAACTCCCCAATAAAGTCCCCAAACCTAGATATAGTCCAGGTCCCCTGAGATAGAGCATAGGTTCATCCGTGCCCATAAACTAGGGGAAAAATATATACCTGAAAGCAGAAGTACACAAGAGCATGCAGGGAATACCCCCAACACTTCATCTGCACTATTACAGTTTTTAGGTCCATGATTGTTCAACAATTTGTTTGGCTTTAACTCTCTTTTCAGCCACCAGGTTCCGGATGTTGACCAGACTTCCCTGGACAGACGACCCCATCAATGTGTACTGGAGCACCACTTCCTCAGAGCCCCACCCTACTAGGGAAAGAGAGAGACAGACTGGGAGTATGGATCAACCAGTCAACACCCATGTTCAGCGGGGAAGCAATTACAGAAGCCAGACCTTCCACCCTCTGCAACCCACAAGGACCCTGGATATATACTCCCAGAGAGATAGAGAATGGGAAGGCTATCAGGGGAGGGAGTAGGATGTGGAGATCGGGTTATGGGAATTATGCGGAATTGTACCCCTCTCATTCTATGGTTTTGTTAATGTCTCCTTTCTTAAATAAATAAAAATAAATAAGTAAACTAAAAAATAAAATAAAATGATTTTTTAAAAGAAAGAAAGAGAACGAGAGGAAGAAAGAAAGACAACAGTCTTGAAGGGTATTAGGAGGCATACCTAGAACTCAAATCAAGCTGGCCAAACAGGCGACCAGCTTCAAAACATCCTTCCCAGCACACCCATCACGTAGCTTGAAACAGGGACAGTGTCTTGAGATCAACAATTGAGGATGTGCACACCAAGCATGGTGCCTAGCAGTCAAACAGCAATTAGAGATGCAGGACACAGATAAAAATAAAACTATGACAAATTGGGGAGGGGGGTGAGGACCTGAAAGACTTGTTTACCTCACAGTTTACCTCACCTTTTTACCCTTAATCTGGATACCAGACCCACCATAAAACTGGTGGAGTAGACCAGCGAATTTCCAGCGTAGGCCTCTAGAGCCCTCACCCCACTTAACCTGCAACAAAACTATGATTAAAATTAGATATGGCAATGCTTTGGCAAATGTTACCATGGAAACAGGTTTATATAAAGGAGGGTGAGTAGGGGGAGGGTAGCTAGGTAGTATAGCATTTATTTCACTAAAAATTAAATTCATATTTCTCAACTGAATACATGTTGGAAACAAATATTAAATTTGTGTCAGTGCCTTATACATATATATCAACTGATAAGTTTATTTTTTACTGGGGAAGAATTTCAAAATAGAAGATTTATTTTTATAAAATATGAAATACAGATTAGAATGTGTATTTACATGAGGGAGATAAAACTACATAAATTAGAAGACAAAGATATCTCACTGATAAAAAAAAAAGTGTTTCAAAAGCAACTTTACTGGAGGAATTAAAGACAACTAAAATTCCACATTAATTTTTTTAAAATAAGCTCATCAAGTACTTTAAACAAGCTGCATCCTGTATGTCAAAGATGTTTGATTGGTTCATTTTGTTCTTTCTTCCTAATTTTTAGATTCCACAAATCTTTCTGCCAAACAATGAGAAGAACCCTTTAAAATCCTGTCCAGTAATTTATCTTTAGCTTTCTTGGCTGAGGCCTTCTTTCTGCTTTCATAATTTTAAGACAAGAAACACAACACACCTCAGATGTTTCTCTTCAATATAATAAGAATTTCTGAATCTTGTTGCATCCTGTTTTGTTATAAAATTGTTTTTAAAGTTAACACAGAGTAAATGGCTATTAAAATTAATTGATGATTCATTTCTATGAACATGAATTCATCTCAGTTACTGACCAAAGTACTTAGGTAACTAGTTTGAGAAGAGGTATAAAAAAGGGCAGGGTGGGTAGCATAACAGTTATGCAAAGAGGCTCTCATGCCTGAGCCTCTGAAGTGCCAGGTTCAATACCCCCTATAGCACCATGTGCCAAAGCTGAGCAGAGCTCTAGGGGGGGTGGGGGGGCTGGTTATAATGAATCAAGCTAATATGGTACATTCTTTAAAAATGGGGATATTTCTAGCAAGTTAGGAGAATATTTCATCTCTATACTAACTGTATGTCTTCACAACATTAAAAATGAGGCATTTTGGGAGTCGGGCAGTTCTTCTTCTTCTAGCGTTTGCCCTTCTTCCGTAGCCAGTCAACAGCGTCAGGTTGAGCCTGATGTAAAGTTTCGAGACCTCCTTTGAATCTGGAGAGGTGGCAGTCGTTGACTATGTGGGTCATAGTCTGTCTGTAGCCGCAGGGGCAGTTCAGGTTGTCTCTGGCTCCCCAGCGATAATGCAGCTGGTTAAGCGCACGTGGCACAAAATGCAAGGACCGGCATAAAGATCCAGGTTCCAGCCCCCGGCTCCCCACCTTCAGGGAAGTCGCTTCACAAGCGTTGAAGCAGGTCTGCAGGTGTCTTTCTCTTCTCCTCTCTGTCTTCCCCTCCTCTCTCCATTTCTCTCTGTCCTATCCAACAACAATGACAATATCATCAACAGCAATATTAACTACAACAATAAGAAAAAGGGCAACAAAATGGAATAAATAAATAAATAAATATAAAAAGAAAATGAGGCAGTTTCTAAAACCTGAGTAAGTTACTTCATGTCCAGAAAGAGTTATGGTCTGGGTAAGAGGGGACAGGAAAAGGGAGTAGGGAAAGCAGAGGGAGTGAGGGGAGGTGTCTAAGTATATAACACAGTAG
This sequence comes from Erinaceus europaeus, assembly GCF_950295315.1. Classification (NCBI taxonomy): domain Eukaryota; kingdom Metazoa; phylum Chordata; class Mammalia; order Eulipotyphla; family Erinaceidae; genus Erinaceus; species Erinaceus europaeus. Next base: position 54,080,512 of record NC_080166.1, read on the forward strand.
GATATGAATGTTGGTATGCTTCTAATTCTGCTTTTAAACCTTCTGTTTTGATCATCATGTTAAGTTTGCCTGCATTGCTTGACGCTGTGGTCTATTTACATAATCATTGTTTTGTTTGAGACCCACACTGATTTAATCCCCAATGAAAATCCAGGGAAGGCAGGTGAAATAGCTCTTGGATAGTGCATTATTTTGTGTGTGTGCAGGCCAGGGTTGACCCCCATCCCCTTGGCATTAAAGGAAGCTTTGGTGCTGTGGTCTGTTTCATTCTCTTTCTCTACTTCTATAAGAAAGAAAGACTATGACCCATCCCTCCCACCCACTCCCACCCCCCACTGGCCCAGGAAGCTGCATGTCTACCCCTCACCACTGGGTTTTTACTTTGGTGCCCTACTTACAATTTGATCAGGTCCTGCTTTTAGTTTCCCTTTCAGATCTTCTTACTCAACTTCTGTTGATGAGTGGGATCATCCCATACTCATCTTTATCTTTCTGACTTAGTTCACTTAACATAATTCCTTCTAGCTCTGTCCAAGATGGGTCAGAGAAGGTGGGTTCATTGTTCTTGATAGCTGCATAGTATTCCATTGTGTATATATACCACACCTTTCTCAGCCACTCATCTGTTGTTGGGCACCTGGGTTGCTTCCAGGTTTTAGGTATTATGAATTGTGCTGCTATGAACATAGGAGTACACACCTCTTTTTGGTTGGGTGTTATGGAGTCCTTGGGGTATAACCCCAGGAGAGGAATTACTGGATCATATGGAAGGTCCATGTCTAGCCTTCTGAGAGTTTTCCAGACTGCTCTCCACAGTGGCTGTACCAATTTACATTCCCACCAGCAATGTAAAAGGGTTCCTGTGTCCCCACAACCTCTCCAGCAATTGTTGCTGCTGTCCTTTTTGATGTATGCCATTCTTACAGAAGTGAGGTGGTATCTTAGTGTTGTCTTAATTTGCATTTCTCTGACAGTCAGTGACCTAGAGCAGTTTTTCATATGTTTTCATATCCATAAACTACTGCAAAATATATACCTGAAAGCAGAAGTACACTAGAGTTTGCAGTGAGTACCCCCCTAACACTTCCTCTCCACTATTCCAAGCTTTGGGTACATGATTGCTCAATAATTTGTTTGGCTTCATATGTTAACTCTCTTTTCAGTCACCAGGTTCCAGATGTCATCAGGATGCTAGCCAGCATTCCCTGGACTGAAGACCCCACCAATGTGTCCTAGAGCTCCGCTTCCCCAAAGACCCATCCTACTAGGGAAAGAGAGAGGCAGACTGGGAGTATGGACCAACCAGTCAACGCCCATGTTCAGTGGGGAAGCAATTACAGAAGCCAGATCTTCTACCTTCTGCAAACCACAATGACCCTGGGTCCATGATCCCAGAGGGATAGAGAATGGGAAAGCTTTCAGGGGAGGGGGTGGGATATGGAGATTGGGTGGTGGGAATTGTGTGGAATTGTACCCCTCCTACCCTATGGTTTTGTTAATTAATCCTTTCTTAAATAAAAAAAAGGGGGGAAAGAAAGAAAGAAAGTCCCTCTCTCCACTGTCACCAGTCACCTCCATCAGGAACAACATAGTATACCCTCTTGTGGCAATGTGGGTCAGCACTGGTAGGGACTGCCCCATTCTCTGAAGGGAAACTGGGTCAGCATACTCTGCCACTCGAGGAAGACAGGTTCTGCAATGAGTGCAGCCTAAATGTTCCTAGCTATGACCACGGCATGCGAGCTCAGACCTACAGGGATGCAGAGCTTACACAGGCTCCTGTGTTGAATATGGGCCCCAGATCAGATCTATGGGATTTACAGTGAACAGTATTTATATACTTTTGCCATGTTTGGAGGCTACTCTCTTCTCTGATACAGCTTTCTAGTCCTTTTTCCAACTCTGACACCATCTCCCCAGACAGTACCATTAGCCCATCTGCATGTTAGCTGTCAGGCTCAGGCAAAAACTAGTAAAGTCATGGGCCCCATGGAATATACTTAAAAACAGACTTCCTAGCTTCTTCCAAAATGGAGAACCCAAGCCTCACATACTATATTCTTACATTTAGATCCCTGATTATTTAACAATTTTTTCTGCTTTGTGTCTTAATGCTTTTTTGGCCACCAAATTCCAGATGCTACCATGACGCCAACCTGACTTCACTGGACAGAAGACTTCACCAGTGTACCCTGGAACCCCAGCTCTCCAGAGCCCTACTCTACTAGGGTAAGATAGAAATAGGCTCGGAGTATGGATCAACCTGTCAATGCCCAAATCCAGTGGAGAAGCAATTACAGTAGCCAGACCTTCCACCTTCTACACCCTATGATCCCAGAGGGACAAAGAATAGGAATGCTTCCAATAGAGGGGATGGGCTATGGAACTCTGGTGGTGGGAATTGTGTGGAATTGTACCCCTTGTATCCTATGGTCTTGTTGATCAATATTAAATCAATAGAAAGAAAGAGAGAGAGAGAGAGAGAGAGAGAGAGAAAGAGAAAAAGAAAGAGAGAGAAAGGGGAAGGATGGAAGGAAGAAAGGAAGGAAGGAAGGGAGAGAGTGAGGAAGAGAGGAGGAGTAAAAATGAAAGAGAATGAATGAGAGAAAGGAAGAAAGTACAGAGGAGAGGAGAGGAGAGGAGAGGAGAGGAGAGGAGAGGAGAGGAGAGGAGAGGAGAGGAGAGGAGAGGAGAGGAGAGGAGAGGAGAGGAGAGGAGAGGAGAGGAATCCAGAGAAACTGATAAAATCCTCACTGCTGGTGCTGCCATGATCATAACACTGATTAGATCATGTGAAGCAGAGGTTCTAAGACATTTCACACCTTGTGTTTCCTAATTCTCTCAAATCCAACCAGGACAGCCACCAACAACTACAATAATAACAGCAACACACACTATTTTGCCTCAAGTAGAGTGGTTATGTTCCATTCCATTCATTTGTCCATTCGAGTAGACAATCTATAACTCTGAATTTCTTTAGAATTATCATTCTAAAAGCATTTCAGTGCTACTTGCTTTATATCAAATGCTATTCCAAATACTTAACAGTTAACGTTTTTATTTAACCCCCTAACAAACTATGTCACCATTTCAGGAATAAGAAAACTGATGTACTTGACCAAAGATCACTGGCCAGAAAATGGGATCACAAGACCCAAGTTTTCACTTGGGATGAGGTGATAACATCATGATTTCAGGAGATTAATAAGGTAACGAGACAGGTTTTCAACACACAAATCAAATAGTCCTTGGGAATTCCAAGTGATTCACTTTTCTCAACACTATGCTATCTTCTACCTCCCTTCTCCAACATATTCACATGAAAAAGAACCTATTTAAAATCACTTCAGTACTTGTTATTCCAATTCACAACAAGGTAATTAATTATAATATTTTATGAGTCTTAATTGTTAAGATATAAAGATTTTATTGATTCATAAAGACCTATGGTTTTAGGGGTCAGCTCCTGGCACACCTGGTTGAGTGCTTATGTTACAATGCTAAAAGACCCAGGTTCAAGCCTCTGGGCCCCACCTGCAGGGGGAAAGCTTTGCAAGTGGTGAAGGAGTGTTGCAGGTGTCTCTCTGTCTCTCTTCCTCTCTATCACCTTCTTCTCTTTCAATACCTGGTTGTCTGTATTCAGTAAATTAAAAAAAGATAATAAAAAAGACATACAATGCTTTGTAATTCATAAATAACTACTTTGAAAGTTACAACATATACACACTTCCTTCGAGTTGCTAAAAAGAGAAAGAAACCTAATATTTCTATATCTCAAATACTCTCTATGACACCATTGTTTAGGTGAAGGAAGGGGAGGGTTTTTATTGTTTTGTTTTGTTTTGGGTTTCGTTAGATTGATTTTTTTTTTTTGCTTAATTTGTTATTCAAATTATGTGGTTGTGCATTGCCAATTAGCTTGATAAATTCTTATCTGTAGGTCTTTTGTATGATCCCATTAAACACATACTTGTTTAATGTATTCTGGCTTATTTTATGGTAATTTAAGAAAAGTAGTTGAAGAATGTGTTTTAGTATTAGTCTCTCTGGCCTGAAAAGACTAATTGTTCTCCAGTCTGTGCTGAAGCAGCTCCTTCCTTCAAAGAGCTATTACTGACCTGTACTGAACTATCTGGGTGGGCTTCTGGTAATAATTAAATAGTCATCTCCATTAAAGTCCAGAGAGAGGAAACAGCAAGGGTAAAAGCAGCAAGGCTTGTTGTAACAATTCACCATCAGAAAGAGGATGGCTTGAAAGGCGCTTTTGTGTTCTTTCTCTGTTTGGGGCCATAAAACTACAAACATCTGATGATCAAGCATCATTTAAAAACGCTGAATAATTTATTGGACTCTTGTTTACAGCAGGGTCCTATTGTTTTTTGACACTTCATTTGTGTCACCAAGCAGTGGCTTTGGAAACAAACCAAAGACGACTTCAAATGATACATGTTGTCCAAATCCCAATAAGAAACAGATTTTGCAAATTTAACCCTGAATCTCATTTGAAAATAAATCAATCAATAAGAGAAGGGGAAGAGGGGAGAGAACAGAGACTGTCACGGAGGTTTCACGAATGGGTGGCAAAAGAAAAAAAAAGTTTTGGAACCAAAAAATGGATATTCCACGTCCCCAACTGATTCACTGAGGTTCCAAAGAAAAATGAAAATACCCAGAGGTTCTTGTCTTTCTATCCAAAACTCTGAAGTTGGATGACTTGCTTAAACTAGCTTTAGCCATATCTGGAAAGAAAAAAAATCTTGGTAATAAACACACATTGGAAGCTGAGACAAGCTACTGAAAATTAGTCTGCTGAATCCACAACTAGGAACCCATCTTTTCACAATGTGGGCCTTCTCTTTCCTTTCCTCGGCAACTTTTTTTTTTAATTTGTTCGTTTATTTTATTTATAAAAAGGAAACACTGACAAAACCATAAGATAAGAGAAGTACCACTCCACACAATTCTCACCACCAGAACTCCAGATTCCATCCCCTTCCCTGATAGCTTTCCTATTCCTTATCCCTCTGGGAGTATGGACCCAAGGTTATTATGGGGTACAGAAGGTGGAAAGTCTGGCTTCTGTAATTGCTTCCCCACTGAACATGGCAACTCTTTTTTTGACATGGTTTCTTGAGCTCCAACCACCACACCTACTTTCAAAAGAAAATGAAGATGGAATAAAAAACAGAATTTGTTAAGTCACCTAAGGAACAATTTGGAAATCATGGCACAGATCCATATAACATGTTATTGTCCAAAATTAGCCACTGAATTATATCTTAATCACAAGAAAGCAAGAGATACTATCAGGTAGCAAAGTACACAGTTTATCAGGATTCAAAATGGATTCAGGGAGGCAACTGCCAACCTCTAAAGGCTTTTCCTCACCTAGAATATGGAAAGATCTCAGATAACGGTATTCTTTCACCAAATGCAGTATTTCAATAGCATTGCATAGTGACAAACTACTTTCTCTCCCTACTATTATCCTCATTGTACCCCACAGTTCATTCTGCCCACCATGCCAAATATAACAATGCCTTTTAGATTTTCATATCTGCCATCTACTATGTCTACATGTAGCTGGCATGAACCAACTAGAAGTCCAAGCAGGAAACCTACATTTCGATAGTTTGTGATGTAATGTATAGAAGCCAGCCTCACACAGCAGAAAACAGAGTTGAGAGAGAAAAAAGACCAAATGAGGCCTGGTGGTGGTGCACCTGGTTGAACACACATGTTAACAGTGCACAAGAACCTGGGTTTAAGCCCCCAGGCTCCTCCTGCAGAGGGAAATAATTGCAAGTGGTGAATCAATAAAATATAGATTAAATATTTATTTCTACCACATTATAATAATTTCCCCTGGCCTCATATTTCCATTTCTTATTGGCTCCTTTTTGAGTATTTATTTTAATATTTATTTATGTTGAGAGGTACAAAGAGAACTAGAGCATTAATTCCAATATAAACAGAACCAGGAATTGAACTCAGGCCCCCCAGGCAAGCAAATCCTGTCTTCTACCATTGAGATACCTCCCTAGTTGCTATATTTTTACTTTTATGTGGTAGAATATATAAAGCTTTTAAAGAAAGAGAAACCAAATGTTAATGGATAGTGTTGGCTAGGTTCTAGCAGCCTTCTACTTATAACAAGGTTTCTTTTTAAAAAATTTATTTCTTATATTTATTTATTTATTCCCTTTTGTTGCCTTTGTTGTTTTTAATCATTGTAATTATTGTTGTTGTCATTGATGTCATCATTGTTGGATAGGACAGAGAGAAATGGAGAGAGGAGGGGAAGACAGAGAGGGGGGAGATAAAGACAGACACCTGCAGACCTGCTTCACCACTTGTGAAGCTTCTCCCCTGCAGGTGGGAAGCTGGGGGCTCAAACTGGGATCTTTACACAGGTCCTTGCACTTTGTGCATCAACAAGGTTTCAACCCACCAGAGTGGATAAGACTGCCCCTACTTCCTACTTTCTTCACGTCCAAGGTTACTTGGCACTGCAGTTCCTGAGAGCAGAGATTCCTGGATGCATATCATTTTTCATCTTCAATCTCCCCACCAGTTTAAAAATCAGTGCTGGGTTTGCTGAGTCAGCAAACCCTCATCCTTTTGTGTACCAGTTCTCAAAATATTGTCATCTCCCTTCCAGATATGGTTTTCCTTGTGGGTTTATAGCTTTAAAAATATTTTTCTGGGTCACTAAAATAGCTCACTTGGATAGTGTGTGGCTTTGACGTATGAATGACCCTAATCGGAGTCTGACCTTCATCACACTGAAGGAAGCTTCAGTGTTAAAGTCTCTCTTTCACACTCTGCCTCTCTGTCTCTGTATAAAAAAAAAAAAGGGAAAATGCAGTAATTTACATAATGTGACAAAGAAAGCTTTGTATACTAGTACTGTTTTGCAATGAATAGTTGCAAATGAATTAGCATTCATTCCGACTCTCTACTCTCTATTAAGTGACAGAAGCTGGAAAAATGTATTTCTTGGGCTTCATTGCCAGCAAGGAATTTAAGTTCAACCAAAATGAGAAACTCATGTGAGAACTAGAATGTACAAAGGAGAAAACAGTCTGATTTTACTAAGATCTAGTGATCTTACTACACATCCCGCTATCTAGAAGAAATTGGCATGGTAGAATGATTAAATGACTATTGAAAACTCAATTGGGGCCAGGTGGTGGCACACCTGGTTGAGCACACATGTTACAATGCACAGAGACCCAAGTTCAAGCCTATGATTCCCACTTGCAAGCACAAGTGGTGAAGCAGTGCTGCAGGTCTCCCTCTCTCTTCTCTGAGTTTTCCATATCTATTACAAAGATAAAAATAATGAATGAAAGAAAGAAGGGGGAAAAAGCAGCAGCTGTGTTTCTCTCCTCTCCTCTCCTGGGTCAACTAGAAATACCAAAGGAGACCACCTGGGACTATAGCAAGAAAGGACAAGAACAATGTCAGGAACCTACCAAATCACCTGTGAGAGCAAACATGTGAGGCTCCTGGGCAGAGAGGAGCCTATGGAGAGATTAAGTGGCTGGTAATAGTCCGGCAGTTTACCAGTTGAGACACCACCTCCAGTCTGTTTCAGTAACAAAAAGATGGCTGAAAAGAGAAGACTCCCTTAAGACTCACCAAATGCAACTGTGAGTCTTCATTGTAAGAAGAAAGAACAGAACAGGAGGCATCACACTCCCAGAAATCGAATTGTATTATAAGGCCATTGTCATCAAAATTGCTTGATACTGGAACATGAATAGACACACTGACCAGTGGAATAGAATTGAGAGCCCAGAAGTAAACCCCACACCTATGGACATCCAAAGTTTGACAAAGGTGCCCAGACTATTAAATGGGGAAAGCAGATGGTGTTGGAAAAAAAAAAAAATGGGTTGAAACATGCAGAAGAATGAAACTGAACCACTCTATTTCACCAAATACAAAAGTAAATTCCGTGTGGATCAAGTACTTGGATGTTAGACCAGAATCTATCAGATACTTAGAGGAAAATATTGGCAGAACTCTTTTCTGTATAAATTTTAAAGACATCTTCAATGAAATGAATCCAATTACAAAGTAGGCTAAGGCAAGCATAAACCTACAGGACTACATCAAATTAAAAAGCTTCTGCGGGAGGAGGAAGATGGCGGACTGAGAAGCTGCTAACAGCGAGGGCTCTGATCGCATCATCGGCAACGGTAGGATTTTCTGCCTTTAGCAGGCCAGTCAATAAGGGGTGACACCAAAGAGGTGATTATAATTCAATTTGGGTTAAGAATTAGAGTAAAGGAGACACGGACTAGCGGGGCTCCAGACTTCCCAGGCGGCACCGGGCAAGGCGAGTGCGCCGGGCATTGTCCTCCGCCCGGGAAGGCGGCTCCTCCGCCGGTTGCAGAGCGTGGCGGGCAGAGGACCTGGAGAGAGCACTTTAGCTTGGGGGCTTTATCTTGGGAGTCTCCAGGGTCCACCACGACCCTGAGGGCGGATCCAAAGACTTCCTGAGTATAGCTCTCATTGGATCAAAGGACTTGGAGCTAGTTTTCATTTTCAAGAAATCCTATAAAAAAGTCTGGAGGGGGGGGGTTTCCTGAAAGATGGCGGACGGAGAAGCTGCTAGCCTCTGAGCTCTGAACACACTCCCCTGGAGACAATAGGATTTTCTGCCTTTAGCAGGCCAGCCAATAAGGTATCCTTAGACACCAAGGAGGTGACTATAACTTAATTTGGGTTAAGAATTAGAGTAGGGAAAAAAATTCTTTTTTCTTCCTTTTAATTTTCAAGCATACATCCTTCCTGCCGCCCCCCCCCCCCCATAAGCAGTCCCTGGGACCAGCTCCTAGAAGGATACCCCATACCACCAAACAGGGTGTTTGTTTGTTTGTTTGTTTGTTTGAATTCACTGATACACATTTGGGAAGTTCCTTGCACTGTTCTTTAATTACAACTCTTCTTCTTATCTTCTCCCTTTTATCTCTCTTATCTCTCTCTCTTTTTTTTTTAATCTTGTCATACACTTCTTTCTTCTTTGCCTTTCTGAATTTGTGAATTACTTTGGGGAAGAAATCTGACTCAGAGTGGACTCTCTATGTGTGTATCTCTGCTCTAGTTCCCTTTCCCCTCTTGTTACACCTAGAATATACACTGGATAGTAGATTTGCATAACTGTCTATTCTTGCTATCCTCTCTTTCTTTTCGCTTTCTTCACTGGGATTTGGTTACTATTTTTCACGGACTGGAGAAATTGTTTGGCTAACTGGTAACGATTAAACTACTTCAATACTTACTTCAGTTGCTACTGTAATTCCGGAGGTTGGTGAGTGCAATTGTCATAAAGGTATTTAGTACAGTGTTACTTGTACTCAAGACATAACAACTGAGGAACAACAGAGCATAAAAAAAAGAGAGAGAAACACATAAATAAAAAAATGGGTAGATTAAAAACAAATAAAACTGCTACCCCAATGAATGAAGACAAGAGCCCAGAAGAAACTACAAATCAGTCAGAAGTAACCATAGATAAGAAAAGTATGCAAGCAATAATAAACTTATTAATCACAGAAATGAAAACAACATTGGAGGAAAGGAATGGCAGTATTAGGGAAACAACAGTTGAGACCCCCAAGGAAAATACTGATTATCTTGAGGCAATTAGAGAACTGAAAGCTGAAATAGCTGTAATGAAGAAAGAAGCTGAGGCAAGGGAAAGCAGACTAACAGGAGCAGAAAACAGAATTAGTCAGACAGAGGATGAGTTAGAGAAAACTAAGAAAGAGGTGAAAGAGCTTAAAAAGAGATTGAGAGACACTGAAAACAATAACAGAGACATATGGGATTATATCAAAAGAAGTAACATTCGTATAATTGGCCTGCCAGAGGGAGAAAGAGAGGAAGGGGAAGCAAACATTCTAGAGGAAATAATACAAGAAAACTTCCCAGACCTGAATAACAGAAGGGATATCAAGGTTCAAGAGGACCAGAGAGCACCAAACAGAATCAACCCAGACCTGAAGACATCAAGACACATCATAGTCACAATGAGAAGAAGTAAGGATAAAGAAAGGATCCTAAAGGCTGCAAGAGAGAAACAAAAAGTCACATACAGGGGAAAACCCATAAGATTATCTGCAGACTTCTCCACTCAAACTCTAAAAGCCAGAAGAGAGTGGCAAGATATCTATCGAGCCCTGAATGAAAAAGGGTTTCAACCAAGGATAATATATCCTGCTAGACTTTCATTCAAACTAGATGGAGGGATCAAAACCTTCTTAGACAAACAACAGTTAAAGGAGGCAACCAACACCAAGCCGGCCCTGAAAGAGGTACTAAAAGACCTCTTATAAACAAGAACATCACTATAATACTTGCAATATATCAGAGTAAACAAATTGTTTTTTAGAACAATGGCACTACAATACATTAAATCCATAATATCAATAAATGTCAATGGCTTAAACTCACCCATCAAAAGGCACAGGGTCGGGGGATGGATCAGAAAACATAACCCAACCATATGCTGCTTGCAAGAATCCCATCTGTCACAACAAGATAAACACAGACTTAAAGTGAAAGGATGGAAAACTATCATACAGGCTAACGGTCCACAAAAAAGGGCAGGAACAGCCATTCTCATCTCAGACACGATAGATTTTAAATTAAATAAAGTAATAAAAGATAGGCAAGGACATTACATAATGATTAGAGGATCAATCAGCCAAGAAGACTTAACAATTATTAACATCTATGCACCCAACGAGGGACCATCTAAATACATTAAGCATCTACTGAAAGAATTTCAAAAATACATCAATAGTAATACAATAATAGTGGGAGACTTCAATACCCCACTCGACACTTAGACAGATCAACAATGCAGAGAACCAACAAAGATACAAGAGAATTGAGTGAAGAGACTGACAGACTAGACCTCTTGGAAATTTTCAGACTCCTCCACCCCAAAAAACTGGAATACACCTTCTTTTCAAATCCAGATAACACATACTCAAGGATAGACCACATGTTAGGCCACAAAGACAGCATCAATAAATTCAAGAGCATTGAAATCATCCCAAGTATCTTCTCATACCACAGTGGAGTAAAACTAACATTTAACAACAAACGGAAAATTATTAAAAGACATAGAATTTGGAAACTAAACAACATGCTCCTTAAGAACCACTAGGTCAGAGACTCACTCAAACAGGATATTCAAATGTTCCTGGAAACTAATGAAAATGAAGACACAACCTATCAAAATATTTGGGACACAGCTAAAGCAGTACTGAGAGGGAAACTTATAGCCATACAATCACATATTAAACACCAAGAAGAAGCCCAAATGAACGACCTTACTGCACACCTCAAGGACTTAGAGGAAGAGGAACAAAGGAACCCTAAAGCAACCAGAAGGACAGAAATCACTAAAGTTAGAGCAGAAATAAACAACATCGAAAATAAAAGAACCATACAAAAGATCAATGAATCCAAATGTTGGTTCTTTGAAAGATTAAACAAAATTGACAAACCCCAAGCCAGAATCACCAAACAAAAAATAGAGAAGACTCAAATTAATAGAATTGTAAACGATGCAGGAGATATCACAACTGACACCACAGAAATCCAGAGAATCCTGTGAAACTTCTATAAAGAACTATATGCCACCAAGCTAGAGAATCTGGAAGAAATGGAACAATTCCTAGAAACCTATGCACTTCCAAAACTGAACCAAGAAGAACTACAAAATCTAAATGCACCAATCACAGACAAAGAAATTGAAACCGTTATTAAGAATCTCCCCAACAACAAAAGTCCTGGACCAGATGGCTTCACAAACGAATTCTACAAAACTTTCAGGAAACAGTTAATACCCATACTTCTTAAGCTATTCCATAAGATTGAAGAAACAGGAATACTCCCTTCCACCTTTTACGAAGCCAACATCACCCTGATACCAAAAGCTGATAGGGACACAACAAAAAAGGAAAACTACAGACCAATATCTCTGATGAACATAGATGCCAAAATATTAAACAAGATCTTGGCCAACCGGATACAGCAATACATCAAAAAGATTGTTCATCATGACCAAGTGGGATTCATCCCAGGAATGCAAGGCTGGTTCAACATCCATAAGTCAATCAATGTCATTCTCCACATCAATAAAAGTAAAGCCAAAAACCACATGATTATCTTAATAAATACAGAGAAAGCCTTTGACAAAATCCAACACCTATTCATGCTCAAAACTCTACAAAAAATGGGAATAGATGGGAAATTCCTCAAGATAGTGGAGTCTATATATAGCAAACCTACAGCCAACATCATACTCAATGGACAGAAGCTGAAAGCATTCCCCCTCAGATCGGGGACTAGACAGGGCTGTCCACTGTCACCGTTACTCTTCAACATAGTATTGGAAGTTCTTGCCATAGCAATCAGGCAAGAGAAAGAAATCAAAGGGATACAGATTGGAAGGGAAGAAGTCAAGCTTTCACTATTTGCAGATGATATGATAGTATACATAGAAAGACCTAAAGAATCCAGTAGAAAATCACTGCAAGTTATTAGGCAATATAGCAAGGTATCAGGCTACAAAATCAATGTACAAAAATCAGTGGCATTTCTTTATGCAAACACTAAATCTGAAGAAGAAGATGTCCAGAAATCACTCCCATTTACTGTTTCAGCAAAATCAATCAAATACCTAGGAATAAAGTTGACCAAAGAAGTGAAAGACTTGTATACTGAAAACTATGAGTCGCTAGTCAAGGAGATAGAAACTGATACCATGCTCATGGATTGGAAAGATAAATATCATCAAAATGAATATTCTCCCCAGAGCCATATACAAATTTAATGCAATACCCATCAAAGTTCCACCAAGCTTCTTTAAGAGAATAGAACAAACACTACAATCATTTATCTGGAACCTGAAAACACCTAGAATTGCCAAAACCATCTTAAGGAAAAGAAACAGAAATGGAGGCATCACACTCCCAGACCTTAAACAATATTATAAAGCCATCATCATCAAAACAGCATGGTACTGGAACAAAAATAGGCACACAGACCAGTGGAACAGAATTGAAAGCCCAGAAGTAAACCCCAACACCTATGGGCATCTAATCTTTGATAAGGGGGCCCAAAGGATTAAATGGAAAAAGGAGGCTCTCTTCAATAAATGGTGCTGGGAAAACTGGGTTGAAACATGCAGAAGAATGAAATTGAACCACTTTATCTCACCAGAAACAAAAATCAACTCCAAATGGACCAAAGACCTAGATGTCAGACTAGAAACAATCAAATACTTAGAGGAAAACATTGGTAAAATGCTTTCCCACATACACCTCAAGGACATCTTTGATGAATCAAACCCAATTGCAAGGAAGACGAAAGCAGAAACAAACCAATGGGACTACATCAAATTGAAAAGCTTCTGCACATCCAAAGAAACTATTAAACAAACAGAGAGACCCCTCACAGAATGGGAGAAGATCTTCACATGCCAGACATCAGTCAAGAAACTAATCACCAAAATATATAAAGAGCTCAGCAAACTTAGCCACAAAAAAGCAAATGACCCCATCCAAAAATGGGCAGAGGAAATGAACAAAACATTCACCACAGAGGAGATGCAAAAGGCTAACAAACATATGAAAAACTGATCTAGGTCACTGATTGTCAGAGAAATGCAAATTAAGACAACACTAAGATACCACCTCACTCCTATAAGAATGGCATATATCAAAAAGGACAGCAGCAACAAATGCTGGAGAGGATGTGGGGACAGAGGAACCCTTTTACATTGCTGGTGGGAATGTAAATTGGTACAGCCTCTGTGGAGAGCAGTCTGGAAAACTCTCAGAAGGCTTGACATGGACCTTCCATATGATCCAGTAATTTATCTCCTGGGGTTATACCCCAAGGACTCCATAACACCCAACCAAAAAGAGGTGTGTACTCCTATGTTCATAGCAGCACAATTCATAATAGCTAAAACCTGGAAGCAACCCAGGTGCCCAACAACAGATGAGTGGCTGAGAAAAGTGTGGTATATATACAAAATGGAATACTCTGCAGCTATCAAGAACAATGAACCCACCTTCTCTGACCCATCCTGGACAGAGCTAGAAGGAATTATGTTAAGTGAACTAAGTCAGAAAGATAAAGATGTGTATGGGATGATCCCACTCATCAACAGAAGTTGAGTAAGAAGATCTGAAAGGGAAACTAAAAGCAGGACCTGATCAAATTGTAAGTAGGGCACCAAAGTAAAAACCTAGTGGTGAGGGGTAGACATGTAGCTTCCTGGGCCAGTGGGGGGGTGGGAGTGGGCAGGAGGGATGGGTCACAGTCCTTTGGTGGTGGGAATGGTGTTTATGTACACTCCTAGCAAAATGTAGACATATAAATCAGTAGTTAATTAATATGAGAGGGGGAAATCAATTGTATGTCTCAAAGTTTCTCAAAAGACAAACTGAATCTTTTTAATATATAGGCTATGTATTTGATATGCGGACTCTCTCAAAAGCCTAGACCAAGTAGATTAGAAGCATCCAATAGCACAGCTATATACCAGATACTGGATACTGTACAGCAAACCATAACAAAGGGACTTTTCAAAGTTAACCCAATTAACAAATAATGTGATGATAATATTAACTATCGATTGTCTTTTTGAACCCTAAGACAGCAGGAACCTCATATCTTCACTATAGAGCCCCTACTTCCCCCAGTCCTGGAACCCTTGGATAGGGCCCGCTTTCCCGTATGCATCTCCCAATCCAAACCAAATAATATTGCATTAGCCGATCACAACCTAACCAACGCAACGATTGCCACCTCAACATCCTTCACCTCAGACTGTATCCAGAGACTTCACGTGTGGAATGACAACCCTTCAACTTCATTACTCGGGTGAGACCTTTCCTTTTATAGTACACTCTAATTTCATCTCAGGTAGTTCACTTCCTAACAAAGTCCCATAATCTAGATATACACCAGTTTCTGTGAGAGAGAGCTTATGTGCACACGTATCCATAAACTACTGCAAAATATATACCTGAAAGCAGAAGTACACTAGAGTTTGCAGTCAGTACCTCCCTAACACTTCCTCTCCACTATTCCAAGCTTGGGATCCATGATTGCTCAACAAATTGTTTGGCTTCATATGTTAACTCCCTTTTCAATCACCAGGTTCCAGATGCCACCAGGATGCTTGCTAGGCTTCCCTGGATTGAAGACCCCACCAATGTGTCCTGGAGCTCAGCTTCCCCAGAGACCCACCTTACTAGGGAAAGAGAGAGGCAGACTGGGAGTATGGACCGACCAGTCAACGCCCATGTTCAGCGGGGAAGCAATTACAGAAGCCAGACCTTCTACCTTCTGCAACCCTCAATGACCCTGGGTCCATGCTCCCAGAAGGATAGAGAATGGGAAAGCTACCATGGGAGGGGGTGGGTTATGGGGATTGGGTGTTGGGAATTGTGTGGAGTTGTACCCCTCCTACCTTATGTTTTTGTTCACTAATCCTTTCTTAAATAAAAATTTTTTAAAAAATAAATAAAAATAAAAAAAGTTTCTGCACAGCAAAAGAAACCACTAGCTAAACCAAGAGACCCCTCACAGACTGGGAGATCTTTACATGCCATACATCATACAAGAGACTAATAACCAAAATATGTAAAGAGCTTGCCAAACTCAACCACAAGAAAACAGATAACCCCATCCAAAAATGCAGAGAGAACATGGACAGAATATTCACCACAGAAGAGATCCAAAAGGCTGAGAAACACATGAAAAAATGCTCCAAGTCTCTGACTGTCAGAGAAATGCAAATAAAGACAACAATGAGATACCACTTTACTCCTGTGAGAATGTCATACATCAGAAAAGCTAACAGCAGCAAATGATGGAGGGGGTGTGGGGTCAAAGGAACCCTCCTTCACTGCTGGTGGGAATGTCAATTGGTCCCACCTCTGGGAGAACAGTCTGGAGAACTCTCAGAAGGCTAGAAATGGACCTACCCTATAATCCTGCAATTCCTCTCCTGGGGATAGATCCTAAGGAACCCAGCACACCCATCCAAAATGATCTGTGTACACATATGTTCTTAGCAGCACAATTTGTAATAGCCAAAACCTGGAAGCAGCCCAGGTGTCCAACAACAGACGAGTGACTGAGCAAGTTGTGGTCTATATACACAATGGAATACTACTCAGCTATATAAATTTTTTTAAAAAGGTGACTTCACCATTTTCAACCGATCTTTGACAGACCTTGAAAAATTCATGTTAAGTGAAATAAGTCAGAAACAGAAGGATGAATATGGGATGATCTCACTCACAGGCAGAAGTTGAAAAACAAGATCAGAAGAGAAAATACAAGTAGAACCTGAACTGTAATTGGCATATTTCACCAATGTAAAAGATTCTGGGGTGGGTGGGTGGGGAGAATACAGGTCCAAAAAGGATGATAGAGGACCTAGTGAGGGCTGTATTGTTATATGGTAAACTGGAAACGTTATGCATGTACAAACTATTGTATTTACTGTTGAATGTAAAACATTAATTCCCCAATAAAGAAATTAAAAAGAAGAAAGAAAGAAGGAAAATTTTGTCCTAGGGAATAGCCAATCAATTATGTTCTTTCTACTCCAGCTGCAGTCAATTTCAGAATTATAAATAAAATTAAGAGTAAAAATAAGTAGGAGTGACTTATGAGCCATTTATGATTATTCATAATCTTCCTTATATCTTCAGAGTTTGCTAAAAAGAGGATATTAATTCCTACAGGGAAAATACTTCCAGGGAGGATATGATAATTGCTTCATTGAATGGGAATTTCTACAGTCTCCTCTTCATTAAAAAATCATCATGACTGGAGGTGATTTTGCTTAATGAAATAAGTAAAGAGATGAGAGACAACCATCAGATGGTTTCATTCATATGTGGAATCTGATTTGCATGAACTTATCAAAAACAAATCCAATCAAGACAGAAGCAAGCAAACTGTAAGATCTGTGAGAACTATGGTGGTTATCTTTGGAAGGTTGGGGAGTGGGGATACAGAACTTTCGTGGTGAGTGTAGTGTGGAACTATGCATTGTAATCTTACAATCTTGTAGCAAACTATTAATAACAAATAAAAATTTACAAAAAAAAGATCATCATGACATTGAACCAACCATCAAAGAAGATAATTCCTCACCCCAACACCCCCCCCAATTCTTCTTCCCAGTTATTAAAAGAAATTAGGATTGCTCCTTAACAAGTAGAGCAGAAAGATGTTATATAAAATCCAGACAACTACATGAAGCAGCTCCTATGAAGTCTATGCACAGTGACAAAAGTTTAAAATGACCCAATGTAAATAGGACTCCTAATAATACAGACACTAAAGAAAGCCAATATAATTAAGACCACTAATGCTCAGACTTTTCAGGAGACAGTCAAGAGAATATATATATATTTATGACTAACTGAGTTCTGAAGAGGGTAAAGATAACATGAATGCAGACAGCTATAAATTCCAATAATAGCCTCTTCACCCGTTAAAGAAATATGTATTGCAATGCCTATGTATATCCCATCTTTATTTTGAAGTTTATTTACTTGTTTATCTTGACTCATGTTTCACTCTCCCTTTATCTAAAATTTAAAAAACATATGTTTAGGCAATAGTCCCCCCTTTCTACCATAAGCTGTGCTATTACTCAAAAATAATGTTAGGTAAAATATCATAAGCTGGGAAATGTCATTCTGAAATACAAAAATGAAGAAAAGAAATAGGAATTAGTAAAGAGGAAAGTGGAGTTGAAGAAAATTAAGATTGTAGATTGTGGAAAACAATGTATTACAGAGCCGTAAGAGGAGGGGCCAATTCCATAGCTCTCCTGGAAGAAGCTCACCGCATAATGGGGGAAAATAGTAGCTAATTATATCCCGAACATAGAAATAGTTACTACAAATCAAAAATGAAGAAACCAATTATAATATAGACAGGGGACTTGAATAAATATTTTTTAAAGAAAATATGTAAATAGACAATAGTCACAGGAAACAATTTTCAACATGATTAATCATCAGGAAAATGCAAATGAAAATCACAGCCACAATGAAATGCAACTTCACGCATACTTCAATGACTATGATTTTTCAAAAATGGAAAATAACCAGTGTTAAAGAGATTGAAAACCTTGTACAGTGTTGATAAGACTGTCAAACAAGAGGTCTGGCTGAGTTCAAGGTTACCACGAACACCTCCCTCTTTGCTTCCTTTTCCTCTCTGTTTCCTTCCATCTTAATAAATAAAAAGGAAAAAAAGAGGGAAAATGAAGAAAAAGAATAGTGTCTTTAGGAGTGGTTGATTCATTGTGCAGGCACTGAACCCCAGCAATAACCCTGGTGGCCAACAAACAAATGGTCAAATGATTCGTTCTTTGTAGAAAACTACCTGGCAGTTTCCCAAAAAGTTAAACATGAAGTTAGCGTATATGACCTAGAAATTCCACACTTGCATATATAGCCAAAAGAATCAAAAGCAGGCTTTCAAATAACTAGTTTCAGATGAATGTTTCTAATAGTTCTATTCACAGGAGCTACTTACTGGGCATAAAGTTTCAGTTTCACAAAATGAAAACATTCTGTAGATTGATCACATGCCAGTGGAGTTGTAATTTACACTGTTGAACTGTACATTTAAAATAGTTAAGTTGGTAAATTTGATGTATTTATTACCAAGATTTTAATTTTAAGTCAATACACTGGCTTTAATCTCCAAATTTAAATCACTTTCTTATTTCAAGAAGCATCCTTGAAACATAGAAAATATTTAAATTACAGCTAAAAATAAACATTCATTTGAGTTGCCTAAACATTTTTATACATTACTTTATAAGAGCCAAGAAACTATATTACTTTATTGTTATTAATCCACCATTAGTCTTTCTCTGGTTTCCCATTCTATACTGAGGACACTCTAATGTGTGCTGACGATTAGAGCTAAGCAAGCAGGAATGGGGAAATGTATACCTATCTATACCCAGTTTAGAGAGAAGAGATTAACTGAAAGCTTGAAAAGGAATTGTTTTTGGAGGAAATAAGTGCTCAAACACTTTGCTTGTAATCTGAACATTAAGCTGAGGGAAACATACACGATACGATACATACACACCCGTTGATGTCCGTATCTGTCTTGCAGCCTTCCTCTGAACACACACACCAACACCTACAACACCCACCAATGCCACATGCACGAGGTTCCTATAAAGACATCCAGTGCTAAAAACTATAGTCAGTTTTCATGTGAAACAGCTGGTTCCAAGCAACTTAGCCCAATATATTTTCAGACTTCTCAAAAAAAAAAAGTACACTAATTGTTACACACAGACTTGAGTGAAGCTCTCACTTAAGATTAAAGCCCTAGACCTCGAATAAATCCTTCTCTCCATTGTTACCAGTCATCTCTTTCAGGAACAGCACAATAGACCACTTTGTGGGCCTCCATAGGACCTTGCCCTCAACTTGGATCAACAATAGTAGAGAATGTTCCATCCTCCAAAGGGAGGCTGGACAACATACTCTATGCTGCATCTGAGGAAGATGGGCTGATATTGGGGCAGCTTGGAATGTTCCTCCTCATGACCACAGAATGTGAGCTCCGATCTATAGGGATGCAGAGGTCACATAGGCTCCTAGGCTGATTATGGGCCCCAGTTCACATCAAATCGATGGGGTTTACAGTCAATAATATTTATACCCCTTCCCCATATTAGGGAGCTACTCTCTTCCCTGATTCAGCTTTCTGGTCCTTTTTCCAGCCATGACATCATCTCCTCAGACAATAACTTGGATTCACCTGCATATCAGATTTCAGCCTCAGGGAAAAAAAGGAAAAGAAAAAGAAAAAAAACTAGTATAGCCACAGGCCCTTTGGAATATAACTATAATATGCCTACTAGTTATCTACAAAATGGAGGACCCCCCCCCAACTCTCCATCTGCACTATTCCAGCCTTTAGGTCCATGATTGGTCAACAATTTGTTTGGCTTTGTATGTTAACTCTCTTTTCATCCACCAGGTTCCAGATGCCAACCAGACTTTCCTGGACAGACAGCCTCACCAATGTGTCCTGGAGCTCTGCTTCCCCAGAACCCTTCCCTACTAGGGAAAGAGAGAGACAGGCTGGGAGTATGGATTGACCTGTCAACACTCATGTTCAGTGGGGAAGCAATTACAGAAGCCAGACCTTCCACCTTCTGCATCCCACAAGGACCTTGGGTCCATAATCCCAGAGGGATAAGGAATAGGAAAGCTATCAGGGGAGGGGATGGGATACAGACTTCTGGTGGTGGGAACTGTGTGATGTTCTACCCCTCTTATCCTATGGTTTAGTCAGTGTTTCCTTTTTATAAATAAAAAATTTTAAATAAAAGATTAAGGCCCATTAGAATAGTTGGTATAAGTTTCTAGGATCAGGAATTTAGAAGCAGCTCCAAAAGTCTATTTTTGTCATAAATATATATCCATTGCCAAATGGTACCAACTTAGTCTCTTACTACTTGAGAGCAGAAAGCCGGGTTCACAGGAATAGCTTCTTAGTTGTTTATTCACGCCATTTGGCAGCCAAGAAGGGCATTTTAGGGGCACTTGACCCTTGAAAGGTTCCAAAGGAAATTATTGTTTCCAGTTCCTACTTGTCACTTTCATTTTCCCTGACCCAACCAGCCTAATTCACTTCTTCTGTCTCTTCACTTCTCTTTCTCCCTTCTCCATGTCTTTGCATGCATGCACACACACGCGTGCGCGCACACACACACACACACACACACACACACACACGCATACATCCAGATACCTTAAAAAATGAAACACTCATCTCCATCAAGGTTCTGAAGCATTACTAGAACATGAGTGGGAATGGTGATGGAGATTGAATTATGATTATCATTTTTTTTATTTTATTAGTAATTTGATAATGGTTAACAAGACTGTAAGATAATAGGAGAACAATTCCACTCAGTTCCCACCACCAGAGTTCTATGTCCTTTCCCCTCCACTGGAAGCTTCCTATTCTTTATTCTTCTCTAGGAGTATGAACCAAAATTCTTTATGGGGAGCAGAAGGTGAAAGATGATTATTATTTTTTTTATCTCTTCCCCTACCATGATTCTTCCATACCTACAAATGGCTTCCTTCATTTATCAGACTGTGCTGACAACTTGTGTGGATGTTTACAATCCTAAACAAGATCAAGAAAGCTTGACCTCGTCAAATGGTCACAGAAAGGATATTAAGAACTAATAAAATTCTTAGAGCAAGTTGACACACAACAACTTAGTGACTCTGATCTTTCTTGTCTTTTGCTACTTCCATTTCCAAAAATTGAGATAAATTGTAAATGTATCCCATCATCTGTACAGGCCTCACTGTGTATGAGTCAGACAGAAACCATAGAAATGCCTGTCAGAACTGTCAGAGTGAGTGCCTTTTATGTACTGAAATGCAGGGGACCTACACTCCTCAGGGAATTTGGATCTTTGCTTATATTGCATGGTTAAGACTCAAAATAATACACTCTTGCATAATTTAGACCATCGTGCTATAATGAAAAAGTTTAAAGAGACTATTTCAGAGTCTCAGTGTGAGTGTAAGAGTGTGCATCTCGAAATATATATATACCCTTAAAAAGGACCTATTGTGTTTGAGTTTGTCTTATAGATACTGCTCTTGCTAATTTTCAGAATAAAACTAGTAGGAGAAGATTGCTTTAGAAAAGACAGTGCACTCTCTACCTTTATTCCATTGGCCTTACCTCAGAAAGCCTCATCTGGAAGTCATTGCCACCCATATATCAGGAATTTTTTTTGGACTTCCTTACTGGAGAAAAGATAGGACTCTGAAAATGAAAGAGCACAGGCTGAGAAAAGCCATTATTTATCAACTGTGTTACTAAAAGTTTGGTTTTGTTTTTCCTGGGAAATATATCTGCATTTCCCAACTCCATTGAGTCATTCCATTGTTTAATTGTCTCTTCACCTTCTCTCTACATAGCTTGTTTCCATGTGTGGTCAAGTTGCAGTGGGTGAGAACACCTGGGTGGGGCAGATTCCCTCCAGCAGTCCCAAGGGAAGGGATTAAAGTCCAAAGCAGGAAGACTCCTACTTCCCACAAACAGCCAAATGCTAACAACAGAATCCCCCAGAGGCACACTACAACAGTACAATCTTTTTCTTGACAACTACTTGCAGGGTTCCCTATTTTTAAAAGTCTCTTTAGTCAGTAACCAAAGGTTTCTGGATTGAAGTAAATCCCACTTCTTTCTTTGCTACCTTCTGCTTTTATCTTCACATTTGTCTGGTTTAAAATTAATTTTATTGGAGATTTCAGGGGGCCAGACAGTAGTGCACTGGGTTAAGCACAGGATCCTGGTTCAAGTCCCCAGCTCCCCACCTGCAGGGGTGTGGCTTCACGAGTGGTGAAGCAGCTCTGCAGGTGTCTATCTTTCTCTTCCCCTCTCTATCTTCCCCTCATCTCTCAATTTCTCTCTGTCCTGTCATTTAAAAAAAAAAAAAAGGAAAAATGGACTCCAGGAGCAGTGGATTATAACTGAGCCACAGAAATAACCCTGGAGGCAGAGAGAGATTTCAAACATGAGGGTTGAGTAGTGGTGCACCTGGTTGAGTTCATGCATTACCATGTGTGAAGACTCAAGTTCAAGGTCCAGGGTCCCTACTTGCAGTGGAGAAGCTTCACAAGTGGTAGTGCTCCAGGTGTCCCTCTTTCCCTGTACCCCTCTCCTTCTCTACTGACCTCTGTCTCTATCAGAAAAGAAAGGAGAAAGAGAGAAAGAAAAGAAGAAAGAGAGAGATGGAGGGAGGGATGGAAGGAAAGAAGGAAGAAAAAAAGAAAGGAAGGAAGGAACAGAGGAAGAAAGGAAGGAAAGAAGGTAGAAAGGAAGGCAGGAAAGAAAGAAGGGAGGGGAGGAAGGGAGGGAGGAAGGAAGGGGAAAAGGGCAGTGGTAGATAACATAATGGGTATGCAAAAAGACTCTCACGCCTGAGGCTTCAAAGTCTCAGGTTTAATACTACCTATTACCATTAACCAGAGCTGAGTAGTGTTCTGGTTTATAAATAAAAAAAAAAAGGAAGAAAGAAAGAAAGAATGAATGAATGAATGAATGAATGAATGAATGAATGGAAGGAAGTGAGAAAGAAAGGGAGAAAGAGAAAAAGAAGTTTCCTACATGATCTCATGATCTATTAAAATAACAATTCATCCTCTCAAAAGCCTAGACCAAGTAGATCAGAAGCATCCAATAGCACAGCTATATACAAGATACTGGGTACTGTACAGCAAACCCTAACAAAAGGACTTTTCAAAGTTAACCCAATTACCAAATAATGTGATCATAACATTAACTATCGATTGTCTTTTGGAACCCTAAGACAGCAGGAACCTCACATCTCCACTATAGAGCCTCTACTTCCCCCAGTCCTGGAACCCTTGGATAGGGCCCACTTTCCCGTATGCCTCTCCCAATCCATATCAAATAATATTGCATCTGCCAATCGCAACCTAATCAACACAACGATTGCCACCTCAACATGCTTCAGCTCAGACTATGTCCAGAGACTTCATATGTGGAATGATAACCCTTCAACTTCATTACTCGGGTGAGACCTTTCCATTCATAGTATTCTCTAATTCCATCCCAGGTGGTTCACTTTCTAACAAAGTCCCAAAACCTAGATATACACCAGTTTCTGTGAGAGAGAGCATATGTTCACACGTATCCGTAAACTACTGCAAAATATATACCTGAAAGCAGAAGTACACTAGAGTTTGCAGTGAGTATCCCCCTAACACTTCCTCTCCACTATTCCAAGCTTTGGGTCCATGATTGCTCAACAATTTGTTTGGCTTTGTATGTTAACTCTCTTTTCAGTCACCAGGTTCCAGATGCCATCAGGATGCCAGCCAGGCTTCCCTGGACTGAAGACCCCACCAATGTGTCCTGGAGCTCAGCTTCCCCAGAGACCCACCTTACTAGGGAAAG
The DNA here is from genome assembly GCF_950295315.1 of Erinaceus europaeus. NCBI lineage: Eukaryota > Metazoa > Chordata > Mammalia > Eulipotyphla > Erinaceidae > Erinaceus > Erinaceus europaeus. The sequence continues at coordinate 54,104,575 of NC_080166.1, forward strand.
AGAGAGGCAGACTGGGAGTATGGACCAACCAGTCAACGCCCAAGTTCAGCGGGGAAGCAATTACAGAAGCCAGACCTTCCATCTTCTGCAACCCACAATGACCCTGGGTCCATGCTCCCAGAGGGATAGAGAATGGGAAAGCTATCAGGGGAGGGGGTGAGATATGGAGATTGGGTGGTGGGAATTGTGTGGAGCTGTACCCCTCCTACCCTATGGATTTGTTAATTTATCCTTTCTTAAATGAAAAAAAAATTTAAAAAAAAACCAATTCATCAAGATTTCAATACATTCGCTTATAAATGAGCAGGTAGCAGTTGGGCCAGTTAGGATGAAAAACAGTATGGAGAGTCCTTAATCAAATAAAAATGGAAATACCTTATGATACAATATGACTCATAGGCATATATCCCAGGACATAGAAACATTAATTCAAAGGGACACATTTACAATAGCCAAGGATAGGAAGCAGCAAAAGTTCCCATTGCCTGATAATTGGATTGAGAAGTTATATGGCAGGGGTCTGGGAGGTGGCACAGGGGATAAAGCATTGGACTCTCAAGCCTGAGGTCCTGAGATCAGTCCCCAGCAGCACATGTATCAGAGTGATGGCTGGTTCTTTCTCTCTCCTCTATCTTTCTCATTAATAAATAAATAAAATCGTAAAAAAAAAAAAAGAGAGAGAGAGAGAGAAATTATGTGTCATACAGTGTGCAAAGACCTAGGTTCAAGCCCCTGGTGAAAAAGTGCTGCAGGTGTCTCTCTCCATATCTATCTCTTCCCTGCCTTTTGGTTTCTCTGTCTCTATTTAATAAATGAGATATTTTTAAAAGAAGTTATAATATATAAAAGAAGTTATGACATATATTCAGTGAAATACTACCTGTGCAATTAAAATTGAGGGTATTGTGTCTTTTGGAAGAAAAACAATGAAATTGGGGGTGACTATGCTTAATAAAATAAGGAAGAAGACGAGAGACAACTATCAGATGGTTATACTTATATGTGGAATACAGAGAACTAAAAAGTTAAAACACATGAACTTGCAAAAATTAATAACTAAAAGATGAGCAAACTGTGTCTAAGACTGTGAGAACTCTGGAGCTACTGCGTGGTGATGCCCATGGTAAGTACACCTGTTACAATGCTCAAGGATCCGGGTCCAAGTCCCCATCTTCGCCTGCAAGGGGGGGGGGAGTTTCTCGAGTGATGGAGCAGTAATGCAGGTGTTTCTCTCTCTCTCTCCCTCTCCCTCTCTCCCTCTCTCTCTCTCTCTCTCTCTCTCTCTCTCTCCCTCCCTCCCCCCTCCCTCCCTCCCTCTCTGTCTCCCCTTCCCTCTCAATTTCTCTCTGTCTCTATCTAAACTAAGTAAATGAATACAATATTTTAAAATTTTAAGCTATTTTAAATACTGTGTGATACTATATGCAAAAAAAAAAAAAGGAATGTCAGAAAGGAATTGTTCAAAGTTGACTTTTATACCTAGTGACTTGCTTGTTTGCCTCCAACTCTGTTGCTTTTCTTTCTGTGACAGGCACATTAATGATCCCCAAATATGTCCAGGTCCCTGGAACTTTAGAATATGTTATCTTCCCCTGCCCCCATGGTACTGGAGAAAACAAGTTATGGTGCTGTGGTATCTTTTCCTTTATCTCTATCTCAGTCTTAAAAAGTCAGGTCAGAGTGGTGAAGCTACCCTACATAGCAAAAGAGACATTGCAGATGGGACTAAGCATCTTAAAATGAGAAGATTCTCTTTGGTTTCCAAATGGACCCGAGAGAGGCAAAGCTTCAAAGAGGAGATGTGAAATCCAGGACTGGAGGAGGAGGAGAAAAACTACTAGGATATGTGAAATCCAGGACTGGAGGAGGAGAAAAAAACTACTAGGACATTTTTACAGGGTTTATAAAAGCAGCAAGTTTATTAAGTACATAAAAACCACAATGGAAAAATAAACAAGGAATAAAAGCTAGCTAGCCAGTGGCAGGAGCCATAGAGACTTCTTTTCTTTTATTAGTAACTTAATAATAATTAACAAGAGTGTGAGATAGCAGGAGTACAAGTCCATACAGTTTCCAGCACCAGAGTTCTGTGTCCCTCCATTAGAAGCTTCCTTATTCTTTATCCCTTTGAGAGTATGGACTAAATACTTTTGTGGGGTGCAGAAGGTGGGAGGTATGGCTTCTAGAGCCATAGAGTCTTTAAAGTTGACACGTGTTCAATTTCAGGATGGCACAGGTCCCTGGAGAAACAAGAGTCAGAAGCAGCAATTGGCAGCAACAGGAATCAGAGGTCAAAAAAACTGATATTCCACTAGGAGCAGTACCACTACCAGGCAGGTGCCAAGCCCCAATAATAACCCTGGTGATGGAAAAAAAAAAAAAAAGCAAGAATAGGGACAATGTGGCAGGAAAAGATATGAGGGTGAAACCTGAGGTAAGAATGAGCACTTTGAAGATGGAGGGAGGGCCATGAGTAAGGAAGTACAGATAACCTCCAGAAACAGGAAAAGCAAAGAAAACAGATTTCCATATTCTAGAAACCTCCAGAAGAATCGCTAACTGTGCTGACACCTTGCTTTTAGATTTCTGAGCTTCAGGACTATAGAAGACTAGACCTTACTGCCTGAAGTCACAAAGGTTGTGGTAATTAACCACAGCAGCAAAAGGAAACCAATACTTCTACCCTTGCTGAGCCATTCAAGGAACTAACAGCAGCACCTCTGCTTCTAAGACCTTGATGGTTCCCACTCGTTTCATGGGAAGCAGGTACAAATCTCCACGCTCCGGATAATCTCCAGTAGTTGTTGCTTCTATTTCAGTTTCAAACTCTCAACCCAGTCACAGGCTCTAGTCACCCACCCATTTTGTCCTCCAATTTCACCTCATGGTGGCTTTATCTCTCTGTGTAACTCTTAAACATCTTTGTAGCAAATTAATATGTTAAATTCCCTTTGTTAAAGTGTCTGTCTTGGGTTATATTTTCCTGACTACATCCTTTCAAGAACCAACCATATTCCTACTCACTAATCATTTTGTCCCACTTTGTATCTTGCCATCTTTCAGGCACCAAGTCACAGATGCTATCATGATTCCATCCTGACTTCCCTGGAGATGACCTCAGGTGGGTTTTCTGGAACCTCACTTCTCCAGACCTCTACCCTACTAGCGAAAGATAAGGAAAAAAAAAAGCCTGGGGATGTGGATGGACCCGTCAACATGCATGTCCAGCAAAGAAGCAATTACAGAAGCCAGAACTCCTGCCTTCTGCTCCCCAAAATAATTTAGATCCATCTTCCCAATGGGGGAGAAATGATAGGGGGAAGATAATCAGAGAACTCTGAACTCCAACTCCATCAGGACCTGGAGAGAGAAGAAGAAAGGGGGAGGACATTTGGATGTAGTAATAGGTGTATGTGTGACTTGGAAAGGAAGAGAAGATAGAGCCTTTAACAAATGGGCAAATATATACAAATACAGACATATAGTTGTAGAAATAATAATTAACCCTTCTCTGCAATCTTAGGAGAACTGCTTGCTGTAGCTTACAATGAGAGGATTGGGGATTCAGAACTCCGGTTGTGGGAACTGTGTGGAATTGTACTCCTGTTATCTTGCAATTTTGTAAATGAATTTTAAATCACTAATAAAAAATCATTTAAAAAAAACCAACCATACTCCTCATGTTGGCCTGAATTGATTTTTTTTTTTTGTACAACTATTGTTAATTCACCAGTAGTGAATGTTCTTTCACAGTCATACGATCAACTGGCAGAGTGATGCAGATGGCTTTCCAAGGGGTTCATAGTCTTTTCCTTTCCAGCATGCTCTATTCCTGTCAGCATAATATATTAGATCATTCCACACAATAGTGGTTGGACTGCATCTTCATTCATTTATGCAGATTGTACAAGTCAGACGTGAATCAGTCAGCCTTTTCTAAGATGTCCTGACCCAGAGAAATCAGAGCAACTAGGATCTATGAATTCTTTTTTTTCCTATCAGCCTTCATTTCATTTGCAAATCAGAACTCGCATTTTACTGTGACCTGAAAGATTATCCTTGTCAGTTTTACTTAACTTTATTGCTACAGCTGGGGTACCTAGGCAAGGTTTCATTTCAGACATTGCTAAATGAGGATAGTATTTGGAAAAATTCAATACGCTATTAGTTCTTGAGCCTTGATTGTTAAGGTCTGGAAACAGTGACCCTTAGAGTTACAGCACCTATAAATGAAACTCAAGCTCTCATTTCTTCCTTGTATTATTTTCCTAGGGTTTCCAAAACAGAGTCACACATCAAGTAGTTAAAATAAACCAGAAGGGGGTCGGGCTGTAGCGCAGCGGGTTAAGCGCAGGTGGCGCTAAGCTCAAGGACCGGTGTCAGGATCCCGGTTCGAGCCCCCGGCTCCCCACCTGCAGGCAGGTCCCTTCACAGGCGGTGAAGCAGGTCTGCAGGTGTCTGTCTTTCTCTCCCCCTCTCTGTCTTCTCCTCCTCTCTCCATTTCTCTCTGTCCTATCCAACAACAACGACATCAATAATAACTACAACAATAAAACAACAAGGGCAACAAAAGGGAATAAAAAAAAAACTTAAAAAAATAAATTAAAATAGACCAGAAATATATATGTATATATTGTCTCACATTAATTTCTCAAAGACAGGAGTTCAAGATCAAGGTGTTGCCATTGTGGGTTCCTCTGAGAACTCTGAGGGTGAATTTGAAATGATATCCCTGGGGCTGGGAGGTAGCAGGCACACCTGGTAAAGTGCACATATTACAATGAGCAAAGACCAGGGTTTGAGCCCCTGGTCCTGTCCCCACCTGCAAGGGGAAAGTTTTGTGAGTGATGAAAAGCTGAATAAGGGCAAGAAACTGGCATACATTAACGATGACTCTTTAGTCACTATCAGGCCACCCCATCAGCTGGCGCCCTAATCAGGGAGTCCTGAGATTCCCAAACAGACTTGATGGGCCTAGACCTCAAATAAATCCCTCTCTCCATCGTTATCGGTCATTTCTATCAGGAACAACACAATAGACCCCTTTGTGTGCAGTTGTGTCTCTTTCTCTCTCCCTCTTTATCTCCCCCTACCCTCTCAGCTTCTGGCTGTCTCTATCCAATAAGTGTTTTAAAAACTAAAAAATAAAAATTGAAATGATATCCTCTCCCCTCTCCTGGTTATTATTATTATACCAATCTGATGTTTCTTGACTTGTAGAATCATCTCCTCTGTCTGCTTTGATATTCACATGGTGCTCTCCCTGTGTACATCCCTGTCCTGACAGTTTCCTTTTAATAAGGAAACTAATCTAGTCTCCTCAGTGTGGATTAGGGCCCCCTGCTAATGGCCTCATTCTAATGCGATCACATGCATGAAGTCCCTGTCTCCAAGTAAAGTCATCTCCTGAAATATTTACATGGGTAAAGATTTCAACGTATGAATGAGAAGAAAGGGGTGGGGTGAGGCAAAAGCAGAGGAAACAGATTCAAGGAATGACACCTGTTCTCCAAGGAAAGTCTTCTGACATTCTGATCTTCAATCCGGTAGACTACATTTATAGTCCACCTACCTCTACCTTTGACTTTTAGAGTATTCACGGTGTCTTCTGGTGTCAAAACAAAACTTTTTTTCTCTCTTTTTAAAATTTTTTTTATATTTATTTATTTTCCTGTTTGTTGCCCTTGTTGTTTAACATTGTTGTGGTTATTGATATTGTTGTTGGATAGGACAGAGAGAAATGGAGAGAGGAGGGGAAGACAGAGAGGGGGAGAGAAAGATAGATACCTGTAGACCTGCTTCACCGCTTGTGAAGCGACTCCCCTGCAGGTGGGGAGCCGGACTTGAACCAGGATCCTTATGCCGGTCCTTGTGCTTTGCGCCACATGCGCTTAACCCACTGTGCCACCACCTGACTCCCCAAAACAAAATTTTAATGTTACTTTCAACAGGATTAGCAAGAGTTACTGTAAGAAATTAAGACAGGATGGCAACAGAGTTCACAAGTATTGTGTGGCCAGCTCACACTGCACTAGAAGAAGCTTCAGAACTGTGGTGTCTATCCAGTATCTGTCATCTATCTATCTGCTATCTGCTTGTCTACCTAGCTGAAAAAACACAAAGCAGCAGTCAAGCCCAGGAGATGACCAGAAAACAAAAACACACAAAAAATAATCAATTAAAACAGACTGAGGATTCTACTCTATATTTCTTTCATTATTATGTCTAAACTAAAAGTCATCATGGGAGTGGGAGAACACAAGTATCTGGGTTCCAACCTTTTCTCCCCACATACAGCAGGTCGCCTCACAAGTGATGAAGCAGGTCTACAGGTGTCTTTCTATCTCTCCTGCCCTCTCTCTCTCCTTCCCCTTTCAATATCTCTCTCTGTCCTAACCAATCAAAATAAAAAAAAAAAAAAAAAACCCTCCTCACCTACTTCCTATTACAGTTCTCTCACTCACTCCAAAGCTAACCTTATCAAAGCAAGGACTGCAAAAGCTCAATAAGGGCAAGAAACTGGCATATCTTAACAATGACTCTTTAGTCACTATCAGGCCACCCCATCAGCTGGGGCCCTAATCAGGGAGTCCTGAGATTCCCAAACAGACATGATGGGCCTAGATCTCAAATAAATCCCCCTCTCCATCATTATCAGTCATTTCTATAAGGAGCAACACAATAGACCCCTTTGTGGGCCCCCATAGGACCTTGCCCTTAATTTGGACCAACAATGGTAGAGAATGTTCCATCTTCCAAAGGGAGGATGGACAACATACTCTATGCTGCACCTGAGGAAGATGGGTCAATATTGGGGCAGCTTGGAATGTTCCTACTCATGACCACAGAATGTGAGCTCAGATCTAGAGGGATGCAGAGGTCACATAGGCTCCTAAGCTGATCATGGGCCCCAGATCACATCAAATCGATGGGGTTTACAGTCAACAATATTTATACCCCTTCCCCATATTAGGGAGCTACTCTCTTCCCTGATCCAGCTTTATGTCCCTTTTCCAGCCATGACAACATCTCCTCAGACAATAACTTGGATCCACCTGCATATCAGATTTCAGGCTCAGGGGGAAAAAGAAAAAGGAAAAAAAAAATTAGTATAACCACAGGCCCTTTGAAATATAACTAAAAGATGCAAGATGGAGGATCCCCCCAACTCTTTATCAGCACTATTCCAGCCTTTAGGTCCATGATTGGTCAACAATTTGTTTGGCTTTGTATTTTAACTCTCTTTTCAGCCACCAGATTCCAGATGCTAGACTTCCCTGGACAGATAATCCCACCAATGTGTCCTAGAGCTCCGCTTCCCCAGAGCCCCTCCCCACTAGGGAAAAAAAGAGCTAGGCTGGGAGAATGGACCGACCTGTCAATGCCCATGTTCAGTGGGGAAGCAATTATAGAAGCCAGACCTTCCACCTTCTGCACCCCATAATGACCTTGGGTCCATACTCCCAGAGGGTTAAAGAATAGGAAAGCTATCAGGGGAGGGGATGGGATACAGAGTTCTGGTGGTGGGAACTGTAAGAAGTTGTACCGTTCTTATCCTATGGTTTAGTCAATATTTCCTTTTTATAAATAAAACATTTTAAATGAAAAAAAAAAGTTCTTGAGGAGCTGTGGATTCGTAGTGCCAGCACAGAGCCCCAGCAATAACCCTGGAAGCAAAAAAAAAAAAAAAAAAAAAAATCATCATGAACCGGTGATATCAGTTGTATATTCCTATTAATCAGCTGTATAAAGTCAAAATGAAAATTAGATGTTCTCATAATTATATTCCATGAGTACAAAGGACAGTATACTTTAGACAAGGGGAAATATCTACCACATACAAAGAAAAAGCAAGCACTGACCTTATTCACTAAAGAAACTGTCATTTTAATTTTTATGATTCACGTTCTGAAAACATATGAGCAGTGTATAGAAATATACTGAGAGAAATGTGTGATACTCGCATAAGTAGATTTTTTTTTTTTGCACATCACACCTTATCTAAGTAGATTTGATTAAAACAATTCATCCTTATTTGGGAGGAATTCAAGATATTTTATAAGATTTACCAAGTGGAAAAATTCTGAAATAATAAACAGGAATACTAAATGACTCTCTACAGATAACGTTTTTAGGTTGCTAAAAACAGAAATCACAGAAAAGCAAATAACTCCATTTAAGAAAGTGAAGTTTCTGTAAGACACACACACACACACACACACACACACACACACACACACACTAGAAATTAGCTGATTAGCTGACTATAACCGTCAACAAGAAAAGGTTTTATACCATTAGGGTGTGGCAAGGGGAAAACTATGAAGGGAGTAACTGTCGGGCTCAGGCACAGGGACCTCATAACCCAGCTGCACTAAATGAACCAACTGGATCCATTCTCCTCATGGACTTCTCACAGATGGCCTTCCGATTATAAGTCATAAAAATGTTATCTCCGGTCACTCCTGTCAGGTGCACTCCAATAATCTTAAACATCTTGAGATTATACATGGTTTTTCTATTGTACCTAAATCATCACCACCCTGACTTCTTCCTCACTGAAAACAGAGCTAACAATTTTGTAGCAAAGCCCTTGTGTTTAGTCTAAGAACTGTAGGATGGTAAGATTTGTCAGGCTGGGAAGATAGATTATGGTTATACAAAAAGACTCTGACGCCTGAGGATCTGAGGACCCAGGTTCAACCCCAGGCACCACCATAAGTCAGAGCTGAGCAGTGTTCTGTTCTGTCTGTGTTTTTCTCTGTATATCTCCTTCATTAAAAGAATAAAATCTGGAGGCCAGGCAGTAGCGCAGCAGGTTAAGTGCACGTGGTGCAAAGCGCAAGGACAGGCGTAAGGTTCCCGGTTCAAACCCCTGGCTCCCCACCTGCAGTGGGGTCGCTTCACAAGCAGTGAAGCAAGTCTACAGGTGTCTATCTTTCTCTACCTCTCTATCTTCTCTCTGTCTTCCCTTCCTCTCTCTATTTCTCTCTGTCATATCCAACAACAATGACAACAATAACAACCACAGGGGCAACAAAATAGGAAAAATGGCCTCCAGGAGCAGTGGATTCATAGTGCAGGCACTGAGCCCCAGCAATAACCCTGGAGGCAAAAAAAAAAAAAAAAGTTAAAAAAAAAATTTTTTTAAAAAGCTTGTCAGCAAAAATCACAGAAAAACAAATAACTCCATTTAAGGTGGAGTTTCTGTAAGACACACACACACACTAGAAATTAGCTTATTAGCTGATTACAACCCTCAATGAGGAAATGTTTTATACCCTGTTAGGGTGTGGTGGTGGGGGAACTATACATATGGCTTTTTGATGAGTCTATTCTTTGATTCTTTGTTGTGTCTTCACTGTATATTTAGTCGCACTAAAGGATCAAGCATATCAGAGTTTGGCAAGAAGTCTTTCCTTCCTTTTCCAATTTCCCACAGACTTTACAGACATTGGCCCTTGAACACACGAAACCATACAAGCCTATTACTGTAAACTGACTGTCTGAAAATTAATAGACAGCAACTTTATATTTTAGTCATACTCTAAAATTGCAGTTCTCAAGACTTGGAACCATGCTGAAAATTATAATTCAGAACAAAGGATTGTTCAGTCCCATATGTCTGGAAGAAAATTAGCTTTAATACCTGTAGTCTCAAGTGCTTGGGGACTAGGTAAAAGCTGATGATTTCACTTGTTTCATTTTCTGTCACATTCTTCCCCTTCCCCCATATCTGTCATAGTCATACTGGATTTATTTAAGCACATTGCCACATCTGAACCTTGGAACTCAATAGTATATTTTAGTCTGCAGATTTTTCTTTTTGACAATCAACAGCTATTGGCATATATGATAGTTACAATAAAAAAATAATGCTTATGATGGGGTTCTAGAATAAACCTATCCAATCTCAGTGCTACCACCACTATTAAGTTGAAATGTATGTAGCTACCTTTTCTTTTATAGATGAGGCAAAAAAAAAAAAAAAAAAAAAAAAAAACCACTTAAAAGCTGCCTGGCTCAGTTTAACAGAAGTCTTGCTGATCTGAAGAAATAGGAATAATAACATTTTGAGTAATCTGTAAGAGAGTAACAGGGTTTTGGTTTGCACAGCAAGTAAGTGTAGTGAGATAGCACTTCTCAAACTTGAATGTGCAGCACAGGAATCATCCAGAAATCTGATTAAAATGCAAATCCTGATGTAGTGGTTTGCAGGTCCAAGACTTTTGCATTTCTGACAAGCACAGAGATGAGACTGGTGTTGCTAGCCTAAAAAGCACAGTTTGAGTATCAAGTGGTTTTCCTCTTCAGAAGAGAGGTAACTTATGAAATAGGCCTTGGAACATGAGTGGAATTTGGCTTGAGAAAGGTAGAGAGTAAAAAAATAAAAAATAAAATTAAAATGCTGGAACAAAGCTAGAATGAAAACAGAGTTAGGATATTGTGTTACACTGGAGGTCAATGCAGTGTTTAACAGAGTTTTTGGAGGGGAAGACATCAAATATCAGATGAAAACACTTGGGCTTTTTGTGGGAAAAAAAAAAAAAAGAACTACAAAGATACTGGTTATTCCTGAGCACAGAAATGCTATGCCATGATCAAAACCAGACTTTTAACACCATAGTAGTTCATGACTGAATCTGGGCCCAAACTGAATACAGAAAACTCATTGTAGATTCAGAATCAGAGCTGGGGGGGGGGGGCAGGTAGTGGCGCACCTGGTTGAGTGCACATGTTACAGTGCTCAAGGACCTGGGTTCGAGCCCTTGGTCCCCAACTGCAAGGACTAAGCTTCGTGAGTATTGAAGCAGGGCTGTAGGTGTCTCTTTATCTCCTCCTTTCCCTTCTGATTTCTGTCTGTATCCATCCAATAAATAAATAAAGGTAATATATATATGTTACAGAAGCAGAGTTGGGAACCTACAGTACAATGTGATAAATTTGGGGTTTCTTTGTCTCAGTTTTTTTTTTCTGGGCAAAATGCTCATTTGAACATCTAGATGCTATAATGAAATAAGATCTTTCCAATATATGTGATAGTTGTGTCATCAGAGAACCAGCCATAAATTGTGATGTGGAAGGCACAGTAAAGAATGATGGGAAAGTTCTTCCCAAATCACCAGTAAGATCAGTTCTTATTAGCCACACAGACTTCAGAAAATTAAAAAGAATGTCCTAAAGATTCCTTGAGATGTATCCCAAATCTAATTTCTCTGAAAAGTTCCACTTCTTTTTAATTTTTTTTATCTTTATTTATTGGATAGAGACAGCAAGAAACTGAGAGGATGTGGGTGATAAAGAGGGAGAGAGACAGAGAGACATCTTCAACACTGCTGCACCACTCACAAAGCTTTCTCCCTGCAGGTGGGGACAAAGGGCTTGAACCTGGGTCCTTGCCCAAGTTAGTACATGTGTTCAACCTGGTGCACCACCACCTGGCCCCCTGAAAAGGTCCATCTCTTCCTATAACAGCAAATACAGCTCTTAAGCTGAAGATTTGTCAGTGATAAAATGAACCTGTTTTAGGAGATTCATAGTTTCAACCCTCAAGAGTGGATGGATAGATGAAGGAAAGAGGGAAGGAGAAAAGGAGGGATGAAACACATCAGCAGGACAGGCAGGAGTGGCACAACCATGAGAGAGAGCACACATTACAGTGCTTAAGGACCTGGGTTCAAGCCCCCTGCTCCAATTGCTGGGGAGAAGCTTCACATATAATGAAGCTGGCCAGAGATGTCTCTCTCTCTCTTTCTCTCCCTCTCTCTCTCTCTCTCCTCCTTCCCTCCCAATTTCTCTGTGTCTATGTAAAAAGTAAAGAAACATTTTTCAAAGAGGATACTTATGCAGCACTCCAAGGTTATAGGATGCTCAGCTCCACTTTCAAACTTCTACATTTTTCTTTTAAGATTGAGACAGAGAAAAAGAGACTGAGGAAGAGAGGGAAAGAGACCACAGTACCAAAGCTTCCATCAATGCAGTGGAGGCCGGGCTTGAACCTGGGTCGTGCACATGTCAAAATAGTGCCTGCAGACCATTTTGTTACCCCTGCTGCTGCTGTTGTTGTTGTTGTTATTGTTGGATAGGACGGAGAGAAATTGAGAGAGGAGGGGAAGACAGAGAGGTGGAGCGAAAGACAACTGCTGACCCGCTTCATTGCTTGTGAAGCAACCTCCCCTGCAGGTGGGGAGCCAGGGACTCGAACTGGGATCCGTACTCTGGTCCTGGTGCTTCTATGTGTGCTTAACCCGCTGTGCTACCACCAGGCCACTGACCACACACAAGTGGAAAGAGAAACACACTTCAGCAAGGCACTAAGGTGGCAAACAATGGAATATTGGGTTCTCTGTGATGTTCTAAATCAGCAGTCTTAAAGATGCCCTTCACAAGACCCAAATATACAGAAAATAATTTACAAGCAAAAAAAAAAAAAAGCAACTCAGTGCACTTAAACACTTTCACCTCAAAAGTAACCAGCACTGCCGCTCTCAGATCCCACACACTAGACTGTGTACAATGTTTCTGTCCCAGCTGAAAGGCATAAGTAGTCTTGAAATAGTACTTCGTGGTAAAGCTTTTGTTCTCTTATACAACAGTCTCTTAAATTCTTTTTAACACAGCCCACTGATCTCCAGGATGTTTAAGGAATTCTCAGCCCCAATGCTGATTTACTGTGTGCTTCTTAGTCGCTGTGAAAGGAAGACAACACTAACAGTAACAGTTGCCATCTATAAATCCCCTGTGTGCTCTACCAACCTGCCAGCATTCTCTTACTTTTCTAGTCACTTCACAAATAAAGAAATGCTGGGAAATTGTGCATATGCAGCCACATCTGCCATGTTGCCCCCTCAGCCTACTGCTAGTTCCCACGAGAGTTGGGACATTCTCGGAGTGCCTGTTTCGCCATGTTGTGCCCTCAGGGCATTGTCTATTCCCCGTGATATTTGGAGTGCTTTGGTCACTCCTCCCCCCTCCCATTCTCACGAGAGTTATTATCCTATCCTGGAGTGCTATGGTTACTCCTCCCCCTTCCTATTCTCGCAAAAGCTACTCCTATAAAAGCCCTTCTTCTTCCGCACCTTGCTCTCTCACCAGCGCTTCACTTTGGTGTTCAGACGCAGGAAAAGTTACTGCGTGAGGCGGCCATTTTCGCTACCTCCACATTGCCCAACCTGTTTCTCTAGCATCCAACTCTGAGGTGCCAGCGCAAGTAAAGATTTGTGTTCCCTCTTCGCTCCGGACCTTCTCTCTCTCTTCTCCATGGCACAAAACGACAAAGAAGCAAAAGCTCAGAGGTTAAATCCCTTGCCGCAAGCCACATGGTATGTGGAAGTACCAAGAGTTGAACCCAGGTTCATCTATTCACAAGCCATCACAGTGCTTCTCCAAATGATCCACTGATTAACTGTTTTCTGGGCTGTTGATTGTATTCCCAGCCTAAACACCCCATGACTGGAAACAAAGACAGGGAGACAGAGACAGACAGTCTCCACAATGCATATGCCTAAAATCCTGGTCCTCATCAGGCCCCTTCGACTCTGCCCCTGGAATCTCTGGACTGCTCCATAGTTAACTCAAGAACATGAGGACTGACTGTCCCCCCCTGAATCAAAGCAGCATTAGCAAGGCAGCTCATCAGAAGACACTTCTAAGCGGAGAAATTAATAAAGAAATGAACACCCCAAGGTTTGCACCCCGAACACAAACATCACAAAGTCAGCTTTCTGACTTTTTTTTTTTCCTTCAGGCACTTTGATTTCTCCTTGAAGAAAAATAAAGAGTATTTTTCTCAATTAATTCTGGACGTGTTCATGCCATCAACTGAAGAAAGTCACAAGAATTTTTTTTTCGGTTTTAATTTTAATTTAATTTTAAATCACTCAAACTGCAAACTTTGGAAAACATTGGTTTTTTGGTCAGTATTTGTTCTGAACTTCCTTTTGCTACTACATTACTAGGTCCATCTGTAGTAACCCACTTTTAATTAATTCACCCCATATTATGAAAACTCTATGAGTTTGGGGGTATATTGCTAATAAAAGGGTTTAAGGAAGTTGGCCTCCGGCTGGAGTATAAGCTGAAGCACATTTGCTTAACTACAGGTTTGGGTTAACCATGAGCCAGCTAATCAGAGACACATGGTATTTAAGTGAGCTCCTTTGCCTCTATAAAATAGATTCCTGAAGCCCAAATAAGGATTTCTTAACCAAGTGTGCTGCTCTCATTAACTCATTATCCTTGATGTTTGTTCCCCCCCCCCAAAAAAAAAAAAGCTGATTTTGGTCAGATTCATGTTCATTTAGGAGAAGGCTATACCCTCACAAACCTCATAATGATCAGCTAGCACACACATGAAAAAGAAAGCTCTGAGTTAAGAACAAGGTCAAAAGTGGGAATGCAAGCATCTTATTTGCTTTCTATCTCATTTTATCTAACCTCAGGAGCCCATCAAACTAACATTACAGGCTTTGACAGAGTAGAAGTTGAGAGAGCAAAAGGAGCCCAAAACCCAGTGGTCTGTTTCCTTCTTAATCTTAGGGACAAAAGAAAAAAATTTTAGGGACAAAAAAAAGTATATATATATATGAAAAGAATATGTATGTTTATCTTTTTTAAACATTTCCTTTTGGGGGGGATTAATGTTTTATAGTCAACAGTAAATACAATAGTTTGTACATAGGATTGTCTTTTGCCCACAATTTATCTATTTTGCAGTTTCCTTAATTATAAACTATCCTCTCCTTTCTTCCTTCTTTCCTTCCTTCCTTCCTTCCATCCATATCCACTCAAACAGTTTTCTGTCAGTATGGTAAGAAAGAGAAAAAAATAAAGAGTAAGGAGGGGGGACTGTAGCCTTGGAATTAAACCCTGGGAAACAAAGAAATCAGCCCACAGATGACTCATGTAGGGAGTTTTGACTGCAGCGTGAAGGTCTACAGAGAGATGTGGATTTGAACCCCACCCAGAAGCCATAGATCAAGAAGAGACTTTCTTCCCTCCCTCCTCCTTCATTCCTCCCCTAATTAAGACCATGCCCTCCCTTCAGACACACTAAAGAATCAGATGGGAACTCAAATGGCTAGGGCTCATGGCTCATTCATGATGGAGTTATTAGCTGTTTTACATTTCCCTTAATTTTTCAAGGCAATCCCAACACAGAATAATAAGCAAAGAGTTGGTGATCTTCAGCCACCAACTGGAAAGAGTCAGCTGGGAGAAGCGTGGAGAGTCTGCAAAGCCACAGCAGCTTGGAGTGTGCCACATGTGGAAGGACACTGAACACTATATAGGCTCCCCAGGAAGCAGAGGCTGATTACAACCACAAAGGAGGGGCAGACACTTTGGCTTTTGTTCCCCTTGATTTATTCATTCTTCTGATGTGACTTAGAGCAATTATTATTATTTATTTTTACTTTTTTTTTTTTTTACAAGCCAAAAAGACTAATGGTTGGGAGGTGAAGTGAACCTGGGATGAGTTTGTTCATTTGTGACTCTACAAGAACTCTTGTTTCCCCCTGAAAGAGTCTCAGTGCCTTCAGCACTGCAGTTAGGAAAACTAATTGAGGTGTTAAATTGCCTCAGACCACAAGAAGATTAGATAACAAATCAATAATACATGGTCCTGGGCTGGGGGGGGGGGGTGATAGCATAATGGTTAGGCGAAGAGACTCTCATGCCTGAGGCTCTGAAGTCCCAGGTTCAATGCCCTCACAACCATAAGCCAGAGCTGAGTAGTGCTCTGGTAGAAAAAAAAAAAGAGAGAAAGCAAAAAAACGGTGAAAAATAATAATAGTAGTAGTAATAGAAATAATACATGGCACTGTTGATTTCACTAACCTATATGACTTGTCCCTAGGAGCACAAGTGGTTGATGGACATATCCATATATCCATTTGTCCAACTAAAAATGGAAGAAATATGGTTATCTTCTCTTCGTTGCCATGGAAATCTCATCACCTCTCACCTGGAACATCACATCACTTGCTTCCTTTTTGTATTATTTTATTTATTTATTGGACAGAGACAGGCAGACAGAAATTGATAGAGAAAAGGGTGGCCCAGCAGTAGCACACATAGTAGGAAGCAGAAGGATCGGCACAAAGATCCCAGTTCGAGCCCCCGGATCCCCACCTGCAGGAAGGTCACTTCATAAGCGGTGAAGCAAGTCTGCAGGTGTCTATATTTCTCTCTCCCTCTATGTCTTCCCCACCTCCTCTCAATTTTTCTCTGTTCTATCCTTAAAGAAGAAAAAAAAGAAGAAGAAAGGAAATAATGGCCACTAGGAGCAGTGGATTCAGAGTTGGGCACTGAGCCCCAGTGAAAATCCTGGAGGGAAAAAAAAGAAAGAAATTGATACAGACAAATAGGGAGGTAGAGAGAGATGTGCCCAGAGCACTAGTTCATGGTCAGTGAAGCTTTCCTCCTTTGGGTGGGGATCAGGGGCTTGAATCCATATCCTAACACATGATAATGTGCGTACTCTACCAGGTGCACCACTACCCAGTCCCTAGTTGGTTCCTTATATCTCAAGATAGACAGCTGTCCATTCAGTCAGTCTAAGAATGGTTTCCATCATATTATTTCCCTACTCCAAAACTTTAAATTCTTGATTGGAGAAAGAAGTCTTAAATTCCACTATTGGGCTATCTTCCTAACTGATCCATCCAAAGTCCCTGCCCAGTTTTATTTCCCAATAACTTCTAATATCAGTTCACTGCTTAAGCCCCCTTAACTGATTTCTTACTGAATAATACAAACACTAAATCTCTATTCTACTCATACCATTCTCCTATTCCCTTTTTAAAATCCAGTGTTTACCACTACCTGACAACTTCATCTTACTCCTCCCCTTTGAACTAGAAAACTTATGTTCTGTCTCAGATAGATTATGATTTAATTATTGGAACAGAATTGTAGAGTTGCCTCCAGTTTTTAACATTGTATTGTTTTCCTGTCAAGTGATAGAATCTCTGGGGCCTGTGAAGATAGGATAATGGTTCCCCCTGAAAGACTTACATGGCTGAGGCTCTGAACTCATGGGTTCGATCCCCCACCTTACCACAAGTCAGAGCTGTACCTTGCTCTGCTAAGAGAAAGAAAGAAAGGAAGGAAGGAAGGAAGGAAGGAAGGAAGGAAGGAAGGAAGGAAGGAAGGAAGGGAGGAAGGAAGAGGGCCAAGCAGTGGCACACTTGGTTGAGCGCACACATTACAGTATGCAAGGACCAGGGTTCAAGTCCCCAGTCCCCACCTGCAGGGGAAACCTTCATGAGTGGTGAAGCAGGGCTGCAGGTGTCTCTCTGTCTCTCTCTCTATCTCCCCCTCCTCTCTCAATTTTTCTCTGTCTCTATCTAATAAATAAAATTTAAAAAAAGAAAGAAAAGAAGGAAGGAAGGAAGGAAGAAGGGAGAAAAAAAGGAATTTACCTCCCCTTTTCTAATATGAGCACCTTCTGTATGAGCATATAATTTAAAATCTACCAAAGAAATATAAAAATAATCAATAATACAATTTTTCTACAGCCTAAAGAAAAAAAAAGTATTATCTAAAACGTTTTTGGCGTTCAAGCCTTTCCAAGGCGGAAAGAATAAGTAGAAGAAAATCAGTTAAAACATAGACCATTTTAAAAGTACTAGGAACTTATTTACTGTCGAATGTGAAACATTAATTCCCCAATAAAGAAATTGAAAGAAAAAAAGTACTAGGAGCCAATTTGACATTATTATTATTATTTACAGATAACTAGACTCAAAACAGTCAAATGTATGTAATTCAAGTGCCTTCGAAACAGTCACCAAGATAGCGCACTTCCAGATTGACTATAAAACAAGATTTGATAAGTTAAGAGGACTGGAGTTATACAGAGTACATATACTGCCCACAAGACAAGGAAATGATAAGCCAATAAACGTAAGATATAGATATCTCTAAACAGTTTGGAAATTGAATGACAGAATTCTGAATACAATGTAAACGAAATGATAAATCAAAAGAGACATTAGGAAATACTTTGAATCAGGGCCCAGGTGGTGGCACATGTGGTTCAGTGCTCTGATCACAGTGCTCAAGAACTCAGCCTCAAGGCCCTGGTCCCCACCTGCAGGGGGGAACCTTCATGAGTGGTGAAGCAAGGCTGTAGGTTTCTTTCTGTCTCTTTCCTCTCTATCTTCCCACGCTCAATTTCTGTCTCTCTCCAATAATAAATAAAACATTTTAAAAAAAGAAATACGTTAAATCGAATAAAAACCAAATTATCAAAGTTTGTGAGATGTGGTTTAAGTGGATATTTGAGGGAAATATGTAGCTTTATATATCTTTTTTTTTTTAGCTTTATATATCTTAAAAAAGCAGAAAAAGGGGATGGGTGGTATGGGTGGTATCAGACCCAGTGCAGGGCATACACTATCATACTCAGAGACCCAAGTTCAAACCCCAGTCCTTACCAGTAAGGGGTGAAGTTTTATGAGTAGTGGGGCAGTGCTGTAGATGTTGCTTCTTCTCTCTGTCTCTCTGTTCCCGCTAAAATACTAGATCTGTCCAATAATGAGAGCTCTTATGACCTTTTTCCATTGAGTATTCTCAGTTTATGCAGACAATTTTAATTGTCTTGCCTATAGCCATTTTTCTTCCATAGAGTAAGTGACATACTTCTAGATTTAAAAGATAACATTATGAATGGGACTGATTTTTCTTTTTCCTGGTGATTTCATATCCTGCATACTACTTTTAAATTAGAACTGAACAATAGAGCTAGAGTGTGAGGAGGCGCCATAAAGTATAACAAGATAAAAAGCAAAGGGGATGGGGATTTGGGCAGTAGCGCAACAGGTTAAGTGCAGGTGGCGCAAAGCGCAGGGACCTGTGTAAGGAGCCCCTGGCTCCCCACCTACAGAGGAATCATTTTACAAGCAGTGAAGCAAGTCTCAGGTGTCTTTCTCTTCCCCTTCTCTCTCCATTTCTCTCTGTCCTATCCAACAAGGATGATATCAATAACAACAATAAAACAACAATGGCAACAAAAAGGAATAAATAAATAAATAAATATTTTTTAAAAAAGGGGATGTGAGACATCTCTGTCAATGTGAATACATAAGTCATCCCTGAAATGGCTGGTGTAGAGGACATCCTGACATTGTAAGACACTAGTAATTCCCTATATGATAACATAGAAATGATTTAGATCAAACCAATAGCATGAGGATGTTCATCAATATAACAGTGTACACATGGGGTAGGGCAGTAGAGCAGCAGGTTAAGCAAACGTGGGGCAAAGAGCAAGGACTGGGGATCGAGGTTCGAGCCACCGGCTCCCCACCTACAGGGGGGGTCACTTCACAAGCGGTGAAGTAGGTCTCCAGGTGTCTATCTTTCTCTCGCCTTCTCTGTCTTCCCCTCCTCTCTCCATTTCTTTCTGTCCTATCCGACATCTACATCAATAACAATAATAATAATAACCACAACAATAAAAACCAGGGCAAAAAAGGGGAAAGTAAATAAATAATATTAAAAAACAGTGTACATACAAAGTACAACCAGGGGAGCAGGTAGCTGGCTAAGCACCCACATTACAGGGAACAAGGACCCAGGGTTAAGTCCCCCGTCCCCACCCACAAGGGGGAATCTTCACAAGTGGTGAAGCAGGGCTGCAGGTGTCTTTCTGTCTCTTTCCCCTCTCTATTTCCTCTTCTCTTCTCCATTTCCTATGACTTTATCCAATAATAAATAAATAAAAATATTAAAACAGAGAAAAAAATAATTTTAAAAAGGTACAACCAGACTGAGGATGTGAAATGAGACAATAACAACCACATTAAACAGACGACTGAGATAATGGCGTTTTTAATCAGCTAGAACAAGACCAAATCAGGCTCTTTGTTCATTCCCATAGCAAGACCTTGCCAAATTCCTGGTGTAAAAAAAAAAAAAAAGGCTGCCAGGAAACTCTGAAATGAGCAACCCAGGGTAAGCGTTGACAGACCCATTAAGTCCAGGGAAGCAGCAGGCCCAGATCTAATACACAGAATATGTGTTTCATTTGTTCATGGCTGTCATTTGGCAAAAGGACCTAACCAAATTTGCATATACTGGAACCCTGCATAGGGTTTGCATTCCACAGCTGGGTCTATAGTTAGACAATTATAAAATGAATTCTGTGTCATTTCTATGAATTATGCACATCACAGCAGCTTTTCATTGTTTCCAAAACTTAGTTGCTTTACAGGATGAAAAAGGAACTTGGAGTCCAGACATCTTTGCCAAATAACATAGCCTTGAAATAAAGAGATGCCCCCATCTGTTAAACGGTGATAACAATATTATTTTATACTGTTGATTCTGTTCTGAAGTTTAACCTCTTTGTTTGTTAATTTGAGTTCCCCATTAAATCTTGAGGAGGCCCAGCTGGACACTGTTTAATGGGAATGGAGACATTCTAAGACGGGGAGCACAAAAAAAAAAAAACTCCTTAATGGAATTCAGCAGTCATCAACCAAATATTCCTGTCCTGGAGCTTATTTAACGATGGGAGAAAGAACTGGGGAAGTAAGGGTCATGGGGAAGTATACACATGCATATATCCATATCCTTAATATTCAAGAATGAGTTTGTGTGAATGTCAATAAGCTGGTGTCCAGAGCTTATTGAAAGCTATTTGAACCTGCTGGTTGAAAATATCAGATTTTACCAAAGTAAAAGTCTCTGGGGTGGATGAGGGGAAGAGTTCAAGTCCTGGAACAGGATGGCAGAGGACCTCTGATGGCAGAGGGGGTGTATTATTATGTGGAAAACTGAGAAATGTTATGCATGTATAAACTATTGGATTTACTGTTGACTGTAAAACATTAATCACCCAATAAAGAAATAATTTAAAAAAAGAAAATATCTGATTTTAGCATAACTGTCATGATGGATGACCAACCTGTAAGATTATACTAAATACTGCCTATCCTAGCCCAGTTCCACAAGTGTCAACAATTAGTACCATCCTCTATTTCAAGGTCTTCCTTGGAGAGCATATGCAAAGATGACCTGTGAGAACAAGGTTATCAGACTGTCTGGGAATAACTTTTACAAAGTGAAAATGAAGACTTAAAAAAATGTCAGAATCTAAAACTACTCTTTTGACTAATTATAGTGTACATGAATGATTCATTGTTCTCAAGGTCTTTGGGCTATATTTTCAATCTCATTTACTTTTGCTCCTTTTGCCTGGAAATTTTCTATTTGTATATATATCCATCAACATCCACTGTAATATTGACAAGTGTGATTTCCTCTGACTTGCTGCAGTACATAGTCCATAGACGTTTAATAGACTGAGATCTATTGATCATTATGAGATGGGTTAGCAGAGGGAGATAAATGTTCTTCACTGGTCTCTAAAATAAATAAACCTCAAGGTTTCAACTACAGCTCAATGTTAATGTATAAAGGAAATAAAATCATAGCTACTTATCCATTCTCTTTGACACTTTTATGGGCTAAGAAAAATAATAACAGACTTAAACCAGTACTTTCCAGACAGACAAGTTTAGGGAGAAAAATCAGTTGATCAGTAGTCTTTGTAAATCAATTCCCAGAACAAATGGAAGTATTTATTCCATGTAGTCACTCCTTTAAACATACAAATAAGAATCACATGAGAAGTCAGGCATCTCTTTAGTAAATCTGGTGAGAGACCTAAAGGAAGAGCCTTTCCCTCCTATGACTATCACTTCCTTCTTGATAGCAAGCTTGGTTTTACCACTGAGTTTCTGAGACCCAAAACTAAATCTATACGAGTTTAAGTTCTCCTAATATTAAGGAACCTGAAACAGCAGATCAAGAGTTGGGAAAAGGAGCTGCTCTTTCACTTGATGATGAAAGTCACTGGGAAGGAAACTTCCTTCTCATTCATTAGAAACCAGAAGTGTCACAGATTAATTGTTTTTAAAAATGCATTGTCTTTAGGAACTATAAAATAGACCATTTTATAAATTTTCTAGGAATGAACTTTTCAAGTTTAAGCCATTTGAGCTCAAATTTTTCAGGTAATAAACAGTTCCTGATCAAGCACAAGTCTGAAAACAAATTATGCTATTCTCTCTCTCTCTCTCTCTTTTCTCTCTCTCTCTCCCTCACTGTTGGGCAAGTCTTCAATGCTCTGGCTAAGATTTTCACACCAAATCAGAGAAAGGAAGGAGAGACACCAGAACACCAAAACTTTCTCCAGTGTGGTGGTCAGACTGGAAGTTGGGCCAGACACATAGTAAAATTTGTGCACTATCCAGGGGATATGCTTTGTCACTTTTAATAAAAAGTTATTTCTTCTTTATAAAAGCCTTCAGCACAGAACAGACACCTCCTCAGAGCTCCTGAAGAAACTAACCATACGAACGCCTATATTTTTAATTCTCATCTCTTGAATTGTGATAAATTCCTATTGATTTTTTAAATTTTAGTAAGAAAAAAGCCTTAACATGAAAATAAGAAAAGTGGCATTTAAATTCTCATTAAGTTTTTCTGTAACATCATTCATGTGACCTGAACCTTTATAGTTCAGTTTAGACTCAACAGTCTAATTTTTCTTTTCTTATTTATTTATTTATTACTCACTCATTTGTTTTTATTTTCTTTATTTATTGGGTAGAGACACCAGAAATTGAGAGGGAAGGGGGTGATAGAGATGGAGAGAAAGACAGAGAGACACATGCAGCTATGTTTCACCACTCGCAAAGCTTTCCCCCTACAGGTGGGGACCAGGGGCTCAAACCTGGATCCTTCTGCACTGTAACATGTGTGCTCAAACAGTTGTACCACCACCTGGCCCCACTAGTCTAATTTTCTCCCTTCCCCCCCAACAAGTCTAATTTTCTAAGGCTTTCTCCTGAGCTTTTGTTCAAAACAGCAGCACAAGGTCACCCAGGAAGAAGGGGTTATGGGAGAGCAGGAGTTAGAATGGGGTGAGGAGATAACAGAAGAGCCAATACAGAAAATCCTTAGCTCATCTCCTGAATAACACACCAATGAAAAATTGCCTCTCTAGTCAGTTTGCTTCCATGGCAATCAGATTCCAAAAGCCCTCTACTTAGTGTGCTTAAAAGGAAGGTGGAGAGGAAAGTTAATCAAAACTACCTTGAGACAGAGAAGAATTCATTTTTTAAAAATAAACTGATTTTTTAAAATTACCTTTATTTAACTATTGGATAGAGACAGCAAGAAATTGAGAGGGAAGGGGAGACAAAGAGAGACAGAGAGACACCTGCAGCCCTGCTTCACCACCTGTGAAGCTTTCCTTCTGCAGGTGGGGACCAGGGACTCAAACTCTGCTCTTTGTGCACTGTAACATGTGCGCTCAACCAGGTGCACCACTGTCCAGCTGCCCCTTAAGGACAAAGAAGAATTCTTCCAGAGCTTGATACAGTGCCCAATCTCCACAGATCAAAATTTTAGTGAGGTTCCACCAAGTCATATTTCCCCAGTAGGCCCTGCCTTGAGAATGACTTCAAGTGCCTAGTTTCTGACCAAAATCCTCAAGCCCTACCCTTATTCAGCAAAAGCCCTACTATGTCAGTTGAGCCAGAATATCCCCTTATCCTTGGTTTCCTCTTGGTAATTTCCCCTTCACTGATCCCCACCCTGTCCCTTGGCTATAAATTCTAACATAAGCTGTGTTCAGAGTCAAGCCCATATGACAAACTTACACTGAGATCTCTTTTCCCTTACTGCATTAGTCCTGAATAAAGTCCATTTTTACTCCTGTAACTATGGTCCAGTTCTGATTTTAACTTGACAAATGTATTCATTCCATGAGACTTGCACATAGGATTCTTGACTGTCCTATTCATGAGCAAGACTAAATTCGTTTATACTACACCCAACTGAAGACATTTTTTTTTAAATAGATGAATGTAAAGAAATGTGACATAAAATGTTTGTACACATTGAGAGTTCACAAACAAATCTAAGGTATATATAATTAGTTGTGTTGCTCACTTTTAAGAAACAACCATATGGGCTGGGAGGACAGCATAATGGTTATTCAAATAAAATTTATTCCTGAGCATCACACATCCCAGGTTCAATTCCTAGTACCATGAGTCAGAGCTAAGAAGAGCTCTGGTTAAACAAAATTTTTTTTTTTTTAAATAATGAAGAAACAACCACAGGGACTTCTGGAAACATGGCTATAGAGAAACAGCAGATTTACTTCACTTTCCTAATCAACTAAGAATCAGAACAAAAAAAATCACCTAAAATCTAAACAAAATACAATCAAGATTTATTGAGAAGCTCACCAAGCCACAGGTAAGAGTGGTTCCCAGAACTCAAAAAGACAAACTCAGTGCTGGCCAGGACCAAATTTGGAGTTAGCAGGTAGAGTACATGCCGGAGGCAAGAACCTATGAACTTCAGTGCTGAATATGAATGTGTATATATATATATATATATATATATATATATATATACATATATATGTATATATATACGTATACATATGTTATATATATATATATATGCCCTAGGTCATAGAGAACAGTGGGGTAAACAGTTAATTGTATTTATATACTTCAAGTTTGGGAACTACTCTCTGCCCTAATCCAGCTTTCTAGCCTGGATTATACCTGGTTAAGCGCGCATAGTTCTAAGCGTACATGGTACTAAGCGCACATAGTACTAAGCGTACATGATACTAAACTCACATAGTACTAAGTGCATGGACCCATGCAAGCACCAGGGTTCTAGCCCCCACTCCCCACCTGCAGGGAGAACACTTCAGAAGCAGATAAGCATTGAAGCAGGTCTGCAGGTGAAGCCCCAGCAATAACCCTGGAGGCAAAAAACAAACAACAACAACAAAAAAAAAGCTGACCCTCTCTGTGTACATCCCATTAATGAGGACTTTTGAATGGAATAAAGGAAGACACAGAAGAAAGGACTTGGCTAAAAAGCAAAAAGTGAAGAATCAATAGAATCCCCAATATGAAACCCTTGTGGTCTGAAAATGTGCTTGCTTGATAAGACATAGTGACACTACAGATGACCTGACATAGTAGTCAGGTTTTAGAAGACAAATAAACAGCAAAGTTCTCTCCTACTCCTTTCCTTCCCCTTCTCCCTCCCTTCTCCCCTTCTCCTTTATCTTTCTCCTTTGTCTTAACCACCAGGGCTCCAATGAGCATGGTCCCTCTGCTTAAGTGCTGTCTTTTATATTTTAGATGAAAGGAGAAAAACAGAAAGGGAGAAAAGGCCAGAAAGTGAAAGAGTGCCACCTAGCACTGAGCCACTGCCCCAGAAGCTTCCCTACATAAGTGTTGCCAGGAGGTGTGTCCAGGGCTTCAAACCAAGGTCCTAACACACTGCAGAGGTGTGTGCTCTCCCAAATGAGCTAACCCCTGAATACCTGTAAAGTTCCTTCTCACTGGCTCTCACTAGCAGTGGTGCATGAAAATAGCACTTTTGTTTCTCTTAAGGCAATTTTAGCCTCTCTCTCCTGTGGTAGAATTCATTTGGAAAACACACATCTGAATTCACCACCCTTTTTCTCTGACACTAATCCTTCTCATTAGAGGCTATTCGTTAAATATGTAAGATATGGGCCAGGAAATAGCTCGTTGGATGGTTCACTGCTTTACCATATGTATGATGAGATCAAATTCTAGCCCAGACCCATGGATGGCACTGAAAAAAGTTTAGGTGCTATGGTCTCTCTCTATATATATCTTTCTCTCCACCCCACCACGTTGTCTCCAGCTTAATAAAAAACAAAACAAATAAATTGTAACAAATAGAGCAACCGAGACCAATCCCACTGCTCAAATTTTCTGAGAAAGCACAATAACTTGCTTCATCAAATATCTTTTCATGTGAAGTATTTTCTTCTTTGGGAGATGCTGGGATAGCCTGAGGGTGCTTCTTCCCGAGCTAGTGCTCTCTGGGTTGGAGAGAACTCAACTGGAGCTGATCTAGGCTGCTGCGTGGGAGAGGGATCAGGAACTCCTGCCGCACTAACTTCGCAGGAGATACACTCTGGAACTCTCGGAGCCGGAAAGCAATTTCCAAGTGTCTTTAATCAGAAGAGCAGCTGTTTTTATACTCTCCAAGTAGGGTGGAAGCAGGATGTGACTTAGAGAGGGTGGAGCGAAAAGTGACTGGTGGAAGATCAGGGTGTGACAAGGAGAGGATCAGGGTGTGACAAGGAGAGGGGGTGGAGCAGGTGAGAATTCTACCACTAAACCACCAATGCCCTGGAGGGAGTGTGGTGCTTTATGTAAATGTAAAAGTGATTTATGTAAATAGACCAAAGCTTTGAAAGGGAAAAAATCAATCCCTATATAGGCATATGGTTAAGCAGAAGCCAGGGGGAGCTGGCATACTACCCAACAGGGAGAGTGGTGTTCACCTCTGCTGGTTGCCTGTTTGGATAGGGCTCTTGTAGGAATTTCTTCACTCTCACTAATAACCTTTCCCTGTGTACCTATAGCAGAAAACAAACATAAGCTCACTTATAAAACACCTTTGTGGTTTCCACACCATAATGTCTCTCTCTCCAGTATTGCAATATGCCCACCACACACAAAACATCATGCTGCAATGTAAAGTTTCTGTTCTCCACTGCACAGTCTCCGGCAGGTCACTATTCACAGCGCTATGTCTCTGCGCTTGCTTCACTGATGTTTCTTCCTGTGAATCCCATAAGGCTAAGCAGGGTTTCTGTCTGTGTTGCTCAGTCCCTAGCACTGAAATAGGATCTCAATAAATATTTAGCAATCAAAGTCCTAGAAAGGAAAAACATTGTAACTGTCTCCTAACTGAGATAGGAAAGGAAATATAAGAAGACCATGAAATCATAGCCTTCCCGAATTCCATCTCTGCAGCTATTGGGAGAGTTTGAGGAACTAGAATAAGGATAAAATGAAAACGAAAAAAATCAGACTGTGTTAAGCTAAATAATGGTTCACAAGATATCCATGCCCTCATCCCTAAAACCCATAACTACTGTTTTTATATGGCAGAATAGACTGTAAAGATGAGATCCTTAAGGATTTTTGGTATGGAAACATTATCCTAGATTATTTAGGTAAACCATAAATGTGGTCTCAAGAGTCCTTGTAGGGCGGGAGAGAAAGCATAATGGTTATGGAAAAGACTTGCATACATCAGATATCAGAGGTCCCAGGTTCAATCCATGCAACATCGTAAACCAGAGTGGTGCTCTAGTAATAATAATAACAATATATATCCATTTATATATACATATATGTTTATATGTGGATATATATATTCATTCTTGTAAAAAGTAAGCAGAGACAGATTTGATAGAGAAATAGAAGAAAGAAGGTGATATGATAATGAAGCAGGATGAGATTTTAAAAAAAAAGCCAGGTGTAAAGTATGGCTGTGAAGATAAAAGTGTCATGAGCCTTTAGATGTGAAAGAGGAAACCTGAGAAGCTGGAAAAAGTGTCTCCCCTAATAACTCCAGAGGGAGCATAGCCCAGAAAGCCCTTGCTTTTATTCAAGTGAAATTGACGTTGGACTTAGGTCCTACAAAATTGTCAGGGAACAGATGTATATTATGTTAAGCCCCTACAGTAGCTGTGGTGAACAGAGATAGATTTTAAGTACCATCTCTTGAAAACATCTAAAAGCATTAATAGTGGTAAATATTTATTGAAATTTACTGTGTACTAGGTGCTGTGATGACTGCCTAGTGGATATTGATATCTATTATGGAAGAGCAATTTACATCCCAGTTTGTAGATATGGAAACTGTCACCCAGTTGGCACAGCACAGAGCTGGCTTCTGAAGCACAGCAGCCCGCGGTCCAGTTTGTTCAACTTGACCTCTTTCCTTTAATGTCTATCCTTCATGTGGCTATTTTGTGTTTGAGGGATGAGAAGTCATGAGGGGCCACCCAGAAACTGTTAGGATTCATTTTGTCTGTTACCATTAGATCATTCACTTCAAAGGGTCGTTTCAAATATTTCCTGCTTAGAAGTTGAGAAAACAGAGCTTACAGTTGTTCAAAAAACCTGTGGCAGAACTCCGAACAGGGCCACTGAAGAGTGGCTGGCTTAGCTTAAGCAATTAAGTCACGTTTAATATGTTTTCAACTCTTGGAGACACCTCAGCAACCTTTCATCATTTCTAAATTTCACAACAATTCTATGAGGTAAGGTGTGTAAAACAAGCATTGTAACACTCATCTTTGAAATGGATTCACTGAAATAGAAGGAGGACAAAGCTCATCTCTTCACTGCATTAATTGGTGCACTATCAAAAATAGTGCTCAGAGGAGGGGGTAGATAGCATAATGGTTATGCAAAAAGATTCTTATGCCTGAGCCTCCAAAGTCCCAAATTCAATCCCCTGCACCACCATAAGCCAGAGCTGAGCTCTGCTCTGGTAAAATATATATTGCTCAGATCTCTCTTGGCTCTCTCTGTGTCAGGATAATCTATGAATGACATCAGAAACAAGAATCACAAGCATGGTTTCCTATCTAGACACAAAATATCATTCAACTTGGGGTTGGGCAGTAGCGCAGTGGGTTAAGTGCACAAGGAGCAAAGCACAAGGACTGGCATAAGGACCCCAGTTCGAGACCCTGGCTCCCCACCTGCAAGGGGGTCGCTTCACAAACAGTTAAGGGGTCTTCAGGTATCTATCTATCTTCCCCTCCTTTCTCCATTTCTCTCTGTTCTATCCAACAACAACATCAATAATAATAACCACAGCAATAGTAAAACAACAAGGGCAACAAGAGGGGAAAAATAATAGCCTCCAGGAGTAGTGGATTCATGGTGTGGGCACCAAGCCCCAGCAATAATCCTGGAGGCAAAAAAAAAAAAGAATAGCATTCAACCCAAAACCATGTGTAAATATAGAAAAACAAAGTCTCTAGTATCATTCTGCTATCTCCCCAAACCTCTCCATACTTTTTGCTATGAATCTCTAATTATTCTGGAAACTATTATTATTATTATTATTATTATTATTACTATTACTTAAAGAGACCGGCTTTGATAGTTAAATGTATGAATCAGCTTGACTGGGTCACAGATGACCAAGTACTTACTCCAACTTGATTCTAAGTGTCTGTGAGGAGGGTGTTTCCCTTTATGTTCTTGACCTTATCTATGTCTTTTTTTTTCCTCAGCTCTGCACAGATGTTTTTGGTGGTGGGAGTGGTGTTGAGTTACCCTTTTTACCTTATGATCTTATAAAACACCATCATTAGATCACTAATAAAAATATAAAATAAATGAATAAATGTATTCCTATTAAAAAAGAGCACTATCACACCCCATCCTAGGTCTTTCTCCATGATCATGCACCAAGACATGAAATGAACATACTTTCTAAGATATTTGGCAGTACTTGTTTTTTTTTTGCCTCCAGGGTTATAGCTGGAGCTCAGTGCCTGCACTATGAACCCACTGCTCCTGTGGCCTTTTTTTTTTTTTTCAATAAAACAGATAAATTGAGAGGGGAGAGGAAAATAGAGAGAAAAACAGAGAAACACCTACAGACCTGTTTCACCATTTGTGAAGTTACCCCCCTACAGGTGGGGGAAGCAGGGGGCTGTGTCAGGGTCTCTGGCGTGGTGGTCTCCAGAAGAAAGGCAACTGACCGGTCCTTTCTCACTCATGCAAGGGACGACACGAAGAAAAGACACCGGAGAGACTACAGCGTGCTCAGATCTCAGATCTCATTTATTAGCAGGTGGGCAAAAGCTTTAATAGAAAACCAAACAAAGAACATTATTCAAATATGTCAGAAATTACAGGTTTCTTAAAGGTCAGCTTGCCCCTGTGGTAGGGGGCTGGTAGGACAAGAATTGATGCAGATACATAAAGGTCAAGATAATTAGTCTCTGTGTCCAGAGACTTCACATGTGGAATGACAACCCTTCAACTTCATTACTCGGGTGAGACCTTTCCTTTCATAGTATACTCTAATTTCATCTCAGGTGGTTCACTTTCTAACAAAGTCCCAAAACCTACATATACACCAGTTTCTGTGAGAGAGAGCATATCTTCACACGTATCCGTAAACTACTGCAAAATATATACCTGAAAGCAGAAGTACACTAGAGTTTGCAGTGAGTACCTCCCTAACACTTCCTCTCCACTATTCCAAGCTTTGGGTCCATGATTGCTCAACAATTTGTTTGGCTTCGTATGTTAACTCTCTTTTCAGTCACCAGGTTCCAGGTGTCATCAGGATGCCGGCCAGGCTTCCCTGGATTGAAGACCCCACCAATGTGTCCTGGAGCTCAGCTTCCCCAGAGACCCACCCTACTAGGAAAAGAGAGAGGCAGACTGGGAGTATGGACTGACCAGTCAACGCCCATGTTCAGCGGGGAAGCAATTACAGAAGCCAGACCTTCTACCTTCTGCAACCCACAATGACCCTGGGTCCATGCTCCCAGAGGGATAGAGAGTGGGAAAGCTTTCAGGGGAGGGGGTGGGATATGGAGATTGGGTGGTGGGAATTGTGTGGAGTTGTACCCCTCCTACCCTATGGTTTTGTTAATTAATCCTTTCTTAAATATAAAAAAAAGATAATTAGTCTCCTGATGCAGGCATTTAATTACCCAAAGGCTTTTGAGGGGAGGAGAGGGGTTGAACCAGTTAAGGCAAGATAGAGAGAAGATAAGCAAATTAAGGACATCAAAGGGCACTGCTAGGAGTGTGTGATAAGATGTGTTCTCCTCTGTGAACTTTGAGTAAGTGAACCTTAAGGCAGGGGCCATGTGGCCTGCATTAATGAAGAGAGGCAGTGAGGTTTCGTGGGCCTGAGAGTCAAGAAGGAAAGAAATAAGTCTGAGTTTCTCCCCTTTGCTCACCTCGGTTGAGAGAGACTCACAAGAGGGTACCTTCTCAGACTTCCATCCAAGGATAGGAGAAGTTCTCCCTAAGCTCTATCAAGCTTACACGTAGCCCCACAGGGCTGGAACTGGGATCCTTGAGTGGGTGCTTGCACTTCATACTGTGTGCGCTAACCCGATGAGCCATTGCCCAACTCCCACTTTCTATGCTATTTGGAATGCTGTGTTACAGTTCCTTGGGCCTTCTTCATCTGCCACTATCATCAGCAGAGACTCAGAACTGTAACCTCCAGATGGAGATTAGGAATACAGTCTAAGAAATCATCCAGGACCTCGAATATTACAAGAGAATAAAGTCATTGTTTTTCTGAGACTGAGAGTGAAGCATTGTTTTAATATTTTCATCACAGGAGATACAGTTCCAGCATTGCTTGCTAGCTATTTCCCTGTATTCATGGGACTTAATGACTCAATTTATTCCTTTTTCTGCAAAGTGAGAATAATGATCCCTTTCTCATGAGAAGGTGAATGTAATAAATGAAACAGTGGATGGGGAAGCACCTAGTTCTCTGTTACTGAATTTTTGTTTCTCTTTAGAGAAAGTGTAGGTAGAGGACCCAGTGGGGGTTGTATTGTTATATGGAAAACTGGGAAATGTTATGCAGGTACAAACTATTGTATTTACTGTCAAATGTAAAGCATTAATTCCCCAATAAAGAAATTAAAAATAAGAAAGAAAGAAAGAAAGAAAGAAAGAAAGGAAGGAAGGAAGGAAGGAAGGAAGGAAGGAAGGGTAAGTGCTCAGAACAGGATTCTGCATACATAAAATAAGTGGTACCAGCATAAGGATCTGGGTTCAAGCTTCCAGCTCCCCACCTGCAGAGGAGTTGCTTCACAGGCAGTGAAGCAGGTCTGCAGGTGTCTATCTTTCTCTCCCCCTCTTTGTCTTCCCCTCCTCTCTCCATTTCTCTCTGTCCTATCCAACAACAATGATATCAGTAACAACAACAATAAGAACTACAACAATAAAAAAACAAGGGCAACAAAGAGGAATAAATAAATAAATATTTTTAAAAAATAAGTGGTACCTTCTTGATTCAAATGTAGCCTTGGCTGGACACCAGCACACTGGAAAGTCACTATGTCTGATGTATGGCATATGCAATGGAGGTAGTGTTTGGCTCTGAACTCTAAGGCAACAGTTAACTGCACCTTAAGAAGGAGTCTGGTTTCTAATTTCTTAAATACGACTTGTTCCTTTTCTTCTAAACCACACTAGATCTCCAGTCTGGTTTCTAGAAAATCTTGCAAGAAAGGAGATTGCAAAATAATCACCAGTGCCCCAAAGTAGCTGAGCTCTTTATCTGTTTTGTCTCTTACAGTCCTCTCAGCAACCCTGACACAGACTCTATTATTTACCCCTGTTCGGTTGATGGAGAAGTTGAAACACTGCTCCCCATCCCCCACCCCCAGCCACAGAGAGGTCATGGTAAACCCAGGATTAACAGGATGCATGTACTTAATCACCAGATTTAACTGTCCTCTAAAGACCTGAAAAACTGCCGGTCTGAAGAGCGAGGAAGAGGAGGACAGTGTTTGAAGTCAGGAAGGAATGCACTCTTTTATCCCCTTCACAATCCTGCCTTTAAAGTGAGACTCTTTCAACTCCTCTTCTGGTCAATTCTCTAGGCTCTTGGTTCTATTCTCCCGGAATCCTTGGTCCTTTAAGTTTAATTGGGGTTTTGCTTTTAGATGTTTGATCCGACTCTCCTTTCCACAGATTTTCTCTCTACTTCTGCCTCTTGACCCTTTCCAACTCACTGTTCTATATTCACCTTCCAAGCTCCTAACTCTACTTTGTTCTCAGTGTAATAGATCCATTGACTCTCCCCCAGTTCATCTCTGAATTCTCAACCTTCCTAACTTTTTTTTTAACATTTTTATTGGGGGGATTAATGGTTTACAGTCAACACTAAAATACAGTAACAGAAAACAGTAGTTTGTACATGTATAACATTTAGCAGTTTTCCATATAACAATTCAACCCTCTCTAGGTCCTCTGACATCATGTTCCAGGACCTGAACCCCACCACCACCCAGAGTTCTTTACTTTGGTGCAATACGCCAGACCTTCCTAATGTTCTTTTTTCTTTATTTAATTTTCCCTTTTGCTGCCCTTGTTTATTATTTTTTTGTTGCTGTATTCATTATTGTTGTTGTTACTGATGTCATCATTGTTAGATAGGACAGAGAGAAATGGAGAGAGGAGGGGAAGACAGAGAAGGGGAGAGAAAGATACACACCTGCAGACCTGCTACACTGCCTGTGAAGTGACTCCCCTGCAGGTAAGGAGCAGGGGGATCCAACCAGGATCCTTATGCTGGTCCTTGCCCTTGGAGCCACGTGCTTTTAACCCACTGTGCTACTGCCCGACTCCCTGGTTTGTTTTTTTTTTTAATTTGATTCCCCCCCTTTTGTTGCCCTTGTTGTTGTTTTTGTTGTTATAGTTATTATTATTGTTGTGGTTAGTGATATCATCGATGTTGGATAGAACAGAGAAAAATGGAGAGAGAAGGGAAAGACAGAGAGGGGGAGAGAAAGACACTTGCAGAACTGCTTAACCATTTGTGAAGCGACCCCTTTGCAGGTGGAGAGCTGGGGGCTCAAACCCAGATCCTTAAGCTGGTCAGTGCACTTTGTGCCATGTGCACTTAACCCGCTGCGCTAGCACCCCACCCCCACAGCTTCCCTATTCTTTATCCCTCTGGGAGTATGGACCCAGAATCATTGTGGGGCAGAAGGTGGAAGGTCTGGCTTCTATAACTGCTTCCCCACTGAGCATGGGCATTGGCAGGTCGATTCATACTCATGAGCCACGTCATAAAGAGAACTAAAAACAAAATCTGAAGCTACAGGAAAAACGTGCATCAACAAACTGAATATGATCTAAATTCCTGCTGTGTGGACTGAGAAAGCTGTGGAATCACACCAGTTTTTCATTTTATTTTGCTTACTTTCTGATTCACAAACATATTTTTACAGTCACAGCAAAAAAAAAAAGTTAGGATTGTGCTTGTCTGTAGTTTTTGTTTATTTTTGCTAATCGTATTTAACTCAGAAGAATTTTAAGTTTTGGTTAAAAATAAATCAAGACAAATGAATATGAAGTCAACTACTGCTGTCCAAATGTACCAGACCACTGCTCACTCACCAAAGTCAGGAAGCAATAATAACTCCTTCTCTTTATAGAATGTCTTTCTCTTTCCCCCAAAACTTCAAAGTTTTCAACTGACATTTGGGCTCTGGAGCTGCCAGAAAAGAAATATGGCTCCACTTATCTCCAAAGGAGTGTCAGAAGTACAGGGGGAGAACCAACCCACTCACAGCAGCCATAGAATCCACCCTATGCCCATTGCTGTCTCCATTTTATGAGACCACACCCAGTACTCTGATTTGAGGCCAAGAATATAGAAGAGAGGGCAACAAGAGAAAGCTACTTGCCTCCTTTACCCACTTGGCCAGATACAGATCTTATGAACAGGAGTGGCCAGATGTGATGCTATGACCCAGAAATTTTATCAGTTGTTGGAAAGGACACTATTCAATGGTCTGATATTCGAGCTTCACTGATGGAAAACTGTCTTGTGTCAGTGCCCTCAGTGGTCCTACAAAACTATAGCTCTTACATAAACAGGAAACCCCATGAATTCTGGTACCACATGGCACGTGCATCCTCTAAGACTCAGCTCTACCTCTTTAAGGTCTGGTGGTAGTGCACTGTGTTAAGTGCACGTAGTACAAATCATGGGGACTGCTCAAAGATCTCAGTTCGAGCCCTTGGCTCCCCACCTGCATGGCGAATGCCTCACAAACAGTGCAGCAGGTCTGCGGGTATCTACTTTTCTCTCTCCCTCTCTATCTTCAGCTCCTCTCTCAATTTCTCTCTGTCCTATCTAATAAAATGGGGGAAAAAAAGTGGCTGCTAGAAGCAGTGGATTTGTAGTACAGACACTGAGCTCCAGTGATAAGCCTGGAGGAAAAAAAAAAAAAAAAAAAAACCCTGCCCCTTTCAATACAACAGCATTCCTGTTATTTATTGAACACACCTGGTAGACAGGAGACATTTCAGAGTGTGGAGCCTCGTAGTCATCTGGACATGGGTGTATCAGTGCTTTATAAAAGGTGACGTTGAACTGGGATTGGGGGTAGATAGCATAATGGTTATGCAAAGAGAATCTCATGCCTGAGGCTCTGAAGTCCCAGGTTCAATCCCCAGCACCACCATAAAACAGAACTGATCAGTGCTCTGGTAAAATAAATAGATGAATAAATGAATAAATAAATAATGACTTTAAAGTTCTGCAGCTGGGGGTCGGGCAGTAGCGCAGCAGGTAAAGTGCACGTGAACGTGAGGGAAAGCACAAGGACCGGCGTAAGGATCCCGGTTCCAGCCTCAGGCTTCCCACCTGCAAAGGAGTCACTTCACAGGCAGTGAAGCAGGTCTGCAGGTGTCTATCTTTTTCTCCCCCTCTCTGTCTTCCCCTCCTCTCTCCATTTCTCTCTGTCCTATCTAACAATGAACGACATCAACAACAACAATAATAACCACAACAAGGCTACAACAACAAGGGCAACAAAAGGGGAAAAAATGGACTCCATTTTTTCAATCCAGGAGCAGTGGATTCGTGGTGCAGGCGCTGAGCCCCAGCAATAATCCTGGAGGAAAAAAAAAAGTTCTGCATTTCTCCGTTTGGTCTGGGGAAATAACTTCACTGGGGGAAGCACAGAACTCAGCTCCACTACACAGACCCAAATCAGTTCTATTTTAACTCAATTATCACCAGTGTGCCTTTGTCCTATGAGTATCTGCTTCTATAGCTGCAATGCATAGGCACAGGCAGGCCATAATCCAATCTCCATTTTTGATGTTAGTCCCTACATTTCTGGGCCTGCTCTCAGCTACAAATTTAAGAGTATGAGATCAACTGACTATACAAACCTGGGGTGGGGAATGACTGGCCTGTGGCCAATGTACAAAATTATTTGGTCTGTTCCTGCCAAGGTAATCACAGAAAGGACACAAAATTCAGTAAGTGCTAATTTTTAAGTTGATAATTTTTCACGGGCTACAAATGATGTTATAAATATCCAAATAGG
The DNA here is from genome assembly GCF_950295315.1 of Erinaceus europaeus. Taxonomy (NCBI): domain Eukaryota; kingdom Metazoa; phylum Chordata; class Mammalia; order Eulipotyphla; family Erinaceidae; genus Erinaceus; species Erinaceus europaeus. The sequence goes on from NC_080166.1 coordinate 54,140,543, forward strand.
TGCTCGCTTCAGCAGCACATATACTAAAATTGGAATGATACAGAGAAGATTAGCATAGCCCCTGCGCAAGGATGACATGCAAATTCGTGAAGTTTTCCATATATTTCAAAAACTAAGTAAACAAATAGATAAATATCCAAATAGCCCATGGCAGAACAAACCTCCCTTTCCACCGATAAAAACTAATACTCAGCTGAATGCGTCAGCACTCACAGGTTGAGCAGCAGACAACGCACAAAGCAGGACTCTATGCTTACAATGTTGCCTCAAAATTAAACTTTCATTTTATATTAGCATCCAAATTTATTTGAATATCAAATTTGTTAATTTACAAATAGGAGTTGTTTCTGAAATGGCATAATTTTTTCTATCTAATTAGGGATTTAATAATGATTAACAAGACTGTAAGATAACAGGTATAATTCTATACAATTTCCACTACCAGAGTTCCATGTCCCGTCTCCTCCATTGGAAACTTCCATATTCTTTATCCCTCTGAAAATATAGACCAAAGATCTTTATGGGGTACAGAAGGTGGAAGGTCTGGCTTCAGTAATTGCTTCTTCTCTGGACATGGACACTGACAGGTCAATCCATGCCCCCAGCATATCTATACCTTTTCCTAGTGGGGCAAGGGTCTGGAGAGGTAGGGGTCTAGGACACATTGGTGAGGTCATCTGCCCAGGGAAGACAGGTTGGTTTCATGGTAGCATCTGCAACTTGGTGGCTGAAGAGCATTAAGATATAAAGAAGAACAAATTGTTTAAGAATCAGGAACCTGATCAGAGATGAGAACAGAACTAGAAAGCTGGATCAGGGCAGACAGTAGGTCCCAAAAACAAAATTAAATTCTAAATGGATCAAGGACTGGATTTAGACCAGAAACTATCAAATACTTAGAGGAAAATATTGGTGGAACACTTTCTCATCTAAACCTCAAGGAAATCTTTGATGACACAAACCCAACTGCAAGGAAGACTAAATCAAAAACAAATCAATGGGACTACAACAAATTGAAAAGCTTCTGCTTTGAGGTTTAAGTGGGACAGTGTTCCACCAATGGTTTCCTCTAAGTATTTAATAGTTTCTGGTCTAACATCCATTTCCTTGATCCATTTGGAGTTGATTTTTGTTTCTGGTGAGATAAGGTGGTTCAGTTTCATTCTTCTGTATGTTTCAACCCAATTTTCCCAGCATCATTTATTGAAGAGAGCCTCCTTCCTCCATTTAATACTTTGGGCCCCTTATCAAAGATTAGATGTGTGCACCAACATCGACCAGGTCTCCCAAGTTAGGTTTCTTTCCCCCTTTCAGACTAGTTTTAATACAGCAGTCAAAAATTTTAAAAAATAATGCATACAATGCCACCTACTCCTGTTCAGACCCTTCATTGTATTTCCACCCCCTCGTAAGAAAACTCAGTGGTCTACTGTCCCCTATATGAGACCAACCTGCTGGTGTCTCAGGGAATTCTGTGCCATCCTTCTTCCCTCCCTCTCTCCTATCTACCCAGGCTTTCTTGCTTTTTTTTTTTTTTTACAGACATGCTGCAAGCTTGTTCTTATCTCAGAGTTTCACACCAGCTCTTTCTTTATTATTTCTTTATTCATTATTGCCCCAGAGACTCAATACTTCATTGCTTCACATAACTCATGCTTTTCTGTTCTCCCTCAGAGACAACTTCCTTGAATGTTCTAGCTAAATTTATACCGTTACACTAAACATTGGAATAGAATTGAGATCCCAGAAATAAGCCCCCACACCTTTTAGACATGTAATCTTTGACGCAGGTGCCCAAACTATTAAATGGAGAAAAGAGGCTCTCTTCAACAATAGGTGTTGGCAAATTGGGTTGAAAAATGAGGAAGAATAAAACCGAGCCACTGTATTTCACCAAACACAAAAGTAAATTGCAAATGGATCAAGGACTTGGATGTTAGACCAGGAACTATCAAATATTTAGAGGGAAATATTAGCAGAGCTTTTTTTCATCTGATTTTTAAAGGCATCTTCAATGATACAAATCCAACTACAAAGAAGACTAAAACAAAAATAAACCAATGAAACTATATGAAATTAAAAAGTTTCTGCACAGCAACAGAAACCACCACCCAAAAAAGATCCCTTAGAGCATGGGAGAAGAATTTCACATGCCAGACATCAGACAAGAGGCTAATAACCAAAATATATAAAGAGCTCACCAAACTCAGCAACAAAAAAAGCAAATGACCCCATCCAAAAATGAACAGAGAATATGAACAGAATATTCACCACAGAAGAGATCAAAAAGGCCAACAAACAAATGAAAAAATGCTCAAGTCATTGACTATCAGAGAAATGCAAATAAAAACAATGAGATACCACTTCATCCCTATGAGAATGTCATACATCAGAAAAGGTAGCAGCTACAAATGCTGAAGAGGTTGTGGGGACAAGGAACCCTCCTGCACTGCTGGTGGGAATGTCAGTCGGTCCAACCTCTGTGGAGAGCAGTCTGGAGAACTCTCAGAATGCTAGAAGTGGACTTTAGTTATGACCATGCAATTTTTTCCTGGGGATATATCCTAAGGAACTAATCACACCCATCCAAAAAGATTTGTATATACCTATGTTCATAGCAGCACAATTTTGGTAATAACCAAAACCTGGAAACCAAAACCCATCTGTCCAACAACAGATGAGTGACTGAGTAAGTTGTGGTATATACACACAATGGAATACTACTCAGCTATTAAAAATGGTGAATTCACTTTCTTCACCCCATCTTGAACGGAGCTTGAAGGAATCATGTTAAGTGAGATAAGTCACAAAAAGAAGGGTGAATATGGGATGATCTCATTCAGGCAGAAGTTGAAAAATACTATCATAATGCTGATCTGCCTTTCCTAGGAAGACAACCTCTCCAGTGTGTCCTGGAACCCCACCTTTTCAGAGTCCTACTCTACTAGGGAAAGGTAGAGACAGGCTGGGGGTAAGGATTAGCCTGTCAGTGCCCATGTCCAGCAGAGAAGCAATTATAGAAGTCAAACCTCCAATCTTCTGCGCCCCTTAGGGATCTTGGTCCATACTCCAGAGGGATAAAGAATAGGGAAACTTCTAATAAAAGGAATGGGCTATAGCACACTGATGGTAGGAATTGTATGAATGGCACCCCTCTTATCCCACAATCTTGTTCATCATTAGTAAATCATCAACAATAAATTTTTTAAAAGAAGTTAATAAATTAAAAAAACACAAAGCAGAACTTGGACTGAGTTTGGTGTATTGCACCAAAATAAAAGATTCTGGGGTGGGGGTGGGAGGAGGGTTCAGGTCCTGGAACATGATGAAAAAGGAGGACTTAGGGGGGCTTAAATTGTAATGTGGAAAACTGAGAAATGTTACACATATACAAACTACTGTATTTTACTGTTGTCTGTAAGCCATTAATCCCTCCAACAAAGAAAAAATGTGTACTATTAACCACAATAACCCAAGTCATGATCCCTTAACTTGGTTTTTGGATTTTTTTCTTAAGTCTTATTTCTATATTTTATGAAAGAGGAGAGAGAGAAAAGAAAAAGTATGGAGGTGAACTAGAGCACCATTCATCTTTGGTATATACAAACAAGTCATCAAACTGGGGCCTCAAGTCAGGGAATCCTTGAATTCTCACATAGATATAATTAGTAGATCCCTTTCTCCACCATCACTGTTCACTTCCATGAGGAACATCACCATAAGCCCTCTTGTTGACCTCTCCAGGACAATGGTAGGGACTGCCCCAACTCTCCAAGTGACAGCCTGCCCTGCCACTCAAACAAGACTAGTCCTAAAATGAGTGGTGGATGCAGTGTGAAACAATTCTCTTGTACTCTTATAATTTTGTAAACCATTATTAAGTCACCAGTAACAGTTGTCTAAAAATAAAGATGCTACCAATTTTGAGTCATATTTAAGATACATTAAACAATGTGGAGAAACAAGCAATTTTGTTAGTTTAGAGGAATATTCTATCTCTGAAAGGTTTTCAAAAAATGACTGACAGCAACACTACTTTCTTGTACATTATAGGAGTCACATTTGCATAATCATATAAAATGATCCAGAATTGACCTCACACATGAAAACAGGCAACAGATGGCCTTAAAATCTGATGGTGAAGGAAAATGCATTATGGAAATCCCTTGTAAAAGTTAAGAGATCAATCTATTTTTCAGAGTCCTTGGAATTTATAGTCATTTACTTGCTGCTATAATCATTCTGTTTGAAAGATATGTCCCAGACTATTGGGAAGGCCTCCAAAATGGTCTCCATTTTGTTTTGCTCAATTTACTTACATTTGATTGAGGAGGGAAATAGAGCTTCCATAATCTTGCAATCTGTGCGATCAAATCTTCCTCACTCTTTAATATCCCATCTCCTCTCTCATCTGTCCTGAATCTAAATCTTCAGCTGTCCTGGGACAACCAACTCCAGGAAGGTCCAGAGTTTTCCTGTGGATGACTTGGAATCTATGTAGAACAAGACCAACCTAAAGTCATTTGATTGAATAAATGCTGAATACAAAGATGATTCATTTTATTTATTTATTTATTTACTTATTTATTAATTTATTTATTTGAATGAAAAGAGGAGAGAGAGAAAGAACTAGACATCACTCTGGTACATGTACTGCCTGGGATTGAACTTGGGACCTCATGCTCAAGAGTCCAATGTTTTATCCATTGCACCACCTCCTGGACCACCAAAGAGGATTTTAATTTACACAGAGTTTAGACAGGAGCCTGGACTACTTGGTAATGGATAAACATCAATGAAAACAATTTTTCCTATATAAAATACACAATTAATATTGAAGTAAAAAATAAACAGCTGTTTTCTAAGCAAACATACACTCTTTCCCTAAAGAGGTCAGTTTCCTAGATAATAAAAATGCATAGAACCTTTTCTGAAAACTGCTGCAGAAGAATCCACTCATGATCTCTGAGCTTCCCTTATAAAACGTAAATAACAGGAGTGAGTGGTGGCGCACCTGGTTAAGCGTGCCCGTTACCATATACAAGGACGTGGATTTGAACTTCCAGTTCCCAAGTGCAGGGGGAAAGCTTCAGGAGTGATGAAGCACGTCTAATGGTGTCTTTCTCTCTCTCTTGCTCTCTAACTCTCCCTTCCCTCTCAATTTCTGGCTATCTCTATCCGATAAAAAAAGATAATGAAACAAAATTTTTTTAAAAGAAAGAAAACATAAAGAACACTTTTTCGACCCCAGGACACCCTTACCAAATATCCACTATGTGTCAGACATGTACCCTGAACTCTGAAAGCAAATTATCCTGCTGGCATTAATAAGGAAAAGAACACACTGTAACTGCATGACTCATAAAGCAACCCATTGTCTACAAGGCACAACTTCCACTATTAGACAATGCACATAAAGCAAGACTCCTGTGGTCTGACTCAGGCAGTGAACACACTCATCACTCAAGGCAGATGACTTTCACTGTCCCCACCTACACATTCTCAGCTGGCACAGGTCCCACGCCTATGAAACTGATGCTGCCCTTCAATCCTTGCCTGAAGTCTGCCCTGCCCCTGACAAATTCCCTAGCTGCTGCTGCTCTCCTCCTACACTTTGCTTCCATCCAGGACACAGGGGCTTTTCCATGCACTCTCTTAATGACTTCTGTGAGAATGCCCATTCTCCAGGTGACTGCTGGCATCAGAGCTTCACTTAAACTTACCCATATAAACTCCCTAGCCCCACATCTCCTCATGTATATACCTGCTCGCTTGGAAGTCTCACCTTCCTTAACTATATTCCACCTGACTCAAAGGAGTGGACAGGGAGTGAAAGACCCTCTTAGACTCTTGATAAGGGCTGTGCATTCTCAACATTTCAATCGGCTGCTTAGAACTCTTTCCCTCGCTTAATACAAAACACAGTATATGCTGAGCGCAGATAAAACAGGCAGTATTCAATCATGTTTGACATACAAAAATGTCTGTTCCATATGTTTCAAGCACATAATAAAGGGAGACTTTATTCTGTGCTTCCATTAGTTCTGAAGTATGGCTTTTAAAGGACACAGGAGACTCTTATGACCTGCCACTTTCCTTTGGAACTTTGTTACTATGGGAACTAGGTACTCCATCCCTAACAGCTAGCCACAAATACATTTTAAAACATGACCCATTCATAAGCTGAGGACTACCTACAAAGGATGTTTCTATCCTGTGCAAAGCAAGGCTGGGGGATTACATTTATTAGAATTATAGTTAAAAAATAAAACACAAAATACTTACTTTGTATCTCCTGATAGCCCTCTCAACCTACTGGCTCCAAAACATCATCATAACCTAAGGGTGTCTGGTGGGGAGCCCAGCTACCCCAGAGGAATTGCAAGTCAGTAAGCTTCCCAACTCACTGGCTGGGTGAAGGCCGCAGGGCCAGAGCAGCACAGCAAAGACTGACTTATCTATGGATGAACACATTGAAAATGTGAGTCTAAAGCAGTGTTTTTTTTTTAAGTTATTATTAGTGGTTTAATAATGATCAACAAGATTGTAAGATAACAAAGGTAGATTTCTATACAATTCCCACTACCAGAGCTCCATGTCCCATCCCCTCCATTGGAAACTTCCCTATTCTTTATTTCAATGGGAGTATGGATCAAAATTCATTATGGGGTGCAGAAGGTGGAAGGTCTGGCCTCTGTAATTGCTTCTCCACTGCACATGGACATTAGCAGGTTGATCCATACATCCATCCTGTTTCTGTCTTTCCCTAGTGAGGCAGGGCTCTGGAGAAGTGAGAGACTTCAGTACACAATGGTGAAGCTGTCTGCCCAGGAAAGTCAGGATGGAATCATAGTAGCATCTGCAACTTGATGGCTAAAGGGTGATAAGATACATAGCAGGACAAATTGTTTAATAAACAAGAAACCAAAGGTCAGAATAGAGCAGATGAAATTAGGCGTCTTCGGGTCGGAATAAGCTAGAAGGTCTATTTTAATTATGTTCCAAGGAACCTTTGACTTCAGTAATTTTTGCCTGAGTCTGATAGATAACCTGTATGTGGACTAAAAATATTGTCTGTGAAGATGGTGTCAGATTTGAGAATAGGGCTAGAAAGCTAGATTAGGGCAGAGAGTAGCTTCCAAAACATGAGGAAAGTATATAAATACCATTAACTGTGAAACAGTGGCATTTGACTAGGCCTACATGTTGGAAAAAACATGAAGGTTTTAAAAAATGTCAGGACCTGTGTGTCCCCCAAAAGTTTGTATTTCATTAATTTGGAGTTTACCCTGAATATTCAAATCTTATGATGAAGTTCCCTGGGCAATTCTAATGAGCAGTCACTACTTTTGATAACAAGTGTTCTAAAGATTAGTCCACAGACCATACAGATAGTCCATTTGATAGTGAAATGGTTTGCCATGTGCTGTTCGACTCAGGTTTGAGTCCATCCCTCACCATGTTGAAGAAAGTTTTAATGTTATCCTCTCTCTCTCTCTCTTCCACTCACCATCTAAAGTAAAAAGAAGATATTCATCTAAAATCCATAAGAGATAGATACATACATGAGTAAAAAGAAAAAATATATATATGTATTTGTCATTCCATAATGAACACTTGATCCAGGATTTTACTCAACAGATGAGGCCAGTGACCAAATGACCATGTGGTGGGATTCAAGAACGCTGCCAAGAAGCCAGGAAGGACTGTGGGTCAGAAAAACATAACTTCTGGTAAAAAAAACATCATTGTGTAAGGTGAGGAAATAACAGGGGTTATGCAAAAGATGTTCATGCCTGAGGATTCAGCAGTTGCAAGTTCAATCCCCAGCACCACCATAAGCCAGAGCAGAACTGTGCTCTAATAATCATCACCTTCATCATCATCCTCACCATCATCATCATCATCATCATCAAATAAACTCAATGGTGGGAAAAAGCAGCTACAGTGACAGATCATAGAAAATCAGGAGCAAAATTCATCAAGAGAAGATCTCTTAAGAGTTGGCAAAAATCAAAAAATTAAGAGCTGTGCTTGTAAAACATGAGATAACACCATCAAGCTGAAAGTTGAAAAAAATTCTTTCAGTGCTAAGTTGTCAGCTTCTTCTTTTCCTTCCCCCTATATTGGATTGTTCCTACTGCCTAGGAGTTTTGTTGACTCAGTTAAAGGGGAGAAAAACTTCAGGGTCAAGAACCTGACAATGTTTATAGTTTTTTCCATGAGAACAAACAATCTGCCACCTCCTGACCACCTATCCCAAAAGAAAAGAACTTCTCTTTGAAACTCTATTTAAGTCTTAATTCATCAGGAAAACTCCCAGCTTAATAGCGTAATTGATGACCTATTCGTTCCTGTCAGTGTAGTTATTTAGAGTTGTACACTTTGTACATTGCAGAAAGACGCCCGACTGAGAGCGGGGAAAAGCCTTAAGTCATGTGATCTGGTGTAGAACTCTTTCTAACTTTTCTCTAATGTGCACAACGTAGTGTGAACTGACAGCAACCTGATAGAGACAACTGATTTCTACCTATTCAAATATTTGCTAACTGGGTGATTAATCTACTATTCTTAATCCATCTCCCTGCCAATATAGATGGGGGGGAGGGAGTGTTGTATTTTAAACACTTCCCAAAACATTTTTCACTTACTCTACAACATATATTCTCTTCCTTAAAAAAAAAATGTTCCTACAACAACAACAGGAAAAAAAAAGTCCATCAAATGGAGCAAGTAAAGATTGTGCTCTGCTCAGCCAATTTCATACACTGATGACAGCACAGAAAAGCATAAGGGACCCTTGTTCGCAGTCTTTGGATCCCATGCTCTGATCTAAATTGCACAAGAATTATGAACCTTTAGTAAATGTGTACGTGACCAAAAATCAAATGACAGCTCTATGAACAGAAAGCCTGACCCCAGAAAAGCCAAGTTCCTGGCATTCTGAACAAGAATTAGGGAATCAAATTCTGGCCGTGGCCCTGTTCACCACTGACCTTCGCTTGCTCTCACAGCTTCAGTGTCCCAGAACAGCAATAATGCTTTATGCCGTCTATTGGAGGGCAAAGATCTCTGAGTTGCTACTTGAAAGAGTCTGAACATCTTGGAAGGAGGCCACAAAATCAAGTCACTCCTAGGACAGCTCCTCAGATGTGTCTGTACTGGGTCCCAGCACTCTGAGGGAATCTCTTCACCGGGAAGTTATTCTGTTCTCTGAATGTCAGTCCTTAACCTCCATGGGAGGAGACAGATATTCTTGACAGAGCTTCATCCAACAGTGTGGAAATAGTCAAGTAAAATGTAACTGCCTCTTCAAAGAAAAGATACATTTGTATTAGTCTTTCTGTCCTTACACACTATCCCTCCTATCTTACTAGTAAGTCCTTAATATTGAATATTAGACATTTTCTTTTGTGAGCCCATTATAACTAGAACATGTTCTGATGAAAATGGCTGAAAGTGATTGCACTTGGACTTCATTTTTTTTACCTTTGTCTTTCCCTTTTTCAGAATAATAGCTTCCCTTCTGTTTTGGGACATAATATCATGTATTCAAAAGGTGGGAATGTGATCCCCAACCAGCTGATATGACTCTCCAGTTACAAGCCCCAAGTAATTTAGTTGGTTTCCCAGGGAATTATCACTTTTCTCTAAAGCCAGAGACATGCCCAAAAAGGAGACGGATGGGGAACTCACCCATCAAATATGTTTATATCCAGTTTCTGTATTGATATCCATTTCTTTCTTTTTCTTTTCTTTTTTTTTTTTTTTTTGGTATCTCATTGTTGTCTTTATTTGCATTTCTGTGACAACAAGCAAAGACTTGGAGCATTTTTTCATGTGTTTCTCAGCCTTTTGGAACTCTGTGGTGAATATTCTGTCCATGCCCTCTTCCCACTTTTGAATGAGGATATTTGTTTTCTTCTGGTTGAGTTTGGCAAGCTCTTTATATATTTTGGTTATTAGCCTCTTGTCTGATGTATGACATGTAAAGATCTTCTCCCAGTCTGTGAGGGGTCTCTTGGTTTAGCTAGTGGTTTCTTTTGCTATGCAGAGCTTTTTAATTTGATGTAGTCCTGTAGGTTTATGCTTGCCTTAGCCTACTTTGTAATTGGATTCGCTTTATTAAAGATGTGTTTAAAATTTATGCAGAAAAGAGTTCTGCCAGTATTTTCCTCTAAGTATCTGATAGTTTGTGGCCTAATATCCAAGTGCTTGATCCATTTGGAATTTACTTTTGTATTTGGTAAATATAGTGGTTCAGTTTCATTCTTCTGCATGTTTCAACCCATTTTTTCCAATACCATTTGTTGAAGAGATTCTGCTTTCCCCATCTAATAGTCTGGGCACCTTTGTCAAAGATTAGATGTCCATATGTGGGGGGGATTACTTCTGGACTCTCAAATTTATTCCCCTGGCCAGTATGTCTATTCATGTTCCAGTACCAAGCAGTTTTGATGACAACAACCCTATAATAAAATTTGAAATCTGGAAGTGTGATGCCTCCAGTTCTTTACTTTATTCTCAAGATTGTTTTGGCAATTTTAGGTCTTTTCTGGTTCCAGATAAATATTTGTAGCATTTGTTCTATTCTCCCAAAAAACATGGTTGAAATATTGATGGGGATAGCATTAAATTTATAGATGGCTCTGGGTAGTATATTCATTTTGATGATGTTAATTCTTCCAACCCATGAACATGGAATATCTTTCCACTTCTTTGTTTCTCTTTCAATTTCCTTGAGTAGTGACTCCTAATTTTCAGTATACAAGTCTTTCACTTCTTTGGTTAGGTTTATTCCTAGATATTTTATTGTTTTTGTTGCTATAGTAAAAGGAATTGATTTCTGGATTTCAGCTTCTTCTAACTTAGTATTTGCATAGAGGAATGCCATTGACTTTTGAATGCTAATTTTGTAGCCTGACAACTTACTGTATTGCCTGATGATTTCCAAAAGCTTCTTGGATTCCTTAGGTTCTTCTATGTCTACTGTCATGTCACTGCAAATAGAGTTTGACTTCTCTTCCAATCTGTATCCCTTTAATTTTTTTATTTAAAAAAGGAGACAGTAACAAAACCGTAAGATAAGAGGGATACAACTCCACACAATTCCCACCACCAAATCTCCGTATCCCATCCCCTCACCTTTCCTATTCTTTATCCCTCTGGGAATATGGATCCAAGGTCATTGTGGGATGCAAAAGGTGGAAGGTCTGGCTTTTGTAATTATTTCCCTGCTGAACATGGGCATTGACTGGTCGATCCATACTCCCAGCCTGCCTTTCTCGTTCCCTAGTAGGTTGGGGCTCTGGAGAAGTGGAGCTCCAGGACACATTGGTGGGGTCATCTGTCCAGGGAAGTCTGGTCGGCATCATGCTAGCATCTGGAACCTGGTGGCTGAAAAAAGAGTAAACATATAAAGCCAAACAAATTGTTAAGCAATCATGGACCTAAAGGCTGGAATAGTGAAAATGAAGTATTGGGGGTACTCACTGAAGACTGTTGTGTACTTTTGCTTTCAGGTATATATTTTGCCTCTATCCCTTTAATTCCTCCTGCTGCCTGATTGCTACGGCAAGAAATTCCAACACTATGTTGAATAGTAATGGTGATAGTGGGCAGCCCTGTCTAGTACCTGATCTGAGGGAAAATGCTTCCAGTTTTTCACCATTGAGTATGTTGACTGTAGGTTTGCTATATATAGACTCCACCATCTTCAGGAATTTTCCATCTATTCCCATTTTTTGTAGTGGATTTACATATTTTAAACCAGCCTTGCGTCCCTGGGATAAACCCCACTTGATCATGATGAATAATCTTTTTATTATACTGCAATATCTGGTTGGCTAGGATTTTCTTCAATATTTTAGCATCTATGTTCATCAGAGATATTGGTCTGTAGTTTTCTTTTTTGGTTGTGTCCCTGTCTGCTTTTGGTACCAAAGTGATGTTGGCTTCATAGAAGCTAGAAGGGAGTATTCCAGTGTCTTCAATCTTCTGGAAGACTTTTAAAAGTAAAGGTATTAATTCTTCTTTGAAGGTTTTGTAGAATTCATTTGTAAAACTTTCTGGTCCCGGACTTTTATTTTTGGGAAGGTTTTTGATAACTGTTTCAATTTCATTACATTAGCTTTGATGAGCCTATTCATGTTATCCAGTTCCTCTATACTTAGTTTTGGAAGTTCATAGGTAACTAGAAAATTGTCCATTTCTTTTCTTTCTTTCTTCTTTTTTCTTTCCAGGGTTATTGCTGGGCTTGGTGTCTGCACCATGAATCCACCACTCCTACAGGCCATTTCCACCCCTTTTTGTTGCCCTTGTTGTAGCCTCATTGTGGTCATTATTATTGCCATGGTTGATGTTGTTCATTGTTGGATAGGACAGAGAGAAATGGAGAGAGGAGGGTAAGACACAGAGGGGGAGAGAAAGATAGACACCTGCATCACTGCCTGTGAAGTGACTCCCCTGCAGGTGGGGAGCCGGGGGCTCGAACCAGGATCCTTACGCCAGACCCTGTGCTTTGTACCACATGCACTTAACCCACTGCGCCACGGCCCGACCCCCGGAAATCGTCCATTTCTTGCAGGTTCTCTAGCTTGATGGCATATAGTTGTTTATGGAAGTCTCGCATGATATGCTGAATTTCTCCAGTGTCTGTTGTGATATCTCCTCTTTCATTTACTATCCAATTTATTTGGGTCTTCTCCCTTTTTTTTTTTTTTTTTTGTGAGTCTGGTTAAATGTTTGTCGATTTTGTTCACTCTTTCAAAGAACCAACATTTACTTTTGTTGATCTTTTGTATGGTTTTCTTATTTTCAATGTTAATTATTTCTGCCCTAACTTTAGTGATTTCAGTCATTCTGGTTGCTTTAAGGTTCCTTTGTTCTTCTTCTTCTAGGTCTTTAATATGTGCAGTCAGGCTGTTTATTTGTGCTTTTTCTTGTTTCCTAGTATGTGCTTGTATGGCTATGAACTTCCCTCTCAGTACTGCCTTATCTGTATCCCAAATATTTTGATAGCTTGTGTCTTCATTTTCATTGTACTCTCAAAACATTTTGATTTATTCTTTGATTTCCTCTTTCACCTAGTAGTTGTTAAGTAGTGTACTGTTGAGCTTCTATATTTTAGGACTATTACTAATCTTTTGTTGATTGTTAAATGTTAGTTTAATTCTATGGTGGTCTGAGAAGATGCTTGGGATGATTTCAATGCTCTTGAATTTGCTGATGCTGTCTTTGTGGCCTAACATATGGTCTATCCTAGAGAATGACCCATGTGGACTTGAGCAGAATGTGTATTTCATTTTCTTGGGATGAATGACTCTGAAAATGTACAATAGTTCTAGCTTACCTATCTCTTCACTTAGCTCACTCATGTCTTTATTGATTTTCTGCCTGCATGATCTGTCAAGTTGAGAAAGTGGGGTGTTGCAATCCCCTACTATGACTGTGTTGCTGTTAATATATTGCTGTAGCTCTTTCAATAGATGTTTGATGTATTTATATGGCTTCTCATTGGGTGCATAGATGTTAATAATTGTTAAGTCCTATTGATTGACTGATCCTCTGAGCATTAAGTAGTGTCCATCCCTATCTTTTTCAATTTTATTGATTTTAAAGTCTATAGTGTCAGGTATGAGAACAGTTGTTCCTGCCCTTTTTTGTGGGCCATTGGCTTGTATGATAGTTTTCCATCCTTTCACTTTGAGTCTGTGTTTGTCTTGTTGAGTTAGGTGGGTTTTCCTAACAGCATATTGTTGGGTTGCATTTTCTGATCCATCTTCCTACTCTGTGCCTTTTAACAGGTGAATTCAGGCCATTGACATTTATTGATATCAAAGACTGAAGATATTTTAACACCATTCTTGTAAATTTTTAAAGTGTTCTGATATATGGCCTATTTATGGTAGTCTGACTGTTTATAGGAGACCTTTCAGAACTTTTTTCAGGCAGGCTTGGTTATAGTTAATTCTTTCAACTGTTGCTTGTCTGAGAAGGTTTTTATGTCTCCATCTAGTCTGAATGACAGTCTAGCAGGATACAGTAGTCTTGGTTGAAAGCCTTTCTCATTGAGCACTCAATAGATATCTTGCCATTCTCTTCTGGCCTGTAGTGTTTGTGTGGAAAAGTCTGCTGCTAATCTTATGGGTTTTCCTCTGTAGATGACTCTTTGTTTTGTTTTTCTCTTTCAGCCTTCAGGATCCTTTCTTTATCCTTATTCCTTTCCATTCTAAATATGATGTGTCTTGGTTTCTTTACGTCTGAGTTAATTCTGTTCAGGACCCTCTGGGCTTCTTGAATCTTTATGTCTCTGATGTTGTCTAGACTAGAGAAAATTTTCAGCTATTATGACCTGAAGAATGCTTTCTTCCTCTCCCTCTCTTTCTTCTTCTTGTAAGCCTATAATGTGTATATTGTTTCTTTTGAAGTCATCCATAGGTCTCTGTTATTGTTTTCAGCATCTCTTAATCTCTTTTTGAGATCTCTTACTTCTTTTTTAGTTGTCTCTATTTCGTCCTCGATCTTGCTAATTCTGTCTTTAGCCTCATTGATTCTATTCTCTCTGCCCTCTACTGTTTTCTGGAGTTCATCTATTTTGTTACCCTGGTCTGATACTATTTTAGCTTGTTCATCTAGTTGTGTTCTTAGCTCAGCTATTTCAGCTTTCAGCTCTATAATAACCTTGAGATAATTAGTGTTTTCTTCCAGGGTCTCATTAGTTGTTTATGCATTTCTGATTACTATTCTTTCAAATTCTTTACTCATCCCTGTGATTATTTCCTTAACTAGTGTTTGGATGTTGACCTCATTATTTTGTGCTTCACCATTTGGGAGCTTTTATCTGGACTCTTGTCCTGGTTCATTTCTCCAATATTTCTTCTTGTTAGTTTAACCATTTTATATAGTATGTTATGAGGTCCCTCTCTCAGTACTTTTCAAATTACTGATCACTCTTGCCTGGATTGACTTGTGTCTATGTAAGGTAATTAAAGGGTTCACAGTTGTGGAAATTGACAGTTGTTTCAATAGTGATTTAATCCCTGAGTTGGAGCATAGTAGCTTAAAATCCTCTTTTGTTCTTTTTCTTCCCTGTAGGCTATGGGGGCCTGAGGGCTTTTAAACTATAAGTAGGCTTCTTAGCTTAATCAGTGATTCCTGACCAAGAGACAAAGCAGGATGGGGCAGAGATAATCCTGTAGTTATGCAAAGAGACACACAGCCCCACTGCTAGGCCAAGGAGGTATAGATCTCCTGAGTTTCCTTGTTAGTTCTCTGTCCCCTGGTGTCAGCACAGGGCCTCCCCCCACTGCTCCAGATTCTGAGGTCAGTAGCAATGAAGACTCACAGTTGTATTTGGTGAGTCTCAGGGGAGTCCTCTCCTCCCTTCAGCCATTTTTTTGTTGGTGAAACGGTCTGGAGGTGGTGTCTCACCTGGTAAACTGCTGGACTATTACCAGCCACTTAATCTCTCCCTAGGCTCCTCTCTGTCCATGAGTCACACGTGTTTGCACTTACAGGTGATTTGGTGGGTCCCTGAAGTCATTCTAGTCCTGTCTTGTTGTGGTCCCAGGTGGTCTCCTTTGGTATTTCCAGTTGACCCTGGAGAGAAGAGGAGAGGAGAGGAGAGGAGAGGAGAGGAGAGGAGAGGAGAGGAGAGGAGAGGAGAGGAGAGGAGAGGAGAGGAAAGGAGAGGAGAGAAACATAGCTGCTGCTGCTCCATAACCCCACCTCCCTTGATATCCCTTTCTTTCTCCTACTTACACTCTGGAAGTCTCTAATATGTGGAGTGTCTAGAACAAATGAGGAAAAATTAGTCTTGGGCCAGGGAGATAGCATAATACTTATGCAAAAAGACTTTCTGCCTGAGGCAGCAAAGGGAAAAATAGTCCCTTCTAAGCATAAAGTGAAGTTCGTTGCTTTCACACCTGGTTCTCACCTACCTCTCAGGTGGGCCTGAAATGGGAACTCTCTTCTAAATGACATCAGTGCTCCATTCCTGGTTCCATCTTTTGGCAGAGGAGGGGAGGGACGTTAAATTTTGTCTTTGTTTTGTCTTGTTTTTCAAAGAACCTTTCAGAGTTGTCATAGGCCAGGAATCTGCAATCACAGTGACCTTTTCATTCAGTATCTATCCCACACCCAGACTTAAGAGACTCAGAAGTTGGGCCCAGTGAGCCATAAAGTCCTTTTCAAATTTATATTCCATATAATTATTTTGAAACTGTTTTATCTCCTGAAATTTGTTCTAATGATTCATCTTCATCTAGGCTACTTAACATGAAAAGGAGTAAAATGTAACAGAATCATATATCTTGGTTGCTATTAATAGGAAACTATGTTTGAAAAATCTGGATCTTCTCATCTTGGTATAAGATGTATAAGAACTATGTAACTTTCATTGTCCTTTGTGTATCATTGTTTTCTCCAGAAAAAATAAAGTATCCTCCAAGGAAGCAAGCCAGCAAGCAGAAAAGGTTGAATTTTTTAAGTTATAAGTGGAGATGCCTTAATTTAATCATCCCTACAAAACTTAAATGGATCAGAATACAGACACTGTCTTTGGGGACAAATAAAGCATGCTAGTTGGTGCTTCTCTTTCTGAGCTAATTTTGCCCCACCTATGCCCAAGAGACAAATATCTGGGGACGTTCATTTAGGATATTTGGCAATATCAGGGAACATCTCTGACTATCACAAACCACAAGGAGAAGAGGGTGATATCACTGGCCTCTAGTAAAGAAAGCCCATCCCACAATGCACAAAACAACCTCCACAACAAATAATTACCCAATACAAATAATTCATGGATACCAGGTGGCGGCACACCTGATTAAGCACACACATTACAGTATGCAAGAAGCCAGGTTCAAGCCCCTGGTCCCCACCTGTAAAGGGAAAGCTTCATGAGTGATGAAACAGGGCTTCAGGGGTCTCTTTCCCTCTCTATCTCCTTCTCCCCTCTCAATCCCTCTCTGTCACTATCCAAAAATTAATAAATAAAAATATTTTTAAAAATATTCATACGTCCAATGTTGAGAGACTCTGTTCTAGATTTATGAATACTTCTAAAATAGTTATTATTTTGCCAGACCAAACAAAAAAAATAATGTCTTTATAAATAGTTTTTTATTATCTTTATTTATTGGATAGAGACAGCCAGAAATTGATAGCAGGGATAGATAGAGAAACAGAGAGACACCTGCAGCCCTGCTTCACCACTCGCAAAACATTCCCCCTGGTCCTTGTGCATGTGCGCTCAACCAGGTGCACCGCCACCCGGCCCCGAAAATCCTTATTCTTGTTTTAAAAAATGAGTAGAGAACACACCAGGTCAGCTGTCACACAAATAGGAGTGGACTTAAAGGTTCTGTGCAAGTGGAAAGGCACAGGTCAGAGAGGTAGGACTTGCAGTTCCCTCTAACAGAGGTTTACTGTGTTGCAGGGCCATTTACTCGTTAGTAACCAAAGAATACTGCTGCCATCTAGGGGCTGTAAAGAGAATTCCCCAAAGCACTTATTCTTGTGGCCAAGCGTGTAAACAAAATCTGCCTGGGTGTGACACACTCATCTTCCACATCTATAACATTAAAAATAATACTCACTGATCCACCTCCCGGACCTCTACAATTCTTTAATTATACATATTACTTAGAATCTCCGATACTTGGACTAATTTCTTGCCTCCAGTGTGTGTATGTGTAGGAGATGGTCAGTAGCCCTAAATTTCTGGCAGGATTTTGTTTTGTGTTGTGTTTACCAGAACACTTCTCAGTTCTGGTTTATGGTAGTGCTGGGGTTTGAACCTGAGACTTCAGAATCTCAGGCATGAAAGTTTTCTTTTTCATAACCACTGTCTTCCCAGCTCAGTACCTATCTTCTGATGCTTCTTCTGTGGATCATATAGTAGGACTATGGTACGTTCTAAGTAAACTGTGAAAAATAACTTAGATTAGAAAATTGGGTCAGGGAAATAGCATAATATGTTAGATCATGACATTTGTATGTCTCCAGCCCCAAATTCTGTCCCCAGCATCACCGTAACCCACAGCTGAGTAGCGTCCTGGTCTCTTCCCCTCTCCTCTTTCTCTATAAAGTAAATCATTAAGATGTTTTTACATATTCCCAATAATATAACCTAAAACATTATCATCAAATTTGAATCTGAATGAAATGAAATTAAGAAAGGGTGTTGCTCCAGAGGCTGTGAGGGGCACATCAGGTAGAATATATGCATTACCATGTGTACAGAACCTAGTTTCAAGCCTCTGGCCCCCACCTGCAGGAGGAAGCTTCACAAATGGTGAAGCAGTGCTGCAGGTCTCTCTCTCTCTCTCTCTCTCTCTCTCTCTCTCTCTCCCTATCTCCCCTTTCTTTCTGTCTCTATAAAAAAAGGGGATGGTCACAAGGAGCACTGGATTTGTTGTGCCCTGAACCCCAATGATAACCCTGGAAAGGAAAAAAAAAGTTTTTCTCCAGCCAAAACACTGTTAATTTTACACACACACACACACACACACACACACACACACACACACACACCACATAAAGACTGCACTGTTCAGAGAACTTCTCTAAGAACACTGGGAAGAGTGGACAGGGATTGTGCAATAATTCTCTGCAGTTTTTTGAGCAGCTGGGCTGCAGGCTGGAGGAGTACAGTATGGCCAGAGTGATGGGTTACTTTTCCTCTTGTCCCCGTTTTCCTGTTCTTCCTCAAACTTGGTCATCACTGAGTAGGTTGAACCTTCACTATTGTCCAGGTACCACTGGTGAAAAACTTCCAACTCCTTCCCCACAAAGACTCTTAAATATCTTAAAAGAGTAAGAAAGCACACTGTGACTTTCACAGCATACTTTTTGAATGATTTTTAAACTCTGTTCTATGTTTTACACAATAAGCCTGCTTCTAAAAAAAAATTTTTTTAACATCATGCCCTCTACTTGAATAAGATAAAATAAGTTTACATTATAATGAAGATGTGATTTTTCTACTAGGCCAAAAAATTATCTGATCAAACATATGGCTTCTTTTAGAGCCCACAAACCACTGGTGATAGATTCATGCTGGACAGATATGGGCAAGGAGCAAAATTTCCATCACTGTCTCAGTAGTTCCATGAAATTAATATATCACAACACTCCCATACCATGAATAACATCTAATATTATGTGAGAGTCCTTCCTTAAACAGGTTGCAAACAAATGCAAACTGGTTTCAGGGTAGGTATTGTTCTTAGTATTTATATTAGTAGGATGTGTTTGACTTATTCAAAATAATCTTTTTTTCAGTTATTTTAAAAATAAAAATAAGGTAAGAGTACTTTTCATTTTTAAGTACATTATGTGTAAGTATCTTGTCAAAAACAGAAAACCTTAGTTGAATCAGCAACTCTATATCACAGAGTCAATTTTCCTTAAAATTACACATGCCTCCACAAGCACAGACGCTTATTACTCTAAAGATCACATATTCTCAGCAGCACTCTCTCCAAAATAGAAATCATGACTTGAGACATAGCTATAACTTAAAATCGGAATATCCTGCACACAATTTCAGAGCTTATTGTCATTAGATGTAGTACAACTCACTAAGAGAAAAACTCTTACATGGGCGGGGGGCGGGGGATAGCAGAATGGTTACGCAAAGAGGTTCTCATGCCTGAGGCTCCCAAGTCCTAGGTTCAGCCCCCAGCATAATCATAAGCCAGAGCTGCATCCCATAAAGAATTATGGACCATACTCCAGAGAGGGACAGAGAACAATTTTATTCCAATGGAGGGAATGAGACATGGAACTCTGGTGGTGGGAAGTGTATGGAACTATATCCCTATGATCTTAAAATCTTGTGAATCATTATTAAATCGTTAATAATAAATAAATAATTTCTTCATTTATTTAAAAAAGGAGACATTAACGAAACCATAGGATAAGAGGGGTACAACCCCACACAATTCCCACCACCAGAGTTCCGTGTCCCATCCCCTCCCCTGATAGCTTTCCTAGTCTTTAACCCTCTGGGAGTATGAACCCAAGATCATTGTGGGATGCAGAAGGTGGAAGGTCTGGCTTCTGTAATTGTTTCCCCACTGAACATGGGCGTTGACAGGTCAATCCATACTCTCAGCCTGTCTCTCTCTTTCCCTAGTGGGGAAGGGCTCTGGGGAAGCAGAGCTCCATGACACATTGGTGGGGTTGTCTGTCCAGGGAAGTCTGGCTGGCATCATGCTAGCATCTGGAACCTGGTGGTTGAAAAGAGAGTTAGCATACAAAGCCAAAAAATTGTTGCTCAATCATGGGCCTAAAGGCTAAAATAGTGCAGATCAAGAGTTGGGGGGGGGGGGGGTCCGCCATTTTGCAGATAGCTAGTAGGCATATTTTAGTTATATTCCAAAGGGCCTAGTTTTTTTGTTTGATTTGGTTTGGTTTTTTTTTTTTTTTTTTTTTGCCTGAGCCTGAAATCTGATATACAGGTGGATCCTAATTATTGTCTGCGGAGGTGATGTCATGGCTGGAAAAGGACCAGAAAGCTGGATCAGGGAAGAGAGTAGCTCCCTAATATGGGAAAGGTGTATAAATATTGTTGACTGTATCCCACTCAGTTCTTTCTCTGACATCTAATTACCAGTTTCCTAACATTTGCCAGTCGCCAGTCATAAAAGGCACCTGCTTAGCTAGTTTAAAAGTTATTAAATATACCCCTGAGTATTAAGAATCAGAGAATTGTTTTTACTAATGCTTTGCATACATTTTGGACTCTCCATCCCCCATATTTTTTCCTATATGTCCTTTAATTTTAATGTGCAAGTTTTAAAACTATAACATCTTTTTTTTTTTCAGGAATCCCCCATATTGTCTTCTACTCTTATGATTATTTAGATAACTAGACACAACTTTCCCTTGTTCTGAATCCACACACCTTTTCATTAAATCTAATTTGTAAGTCTGTGCACTGAGAGATAGAATCTATTTCCCCATCCCTTGAAATCTGAACTGGGTGTGTAACTTGCCTTTGGCCAGCTGAATGCCTGGAATAAACTGTAGTGTTTTTTCCAAGTCGGCGTCTTACAGAGTCCTTACTTGTTTCAACCTGCTCTTTGCCAGCTCTTCCCAGTAAAGATGAAAAACTCAGGTTTGGCCTGCTGGAGGATAAGAGACCAAGTGGACCAGAAATGATTCAGTTTGCTTTTCCCAGCTGAAGTCCCAGAGGTACAAGGTAAGGGAGGGGGCAGGCATCTTTGATATATCTGCTTTAGGTTCACCTGTCAGCCAACTTTCTTGTCACTGACCAGTCTGTCCCCAGTGTTAGTATTGTACCTGGGGTCTCAGGTTAGTGAGGCTTTTGAGGGCTGCACTGTACCTTCCCCCACTCCCAACTGAAGTTTCTCTCTTTCTAAATATTCTTTCTTTTTTTTCTTTCTTTATTATTGGATAGAGACAAAGAGAAATTGAGAGGGGAGGGGAAATAGAGAGGGAGAGAGACAGAGAGGCACCTGCAGACCTGTTTCACAACGCATGAGGCTCTCCCCCTGCAGATAGGGATCAGATAGTGTGTCCTTTGGAACAAAATGGATAGAACTGGAGGTGATTATGCAAAATAAGAGATAAAAGATGGTTTCACTCACATGTGGAATCTAGAGAACAAATACAAATGAAATTGAAAAAAAAAACTATTTCTAAGACCTTATGAGAACTATGGTGGTTGTCTTTGGGAGGTGGGAGGGTAGAGACGCAGAACTTTGGTGGTGGGTGAAGTATGGAATTATACCCTGTAATCATATAATGTTGTAACCCACTACTAATCACAAATAAAAAAGGAAAATAAAATAATACCCAAAATTTAAATTTAAATGATTTGGAAAATGTTAAGTCCACTGATAAAAGCACAGCATTTTGGAAAGCTGATGTCTTTGGTATTTGGATATACTAGATGAAAAATTGTAGCTACAATAGGATGGGATACTAACGTTACCCCATCAGTCAAGTATTTATCTAATACTGAAACACTAGGAAGTTTAAAAACAAATAAATAGCCAATAATCAAAGTTACAAGACCCTATTGTGGGCACTGTTAAAAATTAAATCTGAACAAAATCTAAAGAGTATTGTAAGACAGACAATCATGTATGTAAATAACACACACACACACACACACACACTAAGAAATAAGAATTACAACAAGGCATGAGCTAAGTTCTGTGGGACTTATGATGTCAGAGGTAATTTCCTTCTGGGGAAGCTAGAGAAGGCTTCGTGGAAATATTGGTAAGTTTTGGGGTCCAGGCCGTGGAGCAGAGAGTTAAGCGCACATGGCGCATAGCACCGGGACTAGCTCAGGGATCAGGGTTTGAGACAAGCCCCCAGCTCCCCACCTGCAAGAGGGGGGTCACCTCACATGTGGTGAGGCAAGTCTGCAGATGTCTATCTTTCTCTCCCCCTCTCTGTCTTCCCCTACACTCTCAATTTCTCTCTGTCCTATCCAACAACAATGGCAATAACAACAACAACAACAAAAGAAAGAAAGGAAGGAAGGAAGGAAGGAAGGAAGGAAGGAAGGAAGGAAGAAAGAAAGAAAGAAAGAAAGAAAGAAAGAAAGAAAGAAAGAAAGAAAGGGGAAAGGATGGCCTCCAGGAGCAATGGATTTGTAGAGCAGGCACCGAGCCCCAGCAATGACTCTGGAGGCAAAAACAAAAAGAAAAAAGAAGTATTGGTAAGTTTCTGAGATGTATGGAGTGTAAAAGGACAGAAATATGACAGACATCTCCAGCAAACATCAGCAGGTTCAAGGAATAGCAATTAGTTCAGAAGACTAGAGCATAAGGCTTATAGGCAGGGGACGAGAAGGTGGTAAATATCAGGCTAGAAGTAGGTCGGAGCCAGATAATAGAGGGCTTTAATGTCTATACCAAACAGCTATGACTTTTTTCTATAAAGAATGAGAGTCATCAAGCGCTTCCAAGCAAGGAGTGACAGTTTCACATGTGAGTCATAAGCTAATATTTTATTTCCATAGACGTTTGATTTGCATAAAATTCTGCTATAATCTTTCCCTAGTTATACTACTTTCATTAGCAAGTGTTGCCCTTGGATCAATAGTTCTGATTTCTTTTGCATTTTTATGTTCCTTGAAGTACTTTTAATTAATAATTTAATTAACTTGAGGTCTTTCTTTTTCCTTTTTTTTTTCTGTTGGGAACTAAAAAGTATTAACTAGGAATACCAACACGAAGTACCATCCTGAGGCCAGGTGTGGCACACCTGGTTGCATGCACATATTACAGTGCACAAGGACCCAAGTTCAAGCCCCTGGTCCCACCTTCAGAAGGAAAGCTTCATGAGCGGTGAAGCAGAGCTGCAGGTGTCTCTCTCCCTCTATCTCCCCCAACCCTCTCAATTCCTGGCTGTCTCTATCCAATAAATTAAGTTAATTAAAAAATATATCCCAATAGCACAGCTATATACAAGATACTGGGTACTGTACAGCAAACCCTAACAAAAGGACTTTTCAAACTTAACCCAATTACCAAATAATGTGATGATAACATTAACTACCGATTGTTTTTTTGAACCCTAAGACAGTAGGAACCTCCCATCTCCACTATAGAGCCTCTACTTCCCCCAATCCTGGAACCCTTGGATAGGGCCCACTTTCCCGTATGCCTCTCCCAATCCATATCAAATAATATTGCATCTGCCGATCACAACCTAATCAATGCAATGATTGCCACCTCAACATGCTTCACTTCAGACTGTGTCCAGAGACTTCACGTGTGGAATGACAACCCTTCAGCTTCATTACTCGGGTGAGACCTTTCCTTTCATAGTATACTCTAATTCCATCTCAGGTGGTTCACTTTCTAACAAAGTCCCAAAACCTAGATATACACCAGTTTCTGTGAGAGAGAGCATATGTTCACACGTATCCATAAACTACTGCAAAATATATACCTGAAAGCAGAAGTACACTAGAGTTTGCAGTGAGTACCCCCCTAACACTTCCTCTCCACTATTCCAAGCTTTGGGTCCATGATTGCTCAACAATTTGTTTGACTTTGTATGTTAACTCTCTTTTCAGTCACCAGGTTCCAGATGCCATCAGGATGCCGGCCAGGCTTCCCTGGATTGAAGACCCCACCAATGTGTCCTGGAGCTCTGCTTCCCCAGAGACCCACTCTACTAGGGAAAGAGAGAGGCAGACTGGGAGTATGGACTGACCAGTCAACGCCCATGTTCAGCAGGGAAGCAATTACAGAAGCCAGTCCTTCTACCTTCTACAACCCACAAAGACCCTGGGTCCATGCTCCCAGAGGGATAGAGAGTGGGAAAGCTTTCAGGGGAGGGGGTGGGATATGGAGATTGGGTGGTGGGAATTGTGTGGAGTTGTACCCCTCCTACCCTATGGTTTTGTTTATTTATCCTTTCTTAAATTAAAAAAAATATATATATATATCATCTTCTTTTTAAATTTTAATCTTGAAGTTTTTTTTTCTGAAATACCACTAGTTTGATCCAGATTTCATAGATATGACAAAAGGACTCATTTTAAATGTTTCTACAAATGCTTTTTTCCGCTACCATATTCTTTTGACATCTTCATATACATTTTCCCAAAGAACTCATAGCTTTGGACAAAAGGAATCTGAAGAAGTCAAAATGCATTTGTCTTATCCTTCCTACTTGAAATGAAAAGCTCCAGTGGACCAGCAAGATAGTTTCTCTGAATAATGCATTTGATTTACATGCGCACTACCAAGGTCACCACTGCACTAAAAGCTTCTGTGGTAGCTTCTCCTCTCTTCTTTTAAGTCTTTCTCCTTCTATCTCAAAATACCAGACCAGAGTACTGAAATGCCAGCAATAACAAAAACAACAACAACAAAAAACCTTTGGACTGTGATATTTAAAAACCAAGTCCACGGAGTTGGGCGGTAGCGCATGTGGCACGAAGCGCAAAGACCTGCGTGAGGATCCCGGTTCGTGCCCCCGGATCCCCACCTGTAGAGGAGTCGCTTCACAGGAGGTGAAGCAGATCTGCAGGTGTCTATCTTTCTCTCCTCCTCTCTGTCTTCCCCTCTGTCTTATCCAACGGCAGCAATAACAACAACAATAATAATAAAACCACAACAATGATAAAAAAAAAAAAAAAAGGGGCAACAACAGGGGAAAAAATAGTCTCCAGGAGCAGTAGATTCATGGTGCAGGCATCGAGCCCCAGCAATAACCCTGGAGACAAAAATAACAATAATAATAATAAATAAATAAACCAAGTCCAGTTTCTATTAAAATGCTCAACAGGAAACAGAAATTCATGATTTTAAACATCTGAATTTTCTCTTCTAAGCAATGACAGGTATGGCTGCAAACAGAATATCTGGTAGTCTTGAAAATTTTCTTCTGATTATGTAGTTAAAAGCCTTCGTTCTGACATTCGGAAGTAGGAATAGGTGTAGGTATGACGTAGAGAGAAGAGAAGGCAGGACCGTAGTAAAAATGTGCAAACATATATAAATATAGATAGCTATACAAGTAATCGTCTATTAAAAAAAAAATCAAGGGAATCCAACAGTAGTGCAGCAGGTTAAGCACAGGTGGTGCAAGGCGCAAGGACCAGTGTAAGGATCCGGGTTCCAGCCCCAGGCTCCCCAACTGCAGATGCAGAGGAGTCGCTTCACAGGCAGTGAAGCAGGTCTGTAGGTGTCTCTCTTTCTCTCCCACTCTGTCTTCCCCCTCCTTTCTCCATTTCTCTCTGTCCTATCCAACAATGGTGAAATCAATAACAACAACAATAATAACTATAACAACAATAAAAAACAACAAGAGCAACAAAAGGGAAAAAAAAAAAATATATATATATATATATATATATATATATATATATATATATATATAGTAATAGTCAACCCTTACCTGTGACCTTGAGAGAACCAAAGCAGTTTCCAATGGAGGGAGTGGGGACACCGAACTCTGGTGGTGGGAACAGTGTGAAATTATACTCCTATTATCTCATAATGTTGTAAATCAAATTAAATTACTAAGTTAAAAAAAATCCTACTTTCTGTAACATAAACCCATTCCACCAGGTCCTATCTTCAAAAAAACAGCAAAGAGAATCTTTCTTCCTGTCTTACCATCTCTTAAATTGTATCCTTTTTAAAAAATTTCTAAAAACTGTTACATCAGGGCACTTATAAATTTTTTTATGTCTGTGATTGAAATTTTTTATTCCAGCATGAGTTTTCTTAAACACCATGTGTATATCCTTCTGCCCAGATTCTTAAACTAATGTTATTAATTTTATATAAAGGAAACTTCACTATCACCTTATTATTGGTTTGTCCTAAATAACTATAAATCAGTTTTACCATCACATACTGTGGAATGTCTTCAATTTTTTAAATAATAAGCTTAATGCTACCAGTTAAAGTACTCTATGAGAGAAAAATACTACTTAAAGCACTATATATGAGAGAAAACCTCTACAGTTTCCCCCCAAACAATACCACATTCCTCTTTTTTCCCCTTTATTAGGGGGATTAATGGTTTATAGTCAACTGTAAAATACAGTAGTTAGTACACGTGTCACATTTCTCAGTTTTCCACATATCTCTTGCGTCACATATTATTCCCCAAACAAGAAAGGACCAGAGAACATTGGGTCCCATTAGTCCTTTTCCCCACTCCAGCCCAGTCCCGAAATGAAGCTTACTCCTTAATTTCTCAGGATACATTAAACTCACTAGTCTACTAAGAAGCAGGATGAGAGTTCGCTGGTAGCAATGCCACAAAGCCAAGTGGGAGCCAAGAGGAAATCAGGAACTCATACACCCCTCCTACTCAGTTGTAGTTTGAGGATGAAGTCCAGGGCTGTTGAGTCTTCCTATCAGAAAAGAGAGAGAGAGAAAGAGAAAGAAAGAAAGAATTCGAGAATATACTTGTTATACAGATATTCAAAATGAAACATTCAAAAATGTTTACAGAACACTCCATGAGGCAAAGACACCACACCTGGGCCTCAGTGCATGCTGTGCTCTGCTGCAAGTCTTGCCCTGATGAGCAGTGTAGAATTTTTTCTGTCACTTCTTCAGTGTCACTTTCCCTGGACTTGGAGACATGATAAATGAGAGAGAGAAAGAGGGAGAACAACATTAGACAGGTTGTAAGTTATAATAGTTTACTGTCCTTATTTTTGTCTAGATTTCCCCATTCTTTTTTTTATTTTTATAGTAACCTTTTGTGATTCTTATTTTTTTAACTTTTTTTATTTTTTATAATTTTTATTTGTAAAAAGGAAACACTGACAAAAACCATAGGATAAGAGGGGTACAACTCCATACACTCAGAACTTCCACCAACTTCCACCACTCAGAACTCTGTATCCTATCCCCTCCCCTGATAGCTTTCCTATTCCTTTCTTTCTTTCTTTCTTTCTTTCTTTTTACTTTTCTCTTTTTCTTTCTTTTTTCCCCCTTCTTTTCTTTTTTCTTTTATTTATAAAAAAGAAACACTGAAAAAAACCATAGGATAAGCGGGGTACAACTCCATCCAATTTCCACCACCAGATCTCTGTATCCCATTCCCTCCCCTGATAGCTTTCCTATTCTTTATCCCTCTGGGAGTATGGACCCAAAGTCACTGTGGGATGCAGAAGGTAGAAGGCCTGGCTTCTGTAATTGCTTTCCCACTGAACATGGGCATTGACAAGTCAATCCATACTCCCAGCCTGCCTCTCTCTTTCCCTAGTGGGGTGGGGCTCTAGGGAAGCACAGCTCCAGGACACATTGGTGGGATCATCTGTCCAGGGAAGTCTGGTTGGCATCATGCTAGCATCTGGAACCTGGTGGCTGAAAAGAGAGTTAACATATAAAGCCAAACAAGTTGTTCATGACTAATCATGAACTTAAAGGCTGGAGTAGTGCAGATGAAGAGTTGGGGGGGTACCCGTTTTGTAGATAGCTAGTAGGCATATTTTAGTCATATTCCAAAAGGCCTGTGGCTATACTAGGTTTTTGTTTGTTTGTTTGTTTTTCCATGAGCCTGAAATCTGATATGTAGGTGGATCCAAGTTATTGTCTGGGGAGTTGATGTCATGGCTGGAAAAAGTGGTCATGAGTAGGAATGTTCCAAGCTGCCCCAATTTCAGGACCCATCTTCCTCAGGTGTAGCATAGAGTATGTTGTCCAGCCTCCCTTCAGAGGATGGAACATTCTCTACCGTTGTTGATCCAAGTTGAAAGCAAGGTCCTATGGGGGCCCACAAAGGGGTAATTGTGTTGATCCTGATAGAGATGATCAGTAACAATGGAGAGAGGGATTTATTCGAGGTCTAGGCCCATCTTGTCTGTCTAGGAATTTCAGGACTCCCCGACTAGGGCCCCAGCTGATAGGGTGGCCTGATGGTGACTAAAGAGTCATCATTGAAGTATGCCAGTCTCTTGTCCTTATTCAGCTTTTGCAGTCCTTACTTTGATGAAGTTAGCTTTGGAGTGAGTGAGGGAAATGTAATAGGAGGTAGGTGAGGAGGTTATCTACTTCTAAGGAGACACTATTTCATTAGGAACTTTAAGGTGTCTTTTTAGGTCTTTCTACTTGCTTGCTGTGTATACTGACTCACTGCAGACTGTTGTGCATTTTTGCTTCCTTTTTAAAGTATATTTATTTATTCTTAGATAGAGGCAGAGAGAAATTGAGATGGGAGGGGAAGATAGAGAGGGAGAGAGACAGAGAGATACCTGCAGCCCTGCTTCACCACTCCTGAAGCTTTCCTCCTGCAGGTGGGGGCCTGGGGCTTGAACCTGGGTCCTTGTACACTGTAATGTGTGCACTCAAGCAGATGTGCCACCACCTGGCTGCCCGATTTCCCCATTCTCTATACATTCTTTTTTTTTTTTCACTTTCCAGAATCTTATCTCAAAGGATCTCCCTTCCCACTCATCCTTTCTCTGTCAACATGCCACCTTTGCTACCAGTAAAAGAATAAACAGGACAAACTTCAGGAAGTCCTGCTAACCTCACCTTACCTGAAATCATTTCCTACTTATGTCTCTTGAGGTCCTCAGGAAAAGAAACAGGGGAACCTGCTCATGGAATTAGTAGTTTACTAGACAAGAAAGACTTGGAAAAGTGGTTTGCAGAGTCAGATTCCTCATGTGATCAACATATTAAGATATAAACTTAAAATGCGTGCAGAGAAATGGACCCAGAGATGTCACTGAGGAGAGGGTGGCTCTTCCAGCCAGTGCTCCCATTCCTAGCATCCACTTTCTTTCATCTTGCTTTTTATAGACCCTTCTGCATCATCCTAGTTATCTAGAGACTACACCAGTCCTGTGTGGGCTGCCTAATTACAGTAACTTGAAATTTGGCTACTCAGTAGCTAATTTTCTCTTTATGAAGAGAGGTCTACTAATCATTTGTATAGGCATCATTATCATTATTAATACCTCAAAGTTAACTCCACCTAGAAATACTGGAAGCTGGTGGGATAAGACATGGGTGGGGCCAGAGCATACCTTTAAATATCTGTCATCCCAGCACAGACTCTGATCTATGAAGAAAGTTCTTGGCCTGTTCATCATCTATCTTGCACACCACCGCCTGGTATCTATTCTATTCTTCCGTTCATCTGTCTGTAAGACTCTGACCGACACCATGGCTGAGGATGAGTTGTCTGCCTTGGTGGTGGATAATGGGTCGGGGATGTGCAAGGCAGGTTTTGGTGGTGATGATGCCCCCCGAGCCGTGTTCCCCTCCATGGTAGGGCATCCTCGGCACCAGGGGGTCATGGTAGGCATGGGTCAGAAGGACTGCTATGTGGGTGACGAGGCTCAAAGTAAGAGAGGCATCCTGACGCTGAAGTACCCCATTGAACATGGCGTGGTCACCAACTGGGACGATATGGAGAAGATCTGGCACCACACTTTCTACAACGAGCTGAGAGTGGCACCAGATGAACATCCCATCCTCCTCACGGAAGCACCACTCAACCCCAAGATCAACCGGGAAAAGATGACTCAGATCATGTTCGAAGCCTTCAACACACCTGCCATGTATGTGGCTATCCAAGCTGTGCTGTCTCTCTATGCCTCCGGGAGGACTACAGGCATTGTGATGGATTCTGGGGATGGGGTCACACACACCGTGCCCATCTATGAAGGCTATGCCCTACCGCATGCCATTCTACGGCTGGATCTGGCTGGCAGAGACCTGACTGACTACCTTATGAAGATCCTGACGGAACGAGGCTACAACTTCACCACAACCGCTGAGCGGGAGATTGTGCGAGATGTCAAGGAGAAGTTATGCTACGTAGCCCTGGATTTTGAACAAGAGATGGTCAATGCAGCTGCTTCCTCTGCACTAGAAAGAAGCTATGAGCTCCCTGATGGGCAGGTGATCACCATTGGGAATGAACGCTTTCGCTGCCCAGAAGCGATTTTCCAGCCTTCCTTTTTGGGGTTTGAGTCCAGTGGGATCCATGAAGCAACCTTCAATTCGATCATGAAATGTGATGTAGATATTCGCAAGGATCTATATGCCAACACTGTGCTGTCTGGAGGTAGCACTATGTATCCAGGCATTGCTGACCGGATGCAGAAGGAAATTGCAATCCTGGCACCTAGCACCATGAAAATCAAGATAATAGTTCCCCCAGAACGGAAGTATTCTGTTTGGATTGGGGGCTCTATTCTGGCCAGCCTGTCTACATTCCAACAGATGTGGATAAGTAAACAGGAGTATGATGAGGCTGGTCCTCCCATTGTTCACAGAAAATGTTTCTGAATGGGTGTCCCTGCTAATGGATTTTCACATTTTTCCTTTTTCTAGGTCAGAGGTATGGAACTGCTTTCATCCACTTCCTATCGAGTCAAGGTAAATAGATCACTTTTGCTAATGTGTATACAACAAACTCGACTCCAAATATTGTGGGCCCTTGCAGAACTAATGACACCTTGACCTCTATCAGCTACAGGAGAATTCTGATGCCATATTCTACTTTCTTCCCTTTTACAGAGTTAAAGGGAATATAGATCCACATAAATGGAATTAGTTGAAAGTAAAATCATGGTATAAACATCCTCTTGAAATGAATAACTAGAATTTCCAAGCCTTAATAACTTTTTCTTGCTTAAAATCTCTACCAATAGTACACTGTACAATCATATAAAAACAAGTATGCATTAGGAAATGTGTCTTATTAGTTAATGTTTTTGTTTTACTTCTTTGTATAGAAATAATGAATTATATGAATCCATAATCCCCATGTATGCATAAGAGCAAGGAAATGAAATATTATATCCTAAAATAAACTGATAAATTTGACTATCTGAGAAGCTACCGTGAATTTCTTAACTCACCAACACTCATCATTTTAGAAGCTTCATATTTTGCTCCCTTTATTAAATAAGCATAAAGAAACAGCCAACATCCCATTAATGTTACAAGTCAAGTAAAGTTCCTGCTTAGAATGGAGTTCTGTTGGTCAAATCATATTTTAACATCTTACTTATTGAACTTCATTCTACTTATAAAATAGGAAAACCAAGTGTAGTGCCTAAATAAATTTTATATTAGAAAAAAATTTAAGATCAAATTAATGCAATTATGCTAGCTTGAAAAAGGTAATTTAATTCTCATATCTTGAGGATTTTCTGGAGGCTATAATTTTAGATATGTCTCATATCAATGTTTTTGCTATAGGAAAATAGAGCTGCAGAATCTTTATAAAGTATAAATTTTCAAGACAGCAGTAATTCCAGCTTTGTTCTTGAAAAGATTTTAGGATAATTCTTCTTTATTACTATTACTAGCTATAATGACTTCCTTATCCAGAATTCTTTTGAGACATTAATATTATTTAAAAATCAGAGTATCTTCCTAGAATAGCAATAAAATTATTTTTTTAATTCTTATTCTTTTTTATTTAAATGAATCTACTAGTTTTCAAACAATGTTAAGTACTATTAGATTTATTGTCTTCTATTTTATGACTTTTGATTATTTAAATATTAGGGTGATTTTTGGTTTTTCAGAATTTTTTCATGAAAAATCAAAACATGTTGGATTTCCTTATTGAAGCATTATTAGATGTTTAGGAAAGAGAAATTTCTGTCTTCTTTTCAAGTGGAAAGTTTACATCTGTGTTTTACATCTCTAAAATGTAATCCTTAAGCATTTTTTGCTTAAGAAAGTTTTTCAAAGAATTTGATCATTCCATATTTTTCTTCTCTTATATTTTAACCTCCAAAGACGGTTCTTTTATATACATATAAATTACAATTCTCCTTTAGGTAATGATAAATCAATTAAAAGTTGCTTCAACATCATCAAGATAGCTCACCTGGTGAAACTTCAGCAACGATGAAATAAGAATTATTCTTACTACTTTACACCTATATTGTCTATCATTCTCTGTCAATCCTTCCCAGAGAAAGAAAGATTGGTATAAAGATGATATCTTTTCCTTTCTTTATCTACATTTTATAAATCTGTACCTGGAGCTTTTGACCATAAAAGCATTAAAATGCAAGTATCAAAAATGAAATATGGTTAAGCAGGTCAGTTATAAGTTCCTTTTGATTTCAGTTTAAAAGTTGGATTTCAGTGGATGAACAGGCATTCAGGTAATTAATTAGTATGCAGAGGTAATGGTAATGAGGATAATATCTTGGCTTTATATGCTGCAACACTTTTACATTCCCAAGTACAAAGAACAAATACTTCTCCCCATCCACAGAAAACAGAAAACTCCCCAGAGAGAGAGCTATTGAGTTCTAAATCATCAAGTTAAATATGAAACTGCATTATGCAAACAGGGACTTTGGATCACCTGCTGTTCATCAATGTTGAAAAACTGACTGAGAAAATAGTTCATCTCACAGTTTAATATCAATGCAAAAACTGGGGAGACACCATAGGGATTATGCAAATGACTTTCTGAGGCCCCTAAATCCCAGGTTCAATCCCCAACATCACCATAAGCCATAGATTAGTGGTGCTCTGGTCTCTCTCTGTAACTTTCTCTCTGTACCTCTCTCATTAAAATAAAAGAAGCAAAATATTTTTAAATGTTTTTTTCTTATTTATTTATTCCATTTTGTTGCCCTTGTTGTTTATTGTTGTTGTTGTTATTATTGTTGTCATTGATGTCATTGTTGTTGGACACGACAAAGAAAAATGGAGAGAAGGGGGAAGACAGAGAGGGGGAGAGAAAGATAGTCATCGGCAGACTTGCCTCACCACTTGTGAGGTGACACCCCTCCCATCGGAAGATGGGGAGCCAGGGGCTCAAACCTGGATTCTTAGCCAGTCTTTGCACTTTCCACCATGTGTGCTTAACCTGCTGCACCACCGCCCAGCTCCCAGAAGTAAAATTTTTTTTTCCTTTTTTAAGACATTTATTTTATTTTATTATGTCTTTACTTATTTATTTATTTATTTAAGAAAGGATAAATGAACAAAACCATAGGGTAGGAGGGGTACAATTCCACACAATTCCCACCACCCAATCTCCATATCCCACCCCCTCCCCTGAAAGCTTTCCCACTCTCTATCCCTCTGGGAGCATGGACCCAGGGTCATTGTGGGTTGTAGACGGTGGAAGGTCTGGCTTCTGTAATTGCTTCCCTGCTGAACATGGGCGTTGACTGGTCAGTCCATACTCCCAGTCTGCCTCTCTCTTTCCCTAGTAGGGTGGGTCTCTGGGGAAGCAGAGCTCCAGGGCACATTGGTGGGGTCTTCAGTCCAGGGAAGCCTGGCCGGCATCCTGATGACATCTGGAACCTGGTGACTGAAAAGAGAGTTAACATACAAAGCCAAACAAATTGTTGAGCAATCATGGACCCAAAGCTTGCAATAGTGGAGAGGAAGTGGTAGGGGGATACTCACTGCAAACTCTAGTGTACTTCTGCTTTCAGGTATATATTTTGCAGTAATTCACGGATACGTGTGAACATATGCTCTCTCTCACAGAAACTGGTGTATATCTAGGTTTTGGGACTTTGTTAGAAAGTGAACCACCTGAGATGGAATTAGAGTATACTATGAAAGGAAAGGTCTCACCCGAGTAATGAAGCTGAAGGGTTGTCATTCCACACGTGAAGTCTCTGGACACAGTCTGAAGTGAAGCATGTTGAGGTGGCAATCGTTGCGTTGATTAGGTTGTGATTGGCAGATGCAATATTATTTTATATGGATTGGGAGAGGCATACGTGAAAGTGGGCCTTATCCAAGGGTTCCAGGATTGGGGGAAGTAGAGGCTCTATAGTGGAGATGTGAGGTTCCTGCTGTCTTAGGCTTCAAAAAAACAATCGATAGTTAATGTTATCATCACATTATTTGGTAATTGGGTTAAGTTTGAAAAGTCCTTTTGTTAGGGTTTGCTGTACAGTACCCAGTATCTTGTATATAGCTGTGCTATTGGTTGCTTCTGATCTACTTGTTCTAGGCTTTTGAGAGAGTCTGCCTATCAAATACATAGCCTATATATTAAAAAGATTCAGTCTGTGTTTTTTTTTTAATTTTTTGTTTAAGAAAGGATTAATGAACAAAAGCAAAAGGTAGGAGGGGTACAACTCCACACAATTACCACCACCCAATCTCCATAACCCACCCCCTCCCATTATAGCTTTCCCATTCTCTAGCCCTCTGGGAGCATGGACCCAGGGTCGTTGAGGGTTGCAGAAGGTAGAAGGTCTGGCTTCTGTAATTGCTTCCCCGCTGAACATGGGCGTTGACTGGTTGGTCCATACTCCCAGTCTGCATCTCTCTTTCCCTGGTAAGGTGTGTCTCTGGGGAAGCTGAGCTCCAGGACACATTGGTGGGGTCTTCAATCCAGGGAAGCCTGGCCAGCATCCTGGTGGCATCTGGAACCTGGTGATTGAAAAGAGAGTTAACATACGAAGCCAAACAAATTGTTGAGCAATCATGGATCCCAAGCTTGGAATAGTGGAGAGGAAGTGTTAGGGAGGTACTCACTGCAAACTCTAGTGTACTTCTGCTTTCAGGTATATATTTTGCAGTAGTTTATGGATACGTGTGAACATAAGCTCTCTCTCACAGAAACTGGTGTATATCTAGGTTATGGGACTTTGTTAGAAAGTGAACTACCTGAGATGAAATTAGAGTGTACTATAAAAGGAAAGGTCTCACCTGAGTAATGAAGCTGAAGGGTTGTCATTCCACATGTGAAGTCTCTGGACACAGTCTGAGGTGAAGCGTGTTGAGGTGGCAATCGTTGGTTAGGTTGACCAGTTTGTGTTTTAAAAAACTTTGAGACATACAATTAATTTCCCCCTCTCATATTAATTAACTAGTGATTTATATAACTACATTTTACTAGGAGTGTACATAAACACCATTCCCACCACCAAAAGACTGTGATCCATCCCTCCCACCCACTCCCACCCCCCACTGGCCCAGGAAGCTGCATGTCTACCCCTCACCACAGGGCTTTTACTTTGGTGCCCTACTTACAATTTGGTCAGGTCCTGCTTTTAGTTTCCCTTTCAGATCTTCTTACTCAACTTCTGTTGATGAGTGGGATCATCCCATACTCATCTTTATCTTTCTGACTTAGCTCACTTAACATAATTCCTTCTAGCTCTGTCCAAGATGGGTCAGAGAAGGTGGGTTCATTGTTCTTGATAGCTGCATAGTATTCCATTGTGTATATATACCACAGCTTTCTCAGCCACTCATCTGTTGTTGGGCACCTGGGTTGCTTCCAGGTTTTAGCTATTATGAATTGTGCTGCTATGAACATAGGAGTACACACCTCTTTTTGGTTGGGTGTTATGGAGTCCTTGGGGTATAAGCCCAGGAGAGGAATTACTGGATCATATGGAAGGTCCATGTCTAGCCCTCTGAGAGTTTTCCAGACTGCTCTCCACAGTGGTTGTACCAATTTACATTGCCACCAGCAATGTAAAAGGGTTCCTCTGTCCCCACAACCTCTCCAGCATAGAAACTGATACCAAGAAATGGAAAGATATCCCATGCTCATGGATTGGAAGAATAAATATCATCAAAGTGAATATTCTCCCCAGAGCCATATACAAATTTAATGCAATACCCATCAAAGTTCCACCAAGCTTCTTTAAGAGAATAGAACAAACACTACAATCATGTATCTGGAACACGAAAACACCTAGAATTGCCAAAACCATCTTGAGGAAAAGAAACAGAAATGGAGGCATCACACTCCCAGACCTTAAACTATATTATAAAGCCATCATCATCAAAACAGCATGGTACTGGAACAAAAATAGGCACACAGACCAGTGGAACACAATTGAAAGCCCAGAAATAAATCCCCACACCTATGGACATCTAATCTTTGATAAGGGGGCCCAAAGGACTAAATGGAAGAAGGAGGCTCTCTTCAATAAATGGTGCTGGGAAAACTGAGTTGTAACATGCAAAAGAATGAAATTGAACCACTTTATCTCACCAGAAACAAAAATCAACTCCAAATGGATCAAAGACCTAGATGTCAGACCAGAAACAATCAAATGCTTAGAGGAAAACATTGGTAAAACACTTTCCCACCTACACCTCAAGGACATCTTTGATGAATCAAACCCAACTGCAAGAAAGACTAAAGCAGAAACAAACCAATGGGACTACATCAAATTGAAAAGCTTCTGCACAGCCAAATAAACTATTAAACAAACAAAGAGACCCCTCACAGAATGGGAGAAGATCTTCACATGCCATACATCAGACAAGAAACTAATCACCAAAATATATAAAGAGCTCAGCAAACTTAGCACCAAAAAAAGCAAATGACCCTGATAGCTTTCCTATTCTTTATCCCTTTGGGAGTATGGACCCAAGGTCATTGTGGGATGCAGAAGGTTGAAGGTTTAGCTTCTGTAATTGCTTCCCCGCTGAACATGGACGTTAACAGTTCGATCCATACTCCCAGCCAAGACAGGACTTTAAAAGGTTTTTCTTGGGGCCAACAAAGTAGCCTTTTTAGATAGTGTGCCTGCTTTGTTATGCACACTATCGCAGTCAGAGCCCAGACCTGACCACACTGCAGGAAGCTTTGGAGCCATGGCATTTTCCCCCTCTGTCTCTGTATGTCTCTTTCTATCTGAAAAAGTTGGGCCAGTATGGAGTAGCCCTAGAGATGACAAAATAAAAACAAAAGCTTTTGCTTGTCTATAACTTTACTATTCTCGTAAAGGGAGTAATTTTTATAGTGCAAAAATTATACATAGAGAGGTTTGAAGCTGCACTCCAAAAATTCTATAGTATTGGGTAACTAACGATAAATCAGGAAAATCTCACTTTTAAAGTTTTCACACTTCTAATTGGGTAAAATATGAGTCAACCTCAACTCTTGGAGAATGTTCTATTTTATAAATGCTGAAAGTTTAATCCTGCCCCACCCCAGGTCCTCCAAAAAGGGAAGAGAATGACAAAATTGGAGGCACAGAAAGATAGAAACAGAGAGAAGAAAAATGAAGGGAGAGAGAGAAAGGAAAAAATAGACGAGAGAGAGAGAGAGAGAGAGAAAATAGTACATTCAACTCCTTAACCTACTCACACTCTTTTGGTTATTTTCCTCTTACTAAAAAGTTCCAAATAGTTCTAGAGTTGAGTTTCAGGCATCCAACTGCCTAATAATGCAGACATTATAGTAAATTGAAAGTGTGCTTTTCTGGTAACCACTTACAGTCTCCTTCCAGAATTTACAAAAGATTCTTTTCAAAAAATTGTTTGAAGTTAAGAACTAAGCATGTGGTTTTCCCAGTACTGTTTCCAGATGGTGATAAGTATAGTCAGAATGTCTTTGGGGATATATATGCACATATTTCTAGAAAGACTGCTCATTAAAAATAATTGATACTTTAAGACTTCCTTTTAAAATATGAAAGGACCTGTCTAAACTATATTTGTTATTTTTCCAAACTAGAGCACAAGCAGTAAAGACCATAGAGTCTCCATGTACTGCCTGACTTGCTTTTTTATCATATTCCAAATCTGCTTTCCTAATCACCTTATAATTGTCAGTTCAATTTAATCTAGTCAACAGATGTGCCAGTCTGATACTATGACAGATATTTTATCTTGGCAACACCACAACACCATGTGAAAATGGAAAGATCTTATTTAATTGGTTATTTGACAACATGTAAGTCAAAAGCCAAGTTGTTCTCTCTGGAATTAGAAATGAGAGATTTGTTACCATACACATACCATATGAGACATTTCCTGGTAAGAAAGAGAGAAAACACATAATTCTAGCAAGAATAAAGTCTGTTGTCACAATCCCTTTGTAGGTAAATTACAGTAAGATAAGTTTTCTAGTGATTTCTTAAATTTGGGGTAAACAGAGAAAATCAGATTCTAACATGGTTATTTTAACTTCATGACTCCTATATATTCTGTGATCTCCCCAGGATGTCCCCAAATATCAACCCCTCTTTTCTTTTATTCATTTTTTTTCAATTTTTTCAATTTATTTATCATTCCACTCAAATAGCTTCCTCTACCCATTCCTCCCACTATCCTGCCCTCTTTCTCTTTGGTAACTACCACACTTTTCAGAGTCTAAGCGTCATTTATGCTATGTTTTTCCTGCTTGTTTCCTTTGGCTTTTTATATCTAATATGTGAATGAAGCAATCCCTTCTTTACTTACTTCATTTAACATGGTCACCTCAGTTCCTTCTATGTTGTTGCCAAAGGCACAATTTCATCCTTTTGAGTATATTTACTTCTAGCTTTTAATTCAGTCATTTCTCAATGGGCATTTAGGTCAATGCCATGGTTGGGCTATTGGGAATAAAGCTGAACATAAAAGTGTCTCTATTCTTTTTAGTTTGGTGTCTTCCTATTTTTGAGGTAAATCCTAGAAGTTTCATTGCAGGGTCATATAATATTTCCATTTTCAGTATTTGAAGGAAACTCCACTTCCTGACAATTGGCATGATCCATTAACTTATCAAGTCTTTCCTTGTATATATTCACTGGTAGGTGTCAAGACCTAGGTTCAGGCTCATTCACTATCACCCAGAGCTTAGGATCAGGTGCCCATAGTCACTGGTGGCTTCCTTGAGTCACTGAAGTTGATAAAAAATTTTTTCCCAGTGGTTCTTGCATACTTGGGTCTCACAGGTCTACATTTCAAAACTGAGCACTTACTAAGTGTAATAATTCAAAGGGCAACTACATTCATGAAAGCATCTCAGAAATGAGTCACTGGGAAAGAATTAAATTTTTCAAAGAGCAAGGATAGTCATTCCTCTCACAACCCCATCTGAGACTTTATTTACAATCATGCAAAATAAAATCATGGATCTGTAAAAGTTTTTGAAAGTTTACAATGAAACCTATTATATTTCAAATACAGATATGATTCTAGACACAGGCACCTAGTAGATAAATAAATCTTTGCAGTTACTAATATAGTTAAGTTTTTTTTCTCTAGAACAACAAATAAGGAGTATAAGCATGTTTTATCTCATAGAAACATTAATATAACTATATTATATATAATATATCTATATAGTTCTATTATATATATTATATAATAGAACTATCTTACATATATAAATATATATCTTACAAAAAGTACACCAAAGGATTCTCTTTTAGGGAACTTGCAATTGTGGGGTGAGAGTGTAGGGTATATACTCCAGGCAGTAAGAAGTTGACTCTTGCTATGTTACTTAATAATTTTGTGGCAGACAGAGTTACTCAATGGCATTGAGAAAAGTCCACAGAAGAATCTCAGGACTCTTTTTAGCAAACAACTATGCTTCTTCTAAGAAAGAATTCTTGCAGCTGAGAAAGTGACAAGCAAGAGATAGTAGGGTGTGGATGCATGTGGTGCACCTGGCCTAGTACACCCATTACAATGCAGACAGACCCAGGTTTAAGCACCCAGTCCCCACTTGCCAAGAGGAAGCTGTCGAGTGGTGAAGCAATGCTGCAGGTGGCTCTCTTACCTCTTTCCCTCTCTACCTCCCCCTCCCCTCTCAATTTCTCTCTATCTCTAGCTAAACTAAATAAAAAATAGTTAAAATGCACAATTATAAATAGCTGCAAAACCTTAACTATTCCAGCCAAAATTCACACCTAGAACTTCATGAGAAATTGCCAGGAATAAGATGGCCAAGGAGTGAAAACTAAGCCAGAGTTATGGACAACTAACTGTATGCGATTCACCATCCGGAGAGGGTCGCTGTTGCACTCAGATCCTAACATGTGTATAGGTTAGGTTCAAGCCAGGTAAGCAGGGAGAAAAAGCTTCCCAGTAGACAGATCTTCCACCAGTACACATTCTTTCCTCGTTGCCATTGAAGGAAGAATCTGTTAAGACACTAATTTCAGGTCAGTAGTTAAGGGAAAAGTTGATAAAAAGTAAATAATGTTGATATGGAAACTTGAGGCAGAGGACTTGAGCAGGGAGAGAATCCTTTATGTTTTTGTGTGAATGCATTCTAAATGAGCCCCACTTTAGAGAAGGCTTAGAAACCACATGGAGTTGGCAGAACACTTCACAATGTCTGCACTGGAAGGAAAAAGTAGATTTGAATTTGCTTTCTCTGCCTATCATTGCTTCTTTTTTTAAAATTTTTATTTATAAAAAGGAAACACTGACAAAAACCATAGGATAAGTGGGTTACAACTCCACAAAATGCCCACCACCAGAACTCCTTATTCCATCCCCTCACCTGATAGCTTCCCTAGTCTTTATCCCTCTGGGAGTATGGACCCAGGGTCATTGTGGGATGCAGAAGGTGGAAGGTCTGGCTTCTGTAATTGCTTCCCCGCTGAACATGGACGTTTACAGGTCGATCCATACTCCCAGCCTGTCTGTCTCTTTCCCTAGTGGGGTGGGGTTCTGGGGAAATGGGGCTCCAGGACATAATGGTGGAGTCATCTGCCCAGGGAAGTCCAGTTGACATCATGTTAGCATCTATAACCTAGAGGCTGAAAAAAAAGTTAACATATAAAGCCCAACAAATTGTTGACTAATCATGAACCTAAAGGCTGGAATATTTCAGATGAAGATTTGGGGTCTCTGTTTTTCAGATTATTGGTAGGCCTATTTTAGTTATATATTCCAAAGGGTCAATGACTATGCTAGTTTTTGTTATTGTTGTTGTTGTGGTTTGTTTGTTTTTTCCTGAGCCTGACATCTGATATGCAGGAGGATCCAAGTTATTGTCTGGGGAGACGATGTCGTGCCTGGAAAAAGGACCAGAAAGCTGAATCAGGGAAGAGAGTAGCTACCAAATATGAGAAAGGTGTATAAATATTGTTGACTGCAGACCCTATCAATTTTATCTGGGGCCGATATTCAGCTTAGGAGCGTATGTGACCTATGAGTCAAAATAGATTATTTCATTTGCCTGGAAGCTATAGCAATTACCTAACCACTTTGATCTACTCTTACCAATGGATAGGCAGACATAAAAGGTAATTAACATAAGTTTAAATTACTTGTCCTGACAATCAAAGAAGTGTTTACTGCTTTCAAAACTAATTTATTTTCCAAGAAAATATACTCTTGTGGTAAGGGAGTATCTACTGGGGGGAGAAGGAAGAGGGAAAGAAAATATGTGTGTGTGTCTATGGATTTTTTTATCATAGATCTAAAGCTTTTTTAATTTTTTTATCTGTACTTGGGTATCTAAAATTGCAAGAAACATTTAATGAACTATCATTGTTCTTACTAAAAGAGAGAGAAAGAGAGGCAACAAGTAAAAGAAAGAAACAGAAGGAAAGAATGGAGAAGGAAGAAAGAAAGAAAGAAAGAAAGAAAGAAAGAAAGAAAGAAAGAAAGAAAGATAGATATAGATAGGGGATATTGCTGCCTTAAAACAGGGAAAAAAAGAGCATGGACAAGGTCTAGAAGATACCCTAGGGTACTTTTGGCACAACTATGTTCAATAATAAAATTAAGGACTTCTTCCAGAAGATGTGGCTATGTGGTAACAGTGATAAAATAGATTCTACCCCCCAAAACAACAAATATCAACTATTGAATTTAACAAACCTCAACAAAATACAGCTGAAATATCCACAGAAACAGTGAAGCCTCAGGTGGGTGCTCACATGTGTGACTGGAAATAAAAGGTGTGTGGGACTAAAACCAAACACACAGAAGTTAAGAACTTTAGCAGAGAACAGTGTCAGTTTCCCTTTAAGTGCCAGCAGTCAAAGCAATGCACAGTGCTGACAGAGAAAGGGGAAACTGAGAGGTTTTATTCCATGACCTTGGGGATTTTAGGCTGCTGAACACACCACATTAGTAAGGGACATTTCTGATCAAAATCAGTCTGGTCTGTGACTAAACTAAGGCAGACATACATAAAAGTAATTTATGGCAGCTGCTGACTAAATAGTAGATCGAGCCTTACTTGTCTTAACACAAATGCTGCCTAGCAGCAAAGCCCTGAGGTTTTAATTCAGGCTGAAATCCTGCAAGGAAGCCATATATACACACCACACAGAGTACAGAATGGCTCAAGGAAATAACAAGAAGCACAACCCCAGCCCCCACTCCCCATCACCCAACATAAAAACAAACAAACAAAAAAAGTCTATGGTCACAACAATAGCAGCAGCTGCTGGCCATCAATAACCAGCAAAATAAATGTGTAAACAGAAATGTTATAAAAGCAAAGTTCAAAACATGACTAAGCAGATAGATAGAAATGGAATGGAATCCAGGAAACTATAGATATAGATGAACTATCAGAGAAAGGCTACAGTGAGCTCATTATGAGGTCTCTCAAAGAATCTAAGGATAGTATGGAGAAGTATATTCAACAGTTGAAAGAATATTTCACTAAGCAGTTAGGAAACACAGAAGAACTCTGAACAGAGTTCTCTAAGAAAATAGGAAACATAGAAAAAGAACTTCAGAGTTTAGCATTTAGGAAGCATGAAAGAAAAGCTTCATACACGGGAGTCGGGCTGTAGCGCAGCGGGCTAAGCGCAGGTGGCGCAAAGCACAAGGACTGGCATAAGGATCCCGGTTCGAACCCTGGCTCCCCACCTGCAGGGGAGTCGCTTCACAGGCGGTGAAGCAGATCTGCAGGTGTCTATCTTTCTCTCCCCCTCTCTGTCTTCCCCTCCTCTCTCCATTTCTCTCTGTCCTATCCAACAACGACGACAACAACAATAATAACTACAACAATAAAACAACAAGGGCAACAAAAAAAGGGAATAAATAAATAAAGGAAAAAAAGAAAAGCTTCATACAGAATAAAATGGAATGAAAGACACATTAACTGCAATATAAACTCAGGTAAAAAAAGCTCATACAGAAGAAAGAATATCTAAGCCAGAAGACACAATTAGCCAACCCTCAATTTAATGATAATGGATATGAAAGGTTTAGATAGAATGAAGCACCTCTCTGTGAAATTGCAGACTCAATCAAAAGGTCAAATGTAAGAGGAATTCTTGAAAAAGAGGACAAGGTGAAGGAAACAGAGACTTTATTCAAGGAAATTATAGCTGTAAATTTCCCTCACTTAGGCAATCCTCAGAACATATCTATCCAGGAAACAGAGAGTACACCCAGGTACATGAATACAACTTCTGAAGCAAGAGAAATGTAACTCTTTTTTGTACTTATATGCTTTGTATTCCTAAAGAAACCTATGGTCTGACGATATTACCAACAGTTTTTTTTTAAATACTGACTGGTATGTGGTTATTTCTAGAAGACTGAACAATAAGACAGAATAATCTATTGCAAATACAGGAATCATAAGGTTGTGATTGTAGTGACCCAGTCAAAGACTAAAGTCCTAACTTCTAAATAACTATTTTCATTAGAAGATTTCTAGTG
Source organism: Erinaceus europaeus (assembly GCF_950295315.1). Lineage (NCBI taxonomy): Eukaryota > Metazoa > Chordata > Mammalia > Eulipotyphla > Erinaceidae > Erinaceus > Erinaceus europaeus. The sequence goes on from NC_080166.1 coordinate 54,184,360, forward strand.
GGAGTTGTATTGTTATGTGGAAAACTGAAAACTGTTATGCATATACAAACTACTGTATTTACTATTGAGTGTAAAACATTAATGCCCCAATAAAGGGGAAATTTTTTTTTAAAAAAATATTTCTAGCAAACTGGGAGGTGGCACAGCACATAGAGTGTTAGACTCCAAATTCAATTTGTGACATTCCATATGTCAGAGTGATGCTTTTGTTCTCTCTCTTTCTCTCACTAATGAATTATATTTCTAGACAGAAATAATTCATACTTTGATATAAATACCAAAAACTTCTTTGTTCTGGACGTAAGAGGTACATAAAGAACTGGTGAGAACAATTTATTGTCTAGGTGAGAATCAAATGTGATTTTTAGTTAATAGTAAGTGTGAGGGGACTGAAATATTAAAATATGGTTTATTGACAAAGGTTAGTCTAGGTGATACTGAAAATGAAATCCAAGATCTTTTCTTTCCAAATTCTAAATGTCTGGAGTGATCAGAAAGCACTAGGCTAAGAGAGAGGAAAGCCTTCCCCCACCTCCAAAGGAGAAACAGACAGCCCGAGAGTTAATGTGATCCAAAGCCAGTAGAATTGGCACTTCATGGCATGTTCAAGAGTAAGCAAGCTATGTGTGGGCAGCATGGAGTCAACTGTATATTATCAAGAGGCTAACTTGGGAGAAAAAGAGTAGGAGGAGGTCCTCATTGCCATGAGAACCTAGAGCTTCATTAAGTGATTCGCATTTGGTGAGTCGGTTAAGGTTTTAGATGAGGACATTTATTGAAAGAAGACTGACTGTGGAATGGGGTGATATGTTTCACGTGGCTTCTCTCAGCAGATGGAATAGAATTTCAGTTGAAAATGAACATTTGCTTGGAACGTTTAAAGCATCAGCCACTCACATCGGTAAAGTTCTGTTCTCTTTGAAAATGCAACATGAGAAGTTTATGACATTTGAATTTTTATTTCCAGTTCCAGCAATATGAAGGCTTAGGGCTTTAGAAAGAAAACACATGCTTTAAAATGTGATGAAATATCAAGCCATTCCAGGGACTATGTTTAAGTAATAAAATATGATTCCAACATAACTTGAGTGTATAGATAACCCAGATGATTCATCCACTTCCAAATGAAAGTCTGCAGCATTTCCACTAATGCTTTGATTATACTACTATTGGCCTATATTATACATTGCCAAAACCAATACAAACTGTTAAAACATACTTAGCTATCTTTTTTATTTTATAAAAATATTTTTTATTTTTCTATTTATTTTCCACCAGGTTTTTTGTTTGTTTTTTGTTTTGTTTTTGTTGAGGATTGGTGGCTGAACTACAATCCTCCATTGCTCCGAGCTATTTCTTTTCTTAATTCTTATTTTTATTTTTTTCATTTTTATTTTTGATAAAGGGTGAGGCAGAGAAAGATAGAAAAGGAAATAGAGGCAAAGAGGAGAGACACTTGCAGCACTGTTTCACCACTTATGAAACTTCTCCTGACAGGTAGGGCAGGGAACTTGAACCTGGATCTTTGCTCATGGTAATGTGTGCACTCTACTGAGTGCAATATCACCTTGCTTCTAAATTGTACTTTTAAAGTCCTATTATGGAGAGTCTTTACAGGAAAAATAATAGAACTACACATTATAAAGCCCAAATCTATGAGCCTTGAAGATGTTTCAGTGGCTACAGCACTGTGAGCACGTTAGCTCACAGATTGTTGATTTCTTCTTTCAGCTTGTGCAAATTTTCTCTTTCCTAACCCACTGTCATCTGTGCTTGTGACTCTGGGTTTTATTCCTAGCACTACATAGGAACACCCTGTAAATCATCAAGAGAACTCCAGTGATAGTAAATCAGTGTGTTATTGTCTTTCTTGCTCCTTTTCTCTTTCTATCTTTCTCTGTCTCTCTATCTCTCTCTTTCCCTCTCCCTCGATAAAAATGCAGAATAGAAATCTAGTCAATAATTCCACTCAATGAGGTCCTGGATTCATTCTCCAATTCTGCATTAAAAAAAAAAAAATTGTCAGGTGGTCCAGGAGGTGGTGTAGTGGCTAAGGCACTAGACTCTCAAGCATGAAGACTTGAGTTCAGTCCCCAGTAGCACATGTACCAGAGTGATGTCTGGTTCTTTCTCTCTCCCCTCTTTCTCAAATACATAAATAAATGTCAGAAGATGAGAATACAGAGTAGCAGCAACTGTGTTTCTCTCCTCTCCCTGGTCAACAAAGGAGCCCACCTGGGACTGCAGCACAACAGGACCAGAACTACTTTGGGATTGCCCGAGCATTCAGAGACCACAACTTTCCCCCCCTGACCTTCGAACTTACCTTCAAGTAGAGACATCCGATTCAAGGGATTCGATCACGGGCCTCTAGCTTCACATCCAGCCACTTAACCACTCAACCACAGCCGTCAGCCATGTCAGGGGAAAGTTTCTAGTAACCTTAGCTTCTATCCATAATCACTAAAACCTCCAAGGATCCACTTCCTGCTTCCAATCACACCTTTCAGATGTTTTCCCTTCTCCATCTCACTCTTGCCCTCTTTCTTCCCTTTCCACGACATATCATGACAAAGACCAAACCATCCCTACATACACCACTTTTTCAAACCATCCCTACATACCCCGTCATTTTTCCTCTTTTTCCTTAGTAATGCTTTTGCTATTTTTGCTTTTTTTAAAGTTCCACATAAGTTCTTGAATAAGCTGTTCAGTTTCCTCGAATTATGTCATTGGGAATTCAATAGGAATTCTACTGATTGTATAGATTGCAGACTGCAGCTGAAAAGTGACAAGGATCAGAGACTGGTGGCTTCTTCTCCCTGAATGACCTGGGGATTTCACTGTTTCCATGCAGGATCCCCCAACATGAACAATTAGGAGATGTTTCATTTCAAGGGTCCCCATCAGCAGGTGTGACACCTCAGAGGGCAAGAACCTGCTGGGACTAGAAACATGAAGTGGGGGTGGGGAGGGGGGTGTATCTGGCAGAAAAGTTTGCACAGATGCTCAAAGCCACAGAGCCTCTCAGGGGAGAAAGCCTGCGCCATTGTCCAACATGATGGGTGGGGTTACTGGCTGAGCTGGTGCTTCACCCCTTGGGGATTCCAGGTCCTGGAACAGGATGGCAGAGGACCTAGTGTGGGTTGTATTGTATGGAAAACTGATAAATGTTATGCATGTACAAACCATGGTATTTACTGTCGACTGTAAGACATTAATCTCCCAATAAAGAAATAAAAAAATAAGAATAAAATTAAAATAAACTGTCCCTTCAGCACCCCTTTGGTGCTGAAGACCTTTGGTGCATAAAGGTGCATAAAGACCTTTGGTGCATACTCTGAGAAGGATAAAGAATAGGGAACTTTCCAATGGAGGAAATGGCATATGGAACTCAGGTGGTGGAAATTGTATATAATTGTACCCCCTCTTATCCCACAATCATGTCTATCATTATTAAATCACTAATAAAAAAATTGAAATATTCAACTTTCCATCACTTGGCTTCTATCTCAATGTCAAAACAGATTGAGCATTTCAAATTGTAATGGAAAATTAATTCAAAGGAAATTATTATAAAGTAGGTCTGAATTATATAAAATTATTGAGCCTTCAATAAAATTCCTCAAAGCAAGTCAACATTATCATTTTAATTTAAGAACAGGCAATTTTGAAAACAATGTAGACTTTACTTCTGGATTCATAATAAAACTCTCCCATTCTTATATTTGCTAAGTGATTTGAATAATCTCCTCATAATACTTTCTTAGAAATCTCAGACAAGGACACACTGTGTCTCTAGTTATAAGTCAAAATACACATCGATTAATTCTATCAAGACATCCCATGTCCTTCACTGGAATAATACAATGAGAAACAGCAAGAAAAATGAAGTTGACTCCTGATGGCTTCTTTACTCCCTGCTGGGAATGAGGGACATTATGCAAATTTGTTCTGGTTCCTTTGTCTGCCTAACAAAATTTTATTAAGGACTTCCTGGAATTCCAATAAACCCACAATAATACAAAACATGTATTTTAAAGTAGAGTAACAAAACAATTTCTAAAACCACATAGTTTGGCCCAAAGCACAATGCAACTTATAAATAACTGGGCAGCTTGTAATACTGTGTGTCATGTATGTTTCCAGCACCTCAAGACTGTTTTCTTTTTTCCTACAAGTACTTGTAGAATGAGTGTATTTTATAATAATATCTAAATTTAGCTCTTTTTCAGGACCAGAATACTAAGAGAGTCAAGACTATCCTACAAGCAGGTATAAATCCAAAGACACAGAGTTATTTAAACAAGACTGGATACTGAGTAAAACATTACTCAGTAACTAGGTTATATTAACCTTGTTATAGATTACATCATAGTAACTAGGTTATAGATTAACTCATGATTTATAAGTGTTGGAAGTAACTCTTCCTGGCCCCTTGGGGAAATGAGGAAACAGCTCTGTGGATGCTTGTTTAACCATCAGTAATGACTCCCTCAAAGAGTCTGGAGTAAATCAAACAACAGGACTGATATGTGTTGTGACATGAGGGACAGACACTGAACATCTGTGAGGTTATGGAAACTCTGATAGCTCCTTCACAAATTTTATTTGACTACTTGTTTATATAAAGCCTCCTTCCTAAGTAAAAACATAAAAGGATTTTTTTTTTTTGGTTTATCACTTCTTTTTCAATCATTAGTTGTATTTTTTCAGCCAGTTAATGTTCTAAAGAGTTATGGATGAAGAGAAAAGAAAGGGAAAATACAAAAAAGTAACAGGGGGTCAGGCAGTAGCACAGTGGATTAAGTGTACATGGTGCGAACGCAAGGACCAGTTTAAGGATCCCAGTTTGAGCCCCTGGCTCCCCACCTGCAGGGGGTCGCTTCACAGGTGGTGAAGCAGGTCTGCAGGTGTCTATCTTTCCCTGCCCGTCTCTGTCTTCCCCTCCTCTCTCCATTTCTCTCTGTCCTATCCAACAACAATGACAGCAATAGCAACAATAACAATAGCCACAACAATGATAAACAACAAGGGCAACAAAAGGGTAACAAAATAGCCTCCAGGAGCAGTGGATTTGTAGTGCAGGCATGGAGCCCCCGCAATAACCCTGGAGGTAAAAGAAGAAAGAAAGAAAGAAAGAAAGAAAGAAAGAAAGAAAGAAAGAAGGAAGGAAGGAAGGAAGGAAGGAAGGAAGGAAGGAAGGAAGGAAGAAGGAAGGGAGGAAGGGAGGAAGGAAAAACAAAAGAAAAATAAGTAATGAAGGGGGTGGGTAGTGGCGCATTTGGTTAACAGCTCCTATTACCAAGCACAAGAACCAGGGTTCAAGCCCCTACTCCCCACCAGCAGTGAAGTAAGTCTGCAGGTATCTATCTTTCTCTCCCTCTCTCAATCTCCCCGTCCTCTCTCAATTCCTCTGTCCTATCTAATAAAAAAAATAGAATAAAAGAAAAAAATTAAAGAATATGACTATTGTTTCTTCTAGCTACTCCTTCCTCAGCATATCAGACCTTCTAAACATGGGTCCAATGGAGAGTGTTAAGGAACAGGAAGTAAGTACTTGGAGGAAGGAAACTGTTGGACCAGGAACTGGGAGTGGTGATAGGTGTGGCTTAGAAAGGTGAAGGCAGGGCTTGGGTGTTATAAGCTAGACCTGTGGGCAAGGCTTGGTCTTTCTCTGCCTACGTAAGTGAGTAAACTGCTTTTCACTCTTTAACTCTACTAGGCGAGCCTCCTGCCATGATGTGAGTAAGAGTTCTGAGGGCTTTTCTGTGTGTGTGTGTGTGTGTGTGTGTGTGTGTGTGTGTGTGTGTGTGTTTTCTCTCTCTCTCTTCCTCCCCTTCTCTGTTGGCCTAAAATGTGAATGTTCTTACTTTTCCTGAATAAAGTTTAACATTCCTAAAAACCATGCTTTCTCCTCAATTCTTTGTTGAGATTATGCCTGCAGAACAGCTGCAGCACACATAAAATGCCTCATAAAGACTTTACTCATTCACTATGGAAAGTTGCATACAACTAATAGTTTCTCAGTGAAGGTGAGCTCTGCAGTGAGCAAGAGCCGTCCTATCTCTTTGTGTTCCAGCACAACTGCCTTACTGTCTGACAAGAGTCACAGTCACAGGACAGAGGGTCTCCCCCCCCTCCACACACACACACACTCCTCCCCAAAACACTGGAGAGCATGTTGGGACTCCTCAAACTCTCTAAGTCCAACAAAATGATGCCACAGTGCATGTTTTGGGAATTGGGAAGTAGTGGGGAACCAGGGGCTCGAGCCCATATCCTTGCGTGGGTCCTTGCACTTAGTACTCTGTGAGCTCAAACCGGTGCGCCACTACCAGGCCACCTGTCTCTCTCCCTCTCTGTCTGCCCCTCACCTCTCAGTTTCTGGCTGTCTCTATAAAATAAATAAAGACAAGAGAGAGACAGAGACAGAGAGAGATAGAGAGACAGAGAGAGAGACAGAGAGAGAGAGAGAGGGAGAGAGAGAGAGGCTTCATGAATGGTGGAGTAGTACTGTAGTGTCTCTCTCTCTCCCTCCTTTCTCTCTCTTTCTCTTTCTCTCTCTCTTTTTTCTTCTCCCTCTTCCTCTCCCTATATGAGAGTAAAGGGAAATTTTTTCACCCACCTGGAGCACCAGAATCATAACATGTGAGACCTTGAGGGCAATCATCAATCCATTAACTTGAGAAGATGTAGGAAATGGCTGAAGAAAGGAAAATTGATAAAGAATGAGCCAAATATGCCTCGAAGGTCAGGTGGAACCGGGAGCCCCCTAGTGGCTGTGTTAGTTGAAGAATGGAGAAAAGAGGGTCACAGACTGTGCTTGCCTTTGTTTAACACTGAAACAACAAATTCTCTCTTTTTTAATTTTTTTATTTTTAATATTATTTATTTATTGGCTAGATACAGAGGGAAATTGAGAGGGGAGGGGGGATAGAAAGGGAGAGAGACAGAGAGACACCTGCAGCCCTACTTCACCACTCATGAAGCTTTCCTGCTACAGGTGGGGACCAGGGGCTTGAACCTGGGTCGTTGCTCACTGTAATGTGTGTGCTTAACCAGTTGTAACACCACCTGTCCCTGAAAATTCTCTTTCACATGTTTCAGGGCAGACTAATTTCTGCAAACTGCCACATACCCATCCCTTCTTCTCTTGTCCTAGGTAGTTAGAATGACTTGAAACCCCCAAGGGTGGAAAAAATGAATTGTAGTAGAGGATAGTAAAGCCCTTTCTAATTCCCTAGGAGCTGACTTGGTCCATCATTCTCATTGTGAGTCCAGACCATTCTAGTAGCCAATCAGCGTCCTGAACACAGACCCAGCAACCATCCAGCTCAAGCATATACCATAGTTCAAACTCGTGGGAGCAAGGCTGGTCCCAGCAGAACCTTCTCATTCAGCTTCAAACCACTAGCTTCTGGCCTCGCAGAACAGTCTGTAGGGATTCTAAGCAGGCTTTGAGCATAGTTGGTTTTAGTTTTTAAATATTTACACCCATGGTATGTGCACATCTGACTGCACGCTCACCCTGGTGCTGTAAGTGTTAGATGCAGACTGAAAGTTGTATTTCCTTCTGCCATCACTAAGTCCTCCTGAAAGGCACGGGAAGGAGTGGTCAGGAAGTGGCATACCATTTAGAGTGCACATATGACCCAACATGCCAAGGAGCTGAGTTCAAGTCTCTGGTCCCTACCTGCAGAGAGGGATGCTTCACTAGTGGTACACTCTCTCCCTCTCTATTCCTCCTCAATTTCTCTCTGACTCTATTCAAAAAATAAAGATGAAAAGCACAGAGAAGAAGAAGGTAAAGGAGAAGGAAAAAGAGGAGAAGGAGTAGGCACTGCTCACCAGCAATAACACAGGCAGTGATTAAAAAAACAATAGTAATAGTAAAAATTAAGGTATGGTATTGTTGAAGGGTTTAGGAGAAAAGATTCAATGTGTCTTCACTCAAAATAAATGTCAAAGGACCTGTGTACCAGGTGTGTGATTTCTAAATTCACTCTTTATCAGTCATACAAAAGTAAGAGAATACTGGGAGGGGGGCCGGGTGGTGGCACACCTGGTTGAAAGCACATGTTATAGTGTGTACGGACCCAGGTTAAAGCCCCCAGTTCCCATCTGCAGAGGGAAAGCTTTGTGAGTGGTGAACTTGTGCTGCAAGTCTCTCTCTCCCTGTCTCTCTTGCCCTCTCCCTCTCTGTCTCGTCCTTCCCTCAGGATTTCTGACTGCCTCTATCCAGTAAAGATAATTAAAAAAAAAATTTTTAAAGGCTCAGAGGATAGATTCCCTGAGGGTCTCTGGACTTTAATACAGCATAAGTCCAAAAAGACCAAGGCCAGAAGACCCCTCTCTGTACAAGCCCCTCTCCTCTATAATCCTCCTTATGTCACACCAAGACCCACTTTTCATTGGCTGGATGGAATAAGTTCCTCCCCCTTTATGTAGTGCAGTAAGGAAGACCTCCACCAACGTGCATCTCAGTTAAAACAAAAAAGTGCATGCCCAGTGAAAACAAAAATGTGCTAGTGTGTACCCCAGTTCCATGTGTGCAAACCCAGGACCCCCTGTGTCCTGCATTTGTCTGTCAACAGTACTGAGCTTGTTAGAGTGACTACTTAAGGAAAGACTCCTGTAAGGGTCTGGAAGGACATAGCAGCAACCTTCTCCCCCTGTGTTGGTCTGCTTCTAATTCTGCTTCTAAGACCCCTACCGTTTTGATCATCACTTTAGTTTCGCTTGCATTGCTTAACACTGTGGTCTATTTACATAATCATTGTTTTATTTGAGACCTGCACTGGTTTAATCCCCACTGGTTCGCACTCTTTTTCCATTCTGCCTCCTCTCCTAGTCACATCCTGTTTTCCACAGTTTAATCCCCACTGGTTTGAGCGCTTTTTCCTTCTCCCCACCCCCTATCCTACGTACATCCTCTTCCGACCTGACACTTCCACCTCAGGAGATATAAAGGACAGGATTTTCTAATGAATAGAGATTGATTGATTGCACTGCATCCCCACTCATCAATAAAGACTGAACTGCATCCCAGCTCAGCCATGAGTCCCTGGTGGTCTCTCTCCCGCCCTCGAAGCTAGCCCGGCACCCCTGCACCCTTACAGGCAGCTAGCCCGGCACCCCTGCACCCTTACAGGCAGCCTGGAAGAGGGACCAAACACCAAGATTGCTGAATCCCACACCGTTTTCTCTCCTTCCACTTGCTAAGGCCATAAAGTGCAGATGCGTGCAGATATGCACACCCAGAGGCAATGGCTGAATTCATCTGCCTCAACATCCCAAAACCCACTTTAAAAGTCTTTCTTGAGGGTCTGCACATGTCCATGCATGTATTTCCATCCTCTCTTTTCTGTCCCTGCTTTACTTTAATCACCGCTCTTCTCTCTCCAACTGCCATAGTCTCTTCATGATTCTTTTAGACAGTAATCTATAATCCTACCAGCAAGCCTTAAAGGGACCTCTATACCCTTTGTCCTATTCCTTCCTGCTCCCCAAACAAACTGAACTTGTGAAATGTAGCCTGTCCTCCTAGCCCATAAATGTGGAAGAACTCGGAATATAAAGAACAGAAGAACTGAGAAGAAAGGGTTCTGCTGGGGACTTCCCAAATCGAAGAAGATGTTTCAGTGCTAGCAATGTCTGAAAACAGTTTTTCTGCACATAGCTTGCAGAACTCTGCATGAAGACAAGAGAAAACAAGTTCAGAGTTGCAACCACATCCTCGATGGTAGAGAAAATTGGGTTTACGTTAACAGGATGTCTACCAGGTTCTTCAGATGCAACCCCATTTCATGTCACATGCTCTTCATCTCAAACAGGATGTGGTGGGCAGTGTCCTTTCAGAAGATATCTCAGGAGACATGTCTGATGAAATGCTCAGATACCAGCAGCTGGACTTCTTGGAAACTCCTATCAGCTGCAGTCCAGAATCCCTGCAAGTTTCTGTGCCTTGAGATGAAACCTTACACAGAAAGTCACTTTACCCACAAGCCATTGTCCCAGATCATCTCTTCTAATCTTTCCTATATAGGGTCTCATTGAAGGAAATCTGCCACAGAGATATAATACAATGTTCTCTAAGAAAGAAAAATATGAGCACCAATGCCAATCAGGAAAACAAAAAAACCCTCCTATTAAGAGGAAAGCCCCAACCCTTCAGGCTAGAAAATGAATAAGTCTATGTGAAGTGGGGAGGAGGAAGGGAAGCAAAGGAGGTTAAGTTCCCTGGGTGCAGACTCAGAAAGCAGTGGTATTAGGGGGAGATAGGATGTTACACAGTGTCTCAACTTCCTCCATTAAGCTCAGACCACGAAACACCTTTACTTTTCTTCCTTCCTGTGGCCTCCTTTGTCCTTACAAAGGACACAACCCCATCTCCTTTGTCCCTCTATCCCCAGCTTCATTCCCAAACCTACACCTGACAGCTCTGCTCTTACGAAATGTTTAAGTGATGCACTTGGTGGTGCTCTTATGAAATGTTTAAGTGATGCACGCGGTAGCATATCACAGGAAGGCAATATATAACAGGAACAAAAAGATTAAAAGAAGGCTCAAGGCCAGAACTTAAAAAAAAATCAATCTCTGCATACAGGAACTAGTTTTAAAACAATCAAAGCACAGCATACCACACTTCCCCCCTTCAAAGCCCCCAGGGTCTTCTGAAAGGTCAGGGGAACACAGACAAGGTAATAGTCTTTGCCTTTCCAAAACAATGTCATCTTTGTATGCTAAATGTTAGGTTTTCTTAAAGTTCTCTGTAAAACCCTGTTTTCCAGCTTTGAGTAAGAAAGCAATAAAGCCATTGCAGGCTACTTTGTTTCATTCAAGGGTTTGCTCTCTCCATGGACAGGCTTTTCTTTAACAGAAAGGCGACTGTGGGGAGGTAGAAGACAGTAGGTATCAACCACTTAGCTTCTTGGTGTGCTAGCTTTCTCCTCTGAGAGATCTCCCTGAAGCTGAAGAGCCTTCTCCCCTCAGTTCCACACCTGCTGCCTTGCACTGTAAATTGAAAGCTTCACAAACTTCTCAGAACAATTCCCATTTCCCTGGCTCCATTGGAAATTTCTTCAGAGCAAAAAGCATCTGTCTCTATGCCAACCCTCCCTTGCCTTCTGTAGACACCCAGTGCAGAGCCTTTGCAGGCTCTGTAGAATCTGTGTTTGCTATTTGCTGCCTGAGAGGATGGTTGAGAGCTTGCTTCCTCCTGGGAAATCCTTTTTTTCCCCCTAATATGTAGATACTGGTGTAAAAGGCAGTAGCCTTGAAATTCCCTTTTTATGCAGTTGTTTATTAAGTGCTTTTAGTATGAGTTGCTTGTAGTGTGAGGTGGAAAATTCCTTGCCCTTTCCCCTTGAAAAACAAGACCTAATCAGTGAAGGCCACCCATTGTTTTTTAAGTTGTTCAAAGGACCCTGCATGGGGACAAGCTTTATCAAGACCTTTGCACAGAGTTTGTGGCATGCTGTTTACCAGATAGGTGGTCATAGCTGATGGTGGGGGGATGTGGTGACCCTACCTGGCTAGATTCTATTGGTTGTGTGATCTTACTATATTTGAAACTAGCCTGTGCTTTGCTTTGAATGGATCATGCTTTTAGATCATGCTTTTGCTAGTTTGAAATGATTGGATTTTGTGTTTGCTATAGCCTGTTATTGGATGTAGGTTGATAAGGTGATGTGTTCCCCCTCCCTGAGTGTAGTCTGAATTCCTATAAGTTGTGTGGTTTGAGCCCTGTTCGGGGTCGAGCTTGGTAGACTAACACCAGTCACCATCTCGGCCCGGGTTGCAATTCGTCAATAAACATCTTTGCTTCCTTTCAGTGGATGGTGGTTTGATTTATGCTTGCTAACAACTGGCATGAGCAGAGATGAGTGTTCCAAGACATTTCTATATACTGGAGGGGGAAAGAATGCAGGTTTTAGTGGTACATCTATCTGTATTCAGAACCTGACTCTTCTACTTTTTGAACAGGAATTTACCTTACTTTCGGTCCTTGTTTCACTGCATAAAAAATGGGATATTTAGAATAAAATACACAAGGAGTGCGTAAGGCAACATATTTAACTTGATGCATGGGTAAAAGTACTCTCTAGGTGTCTGTGAGATTTCAATATTTTAAATAAATATTTTTAAAATATGAGAATAGAATGAAATCTGAAAGAAATGTTAAAGCCACAAAAGCATTTGCTTGACTGACTTCAAAGGCGGGTGAAAGTTGATAAGCAGGGACCTGGGAGTAAACGTCTAGTAGAAATATTCTACATTAAAAAGGGGGAGGGGGAGGCTCCATTTGGTGGCCACAGAAGGGACTGAGAGAGAAGCAAGCATGAATAAATGCAGTGCAGTGAGAGAAATCGACTTTCTAATGGTCAAGTGCTTGAGAAAGGGATTGGAGCCCTTCCCAGTCCCATCTATGGGGTTATAGACTGACTGCCACATGAAGGAGTCACACAGAGAGACAGCGGTGTTTCAGGGAGTGGAACATTTATTGGGAGAAAGGAAGAGCAGAAAAGGAGAAGAAAGTATAAGTCATGGAGGCCTGTAGACCCTCCCCTCTCCAAGAGAAAGACAGACAGACATGAAAGCCCAGAGCTTCAGCTTCCTGGTCTTCCAGTTTTTGCAGTCCCTTCTGGAGAATGGCAGGGCACTAAGGGGATGAACTTCTGCCATTATTCTACTGGTGCTCACATCTGCCTCCATTGCACTTTATGCCTTTTGCAGTCAGGTGAGAAGGAAGTGCTGGGGCCAGATATGCAGACACACTGGGTTTCTGGCCCAACCTCTGGCCCCTTCTCCTAGCTTCCAGCAGGGTGCTGCTTTCCCAGTACTACCCTCCAACAAAGGCACCCAGTGAGCCTTAGCAAACTGTGTGCTGTGGGTGTGTCCTGTAAATTTCATGTGAAGCCTTCAGTCATGTCTATACTGCTGACCCATGAGGTATTTCGAGGGACTTGGTTCACTTGGTTCTCTCTCTCCTTAGCTCTAGAGAAGTCAGATACCGCACACAAATTCAGAGGAGCTGACAGCAGTGTATTTATGAGCAGACAGTAATTTTAACTTTTCCCCATAATTATTCTTTCAAAACCCATGTTATCCGCCAAACACAACAATTAAGAAGCTTCAGGCTCATAGTAGGTGCTGTTGCATAAAATTATAAATAAGGTGTTCCCCCCCCCATTTGTTTTGTTTTGTTTTTTGGCCAATCTGACAGGATAGCAACAGTTCAGAGCCAGGCCAGTTATCCCCTCAGGCTTAAGACATTTACAAGTGCAAAAGCTAGCAGTCAACTTCTAGTCATTCTGAATATCAAAAGACAAGGCTTCCATGCCTGGCAATTGACTAGCACAGAAATCTGCTCTAGGTGCCAGTTTGGCGACCAACATATCCCTTAACTCTGTTTCCCACAGAAGCCAATTTTCAGTTGAAACATATAAAACCAGTAGACTCCTGCCCAGCTGCTGGCCATGCCTCTCTCTTTGCTAATAGGCCTTACTCAGCTTTGATGCAGATGGCTCCTTTTTCCTGTCCACCCTTCTCTTAGTGACTGTTTCTTAACTTATTTATTCCAACAAGCTTCCTATAGCCTTTAATGCACACTGCATTTTTCTCTCCTGGACCCCCTGTGCATCCCTGGCTAGAAGAAAGCAAGATATATCTTCAAGTAGGTAATTAATAAGTGATTTTTCCCCCTATTTTTTTCTTCTTCCCCATTTCTCCTGCAGATACAGAAGAATGTGTGATGGGAATTGCTCAGAGAGATGGGGGAGAAATGATGCCAAAAAGAAGCTTGAATTTTTGAAGGTGTGGCTCAAATCAGTACATGCCCCTTTGCTGAGGTCAGAAATGACAAGAAGTAGCTGGGGGAACACAGACAGGCTGCACCATGCCAGGATGCATGTTCCTCAGGCACACCTGTGTGCCTGGGGGAAGGAAATTGTTGCACAGGAAATAGAAGTGGCAACAGGGACCCCACCCCCCAATAATGAAGAATTCTTTTGCACTGAAGGAGATTATGAGTTGGGTATGTCTGGCATATATGAAACAAGTGAATGGTGAACAACAACTCACCATGTGCCTTGACATACACGAGGCCCAGGTTCAAATCCCAGCACCATATGGTAATGCCACAGTCCCAAGGAAAGTTCCTGTGCAAATGAGGCCCCACACCTATGGACATCTAATCTTTGACAAAGGGGCCCAGACTATTACATGGGGAAAGCAGAGTCTCTTCAACAAATGGTGTTGGAAACAATGGGTTGAAACATGCAGAAGAATGAAGCTGAATCACTGTATTTCACCAAATACAAAAGTAAATTCCAAGTGGATCAAGGACTTGGATGTTAGACCAGAAACTATCAGATACTTAGAGGAAAATATTGGAAGAACTTTTTTCCGCATAAATTTTAAAGACATTTTCAATGAAACGAATCCAATTACAAGGAAGACTAAGGCAAGTATAAACCTATGGGACTACATCAAATTAAAAAGCTTCTTCACAGCAAAAGAAACCACTACCCAAATCAAGAGACCCCTCACAGAATGGGAGAAGATCTTTACATGCCATACATCAGATAAGAGTTTAATAACCAACATATATAAAGAGCTTGCCAGACTCAACAACAAGACAACAAATAACCCCATCCAAAAATGGGGGGAGGAATTGGACAGAATATTCACCACAGAAGAGATCCAAAAGGCCGAGAAACACATGAAAAAATGCTCCAAGTCTCTGATTGTCAGAGAAATGCAAATCAAGACAACAATGAGATATCACTTCACTCCTGTGAGAATGTCACACATTAGAAAAGGTAACAGCAGCAAATGCTGGAGAGGGTGTGGGGTCAAAGGAACCCTCCTGCACTGCTGGTGGGAATGTCAATTGGTCCAACCTCTGTGGAGAACAGTCTGGAGAACTCTCCGAAGGCTAGAAATGGACCTACCCTATGACCCTGCAATTCCCCTCCTGGGGATATATCCTAAGGAACCCAACACATCCATCCAAAAAGATCTGTGTACACATATGTTCTTGGCAGCACAATTTGTAATAGCCAAAACCTGGAAGCAACCCAGGTGTCCAACAACAGATGAGTGGCTGAGCAAGTTGTGGTATATATACACAATGGAATACTACTCAGCTGTAAAAAATGGTGACTTCACCGTTTTCAGCCGATCTTGGATGGACCTTGAAAAAATCATGTTGAGTGAAATAAGTCAGAAACAGAAGGATGAATATGGGATGATCTCACTCTCAGGCCGAAGTTGAAAAACAAGATTAGAAAAGAAAACACAAGTCGAACCTGAAATGGAATTGGAGTATTACACCAAAGTAAAAGACTCTGGGGTGGGTGGGTGGGTGGGGAGAATACAGGTCCATGAAAAATGATGAATGAAATAGTGGGGGTTGTATTGTTAAATGGGAATCTGGGGAATGTTATGCATGTAAAAAAAAAAAAAAAAAAGAAGTAGAAACGCAAAGCAGAAATTGACTGAGTTTGGAGTATGGCACCAAAGTAAGAAAGCAGAAGTATACTAGAGTTTGCAGTGAGTACCTCCCTAATACTTCCTCTCCACTTTTCCAAGCTTTGGATCCATGATTGCTCAACAATTTGTTTGGCTTTGTATGTTAACTCTCTTTTCAGTCACCAGGTTCCAGGTGTCATCAGGATGCCGGCCAGACTTCCCTGGATTGAAGACACCACCAATGTGTCCTGGAGCTCAGCTTCCCCAGAGACCCATCCTACTAGGGAAAGAGAGAGGCAGACTGGGAGTATGGACCGACCAGTCAACGCCCATGTTCAGCGAGGAAGCAATTACAGAAGCCAGACCTTCTACCTTCTGCAACCCTCAATGACCCTGGGTCCATGCTCCCAGAGGGATAGAGAATGGGAAAGCTATCGGGGGAGGGGGTGGGATATGGAGATTGGGCGGTGGGAATTGTGTGGAGTTGTACCCCTCCTACCCTATGGTTTTGTTAATTAATCCTTTCTTAAATAAAAAAAATATATTAAAAAAGTATAAAAAAAAAAAAAAAGAAAGTTCCTGTGCTATAATGTCCCCCCTCTCTCTAGGTCTATCTAACTCTTTGTCTCTAAGTAATTTTTTAATGAAAATTTGGCCCATGGATAGTGATAACACATGCAAAAGACTACAGTGGCAGAAGGATGGAAGGAAAAACTCATGGGGGTCGGGCAGTAGCACAGTGGGTTAAGCACATGTGGCGTGAAGCACAAGGACCGGCGTGAAGAAGGAGAAAAATCTGTATCTCTTGATTTCAAGAAAGAGTCTAAAGAAGTGTCTGTTGGTCATTTCAGAATTTTGGCAGTATAATGATGAAGTCATTACAAAGAAACATTTGAGTGATTGGTGATGGATGAGTACTATTTATTTATAATCAATTAATACTGGGATTCCAAAATACAGAGGGCCCAGACTTAGTTTGCTCATTGGGATTATAATACTGGTTAATCCAGATGAGAGAGAGAGATTGAGAAGAGAGAGGAGAGAGAGAGAGGAGAGAGGGGAAAAGAGTGAGAGAGAGAGAGAGGAGAGAGAGAGAGAAGAGAGAGGAGAGAGAGATCACAGATAATTCTAAACTGTGGAAAAAACTGGGAAACTAGATTAAATCAGCTAAGTCATGAAGAAAGGCAATGCTGAAGTCTCTGGGAAAATGAGAGAAGAAATTCTCTGTGGAGGAGATGGCACTCAAGATGAACACTAGGGATTGGTATAAATTTGACAGGCATATTTGAAAGTAGCGAGGACACTGTGACATACCATGATGGAAGAAAAGCATCACACAATAATGCCAGTCATCATCAATGCCTCCTCTGCCAGTGGGTTCAATGCACCTCCTTCCTCAGGACCTTGAATTCTGGTTCTTGTCACCTACAGATCAGAAGCTAGAATATAAACCGCACATCTCAAAGCACCCAAGATACCCCCAGTTTATAGCACTTTTCTGGAGTCACTCAGCTCTCCTAGATGTTTTTCCCGTCATTCTCCCATACATCCTTTTTTAAATTAGTGACTTATTAATGATTTACCGATTCTACGGTAATAGTGGTGTAATTATTCTTTTAAGTTTTTTTTTTTTACTATCTTTATATTTATTTGACAGAGACAACCAGAAACCGAGAGTGAGCTGGGAGATCCAAAGGGAGAAAGACAAACACTTGCAACACTGCTTCACCACTTGCAAAGCTTTCCCCTGGCAGGTGGGGTCCAGGGGTTTTCACTTTGTAATATGTGCACTCAACCAAGTACGTCACCACCTGGCCCCGTGGGGTAATTCTATACCACTTCCACCATCAAAATTCTATTCTCCACCCCCTTCCAGTGGTAACAACCATAGTTCTCCCAAGGTTATAGATATAGATTGACCGCATGTGTATATTTTTCCAAGTTCGTGTGTCTTAGTTCTCTATATTCAGAAGTGGTATCATCCCACACTTGTCCTTCATTTCCTTACTTAGTTCACTAAGCATAATCATTGCCAGTTCCACCCATCTAGTCCCCAAAAATGCATTATAGTCTTTTATTGTCCAACGCTTGACGTCTCGTCACCCAATCTGGTCCCCTATGCCTACACTGAACTTCTCTGTTCCAGACTCTTGGAAACAGAGTTGGCAGTCAGCTGAGGTAAAGAACAAACACCTCATCACAGACCCCTGCAAGCGTCACCCGGCTTTGACCTAGCACGTTATGATTGGGCCCTCCTCAATCGCTATCGAACAGGCCATGGCCAGTGCGCCGCTATGTTCCATCGCTGGGGAGCCAGAGATGACCCAATCTGCCCCTGCGGCTACAGACAGACTATGACCCACATAGTCAACGACTGCCGCCTCTCCAGATTCAAAGGAGGTCTCGAAAATTTACATCAGGCTCAACCTGACGCTGTTGACTGGCTATGGAAGAAGGGCAAACGCTAGAAGAAGAATTGAACTTCTGAATAGTACTCCATTGAGTATATGTCACAGGACTTCTTTTTCCTTTTTTTTTTCTGTATTTATAAGACCCAAGTTAATTATTGTTATTCTATTGTTAAAGCCCCCCCCCCCACTGCTAACTCTTAGGTATTCCTCATACAGCGTTTTTCTCCCCTGATATTTTAAACTTTTAATAGAGAAAATGAAAATGCACACACCAGAGAACACACCAGAGAAGCACATGGCCAGTTTGGGCAAAGATGGCTGACCCCATGTGGAAGCGGATGCCCCTTTTATTTATTTCTAAGGTCCCACCTGCACTTTCTTCCCCAGCCACATCTACACCTGTGCTTCCTTTCCTCTTCCTTCACAGGTAGAGGAAACAGGGCCTGACTTCCTCCGGTATTCTCCAAATTCTCTTCCCTCTCAGTGATGGGTCAAAAACAAAGGTTTCTGGTCACAAGCATTCCAGGTTCCTATGGAACTAGAGTTCAGAATCATCTTTCCCTAGTATTTGCCCCTCTGAGAGTACAGACAAAATTCTTTGTGGGGTGAAGAAGGAAGGAGTTCTGACTTCTGTAACTGTTTCTCTACTGAACATTCTTCCATATATCTTTTGTTCCTTTCCTGCTGGTATATCCTAATCTTGTTTCAGAACCTGTATATACATATACATTACATATGAAAAAGTCAGCCCAGAGCAGTGAAATCTTAGTAGTAACAACAACAAATTATTATAGAACTCACATCTATCATGCCAACTATGTAGCATTTAACACAATGTGACTTCTATGAGTTTCCAGTTTTGTTTTATTTTTGTTTGTTTTGTTTTTGTCCATTAAATAGGTGTATGAACTACTTTCTTACAGTATTGCCTTGAGAAGTAGCATTAATAAAACAGTGCATATGAGAGTGGTCAGAATGTGTCTTTCTCATAGAAGACGTGTTACCTTGATCTTTCCTTTTGTGTATGTAGGACTTCTGTCCATCTATTCCTCACCAAACTTTATTCCATCTTGTCAATGACCATTAAGAAAATTTATGACCTCTGAGAAGTGAAGTTACTCTCCCTGAGAGTAACTCTAATCAAAACATACATTCTCCTACAGGATTTTACAGAATTATTTTATTTTATTTTTTAATTTCTTTATTGGGGAATTAATGTTTTACATTCGACAGTAAATAATAGTTTGTATATGCATAACATTTTCCAGTTTTCCATATGACAATAAAACCCCCACTAGGCCCTCTATCATCCTTTTTGGACCTGTATTCTCCCCCTCACCCACCCCAGAGTCTTTTACTTTGGTGTGATACACCAATTCCAGTTTGCAGAATAACTTTATTGCTCTCACCACAAGAACATTTTGTTCCTAACCAATTTGTTTATGCTCTGTATATGTTTGTATTTTTACAGTCACTGCTGTGTTTCTTTTCCCTATTTGTTTATTCTCTAAAAATTAATCTAGCTTAAGTAAATAAGACATGTGCCTGAAACCAGACCTACTTCACTTGGTTTGCAGAGCACAAAATACCACAATGAAAAAATAAAGCACTTAATCAATCTGTGTAGCATTTGCTTGTAGAAAACACTAATTTAATGATATCTGAAGTTCACTATTCATAGAAAAATATAGTTCTGACAGATCTTAATAAGATGGGTTAGAGTTATCATCTGCACATAAACCAGGAAACAAAAATCAAAGATACAGGAAAATTCGCATGAAGCTGCACATCTTACAGTAAAAACACACAAGGACTTTTAGAAGTGTGGTTCTGGAGTCACAGCAGATTCATTCTTGCTCTCCACTGTCAACTAGGAAAAGCAATGAAAATCACATGAAAACTCAAGAAAATATGACCAAGATTTCTTTAGAAACTCACTGGCCCACAGGTGAGTAGACAGGTGTGGCCTGAGGACAGAAAAGGGGTGAAGGAGAGATTTCCAGGACTAAAAACTGGTGCTCAAAGATGACTGGTGTCCATGTTCAGCGGGGAAGCAATTACAGAAGCCAGACCTTCTACCTTCTGCAACCCACAATGACCCTGGGTCCATGCTCCCAGAGGGATAGAGAATGGGAAAGCTATCAGGGGAGGGGATGGGATATGGAGATTGGGTGGTGGTAATTGTATGGAGTTGTAGCCCTCCTACCCTATGGTTTTGTTAATTTATCCTTTCTTAAATAAAAAATAAATTTAAAAAAAATTGGGAGATTAAAGGTAAAGACATACCATTGTCATTCTTCTTCTTCTAGCGTTTGCCCTTCTTCCGTAGCCAGTCAACAGCATCATGAGTTGAAGCAACAAAGAACTGTTAAAAAGAAAAATAAATCACTTAAAAGCTCACCAATTTACAACTGTGACTTAATTGAGTTTCCAATGCTATTGCCCCACAGAGGATGGATGGAACAGCAGCAGGGATGCCTTATGTTAACATCAGGGATACTGACCCAGCCTGATAACTCAAGATAAAATCTCCCCTGCCCACCAAGGTATATAAACAAAGAAACTTAATACCTTAGCCACAGCACCTCCTGCTTGGCATATCAAAGAAGACCACACTAAATGCAGAAACTGAGAAATACAGAGACCTCAATGACAGAAGCGCCATATGACCAGACAGATACAGATCTAGAAAAAATGACAGAGCTAGAGTTCAGGAAACTCCTTATGAAATCAATTCAAGAAACTGAATTTAATATTCAAGAACTCAGGGAAAACTTCAAACAGAACTGTGGGGCCTAGAGGACACTATGAATGCAGTTCAAGTTAAGGTAAGAGGCCTTGGAAGTAGCCTTAATCAGGTGGAGAATATCAATTACAATACTCTGTGAATTTAAAACTCTTGGGAAAAAAAAGGTTTAGGAAAAATGAAGCACTTCCCTAAAAAAAAAAAAATCAGACTCCATCAGAAAGATGAATATCCAAGTTATTGGGATCCCCAAGGAAGAAAGAGGCAGAGAAGAGTAGAGAACATTTTCAAAGAAATTTTAGCAGAAATTTTTCCACACCTTAACAGTGCTCAAAATGTAGAAATCCAAGAAGGTGAACACACACCTAAATTCTTGAATCCAAACCAACATACACCAATATACATCACTGTTAAACTATCCAAAACCAGGAACAAGGAAAAAATATTGCAAGATGCCAGGGGAAGGAAGAAAGACATATACAAAGGCAGAACTATCAGGCTCTCATTAGATTTCTTATCACAACACCTAAAAGCAAGGAGGAGTGGAATGGCATATTCAAAGTATTAAAAGAAGTATTATCAATCACAAATTCTGTATGCTGCTAAATTATCCTTCAAGTATGAGGAAGAGAATGTTTTTCAAACATTCAGAAACTGAAAGAATCTTCCACTATCAAACTTTGTTGCAAGACTTACTGAGAGGAATCCCACATGAAGGGAAGAAGCAAAGGAATTCCAGTTTTTAATGAGATAATCAATATTAGACTAGAACTAGGAACAACAACAGCTATGTCCATAGTTGCATTATTCACAATAGTCAAAGAATGGAAGCAGCCTAAATGCTCATCAACAGAGAACTAGATAAACAAGTTATGGGATATAGATATTCCAGAAAATACTACTCTGCAATCAAAAAGATGATATTCTATACTTTTGGACAAAATGGATGGAACTGGAGTAGATTATGCTTAGTGGCATAAATAAAGAGATGAAAGACAACCACCAGATGGTTTCACTCACATGTGAAAGAATGTTTTCTTAGTAAAAATAGCTCCTAAATATTGACCCCTTTGGGGTCCAGGCAGTGGTGCACCTGGTTAAGCACACATAGTATTAAGTTAAAGGATTCTGCTTCAAGACCCCTGACTCCCCACCTACAGTGGGGACATGTCAGAATCATCTGCAGGTGTCTCTCTTTCTCTCTTCCTTTCTACCTCCTTCACACCTCTCAGTTTCTTTCTATCCTAGCCAATAAAATGGGAAAATGGCCACAAGAAGCAGGGAATTTGTAGTGCCCAGCACTGAGGCCCAGCAGTAATCCTGGGGACCAAAAAAAGAAAAAAAGACTGATCTTCTCTTTGTGCATTCCAGCCCCTTCAGCATGATCCTCATGCTAAGAGATTGTGAGCATTAGGCCAATATTGGCTACAGTCAGAAGGGCCTCCTAAAATCAGCTTTGTCTTTCAAGTGTGGCTCCATTTTATAATAAAAGACCAAAAAAAGATAGTAAACTCAGCTTCTACAGGGACAGCACTTCCAAGAACAACAGACCAATTAGAATGGCTGGCATATCTTTAAACCTACAATTCAGTTTCACTGGAAACTGCCAAACATGAAGTTACTGTGACTGAGAGCAAACACCAGAAACACACTCTGGCATCTTCAACAGAAGTTGATCATTTGCCACCTTTTCTCACCCAATGTCCCATGATCAAAGACAAGGACAATTCAGAGGTAATTCAATGCATAAAAAGCTCGTGAACCTCAGTCAGGTACTTCCATATCCTGTGTTCTCAGCTTATGCCCTAATGATAATTTTATTTTTTTCTGGCATAACAAGTAAAGTCAGTACACACAAAGATAATTTTCAGGTTTTGTGAATAAATATTACCAATATGTATGCTTCTTTTTGCACAGTGTGGAAGTCCTTATAAATCAGATTCCTACATCACTGAAAAACAAGTGTTCAATTGCTAATGGGAAAGCCAGTGCATTCAACCCACATAATAAGAAGCCTTTTGGTAGTGGAACTTGAAGAACTCAAAAGTTTAATTCAAATTTTTGCTTATTTTGACCAGAAATTGGGGTTAACCATTATCACTTCATCCATTGCACTCTCCATGAATTCCAAAGAAAACAAAGCAAAGATTCAGCAGAGAGAAATTTTGTAATCTAGTCTTCTGTGAAAATAAATAAATAAATAAATAACATGGTATCACAATAGGAATGAGCGTTTTTTGTGGGTTTTTTTTTTTTTTTTGAAGATTTTTGATTATTTTGGATCAATGGTCTAAAGTCTTTGCATTCCACAGAAAGACTCTCTTAGACTGTGAAATTGTTTTGATCTGGTATGATAGAATACTATACAGGGAAACCTATCAAAGAACATTATCTGGTTTCCTGGCTTACTTCAAATATGTATATCATTCATTCATTTTACACAGTTAACTTCATTCCCTGAGTTGACTTCTTTTGACTGCTTCAAAATCCAAATAGTTTTCCAGAAGCTCTCCCAATGACATACTCAGAGAATATTTTATTTTGGTTGAGGTTCTCTTTTTTCTCCACTTTACTGGGAAGCTAATGGTTTACAGTATAACTTTTGACACATAGGTACAACCTCTCATTTCCTTCATGAGGGGGAAATGTCACATGGCTCCCTACTTCAGTCTGTCACCCACCAACTTTCTGATTAAATTTAGAAAACTGGGATCTAATTATACTATTGAATGGCACAGAAATCTTTCTGTACCCTACTGAAGGGTCATGGATTTCTTGGCAATCATTCAAGACCCAACAAGGCCAGAGCCCATCTATCTTTCTCTCCTATCTCCTTTAGTTTCTGAAGAGCTGCCTCCAGACAACATAGACTCTTCACAACTTAACACACCCTGCCTGCTTTTATTTTCATGTTTTATTAATTCTTATTTGTCCAGAGTCCCATATAAAATTATAAATCAATAAAACCTAGGCATTATCCTAAGAGATATCACTGGTATTGTCCATGGTGCTCCTATGAGGTGCCAGGGCTCAAATAAAGAATCTTGACATAACTAGAGGTATGCTTGAACAGGCAAACGCTCACAAGGCCCTCACCAGTTACTTCTGATGAGATCCAGAGAATGTCTCTTGAAAATTCTCAGTTATCCCCTACTATCTTCTCCAGGAAGGCCTATTATATCCACTTTTGGATGACCTAAGACAGTGGTTCAAGACTGATAGATCTGTTAAGTGTCATGCCCACTGATAGCATGATGTCTAAGAGCCTCTTGCAACACTCTCCACAGGAACACTGCTTTCCTCAAGAAGCCACTCCAAGTTCTATGCAGAGACCTTAGAAGAGCTTTCTCCCTGTGCTATGTTTTAAACCCCAAAGAAACACCTCTTAAATTGTGTCTCATCACATACCTCCCCAAATAAGCCCCTCATTATCTGCCTAAAACCCACTTTCCATTAAATCCCTTTATATGTGCTTATCATTCCCCTCACCACTCTCCTTTCTGCACATCTCTTCACAAACCCTGATGTTTCTGTGCCCAGTAACTGATCCAAATACCACAATGGCTTTTCAGCACACCATCTAGTCAAAAGAAACACTGAGACCCAAGGATTATCTAAATCCTAAATCCAAGCAGACTGGACTGGATCCTAACACTTATATGGTATGTGCAATTTACATGCCTTTCACATCTATTGTCACACTTGGTCTTCACAGTAATTCTCTGAGAAAGTGATTTCATTCTTTTATTTAGAAGAAAAGCCTAAGACTTAAAGAGTGAAGCAGCTTGCCCAATAATGCCAGCAAATGGAAGAACCAAGGCTGCACCCAGGACTTTTATTCCTTAGTCCAATGTTAGTTCTACTCAAATGCATGCAGAGAGGACAGGGAATCTGGAGTTTGGTGAAAGCCTGAGAACTGAAGCTGCCTTAGGGCTTAAACTGACTTTGGAGGCCTTGAAGACAGCATGACTCTTTAGAGAGGAAAGTTGTAACTCAACCCTTTCCTCCTCCAAGAACAATAAGTGCTCCTGTCTCCACTAGACAAACAGGCATTCAAGGATAGAGACAGGAGAAGCCCAGCCAAGGAAAACCCGCTGTGCATGCGGAAGGAATATGAGGAGAGCACTACCCCCCCTTCCCTCTTTCTGGGAGATCAACCTCAAGGGTCATCTCTCTTCCTAAGTGTAAATGAGAAAAGCCAGAAAGAGTCTCAAATCCAACTGAGCAAAGAAATTTAAAGAAAAGAAAGAACAATGAAAATTGAGAACTGGAACTTTTATAAGTCAAATAAAGTTTTTGGCACTCTATTCACATGAAAGGCTTGTTTTCCATGTTCACTAAAATAGAACATGGCCAAGATAATAAATATAGAGAGAATAAATGCTTTATCTGGATCCTGCAAAATTCTTCCAAACTAAACTCAGCGTTGTGAGGTATAAAGAGCCCTTTGTACATATAAACTCCTGCGGTTTAAAATTATTTCCTGAATTTGGTGGATACTTTGCTCTGGTAGTCACAGAGACAAAACCAAGGTCCTAGAAGCATCCTACAAAAGACAGAAGGGAAAGAGCTTATCAGACTCCTGTGGGACAGTGGGAGCATCAGTAGAGAGCCATCTGGTCTCTTGTATCATAACTCTCTTCTGGAAAGTTCCTTGAACATGTGAACACCACATTCTAAAACAGTCCAAAGTTGACTTTCTGGGGAAAATATGTAATGGAAGAGAGGGTAAGCATATCTTCAGCATGGCCTTTGCCATAGCTGGGAGATTATCACTGAATGTGCTCAGACCTAAGACATCCTAGACTGTAATTCTCCTCTGGGCCCAACTGTCCGAGGGAATGGGTTCTAGAATGGACATTCCATTCACATTTTGTTCACTCTTGTGTATCTTGACTTAGGACGGTTTATGGAAGATTCCAGGTACTCAAAACTAAGTATCTAGTGAATGGGTGAAAGATAAGTAGCGGGAGTCGGGCTGTAGCACAGCGGGTTAAGTGCAGGTGGCGCAAAGCACAAGGACCCCGGCATAAGGATCCCGGTTCGAACCCTGGCTCCCCACCTGCAGGGGAGTCGCTTCACAGGTGGTGAAGCAGGTCTGCAGGTGTCTTTCTCTCCTCCTCCCTGTCTTCCCCTCCTCTCTACATTTCTCTCTGTCCTATCCAACAACAACAATAATAACTACAACAATAAAACAACAAGGGCAACAAAAGGGAATAAATAAATAAAATAAATATTTAAAAAAAAAAGAAAGATAAGTAGCAAATCCACTTCATGCTTTTCTGTCTCATTGACCTCACTTCTCAATAATTCAAGTGGTAGAATCAGTTTAGAATCACATATAGATAATGATCTAGGGGAGATCATTGTATACTTCATTTGATTCATAAAATACAATCAACTTGATACCAATTCAACTTAGAAGAACCAAATTCTCAATGAAAACAAAGTCAAACATACTGGCCAATAAATGCTTTCACTCTGCTGAAGGTCTCAATGTAACCAAGTTGATAGAATCTGCTTCCATAAAGATGTTCTGGGTTCATAAAGAAAGCTTAAAAACAAGGTCTACATTGTCATGCACACAGCCAGGTGTGAATCCTGGCATCATGTGGGAGATGCTGTGGCAATGGAGGAACTCTGGTTTTATGAGGTGCTTCCTTCTCTATGTCTTTCTATCTAAATGGGGGGGAAAAAGTGAGCAACAAAATTGAACATGTGTGAGACCCCAGTCCCACATACTAAAATAATAATAAAAGATGCATTCTAAATGTAATCCTACAACAGTTCACAATTAGACTCATCACCAAAGTAGACTCTAGTTTTTCTGCCCATGATCATTCCTCCAGTTACTGGAGGAATCAAACCAGGTTGGCTAAGCTTGCCTTTGTCTTTTATTCATCCCTGGACATTGGTGATATTTGCCGACCTGGGCTGTCTGTTCTTTTCCACCAACCTAATGCATCCCTAGTAGATATTTGTTTGAAAAAGTATGTTTCACTCTTACTAGCTTTATTTTTTTATTTTGTCTTTGCTATTAATACTTTACTATAAGATTGCAGTATTAAAATGTATAGTTCCACACCATACTCACCACCAAAGTTTCGTATCCCCACCCTTCCACCTCACAAAGATAACTACCAGAGTTCTCATAAATCTTACAGCTTTCTTGTTTCTGTTTTATTTGGATTTTTTTTTTTTGGCAAGTTCATGTAAATCTGATCTCTAGATCCCACATATGAGTAAAACCATCTGGTAGTTTACTTATTTCACTAAGCATAATAAACTCCAGTTCCATCTATCCATTTTGCCCCAAAGGACACAATATTAATTTTTTATCGAAATAGAGTCATATTCCATGACTATATATCCCATAACTTCTTTAGCCAGTCACCAGTTGAGGAGCATCTAGACTGCTTTCACTCTTCAGCTATTGCAGATAATTCAGCTATGAACGTAAGAGTGCATAAGTCCCTTCCAATTAGTGCTTGAGTGTTCACTGGATAAATGCCTAAGAGAGGTAGGTATCTCTAGGTCATAAGGTAGTTCTGCTTTTATTTGTTTAGGACTGCCCATACAGTCTTCCAAAGGGACTGCACCAGTCTGCATTCCTTTAGCAATGGAGCTGGTTCCTTTTCCTCCACAACCTCTCCAACACCTTTCATTTCCTAGTCTGTTGATGTCAGCTATTCTCACAGGTATAAGATAACATCTCAGTGTAGTTTAAATTTTCATTTCTCTAATGATAAGTGGAGCATTTCTTCATGTGTCTATGGGCCATGTGTATCTCTACGTTAGAAAACTGTCTGTTTAGTTCTTTTGTCCACATTTTTATTAGGTTATTTTTTACTTGTTTTCCTACTACCTTTATAATAGATCTTCTGAATATTCCTATATAGAAGGTCTCTTTGACTTATTCCCCCTGAACAGAGCAAGTATATTCAGTTACACTTCTGCTTATGCTGTTCTCCTGTCACAGTTTTCCTCTCTTGCTGTTAACATCATATATAAGAAGTGATAGAAAAAGGACCTTAACCGTATGATCTTGGAAAGGTTATTCATCTGTGCTAAGCATATAATATTTCTTTGGGTGCAAAAATTAAAATAGTAGAAGTGAGAATACAGACATCTATCATAGGGATACCCACTTGTCAACAACTGTGCTGTAAATCATTAACTCCCTCCAACAAAAATGTAAAAAAAAAAAAAACATGATAATAATAATGTTGATAAAATATATCCCAGGATACTTGTGGGGATTCAATGAAGGCTTGTAAATTCTGATTGGTGCTTGGTGGCTAATATGATACATAAATTCTTCATTCTCTCTCCCTGTTTCTCTCTCTCTCTCTCTCTCTGAGCCTCTGCTCTACTATAAAAGGAAGATACTAATAACATCAGCCTTGAAGAATTTCATGGTGATTAGATGAGATGAAATAGAAAGTAATTAGCACATTTTCTTCTCAACCCTATTCACAAGGGTCCTCTCTCTCTCTCTCTCTCTTTTCTCTTTCTCCCCCTCTCACCTCTCTCCCTTCATCTGATCATCCCCACTGCCTGAGCCACTCCATTGTAATTTATCCTAATCTATCAATATCAAGCATGGGTATTGCCATGCTTGGGGTCTGTTTTTGTCTTTCTCATCTATTCTTTCCTGTCTGATTGTAATCTCCTGAGAATTAAACTCTGTCCCCCTGCAACATTCTTTGGAGTCTAACCCACATTTGATAAAGCGATGACCACTGAACTTAGCTATTGTTTTGTGTGGTGGTGATGGCAGTGAGGGCAAAATCTCAGAGAAGTGGTGAGCAGCAGTTCTGGCTAAACGTCCTTCTATCTCAGAGGTGGAAGGGACCCATCAGAGATTTTTTTTTTTTGGTCTCACTCATGAAGTGAGAATCATTTCATCAGATACTACTGAGATATGAGATCAGCATAAATAAGGGAAGAATCTTTCTATTGTTCTGCTCTCCCTTCAGTGCAAACCAAACATATATAATATATTATGCATATAAAGCATATCTTCAAGAATCCATTTCTTCTTCCCTGGAGAAGACAAATGCAGGGGAAGGTGTTGGCCTTAAGAACACAGAGATAATTCTTTTCCCTGGAGAATAGATTTCTCAGTGAGAGACCTCTGGTCCGAAAACTAAAGAATTCCTTTAACAATACCCTAGAGACTCAGATACTTAGGATAATAGTTATCCGGGTCACCAAAAGCTGTCATTTTAGTATTCACAGGCTATCTCCATTGCACTATTTTGATATTTCTCCAGTACTTTTTTTTTTTTTTTTGCTCAATCTGTTACCATGGGCTCCTTAAGTTAATAGTGGATATTGCCAACCTAGCAACATAAAACTTAACTATATGTAGTAGAGAACCAAAGTAAAAACCCTGGGTGGAGGGAGGGTGAGGGTGGATGTTCAGCTTCATGGGGGGGGGGGGGAATGGGACACATATGAAGCAAGCAGTGATAATCTCTAACAACTCTACCCTCAACATTCTGCACAGGATTTTCTTGTCTATGAACTAAGGTCTCTTTGCCAAATGCCTCAGAATTTCAATTAAGTAATACTCCTCCACCTCCCAATTCTTCACATTGATGAGAACCAGTTAAATGTCAGAGTAGTAAACTCTAATGTCCATACCCAGCTCTCCCCATCACTCATCTTCACTCTTCCTACATAGGGAATTGAAAACTTTGAGAAAACATAATTGTCCCATGAGCACAGTATACACATACACCCATGAGGACACATTATAAGTCAATTACTTCAATCTCAGCATGTGCTCTTTTCTCAATTAAAGATGAAAGAAGGGGGGTTGGGCAGTAGCCAGCAGGTTAAGCGCACATGGTGCAAAGTGCAAGGACAGGCATAAGGATCCCAGTTCGAGCCCCTGGCCCCCCACTGGCAGGGGAGTTGCTTCACAGCTGGTGAAGCAGGTCTGCAGGTGTCTGTCTTTGTCTCCCCCTCACTGTCTTCCCCTCCTCTCTCTATTTCTCTCTGTCCTATTCAACAATGAATGACATCAACAATAACAATAATAACCACAAGGCTACAACAACAAGGGCAACAAAAGGGGGGGGGGGAATGGCCTCCAGGAGCAGTGGATTCGTGGTGCAGGCAGTGAGCCCCAGCAATAACCCTGGAGGCAAAAAAGAAAGAAAAACAAAAAGATGAGAGAAGTCCCACCCATCAAGATGCCTATGTGAATAGATCCTATCTATTAATAGTCCAAGACTAATAAGCATAAAGGGAAAGCTTCAGCAAGCATGAAACCCAGGTTTTACTCTTATAAATAAGCGTGGAACAGTACGTCTCTGTTGCTTCTTCCTCTTCACCTTCCTCATCTATTGAGTGCAAAGAGAAATATTTTGCTTATCTGACTGAAAGAACTAAACCAAGTGATTTTTTTGGGGGGAGGCACCACCTTCTAGTTCTAGAGTCTCCACAAAGATGTGGGACAAACTTTTAGAGAGATTTTTAGACAGGCGCTCTAAAACAATAGTTCTCAACAGTGGAAAGAGGTGGAATTGTGGGCTCCAGTAGATATTTGCCAATGTCTCAAGATGTTTTTGCTTTCCATATGGAGGGAAAGAAGAACAGACAGAACATTACTGATATCTAGTGGGCAGATATGTGGTCAAACAGCCCACAGTCTGCAGTCCAGCCCCCTCCACAGAGAGTTATCAGCCCAAAATGTCACTGGGGTTGAGGTGGAGTAGTGTGAAATAATCAAACTAGGATTTTGGAGGGAAATGGTAAAGTGAGTTCAAGAGACCCAATATTCTTCTGCCTTGAAATGAGCTGAACTAATAGAAGAATATGAACCTGGAGGTGGATGGAGGGGTCAACCTTGAAACTCAAACCACAGGAGAGGATCCTTTACATACATGAAGTCAGAGTTTCCGTTAATGGGTAAATGAACCTAGACCAAAGGGAAATACTAACTGTTGAATCACAGTTCTCCTTCCCTAGGAAGTTATGTTAATGCCTGGAAAGGAAGAAAAAACAGGACCATGGGGTGGGGGGAATGATTAAATACACACAGATATAGATAGTTGTAGAAATAGAAGTTAACCCTTGGGAGAACTACTGTAGCTTCCGATGGAGGGAATGGGATTACAGAACTCTGGTCATAGGAACAGTGCAGAATGATATCCCTGATAGCTAATAATTTTTTTTACATCAACATTAAGTCACTAATAAAATTAAGCTAAATTTAAAAAGAGAGAGAATTGAAGCACATCAACTTGCAAATAAAAGAAGCAACCCTTCTGTAAGACCTTGTAGTAAATATGGTGATTGTCATTAGGGGAGATGAGAACCACAGAACTTGGGTGGTGGGAATGGTGTGGAACTAGTACCCTAGTATCTTATAATCTTGTAAATCATTATCAAATCACTAATGATTTGTATATTATTTATTTGTTTGTTTATTGTTGGATGGAGACAGAGAGAAATTAAGAAGGATGGGGAGGTAGGGAGGGGGAGAGAGAGACACTGGCAGCCCTCATGAAGCTTCACTCCTGCAGGTGAGGACTGGGGACTTGAACCTGAGTCCCTGTTCACTGTGATGTGAGCACTTAACCAGGTGTGTTACCGCCTGGCCCCAATCACTAATAATTTTTAATGAAATTACGAATAGCAATAATAAAAAGGAAATTACATCACTGCATCTTATGTAAGTAAAAAAAAACTCCTGGATTAGCAAAATAACACACCAGTTAGTGCCCATCTTGCTGTAGCTGATGAAGGGTATTTCAATTAGCTAAGCCCTGAAGTCCAAGAGCAAATAGAGTCACATCAAACTAAAGGTCTTCAAGTGGAAACAAGAAACAGAAATGTGGATGAAGACCCTCCTCCCATGCAGTGAGATTCAGTCTTTCAATTCTCTTTTCAGCAGAGCCAGCTGTGACACTCTGGTCAGCTGCCCTCACTAGGCAACTAGGTGTTACCTAAACTCATTAGTTCAGGTGAACACTGATTGCAAAGAAATGGCAGTGGGTGTGGCAACTTGTCCATCACAGAGAGTAAACTTCACAGAGATTAATTTCCCTCCCTGTGAGTCTCCCCAGCCCACCAGGTCTCTAAAGCATCATCTAAAAGTATCAGCCCCCCCCCCCAAAGTTAACATCTGAGAAGAACTAGTTAATGCACACACAAACACAGCCACAATTTCTCAAGTCACTTCCATGCTGGAATAGTGAACTTCTTGTTCAAAACTCAGTAAATAAAAAGCAAAACAAAACAAATTAACTACAACAAAAAAAGAAACCCTAAGAACCTTTGTATAAAAGTGCTCTACAGTATGAAAGAAAGAAATTGACATAGAAGTGTTTAAAACGTTATCTGAGATGAACTGGAGGTGATTATGCATAAGGAAATAATAAAGAGATGAGAGACTACTACTAGATAGTTTCACTCATGTGAAATTTAGAGAACTGATATATATTGCAAAACAAACAAAACAGAAGCAAAATGTCGCTAAGACTTTGTGGGAGCTAGGGAGGTTATCACTGGGAGGTGATGGAGTGAGGACATAGAACTTTGGTGGTGATTTTGTATGGTGGGGAGTTATACCATGTAGTCTTACCATCTTGTAAACCATTATTAACTACAAATAACAAATGGCATAGAAAAAAATATTTGAAAGAAAAAAACAATCATGTGCACTCTGGGAACTAATCAGTGGAACTGGCTGCACTTACGTTTAGTGAAGTAAATAAGAAGAACAACTATCAGATGGTCCATTCATACATAGAATATAGAGAATTGAAACACATGTACTTGCAAAGAAAAAAAAACATAGCCTACTTGTCTTGAAGACTTTGGGAGAACAATGGTGATTATCTTCGGAGGTTGGGGGCACAGAAATTTGGTGGTAGGTGTGTATGAAGTTATATATTTATTTTATTGTCTTAGAATGACTACTAAATCACTAATTAAAATTTTAAACTATCTGAGAGAAAGATATGTTTGCTATTTTAAAAGAGTCCAAGAGCTGACTCTCTCAGTGCTGAGAATGCCTTACAGCTTGAAAAGCCCTGGGTCCAAGACCTGCCACCATACATGAATAGCTCATGGTTTGCATGAGGGGAGTTCCATGATTGGTGGATCAGTGTTGTGGTAACCTTCTTCTCTGTGTCTCCCTATCTTCTTTCTCACTCTTCTCTCTCAAGAAAAATAAATAATAGAGTCTGGGACAGAACCCAACCAACGTGCCTTGAAGCTCTGCTTCCCCAGAGCCCTTCCCCACTAGGGAAAGAGAGAGGCAGGCTGGGAGTATGGATCGACCTGTCAACACCCATGTTCAGCGGGGAAGCAATTACAGAAGCCAGACCTTCCACCTTCTGCATCCCACAATGACCTTGGGTCCATACTCCCAGAGGGTTAAAGAATAGGAAAGCTATCAGGGGAGGGGATGGGATATGGAAGCCTGGTGCTGGGAATTGTGCGAAGTTGTACCCCTCTTATCCTATGGTTTTGTCAATGTTTCCTTTTTATAAATAAAAAATTTAAAAAACAAAGAAAAGAAAAAAATAATCTGGGCCAGGAAGTCAGAGATATCATGCAGTTATGTGAGGACCTGGGTTCATTCCTCAGAGCAATGTGAAAAATATATATATATATATGCACATATTTTAAATGCTTTGTTTCTTTACCAAATTTTGACTTTAAAATAGAGCCCTGTAAAGTAATTGTGTTATCTTTGCAGCTACAGTATAATTTAAATCAATCTGTAAAAACAGAAATGTGAAAGAAAATGATTAAGAATTAAAAAATAATAATAAATCACATGTGGAGGAAGGTAAGTACAAGAATTTCACCTGAAAGCAGAGTGAAATGGCAAAAGAGAAATATATTGAAGGGGAAACAATGATTTATGACAAAAGCACCCCAAAATGTGAACTGCTAGTGTTTGTTCAAAAGCTACCAGAACAAGTAACTTAGAAGTACATGTTTTTCTTTTTTATATGTTTATTTATTTGTTTTCCCTTTTGTTGCCCTTGTTTTTTTTTATTGTTTAAGTTATTATGCGCCAGTCCTGTATATGTTTTTCTTGACTTACAATGGGACTATGTCTCAACAAACCCATCATGAATTGAAAACAGCACAAGTCCAGAGTCGAGTGCACAGCGGGTTAAGTGCCAGTGGCACGAAGCACAAGGACTGGTGAAAGGATCCCAGATCGAGCCCCCGCCTCCTCACCTGCACAGGAGTCACTTCACAGGTGGTGAAGCATGTCTGCAGGTGACTATCTTTCTCTCCCCCTCTCTGGAGATTTCTCTCTGTCCTATGTAACAAGATGACATCAATAACAACAACAATAATAGCCACAACAATTTAAAAAGGGGGGCAACAAAGGGAAATTAAATAAATATTTTAAAAAATTAAAAAGGAAAAGAAAACAGCAGAAATCAAAAAATGCGTTTAATTCACCACCTTAAATGGGCTATATTTTAAATGGAAAACAGAGTGTGCCAAGGACCAGAGATGATCTTTAAGTAGATGTAGCCTGTATATGAGAGGTCCTTGGTTCAATCCCCAGCATTACATGAGAACAACAAAGACAAAACAAGTGGAACTCCATGGATGGTGAAGTGTTTTGTGTGCTCTTTCCCTCCCCTCCCCCACCCTCTCATATAAATAATTGAATCAGGAGGTTGCACAAGTAAAGCACATACCACATGTGAGTGAAATCCAGGTTCTTTCCCCAGCACTGAATAATAAAAGTCCCAATTCAAAATTCAAAGTAGTTTTGCTAAGTACATATTGCTTTTGTACCAGTGTAACGTTGGGAAATCTTAACTCAAACTACCCTACACCAGAGACTACCTACACTATTATAAAAATTATGTCAAAGAACATTTTTCCAGGAACTGAATAAAAGTTGCCTCTGTCAAAAGAATATAAGTAAGAGCAGTAAGAGATGTCTAGAGTCAGGTCAGAAAAACACCATTCGTTCTCTGCCTTGTTCCATTCAGAGGTCCTCTCTTAGAAAGCAGCCACCAACTGAGGAGAAGGGTGAGCAGGCTTCAGGCAAGGCGGTGTGTAGGTGTTCTGGTTGTTAGCCCTAACTAATGCCTCAGTCACGAGCAGCGTCAAATGCCAAACACGTGAATGAGTCTTCAGATAATTCCAGCCGCAGTCAGCAAGTCACCTCCCACTTTCAAGTATCCCCAAATGACACTACAGCTCGAGAAGGCTGTCTCCAGCATGCACTGACCAAAATACAGCTTCATAAGTCAACTAAATGACTGACGATTGCTGTTTTAAACTGCTCTGTTTGTGGGCTGTGTGACACTGCTGTTGATAAGTCAACCCAACCAGAAGCTTACCAATAAAAAGGAGATAATACAGATTATTATGCCGAGTTTGTGCACAGTGACTTGCTGAAGCTGCTTCAGAATGAAGATGAGTAATGTGAGGGAGCAAAGGGGGTAATTTGGGGCTTCAGATTCATGAAGGAGGCCTCTGTTGAGTCCTCAAAGCATGAAGTCTCCATAACATTTTTCCAAAACACCAATGTGGTTATATCTAAGAGATGGTAATAATCTAGGGGTTGAATTATCTTTGGACAAGTTTCCTAGACACACACACACCACTGCAAAGTTCTTTATGTGCCCAACAAAGACCTTTTCAAATATTTACAGCTGTGCTTGAAGAGTTCTTTAAAAAAAAATCTTTCTATGTGTATTTATTTTAATGACAAAGTTATAGACAGAGTGAGGAAGAGAGAGAGAGAGAGAACTAGAATACTGCTCAGCTCTGGCTTATGGTGATTTTATGGTGATGCTGGGGGTTAAACTTGAGAGCTCAGAGTCTCAGGCATGAAAGTCTTTTTTTTTTTTTTTTTGCATAGCCATTATGCTGTCTCCTAGTCTTGTAGTGGCTTATTTTCACTAAATCAACAACATGTGCTAATCTAACTCTGTAGCCTTTATAGATTTTTCTTTCCAGAGGCACATACTTTTGCTTTCATGACTTCCTTTTTCCACCACTACCTCATTCTACTTCAGCATCGATTGCACAGGTGGTGGTGCACCCAGTTGAGTGCACGTAACACTATGAGCAAGAATACACTCAAGGACCCGGGTTCGAGCCCCCACTCCCCACCTGCTTCACAAGCAGTGAAGCAGAACTGCAGGTGTTTATCTTTCTCCCTCTCTCTATCTCCCACTCCCCTCCCAATTTCTCTGTGTCCTATTGAAAGGGAAAAAAAAAAAAGCCACCAGAAGTAGTGGTGGATTCATAGTGCTGGCACCAAGCCCCAGCAACTGGAGGGGGGAAAAATTCCATGGGTGGGGTAGATAGCATAATGTTTTGGCAAAGAGACTTTCATGCCTGAGGCTCCAAAGTCCCACATTCAATCCCCTGTATGACCATAAGCCAGAGCTGATCAGTGCTCTGGTTAAAAAAAAAAAAAAAAAAATTCCTCTTACTGCTTCACACCACTGATAGCTGGCAAGCCCTCCATGTCCAGAGTCCATTCTACCTGCTTGAAGAGTTTTCAATCAAAAAACCCAGGAGTCACTTCAGTGGGCTAACCAGGGAGGGTTGTCTACAGTATTTTGGGGCCAGCTTTGAACTGTAGTAACGTGCAACCCCAAAGTCTTAGGGGAGGAAAAGGGAAATATCTCATTCTTGGGACCCGGATGTTCTATTCTGACAATGATGACACTTTCCTTATGTCTTTCCTACTTGAACAGGTGACTCCCCATCTGCCTGGGATTCTCTTCACCAGTGGGACCTGGAGCAGCCTTCCGGTATCCGATGAGAAATACTTGAGAAGCAGTTCCATGAGCAATCCATAGAGCTGACCTATCCCCAATATATATAAAATAGCTACTTAAGACACACACAGAGCAGCAATGCGATGGGAATGTGATGGGGGGGGGGGGCACAGAGAACCATTTTGGTTTATTTGTGTTGTTATTGTAAATTCTGAGGAAAGTGACAGTAGGTCTCAAAAGTAACCAACTACGAGTTAGTTCCTAACTACAGAACAGACTTCCATCTGAGTGATGAATATTGGTGAGTCAACTGGAAGTGTGCAGTCAAGGAAGGGTAGTCAATTTATTGAGCCATCAGTTCCCCACCAAACATGTTACATGAATGTTCTCATTTGGTCCTTAGATTGACCTGGAAACATTTGCAAATTATCACCTGGTAGATAGACAGGGAAATGGAATCAGAAAGGAAAAGCAACTTAATTCATGTGAGGAAACCAATTTAATCAGATCTAACTTTATTTTTTTTCTTTTTTTTAATTTCTTTATTGGGGGGATTAATGTTTTACATTTGACAGTAAATACAATAGTTTGCCATAATATTTATCAGTTTCCACATAACAATGCAACTTCCACTAGGTCCTCTGTCACCCTTTTTGAACTTATACTCTCCCCCACCACCCACCCCAGAGTCTTTTACTTTGGTGCAATATGCCAATTCCAGTTCAGGTTCTACTTGTGTTTTCTCTTCTGACCCCATATTCCAGATCTAACTTTAAAACTTTAACTCTGTCTTTATAATTCAACCTCCAAGGTATATTTATTTATTTATTTATTTATTTAAGAAAGTATTAATTAACAAAACCATAGGGTAGGAGAGGTACAATTCCATACAATTCCCACCACCCATTCTCCATATCCCACCCCCTCCCCTGATAGCTTTCCCATTCTCTATCCCTCTGGGAGCATGGACCCAGGGTCATTGTGGGTTGCAGAACGTAGAAGGTCTGGCTTCTGTAATTGCTTCCCCGCTAAACATGGGCATTGACTGGTCGGTCCATACTCCCAGTCTGCCTCTCTCTTTCCCTAGTAGGGTGGGTCTCTGGGGAAGCAGAGCTCCAGGACACATTGGTGGGGTCTTCAGTCCAGGGAAGCCTGGCCGGCATCCTGATGACATCTGGAACCTGGTGACTGAAAAGAGAGTTAACATACAAAGTCAAACAAATTGTTGAGCAATCATGGACGCAAAGTTTGGAATAGTGGAGAGGAAGTGTTAGGGGGATACTCACTGCAAACTCTAGTGTACTTCTGCTTTCAGGTATATATTTTGCAGTAGTTTACGGATACGTGTGAACATATGCTCTCTCTCACAGAAACTGGTGTATATCTAGGTTTTGGGACTTTGTTAGAAAGTGAATCACCTGAGATGGAATTAGAGTATACTATGAAAGGAAAGGTCTCACCCGAGTAATGAAGCTGAAGGGTTGTCATTCCACACGTGAAGTCTCTGGACACAGTCTGAAGTGAAGCATGTTGAGGTGGCAATCGTTGTGTTAGTTAGGTTGTGATTGGCAGATGCAATATTATTTGATATGGATTGGGAGAGGCATATGGGAAAGTGGGCCCTATCCAATGGTTCCAGGACTGGGGGAAGTAGAGGCTCTATAGTGGAGATGGGAGGTTCCTGCTGTCTTAGGCTTCAAAAAGACAATCGATAGTTAATGTTATCATCACATTATTTGGTAATTGGGTTAACTTTGAAAAGTCCTTTTGTTAGGGTTTGCTGTACAGTACCCAGTATCTTATATATAGCTGTGCTATTGGTTGCTTCTGATCTACTTGGTCTAGGCTTTTGAGAGAGTCTGCATATCAATTACACTGTATATATTGAGAAAAGATTCAGTTTGTGTTTTGAAAAACTTCAAGATATACAATTAATTTTCCCCCTCTCGTATTAATTAACTAGTGATGTATATGACTACATTTTACTAGGAGTGTACATAAACACCATTCCCACCACCAAAAGACTGTGATCCATCCCTCCCACCCACTCCCACCCCCCACTGGCCCAGGAAGCTGCATGTCTACCCTTTACCTCGGGGTTATTACTTTGGTGCCCTACTTACAATTTGGTCAGGTCCTGCTTTTAGTTTCCCTTTCAGATCTTCTTCCTCAACTTCTGTTGATGAGTGGGATCATCCCATACTCATCTTTATCTTTCTGATTTAGCTCACTTAACATAATACCTTCTAGCTCCGTCCAAGATGGGTCAGAGAAGGCGGGTTCATTGTTCTTGATAGCTGCATAGTATTCCATTGTGTATATATACCACAGCTTTCTCAGCCACTCATCTGGTGTTGGGCACCTGGGTTGCTTCTAGGTTTTAGCTATTATGAATTGTGCTGCTATGAACATAGGAGTACACACCTCTTTTTGGTTGGGTGTTATGGAGTCCTTGGGGTATAACCCCAGGAGAGGAATTACTGGATCATATGGAAGGTCCATGTCTAGCCTTCTGAGAGTTTTACAGACTGCTCTCCACAGTGGCTATACCAATTTACATTCACACCAGCAATATAAAAGTGTTCCTCTGTCCCCACAACCTCTCCAGCATTTGTTGCTGCTGTCCTTTTTGATGTATGCCATTCTTACAGGAGTGAGATGGTATCTTAGTGTTGTCTTAATTTGCATTTCTCTGACAATCAGTGACCTAGAGCAGTTTTTCATATGTTTGTTAGCCTTTTGGATCTCCTCTGTAGTGAATGTTTTGTTCATATCCTCTGCCCATTTTTGGATGGGGTCATTTGCTTTTTTGGTGCTAAGTTTGCTGAGCTCATTATATATTTTGGTGATTAGTTTCTTGTCTGATGTATGGCATGTGAAGATCTTCTCCCGTTCTGTGAGGGGTCTCTTTGTTTGTTTAATAGTTTTTTTGGATGTGCAGAAGCTTTTCAATTTGATGTAGTCCCATTGGTTTGTTTCTGCTTTAGTCTTCCTTGCAGTTGGATTTGATTCATCAAAGATGTCCTTGAGGTATAGGTGGGAAAGTGTTTTACCAATGTTTTCCTCTAAGTATTTGATTGTTTCTGGTCTGACATCTAGGTCTTTGATCCATTTGGAGTTGATTTTTGTTTCTGGTGAGATAAAGTGGTTCAATTTCATTCTTCTGCATGTTACAACCCAGTTTTCCCAGCACCATTTATTGAAGAGAGCCTCCTTCTTCCATTTAATCCTTTGGGCCCCCTTATCAAAGATTAGATTCCGTAGGTGTGGGCCAAGGTATCTTTCAAGAAAAATATTATGTGAGAACTTAAACAGCACATATACATACACTATTCATGTTTATTAATATTTAAAATTATTTCTCAGTTTTTTCCCTGGAGGATGTAAATAAATAACTTCATTGTTTTGTGAGGGATAAATAACATACAGAAATAGCATACAATCTCAACGAATAGGAAAGAAACATTTTGAATGCGTGTAACCAGGCACACACATATACACCCACACACCCTAGCTATGAAGTATCTACATTCTAAAAGAATTTCCTGGCTTCTCTCTCCACAGCAAGATTAAATAGGTAAGAAAGCCCATTTCTGAAGGCAAAATGAAAAATGAAAAAAAAAGGAACTCTATGATGGTAATGTGAGTGATCCCTAGGCTTCAAAGTCTCTCTCTGTTGCTGTAGCTACAGGTCATTTACACTAAACAGAAAAGATGATCTTTGAATATTTTATCAGTTCTAAAAGAGGGCATTACCCTAGGGGGGGGAAGAAAAAAAAAAGATGGAAGCATCTTATCAGAGTTCTGTGGTTACATTTGTATACTGAGTCCATTCCAGAAGTCAAAGCATTGCAAGAGTAAGGAGGTGCGATGCAAAGGAGGAAACAGTAATGTTGGAACAAGTTGAAAACAAACTCTCCCAACACTTTGTGCTTGTTGTTAATAAATGCTTCTCTATGATGTTATTGTCTGTCCAAAAAAAAATGATGATTTTACTTGCACAAAGGAGATATAAATTGTTAGCGTTTTACTCTCTTTCTACAAAGTGACACTTAGGACCCATAGAAACACACATGAAGTTTGAGGCCGTGCTTCGCTGGGCCTTCTACATCACCAAGAGAGAAGCTGTTTTGCAGAAATTCAGTCCTGTGGCTTCAGCCTTTCCAAGTGCTGCAGAATACTACACACACACACACACACACACACACACACACACACACACACACACACACCTGCTCATAAGGCTGTATTTCCTTTAAAAGAAATCGAGTTTTTTCATCTACTTCGAAGATATTGTACATTGGTATTCCTGTGTAACCATTAACTTATGACCTGTTAGTATACTTTCCTGAGAAATTATTTTGAGAAGAGAGAATGGGTACAGGAAAAAAATGGAAAGAAACAGCTTAAAATTAATTTCTTCACTTTCTCAGAGTTTTGGTACTAAGCTAGCTGAACATGTTTTTGACCAGAGCACTGCTCAGCTTTGGCTTATGGTAGTGCTAGGAATTGAACCTGGGAACTTTGATGCCCCAGACATGAAAATCTTTTTACATAGTCATTATGCTATTTCCCCAGCTACATTTTTTTATACACAACACAACTCATCTGGAAGAAAGTTTAAATGACGTAAGAAAGAGACCAAAGGTGTCTTTATGGTGATGCACCTGGTTAAGCACACACATTACTACAAACCCAGATTCATAGTGAACCAAGAACCAAGGTTTAAGGGCCTGGGCCCCACCTGCAGGGTGGAAACTTCATGAGTGGTGAAGCAAGTACTTCATGTGTCTCTCTGTCTCTCTCCCTCTATCTCTCCATCCTCTCTTAATTTTTGTCTGTCCTAT
Organism: Erinaceus europaeus; assembly: GCF_950295315.1. Lineage (NCBI taxonomy): Eukaryota > Metazoa > Chordata > Mammalia > Eulipotyphla > Erinaceidae > Erinaceus > Erinaceus europaeus. Next base: position 54,225,581 of record NC_080166.1, read on the forward strand.
CAAATAAGAATGCCCGCCAGGAGCAATGGATTCTTTGTGCAGGCACCAAGTCCCAGCATTATCTCTGGTGGCAATAAAATAAAATAAAATAAGATTAAATTAATAAAATTAAATAAAAAGTGACCAAAAGCTTCTGTGCATCAAAGGGAATATGGACAAGGACAAACATGCAGCCTAGAAATTAGGGGATCATATCTGCTTAGCACATATTTGACAAGGGATTGCTAGAAAAGTATATAAATAAAACATACAACTTCACACCAACGAAAAAAGCAAACCCAGTTAAAAATGAGCAAAAGTAGACATGAGTAGACAGTTCTCTAAAAGAGACATGCAGATAGCCCACATATGAAAAAGACAAATGGTGGTATAGAAGGTAACGTAGTAGATTAAGTGTCGGACTCTCAAGCACGAGGTCCTGAGTTTAATCCCCAGCAGCACATGTGCCAGAGTGATGTCTGGTTCTTTCTCTCTCTCCTTCTTATCTTTCTCATTTATAAATAAATAAAATATTTTTAAAGAGAAAAAGACAAAAGAAACCTTCCACACCACTTATCGTTAGAGAAATATACATTAAAACCACAGTGAGATATCACCTCACACCTGTGAGAATAGCCTACATATACGACAACCATTCTGCAACTTAAAAATATGATATTGTGTCTTTGGGACAAAGTGAATGGAACAAGAGATGATCATTCTTAGCAAAATAAGAAAAGAGATGAAGGACAACCTTACCCAATGGTTTCACTTAATGGGGCATTTAGATAACTGAAGCATATCAAGTTGAAAATAAGCAAAAATAAATAAACAAATAAATAAATATGAAAAGAAAAGAAAAAAAAGAAAAGCCCTGAAATAAACAATCTATCTCTCAGACTTTGTGAAAACTTTGTGGTAGGAGCCAGGTGGTGGTGCACCTGCTTAAGTGCACACATTACAATGTACAAGGACTCAGGTTTGAGACCCTGGTCCCCAACTGCAGAGGGAGAGCTTCATGAGTGATGAAGAAGGGCTGCAGGTGTCTCTCTGTCTCTGTCCCTCTCTACCTTCCCTCCCCTCTCAATTTCTTTCTGTCTCTATCCAATAATAAATAAATAAATAATTGTTAAAAAAGAACTATGGTGGTTATCATCAGAAGAGTGGGGGCACAGAACTTTGGTGCCCCCACCATGTCCTGTAATCTTCAAATCTTGTAAATTGTTAATACTTACAAATATAAAAATGCTTTGAGAAAAATTATTATAAAGAAAGAAAGAAGCCAAAACCATGGTGGGGATATTTTCAAAATATACAAAGCAAAAGGGAGGGAGAGATGGGTGGGAGAAGAAGCATGAGAGAAAAGGCATCTGTCAGTTGGAAAAAGAGAATTTCTGGGAAGCAAGAGAGAATTGATAGGACTCTCTATCTCTCTGCTCCACAGTTATTTGGAACTTAGACCGCATCACAGCAGGGAGGAGATTTTCAAAGGTTGAACTTGCAGGCAAGGTTACACAGACTTTCAGCAGTAGAGCTGGGCGGGGGGAGAACTGAACACAAGACAATGGCAAAGGAAGCACTTCATGTCAGTAATATTGAGAAAGAAAACTGGTTGCTTGTCAATAAATAGGATCTGAGCTCTGCTACATCAGTCACCACGTCTGACAGATGATGCGAAGAGGAGAAAGATTCCCCAGATGGTGTTGCCAGTACCTTTCTAAAAGTATTTCCCTGCTGTTCCTAACCCAAGTAAGGTGGTTAATTAAAATAATATAAACATAAACACAAACACAAACACAAACATAAACATAAACAAATATAAATATAAATGGGGGAGTTGGGTGGTAACACAGTGGGTTAAGCACAAGTAGCGCAAAGCGCAAGGACCTGCATAAGGATCCCGGTTCAAGCACCCGGCTCCCCACCTGCAAGGGAGTCACTTCACAAGTGGTGAAGCAGGTTTGCAGGTGTCTATCTTTCTCTCCCTGCTGGGAAATTGTGCAGATGCAGTCACATCTGCCATGTTGTGCCCTCAGGGCACTGTCAATTCCCCACAATAGTTGGAGTGCTTTGGTTACTCCTCCTCCTTCCCACAAGAGTTATTATCCTACCCTGGAGTGCTATGGTTACTCCTCCCCCTTCCAATTCTCACGAGAGTTATTATCCTACCCTGGAGTGCTATGATTACTCCTCCCCCTTCCCATTCTTGTGAGAGCTATTCCCATAAAAGCCCTCCTTCTTCCGCCCCTCTCTCTCTTGCTGGCCCTTCACTTCGGTAGTTAGACGCAGGGAAGGTTGCTGCATGAGGTGGCCATTTTTGCTACCTCCACGTGCCCCAAGCTGCTTCTCTCTCACCCAACTCTGAGGTGACAGCACAAATAAAGATTTGTGTTCCCTCTTCGCTCCAGATCTCCTCTCTGTCTTCTCCACGGCGCAGTTCGACATCTCCCCCTCTCTGTCTTCCCCTCCTCTCTCAATTTCTCTCTGTCCTATCCAACAACGACAACATCAATAACCACAACAAGGGCAAGAAAAGAATAAATAAATAAATAAATATTTTTAAAGAATATATATATATATATATGTTTGTCAAAACAAAAAGGATATATTGATATTCGACAGAGGAGATAGGTCAATATGTTAGAGTATGAAATGTACATGCCTGAGGTCACAGGTTAAATTCCTGGTACCACCAGGAATTTGCCAGAGCTGAAAAGTACTCTGGCATCTCTCTCTCAAAAAATAAATCTTTTTTTAAAGATAAAACATTTAATTTAACATCTTTCTCTTTGCCTTAGAGTATTCACTGTTTAAAGATGGGATACCTGTATCAATTCCACTAGTGCTTGCCCTACATTCCACACGTCTGAAGGTGGGAACACTGCAGTCCACTTTTTGCTCAAGTAGGATGAAAGCCATAAACCAGAGAAAAGAAGCTGGTGGGGGTGGAGGCTGCCTACTTCTGTCACCACTGTGTGCATCCAACAGCTAGAAATGTCCACCATCTAGGATTCAGCATCTTCTTAAAGCTATCTGACTCTCACTCACTCCAGAGCTAACCTTATCAAAGCAAGGACTGCAAAAGCTGAAAAAGGGCAAGAGACTGGCATACTTTAACGATGACTCTTTAGTCACTATCAGGCTGTTCTACCAGCTGGGGCCCTAATTGGGGAGTCCTGAGATGCCCAAACAGACTTGATGGGCCTAGAACTCGAATAAATCCCTCTATCAATTGTTACCAGTCATTTCTATCAGGAACAACAAAATAGACCCCCTTGTGGGCCCTCATAGGATCTTGCCCTCAACTTGGATCAACAATGGTAGAGAATGTTCATCCTCTGAAGGGAGGATGGACCACATACTCTATGCTACACCTGAGGAAGATAGGTCTATACTGGCGCAGCCAGGAATGTGACTACTCATGACCACAGAATGTGAACTCAGATCTAGAGGGATACAAAGGTCACATAGGCTCCTAAGCTAATTATGGGATCCAGATCACATCAAATCAATGAGGTTTATAGTCAACAATATTTCCCTTATTAGGGAGCTACTCTCTTCCCTGATCCAGTGTTCTGGTCCTTTCAGCCATAACATCATCTTCCCAGACAATAATTAGGATCCAACTGCATATAAGATTTCAGTCTCAGGCAAAAACAAACAAACAAAAACACTGGTATAGCTACAGGCCCTTTGAAATATAACTAAAATGTGCCTACTATCTATCTACAAAATGGAGGATCCCCCAACACTTCAACTGCACTATTCCAGCCTTTAGGTCCATGATTGTTCAACAATTTGTTTGGCTTTATATGTTAGCTCTCTTTTCAGCCACCAGTTTCCAGATGCTAGCAGGAGGTGACCAGACTTCCCTGGACAGACAACCCCACCAATGTGTCCTGGAGCTCCGCTTCCCCAGAGCCCTTCTCCACTAAGGAAAGAGAGAGACAGGCTGGGAGTATGGATCAACCTGTCTATGCCCATGTGCAGTGGGGAAGCAATTACAGAAGCCAGACCTTCAACCCTCTGCATCCCACAACAATCTTGGGTCCATACTTCCAGAGGGTTAAAGAATAGGAAAGCTATCAGGGGAGGGGATGGGATATGGAGGTCTTTGGTAGTCGGGCTGTAGTGCAGCGGGTTAAGCGCACGTGGCACAAAGCGCAAGAACCGGCGTAAGGGATATGGAGGTCTGGTGGTGGGAATTGGGTGAAGTTGTACCCCTCTTATCCTATGGTTTTGTCAATGTTTCCTTTTTATAAATAAATTTTTTTAAAAAGCTATATGAACAAAATTATCATTAAGTTTCAACACATATATCACAGTGTGGGTGGACATAGAGTCTTGAAGGGGAATGCAGTGTGAAACTATACTCCATAATCTTAATATCTTGTGAAAATGTTAATCACTAATAAAAAAATTAAGGAGGACAGAAAAAATGAATCTCAATAGTCAACACCTAAGGAAATCCAAGACTTGCTTTATTTTACCAACAGGGAGATGGAGCGGGCCTGAGTTTTTCTAATGTTGAGCTATCTCATGAATTAATACAGAAAGAATTCCAGTATCTTGCTTCTTCATTGTTCATTTTCCAGAGAGAACTATTTTTAACTACCCCCTGTATAATAAAAAGAAAATTCTCTACAGACCTATAGCTTTGGTATTTTCTAATACTCCAGGACACATATGATCACATTTTTCTATGATTAGTACATGGCTTTTAAGATAGGTGTTTGTTTGTATTGTAGAAACAGTTCCAAAATCAATATGAAATGTTATACCATATCACTCCCCAGAAGGGAAAAACAATAAAGAATTTTGTAAGCTATGTCTGGGAGAATCTTAAGTACATAAATTCATGTCCAATACAGAAGTTAAAAAAAAAAAAAAAAAAACAGACTTGGAGACAGAATTTATCAAATCTCACTTTGGGAGCCATCTCTTCCAACGAAAGAAATCATCACAGAGAAACCACAATATGGGAAGATAAAAACTAACAGATGATTTTGCTTTCTTCCCCACCTGTGCACAGCCCAAGGAGGGGAGGTAACCAGCTAAGACCCCCATTAAGTTTTATGGGAGTTATGGTTCTTGTGAAAGAACAAACTGGTTCCTGCTGGAATCACATCACTATAATTCCTTCCTTCACAGAGCAATACATGTCAGGGAAATGGCAGTTCAGAGCTAACAGATAAATCATATCAAGTGAAAATAGAAGAGAACTAGTCAACAGCAACAGTACTGTAGAATGACAGGGCAGTTCATAGAAACAAACAAAAAAGACAGATTACTCATTTGACAGGGCGCACTAAGCCACAACATTGATATTCGACAAAGAAAAAAAAAGTGGATGTGAGCATGAGAGATGTTAGAGAAAAAGAATGTGACATTGTATCTAGGAGGTGGGGGGTGGAAAAAGGAACCAAAAATAATGTGAAACATTCATCTCGAATGAATGGAGGACAATGTCAACAACAGTGGTGAAGAAATTAGGGAGGAATTAGGAAAAGTCAAAGTTTAAAATGGTAGCTGGCCATTTAGGTAGATTTGTGTCAATGGTGTCCAGAAGTTTAAGGTATAAATGAAAGAAAGAAAACCTCACTTAAGGTATGGATTTGGGAGACATTTAAAATTGAGGTCAGAGACAAAAATGACAAAAGCAACTGTACACCAACAACAAAAAAAAGAAGAAAAAACTGAATGATATCTAGAGAACCATGACATAAATCCACTGTCATAGAAGAAAAGATGAAAACTGAACCTGCAACAAGAGATGATTAACAGTGTCCGGATAACTAGAAAGAGAATGAAAGCAGTCTAGTGGAGGGAGGGGTTAAATTAGAAGAAACATGAGCAAACATATGAGGATGGCATTAGTAGAGGTAACCTTTGGAGAAGACAGTTGGGAGGGAAGGTCAGAGCTAACTCCAGGTTGAGGATAAGAGCAGAGGAATTAGAGATGACTAGTACACACTGTCCTTTTGTGACACTTGCTCCCCAGGGGTGCTTCCAAGAGTCCAGCAGCAAGGGACACAGGAGCACAATTTTAAGAAGGGAAAATGGTCATAAAACTAATTTGCCAGAATTAGAAGATTCCTAAGATTCATGCTCATTTAAGGAATGCCAGAAATGAATAGGTTACCCTCAGACTCTGGGCAAGCGCCAGCTAGTCCCCAGGTTACTCCGGTACTGCTTCCCAACTATCAGAACTGATTAGACTGGAGTGTCTGGAATGTGCCTGGATTTTCTCAGTGAAAACAGCAATAGAAACACAAGACATTTTGATAAGCAACACATACATAAGAATCCAAAGTTGGCCAGAGAGATTTTTAACGTAAAGGCTGATCTTAAGGGGAAATGACTCAAGAGTCCCCATAGATCCATTCAAATAGAACTTTCACAGTCTTGAGCACAATAGGCTATCAACATGAATTTGAGACAGAGAAAGCTTAATTGTGATCACAGAGTTACCATTCCCTTTGGCTAACTCAAGACAAGAGCCTCAAGCTCTGAACTTCCACATTTTCTTATCTGAAAAAAAGAGTAACCCCCTGACAAATTATTATACAGGGTACTGGAGAGAAATTTTATAAGCTGTAGACATACACTTTGTAAAATCTACAAATACAAATAGTGTAATTCTATTGTTGTACCTTTGAGACAGATAAAATGTGTATTCCTAATAGTTTTAGAGGGCCAGCAAGATAGTGTACGTACCTTACGATGTGCATGGCCCAGGTTTAAGCCCAGACCTCACTGCACTGAAGGAAACTTTAGTGCTTTGGCATATTCTTATCTATCTATCTATCTATCTATCTATCTATCTATCTATCTATCTATCTCTACCTGAAAAACCCAGACCAAAGCAGTGAAACTCAAGTTACAACAAAAAAGTCTCAAGAACACAGAACATAACATTTTTTTCTTTATTGGGGAATTAATGTTTTACATTCGACAGTAAATACAATAGTTTGTACATGCATAACATTTCCCAGTTTTCCATATAACAATACAACCCCCACTAGGTCCTCTGTCATCCTTCTTGGATCTGTATTCTCCCCACCCACCCACCCCAGAGTCTTTTACTTTGGTGCAATACAGCAATTCCAAGAACTACGTATCAAGATAAAGTTGGATCAAAGTTGCACTGATTATATTGTTAAAATACTCATGGGGGAGGGGATTGGGTGGTAGTGCAGAGGGTTAAGCGCAGGTGGTGCAAAGTACAAGGACCAATATAAGGATCCCGGTTCAAATCCCCAGCTCCCCACCTGCAGGGGGTCGCCTCACAAGCAGTGAAGCAGGTCTGCAGGTGTCTTTCTCTCCCCCTCTCTGTCTTCCCCTCCTTTCTCAATTTCTCTGTCCTATCCAACAACAACAGCTATAACAATAGCAACCACAACAAGGGCAACAAAATGGGGAAAATAGCTTTCAGGAGCAGTGGATTTGTATATTTGATCCCCTGGTCCCCACCTGCAGGGGGGAAAGTTTCACAAGTGATGAAACAAGGCTGAAGGTGTCTCTCTCTCTCCCTCTCTGTCTCCCCCTTCTCTCTTTATTTCTGGCAGTCTCTATCCAATAAATAAATATAGATAAAATTAATTTTAATAGCCTACATAGCAAGAAAAAATTCTTAAAAAACAAAAGTAAAGAAAATTGACTGGCAAGGGATTAATTCAACCAAGCTGTTCTATCTTATAAGCTGATTTAAATTTCCTGACTTAATTCCATTTTTTTTCATTTAAATTTTTGTGTTGCAAAATATATTTTCATGAGGGGGATATGATTTCTTTTCTGAAGCATTTGATAGCCAAAAGTAGAGAAATCTTTTTTTTTCAAGTTCAGAGAATGAGCAGTTTCTGTTCCTACCCAAATAAGAGAAATATGGGAGAAATCATGCAAGACTACTAAGTACCTGAATGTAATGGTTGGAACAACAGACTCAAAATTTTAAATTGGAGAGTAGTTGAAATAGGAAAGAACTTATTTTCTCCAAATATAAGAAAAGAATAATTTAAAATAAAATACCAATAATATTTTTGTTCAATTAAGGACCAAATAACCCAAAATTAATAAAATAGTAGATTTTAATAAATATGTCAGAAGAGGTGATATTTCTTTTTTATTTGTATTTATATAATGGAAATATTGACAAGACCATATGCTAAAAGGGGTACAATTCCACACAATTACAACCACCAGGGTTCTGTAATTGCTTCTCCGCTAAACATGGGCATTGGCAGGTTGATCCATACTCCCAGCCTGTCTCTCTAAAAGATATTTCTTTTAAATGGGCCTAAGTTACAACATGGAAAACTGAAGTTATATGCAAAGAATAAATCCAAGTAGGACAATGTGAGCATCCAACTATGCAATGAATTGCCCTGACTTATTATATCAAGCACCTCACTGGGAAGTCAAATACAAGGCTGGAATCATCACTCTTTCAAATCCTTTGCTTACAATGCTGCTAGTTCTGGGTGAGGGAAAACTGTACTTTAAGTGATTCACTGGATCCATGGGCCATGGAGTCAGGTAGCTCCGTTATGAGCTGGACTGTAATCTCAATGACCATTATGGCAGAGTCCCCTGTCGGGCTAGCTTCGCAGTGGCAGACAGAGACTCGGGGACACACGGCTGGGCAGAGAAGCTTTATTCACAAGTGGGCCAACATGTGCTCTCCTGTCTTTCTCCTCCACTGCTCCTGCAGCAGAGAGGGACTCCCCAAACTAATCACCACACAGATCTGTCCTGCATCCTTCTTCTCTGGCAGCTGCGACAAGGACTCTAGAACTACGTAGCATAGGGGGCAGGGAGAAAGAGAGGCGCAAAACTAGCAAGGGCCAAACCAATTCTCCTGGTGGGGGGAGAGCGAGACCAAACCAATGTAAAGCATAGCAACAATTCCCCCTTTCTTTTTAACTAAATGACCATAGTATCAGGGGTATGGGGTGAACAGAAACCTGTATCGTACAGGCATTTTTTTTTTAAAAAAAAGAAACTGGCACAAACATGGAGGAACATGTAAGCGAGCAACAAGAACCAGTGTGCTGCCAAGGGAAGGCCTGAGGGGGACCTTTTTTTTTCCTCTGGGGGGCGTTACTTGCCTCGACGGCATTTTTTAGCATGGGGGGAGGGGTAAGGCCTAGAGTCTCAAGGCAGCTGGCTGCAGTCAGTCTTTGAGAAACCCAGCAGCATAAAGGGAAGCTGCTAGTTTTGTGCAAAGTGTCCAAGAGGTGTACCAGTGAGTCCAATAGAAATGCCGGTCCAAAGCAGATGTCCACGGAAGAATGCCAGGGGGTGGAGAGTTGTATGAGGAAGATCAGCTGCTGGAATTCTACTTGTCAGCTGCTGGAATTCCCCTTTTCTGTAGAGAACTTGACAGCTGCAATTTACTTACTATGAAACAAAACTTGTAGCAGGTTGGAAGTTTATCACAATTGATAACTCTATTACAATTGGAAGTCTTTTTTAGTATGATTTTAAGGTTGTTTAAAGTTTAAACAATAAAATGTGGAAAGGTAAACAGAGAACCATGGGGGAAAAAAGCCTCATGTCTGAGTATCATTAGCATAACCATAGCGCAATCTAACGTTTCTAATTGAGAAGGAATTTGAGAGTTTTACATATCAACAGCATCTTTTTAACCTTTTGTTACACCCATTCAAAATGGAGACACACCCTAGGTGTGTGCAGGTTTTTTTTTAGACTAACTTAGTTAAAACATATTGATTTTTAACTAATTTTTAACTCAGACATCAAATGTAAGTTAATTTTACCTTTATGAGAACTATGTTAAAACCTTTTTAATTTAACTCTGTCTCGTAAGAATATAGCCTTAAAGTTACATTTTTCACCTTAAAGTTAATGTTTATCAAACTTTAAATACACATGTAAACATGGTCTTTAATATACAAGGAGAGAAACCTTTGTTACGAAGACATGTCATTTTAAACACGAATTTAGATCTATACTGTCTTAGTTGTTGGGGGGATTACCATCCGGAGGTGGCCTCCTGCATAGCTCCACTTCTAGGAATTGTAGGTTGCGATCTCTGGACGAATCTCTGGGTATTCTAGCTCATCTGCCTTCAGACCCAAGTTTGGGATCTCTGCCAGGGGGCCCAGTTTCGACAGGGAGCCCACACCCAATGCCCCGTGCCACACGGCGGAAAGCCAGCTCATGCAGGCTGGCATTGGGCTCCTGCGGGCTGGCGTTGGGTGGAAACCACGGAGTGGTCCAGAGATAAATGTTCCTGAAACAGCGAAACAGTCTTGTGAAGAAAGGGCAGAAGCCTTTGGAAACCTCTTCACAAGCAGAAAAGAAGGCCATTGTAGATAGGTAGGCAAAGTCTTCACTTATCTGGGGGGATGCGCAGGTCAGGTCTACGTGGGTGCCATTTGTCATTAAAACCAGGCTGGCTTCACAGGCAGGTAACAGAGACGACCAGAGACACATGGCTGAGCTGAGAACGCAGTTTAATCTTTATTTATGAGCGGGCAAACATGTGCTCTCTTGTCTTTCTGCTCCGCTGCTCCAGCCGCAGAGAGGGACTCCGCAAACTAATCACCACACAGATCTGTCCTGCCTCCTTCTCCTCCGGCAGCCAGAACTCTCGATGTCCGTAGGGGGCCAGGGGGTGGGGAGAAGAAGAGGCGCAAAACTCGCAGGGGCTAAATCTTCCAGAGGCGGGGGCGGGGGGGACCAAAACCAATGTGAAGCATACAACAACAGTCCCCCACACAATGGCCCATGGCTCCAACAGAGTGTGGTTCTCAATAACAGTACAGGCTAAAGCAGAAGCTGTTGGTTCCTTACCTGGTTCATTTTTACCCTAGAGAGTTTGTCTACTTCCAGGTCCCTTAGAGAGTTATTTCTACTGAGTCCATCAGCAGAATAATTTTTAAACCATGTTTGCTGAGTGTGCTTGTATTTACGACCTAATATTCCGAGTTTGTTCATTATGTTCATGGGCCTTTGCAACAGAAGGCTTTACAAGCCTAATAAACAATTGCATGCACTACTTACTGCAGCCTGTTCCTATTACATAAAGACCTGGTAAAATCAAGGGGGGAAATGCTGATCCTTTTTCCAGAACACTGTATCAAATAGTATAAAACATCTCCTTATTAGACAAAATAGACAGAGTTTTGATTTTTTGAAGACCATCTCCCCTGACTCAAAGCCTTTCTGATGTAAAAACTCTTTGAAGATTTTATTACTATTTGTCAGTTATGAGTGTCTTTCTTGTTACAGAACTAAGCCAAGGCTAATGATGTTGAATGAAATACCAGAGGAAAATCCATTTCAGTGGAGTATATCACCATTCTGATTCCAATTATAAAATTTTCATTTGAAAATTTGCCTTTGAGAACATTCTTCCTGATTTCACCTACTGAATTCAGGCTCAACATTTGCCTTTACACGAGCTTTTGTCTCAAAAGTAGTTTCTAAGAATGCAGAGTTGCTATATACTTGTTATGACCCTCTTCCTATTAGTTTTCACAATGAAAATGATTATACAAATGTGAAAAACAAATTAGTGTCTAATAATGTCTTACATAGTATTTTCTGGTTTACAGAGGATTTTCACACTATAATTTTGTATTATCCTTATAAGAGCTCAGTTATATAAATATGTTTAATTATAATACATTATATATGACACTATATTACAACACTTTTCCAGATGAGGAAACTGAAATATAAAGAAGTCTAATTCTTTGTAAAAGAAAAAAAAAAGGTAACCAAAATGTCTCTTGGACTTTGTGAGAACTATGGTGACTATGGGGAGATGGGGATAGAACTTCGGTCAAAGAAAGGTGTAGTGACTCACATATGTGTAGGTATAAAATTATACCCCTGGAATATTATGAAATTGCTAAACCCTGTTAAATCATGAAAAATGAATGAAAAGAACTCTAGTATTAAGCCCCAAAATAACATGTTGATGTTGCTAATATTAGACCAAAGACACAATACAGCAATTGATGCAACAGACTTGGATTACTACAGACCCTGGTTTAGTCCCCCCCTCAACACCATAATTCAGAGCCAAACAGTGTGCTCTAGTGAAAAATAATAATAATAATAAGTAGGGCTGGTCAGCGGAACAGCTAGTAGAGTGCGCATATTACAAAGCATGAGGACCTAGGTTCAAACCTCCAGCCCCCAGGGGAAAGTTTCATAAGAGGCAGTGATGCAGTTGTCTCTTGTTATCTTTCCCCTCTCTCTCCCTCTCTACTTCTCTCTAACTCCACTAGGGGAAAAAAAAAAAAAAAAAAAGATGGTTCATCTATAAACAAAAACAGTTGGGATCCAGGTAACGCAGTGGAGTATACACCTTCCTATACACACAGACCTAGGTTCAAACCCCAGCAGAGGGGAAACCTCATAAGCAGTGGAGCAGTGCATCCATGCTTCCAGTGTCTCTCCTTTACTTTCTCTCTCTCTCTCTCTCTCTCAAAAGAAAAATAAATGGCCACCATGGAGTCATAATGTTGGCGAAGAGCCTCAGCAATAACCCTAGACACAAAGAAGAAAGAAAATAAATGAGTAAAGGGATGAAAGAAGGAAGGAAAGGAAAGGAAAGGAAAGGAAAGAAAGAAAGAAAGAAAGAAAGAAAGAAAGAAAGAAAGAGAAGAAAGGAAGGAAGAAAGGGACAGAAAGAAATGAAGGAAGGAAGGAAGAAAGAAAGAAAGAAAGAAAGAAAGAAAGAAAGAAAGAAAGAAAGAAAGAAAGAAAGAAACCTACAGTTGTTCCCTATTTATTCTCTTTCTTCATTTAGTAACAGAGTCCTAACCTTTGAGCTGGACACATTGCCATCCAGAAAAAGAAAAGCATAGTTTCCTAGCTTTCCTAGTAGCTAAGTATGACCTTACCACTGAGTTTTGTCCAACAGTGTTTAAGATAAAAAGGCAAATGCGGGACCGGGTGGTGGCGCACCCGGTTGAGTACACATGTTACAGTGCTCAAGGGCCTGGGTTCGATCCCCGGTCCCCACCTACAGAGGGAAAGCTTTCCAAGTGGTGAAGCAGTGCTGCGGGTGTCTCTCTCTCTCTCTCCCTCTCTATCTCCCCTACCCTCTCGATTTCTGGCTGTCTCTATCCAGTAAAGATAATTAAAACAATTTTTTTAAAAAGCAAATGCACCTTTTATGAGTAATTCCTATGAAATGCATCATGTTATCTTTCACCTCTTTCCCCCATCCCTCTTTCTGTTAGCTAGCATGTAATAACTACACAGAAGTTACCTTGAACTATAAAGAAACCTTAATAATAGGGGCAGGGCGGTGGCACACTGGTTGACTACATACAATACAGTGCTCACAAGGACCCGGGTTCAAGCCCCCAGTCCCCACCTGCAGGGGCAAATCTTCACGAGCAGTGAAGCAGAGCTACAGATGTTTCTTTGTCCCTCTCCCCCTCTTTTTTTTTTAAAAATATTTTATCTTTATTTATTTGATAGAGACAGCCAGAAATTGAGATAGGGGGGGGATACAGAGGAAGAGAGACAGGGAGACACCTACAGCCCTGATTCAACACTCGTGAAGCTTCTCCCCTGCAGATGGGACTGGGGGCTTAAACCTGAGTCCTTGCACTCTGTGATATGTGCACTCCACCAGGTGCAACACCACCCGGCCCCATCTCTCTCCCTCTCTGCCTTCTCTTTCTTCTTAATTTCTGTCTGTCCTATCAAATAAATTTTAAAAGCTTTTAAGAAACTTTGATAATAGAGGTCCTGTAAAACATTAATCCCCCAATAAAAAATAAATTTTAAAAAAGAGGTCCTATGGAACCATAGGTAAAAGGAACCTCTACCTCTAGGGACTTTTTACACAAAACAACCTATTACACTGATCTACATGCATCTCGACATTAAAATAAGAAACATGAAGGAAAAAGAGCAAACTTCTACTTTGTCTAGCCTACCACTGTGTTACTTTTACTCCCCCTCACATTGAACCTAACTTTAACTGGACACTAAGTCTGAGTTGCTGAGTAGTCTGATGCTCCCTCTGTCTCATGGTAGAAATGAATAACAGAGTGATGATGTTGGCTTTATAGAAGCTGGAAGGGAGTTTTCCTGTGTCTTCAATCTTCTGGAAGACTTAAAAGTAGAGGTATTAACTCTTCCTTTGAAAGTTTTGTAGAATTCATTTGTAAAACCATCTGGTCCAGGACTTTTATTCTTAGGAAGGCTTTTGATAACTGCTTCAATTTCATTGGCTGTGATGGGCCTGTTCATATCATCTAGTTCCTCTTTATTTCATTTTTGGAAGTTGTATTTTTATAAATATATTTATGCATGCTGACTGTTCTATGTCATATTCTCAAAGTTTGGAGGTTTCAGCAAATGAAACTAAGTTTTTTTAATTCTGCATAAAAAAATAGAATTCCTCTCCACAGAGTTGCCCATCCCCCCATGCCTCTAAAGTTTGATTATGAGAACCCTAACTTTCCAACAACCTTACCAGACATTTCCACGCATAGCTACTGAAGGAAAATTTTCACTATGACTTTCGTAGCTTTGCAGCAGAATTTGTTATTGCCTTTGCTTTTTTTTTCTCTGTTTAGCAAACCTATAGACAAATTTTTAAACTTAAAAGAAGACTCACAAAAGAGAATCACAAAAATGAAACTTTCAAGAAAGGATTTTCTAGTTTTGAGCTATATACATAAATTATTCACCATTGTTAGTAATCCTTCTTGTCTTGAATTTGAATATATGATGCTAGGAATCTGTTTACTGGGCCAGAAGCAACATTTCATTAATCACCACAGAACAATAAAATATTGCTAAGTTCAATGAGGGCCAAACATATTGTCATCGTCACTGAACAGTCTAGACTTTGTAACCACTTATCAACAAAATCAATCAAAGAAACTTGGAAAGAATGAAACCTTCACCTGGCTCCAGTCCCACATCAGCTCTCAACACTCTCAGTCGTTTCTGCCCAATATTTAGTTTTATTTCAGTTCCTCAAATACTCTAAGATTTTTTTTCCCACATTCAGTTCTTTGATTATGCTATTGCTTCTATCTGGAACAATCACTTAACTAGTCACTTGACTTTCTCCTCTTACAGAACTGATATGGATGTTACTTCTTCAGGGAGATCCTCCCAAATTTCTCTCACAACTAGTTCTGATCTCCATAGGCCAGGGCAGCTCTACCAAGAATATAGCTACATTGTTGATTTATCACTTGATATATATATATATATATCCCTATAGTATATATGTCCCTATAGTATATATATCACTATAATATATATATATATATATTTCTATATATATATATATATATTCCAGATTCATGAGAGTCTAGCTCTGTGGTATCTACCACTACATTCCTAGAACATAATTTAATTCCTGGGACACTACGATGTTCATAAGTATTTGTTGAATAGATAAATAAACTGACAAAGTGCACATACAACTAAGATGTAATCTGATTGAGTACCAGATAAATTAATGGTAATCAATTTTACATGGGCTGACAGAGTCACCAGTGATAGACACAGAAGGAGCCAAGCCATCACAGGTATGTAAATCCTTGATAACAAAAACCAAATGTCAACTTAAATATGGATTCCCTTAAAGCAACCAAGAGATGAACAGTTAAAAAAAAAAAAATGACAAGGGGAGATCAGGAGATCAGATTACAGTCTAAGGAAAGCCCACGAAGCCACACGTGAAGCGGTGCGCCTTTGCTCTTGGTTCATGTCCAAAACGCTGTGTTAGGAAGTTTGGCGTGTTGCAGCAGAGATGACAGATTGAATACAGAAACTGTGTATAAGTCCTCAGTCCAATCGAAAATAAAGGCAAGCAAATCAAGACTTTGGAAAAGCAGTTTTCACATTGGCTAGAAAAGAAGCAGGGGTATTCAAATAGAACCTTAAAAAATTCAGTCAAGTCTGAAACAATAATTGGAGTGGATTTGACTGGGCAGTCACTATTCGCCTTGCAGCATGATAAATATTTTACAAGTATTACTGCTTTTACTCCTCAGAGCTATTTTATTAAATATATTATTATTATTATTACTATTATTATTATTATAGGGCTGGGGAGACAGTCCTAAATCTTAAGCAGTTCAGGAGATGTCTCCCCACCCCTCCTCTTTCTCTCTCAACTTCTCTCTACTTAGATCAATTAAACAAGAGAAATAAATATCTATGAGGAGCAGTGGATTCATAGTGCAGGCACAGAGCCACAGTGATAACCCTGATGTCAATAAAAAATGAAAAAATGGGGCCAGGTGGTGGTGCACCTGGTTGAGCGAACATGTTACGATGTGCAAAGACCAAGTTCAAGCCCCTGGTCCTCACCTGCAGGAGGAAAGCTTTGCGAGTAGTCAAGCAGGGCTGTAGGTGTCTCTCTGTCTCTTTCCTTCTCTATCACCTCCTTTCCTCTTGATTTCTGGCTGTCTTTATCCAATAAATAAAAATAATTTATTTATTTTTTCTTTTTTTTTTTTTTAAATTTTTTATTTAAGAAAGGATTAGTGAACAAAGGCATAAGGTAGGAGGGGTACAACTCCACACAATTCCCACCACCCAATCCCCATAACCCACCCTCTCCCATGATAGCCTTCCCATTCTCTAGCCCTCTGGGAGCATGGACCCAGGGTCGTTGAGGGTTGCAGAAGGTAGAGGGTCTGGCTTCTGTAATTGCTTCCCCGCTGAACATGGGTGTTGACTGGTCGGTCCATACTCCCATTTATTTTTTTAATTAAAAAATAGTAAAATGTGTGAGGATGTGTCCTTTTTATCTGCACATGTCGTTATGTTATTATGCGTGTGTCCACATATATGAGCCTAGGTATTCAGAATGCTGGGGAGAATCATTTACACCAAACTATCACGACAGTGATTAGTGGGCAGGGAAGTAAATTTTGAAGTAAAAAAGTCCTTTTTAGGCCACTAGCCAGCCCATGGACCAAAATTCTTTATGGGGAGCAAAAGTGAGAGTTCCGGTTTCTGTAATTGCTTCTCCACTGGACATGAGCATCGACAGGTCAACCCATATCCCCCGGCCTGTTTCTACCTGTTTCTTAGGTGGGCTAAGGCTCTGGAGAGATGACATTCTGGGACACGGGTGGGGTTGCCTGCCTAGGGAAATCCAGTCAGAGTCATTTGCAACTTAGTGGATGAAAGGCAGTAAGATGTAATGCAGGAAAATGTATTTAATAAACAGGAACCCAAAATTAATGATATAGCAGATGAAACTAGGGGTCTTCATGTTGGAAGAAGCTAGTAGGTCTATTTTAGCTATATTCCAAGGGGCCCATGACTTTAGTAATTTTTGCCTGAGTCCCATAGCTAACACGCAGGTGGGCTGAAAGTATTGTCTGGGGAGAGGGTGTCCAATGTTTTCTTTCATTCTTTTTTCTTTTTTTCTGTTTGGGGAGAGTAACGGTTTACAGTTGACAGTGAAATACAGTAGTTGGTACATGTGTAACATTGTTCACTCTAACCCACCCCATCCCAGCCCTCCTCTGCCATCATGTTCCCGGACCTGAACATTCCCTCACCCCACCCCCACACCATCCCCAGAGGCCTTTACTTTGGTGCAATACACCAAATCCAGTCCAACTTCTGAAAAGAAGCATATTTCACCTTGTCTTTTGTAAATTAATATCTTCTTTTAAAGTTTGTGTTTTTTTAAGATCAGAAGAGAAAACACAAGTAGAACCTGAACTGGAATTGGCATATTGCACCAAAGTAAAAAGACTCTGGGGTGGGTAGGAGAATACAGGTCCAAAAAGGATGACAGAGGACCTAGTAGGGGTTGTATTGTTATATGGAAAACAGAAATATTATGCATGTACAAACTATTGTATTTACTGTCAAATGTAAAACATTAATTCCCCAATAAAGAAATTTTTTAAGTTTGTGTTTTTTTAACAGCAAAACTATATTACAGTCAATTAGTTATGTGATGACAATACTCGCAGCAAAAATTTTCTCAAAAAAAAAATTACTGTGAAACTACCTAGAATGTTTCCCGTCAACCCCTTGCGATTTCTCCCCCTTCACCCCGAATGCTTCCCACATTACTGCCATGAGAGCAGGTGACCTGCTAGAAGTCACCACTTGGAGTGGCTGTGCTTCATCCCAGAACTAGAGCAAGTCCTCTATGATGTCTTTTTGTTTGACATTGTTTTGTTATTAATGTTGATGATAAGATAATAACCACTGAAGGGAGCGTTATTAAAGGCAGTTTCTAACAACTTACTGTACTGCACTGTTACAGGCAAGGAAGTGTGTGTGTGTGTGTGTGTGTGTGTGTGTGTGTGTGTGTGTGTGTGTGTGTGTGGTTTTTTTAAGCTGTTAATATTTCCTTTTACTTTATTTTTATCTTTTTCACTGAGGTTATTGCTTTACAGTGCAGTCACGGACACTTGCAGATGATTTCAATGTGTATTGAGCCCTCACAGCTTTCTCCCACCCCTCCTTCCTCCCTGCCCCCCAGAGTTCCTTGCTTAGATATAACACACCACACCCAGGGCATGTTTCACTTTGTTTTCTCCCTCCTTATCCCCACTTAAAAATTGGTGATATATACACAGAGTGAAATACTATTCAGCTGTTAAAATTGGTGATATATGCACACAGTGAAATACTACTCAGCTGTTAAAAATATGATGAAGTTGCTTCATGCGCATCATCTTGGATAGAATTGGAAGACATCGTGGTAAGGGAGATAAGCCAAAAATAGAAGGACAAATAGCAAAGAAACCTGTGTTCCTGCCTACTTCTTTCACCATGGTTGTAGGCCCTGGCATAAACCCTCTATTAATTTTTTTTTTTTTATAGAAAGAGGGAGAAATTGAGAAAGGAGCAGGAGGGAGAAAGAGAGATAGCTTCAGTACTGCTTCACTGCTGATGAAGCTTCCCTCCTGCAAGTAGTAATCAGGAGCCTGGGTCCTTGTCCATAGTAATGTAAACTTTATACTGGATTTGCCACTACCTTACCTCTTTTACTCCCTCTGAGAGGATGGACCAAAAATCTTTATGGAGTGCAGAAGGTGGGAGGTCTGGCTTCTATAATCGCTTCTCTGCTGGACATGGGCATTGGCAGGTGGATCCATACCCATAGCCTGTTTCTGTCTTTCCCTAGTGAGGCAGGGCTCTGGAGAGGTGGGGTTCTAGGATACATTAGTAAGGTTGTCTGCCCAGGGAAGTCAGGTTAGCGTCATGGCAGCATCTGCAACTTGGTGGCTGAAAAGCATGAAGACATAAAACAGAATGAATTGTTTAATAATCAGGAGCCAAAAGGTAAGAGTATAGCAGATGAAATTTTGGGTCTTCATGTTGGAAGCAGCTAGGAAGTCTATATTAGTTATATTCCAAGGGAGAATGACTTTGCTCATGTTTGACTGAGCCCATCAGCTGGCATGCAGGTGGGCTAGGAGTATTGTCTGAGAAGACAGTGTCAGAGTTGAGGAGAGGACTAGAAATCTGGATCAGGGCAAAGAGAAGCTCCCAAATATAGGGAAAGTATGTAAATACAATGAACTATAAACCCCTTCTATCTGACCTAGTGCACATGTCTACTAGCACAAAAGCCTGCGTAACCTCTGCATCCCTGTCAGTCTGGCTCACATTCCATGGTCATAGCTGGGAACTTTCTAGGCTGCACTCATTACAGCACCGGTCTTCCTCAAGTGGCAGAGTATGTTGACCCAGCCTCCTTCTGCATAGTGGGGCAACTTCTACCACTGTTGTTCTACATTGAGGGCACGGTCCTGTAGAGGCCTACAAGACACAATATATTTTCAATATGTTTCCCTATGCTTCCTACCACACCCAGAGCTGCCTCCCTCTACCTCCCCTACACACCCATCATCCTTAAAATAAAACTATAACACAGTTCTGCTGACAAACATCAAGGACACAGCTGTAAGAATCATCTTTAAAAAAAAAAAAAAAACTAAATTGGTGTGAAATATATAACCCTGAGAAACTCTGCTATTTGAAATTATATTAGAAACTGTAAGGCCAAAATAAACGAATGTTAATCTAAGACAGATCCAATGCTGAGTGTTTTGAAGCTACCCTGCCTTGGGTGACTTAACCAGCATATTTTGCCACCACTTCTGTCAGAGTTCATTGCAATCGTATGTGTTTTCTTGGTAACATCTATGTAAATTCGCTCGTAGCCTGGTGCAGTTATTAATGTTTCTAAATACAGGGTTCATTTGCCTGGAGAGTTGGTTTGTTGTTTTGTTGTTGTTGTTTTTTCCCCACCAGGCTTAGCTGGGACTCTGTGCCCACACTATGAATCCATTACTCTTGGCTGCCATAGTTTCCTTTTATTTTTTGCCTATTTTATTAGATCAGACAGAAAGAAATTGAGGAGAGAGAGAGGGAGAGAGAGGTCTGCAGACCAGCTTCACCACTCATGAAGCACCTCCCCCATGCAGGTGGGGTACGGAGGCTCAAACTTGGGTCCTCACACATGGCAACAGGGGCGCTCAATTGAGGGTGCCACCACCCAGATCTTGAGTGCTTTTCATGATTCATTTTATTTGTTACTCATGAAACAGAAAGTGTGTTTCACATGAGACAGCGAGGTATGCAGTAGCACTATTCTTCCTGGGATCGAACTAGAGGCTCGGGCATACAAACCCCTTGTTCTGCAGTAAAGCTATTTCCCCAGTTTGCCTGCGAGTTTAATTAAAAGAAAAAGAAAAAAGAAATAAAAAAGAAAGATTTGCTTGTTCATAATGAGGACCTATAATATCATTTTAAAAAAATGGAAATTCCAGTATGGCCTTGGCCTGGAGTCCCTCGTGCACTGAGACTCGTCCTGCAGGACTAATTGGCCAAGAACTAGAAGCGTCATTAAGAAACTTTTTAGGTTGGGAACAGGGAGTGGTGCACCCAGTTGAACACATATGTGGCCATGTGCAAGAACCTAGGTATAAAGTCATTTCGACTCATCAATAAAATTGCCCATGTGTGTTGAATATGTGCCTGTTTGTTAACAGTAGAAATGATGTTAACAGTAGAAAGAAAAATATCGATTCTAACCCCACATATAATTTAAACAAGATTGAACTTATTTAGCAGCACTGAGGGTGCTGAAAATAGCATGGCATTTGTCACTAGGGAATGTGACAGCAGGCTGCTCAGATGGCTCACTTAGAATTAAAGAACAACTGTAGGAAGTGCCACTGGCACTAATCAAAGGGGAACAAACAAATTCAGAAGAATTCAAGTATGTTTAAATAAAAGAATGATAAGAACATGTGACCTTTGCTTAGCAATCCATACAAAAAGCCTGCTCGAGAATAATAATAGTCTGTTTTTATTCCTATAGATTTGCTCAGTTCTGAGCTAAAAGTACACCTTGAATGACTCATTGACAAGTATGAAGAACATCAGTCAGGACTTACCCCAAGATGAGAAAGGCAGATAGGATATGAGTAGCTATAGAAACTCAAGCACATAAAACAGGATGTTAGGAAGTGACAGCCCACCCTGGGTAGATTTATACACAAGAATCACTTTCTCTTTTGAAGTGAAAGCTCTCTGTCAAAGGAGGGTGCATTTGGCTCTGAGTATCGGTCCTCCCACCCCCAGAGAGCTAGAATATAGAGTCGGCTAAAAATGTCATGCTGTGGAATGCTTTTGCTCGGAGGCTTCTGTTGCCATAGGGACAGTCACCCTTGATTTTCTGAAATGGGGTTGATAATTCAATTTGGGAGAAAGCAAACTGTATTTTAAATTTGAATTCAGATCACTTCTTTCTCAAATACTGCCACCTTCGGTGTTATTACTGAAAATTCAGAATATCTTGGGTCATAACAACCAGGAAATGATGCGAGGCATAAATTACAAGAATCTATCCAGACTACTTGGTCTGGACCTATATGAGGTATGGCTGAAAAAACAGCATGTCTGCGTTTAATTTTTTTTTTTTTTACAATAGTTTGTAGGTGCATAACATTCCACATAACAATACAACCCCACCTGGTCCCCTGTCATCCTTTTCCAGGACCTGTACTATCCCCCCCCCCAACCCCCACCACAGAGTCTTTTACTTTGGTGCAATACACCAACTCCAGTTCAGGTTCTACTTGTTTTTGTTTGTTTGTTTGTTTTGTTTTTTATCATTTCTAAAAATTTCTTTATTGAGGGATCAATAGTTAACAGTCAACAGTAAAATACAATAGTTTGTACATGCATAACGTTTCCCAGTTTTCCATATAACAATACAACCCCCACTAGGTCCTCTGTCATCATTTTTTGGACCTGTATTCTCCCCCCCACACTCCCACCCCAGAGTCTTTTAATCTGGTGCAATACACCAACTCCAGTCCAAGTTCTGCTTAGTGTTTTCCCTTCTGATCTTGTTTTTCAACTTCTGTCTATGAGTGAGATCATCCCATATTCATCCTTTTGTTTCTGAATTATCTCAATTAACATGATTTCTTTAAGCTCCATCCAAGATGGGGTAAAGAAGGTGAAATCACTATTTTAAATAATATTCCATTGTGTATATAGACCACAACTTATTCAGTAATTCATCTGTTGTTGGACACCTGGGCACCTGGGTTGCTTCCAGGTTTTGGCTATTACAAATTGTGCTGCTATGAAATAGGTATACACAAACCTTTTTGGATGGGTGTGTTTCATTCCATAGGATATATCCTCAGGAGAGGAATTGCAGGGCCATAGGGAAGGTCCACCTATCAACGCTCATGTTCAGTGGGGAAGCAATTACAGAAGCCGGGCCTTCCACCTTTTGCATCCCACAATGACCTTGGGTCCATACTCCCAGAGGGATAAAGAATAGGAAAGCTATCAAGGGAGGGGATGGGATACGGAGTTCTGGTGGTGGGAATTGTGTGGAGTTGTACTCCTCTCATCCTATGGTTTTGTCAATGTTTCCCTTTTATAAATAAAAATTTAAAAAAAAAGAAAAGGCAGCAGCAACAAATGTTGGAGAAGTTGTGGGGACAAAGGAACCCTCCTACGTTGCTGATAGGAATGTAATTTGGTCCAACCACTGTAAAGAGCAGTCTGAAGAACACTTTTTTTTTTTTTATAACCAGAGGACTGCTCAGCTCTAGCTTATGGTGGTGTGGGTGATTGAACCTGGGACTTTGGAGCCTGAGGCATGAGTCTCTTTACATAACCATTATGATATCTACCCTTGCCCATCTGTGTTTAATTTTAAGTGTAATTCAGCAAACAAAACCAGAGCTTGCATAAGTCCTTTAAAGTAAAAGGGAAGAATCAGGATCTTGGTCTTGCCTGGGCAGGAACCTCCCACTTCCTCTATAAAGCCCAAATTTCTCCCAGTCCTGGAACTTTCAGGGTGGGGCTCACTTTCCTGCATGCTTCTCTCAATTCCTACCAACTGATACTGCATCTTCAGATCCCAGCCTAATCAATGCAATGAGTATCACCTCAGCATGCTTCACTTTATTCGGAATGTGTCCAGAGACGTCAGGCATGGAATATCAACCCTTCAGCGTCATTACTCGGGTGAGACCTTTCCTTTCTCATAGACTCCTTAATTCCACTTTGGATGGTTCACTTTCTAACAAAGCCCCAAAACCTAGATATGGACCAGGTCCCATGAGATAGGGCAGATGTTCACATGTATCCATAAATTAGGGCAAAATATATACCTGAAAGCAAAAGTGCACAATAGTCTGCAGTGAGTCAATAAATGAAGCAAGCAGGTAGAAAGACCTAAAAAGACACCTTAAAGTACCTAATGACATAGTGTCTACTTAGACCTAGATACCCTACTAATTTACTTCCTATTACACTTCCCTCAGTCATTCCAAAGCTAACCCTGTCAAAGTAAGGACAGCAAAAGCTGAATAAGGACAAGAGACTGGCATACTTGAATGATGACTCTTTAGTCATTATCAGGCCACCCCATCAGCTGGGACCCTAGTCGAGGGGTCCTGAGATTCCCAAACAGACATGATGGGCCTAGACCTCAAACAGATCCCTCTCTCCATTATCACTGGTCATCTCCATCAGAAACAACATAATAGACCCCTTTGGGGGCCCCCATAGGACCTTGCCCTCAGTGTGGATCAACAATGGTAGGGAATGTTCCATCCTCCAAAGGGGGGTTGGATATCATACTCTATCTACCATCTGCAGAAGATGGGTCCCGAAATTGGTGCAACTCAGAACGTTTCTGCTGATGACCACAGAATGCAAATTCAGACCTACAGGGATGCAGAGGTTACATAGGTTCCTATGCTGAATATGGGCCCCAGATCACGTCAAATCAATAGGGTTTACAGTCAACAATATTTATACACTTTTCCCATATTGAGGAGCTACTTTCTTTCCTGATACAGCTTTCTAGCCCTTTTTCCAGCCATGACATCATCTCCCCAGACAATAACTTGGGTCCATCTGCATATCAGATGTCAGACTCAGGCAAAAATTAATAAAGTCATGGGACCTTTGGAATAATCACTGAAATAGACCTACTAGCTACCCCAAGTCTTCATCTGTACTATTCCAGGCTTTAGATTCATGATTAATCAACAATTTGTATGGCTTTATATGTTAACTCTTTCTCAGCCACCAGGTTCCAAATGTCACCATGATGCCAGCCAGACTTCCCTGGACAGATGACCCCACCAATGTGTCCTGGAGCTCCACTTCCTCAGAGCCCTGCCCCACTAGGGAAAGAGAGAGACAGGCTGGGAGTATAGATTGTTCAGCAGGGAAGCAATTACAGAAGCCAGACCTTCCACCTTCTGCACTGCATAATGGCCCTGGATCCATACTCCCAGAGGGAAAGTTTCACTAGTGGTAAAGCAGTGCTACAAGTATCTCTCTGTCTCTCTCCCTCTCAATTTCTGTCCCACCAAATGAATATGTATATGTGTATTTTATTTTTTGCCTCCAGGGTCATTTCTGTGACTTGGTGCCTGCACTACAAATCCACTGCTCCTAGTGACATCTTTTTTTTTCCCATTGTTGTTATTGTTGCTGCTATTGTTGTTGTTGGATAGGAAAGAGAGAAATCAAGAGTGGAGGGGAAGACAGAGAAAGGGAGAGAAAGACACCTGCAGACCTGCTTGTGAGGTGACCCCCTGAAGGTGGGGAGTGGGGAGCTCAAACTGAGCCCTTAAGCCAGTTCTTACCCTTCACATTCTGTGTGCTTAACCTGGTGCACTACCACCCAGGCTCCAATATTTTTTTTATTTAAAAATAAAATTGTCCTATGATCCAGCAATTTCATTATTAAGTGTATTCTAAAAAAAAAAAAAAGAAAGAAAGAAAGAAAGAAAGAAAGAAAGAAAGAAAACTAAAAGCATGGTCCCGAAGGTGGTGTGGCAGATAAAGCATTGGACTCTCAAGCATGAGGTCCTGAGTTCAATCCCTGGCAGCACATGTATCATGTACATGTTTGTTTCTCGTTTCTCTCTCTCTCTCTCTCTCTTCCTCCCTCTCTCTCTCCTCCTATCTTTCTCATGAATAAATAAATAAGATATTAAAAATTCAAATGCAGCTTTAAGTTTAAAAAAATTAAAAGCAAGAAGTTAGATAAATGTACACCAACGTTCTCAGTAGTGGCATTGTTTTTATTAACTGATGCATGGAGGGGGTAGAGGAAGGGAGAGAAGAAGACACCCAGCTCGCCATTAGATAGTCAGAGGCAGGTCTCAGCCTCTCTCCCGGCCTCCTCCGCGCCATCTTCCTAGAAGCCTCAGAACAGTGAGAGCCAGGTGGAGGAAGAAGAAAATGCAAAGGCTGAAGCACTAATGAAGAAAGATGAGGTGGTTTGTGCACCCGTGGGAGCAGAAAAAAAGGAATGCCCGAGGCCAGAGGCCAGAGGCACTGGTACAAATTAAACTTCTGTGCTGCAGCCTGGAACTTCTTCAGGCAGATCTCAAGCCTCCATCACCGTCTGATCCAACCCGACCCTTTTGAGGGGCCTCCTTGGCTCACACCAAAACACAGTCCCTTTTGCTCATTTGCCTTAGACTTGACATACTGGACTAGTTCTGTTCTCGCTGTGGATGAATGCAACCTGTGTATGATAAATAACCTCTTCTGCTATCTTAGCTGGAGGGAGGGGGAGAGAAACAAGTCAATCCAGACAAAAATGTGATATGCATACAACTTACTATTAGTTCCCAAAGGAATGGGATTTTGACCTTGATGAACCTTGGAGACATTGACCTAAGTGAAGTAAGCCAATTAATTATGCTGTGGTTCCATTTACATGAGGGCAGTACATGCTTAATTCAAGATAGTAGAAAAAACTCATAGAGGTAGGATGCTGATTATTACAAGTGCAAAGTGAGGTCGTAGTGGAAATGGGTTTTTATTTCAAGAATCCAGATATGCAGGTTGGGACAATCTGGGGATGGATATTAGCATTGTTTGCACAACAATGTGGATTTTCTTAATACTACTGAACTGTACTTTTTAAAGTTTTTTATTATCTTTATTTATTTATTACATAGAGACTGTCAGAAATTGAGAGGGTAGGGGAAAAGAGAGACAGAGAGACATCAACAACACTGCTTCACCACTTTAAA
Source organism: Erinaceus europaeus (assembly GCF_950295315.1). Classification (NCBI taxonomy): domain Eukaryota; kingdom Metazoa; phylum Chordata; class Mammalia; order Eulipotyphla; family Erinaceidae; genus Erinaceus; species Erinaceus europaeus. Next base: position 54,252,106 of record NC_080166.1, read on the forward strand.
TTGTACATTTTTTAAATGAGTCTAATAGTAATTTTATGCTATAAACATTTTATATTAACTAGAAAATAGTAAATATCTATCAAAGCAAAACCAGAGGGTTTGAAACCTGTTTCAGGTCTGCCATTTCTCAACTGGTTTCTCACCCAGACAGCTTGTTTCACTGTCATAGAAATTCTCCAGGACCAACTCTTAACATTTGAAGTGAAGCTAATTGCCCTGTTTCTCTCTTGACCAAACATTGTTTGAAATTAAAGAGAATAGCCACTGCTCAAAACTGAGGCTCACTGCTAAGCAGAGTTGGCATATTTTCCAAGTAAAAACATAGAACATCTGGTTAAATTTACTTTCAGATAAGCACTAAACTTTTTTTTTTTTGGCGTATGTCCTACATGTTAAATGTAACATACTCGTACAAAAATGAAATTTTTGTTGCCTACCTGAAGTCTGTATCTAATAAACTTGGTTTCTTATATTTTATCTGACAACCTTCATCCAAGATGAAACTGTTCCTAGTGACAATATTGTCTCTTCTTCTTAAATAATTGGCTCAATCCAAAGGCCTCCACTGCCTGAATCTGCTGCACTCAGGCGTGAACAAAACTGCTATCGGTGCTTCTAGTGCAGAGAGCAGAAAATTAAACAAAGATTTTGTTACAGTTATTTTCCGACATTTTGCAATAGTCAATAGATCTTTTTAGAAAAAACCCAACACCAGCTCTTGTCCTCAGCCTGAGGGTTAAGTACTGTTCTATCTGCCCATTAGCTTAGTTCTCCACAGGACCTGGAGCTTAGTGGAGCCTGGTGAATTATATCAGTCCTTTCTAATTGGTCATTAGATTTAGAAATATCACATTGAAAAGCTGTTTACTGCATCATGTCTAGTTCTCCTTATCTAAATATGTCTGTGATGATTTCCAGTGACAGGGTTGTCATTTTAAGATTACTACTGCCAAGTTTTTCTGGAATATATCCTCTGGATTATTAACCATGTAGTATAAGCCTCAAAAAATATCTTATGAAAGCAACAATATATTATATCTTTACTTCTATAAAAACAAAAAAAGACCCTTTCTTTATTTTCTTTAATTTTTATTTATGAAAAGGAAACACTGACAGCACCATAGGATGAAAGGGATACAACTCCACACAATTCCCATCACCACAACTCCGTATCCCATCCCATCCCCTGATAGCTTTCCTATTCTTTATCCCTCTGGGAGTATGGACCCAAGGTCATTATGGGGTACAGAAGGTAGAAGGTCTGGCTTTTCTAATTGCTTACCTGCTGAACATGGGTGTAGGTCAATCATACTCCCGGCCTGTCTCTCTCTCTCCCTAGTGGGGCAGAGCTCTGGGGAAGCAGGGCTCCAGGGCATATTGGTGGGGTCATCTGCCCTGGTAAGTCCAGTTGGCATCATGGTGGCATCTGGAACCTGGTGGCTGAAAAGGAGTTAACATATAAAGCAGGGGAAAAAATAGTATAGCCACAGGCCCTTTGGAATATAACTAAAATATGCCTATTAGCTACCTACAGAACAGGGACCCCTCCCCACTCTTCATCTGCACTACTCCAGCCTTTAGGTTCATGATTAGTCAACAACTTGTTTGGCTTTATATCTTAACTCTCTTTTCAGCCACCAGGTTTCAGATGCTACCATGATGCCAACCAGACCTCCCTGGACAGATGACCCCACCAATGTGTCCTGGAGCTCCGATTCCCCAGAACCCCACTCCACTAGGGAAAGAGAGAGGCAGGCTGGGAGTATGGATTGCCCTGTCAATGCCCATGTTCAGCGGGGAAGCAATTACAGAAGCCAGACCTTCCACCTTCTGAACCCCACAATGACCTTAGGCCCATACTCCCAGAGGGTTAAAGAATAGGAAAGCTATCAAGGGAGGGGAGGGAATAAGGAGTTCTGTTGGTGGGAATGGTGTGAAGTTGTACCCCTCTTAGCCTATGGTTTTGTCAATGTTTCCTTTTTATAAATAAAAGAATAATAATAAAGCCAAAAAATATTGACTAATCAATGAACCTAAAGGCTGGAATATTGCAGATGAAGATTTGGTGTCTCCATTTTGAAGATAGCTAGTAGGCCTATTTTAGTTATTATTCCAAAGGGCCCATAACTATACTAGTTTGTTCCTGAGTCTGACATCTGATATGCAGGCGGACCCAGGTTATTGTCTGGAGAGATGATGTCATGGCTTGAAAAATGGCTAGAAATCGGGGTCAGGGAAGAGAGTAGCTCCCCAATATGGGAAAGGGGTATAAATATTGTTGACTATAAACCCATTGATTTGATCTGATCTGGGGCCCATATTCATCTTAAGAGCCTGTGTAACCTTTGCAACCCTGTAGGTCTGAGCTCACATTCTGTGGTCATGAGTAGGAACGTTGCAAGCTTCCCCAATTTTAGGACCCATCTTCTTCAGGTGGTAGATAGAGTATGTTGTCCAGCCTCCCTTCGGAAGATGAAACAGTCTCTACCCTTGTTGATCCACATTGAGGGCAAGGTCCTATGGAGGCTCACAAAGGGATCCGTTATGTTGTTCCTGATGGAGATGACCAGTGACGATGAAGAGGACAGACCCTATCTTTCTTAGTCTGTTTTACAACCCCTCACTTTTATCTTCCATCAGTCTTTTTATGACCAGTTATGCTTCTTTTAAAATTATCTTAATGTATTTTTATTTTTATGAGAGAGGGGGAAGAGAGAGAGATCAAAGCACTGCTCAGCTCTGCCATGCACAATGTCAGAGACTGAACCTGGGACTCCACGCATGTAAGTTCTGTGCTTTACTGCCAATCTCCCCGGTCCCTCAGTTATACTTATTTTCCTAAAATCTAGTAGTTTGAACAACCATGTGTGTGCTTCCCCATCTTAAACACACTTGCTTGTTCTCCTTTGGTAGGTTATTCTATTTAATGCACAAGAACTTTCAAAATATTTTTTTAAAAAAACATTATCATGAAAAAATATTGGTCCTAAGGGTTGTTTTTCCCTCACTGTGTCACTCTTGGGTCTGCTGCTACAAGGTTAATACTAAAAGAGTGCATAACAATCCTTTCTTCTATATAAACTGGGTTTTCTGTCACCCAGAACAGAAATACACAACTCAATCAAACAAGTACTTATAAGGTTTCCATTATATATAAGAAGCCTCTAATAGATGTCAAGAAGCCAAATTATTTTTAAAATCGTTTTATTAACTTTATTTATTGGATAGAGACAGCCAGAAACCAAGAGGGAGGGGGTGGTAGAGAGGTAGAGAGACAGAGAGACACCTGCAGCCCTGCTTCACCACTCGTAAAACTTTCACCCTGCAGGTAGGGACCAGGGCCTCGAATCCAGGTCCTTGTACATTGTAATACATGCGCTCAACCAGGTGTGTGACCACCCAGCCCAAGAAGTCAAATTATTAAGACATTATTCCTGCCCACACAGTTCATATAAGTTCTTAGCACCTGAAAGTGAGCAGGTTTCATTATGACTGGTTAATTATGACATCATTATTCAGTGAAACACTAGTATGAAGTGGTTTTATTTTTCTCTGGTTCCTGCTTTCCATCATATTTTACTTGCCCTTAAAAAAAAATGAGTTTATTGAGGGCAGGCAGTGGCACAGCAGGTTAAGCGCACATGGCGCGAAGCACAAGAACCAGCATAAGAATTCTGGTTTGAGCCCCCCAGCTCCCCATCTGCAGGGGGGTCACTTCACAAGAGGTGAAGCAGGTCTGCAGGCATCTATCTTTCTCTCCCCCTCTCTGTCTTCCCCTCCTCTCTCCATTTCTCTCTGTCCTATCCAACAGCAACAACGGCAATAACAATGATAACAACAATATCGATAAACAGCAAGGGCAACAAAAGGGAAAAAATGGCCTCCAAAAGCAGTGGATTCATAGTGCAGGTACCAAGCCCCAGCAATAACCCCAGAGGCAAAATAAATAAATAAATAAATAAATAAATAGAGGGTTTACTTAATTTAATTTTATTTGTGGTCAGTAAAAACTACTAAAAGTCTAATTTCACTTAGAACATTAATCCCACATCCGATCCACAACCTCCCATGGGTACAATTTTTCACCTCCCCATCTAAGTTCTCTGCAGAATACCTACACCTACACCCATAACTTGGGTCCTTTTCCATCATTATGCAACAGGACTTCAAAGTTCTCTTCAGCTTCTTCTTCTCCTTCCTTCCCCAGAGTACTTTGCTTCAGTGTGATTTTTCTCCATATAAGATTTCAGGGATTTGGTCAAGAAGGGGCTGTGCTCTGTTCCCATTCTCACTTCAGTCCCTAGAAGGACAGCTGGGAAATGGTCTTAATCTGGGACATATATTTTCCTCATTGCCACTATCCTTAATAGAGCTGGTCCCTTCAGAGTTGGGGTCTAAAAGACACAGAGGAAAGACCTTACCTGATTACCCAGTTGTGGAGATAAGTAGCCCGTTTTTACTCAGGTTTATTGTGATTCCATCTATTGGTATGGTTGTGTTCACAAAAACAGTGTTTCTCTTAGGCACTGCTCAGCTTCACCTCAGCTCTCCTCACGCCATCACAGATAGACCAACATCATACCTGGCTCAGTAGACATTAGATAACTCTACATCTTGACTTTTGAGCCTCAGTGAACTTTCATGTGGAGTTATGGGAGCCACAAATGCCTCCACTTTGACTGTATGAAAGATTCAGAACCATTAGGATCATTCTTCACCCTTTCTCTCTTTTCCCAAGAAATAACGTTCCAGTTTCTGCTCACCCCGACTTCTTGCACAGGACTATCATTTCAGAAATAGTCCAATGAAAAGTACTACTATTCTAACATCAACATGTATGTCATTTCCTTCTTTTGGAGATTTATACCATGCTCTCCTCAAGATTTTCTCAACACATTCTCCTCTGTGCAACAGCAGGTGAAAGTTGTTCCTCAGTAAGCATTTATTCAGGATTGAAGATGTCAATATCCTTTCCTTACAAGATACATTTGGTCCAAGTGATTGTCATGAGTGTTTGGGGATCCTTGGAGCATTCCAAGTTTGTCACCATCACAGGGAGAAGAGACATTCTCATTGTGAACACACTGCCATGAAGTTACTGTCATGAATCTGTGGGAGTCCTTGGAGCACTCCCAGCTCATATACCATCACTGGGAGAAGATAGACTCTCACTGTGAACACACTGCCCCATGCCTCTGATACTCTCAACAACACCTTCCCCTTCCAGTGTTCCTCATGGAAACCTGGGGAATGGGGTGAAGGCGATTGTAATGCAACTTCATTTTCATCTATAGGTTGCCAGTTCCAGAGTACAAGAAAAAAATCAGTCAATATCGCCACTGCTAATGACCTCAATGGCACCTACCAATAGGTGGACTCAAATCTCTCTTCACTATACTTGCCTTAAACCTTTGACATTATTTACTCAAAAATATTTATTGAACACTTGCTGGATGGGACCCACTGTGAAATGATACTAGATGTAAATTCCCCTAGTGGAATTTACAATCCCAAAAGACCAACTGGCCACCCCCCCACACCATATATATACAGATGAAGGAAAGGAAAGAACATGTAAATGAAGTCATTGCAATGTGTGAAATCCAATGAGGGGAACAAGCAAGTATCTAAAATAGACATTAATGGAGGTGAGAAACGTAAATTAGATAAGACAGTAGGGTAATTTTTATTCTCGTTTTATTTTGAACACACAGTTGCACTTTCCAGAAGTTTCTTAATGTGTAAAGGGGCAACAGATTGAATGCATAGACAGATATGAAAAACCATCTGTCCTTTATTAAGCCAGACATAAAAGAGACATATAGAAGAATACTATTTCTTACTAAATTTGTTTTTTAAATATAGGTTTTTTTCTCATACATTTTTATGTTAAAATGTATGAAGCTTTTATTATTTTAAATTTGTTCACAAATTTCATTAGAGGAAATATTGACAAAACCTATATAAACAAATCCTTGAGGGTCTGTTATGAAATAAATGTTTGTTTCCTCTCAGTATACATGTGTTGAAGTTTTTACCTCCCACGTGATGGTATGTGGCAGTTAGACTTTTGGAAGGTATTTAGGTTCCAATGACTTCATGTGTTCTGGGGCTCCCATGATGGGATAAGAATACAGAACCCACAGTTCACTGTTGTCTCTCTCTCTCTCTCTCTCTCTCTCTCTCTCTCTCTCTCTCTCTTTCTCTCTCAGAAAGAAGGTATTTTTGTACAAGCCAAGAAGAGGTTCTCACCAGAAACCAAATATGCTCGTGCTTTGATCTTAGACTAAATGTGAGAGATAAATACAGGGTTTAAGTTATCCAGACCATGATATCTTGCTATAGCAGTCCAAGCTAACTAAGGTGAGATTTTTAGTAATGTTCACACTAAAATATTAATGATATATTTTTTTTCAGAATTTATGCTATAAATTTGGTTGGTTCTCTTGACAACTTATCCCTCCTAAAACTCTCTACTTTTGGAATCCAGGACAAGCTGGAGAGGACTTCTCCAGATCATGCCTTCACTCGCTGACTCATCCATTCACTCCATTAACTCCAGCAATTATTTAACAATCTAGCCTGTTACATTTGTTCTACACTGAACTCATACTTTGGGTGTGTCTGCCAAAATCTTTACCCTGTCCTGCACCAAGATTTGGCCAATTCTCATTGGACATCTGGATGTCACACGGTTCCACATATACAACATTCTTCTACCCTAACAGATTATCCTCCTCCCAGATTCCTGCTTCTCTTCATTTTTAGCTTAGTAGCATCACTATAGTTCATATGATGGAAAACGAAAGTCTCTCTTCTTTAACACAAGCAGTTCCATTATCCATCAGGCCCATTTCTGTCATGTCTTGTCTGTCTGCTCTTTTGTGTTCCTACTAAGTTCACCTTTTCTGCTTCCCACCCCATTACACATGCCAGCCACAATTGTCCTGGCCTCCAGACTCTCCATTCTCAGATTCATGAGTCAGGCTATGACCAGACTGATGCTACAATCTCTAGTCAAATCGCATTACTCTTTAAGCAAGAACTCATTCCATTTCTCCACTGCCGGGAAAAAACAAAAAAGAATCCTGAAATGATATTCAGTGGTCAGCCCTATATCCAAACCTTATATCAAGCTTTATCTTCCACTTCATTCCTCAAATAACCTATGTATAAAACACAAAACCTTGAATTTTCTCTAAAATTACTGTTGAGCTCACTGTTCAAGATAGCTTCTGCACTGGAGGTGATTGTGCTTAGTGAAGTAACTAAGGAATGAAGGACAACTACCAGAAGATTTCACTCTTATGTGGGATATAGAGAATTAAAACACATGAACTCCCATCAGCTGGGGCCCTAGTCAAGGAGTCCTGAGATTCCCACACAAACATGATGAGCCTAGACCTCCAACAGAACCCTTTCTCCATTATCACTGGTCATCTCCATCAGAAACAACATAATGGACCCCTTTGGAGGCCCCCATAGGACCTTGCCCTCAGTGTGGATCAACAATGGTAGGGAATGTTCCATCCTCCAAAGGGGGGTTGGATATCATACTCTATCTACTACCTGAAGAAGATGGGTCCCGAAATTGGTGCAACTCAGAATGTTTCTACTGATGACCACAGAATGCAAATTCAGACCTACAGGGATGCAGAGGTTATATAGGCTCTTATGCTGAATATGGGCCCCAGATCACATCAAATCAATAGGGTTTACAGTCAACAATATTTATACACTTTTCCCATATTGGGGAGCTACTCTCTTCCCTGATACAGCTTTCTAGCCCTTTTTCCAGCCATGACATCATCTCCCCAGACAATAACTTGGGTCCACTTGCATATCAGATGTCAGACTCAGGAAAAAACTAATAAAGTCATGGGACCTTTGGAATAATCACTAAAATAGACCTACTAGCTATTTCCAAAACAGAGACCCCAAGTCTTCATCTGCAATATTCCAGGCTTTAGGTTCATTATTAATCAACAATTTGTATGGCTTTATATGTTAGCTCTTTTCAGCCGCCAGGTTCCAGATGCTACCATGATGCCAGCCAGACTTCCCTGGACAGATGACCCCACCAATGTGTCCTGGAGCTCCACTTCCTCAGAGCCCCGCCCCACTATAGAAAGAGAGAGACAGGCTGGGGGTATGGATCGACCTGTCAATGCCCATGTTCAGCGGGGAAGCAATTACAGAAGCCAGACCTTCCACCTTCTCACCCCATAATGACCCTGGCTCCATACTCCCACGGGGTTAAAGAATAGGAAAGCTATCAGGGGAGGGGATGGGATACAGAGCTCTGGTGGCAGAAATTGTACCCCTCTTATCCTATGGTCTTGTCAGTGTTTCCATTTTATAAATAAATTTTTAAAAAACATGAACTTGTGGGAAAAAAATAGTCAGCCCATATCTAAGACCTTGGGAGAACTATGTTGGTTTTACTTGAGGTAAAGATGGTACTGGGAGTAGTGTGGAATTTTACTCCTATTATCTCACTGTAAATCACTAAGAAGGTTAAATTTTAAAAAACTGAAGTTATCTCCTCCTTTTATCTGCCCTTCTTTCAAAAAAAATAATAATAATTGGGCTGACAAAATAGTTCACTCATTTGGCTAGTTTTTATTGCCATGTGCGCAGCCCAGGTTCAAACCCAGTTCCTAAGTCAATGAAGAAAGCTCTGATGTTACGTTTTCTTAATATATATATAACATAAGAGGAGCACAATTACTTGAAGTTGATATTCAAATTCAAATGTATTGTGTGATATTAGTCAAATTATACCTACCTCAGCTTCCCCCACTTTAAAAACAATAAGCAGTATTTTCAATAAGCCAAGATTTGGAAATAATGTGTCTACTGACAGGTGAATGAATAAAGAATAAGCAGTATTATTAGACAATGGAATACTGCTTAACTACATAAAATACAAAGTCTTGTCACTTGCAATGACAAGAGTGAAACTTTAATTAAGTGAAATAAGTCCGATGGGGAAAAAAACAAAAAGCAAGTCAGATACCATAGGATTTAAAAACAAAATGATTATTACCAAAGGAGAAAGGGTAAGAAGAGTGGGTAATTACGATAAAGGAGGTCAACTGTTATGTGGAAGATAGAAACTAGATATTTTTTATGTTGATCACAATATGGTATACATATAAACCAAAGTAGAATTCTATATACCTTATATATTATGTTACAAGTCAATTCTCATTTTAAAATAAAAGGCTCACTAAAACCATTTAATATTTACATAATTAAAAATTAAAATAAAATTGACCTTCAACCATTTAAACTTGAAATAATCACTTAAATTAAAAGAAACACAGGGCTGGAAAGACACCTGCTTTGTATTGCACACAACCCAGTTTCAAACCTACTCCCCACCACACTGGAGAAAACTTGTGCTGTAGTGTCTTTCCCTCTCCTCCTCTGCCTCTTATCTTTGCCTCTCTCTCTCTCTCCAAGAAAAAAAAAAGTTGTCTCAGAGTAATGAAGCCCTCACAACAATAACAACAAAAAAACTAATTAAAAAATAAAAGATACACATGTATTTATGAGAAAACAAACTTTCTTTAAAATACTATCTGGGGGGAGCAAACTATCTTATTTATCATCTTCTACCATTTTTTTTTCTGTTGATAGCATCTGCCATGTCTAAATATAGCATATCTGAAAAACTTAAGAGTGATAATTATATGTACCTGTTGGCATTTTGTTTAGTTTTGTTAGTGGGGGCTAGGCTTAAGAGATGGTGCATTTGCTGAATCTGAATGTGAGGGATGTGGAAGATGTAAAAGAGATGAACAAGTACAAACTGCCACTTATCAAATTCTTTTGTAAGTCAGGAAGACAATACAGGCCAGTAGTCGGTACGCTGTATCCTACACTTGAAAGTTCATTTTGCAATGTATACAAAAGTCATATCATGCTGAACATCTGGAATTAATACAATTTTATATCAGTTATGTCTCAATTATAAAAATCTCTAATGAAAGTTGGGGAAAAAAACTTTAATAATAAATACATAAATAATCCAATTCAACCAAGACCCGGAGAGAGAAGAAGAAAAAAGGAAGGACACTCAGAAGTAGTAATAGGTGTAGGTGTGACTTGCAAAGGAAGAGAATGCAGGACCATAGGAAAAATGGACAAATATATATAGAGATATAGAGATAGATAGATAGATAGATAGATAGATAGATAGATAGATAGATAGATAGATATAGAAATAACAGCCAACCCATATCTATGACCTCGGTCAAACTACTGGTTTCCAATGAAGGCAATGGGGGACACAGAACTCTGGGGGTGGAAACAGTGTGGAATGATATCCCTGTCATCTCATAGTCATGTAAATAAATACTAAGTCACTAATAAAATAATACAGAATTTTTTAATGAAAGTAAATAGCAGGACTGGGGAGATAGTATAATGGTCCTACAAAAAACTTTCACATCTGAGTCTCAGAGTTCCAGATTTAATCCAGGTATCACCATAAATCAGAGCTGAGCAGTACCCTGCTCTCGCTCTCTCCCTCTGTATTTCTCTCTCACTAAAATAAAAGAATATTTTACCAAAATAAGTAAACACATACATAATTATTTTCTGCTGGGACCTAGCTATCCTCCTCATCTACTTCCTATTTTACTTCCCTCAGTCACTCTAAGGCTAACCTTGTCAGATAAAGTAGGGTCTACAAAAGCTGGATAAGAATAAGAGACCAACACTTTTTAATGGTGGCCCTTTTGGTCACTGCCAGACCACTCCATTTTCTGTGACCCTAGTCAGGAAGTCCTAGGATTCCCACACAGATATGATATGACATCCAACAGATTCCTTCTCCACCATCAGTGGTCATCTCCATCAGGAACATCATAAACCCTCTTGTGGGACTCTACAGGGCCTTTTGTATGGTACATAAAATCCTAACCATGGGATTTTCAAAGTAAACCAAATTCCCAAATAACCTGGTTAAAGCAATAACTATTGCCTTCTTAAATTCTAAGACAGCAGGAACCTACCCCATTCCCTATAAAACCCATATTTTGGGTGCTGGGCAGTAGCACAGTAGGTTAAGCTCTCATGGTGCAAAGTGCACTGATGGCATAAGGATCCTGGTTCAAGCCCCTGGCTTCCCACCTGCAGGGGGGAGTTGCTTCATAAGCGGTGAAGCAGGTCTGCAGGTGTCTATCTTTCTCTCCCCTTTTCTATCTCCCCCTCCTCTCTCCATATCTTTCTGTCCCATCCAACAACAATGACAGCAATGACAACAACAATAACAACAACAACGACAATAAACAACAAGGGCAACAAAAGGGAAAAAATAGCCTCCAGGAGCAGTGGATTCGTAGTGCAGGAACCAAACCCCAGCAATAACCCTGGAATAAAATTTTAAAAAAAACAAACATATTTCTCCAAGTCCTGGATCCTCTGGGGTGTGGCTCATTTTCCTTCACACTTCTCTTGACCCATACCATTTTGATACTGCATCTGCTGATCTCAACCAGATCAGTGCAACCAGTACCACCATGACATGTTTCACGCCAGACAGTGTCCAGAGATGCCAGAGTAGGATGCCAACCCTTCAGCTCCATTACTCTGATGAGACCTTTCCTAGCTCAGAGGACTCCATAGTTCCATTTCGGGTGGCGCACTTCCTAACAAAGCCACAGTACCCATAGAGCAGGACCCATGAGATAGAACACATGCGTCCATAAGTTAAAGGGAAAATATACCTCAACATAAAAGTGCACAATAGTTTGAAGTGACTCAGTAAGCGTAGGAAGCAAGTAGAAAGGCCTAAAAGGACACCATAAAGTACTTAATCAAATAGTTTCTACTTGGACCTCCTTGACTATTTCCTATTTTACTTCCATCAATCAGTCTAAGGCTACCCTTGTCAGATAAAGTAAGGACTATAAAGCTGGATAAGGGCAAGAGACTGGCACACTTTAGTGATGGCTCTCTTGGTCAGTACCAGGCCACCCCATTATCTGGGGCCCTAGTCAGGGAATCCTGGGATTCCCACATAGATTTGATGGGCCTAGATCTTTAACAGATCCCTCTCTCCACCATCAATGGTCATCCCATCAGGAACAGCATCATGGACCCACTTGTGGGCCTCTACAAGACTGACTCTGTTTATTTGTTTGTTTGTTTCCAGCATACTGCTCAGCTTTGGCTTAGGGTGGTACAGGGGATTGAACCTGGAACCTCTAAGCCTCAGGCATAAACGTCTGTTTGCATAGCCATTATACTATTTCCCCCATCCTAATGTTTACTTTCTAGTTCTCTGAAAATCACATTCTTTTAAACTTTTCTTTAAAATTACAGAGGCTCATCTAATGATGAAAAGATCTGGAACTAGGAAGTCATGCAGTAGCGCAGTGGATTAAGTGCACATGGCACAAAGCGTAAGGACCAACATAAGAATCCCAGTTCGAGCCCCCGGCTCCCCACCTGCAGGGGGTAACTTTACAAGCAGTGAAGCAGGTCTGCAGGTGTCTATCTTTCTCTCCCCCTCTCTGTTTCCCCCTCCTCTCTCCATTTCTTTCTGTCCTATCCAACAACAACTACAGCATTGACAACAACAACAATAATAACAAAGACAATAAACATCAAGGGCAACAAAGGGCAAAATAGCCTCTAGGAGCAGTGGATTCATAGCACAGGCACCGAGCCCCAGCAATAGCCCTGGAGGCAAAAAAAAAAAAAAAAAGAGAGAGAGATCTGGAACTATAAATTATACATTTGGGTATGTGAGTGTCCCCAAATTTATGACATATCTCATGAAATTATATCAAATATGGCATGACTGGGGTCAGCAGATAGTTCAGCAGGTAGAGCACATGCCTTGTTAAGCACACAGCCCAGGCTTAAGCCTCCTCAGCACTACATAGCAATGCCACAGCACCAAGGGAACTTCCTATGTTATGGTATCTCTCTCTACCTCTCCTCTGATATAATACGAATGACAGAGTTGACCTGAGAGTTGTAGAATTATAAATACATGATGCCCTGGATTTGCAAAAGAAAAAAAAAGGCTTAATTGCTTATCTTGTTCAACTTTCCTTAGAGTGAAAGGTCTGTCAAATTAGTAACTTAGACTGGACATTACTCAGAGATATTGTTCACACTCTAACAAAAGAGCAGACGGAAGCTAATATAAATTTTGCCATTACAAGGACTCTGAATTGCATATCCAAACCCTGTACTTCAGACACTGGTATTTGCTGGAGTAAATTCTAAGGTAAGTACCAACTGAACGTCAGAGTTTTGCCCAGATATTTTTTCCGTTCTCAAGCATTTTTAGATTCAAAATAAACTAAGTTTACAGGAAGTTGGAAATCATTCTGTTTATTCCACACATTCTAGGGATGTGTATACAAATATTTACTGGACATGAAAATTCAATGTCCTAACACAAACCATCTGACTTCAGGAAATTAAATACATACAGCAATAATCAACAACAGATGAAAATCTTACATTCTCAGGAGTCCCACGTTTTTTACTTGGGCATGCCTTCAGGGTAGGTCCTCACTAGAGCAATGTGAAGCTTCTGAAAAGCAGGTTTTGATTGCTAAGTTCTGTTTCTATAGCCCATTCAAACACAGAGGAAACATTATCCTCTGGAATGAAGTGTGGTTAAAAAAAGACAGCAAATTTATGGTCAATCTCTGGAGATTTCCTGAGTTAAACTTTGATCCTGTCTAAAAAAAAAAAAGAGTTTATTGTTTATTGTGAAATCTTTCATTTTAGCTAAAAACAAATGAATAGCTACATGATATCATAAACTTCACACTTCCTCAAAAGAGAGAGTTTGAATGGCAACTTTACATTGCAATGTTTCTCAGACTCCAGTAAAACATCTAGACTGTCCATATGCACTAATGCTTCACAGAATTACGGAACTGTGAACTACAACCATTCACAGGTGAAGAAAAATAGTAACTTTTCCAAGGTAGATTTATCAATTATTTGCAACATTGAAATAAAAAGTCGACACTTGACATTCTAAGCCAGTGTCCTTTTAATTTCAAAACCAGATTTCCTTTCTTTTATCTTTTTATTGGAAGATTAATGGTTTACAGTCAAAAGTAAAATACAATAGTTCGTATGTGCATAACATTTCCACATAACAATACAGCCCCCACTAGGTCCTCTGTCATCATGTTTCAGGACCTGAAAACCCCCTACCCCAGAATCCTTTTTTTTATTTATTGAAGGATTAATATATCACATTTGACAGTAAATACAATAGTTTATACATGCATAACATTTATCAGTTTTCCACATAACAATAAAACCCCCACTAGGTCCTCTGTCACCGTTTTTGGACCTGTACTCTTCCCCTCCACCCCAGAGTCCTTTATTTTTTTTTATTTATTTTATTTTATTTTTTTTTGCCTCCAGAGTTATTGTTGAGGCTCAGTGCCTGCACTATGAATCCACTGCTCCTGGAAGCCATTTCTCCCATTTTGTTGCCCTTATTGTTGCCCTTGTTGTAGTTGTTACAGCTGTTGCTATTTTTGGATAGGACAGAGAGAAATTGAGAGTGGAGGGGAGACAGAAAGGGGAGAGAAAGACAGACACCTACAGACCTGCCTCACCGCCTATGACCAGAGTCCTTTATTTTGGTGCAATACACCAATTCCAGTCCAAGTTCTGCTTTGTGTTTATTGTTCAACTTTTTTTCTGGTAATTGGATTTGTTTCATTGAAGATGCTTTTAAAATATAGATGAAAAAAGAGTTCTGCCAATATTTTCCTCTAAGTGTTTGATAGTTACTAGTCTAACATCCAAGGGGTGTTAAAATCCCCTACTATTACTGTGTGGCTGTTAATAGATTGCTGTAGCCCTTTCAGTAGATGCTTGATGTATTTAGATGGCCTCTCATTGGGTGCATAGATGCTAATAATCGTTAAGACTCTTGACTGGGGCCAGTTGGTGGCACACCTGGTTGAGTACATGTATTATAATGCGCAAGGACTTGGGTTCAAGCCCCCAGTCCCCACCTGCAGGGAGAAAGCTTTACGAGTGGTGAAGCAGAGTTACAGGTGTCTCTCTGTCTCTCTCCCTCTATATTACCTTCCTTCTTCTTGATTTCTAGCTGTCTCTATTCAATAAATAAAGATAATTTTTTAAAAGTTTCCTCAGTGACAAATCTATTAAAAAAAAAAAAAAAGACCTCTTGATTGACTGATCCAAAAAAAAAAAAAAAGACTTCTTGATTGACTGACCCTCTGAGCATTCAGTAATATACATCCCTATCTTTTTAAATTTTATTTACTTTAGGGTCTATTGTGTCAGATTGAGAATAACTGTTCCTGCCCTTCTTGTGGTCCACTGGTCTGTGTGGTAGTTTTCTATTCTAAGCCAGTGTCCTTTTCATTTCAAAACCAGATTTTCTACAGTCTCTGTGTCAGAAACACCAAAGAATTTAGGGCATTGAAGAAGGAAGACAGCCAAGTGTACAGAAAAAAATTTCCTACATCACTCCACCAGCCAGGCCTTGAAATTGCCAGACAAGACACCATATGCCCAACCTTAATCTCAGCATGGATCCTTACTTCAAACACTAATGGGGAGTATCCGGGAATAAGAATACTCAATTACCACCAAAAGAAAACCAAAGTCATTGTGAAGTGGTGCTATGAAATTGTCCCTGAGGAGGCTGGTGATCTGGATAGACCTGCCAACACCCATGTCCATTGGAAAAGCAACTATAGAAGCCAGAACTCCCATCTTCTACACCCCAGAAAGAGTTTTGGTGCATGCTCAAAGGAGGGTAGAAATGAAAAGGGGAAGATGACCAGAGAGCTTGAACTCCAACACCATCAGGAACCAGAGAGAGAGAAGGAAAAAGGGAGGGACATTTGGATGTAGTTAGTGGGTGTATGTGTGACTCGGAAAGGAAAAGAAGATTGGACCTTAAAAACATGAGCAAATATCTACAAATATAAACAGGTAGTTCTACAAATAATAGTCAACCCGTATCTGCAACCTTGGGAGAACTATTGTAGCTTCCAATGGGGGAACTGGGGAGAAAAGAAAAATCAAGGGAAAGGACACTCAGAAGTAGTAAGTGTGGTTTAGAAAGGAAGAGAAGACCAAAGCAACGATTGCTACCTCAACATGCTTCACCTCAGAATGTATCCAGAGACTTCACGTGTGGAATGACAACCCTTCAGCTTCATTACTCGGGTGAGACCTTTCCTTTAATAGTACACTCTAATTTCATCTCAGGTAGTTCACTTTCTAACAAAGTCCCATAACCTAGATATACACCAGTTTCTGTGAGAGAGAGCTTATGTGCACATGTATCCATAAACTACTGCAAAATATATACCTGAAAGCAGGACTACACTAGAGTTTGCAATGAGTACCTCCCTAACACTTCCTCTCCACTATTCCAAGCTTGGGATCCATGATTGCTCAACAAATTGTTTGGCTTCATATGTTAACTCTCTTTTCAATCACCAGGTTCCAGATGCCACCAGGATGCTGGCTAGGCTTCCCTGGATTGAAGACCCCACCAATGTGTCCTGGAGCTCAGCTTCCCCAGAGACACACCCTACTAGGGAAAGAGAGAGGCAGACTGGGGGTATGGACTGACCAGTCAACGCCCATGTTCAGCGGGGAAGCAATTACAGAAGCCAGACCTTCTACCTTCTGCAACCCTCAATGACCCTGGGTCCATGCTCCCAGAGGGATAGAGAATGGGAAAGCTACCATAGGAGGGGGTGGGTTATGGGGATTGGGTGTTGGGAATTGTGTGGAGTTGTACCCCTCCTACCTTATGCTTTTGTTCACTAATCCTTTCTTAAATAAAAATTTAAAAAAAAATTTAAAAAAAAAGAAAGGAAGAGAAGGCAGGACCATAGGAAAAAATGAGCAAATATATATATAAATAGTTATAGATAATTATAGAAATAATAGTCAACCTGTATCTGTGACCTCAATACATCTTTGTGTCCATGAGTCAACTTCTAAGAATCTGAGAAGGATCCCTATCTAAGCATCACCAAGAAAGTGTGGAACTTAGTCCTACAAACACATGAAATTAAATTCTGATCAGAAGTAGGAAATAATAAATTTGTGTCGTTGTTGGGGGCCAGGCCATGGCATACCCGGTTAAGCCACACATTTACAGTGTGCAAGGACCAGGGTTCTAGACCCTGGTCCCCATCTGAAGAGGGAGAGCTTCATGAGTGGTGGAGCATGGCTGCAGGTGTCCCTCTGTGTCTCTCCCTCTCTATCCCCCCTGCCCCTCTCAATTTATGTCTCTATGCAATAATAAATAAATAAATTTTTTAATTTGTGTTGTTGTAAATGACGAAGTTTATGGTGATTTATTACAATGGCAATAAAAGTTAATATATCCATTCTCTTATGAAGTGTGATTTCCCCATATTGCAACCATTCAGGATGAATTCCTTCCTACACTGCCTAACCTCACAATGAAAGCTCAACATCCCAATCAATAAAATGATAGGAGAGCTTACTAGATAGTTTCCTATCTACGGCTGGCATTGCAATTTATCACTGATTAAGCATCCACATTAAATTAAAATTCATGTAGAGTCTACAAATGAAGTTTAGAATCAGTCTCCGACCTCCTAAACTTGCCCCTATATCCATACAGATTCCCAATTGTATTTTCTGCCCTGGATTCTTCTCCTGACTACATGGGACTCACTGTTCCAACTAAAGCACACTAATTCCACCAGGAGCCTCTGCCCCACAAGTAGATCCTGAACCTGACCCCAGAAAGAACTGTACCAACTTACCACCTTGCCTGGTTTTGTAACGTTCCCTCTCATAGTACATGGGAGTAAGGATGGCATGATTTTTTTTTCCAGTACCACATTCACTGATTCCTATGGCTTGACAGAATCTTCTTTATTCTATAAAGAGGTACTCCCTTTAGGTGCCCCCTCATGGGGATGAAACCCTGATGCTTTTGTGCTGAACTACTGGAAGCCACCTGGCCTGCCAAGTGCAGTGAGAGAAGAAACAGAGCTGAAATATGAGGGAAAGGGAAAGGGAAAGGAAAGAGTGAGATCTGTGAGCATCGCCTGAGTGTTTGATCAGGTGCTTGTAGCACTGCTGCAGTTTTCCAGTGATGTCACCAGCAAATTCCTAGTTGCACTTAGGTCTGGTCAAGTTAGGTTCTGTCATGTGCAACTCAAAGTCTTGACCTGTATACCCCACTCTTCAAAAAACCGCTGCTCTATTTTTTACTTTTCCTTCCTCTTTATTTATTTACCACTAAGGTTATCTCTGGGGCTCCATACCTGCACTATTCCACATTCTACTGCTTACAGAAGACTATATATATATGAATGAAGGATGGAGGAGAGAAACAGAAAGGGGGAGGCAGGGAAAGAGGGAGAGACAGAGACAGAGACCACAGCACTGATCCACCACTTGTGAAGCGTCTCCTATGCAGGTACACCGATGGAGTGGCTAGGGGGTCAAACTCAGGCGCATAAAGTGTGTGCTCTACTGGGTAAGTTATCTCCTGGCTTCTATTCTTCTTCATTTTGGTGCTCAAGCAACTACGGTTAATGAAATACTGCAACCGCACTGTGTTTTTAGTTAGTAATGTAAATAAATCTAACGTGAAGAAGCTAGCTGCAATTCTTCCATCTTTTTAATATCTTAGTTTATTTATTTCTTGGATAGAGATAGAAACCAAGAAGACCGGAGGAGAGAGGAGAAAGATAGATACCTGCAGCACTGCTTCACCACTTGTGAAGTTTCTGCCCGATGGGGGCCAGAAGCTGGAAACTGAGTCCTTGAGCATGGCAATGTGTGTGCTCAGCCACTTGGTCCCCACAGTGTTTCTGTATTCTTAAACTTGCAGCTCTCACAGGAACTCTGCTGCACCACTGGTAGCAATGAGAACTTCTGCAGCCCCTTTTGGAAGATTGTGTGACGAGTCCTTAAACAAATAAAAATGGAATGACCTTGTGATCCAGCAAGTCCACTCTTAGACATTTATCCAAATGACACTCAAACACTAATTCAAAAAGACTAATTTTGTTCATAGCTGCACTATTCACAGGAGTCAAAGAGTAGAAGCTGCCTAAATGCTCATTAACAGATGACTGGATAAAGGAGTTATGAGATATATATTCCATAAAATACTACTCTACAATTTAAAACTGTGATATTGTGTCCTTTGGGACCAAATGGGTGGAACTGAAGGTGATTATGCTTAAGTAAAGAGACAACTATTAAATGGGTTCAGTCATGTAGAATCTAGAGGTTTAGCACATAGGAATTTGCAAGAGAGAGAGAGATGGACATAGTGAGGGGAAAAAAGACTGTATCATTAACCCCTCAATAAAAAAGTAAGTTTTAAAAAGACAGCATATATTAATATTATCCCAAATAAATGCTTTTTTAAAATTTATTTATTTATTTATTTATTTTTGCCTCCAGGATTATTGCTGGAGCTCAGTGCCTGCATTACAAATCCACTGCTCCTGGCAGCCATTTTTTTCCCTTTTGTTGTCCTTGTTGTTTATTGTTGTTTTTACTGTCATTGTTGTTGTTGCTGTCATTGTTGTTAGGATAGAAAGAAATCGAGAGAGAGGAGGGGAAGACAGGAGGGGAAGACCTGCAGACCTACTTCACTGCTTCACTGATCATGAAAAGACCCCCCCCCCCGCGCAAGGTGTGAAGCTGGGGGCTCAATCCAGTGTCCTTATGCCAGTCCTTGCACTTTGCACCATGTGCGTTTAGCCCGCTGTGCTACCGTCTGGCCCCCTATAACTCATATTTTCAAAAGAGAGAGAGGCAAGTAAACTGTTTCTAAATTTATAAGAACTGGAGTTACTATCTTTGGGAGGGGAGAGGGCGGGGATACAGAACTTTGGTGGTGGGTGTGGCATAGAACTAGACATTGAGTTGTACCCCTCCTACCCTATGGTTTTGTTAATTTATCCTTTCTTAAATAAAAAAAATTTAAAAAATAAAAAAATAACTACACATTGATTGGAACCTTACAATTTTATAACCAATTTTTTTAATTGTTTTAATTTTCCAGTTCTAGATATTTTATTAAAATATGTGACCTTTTGTGATTGCCTTGTTTCATTTGGCATGATTTTTTCAAAGTTTACCTGTATTTCTTTTTTTTAATTTAATTTTATTTATTTATTCCCTTTTGTTGCCCTTGTTGTTTTATTGTTGTAGTTATTATTGATGTCGTTGTTGTGGGATAGGACAGAGAGAAATGGAGAGAGAAGGGGAAGACAGAGAGGGGGAGAGAAAGACAGACACCTGCAGACCTGCTTCACCACCTGTGAAGGGACCTGCCTGCAGGTGGGGAGCCGGGGGCTCGAACCGGGATCCTGACGCCGGTCCTTGAGCTTTGCGCTACAGCCCGACTCCCGTTTACCTGTATTTCTTATGTACTAATATTTCTTTATAGCAGTGATCATGGTTTGTAATTACACTGTCCATATTTCGTATTTCATATCTCTGTTCTCTCTCTCTCTCCTTCTCCTCTTCCTCCCCACTTCCTGAGTGGACACTTGAGAGCAGTCATTCTATATTCCTAGTCTGTTTTACAGCCCTGGTCAGAAGCTCGGTGTTGACCACATTATAATAAATAGTGCATATTGCTTAATTCCTCCTGTTGTTGTATTCTAGTGGTGTCCTTTTCCCCCAGAAGCAAAGCTCAGATTACACCTTTCTATTGCTACCCTGCATGGAGAAGTGATTAACAAATGTTTCTGGCCCTAAATTGAAGGTCACCAAGGAGCCATCTACTCATTTAAGAGGATAGTCTTTGGCAATATTCACTTTGGCTCAGACTTTTGAAAAACATCAAAGATCAAATACATACTAAGAATAGTGAATGAACCATCTTGGGGTGGGGGTACACTATTCTTAGAGTTACATTTATTTTCCTTTATGATGTGAAATCCTTTTATCTTTGGTCAATGCACATGGACTGAATTAAGTTGAAAAGATTATATCCTGTTGCTATGCCATTTCAGAATGTGCCCCCCAAAAAACTGATATCCCTTGGTTATTTGAAATGACAGTTTAAAACTTTCTTGTCCTGAAATAAGTAAAGAAAATGTAAAGTAAATTAGCATAACTAGCGATTATGACTATACCCTGAAAGAAATTACAACAGTTAATATGGAAAGATAAAGATGTGAGAAGTAGAGCTTACAATGAATGACAGATGTAATTTTTCAGAGCATCTGAGTTTTTCTACTTTTCTGCTCTCTGGTGTGCGCTGTGAAGGAATACATCGGAGAAGATCATTACAAAGAGTATTAGTATATAATGCTGATCATTTCAAAGCTGCTTGCATGTTCCCACTGGAAGAATATTTTAAGTTAAGATCCTTCCTCCACTACAAGATCTGCCAAACACCTAGTCTAAACAACAATATGTGTAAACCTGATATATTTTACTTCTACTAATAGGTACACAGAGTGGGGGCAGGCTAGCTCTATGGATCATTAATTTATCTAAACTAATAATTTATGAGACATTATAAATAATAATGAAACATTCATTGGCATTAATTTTATTTTTTCTTTAGACTCTGGAACTCATGATGTATGATTTGTTTGGAAGTACTTCAGGCTAACATGGAACCAGAAAATATGAAATGGAAAAGCTCAGGCAAGCATCCTCAGAAAAACAAATAGGGAGGGCGGGCGGTAACACAGAGGGTTAAGTGCACATGGTGCCAAGCCCAAGGACCGGCATAAGGATCCCAGTTCGAGCCCCTGGCTCCCCACCTGCTGGGGGATCACCCCATAAGTGGTGAAGCAGGTCTGCAGGTGTCTGTCTTTCTCTCCCTCTCTCTGTCTTCCTCTCCTCTCTCAATTTCTCTCTGTCCTATTCAACAACAATGACATCAATAATAATAAAATAACCACAACAATGATAAAATAACAAGGGCAACAAAAAAGGGAAAAATGGCCTCCAGGAGCAGTGGATTCTTAGTGCAGGCACCAAGCCCCAGCAATAATCCTGGAGGCAAAAATAGAAAGAAGAAAGAAAGAAAGAAACAAGAAACAAACAGAACTGAGATGCTGATTTCTCACAAACACCCAATTTACTGAAGACTGAAACTTAGCTTCTGACCAATAAACATCAGTCTAGTATAGTCTAGTATCTCTCTCCACACTTGAGCCAATGAGCTGCTTGGAATACAGCTAGACTTTCCTTTCTTTGCACTCCTTGTCAAGAAATATAACCTGTCTCAAATCCTCAATGAAATCACCTGTGGCTTGCTCCAATGTGCCCTTCCTGAATGTTGATCCCTCTCTTATTCCTGAATAAGCTGAATTTCTGGTAAACTCAATTTCTGGAGCTGGGCTCAGTGCCCTTCTTTATTTACTTACTTATTTTTCCACCGGAGTTATCACTGGGGCTCAGTTTTTGCAAGATGAACCCACTACTCCTGGCAACCATTTTCTTTTTCTTTATTTGATAGGACAGAAAGGAATTAAGAGGAGAAGGGAAAATAGGGAAGGAGAGAGACAGAGAGAAACCTGAACTACTTGCTTCACAGCCTGTGAGGTTTCCCTCCTGCAGATGGGGAGCAGGGACTCAAACCTGGGTCATGTCGTGCACACGGTAACAGGTATGCTTAACCAGGGACACCACCATCCAGTCCTGGCAATGTATCTTAGAAAGAAGAAGACTTTCACAGAGATATTGACAGAAAACTCCATTTCCTAATGATTTGCATGTTTGTAGATAGAAACATTAAATTCTATCCATTAGCATTACAGTTCTATTAAAGTCAAGACTGTCCATAAAATATTGTGATTTGTAAGAAATGTATATAGTGGGTGGAGGTAGATAGCATAATAGTTATGCAAAGAGACTCTTATTACTGAGACTCCAAAGTCCCAGGTTCAGTCCACAGCACCACCATAAGCCAGAGTTGAGCAGTTCTCTGGTTAATATATATATATATATATACAGAATTTATATATATATACATATATATATATATAGTAATTAGCACATTCAAAATGTGATTCTCATAGATATTGGTCCACAGTCCTGGCTTACCACTCCCTAAATCCATGGAATTTTCTGAGTAGTAAAAGAAATAGAGCATCTTGTATTTTGGTCTCTAATCTTCAGCTCCTGTTATTGATTCAGAGCTTTAAGGATGAATTAAGCAACTTATAATTCAGAAAGAGCCCTTTTCCACAAATACAGCCCCACCACTTGACCTCCAGAGAGGAGAAAGTGGTTATAGATTGAATCACCAGTGGCCAATAAAACTATCATACTTATAGAATGAAAGCTTTGTAGAAAGAAGTTTCAAGAAGTTTCAGGGCAGAGGAGCTTGTAAAGGTCTAATGAAAGCACATTACCCAACAGGGCATGAAAGTCTGCCAGAGTTGGGGCCAGGCAGTGGCCTGGTTCAACTCCCTGGTTCCCACCTGCAGGAGGCAAGTGTCATAACTGGTGCAACATTGCTGCAGGTGTCTCTCTCTATCTCTCTCTACCTTCCCCTCTCCTCTCAATTCTCTGTCCTATCAAATAATGGAAAGAGAAAAAAAAAAAAAAACAGGAAAAGTGTCTGCTGGGACTTCTGTCACTGAACCTCAGTGATAATCCAGGGGGAAAAAAGAAGGAAGGAAGGAAGAAGGGAAGGAAGGAAGGAAGGAAGGAAGGAAGGAAGGAAGGAAGGAAGGAAGAAGGGAAGGAGAGAGAGAAAGGAAGGAAGGAAGAAAGTAAGGGAGAAAAAAAAGACATTCTATTTTTTATTAGTGATTCAATATTAATTTACAAAATTACATGTCAACAGGGGTACAATTCCACACCATTCCCACCACCAGAGTTCTGAATCCCAAGTCCCTCCATTGCAGTCCACTGCAGTTCTCCCAAGGCTGCAGACATAGACTAACCATCATCTCTACAGCTATCGTCTATATTTGTACATAATTTCCCCCTTTTTCTTCCAGGTCCAGTCCTCTCTTCTCCTCCAAGCCACACATAACCTATTACTACTTCTGAATGTCCCTCTCCTTTTTGTCCTCTCTCTCTCCTCCTTCTCCTCCTCCTCCTCTCTTTTTCCTCCCCTCCTCCTCTCACTTCTCCCCCACTGGGAGTATGGTTCAAGGTTGCTTTTGGGGTGCAGAAGATAGGAGTTCTGGCTTCTGTAATGGCTTCTCCACTGGACATGGGTGTTACAGGTCAATCCATACCCCCACCCTGTCTCTACCTTTCCCTAGTGGGATAGGACTCTGGAGAGGTCACACTGGTGAGGTCATCTGCCTAGAGAAGTCAGGATGGAATCATGGTAGCATCTGCAACTTGGTATCTGGAAGGTGGCAGGACATAAAGTGAAACAAAATGGTTAATGAACAGGAACCACAAAGTGGGAACAGGGCAGATTAGATCAGGAATCCTAGGGTGGAAGGAAGCTCGGAGGTCTACCCCTCAGCATGTTTCCAGGGCCCACGTCTATGGCAGCCCCTGCCTGAGTTTGATAACTAGCATGAAGTTGGATAAAAATATTGTCTGAGAAAATAGTGTCAGAATAGAGAAAAGGATAGAAAGTTGGATTAGGGCAGAGAGCAGCTCCCATTCTTAAAAATATTCTGTGGATAGAGTTAACTATTTACAGGAGTCAGGCGGTAGCGCAGTGGGTTAAGTGCACGTGTGCAAAGCACAAGGACTGGCCTAAGGATCCTGGTTCAAGCCCTTGACTCCCCACCTACAGAGGAGTCGCTTCACAGGCGGTGAAGCAGGTCTGCAGGTGTCTGTCTTTACCTCCCCCATCTTCCTTCCCCTCCTCTCTCCATTTCTCTCTGTCCTATCCAACAACAAAGACAGACAACAACAATGAGACAACAAGGGAAACAAAAAGGGAATAAATGAATAAATATTTTTAAAAGAATTAACTATTTACCAAATAAAAAAATAAAAATAAAATAAAGAATTAACTATTTGCCTCCGTTCACCTGACCTGAGCACAGCTGGGAACAGAACATATAGGCTGTGATCTTTTCGGGGCCAATCTTAGAGGAAAACATTTGATAATAAACTAGTGGTCTGATAAGTAAAATGTTTCTCTGGGTTCTATGGACTGTTGTAGTAAACTAATTTCACCTTAGGGGCAATATTGTGAAAAAATCTGATTTGCAGTCAGTCAGAAGCTCTGGTAAGAGCCTAAACTTGAGAACAGTGTCTGAAGTAGGGGGGCGAGAAGACAGTCTCTTGGGACTGAACTCTCAACCTGTATTCACACTGTAAACGTGAGTTTCAGGCTGCACAATGGAACAGCCAGTTGAGCGCACATGTTACAAAGAGCAAGGACTGGCACAAGGATCCAGGTTCGAGCCCCCGGCTCCCCCACCTGCAAGGGGGTCATTTCACACGTGGTGAAGCAGGTCTGCAGGTGTCTTTCTCTCTTCCTCTCTGTCTTCCCCTCCTCTCCTCCTCTCTCCATTTCTCTCTGTCCTATCCAACAACGACAGCAACAACCACAATGGAAAAAAAAAAAAAAAGATGCCACCAGGAGCAATGGATTCATAGTGCAGGCACCAAGCCCCAGCCATAACCCTGGAGGCAAATAAATAAATAAATAAAAGAGAAACAAAATCTATAAACCACATGACAAGTGTAGGCAGTTCAAAGAAGATGCTGGAACTCTGTCCCCATAGCAACAGGATCTTGGGATGGCACCACAGAGAAGCACCATGTAAGTACAGACTGACGGTGTCCTCCCACCTGTTTGTGATCCACCTGCAACCTCAAACTTGCAATTTAGCAGAACTTTGGCAATACTGCCACAGCCACTGTTGTGGGTTTAAAAATACTTTTAAAGCAAGCAAAGCCCTGTGAAGACAATGGATTCAAACTGCGGAACTAAGGTAAACAGAAGGAAAGGGGGACTGCAGGGTGTAGAAGTCCCAACAGGCTTTGGCAGAAGGATATGAGTGCTGGTGGAGGTGGAGTATTAGACTTTGAGATGGTGAGAAAGTATACTTCTGTAACAGGTGTAGGCTTGTTAGCTAAAGTTGCATTAAGAAAAACAAAAACTATTATTAAAAATAATAGTAAGCTTGCAGATCGTAACATGTTCACTCATCTCAGTACACTACCACCCATATTCTCCAACAGCTTTTCAATTTTCTCCAAGTTTCTGATCAAAATGCCAGGTAATGACAGTAAGTTTCCAAATGGGAAAATGCAGAATTTGGTACCAAAAAAGGACAAAAGACACGAGCTGTCTTTGGAAAGAGCAAATTGATTAATGACTTAATAAGTAGCCTGCCTCTATAGAGGCAGTAGATGGCTGTCCCAAGCTAAATAAGTTGAATGACAGGCCCAGGTTAAAAAGAGATTGTAATGGAACTATCTCCTGACCCTTAATTACAGCAACTTAGATCAGGAGATGACTCTTAATGGGAAACTGCAGGAATTAATGGCTCTCTCAGATGGATTCTGGTTTAACCTTTTCACAGTATGTTCAAAGCCAAAATCCATTAGAAACCAGGGGCTTGACTTCCTGAACAAGACCTTCAATCTCTCTGAGTGACCATTCTTCATCTGTATAGTAAAAGGAATATTCGTGCAGATAATAACTCAGAGAGTTTGTCTCTATGATCATTTATTTCAAAGTAACCTTAGACTCAAAGGGGGAAGGATGCTGAAGAGAAATTTGGAAGAGAAATGGGAACTGAATACCCTATGGTGGAGGGAGGTAACAGTTTGATGGTTGGTGAGGTTAATACCCACTACACCTGTGACAAAAACAGTTTGGTAAATTAGCGTGCCCTCAATAAACTGATTTTAAAGAAGAATAAATAAATAAAATATAAGCTATCATATTTTATTTCAAGAGTCAGAAGGTTCACATCCATGTGTTAATAGGGTTCTTTTAATATTTATTTATTCCCTTTTGTTGCCCTTGTATTTTATTGTTGTAGTTATTATTGATGTCATTGTTGTTGGATAGGACAGAGAAAAATGGAGAAAGGAGGGGAAGACAGAAAGGGGAAGAGAAAGACAGACACCTGCAGACCTACCTGTGAAGTGATGCCCCTGCAGGTGGGGAGCCAGGAGCTCAATTAACAGTTTTTTATTGGTTAGGTATGATAAAGTCAATAGATGAGGAAATGACTACCATTAAAAAGAGAACTTATTAAGCCCCCACAGCTATGAACACCTGATTTTTTTTAAGATTTTATTTATTTATTAATGAGAAAGACAGGAGGAGAGAGAACCAGACATCAGTCTGGTACATGTGCTGCCAGGGATTGAACTCAGGACCCCATGCTTGACAGTCCAATGCTTTATCCACTGCACCACCTCCTGGACCACTGAACACCTATTTTTTAACAAGCGGGCCCAAACCATTAAATGGAGAAAGGAGAGTCTCTTCAACAAATTGTGTTGGGAAATTTTGTTTGAAGAGTGAAACTTAACCACTACATCTCACCACACACAAATTCAGTACTTAGCATTGCATGTGCCAGAGTGCTGCACAGAATATCTCTCTTTCTCTTTCCTCCTCACCTCACTTTCTCATGGTAATAAATAAATTTCAAGAAGGACAAGAATTCCATGACAAAATGTGCATTAATATAATGGACTACTACACAACTATAAAAATAAAAAAGATGGCATCAGGGTGGCAAACATTCAGATGGACAGTAAACTGCTTTGCCATGTGTTCCACCCAGCCTCCTCTGCATTGAAGTATTGGTACTTTATCTCTCTCAAAAGAGAGAGAGAGAGAAAGAAAAGAAGAGAAAAGAAAAGATGGAGAGGAAGGAGGGGGAAAACAGCATAATGGTTATGCAAAGAGATTCTCACGCCTGAGGCTCCAAAGTCCCAGGTTCAATCCTCCACACCACCACAAACCAGAGCTGAGCAGTGCTCTGGTGTTTCTCTCTGTGTCTTTCACTACATCTCTCTCAAAAATAAAAAATAAATAAAATAAAATAGAATATGTTTCAAGGAAGGAGATGAGAGGGGCTAAGAGAGAAAGGGAAGGAAGGAAGGAAGGAAGGAAGGAAGGAAGGAAGGAAGGAAGGAAGGAAGGAAGGAAGGAAGGAAAGAAGGAAGGAGGGAGGGAGGGAGGGAAGGAAGGAAGGAAGGAAGGAAGGAAGGAAGGAAGGAAGGGAGGGAGGGAGGTAGAGAGGGAGGGAGGGAGGAGTAGAGTGAGGGAGAGAGGAGAGGAGGAGGGAGGAAATGTGAGATCTTGTCAATTCCTACAACCTGGACAGAGTTGGAAGGTATCGTGCCAAGTAAAATTAGCCACAAGAAGAAAGACAAATAATGATTGATCCCAGTCATAAGTGAGATTTAAGAAACAAAAAGCTAGGGAAAATACATAAAGAAACATTAATAAACCAATATTCTATTTCAGCAGGCTTGAAGAGGGAAGAGTGAGGGGTCAGAAAGGTGGCTGGGAGTTCCAGCGCCATACAGCGGAGGGATATAGACAGCACTTTGGTGATGGGTGAGGTGCCCTAACGCATAGTTAGGCAAATGTGAAAGTGTGCCAGACCTTTGGGATGCAACTGAAGTCACTTTCCGGAAAGATGTGAAAACCTCTGTATTCTCATGTGTATGGAGCATGATAAAGCATTGTGAATCTGACTGTGCAGAGAATAGGGCTGTTGGGGAATATTCCTATCATATGTGTTGAAAAACTGTTTGTGGTAAACTGTCTGAATGTTCTTCAAACATATGATCATCAGGCCACAGCCTCAGGGTAGTCAAAGCTCCTAGATGTTTAGTGACTTAACCTTTGACATGGAAGAGGGTTCTCAGTAGCTGCTGATAAGCAGGATTCGTTAGTATACTGAGTTTAAACCTGCTATAAGATTATTAAACCTGCTATTAGATTTGGTTACCACATTCGGTTTTAAGTATCTTCAGTCATTTACCCCATTGTGTGTTCTGTTTCCTGCCCCAACCTATTGCTTTGGATATGAAATTCCTGATGTTTTGTAAACCTTTTTGATACAAGGACCCTTGGCCTAAAGGGTGGGGGGAGCATTTTGCTGACCTATTTTCACTTCTGTCAGAGTAATCTTTTGGGTATCCTGCTTCTCCAGCCCTGACAATGCAACACAGAACTCCTTTATTTCCTTTATTTATTTATTTTTGCCTCCAGAGTTATCGCTGGGGCTAGGTGCTCCTGGTGGCTATTTTTTCCATTTTATTGCATAAGACAGAAATTGGGAGAGAGGAGGGGGAAAAAAGAGAGGGAATGAGAAAGATAGGCACCTGCAGACCTGCTTCACCACTTGTGAAGTGACCCACCCACCCCTTGCAGGTGAGGAGCCAGGGACTTGAGCCTTATACCTTAACTCTTTTTCAGACACCAGGTTCCAGATGCTAACCTGACTTCTCTGGGCAACCCCACCTCCTCAGATCCCTACCCCACTAGGGAAATAGAGAGACAGACCAGGAGTATGGGTTGACCTGTCAACACTCATGTTAAGCAGAGAAGCAATTACAAAAGCCAGACCTCCCACCTTCTCACCCCATCATGACCCTGGGTCCATACTCCCAGAGGGATGGAGAGTGGGGACGCTATCAGGGGAGGGGATTGGATGGGGATTTCTGGTGCTGGGAATTGTGTGGAGTTGTGCCCCTCTTATCCTGTGGTCTTGTTGGTGCTTCCATTTTATAAATAAAATAAAATAAAATGCCTCCAAGGACAGTAGAAATGTAATGCCGGCACCGAGCCCCAACAATAACCTTGGAGAAAAAAAAAAAGAGAAAGGGAAACACAAATGAACAATAAAGAGGGTCTAAGAAGCGTCTTTCCCCAGCTTCCGACATGAACAGAAAATGTGCTCCCTCACTCTCCATACTGCTGTGTTCTCTGCTGAGCAAGCCTACATCCCCATCCAAAGCCTGAAAGTCCCCTCTCCACCTTTTTTTTTTAAAGATTTTATTTCTTTATTCATGAGGAATGATAGGCAGAGAGAAAGAAAGAAAGAAAGAAAGAAAGAAAGAAAGAAAGAAAGAAAGAAAGAAACAGATATCACTCTGATGCATGTGCTGCCGGGGATTGAACTTGGGACCTCATACTTGAGAGTCCAGTGCTTTATCCACTGCACCACATCCTTCTCCACCTTTATCTTAATTTTTTTTGCATTTTTGATGGAATAAATTTATAAATGTAATATATAAAAACATTCTAACTAATAAATAATTGCAAATATACAATAGAAAAAAAACAAATTAAACATGAAAACAACTTGTATAAACACAAAACAAAATTATATTTTCTTTTAAATTTTCATCAAATGAAAGCAAATTAAACCTTCAGTAGGGCCATACTGACGTTAAGATATAGTTCACTTGGGGCCAGGTAGTGGCGCACCTGGTTGAGCCAACATGTTACAGTGTGAAAGGACCTGGGTTCGAGTCCCTGGTCCCCAACTGCAGGGGGAAAGCTTTGCAAGTGGTGAAGCAGGGCTGCAGGTGTCTCTCTATCTCCTCCTTCCCTGTCGATTTCTGGCTGTTTCTATCCAATAAATAAAGATAATAAAAAAAATTTTAAGAAAAGATATATTTCAATTACAACTTCTAATCATTCTACTATTAGTTATCAGCTTTATACTAGTTACCTAGACCCTCTTCTCTTGACCAAAAGAGTGTGTCCATTTGTATAATAGTCTGTTGTAAAGCCTGCTCCAGGCTTCACAGAGAAACCTATTTTACTATGCACAGCTGCTTTAACATGAAAACTCCCTTTAAACCATCAGGAAGTGGTGATCATGTAACTAGTGGAACTACTGATGCCTTTCCTAACGTTTTCGGAATTATAAAACCATCAGATGCAGAGAGTCCCCGGGTCCTTGCCCAGTGCTTTGACTTCCAGTACACACCAGATTTCCATGCAGTGATTAAAAGGTCATAGCTTCTGAGGATGCTGTGTCCTTTGGAATAAAAGGGGTGGAACTGGAGATGATTATGCTTACCAGAATAAGTAAAGAACCACTGGATGGTTTCGCTCATATGTGGGATCTAGAGTACTGAAACACATGCATGAGGGGGAGAGGGAGGGAGAGGGGAAGGAATAATAATACTATCTATAAGACTGTGAGAACTATAGTGATTATTATTGGGAGGGTTGGGACACAGAATTTTGGTGGTGAGTATGTTGTGGAATTATACCCTGTAATCTTAAACACAGTTAAAAAATGGCTTAAAAAAAAATGTTGGGGGGGGGGGCGGCAGGTAGCGCAGCGGGTTAAGCGCACATTACAAAGCTCAAGGGCCCCACATAATGATCCTGGTTCCAGTCCCTGGCTCCTCACCTGCAGGGGAGTCACTTCACAGGCGGTGAAGCAGGTCTGCAGGTGTCTATATTTCTCTCCCCATCTCTGTCTTCCCTCCTCTCTCCATTTCTCTCTGTCTGATCCAACAGCAACAACAGTGGCAACAATAACAAGGGCAACAAAATGGGGGAAATGGCCTCCAGGAGCAGAGGATTCCTAGTGCAGACACAGAGCCCCAGCAATAACCCTGGAGGAAAAAAAAAAAAAGTCAGTGGGCTGCAAGCTCAGGCCAGAAAGGACTTAAAGATTACATAGGCTCTGGTGATAAATATGTGTATATATATATATGCCCTGGGTCAGGTGGATAGAGGTAAATAGTTCATTTTAACCATAGATTTTTTTTTTTTTCCAAGAACGGGAGTTATGACACTAACCTGACTTCCCTGGGCAGATGACCTCACCAGTGACTCCTGGAACCCCACCTCCTCAGAGCACTACCCCACTAGGATAGAAACAGGCTGGGGGTATGGATTCATCTGTCAGGCCCATGTTCAGCAGAGAAACAATCACAGAAGCCGAACCTCCCACTTTCCGCACCCCATAAAGATCTTTGGTCCATACTTCCAGACTCCCAGAGAGATAAAGAATAGGGAAACTTCCAGTGATGGGGAGGGGATATGGAATTCTAGTGGAAGGAATTATATAGTATTTTACCCCTCTTATCTCACAATCTTGTCTATCATTATTAAATCACTAATAAAAAAACATGAAAAATTTAAAAAGAAGTCCTGAAAACAAACAAATGAGCAAAACACAAATTCATAAACAATAACAAAACAATGAGGGTTAGGGAGACCACATATGGTTATACAAAAGACTTTCATGCCTGGAATGAACTCCCAGGTCCCAAGTTTAATCCCCAGCACCACCTTAAGCCAGAGCTGAACAGCGTTCTAATCCTTCTATATCTCTATTTCTATCTTTCTCTATGTATCTCTCATTAAAATAAAATCTTTAAAAAGTAGCACAACAAAAGAAAAGCCAATAAAATGTCCACCAAAATGGGGGGTAGGTATGAGGTAAGGAGGGGTCTTTATGAGGCTTTATGCCTAGGCTTGTGGTGGGAGTCTTAAGGAAACAGTACAGGTCTTGACTCATAATGCTGCACATTTAAAATAAACAGAAATCCAGAGATTCAAAGAACACACTGGCTCTTTAAAATGAAAATGATTAAAAAAAAAAAAATGAAAATGATGGGTACCAACATCACTGCACGTTAGCTGAGTCTGTGCGTGCCATGTAGGGTGGAAATGAATCATCCTTCAGAAATTATTTTGGTACAGAAGTCAAACATAAAAACTCCACCAGATAAACGGTTTGCATTAAAAAAAAAAAATAGATAGATAAATAGATGGATTAAAAAACGCCCTGTGCGAAAACAAACACCTCTCTGGCATCAACTCCCGGAAATGATAAAATATGACTCATTAGCATAGAGCAACTCACATTCCAAACTGTGCAACTGCTTCCCCCGGAGCCCTCTCTTGTCTCTCAGCCAAGAAGCCAGACTGGGCGGTGACGCAGCATCCTTTGCTGTTTTGTCTTTATCTGACAAGCGGGATCTTTTCCACTCTGCGGAGGTGATGGGCTAGTTTCATTCCTGCTATTGCTTTTGTGAAAGTCTCACATGTTACTTCCGCCCAGAGTAATCAGAAAGGTCAAAAGACTCATTCAGTTTGTTTATTGCTATTAATGCTCTGTCTCAATAATTGAAATCCTAAATTGTTCTCTCTCCCTATAATTGAGTTTTCTTTATTTCAGATTCTAATGTAGCATGATTCATCACCAGGGGGAAAAAAATCTTTTCTGACTTATGTGGATGATGCAAAATGGACATGATTTGCATTGATGCAAAAGACGGGGGACTTAAGAATAATAAAACGAAGGGAGACAGGAGAGAAAGAGAAGTAAATCCCCAAGGGTGATACAAGTTAACATGTGGTATCTATCGTGTGCCACACACACTGTGCTAAACAGCTCGTGTGTATAACTCAGTTATCACGACCTCCATCAGGCAGTGCACCTCTCAACAAGCCTATTTATACAGCTAAGAACATGAATGCTAAGATCACTACAGAATAGCCAGTCCATCTCTTGCTGGCTTATAGCAAACTATGTCTCTGAGTTACTAGTCCCATTTCTTTTTAATTATTATTAAGCTATTTTAAGATATTTATTTATTATTGTATAGAAATAAAGAGAAATTGAGGGGGAAGGAGCAGATATAGAGGGAAAGAAACAGAAACACACCTGCAACCCTGCTTCACCACTTGTGAAGCTTTCCCTGCACAGGTGGGGACCAGGGGCTTGAACCCAGGTCCTTGTGTAATGGGTGTGCTTAACCAGGTGCACCACCACCTAGCCCTGGTCCCATTTCTTTATCTCCTAGGAGGCTATATCTTATTCCAAGTAACATTGCCATCCTTCCCAAGAGGAGTGAGGTCCACATCCCTGTCCTCTCAACTTTGGGCTTAGATGTGTGTCTTGCTTTGGCCAACATAAATAAGTGTGCTATAATTGCCAAGTTAGCCTTTTCCTCCTAAAGAAGGTACATAATTTCCTCCAAAATCTGTGCCAAGTGCCAGGTGGTACAGCAGCAATTTAAGCACACAATGGCATGAAGTGCAGGACAGGAATAAGGATCCTGGTTCGAACCCTGGCTCCCCACCTGCAGGGGGGTCACTTCACAAGTGGTGAATCAGGTCTTTCAGTGTCTCTCTTTCTCTCCCCCTCTCCATCTTCCCCTCCTCTCTTGATTTCTTTCTGTCCTATCCAACAACAACAACTGCAATGGCAACAATAACAACAACAAGGGGAACAAAAATGGAAAAAAGGCCTCCAAAAGCGGGCATAGTGCAGGTACCAAGCCCCAGCGATAACCCAGGAGGCAAAAAAAAAAAAAATCCATGCCTGCCCCAAACATTTTTGCAAATAAAGTCTTTGAAGATAAAATTAAGATAAGGTTTGAGATAAGATAAGGCTTGAGACCCACATACTGAAATAGGAAATAGGATGGACTCTAACCTAATGAGAGGATCTTTCAAAGAGACAAAAACAATGATAACAGAGAAAAAGACCAATGAAATTAGAGGCAGAAGACCAGTTATGTTATCACAAGCTAAATGGTTGGAGTCACCAGAATCTAGGAAAAAGTAAAGACAGTTTATTTTGTAGAACCTTCAGGAAGACAGTGGTCCTCCTGACTTAGATTTCTACCTCCCAGTACCGCGAGTGAATTCATTCTGTTATTTTAAAATTATTTATAAATTTCACCTCGTATGAAATTTACCATACTGGTCCTAGGCAATGAATACATACCCTGTGTTCCCACTGTCACATTGACAAGAGCTTCCGGCCCTGAAACTTGACCTTAATACGTATATGTGGGACAGGGATCTGAGCCCAAGCCAGCCAGCCAGTTTCAACCTGACCAGCCAGACTGCCACAGCCAACGAGAAAATCCATGACGGTGATAATAACTGCTCACTGTTTCACAAGCCACTGAGTTTTGGAGTGGCATGTGAATTAGTAGGTATTGTTATTCTAGTAGCTAATGGATACATACAGCTCCTCAGGTTGCATTGAAGTTGGATGAGGCCATCTAAGTCCTAGACCATGAAATGTGGGTCCAAGTGATGGAGGCAACTCTAGCCTCGCCCCAAGACTCCCACCCCCACCCCCATTCCATCCTTCATGGCCTTGTTCCTCTTTCACATCAACTTTGGAAACTACATCCTGAAAAGTGAGAATATCTGGGACCCACATTAACTTCTGCACAGTAGACCTTATTTGTGTGCTTGTAGGTTGGTCTTTATTTAATTTTATTTATTTATTTATTTTACGTAACTAGAAGTAAACTACAGTAGATAGCCTGTGCTTTGAAGGTTTATTGGCCACAACAACTAGCATCACCTTAACTAATAAAGAAAGGATGAGCAACCTGCCCAAGGTTATACACTAACGTAATGGTAAAATTAGGACTTGAACCTTCATCTCAATCCACTGTCTAGACAAGACATTGCCAATTAAAGTGCATTGCCTCCTACAAACTCCTATAAACTAAATCCTTGAGAGAAAGAGGAAGATACCTTAGAACTGTGCTCTCAGGACAATAGGAAAGTTACTGAGACCTATTTAAGAGTTGATAGAGGGGGGCTGAGTGGTAGTGAAGTGAGTTAAGTGCACATGGTGCAAAGCACAAGGACCGTTGTAAGGATCCTGGTTCGAGCCCCCGGCTCCCTACCTTCACGAGTGGGGGTCACTTCACAAGTGGTGAAGCAGGTCTGCAGGTGTGTATCTTTCTCTCCCCCCTCTCTCTTCTCCTCCTCTCTCTCCCCCTCTCTCCCCCTCTCTCTCTTCTCCTCCTCTCTCAATTTCTCTCTCAATTTCTCTCCTCTCTCAATTTTTTCAATTTCTTCTCCTCCTCTCTCAATTTCTCTCCTTTCTCAATTTCAAAGTTTAGCAAATAAAGAACAAAGAAAAAGGAAATTAATAACACAATATCCGTTATTTTAAATATTCCATTTTTTAAATATGCATTTGAATATGAAAATGAATATTCTATTGATCTTTATTTAGCATCAGGTCATTTATTCTAGTAAGGACACACAGTTATATGTGTAAAGGTTTGGCTAGGGAACGTTGGATTGAAGGTCAGTGTGAACTGGTCATCAATGAAGCTCTGCAGGCTGGTTGATGGCAATTTCCATCCAGACTCTGCTATTTAAGGCCAAATGACTGGGCTGGGAAAATAGCATAATGTCTATACGGAAAAAAAAAAAAATTTCATGCCTGAGGCATCAAAGGTCCCAGATTCAATCTCCAACAGTACCATAAGCCAGAGCTAAGTGCTCTGGTAAAAATTAACTGATGAAGAGCCAAGCGACCTAGTCAGTAACTTAATCTCTAGAAAATACTATTTCCTCATGAGTAACATAAAGGTAAGAAAAGTCCCTGACATAATGAGTTCCTATTAGAATTAAATAAGAGTGGGGGTAGATAGCATAATGGTTTTGCAAAGAGACTGTCATGCCTGAGGCTCCAAGTCCCAGGTTCAGTCCCCCACAGCACCATAAGCCAGCTGAGCAGTGCAGTGGTAAAAAGTAAAATAAAATAAATGAGAAAATGAATTAAGGATAGTGACTGGTAGATAAAAAACAGGGTTCATAAATATTTGCTGTTATTTTTAAATACTGTCATTAATATGTACAATTAGTTGTCAGATAATATAGATTCTGCCTCTGAGAAATCTCTAAATCTGGGAGTCCAACAGTGGCACAGCAGGCTAAGCGCACGTGGCACAAAGCTCAAGGACCAGTGTAAGGATCCTGGTTCGAGACCCCAGCTCCCCACCTGCAGGGGGTTCACTTCACAGGTAGTGAAGCAGGTCT
This sequence comes from Erinaceus europaeus, assembly GCF_950295315.1. NCBI lineage: Eukaryota > Metazoa > Chordata > Mammalia > Eulipotyphla > Erinaceidae > Erinaceus > Erinaceus europaeus. The sequence continues at coordinate 54,288,824 of NC_080166.1, forward strand.
GCAGGTGTCTATCTTTCTCTCCCCTTCTCTGTCTTCCCCTCCTCTCTCCACTTCTCTCTGTCCTATCCAACAACAATGACATCAATAACCACAGCTATGTTAAACAACAAGGGCAACAAAAGGGGGGGGAAATCTCTAAATCTGAAACTTCACTCACATTTAAATATTCACCTGCAGTCCTGGAGCACCATCTTCCCAAGTGACTCTCTCCACCAGCCATTTCTCCCTCCTCTCCTCCGCTATCCTATTCTCCCCACTAGGGTTACTGTGAGACTTATGTGCATCCCTCCCAGAATCTTTTCAATTTCCCTCATTTCTCTCTCTTTGACTTCAAGGGAGCCTGATGCCTTCTCCATGGAACCACCACTAATGCCCCCCTTTTTTCTTGCTTTATTTTTTTTTATTTAACAAAGGAGACATTAACAAAACCATAGAATAAGAGGGGTACAATTCCCCACAATTCCCAGAACCCAATCTCCATATCCCATCCCCTCCCCTGATAGCCTTCCCATTCTCTATCTCTCTGGGAGTATGGATCCAGGGTCGTTGTGGGTTGCAAAGGGTGGAAGGTCTGGCTTCTGTAATTGCTTCCCCGCTGAACATGGGCATTGACTGGTCAATGCATACTCCCAGTCTGCCTCTCTCTTTCCCTAGTAGGGTGGGGCTCTGAGGAAATGGAGCTCCAGGACACATTGATGGGGTCGTCTGTCCAGGGAAGTCTGGTCAGCATCTTGCTGTCATCCAGAACCTGGTGGCTGAAAAGAGAGTTAACATACAAAGCCAAACAAATTGTGAACAATCATGGACTCAAAGACTGGAATAGTGCAGATGAAGTGTTAGGGGGTATTCCCTGCATGCTCTTGTGTACTTCTGCTTTCAGGTATATATTTTTCCTCTAGTTTATGGGCACGGGTGAACCTTTATTTTTAAATACAGTAATTAAGAAGTGAGAGACAGAGAGGGAAAGAGGATTAGAGACAACTACAACTCTTCTCCATTGCTCGTGAGGCTCCTCCCAGCACATAGAGACCAGAGGTTTAAACCCAGGGCCTTGCACATGGTAATTTGTGCCATCTGCCACATGTATCACTGCCCAGACAGTCACTTTTCTTTCTGATACAGAGAGAAATAGAGAGATAGGGAGTGAGAGGAGAGGGGAAAAGCAATACTTGCAACACTGTTCCACCATCAGTGAAGATGCCCCCTGCAGGCTAGAACAAGGGCCTGAACCTGGACCCTCACTGTAGTAATGTGTGTGCTCTACTGGGTACAATACCAGCCAGCCCATCTTGCCACTTTTCTGACTTGCTGACCATCCGTCTTCTTGGTTTCTCAGCTCTTCTCGATCACTCATCCACTCAACAGCCTTCAGTGGCTCACCCTTGAGTCTAGACTTGCCATTCTCACTATTCTCCTCAACAAATTACCTTACACTCTTTGAAACTGTGCCTCCCTGGGGTCAGGCGGTGGCGCACCTGGTTAAAAGTACACAGCTCAGTGCCCAAGGACCTGGGTTCAAGCCCCTGGTACCCACCTTCAAGGGGAAAGCTTCACAAGTGGTAAACAGGAGTGTAGGTGTCTCTCTGTCTCTCTCCCTCACTGTCTCCCTCTCCCCTCTCAATTTCTCTCTGTCTCTATCCAGTATAAATAAATAAATGAAAATTTTAAAAAATAACAAAACTAGGGGGCAGGTGGTGGTGTACCTGGTTAAGTGCACATATTACAGTGCACTAGTACCCAGGTTCACAGGCGGTGAAGCAGGTCTGCAGGTGTCTATCTTTCTCTCCCCCTGTATGTCTTCCCCTCTTCTCTCCATTTCTCTCTGTCCTATCCAACAATGACATCAATAACAGCAATAATAACTACAACAATAAAATAACAAGGGCAACAAAAGGGAAAATAAATAAATAAATAAATATAAAAAAGAAACTTTTATAAAAACATCTGTGAAACTAGTAAAATAGTCGTTGAATGTATGGATAAAGGGGTAGCTAGGTGGGAAGGTGAATGAATGACCTGGGAGGGTGTCTGCTTTGTTAGCCATAGGAACCAGGTTCAAACCCCAGACACCACAGCACTGGAGGAAGCTTCATTTCTGTGATCTCTCACTTTTTAAAATCTTTTTAATTATTATCTTTATTTATTTATTGTATAAAGAGAGTCAGAAGTCGAGAAGAAAGGGGGGAATAGAAATAAACAGAGACAGAGAGACACTTGCAGGACTGCCTCACCACTAGTAACACTTCCCCCGCCCCCCGCAGGTGGGGACTGAGGGCTCGAACCCTGGACCTTGCGCATTGTAATGTGTGCACTCAACCAGGTGCGCCGCCACCTGGTCCCCAAGAATTTATACGTTTCTTTAAACTTCTTTAATTATGTGTTTCTCTAGCAATTGACCCAACTGTCAAGTCATTTTGAAAGATGCAATATTCAGGGTCAGGTGGTGGCACACCTGGTTGAGTGCACATGTTACAATGCGCAAGGACCCAGGTTCAAGCCCTCGGTCCCCACCTGCAGAGGGAAAGCTTCCCAAGTGGTGAAGCAGGGCTGCAGGTGTCTCTCTGTCTCTCTCCCTCTCTGTCTCCCCAGTCCTTTCAATTTCTGGCTGTCTCTATCCAATAAAAATAAATGTAATTTAAAAAAACTTTAAAAAAGAAAGCTGCATTAAAAATAATAATAATAAACTTATAGAATACACTATAAAGAAGTTGCAGTATTCAACAGGGTTTATTGATGGAAACCATGGCATAATGGAAATTTCTGACGCAATTTTGACAAACTGGGGCACATGTATAAACCCAACACTCCTCTCTCTGAAATACCAACCAGCTATTTGGGAGAGGGTGTCCTCTCAGCAATGTGAGTGCGACTGTGCACCTGACAGCTGTGACTGAGAGAGGCAGCGACTAGGACCAGAGCAGCCTGCTCTGTCACCGCCCAGAGCTGTCTCTATCCCCCCACAGTGAACGTCTCCACTGCATGTGCCCTCAGAGAATAAATACAGCATTGACTGGAAACAAAAGCAATCATTTGAGCCAGGCAGACCCTGAGCACAGTCAGAAAGGACGTCAGCACCTTTCAATGACTTCTATTTGTCCTTTCTGCCCAGTCTCCCCAGCTTTTTAAACCTCATTTTATCCCGCAAACATCCAGGGTGTCTGTGCTGCCTTGCTTCTGAACTGGCAGAATCTAATAAAGCAGGTTATAAACTAATTCACAATAGCATGCTGGTGCCCTTTCAATTGGAAATGATATTTTAAAGCAGAATTACTGAGAAAGGGCAACGTAAATCCTAATAACTGAAAGCCTAATTCTGGAGTTGTTTGGTGCTATTTCTTTCTATTTGTTTTACCTAGACAACAGGAGTTTGAAGCAAACTACAAATCAGACTTAGTAAGATATGATATGTCTTAGGGACCAAGAGGTGGCACACCTGGTTAAGCACACATAGTATAAAGTGCAAGAACCGTGCAAGGATCCTAGTTCAAGCCCATGTACCCCACCTGCAGGGGGTTGCTTCACAAATGGTGTAAGTAAGTCTGCAGATGTTTATCTTTCTCTTCCCCTTTCTGTCTTCCCCTCCCCTGTCACATTTTTCTCTGTCCTATCCAATAAAAGGAAAAAATGGCCTCCAGGAGTAGTGGATTCATAGTGCCAGTACAGAGCCCCAGGATACCTTGGAGGCAAAAAATAAACAAATAATTTTTTTAAAGATACATCTTTTTGTATTTATATGCATGTATGAGTCTACTGAGAGAACTATTCCTATATAAATAGTACAGAGGAGAGGCTAGCAACGCACACACACACACACACACACACACACACACACACATTGCCCTGCACAAGGACCTGGGTTCAAGCTCCCAGGCCCCACCAAGGGGCAAATTCACAACAAGTGCTACAGGTATCTTGCTTTGTCACTCTCTCTCTCTATTCACCTCTTCCCTTTCAATTTTTGCTTTATAAAAAATAATAAAATAAAGTATAAAAATAAATGTGATAAAAATACAGAACATGACCTGGACCAGGGCAAATTGTCACAATCTTGTTCAGAAAAAAAATTCTACAACTGGACATCCAAGACTTCTCACTGAAGGCCAGTTTTTTTTTTAACTATTATTATTTTTTATTTACAAAAAGGAAACATTGACAAAACCATAGGATAAGAGGGGTACAACCCCGCACAATTCCCACCACTAGACCTCCGCATCCCATCCCCTCCCCTGATAGCCTTCCCATTCCTTAACCCTCTGGGAGTACGGACCCAGGGTCATTGTGGGATGCAGAAGGTGGAAGGTCTGGCTTCTGTAATTGCTTCCCCGCTGAACATGGGCGTTGACAGGTCGATCCATACTCCCAGCTGAAGGCCAGTTTTTTGTATTTCGTGGACAAATGAGATATTTCTGAATTCTGGAATCTACTAGGAATTTTACTTTGTGTTCTTCTAAGTTGGCAGACTTTCTATTTGTCAATATTGGTCAAATACAACAAATTACACTTCCATGAAATACAAAGCAATCAGTGGAGACGCTTGTTCACTTATATCCTATAGTATTACTGTATTTCTTTTTCTTTTTTCTTTTAATTGCCACCAGGGTTATCACTGGGTCTCTGTGCCTGCACATCAAATCCACTGCTCCTGATGGCCATATTTTTCTTTATTCGATATGACAGAAATAAATTTAGAAGGTCAGGAAAATAGAGGAGAGAGACAGAAAGACAACGGCAGTACTTGCTTCAACACTCATGAAGCTTCCTCCTTGTAGGTGGGGAGCGGGGACATGAACCTGAGTCCTTATGCATGGTAGCATGCGTGTTTAACCAAGTACACCACTATCCAGCCCCCTTGTATGTATTTCTTACACTACTAATAATTGTAGATAGAAACTGATAGAAATCGGGAGTCAGGCTGTAGCGCAGTGGGTTAAGCGCACGTGGCGCAAAGCACAAGGACCGGCATAAGGATCCCGGTTCGAACCCCGGCTCCCCACCTGCAGGGGAGTCGCTTCACAGGCGGTGAAGCAGGTCTGCAGGTGTCTATCTTTCTCTCCTCCTCTCTGTCTTCCCCTCCTCTCTCCATTTCTCTCTGTCCTATCCAACAACGACAACTACAACAATAAAACAACAAGGGCAACAAAAGGGAATAAATAAATAAAATTAAATATTTTTTAAAAAAAGAAACTGATAGAAATCAAACAAAAGCAACTGTGAGTCAAATCCCAACCCTAGTTCTTTCATTTAATGCTTATTTATTTATTTTATTTGTTTATAAGAGAAGAGGAAAAGCTAGAAAGAAGAAAACCAGAGTACTGCTCATCTCCTGCATAAGATGATGCTTGTAATTAAACCTGTACCTCTGGGCTCTTAGCCTCAAAGAAAGGACAGATTCCAGTTCATTTTTTAAATTTTTTTATGTGTCCCTGAGCTAACAGTCCCCACAACCATAAGAGTAATTTCACAATACTTCAAAATACATCACAATGCCACACTAACCACGCCCCTTTGCTACCTTCAGTTCTGTAGCACCAGTCAAAAGATTTGTTTTCGTTTAACTTTGCTTGCTTTGGTTCTTTATTTATCCCATATGAGTGAGAAAATCCTATATTTTCATTTTAAGTAAAACCCTTTCATTTTAAGTAAATCCTCAATATTCAATGTCCTCACTGCACTGTTTTCCTGCAACAAAAATCTACCAACATTTTCTCTAAGGTGGTGTTCCCATGCAGGTACATACTCCATTCTGAATTTCACCCTCTGTGCCCTCAGACAACCAAGAGAATGCTAGTGAATCAGAGTACTCTTACTCACTCTGAGACCCTCAATGGAGGCTCGCAACACTAATAAACATTCTCTCAACAAGTGACTTCACCAGATATGCATGCCTGCACACAAGACACACATCTGTGTATCTGAGAATGCGTGTATGTACCGCTTCCTCTCTTACAGTCAGTTACCACTAAACTTTTGCAGAGATGATCAGGACCTAATTGGTGTGATGTGTCAAACTATAATTTAGGGATCCCTGAAGTTCATGAACCCCACAATTACTTTCAGTGACTAAATGAGAGGTGCAAACAGCCACATAACATCTCTTGTTCTGTTACTTCTCTCCAAAAGATGGTAAAAACTGCACCTGCAACTGGGATTCCTTCATTTGTGCCGCTGCCTTTCTGAAAAGCACTAATAAGTGTCAATGGCATGAACAAGGGAGATTATAGGCTTTGTTCCTCTTTCAGGGGGGAAAAGAAAGTCATTATCTACTGACTGAAGACCAGCTGTGTATCATTAACTAGAGTTGTTATGTCCTGGAACCGCTGATGGCCATAAGCAGAGGTGTTGACAGACTAGAAACTCAACCTTTGTACTTGCTTCAAAATCTATATAGTCTTATGGCCAAGACTGTGTGAAAACACATAAGTTATTATTATTGTTGTCATTGCTGTTGTTGTTGGATAGGACAGAGAGAAATGGAGAGAGGAAGGGGGAGAGAGAGAGATGGAGAGAGGAGGGGGAGAGAAAGACAGACACCTGCAGACCTGTTTCACCACCTGTGAAGTGACACTCCTGCAGGTGGAGAGCTGGGGGCTCCAACCAGGATCCTTTATGCCTGTCCTTGCGCTTGGCACCATGTGCGCTTAACCCACTGCACTACTACCCAACCCCCTTCACAAGCAGAAGAGAAGGCCATAGTGTTAGGTCACCAAATTGTCTTCACTTATCTGAGAGATGCGCAGGTCAGGTCCCACGTGGGCACCATATGTTGTTTTTCGCTGGGCTGGCTTCATGGGCGGGTAACAAAGACGACCAGAAACACACGGCTGAGCTGAGAATGCAGTTTAATCTTTATTGAGCAGGCAAACATGTGCTCTTCTGTCTTTCTCCTCCCTCGGCAGAGAGGAACTCTTCCAGTAGGTAGGGTAGGGGGTGGGGAGAAAGAGAAGAGTGCAACTAGCAGGGGCTAAACCACAATCTCCCAGAGGTGGGGGGGTGAGACCAAACCAATGTGAAGCATACAACACCTCAACCACTCTAAGTCTAGCCCTTATCAGGTAAGGGCAAGAGACTGGCAGACTTCTATGATGGCTCTCTTGGTCACTACCAGGCCAACCCATCATCCAGGGATCTCTGCAGGGAATCCTGGGATTCCATATAGGTATGATGGGCCTAGACCTCTAACAGATCCCTCTCTCCACCATTGCTGGTCATCCCCACCAGGAACAACATAGTGAACCCTCCTGTGGGCCTCTATGTGTACCTTGCCCTCAGTGTGAAACAACAGTGGTAAGGACTACCCCACTCTCCTAAGGGAGAGTGGGTCAACATATTCTGCCACTCAAGGAAGACAGGCCCTATAATGAATTCAGCCTAGAATGTTCCTAGCTATGACCATGGAATGTGAGCTCAGACCTACTGGGATGCAGAGGTTACACAGGCTCCTGCAACAAACATGGGCCCCAGATCAGATAGATGGGGTTTACAGTTAATGGTAATTATATACTTTTTCCAGATTTAGGACCCACTGTCTTCCCTGATCCAGCTTTCTAGTCTCATTCCCAATTCTGACACCATCTCCCCATGCAATACTTTTAGCCCACCTGCATGTTAGCTGTTGGGCTCAAGCAAGAATTAATAAACACATAGAATATGCCTAAAATAGACGTCCTAACTTTTCCCAAAATGGAGAACCCAAATCTCATCTGCTATATTCTTACCTTCAGGTTCCTGATTACTAAATAATCTTTCTGCTTTGTATCTTATTGTTTTTCAACTACCAAGTTGCAGATGCTACTATGACGCTATCCTGATTCCCTTGGGCAGACGACCTCACCAATGTGTCCTGGAACCCCACCTCTCTAGAGCCCTACCCCACTAGGGAAAGACAGAAACAGGCTGGAAGTGTGGATCCACCTGCCAATGCTCATATCCAGTGGAGAAGCAATTACAGAAGCCAGACCTTCCACCTTCTGCACCCCATAATGATCCTGAGTCCATACATCCAGAGGAATAAAGAATAGGAAAGCTTTCAAGGAAGGGGGTAGTAGAAATTGTGAGGAGGTATACCCCTCTTGTCCAACGGTCTTGTTGATATTTTTATTTTATAAATAAATCTTTAAAAATGTCATCAACAGAGAGTCGAGAGGTAGTGCAATGAGTTAAGCACAGGTGGTGCAAAGCGCAAGGACTGGCGTAAGGATCCTGGTTCGAGCCCCCAGCTCCCCATCTGCAGGGGAGTCACTTCACAAGCTGTGAAGCAGGTCTGCAGGTATCTGTCTTTCTCTCCACCTCTCAGTCTTCCCTTCCTCTCTCCATTTCTCTCTGTGCTAGCCAACAACAACATCAATAACAACAACAATAACTACAACAATAAAACAGCAAGGGCAACAAAAGGGAATAAATAAATAAATAAATTTTTTTAAAATGTCATCAACCATGAAAGTCCATTAGTCTTCCTCACCTAAAGGTAGCTGTAGAACAAACACCTAGGTATATGTTTCTAAGCTCATAGTTCAGCCTTCTTTTTAACAGAGAGGTGATTTTCACTGGAAGTGATACCACACCCTAGGAGGTACTGAACTTCTATCAGGAAAGCTGTGAACATCACAATGACCCAGGGGTAGGTTGACCTATTGTGGGCACAAGTTCATTACACTCCCTACAACCTCCTTTCTCCATGAAGTCCTCCTTCCCACTGAGTTGTCCCTGTACTGAGCTAAACTTCCTAATCAAGTAGGTCCCTCCTTCTGGCAGTGGACCTGCCACTCTCCTACAAAATTTTATGAGGACCTTTCTGGGAGGTTATCAATTAGCCTTAATTGCATCAGTGTTTCAAAGTGAAGAGTCTGGGATGCATTGGATCGACCTTCTCGTGGTGCATCCCGTAAGTACCCATTCATTGGGGAAACTGACGATCCTTCCTAGCCGACTGAATCCACATGGATCCCAGTCACTTTCAAAGCCAGCAACAAGCAGCTCCTGACAGCTTTCAACCTGACCTGTTGACTGGCTACGGAAGAAGGGCAAACGCTAGAAGAAGAAGAAGTGAAGAGTCTTCCATGAATTTCTGAGAGACTCCTCTGCTGAGGGTCAAAATAAACAGATTAAATTTAATAACAGACGATAGTAACTCTAACATAATGGGAATCTACAGAGCACACATATCAGATACATGTTGAGAGGGTAAATTAAAATAGAACTTAGTTCTTTTAATATGTAGATAGTTATGGAAGTGATTAACAACACATATAAAATTATAGGGAAGTAAAAAAATTATAGAAAAGTTTATTCAAACTTTAGCAAAAGACTTGACTATATCTATTACTTATATTACCTCAATGAAAGATTAAACTAATATGTAGTTCTACCTTATTAAACACAGAAAAACCAAACACATCCAGGAGGGACTGAAAAGGAGGAGAGTATCCAACAGACTGTGGTGGAGGGATATTGGTACTTTGATGCTGGATGTGACATAGTCATACACTTGAAGAAGTTTGGAAGTGTACCTCTAAAGTATGTGCAATTTTTCAAATCAACATTACCTCACCAAGAGACGAAATTTAAAGAGAAAGAACAGAAAGTCAGATTCATCAAATCAAATTCTTTTTAATGTCTGTATACCTGTTAAAACTGTTGACCACTCTCACCTCCTCAAAAGCCTTCTGGGTGTCACAAAACTCACTCTCCCAGTTTGTTCTAAGCCACTTCCAGACATGAGCAATTTCAACATTCAGGCTGGAGGAAGCAGTGAAGAGAATCATGTCTTTAATCAGAATTCTTCACAATGAGAACTAGATCTCTTTCTCTACTCCCATCTCTCTCTCTCTCTCTCCCTCTCCCTCTCCCTCTCCCTCTCCCTCTCCCTCTCCCTTTCCCTCTCTCTCTCTCCTCTCTCTCTCTCTCTCTCTCTCTCTCTCTCTCTCTCTCTCACACACACACATACACACACACACACACAATCTTTTTTCTGAAAGTAAATTTCAGGGGCAGATGGTGGCACACTCAGTAGAGCACACATATTACTATGTGCAAGGACCCAGATTGAAACACCCACTCCCCACATAAGGGAAGCTTTATCAGTGCTACAAGTGTCCCTTTTTCTCTCATGTCCTCTATCCCCCTCCCTTGATCTCAGTTTCATCACATTAAGGAAGGAACTACCTTGCAAGGTCAGATGTTTATTTTTATACTGAAATTGCACTTCAAGGAACTCAAAGAAAATATAACCAGCTCAGAACTTGATTAGAGATTATAATCAGATTTTTTTTTAACTTTCTCAGTGTAATACACACCTCCTGTCATTATGCCCCACCTGGAGTGCACACAAACACACACACACACACACACACACACACACACACACACACATGCATTCATGCTCTCCACGCACTGCTCTAACTCAACTCCCATTTTTCAGCCTGGAAATCCCCTATCCTTACTCCTCTGAAGGTCCAAGTCCTGGCTTTCCTCAAGGCTCAGCTCTAAGTCCTTCTCCATCAAGTCTCCTGACTCTCTTTGGTTCTCTACTCTGACTCTTCTGTACACTTTTCAGTTTGTAATTAGAATATGGTGGTTTCAGGGACCAGGCGGTAGTGCAGTGGCTTAAGTGCACATGGTGCAAAGCTCAAGGACCAGTGTAAGGATCCTGGTTCGAGCCCCCAGCTCCCCACCTGCAGGGGGTTCACTTCACAGGTAGTGAAGCAGGTCTGCAGGTTTCTGTCTTTCTCTCCCCCTCTCTGTCTTCCCCTCCTCTCTCAATTTCTCTCTGTCCTATCCAACAACAATGACAGCAATGACAACAATAATAATAACCACAACAACAATAAACAACAAGGGCAACAAACGGGGAAAAAATGGCCTCCAGAAGCAGTGGATTTGTAGTGCAGGCACCACGCCCCAGCAATAACCCTGGAGATAAAACGTGTGTGTGTGTGTGTGTGTGTGTGTGTGTGTGTGTGTGTGTGTGTGTTGGTTTCATGTATTTCATGTTTAGCACATAAGAAAAGCTTTCAAGCTGAATTAGAAGCTTCTTTGAAGCAGAAACTACTTCCTTACTCTCTATAATCCCTAGAGTTCAAAATAATGGCCAGCCAATGATATAATGATAACAATGGTGTTTACTGCCACTTTTTTCCTCTTTATTTTTTTGAAATATTTATTTATTTATATTCCCTTTTGTTGCCCTTGTTGTTTTATTGTTGTAGTTATTATTGTTGTTGTCGTTGTTGGATAGGACAGAGAGAAATGGAGAGAGGAGGAGAAGACAGAGATGAGGAGAGAAAGATAGACACCTGCAGACCTGCTTCACTGCCTGTGAAGCGACTCCCCTGCAGGTGGGGAGTCAGGGGCTCCAACCAGGATCCATATGCCGGTCCTTGTGCTTCGTGCCATGTGCACTTAGCCTGCTGTGCTACCGCCCGACTCCCCCTCTTTATTTCTTTTATTAGAAATTTAATATTGATTTACAAAATTATGAGATACTAAGTGTATAATTCCCACCACCAGAATTCTGTGTCCCCATTTCCTCTACTGGAAACTGCAGTAGTTCCCCCAAGGTCACGGATATGGATTGACTATGATTTCCATAACAATCTGTATTTTTATATATTCGCCTAGTTCTATCTATGGTCCTGTCTTCTCTTCCTTCCTAAGTTATATTTGTACCTATTGCTACTTCCGAATGTCCTTCCTTTTTTCCTCTTCTCTCTCTGGGCCCTGATGGAGTTGAGTTCAGAGCCCTCTGGTCATCTTCCCCTAATAATTCTCCCCCTCTGGGAGCATGACACAGCATTCTCTTGGGGATACAGCAGGTAGGAGTTCTGGCTTCTGTAATTGCTTCTTTACTGGGCATGGGCATTACTGACTTTTTTTTTCTTTTTTTCTTTTACTTTGTTTATTTGACTATTTTCACTTATATATATATTTTTTAATTTCTTTATTGGGGAATTAATGTTTTACATTTGACAGTAAATACAATAGTTTGTACATGCATAACATTTCTCAGTTTTCCATATAACAATACAACCCCCACTAGATCCTCTGTCATCCTTCTTGGACCTGTATTCCCCACCCACCCACCCACCCCAATTACTGACATTTTTGGACACCCCTTAGTTATTTTGAGAAGGCGTGGAAACCTAGAGTCTCTTCTTGTCTACTCACAAATTTTCCTCTGAGTCATAGGATTGAAGCTACTAAATTTACTTTCCTTTTTAGATAGAGACAAAAAGGTAGAGAGGCCATCACTGGTCACTGCCATCAGAAATCATTTCTTTTTTATCGATATATTTTATTGGGGAGATTAATGCTTTACGGTAAGTACAGTGGTTGGTCCATGTGTGAAATGCAGTCACTTCAATCCACTTTAAGTAAAAGCTCCCCCAGAAGTCACTGTGAATTTGACCAAACAGGATCAAGTGACAGCAGGCTGTTTATTGATCATAATACGATCACAAAAGAGCTGCGTAGACAGCTGCTGAAAGTACTACGTAAGTTCTACAGGGAAGCTGATCACCCCATTTCCAAGGCATTAAAAAGGGATGGTGAAGCCAAATGATAACTTAAATTGTTTTTTGTTTTATCTTGTTTACTAGATTCCCTCAGCCATCTGTGGGAAATTGTTCTGGGCACACAGCCATTATTTTATTCCATTATTTTTTTCCTCTGGTTTTAACAAATTAATGAGGTGTTAGCCAAATGTATACATGATAGTCCATAACAGATTCACAAAGGCTGAGAATCTGGACCAACCCTGTCAATCACTGTGTCCCCTGCTCATGCCTTATTCCTGCCCCTCCTAGAATATGCCAAATTATCAAACCTAGCGAATCACATAAATCCTAATGAACAGTTTCTTTATGGCTTAGAGACTGGGTGTACTGTCTTAACACATTGATAACTTTATCACCTGCACAGAATATATACATATTAGCTCTACATGTTTCTATAGGAGGATGATTTAAAAGAGGGTTTTTAAGGAAAATCAAGAATTCTGAACAAAGATATTACAGAAGAGGAGAGATGAATTTGATTTAAATATTTCATTCAATCCTACAAAGCAATGAACTTAACTAGCCATCCATGAATTAAAAGAGAGGGAGAGAAAGAAAGAAACAAAGAGAGAGGGAGAAGAGATTAATAAGGGAAAGAAAAGGCTGTGTAGTAACACAACCCAGTTAAGTGCATGTGTTAACTATGCACAAGGACCTGGGTTCAAGCACCCCAGTCTCCACATGCAGGGGGAAAGCCTCCAAGCAGCAAAGCAGTCCTGCACGTAACTATCTTTCTCTCTCCCACTCTATATCCACCTCCCCTCTAATTACATTCTGTTCTATCACATTTTAAAAAGTCACTAGGAGCTGTGGATTCCACTAAGTCTCAGCCACTAAGTCTCGGCAATAAGTCAAAGGGAAGGGAAGGGAAGGGGAGGGGAGGGGAGGGGAGGGGAGGGGAGGGAAGAAAAGGGAGAAGGGAAGGGAGAAGGTGGAGGGGGAGGGGAGAAGGAAAAGGGAAGGGAGAAGGGGAAGAGAAACAGAGGGGAGGGAGGAGAGGAGGGGAGGAGTGGAGGGGAGGAGGAGAGGGGAGGAGAGGAGAGGAGAGGAGAGGAGAGGAGAGGAGAGGAGAGGAGAGGAGAGGAGAGGAGAGGAGAGGAGAGGAGAGGAGAAGGGAAGAGGAGAGGAGAGGAGAGGAGAGGGAGGAGAGGAGGGGAGGGGAAGGGAGGGGAGGAGAGGAAAAGGGAGGAGAGGAGAGGAGAGGAGAGGAGAGGAGAGGAGAGGAGAGGAGAGGAGAGGAGAGGAGAGGAGAGGAGAGGAGAGGAGAGGAGAAGGGAGGAGAGGGGAAGGGAGGGGAGGGGAAGGGAGGGGAGGAGAGGAAAAGGGAGGAGAGGAGAGGGGAGGGGAGGAGAAGGGAGGGGAGGAGAGGAAAAGAGAGGAGAGGAGAGGGGAGGGGAGGAGAAGGGAGGGGAGGGAAGAATGGAGGAGAGGAGGGGAGGGGAAGGCAGGAGAAGGGAGGAGAGGAGGGGAGGGGAAGGGAAGGGATGGGGGGAGGGGAAGAAAGCAACTTCCTTGGCTGAAGCTATGTAATATGATCTTCATGAGGTGAAGTCTCAAATCAACCTGACAAATGTCTAACTGGTTCTAATGAACTCCTCCACCTTCTTTAAGATACTTTCTCTTCCTTACCCATAGCTCTCCCAAGTGGTTAGACTTTCTTCTTCACAAGTGCAAATAACTATTTCACCAAATATAGATCACTCTTTTTCTTATTGTTTGTTCATTTAGCACATATCCAGTAACATCCAGATATGGGGGCTTTAAGACCATACAATGTGAGCTTTTCGTGTCAATTTGCATGAAAGGTTGTCCATCATAATAAGTACTCACATTATTAACTCATTCTTGAGCAGTGTGTGAGTTTCAAAATGTTCTGATATAGTAAAAATAAAGACTCCATGGGCATTTGTTTGGGGCTTATCAAAATGAGGCAGGCCTATAAGATACATAAAAACCATGACAGGGAAATAGGAGAAAAAGGTTAGCTGGACGTGTGGCAAAAGCATGAGACTCTTCAAATTTCACCAGCTGTCAGCTTCCTGGTATGTAGGTCCCAAGAGAAACAGCATCACTCGGGTCCCAGGAGTGAAGAGGCGACAGCTGAGAAAGGGCAAAAGGGCTGAACTTCAACCAATGGTTTGCTTAAGTAACCTCCCATACCTGCAGTCCCTTGTGAATTTATAGACATCTGTCGGATGCTCTTGACATCAGCCTGACATCAGTTGTATGCTACCTATATTCATATCCAGTAATTCCTTTGGCTCACAGTTAGTAAAACAATGTTCCTGGGACTAGCAGAAGACTCGTTCTTGCTCTCCCTGGTCAACTAAGGAAAACAATGAAAATCACCTGTAAACTCAAGAAAACATGACCAGGATTTCTTCAGAAACTCACCAAGCCACAGGTAAGTACAGACACATGTGGCTTGTGAAAGAGGGTGAAGGAGAGATTTCCTGGATTAAAAGGCCATACTCAGGAACCTGCATTCTGGGTACCTAGCAATACCTAGTACTTTGTGAGAGTCCCATGAGTGAATGCAGTAAGTCAACACCTGAGGGAGAGTTTCTAGAATGTAATATGAAGCATGATCACACAGATTGAAAGACCCTGCTCCCAGAGGTTTGTCAATCACTGACTGACACCCAAAATGAATTCAACACGCATATTCCAAAACCACATTTTGAGAGGTCCAGCACTAGGACAGAAAGATTTATGATAAGTTTGGAGAACTTACCACACATATTGACTAGTAATACTCTTCTCTGTAAGTAACAGAAAGTTTGACCTGATGTGGCCTATGAGCACAACGTGTAGCTGCTGGCACTGGTTCTGTGAATTAAGGATCTTAGAGATAGTATCTCTCAGATCTCTCAGCATTCTTCTTTTTTATCACCTACTAATTACAGCATACAACCACCCTATGAGATTAGACTCTATTATTATCCTTATCTTATCAATTAAGAAACTGAGTCACAGGTATAAATATAGGTTGCCCAACATGACTCAATTGGCAAATAGCCAACCCACACAGCTTGACTTCAGAGTTCATGCTCCTAACCCCTCCACACTTGCCCATGTTGAGCAGGGAAGCAATTACAGAAGCCAGACCTTCTACCTTCTGCAACCCACAATGACCCTGGGTCCATGCTCCCAGAGGGATAGAGAATGGGAAAGTTATCAGGGGAGGGGGTGAGATATGGAGATTGGGTGGTGGGAATTGTATGGAATTGTACCCCTCCTACCCTATGGTTTTGTTAATTAATCCTTTCTTAAATAAAAAAGAAAATAAATAAAAAATAAAAATAAATTTAAAAAAAAGAGATAAACTACAGGGAGTCCCTAGGCAGCTGCTATCCAGCACTGCTGCTGTCTACCTTTATTGCACTAGAACAGAACTACCTGGGAAGATAGACATTCCGTGCCTAGATATCTTTGCTATCACTCTTTGAAATGCAGCCCCAGAAGTGGGGTAACATTTTTAATATACATTAGAATACACCCAAGTTGTCCCACTGCTGGTTTATTTGCAGTTGGTTATCTTCCATCAATATACCCAAGCACATGAACTCTATCAGAACTGCAGGCATGATATAAGTCTTGTAAATGAGGTCCCAGAACAACAGGAGGTTTGGCCTTACTATAGACCTGTCTTCTCAAATGGAAGACATACTTAAATTCCCAGCAACACTGAGCCCTTGAGATCTAACGACGAGGCCTACTTATTCTAACTAGGATGTGTTCAGAACTTCAAATATCCAAGAAAAGATAACTTTTCTTTGTAATTGTGGGTATGGAAATGAAATAAAAACCAGGGGGAAAATGACAAAAAATAAGACTTCTCACAAGACTAGAAGTGGATCTGTCCTATGCCACACAAGTCCTCTGCTGGGGATATATCCTAAGGAACCAAACACACCCATCCAAAAAGATTTGTGCACACCTATGTTTACAGCAGCCCAATTTGTAATAGCCAAAGCCTGGAAGCAACCCAAGTGTCCAACAACAGATGAGTGGCTGAGCAAGTTGTGGTATATATATATATATATATTACTCAGGTTTTAAAAATGGTGATTTCACCTTGTTTACCTCATCTTGGGTGGAGCTTGAAGGAATCATGTTAAGTGAGATCAGCCAGAAAGAGAAGGATGAGTATGGGATGACCCCATTCATGGATAGAAGCTGAAAAATAAGAACAAAAGGGAAGACACAAAGCAGAACTGAGAAATGTTGCACATGTATCAACTACTGTATATTACTACTGACTGTAAACCATTAGACCCCCATAAAGGAAAATTTTTTTAAATTTTTTTACTTCATAGAACCTAAAGAGTTATCCTCCCCTAATCACAGGTTTAGTGATGTTATCTCTGGAACAATGGGCTACATTAAGAAGTAGGTGATCCAGTGAACAAATCTTTGTTTGGATGCTGGTCATGTGTCAGAAACTACTCCACATAGACGAGTCACTGCCTCCGTGGAGCTTATGCTCCAGTGGGAGAGCCAGACATTAAACAAAAATGTACAATATGGGCTCAAGCAATGTACCAGTAAAGAAAGTCAAATAAGTCCACCCACTGGCACAGCCTGTAGAGCACATACTTTGCCATGTGCAAGAACCTGAGTTCAGGCCTCCAGTCTTCACCTGCAGGGGGAAGCTTCATGAATGGTGAAATAGCGCTACAGGTATCTCTCTTTCTCTCTCCCCCTCTATCCCAGTTTCCTCTTGAATTCTCTCTGTCTCTATCAAAATAAATAAATAAAATGTTTAAAAAGATGAAAGTGAAAATATTTTTTTAAAGAGTCAAATAAATGTCAAGAAGAGTACACTAGAATAAATAAGTCGAGGAAGGTAGATGGTGCTATAATCAGATCCATCTTTAATTATTCTGCATGGTATGTAGAGAATAAATTAAGGGGCCAGGTGGTGGCACACCTGGTTGAGCACACGTGTTACAATACGCAAGGACACAGGTTCAGGTCCCCGGTCCCCACCCACAAGGGGAAAGCTTCATGAGTGGTGAAGCAGTGTTGCAGGTGTCTCTCTTTCTCGCTCCCTCTGTATCTCCCCATCCCTCTCAATTTCTGGCTATCCCTATCCAATAAATAAAGATAATAAAAATAATTTTTTAAATAAAGTTAAAAAGAGAATAAATTAGAAAGGAGATTGTGAAATCAGAAAACCAGATAAGAAACTGTTGAGATGACTCACATTTAAAACAAAACAAAAAGTGACATTGTTTGAATCAGGGTTGTAACCACAGACATGAGAAATGCCTGAGGCTCTGAAGTCTCCGATTCAATCCCCTGCATCACCAACAGCCAGAGCTGAGCAGTGCTTTGGTAAAAAGAGAGAGAGAGAGAGACTCTGCTTTAGTAATTTGTGTATCTACGTTGTGTGTGTGTGTGTGTGTGTGTTTGCTTTTTTGTGTGTTTTTTTTTTTTGACACTACACACAAACCTTTTATGTTGAAATGTTCTTTTCAAAAGTGGGCAGGTGGCAACTTTAATTTTTTTAGCATTTTTTTTAATGTAATAATGATTGACAAGACCATAGGCTAAGATTCCACACAATCCCCACCACCAGAGTTCTGTATCCCATCCCCTCCACTGGAAGCTTTCCTGTTCTTTATCGTTCCGGGAGTATGGACCCAGGATCATTATGGGGTGAAGAAGGTGGAAGGTCTGGCTTCTGTAATTGCTTCCCCTCTGAGCGTGAGCATTAGCAGGTCGATTCATACCCTCAGCCTGTCTCTATCTTTCCCTAGTGGGGCGGGGCTCTGGGGAGGTGCAGTTCCAGGACACACTGGTGAGGTTCCAGGACACACTGGTGCAGTTCCAGGACATACTGGTGAGGTCTTCTGCCCAGGGAAGTCAGGGTGTGTGAGTCAGCTCAGCTGTGGGACTCAGGTGGTGAGTCTCAGGTGGCACAAACCAAATAAGATCCATCTGATCAACTAGGAAAAGCTACCCTGACCCTTTCCCTCAGAGTACAACTATAAACAAAACAGCAGAATTGCGGTTGCATTACTGCATGAGTTAGCGAAGCTTTACGAAGGGAACTAACTCTCATATCCTGAACAAAAAGCTCCCTAATCTCTCTCACAGCCAATAACTTTTTCTGACATTCATTCAGTGTCACCTGATGATGCCGATTTCTACAAAACAGTGGTGGATAATTACAAGAGAGGAAGCTTTTACAGGCTCATGTAAACGACTGTAGAAGATGGAAGTGACCTTATGAACCGGAAAGCAAATTCCTGATCCTCAAGAATAATCGTACACAGAAGAATGGGAAAGAGTCCAGATAGAAAGCAAGAGCGGAAAAAGTGACACGTTTGACAGCAGAAGAAAACCAGAAGTGAAAAAGGACAAGCTATCCAAATATTCCTGTTTCCCTTGATGGAATCATTCCCCGCAACTATTCAACTTGCAAGAATTATTTTCTTCACGTTGATAAAGGGGTTAAGAATGTGAACTGTGGGGTCAGGCTCGAGGGATAAAGAACTGTGTGGTCACTGCCTAGTGCCAGTACTCCATTATTTACTGTTTGTATGCCCTAGGGCAAATTGTTTACCTTCTCCACTGCAAAAATGCATAGTAAGAGTGTCTTTACTATAGTATTATTATGAGTACTTGAGGAAAGATTACACATAACTACTTAGAAAAGTAATTAACAGTAAATATCTTAATAATGTCTTTTATTACTGTTGTGCTACTATTCTATCACTACCATTTAAGATTTAAAAGAAAGGTCCACACTAAGACACTCTTTTAAAAGTCTACACTTATGGGATGATCTTACTCTCGGGCAGAAGTTGAAAAACTAGATCAGAAGAGAAAACACAAGTAGAACCTGAACTGGAGTTGGCGTATTGCACCAAAGTAAAAGACTCTGGGGTGGGGGAAATACAGGTCCAAAAAGGTTAACAGAGGACGTAGTGGGGGTTGTACGGTTATATGGAAAACTGGGAAATGTTATGCATGTACAAACTATTGTATTTAATGTTGAATGTAAAGCATTAATTCCCCAATAAAGAAATTTTAAAAGGAAAAGAAAATACATACATGTTAATAGGGCTTGTTTTTGAAAAAGTGGGAAAGTGATGGAAATCTACTTTTTAAATTCTTTTTAAAATTTTTTTTAAATTGAAACAACAAAAATAAATAAAAATCTCCCTTGATTACTTTAAAAGCTAAAGTGCAAAGAAACTGACATTTACAGTTGAAATACTAAACTACACTTTCTAGATCCCTCAAGAGCTAACCTACAAGACCTCACTCCCAAGACCACCTATCTGGAGTTCTCAGAGGAGGTACTGGACAGTCTCCCTCTCTCTGTGTTGAAATACAGATGGTGGCAGCACAGCTGTGACCTGCCTCAAAGCTGAAATGTCCAACAACCCATGAATGGTGAGAAAATTGTGCTATATATACATAATGGAATACTACTCAGCTGTTAAGAATGATGACTTCACCATCTTCACCTCATCTGAAAAAAGCTCAGAGGAATCTTGTTAAGTGAGATAAAGCAGAAAGAGGATGAATACGGGGTGATCTCATTCATGGACAGAAGTTAAAAAAATAAAAGCAGGGAGCTGGGCAGTAGCGCAGCGGGTTAAGCTCATGTGGCGCAAACTGCAAGGACCAGCTTAAGGATATCAGTTCGAGCCCCCAGTTCCCCACCAGCAGGGGAGTCACTTCACAGGTGGTGAAGCAGGTCTGCAGGTGTCTCTCTTTCTCTCCCCCTCTCTGTCTTCCCTTCCTCTCTCCATTTCTCTCTGTCCTAGCCAACAATGATGACATCTATAACAACAATAGTAATAACCACAACAATAAAACAAGGGCAACAAAAGGGGAATAAATAAATAAATATTTTTAAAAACATTTAAAAAGTTTGTAAAAAGAAATAAAAACACAAAGGAAAACACAAAGTGAAACTTGAACTAGGTCTGGTAAAGGGCTCTGAAAGGGGGGTAGTTTTCAGATCCTGTGCATGATGGTGGAGGAGGACCTAGGCTGGGGTCAGAGTGTTTTGCAAAAAACTGAGAAATTTGGACTGGAGAGATAACATAATAATTATGAAAAAAAAAAAAAACTTTCATGTCTGAGGTTTCAAAGGTTCGAGGTTTAGTCCCCTGTACCACTATAAGCCTGAGCTGAACAGCACTCTGGCATTAAAACAGAAAAAAAAAACCTTAAAAATCTTTATGGGGGGGGGGGTGTCGGGCGGTAGCCAGCAGGTTATAGTGCACATGGTGCAAAGCACAAGGACCGGTGTAAGGGTCCAGGTTCAAGCCTCCAGCTCCCCACCTGCAGAGGGGTCGCTTCACAAGTGGTGAAGCAGGTCTGCAGGTGTCTATCTTTCTCTCCCCCTCTCTGTCTTCCCCTCCTCTCCATTTCTCTCTGTCCTATCCAACAACAACAATTATAATAACCACAACAAGGGCAACAAAAGGGAAAAAAATCTTTATGGAGGCCAGGTGGTGGACCACCTGGTTAAGTGCATGTATTACCATGTACAAGGACTCAGGTTCAAATCCCTGTCCCCACTGCAGGGGGACAAGCTTCACAAGTGGTGAATCAGTGCTGCATATATCTCTCTATCTCTCCCTTTCTATCTCCCCATTTCAATTTCCTCTGTTTTATCAAGTAAAATAAATAAAGTTTTAAAAAAAGAAAGTTGAGAAATTTTACACCTGTATCAACAACTATATTTACTGTAAGCCATTAATCCCAATAAAATGTATTTATATTTTTAAATTTTTTATTTTTATTTATTTATTTACTTTGCCTCCAGGGTTATCGCTGGGGCTTGGTGCCTACGCTACTCATCCACTGCTCCTGGAGGCCATTTTTTCCCTTTTGTTACCCATGTTGTTTACCATGATTGTTATTATTGCTGTCGTTATTGTTGGATAAGAGAGAGAAATTGAGAAAGGAGAGGAAGACAGAGAAGGGGAGAGAAAGACAGACACCTGCAGACCTGCTTCACCACTTGTGAAGCAACATCCTTGCAGGTGGGGATCCTGAAGTTTGAACCGGGATCCTTACGCCAGTCCTTGTGCGCTTAACCATGTGCGCTTAACCCACTTCGCTACCACCCACCACCCCTCCATAAAATGTTTTAACTCAAAAAAATAATAATAAATTTTTTTTTAAAAAAGCTACTCTACGAAGATTAGTTATATTTCTGGTAAGAACCTCAAGTGAGATCACTGACCACTTTTTGTATGTTCACTCCTCTGAAGACACTACACCGCCAAGGCTCTCTCCAGAGCAGTGGGGGCCAGGTTCAAACTGAGGTCACTACCCAGGTGAACTGTCACGTCGACTCAGGGGGCATTTCTCAGGGGGCATTTCTAACTGCTTGAGTTTTTTAAGTCCTTTGAGGAAGGAAAAAGATATACACATATGATTATAAGGTATTTATGTATCAAGAGAACCCATGGGAAACAGAAGCTGGCGCTTTTTATCCACAAAGGGTCACTATTCAGCTGAGGATCTGGGAAAAAAAGGAAAATGACACATCCCCTACATACCCTTTTGTATCTTTTTGAATTTTCAACCATAGACACATGTTACATGATCATTAAAATTTATTTTTTTAAGAATATGAATGATCAAGATAATGCAGTATAAAAGAAACAAAAAGAAAAAGATTAGCACTCCAGAGACTTAGACTAAATTACTCACATACTATGAGATCACGGCGAGACACTTACTATCTTCTAGAATTTCACAGAAGGAAAACAAAGAAAATAATACCTCCCAAGTCACTTCATTGAGTTGACATGAGAGTCAAATAAGATTATAGAGGGAAAGTTACTTTCCGGAATATAAAACATTATAAAAATAAAAAGCTTCCTCGTGTTACTGGAACCCATTTTCCTTGGTTGCTTGTCTCCTGGAAACACAGAAGATGGGAAAAAAATTTACTTAAAAAATTAGCAGACCTCTATCAGCAAAGTAGATTATTTTGATTTTATGAGTCAAACTGCTTCCTACTGTATCAAATCTTTTGCCCCCCCCCCCATTCTCCAATACCATCATTACAGAAACAGCGCCCAAGAGGTGAGAGCAGAAGTACTGAAACTGAGAACCCACTGAAAAAGTGACCATTCAATTGTTGTTTTTGTTTTTGTTTTTGTTTTTGGACTTTATACTTCTTGTGTTTGAAACATTTCAACACTGGGGTGCTCAAAGACAATACTTCGGTCTGAACATCCTCTTCCCAATATTAAGCACAAACAGAATGGAGATGTACTGTATACCAACCAGGAGAAAGTGAACAATCTTAGCTCTGACTCCTCTAATCACAGAAGGAAATTGTACAAGCATTCCAAGGCAAGAAGCAATGTCTCTGTACCAGACAGCTCTGAAAATTGATGGGAAAACTCAAGGTGTCAGAGGGAAAAGAAAGCAGAAGCCAGGAACAGTTTTGACTAGTCAAAAAGACTTCATGTTTTGTTTCCACCTCTCTGGAGCCCTACCCAACTAGGGAAAGATAAAAACAGGCTGGGGGTATGGGTCGACTGGTCAATGCCTATGTCCAGCAGAGAAGCAATTACAGGAGCCAGAACTCCCGCCTTCTGCACCCCAAAGAGATTTTTGGTCCATACTACCAGAGGCATAAATGATAGGGGAAGATAATGAGAGGGCTCTGAACCCCAGTTCCACCAGGACCCAAAGCATCTGTCACCAGGAATCTTGTGGGGTTTTTTTTAATGGTTTTTCTAAACTTATTTTCCCTTTTGTTGCCCTTTTTTTATTGTTGTTGCAGTTATTATTGTTATTGATTTCGTCGTTGCTGGATAGGACAGAGAGAAATGGAGAGGAGAGGGGAAGACAGGGAGGGGGAAAGAAAGATAGACACCTACAGACCTGCTTCACCACTTGTGAAGCGCCCCCCCCCGCAAGTGGGGAGTCGGGGACTCGAACCTAGACCCTTGTGCAGGCCTCTGAACTTAGTACTATGTGCGCTTAACTGGATGCACCACACACCCGGCCTCCTAGCTCATGATTTTTTAAATAATTATTAAATCACTAATAAAGGGTTTTTTTTTTTTTAATGAAAAAAAAAGAGAGAGAGACTTGAGAGTTTGACAGCTGGAGCTGAGTGCCATGTGCAGTATCCTTACTTCTCCTCTGGTGTCACGGGAAATGTGACTCCAAAATGTTAAGATCTAATTCTGTTTGGAAAAATATATTTATCCACCTCTGTACCCAGAAAGTTTGTACTATTATTCAAGAGCCATTATGAGCCGACAAAAATCATTTGCTTCTTAGCTTTTAACACTAAATTTCAGTCTAAACATTATCAGCGAGTGTGCTATTCAGAAAGGAGTCAGAAGGAACTAAAGAATAAGAGAAACGGAAATTGGAATCATAAATCATTTTGTTCAGATGAAAACTAAAGGTAACACACCACTTTCCAAAGGAATCTCTCTCTTCATCCCAGACTAGAATGCCAAGCACTTAAACATCAGTGTTCTGAACTTATCCAAACCTCTGGAAACCTAGAAAAGGACAGGGAATTAGATCATTACTGTCGAGTCTTTGCATTCGCCTCTTAAAATTCAAGGTTGGAGGCCAGGCAGTAGCACAGCAGGTTAAGTGCACATGGTGAAAAGCACAAGGGGTGCTTCACAAGCGGTGAGGCCGGTCTGCAGGTGTCTATCTTTCTCTCCCCCTCTCTGTCTCCCCCTCCTCTCTCCATTTTTCTCTGTCCTATTCAACAACAATGTCAGCAACAACAATAATAACAATGATAAACAACCAGGGCAACAAAAGGGAAAAAAATAGTCTCTAGGAGCAGTGGATTCGTAGTGCAGGCACTGAGCCCCAGAGATAACCCTGGAGGCAAAAAAAAAAAAAAAAAAAAAAGAATTCAGGGTTAAGGCATATGACCTCACCTGTGTGTCCTGAAGTCTCACCTCCCCAGAACCTTACTCCACTAGGCAAAGATAGAAACAGGCTGGGGGTATGGATCAACCTGTCAACATGCATGTCCAGCAGAGAAGCAATTACAGAAGACAGACCTCCCACCTTCTGCATCCCAAATAGAATTTTGGTCCATATTCCCAGAGGGATAAAGAATAGGGAAGCTTTCCTATGGAAGGGATGGGATATGGAGCTCTGGGTGGTGGGAACTGTATGGACTTGGACCCTTGTTATCTCACAATCTTGTTAATTATTATTATTAAATCACTAATAATTTCTTTAATTCAGGGTTAAAAAACAAATCCAGAATAATTCCACTTTCTCGCTTTCAAATGCTGTCAAGGCTGACATCTACTATGGAAATAAAAGTAGTGGGACTTGCAACCAGCTGGGTTCAGAGGAAAAGATTACATACTTGCACGTGAGGAGAATTATTCCTCAAGTTGTGGGTAGAGAGGGAGCACAGACGCAGCGCAGTAAGCTGCAGCTTGGTAGTAGCTGTGACATTACCAACTAGGTCTAAAGATAGCAAGAGAAGAAGTAACCACCACAGAGAAGAATATGTGGAGACCGCATGTTAAGAAGAGCCGTGTCACCATAAGTGAACATACTATACTGCAGGCCACTGAGCAGCAGGGAGTCGGGCAAGAAAATGGCCTCGTTCATTCTCTGACCTGCTGAAAATCTTCAATGAACAGACCCAGCCAGAAGCCAGAAGAAAAAGGAAACCATTTGTGTGACCCACACAAGTCAGCTTTTCAGAGCAGAGCTGGAGACGGCGAGTATTCTGAGAGAATTGTGCGTTTGCATGTGATAGAAAGGCAGAGACTGAGCTCCAGTGACTGAAGGAGCTGCCTGCAGAAGACGTTATGTACCTCAGTCATCTCTCCATCCATCTCAGATGCTCTTGCCAGATTTATACCTATGATTCCTTAAGGAGTTATGAGGACAGTTCTAAAGTCATTTACAACCAACACAGTCCACAGTGAAGCCATGCATCTATCAGCACTGGGAAGTTCTTATTTGAAAAGGGATGTTATCTTTTGAACATGTGCGCTAACATGTCTCGTTTCCTTGCGTTTGCATTTGCACAAAGCATGTGTGTGAGTACCTTCCACTCTGTAAATAGGATGTGAGGGTGATCTGGCTGCGACATCTGTCACCCCATTGATCGCCAGGGTTGATTCGACTGATCTGGCTGGCTAGGCAGGTGTCTGTCCCCTTCCTCCCTCACCGCTCCATGTGTGTCCCTGCTGAAGCTGTGCGCTCTGTTGAAGAGGACGGCCTTCCCCAAATAGAGATGGACTGGTCCTTGGTAGAGTGTCTACGAGTAGCTGCGCTCCCCTGCTAGGACCTTTAAATAAAGTTCTCTGCATCCACAGCTACATGAAGAGCAGCTATGTTGGCAGCTCCCTCATGGGGGGATAGTGCACTTGGTAGCTTGGTAGAGTACACACACACCATGGTGTAAGGACCTGGGTTCAATCCTGCAGGCCCCCACCTGTTGAGGCGGGTGGGGAAGAACTTCATGAGCAGTGGAGCAGTGTTGCAGCTGTCTCTCCTCTATCCCCCTTTCATCTCAATTTATCTTGGTTTTTTATTTTTTTTATATTTATTTATTTATTCCCTTTTGTTGTCCTTGTTTTATTGTTGTTGTTATTGATGTCATCATTGTTGGATAGGACAGAGAAAAATGGAGAGGCGGGGGAGACAGAGGGGGGAGAGAAAGCTAGACACCTGCAGACCTGCTTCACCGGCTGTGAAGTGACTCCCCTGCAGGCAGAGAGCCAGAGGCTCGAACCGGGATCCTTATGCTAGTCCCTGTGCTTCATGCCACATGTGCTTAATCCGCTGCACTACCACCCGACTCCCAATTTATCTCTATTTTTATCAAAAGTTAAAAAAAAAAAAAAAACACTAATAACAGGCAGGCATTGAAACACCAGGAAAAACCTTAACGGAAGAAAGAGACAGAGAGTAAGAGAGAAAGAAAGAGAGAGAGGGAGAGAAGGAGGGAGGGAGGAAGGAAGGAGGGAAGGAAGGAAGGAAGGAAGGAAGGAAGGAAGGAAGGAAGGAAGGAAGGAAGGAAGAAAGGGAGGAAGGGAGGGGAAGAAAGGGAAAAGAGAGAGAGCAAAGGTAAAAAGGAAGAAAGGAAGGAAGGGAGGGAGGGAGCACCAGCTAATTCAGAAGGGCCACAAGACTGGTGGTCTTGAACTTAAAAGCTTACAAGAAAACAAGTGGAAGATTGAAAACTTGCAAGTGGCAGTGTCATGAGTCACATGACTCAGTAGATATTTTTTATTTGATTACATCCTTACTTCTTTCTGAAGCCATATTTTAAGCTCTCTTCTCAGCTATTTTGTCAAGAATAGGGAATGAAATATGCAACTACCTAAGCAGATCTATCTCCCAGGCAACAATCTCCTTTCCATGCTATACCAGGTCCTCCCTAGAGAATTACACCCCTCTGTAGACTCTATAACTCAATCAGCCTTAAAATCAAAAGCTTTATACTACGTGAGAGTGAGGGTTAAGTGAGGAAAGTTGAGAGACATGTACCATAGCAAATACACAGCTGAAGAACCTTAGCCAGTGGCCAGGGCCCTGAGATTAGATGTGTCCCAAGGTGGAGAGAAAGTCACCACATACAGTCAGTCACCAGACAGCTGATCAGAAGAGATAGTGCGAACATATACGTAATACCCCTAGCTAGGACACTGACAGGTGTGGGCCCCTCAACCCAAGCCTCTAGAAGTATTTATTTGGAAAACTTACGTATTTCCTAACATTGTTCAGACAAAAAAAACAGATGGTTGTCCATTACAAAGACAAAGATCAGAATACAATTCTAAGGGAGAAAATATCAGGGTAAGGGTGCTTGAAACTGTCACTATCCAAATGTCTTAATGTCAGGTAGATTTTTTTTTAATTCCCTTTTGTTGCCCTTGTTTTATTGTTGTTGTTATTGATGTCATCGTTGTTGGATAGGACAGAGAGAAATGGAGAGAGGAGGGAAAGAGGCGGGGGAGAGAAAGACAGACACCTGCAGACCTGCTTCGCCTGCAAAGCAATTCCCCTGCAGGTGGGGAACCGGGGGCTTGAACCGGGATCCTTACACTGGTCCTTGTGCGGGCCCTTGCACTTTGTGTGTGCTTAATCCACTGCACTACCGCCCAACTCCCGTCAGGTACATTCTTTTGATGCCATAGATATTGAGTTTAGTGGTCCGGGAGGTGGCACATAAAAATAAATAATAAAGCATTGGACTCTCAAGCATGAGGTCCTGAGTTCAGTCCCCAGCAGCACATGTACCAGAGTGATGTCTGGTTCTTTCTCTCTCTCCTCTCTTTCTCATAAATAAATAAAATCTTTTAAAATATATATATATTGAGTTTATCCCAGTTATCCCACACATAATCTCTAGACCATTAGGGCAGCAGTGAGAATTTCAGACTTATGGGTGATCACTGTGGTAATCTAACCGTCCACTGCCTGTGGGCAGAAGTTTCCAAAATACCTAGACTTCACTTTAGAGCAGGATTTAGGACAGAGCTTGAAATGCAGAACTCATATTTTATTAGCCACAGGAATGTACCTTGCAGACCAATAACAAGCAAAACATACATTTTGGGTGCATAAGGCAAGGTTACAATGTGGTAAGAATTTCTTTTTCTTTTTCTTTTTTTTAACCAAAAAACGCTCCTCCGCTCTGGCTAAGGAATGAACCTGGAATCACAGAGTCTCAGGGTTGAGATTGTTTTGTGGGAGTCAGGCAGTGGCACTGGATGAGTTGAATGCCCACAGTATCATACTCAAAGACTATGAACAAGGACCCAGGTTCAAGCCCCTGCTCCCCACTTGCAGGGGGGGATGCTTCATGAGCAGTGAAGGAGGTCTGCAAGTGTCTCTCTTTCTTTCTCCCTATCTTCCCCTCCCCTCTCATTTTCTCTTTGTCCTTTCAAATAAACTAGGGGGAAAAAAATGGGGAAAAAAAAAAGGCCACTGGAAGTGATGGATTCATAGTGCAGTCACCATGCCCCAGAAATAACCCTGGTGGCAATTTAAAAAAATAGAACAGAATTTTTTTAAAAAGATAACTTAATGAAGAGACTATTTATGGGGGTGGGGGTGGGGGAGAGCGTGTTACAGAAACCAGGAAGAATCTTGGGAATTTGCTGTGACCTCTGAGATTAAATGAGAAAAAAAGAGGTGACCTGAGCGCAAAGAACACACATGTAGAAGGGGGCACCACAGTAGAAATTTCATCAAGGGAAGTGGCTGTATCTAGGCAGCTAGAACAGAGAGAACAGAAGGAGTAAGTGCCTGACCATCCAGCACCTAGGGGAGACATGATCTGAGAAGTCAGCCCCCACCCAAGGCAGAACACAGGGTAAACCATGGAATGGGGACAGAAGAGTCTACTCAATATTGAAGTTACAAGAAAGTCAGAAAAATAACTTAAAATTAAGATGCTGTGGCTATTTTATGGTGTTCTTATGACTAAGGTAGATAGATATTTCACAGCTCTAAAATAAATGGAAACTTACCGTTTTTGTTTATCCATTTGTTTGTTTGCTTTTATTGCCACTAGGGTTATTGCTAGGGCTCTGTGCCAGCACTAAGAGTCCACTACTCCTAATAACCATTTTTCCTTTTTTTTTTTTTTTTGGCTCCAGGGTTATCACTGGGGCTCAGTGCCTGCACTATGAATCCACTATTTCACTGCTTGTGAAGCTACACCTTTTCATGGTGTGTGAGTGTGTGTGTGTGTGTGTGTGTGTGTGTGTGTGTGTGTGTGTGTGTGTGTGTGTTCCCACTAGGATATGAGTCCCCTATCTGCCAGAAGCAGATATGACTTGAGCCTTTAACCTTACATCACACACATACACACACACACACACACACACACACACACACACATACACACACACACACACACACACACACACACCATCACATTCTCAGTCCTAGGTTTCCTTTGCAATTTTTTAATTGTTCTATTAGATTTTATTTATTGGGTAGAGACAGCCATAAATGGAGAGGGAGAGGGTTATAGAGAGGGAGAGACACAGAAAGACACCTACAGCACTGCTTGACCAGTTGTAAAGCTTTCCCCCCTGCAGGTGGGGACTGGGGGCTCGAACCTTGTGCGTTGTAACATGTGCGCTAAACCAGGTGCACCACCACCAGCCCCCCTTTTTTATTTTATTTTATTTTATTTACAAAAAGGAAACACTGATAAAACCATAGGATAAGAGGAGTCACCTTTTTTTTTTTTTTTACCATAACAGCTCTGGCTTATGGTAGTACAGGGGGTTGAATCTAGGACTTCAGAGCTTTAAGCATGAGAGTCTCTTTATATAACCATTATGCCATCTACCCCCACCCTCCTTTGCAATCTCTATTTTAATTTGCTATTCTTTTGTCTTATCTTCCTCTGTTCTTAGACTGACTTCCACTGCTAGAATCAAAGTTCCTTTGTTCACCACTCTATTCTCAGCATACAAAATTCTACCTGGCAATTCAATGGTAGAACTTACCCATGGGTGTGGAGTTGCTGGATGCGTGGGATTTGCACAAAAGGGTGCTTTATCCAGAACCGCCCCGATCTTCTCCACCCCAAAGTATTGCCTCTAAGATGGACCTCCTGCCACTGAGGAAGCAGAACATATGCCCATGTGCTCTACCTCTGTGAATAGGAAGCACAATTATTCACACTTCCTTCTGCTTTGTCCCCTTCCAAGTTGGGTACTGATTAAAAATGGATGTGCCAGCATGCCAAAGAAAGGAAAGTGGCACACCTTATCACTGATGCCAGCTGTTCTCAACTCTGTAGAGAGCAGCCCTGTTTTTCTCCTAAGCTAGAGAAGCCGTACTTGTTGGCATTCAAAAGACACAAAGGCAGCCTCTTTATACCAGAGTATCAGGTTCTGGACTTAGACCAGCTTTCTCTCTTTCCCCACACTGTTCATTTCTTTCAGCTAAATCACATGAAGAAACAGAATGCACAAAGCCACAACCAGCTTCCTCTCCTTCTCCTGGGGAATATATCACCACTCATTTTGTATAATCGGCTGGAGCTTTTATATATTTGCTTCCTCTGGCTCTGCTCTCTGCTTCTCTCTGCCTCTCTCACTCCTCCACTACTTGCTTTCTGCCAGGGAATTTGTTCAGCATGAGTACATGTGCATGTGTGTATTATAAAGCACACTCCCAGCAAAGGAGAAAGAGCCTTCGTGGCCCACCTAATTCATTGAGCCTCAGATGTCTGTGAATGTCTCTGTGGGACATTCACTAGGTAGGAAGAAGGCAATGGCCCCACCATTTGTTCTTTTTTTTTTAATCTCTTTTTTTAATATTCATTTTATTTATTTATTCCCTTTTGTTGCCCTTGTTGTTTTATTGTTGTAATTATTACTGTTGTTGTCGTTGTTGGATAGGACAGAGAGAAATGGAGAGAGGAGGGGAAGACAGAGAGGAGGAGAGAAAGATAGAAACCTGCAGACCTGCTTCACCGCCTGTGAAGCGACTCCCCTGCAGGTGGGGAGCCGGGGTTCGAACCGGGATCCTTATGCCGGTCCTTGTGCTTTGCGCCACCTGCGCTTAACCCGCTGCGCTACAGCCCAACTCCCAACCACCATTTGTTCTTAACCCACAATCTGTCAAAGGAGTAAACTAACTTCTTGTCATGACAGAAGTCGGTCAATCCCTGAGTGGAGAAATAGCTTATGTTTGGAAACTGTTTTTGCAAAAGGCCCACATAATTCCTGCTGCATTGTACAAACAGAAATAGCTATGTGGGGAGAGGTAATGGTAGCAGAGGACACATCGTCTCCAGAGCTCTCATTATCTCAAGAGCTTTGGTGTGACAGAAAGCTCACATCCCATGGCCAGCTGCATGACTGTTTTTGTTTTTTGGTTTGGAGTGGGGGGTTTATGAGATGGTTAGTCATGTGCAGCCACAGAGGAGACACAGGAGAGGCTCCAGGAGACAAAACCTATTATGCTCACAGGCTCTCGAGACAGGAAGCATGCCACACTGCACAGGGCCCCAAGGGAAAACACCAGCAGGGTCAGGAGGCAGAAACAGGTGTATTCATTCTACAATGGGGTTCCCTTGGTAAAGGCAAGTCAGTGTAGGGCAAACTAGGACCTACAATTCTGAATAACTTCTTTTTATTTTTCCTTTATTTAG
Organism: Erinaceus europaeus; assembly: GCF_950295315.1. Classification (NCBI taxonomy): domain Eukaryota; kingdom Metazoa; phylum Chordata; class Mammalia; order Eulipotyphla; family Erinaceidae; genus Erinaceus; species Erinaceus europaeus. Next base: position 54,320,510 of record NC_080166.1, read on the forward strand.
CCTTATTTTTGTATCTCTGTTTTGTTTTTTTATTTATGTATGTATTTATTTATTGAATAGAGACAGAGAGTAATCAAGAGGAAAAGGGGAGGTAGAAAGGGAGAGAGATACTGCTCACCTGCAGGTGGGAGCTGAGGGGGCTTAAACCCAGGTCCTTATGCATTATAACATGTGCACTCAACCAGGTGAGCCACCACCCAGGCCTTTGAATATGCATCTGGGCACCTGGTTCTTTAATAACTAAGGCAGAGAATTATTGACTCCTACAATGTAGGAGGGAATCAGAGGAGATATGCCTCTGGATCAAATGTTGAGAGTTGGCTGGTCTCCAGAAGGCCAGTCTCTCCCCATCCAGAGAGATTTGTTTGTCTGTTTGTTTAAGATGACAAAACATCATAATAAACAGAAAACCAAAAGTATATATGCAAAGCATTCCCCAAAAACAAACCCACCACTAACAAATTCCAAATGTTTTCAGGAACACAAGTTAGAGAATATCTTTGCAAATATTACACTGTAAGCCCTGTGAATAAAAGGGGTCCTCATTAGAAAGGGGTTCGAATCTAACCTGTTGTACAATGGAGTTATACAGGCCTGTTGAGCCAGTTTCCTGCTAAACCACTGAAAGGTAGGAAGAAAGAAAGAAAGAAAGAAAGAAAGAAAGAAAGAAAGAAAGAAAGAAAGAAAGAAAGAAAGAAGAAAGGAAGAGAGAAAGGAAGGAAGGAAGGAAGGAAGGAAGGAAGGAAGGAAGGAAGGAAGGAAGGAAGGATGGGGTGGGAGGAGGCTTGAAGACCACAGGACTTTTCTTATAAATTAAGTAGGTTTATGTTCTAGTGAATACAGCCTAAAATTGTTGAGTTTACTGTGGGGGCAGGGGAGCCAAAGGAAGCATTGCTTCTCCCTTTCTCTCTCTCTCTCTCTCTCTCTCTCTCTCTCTCTCTCTCTCTTCTCTCTCATATTTATACTCTATCTTTAAAAAAAAAAAAAGGGAAGTGTTTTTGACTCCAAGAGGAAAATCTCATCACTCAAGTGTATCTGGATCTTGAGAGCGTGTTTGGAGGTTCTAGCAGGGGAGTGCAGCTACCCTCAATGGGACACAAGTCATTCTATTTGAGGAAGGGGACACACTCCTAGCAAGCCAGATCAGCCAAATCAACGCTGGTGATCAGTGGGGTGACAGATGTTACAGCCTCATGACCCTCACATGCTCAGGGGTATTTGGTTCCATGCCTAGTAGGACTGTGTCCTCCACTGGGCAGTTAAGAGCATAGTACTGGGAGGAGATGAAGGGCAAAGCGTCAAGGTTCTGCACCTTCTTCTTGCATGGAGCCATACTTGACCTTTCTGCTGCAATAGATCTCGTCCGAAAGAACCTCATTCACCTTCTGGAAGTTCTTATCAATATTTCTTCTGCTTTGCATCTGAGAACTCTTTTTCGTTTTTATATTTATTTATTTATTGCCTCCCATGTTATTGCTGGGGCTCAGTGCCTGTACTACAAATCCACTGCTCCTGTCCTGTGACCTTTTTTTTTTTTTTGATAGGACAGAGAGAGATTTAGAGGGGAAGGGGAAATAGAAAGGGAGAGAGAGGGAGTGGCGGCAGCACAGAGGATTAAGTGCACATTTCAGGAAGCACAAGAACTGGCTTAAGGATCCCAGTTTGAGCCCCAGGCTTCTGGTGAAGCAAGTCTGCAGGTGTCTGTCTTTCTCTCCCACTCTCTGTCTTCCCGTCCTCTCTCAATTTCTCCCTGTTCTATCCAACAACAACGACAGCAATGACAACAATAAATAATAACAACAACGATAAACAACCAGTGCAACAAAAGGGGAAAAAATAGCCTCCAGAAATCTCAAATTGTATTATAGGGCCATTGTCATCAAAACTGCTTGGTGGGGATTCGACTTCCGGAGGCGGAGCTAAGAGCAGCAGATCGCTTTCTCTCCTCTCCTCTCCTCTCCTCTCCCGGATCAACTAGGAATACCAAAGGAGACCACCCGGACCGAAACAAGACAGCACTAGAATGACCACAGAAACCCAGTAAATCACCCGTGAGTACAAACACGCGTGGCTGGTGACAGAGAGGAGAGAGGGGCCTAAGGAGAGATTAAGTGACTGCTAACAGTTCGACAGTTTGTCAGTGGAGACACCACCTCCAGTCTGCTCCACCAACAAGGGGACAGCTGAAGGGAGGAAAGGACTCCCCAGAGACTCACCAAGTACAACTCTGAGTCTCCATTGCTACTACCCTCAGAATCTGGAGCAGCAACAGGGAGGGACACCAGGGCACAGAGATCTAACCGGGAAACTCAGGAGAAGACCTATACCTCGGTGGCATAGCTGAAGGACTGTGAAAGTCTCTTTGCATAACCACTGGATTATCTCTGCCACACCCTGCTTTATCTCTTGGTCAGGAGTCATTGATTAAGCCAAGAAGCCTATTGATAGTTTAAAAGCCCTCAGGCTACCATAGCCTACAGGGGGAAAAAAAAGGCTTTTACACCACTGAACTCCAACTCAGGGATTGAAAAAACTGTTAACTTATATAAAATGGTTAAAACAACAAGAAAAAATAATGGAGAATCGAACCAGGACAAGAGTCCAGCTAAAAGTCCTCCAGAGGGCGAAGCACAAAACAACGAGTTCAACATCCAAACATTAGCTAAGGAAATAATAACAGGAGTGAGTAAAGAATTTGAAAAAATTGTAATCAGAACTGCAGGAACAACAAATGAGAATATGGAAGAAAATTCTAATAATCTCATGGTTATTAGAGAGCTGAAAGCTGAAATTGCTGAGCTAAGAAGGCAACTAGCTGAACAAGCTAAAACAGTATCAGAGCAGGGCAACAAAATAGATGAACTCCAGAAAGCAGTAGAGGACAGAGAGAATAGAATCAATGAGGCTGAAGACAGAATTAGCAAGATTGAGGATGAATTAGAGACAACTAAAGAAGAAGTAAGAGACCTCAAAAAGAGATTAAGAGATGCTGAAAACAACAACAGAGTCCTATGGGATGACTTCAAAAGAAACAATATACGCATTATTGGCTTACCAGAGGAAGAAAGAGAAGGGGAGGAAGAAAGCGTTCTCCAGGCCATAATAGCCGAAAATTTCTCTAGTCTAGACAACACCAAAGACATAAAGATTCAAGAAGCCCAGAGGGTCCCAAACAGAATTAACCCAGACCTAAAGACACCAAGACATGTCATACTTAGATTGGAAAGGAATAAGGATAAAGAAAGGATCCTCAAGGCTGCAAGAGAAAAACAAAGAGTCACCTACAAAGGAAAACCCATAAGATTAGCAGCAGACTTCTCCATACAAACACTACAGGCCAGAAGAGAATGGCAAGATATCTATCGAGTGCTCAATGAGAAAGGCTTTCAGCCAAGAATACTATATCCTGCTAGATTGTCATTCAGACTAGATGGAAGCATCAAAACCTTCTCAGACAAGCAACAGTTGAAGGAAGCAACCATCACCAAGCCTGCCTTGAAAGAAGTTCTGAAAGGTTTCCTATAAACAACCAGACCACCACAAATAGAACATATATCAAAACACTCTAAAACTCTACAAGAATGGCGTTAAAATATCTTCAATCTTTGATATCAATAAATGTGAATGGCCTGAATTCACCTATTAAAAGACACAGAGTAGGAAGATGGATCAGAAAACACAACCCAACAATATGTTGTCTACAGGAAACTCACCTAACGCAACAAGACAAACACAGACTTAAAGTGAAAGGATGGAAAACTATCATTCAAGCCAATGGCCCACAAAAAAGGGCAGGAACAGCTATTCTCATATCTGACATGATAGACTTTAAAATACATAAGATTAAAAAAGATAGGAATGGACACTACTTAATGCTCAGAGGATCAGTCAATCAAGAGGACTTAACAATTATTAATATCTATGCACCCAATGAGAAGCCATCTAAATACATCAAACTTCTACTGAAAGAGCTACAGCAATATATTAACAGTAACACAATCATAGTAGGGGACTTCAACACCCCACTATCTCAACTTGACAGATCATCCAGGAAGAAAATCAGTAAAGACATAAGGGAGCTAAATGAAGAGACAGATAAACTAGAACTATTGGACATTTTCAGAGTCATTCATCCCAAGAAACTGGAATACACATTTTACTCAAATCCACATGGATCATTCTCATGGATAGACCATATTTTAGGCCACAAAGACAGCATCAGCCTATTCAAGCGCACTGAAATCATCCCAAGCATCTTCTCAGACCACAGTGGAATTAAACTAACACTTAACAATCAACAAAAGATTAGTAACAGTGCCAAAATGTGGAAGCTCAACAGTACACTTCTTAACAAGCATGAAGATCCCAAAGTGGTCAGATATAACTCAACGGAAGCATTTTAATGGCTTTGAATGGATGCATCCCACCCTTTGAAAGAAACTCTAGACCAGCAAACATGATTAAACTGTCTCTTGTGGGACAGTAGAGGTAATAATGGATACTGCCACTCTCATTTTCACTTCTTGATTTCTGGAAAGTAGGCCTGGACTACTTTTTCATTTAGAGAAAATGAGAAGAGACAGAGACAAGAGAGACAGCACAGTACCTGAGCTTACTCCATTGCTAGAGCATCTCCCATGTGACGCTAGTAATGCAAATACTCTACCCAGTGAGCTATCTCTCCAGCCCCTGTGACTCTTTTTTTATATTTATTTATTTATTTTCCCTTTTGTTGCCCTTGGTTTTTTTTATTGTTGTTGTAGTTACTGTTGTTATTGATGTCGTCATTGTTAGATAGGACAGAGAGAAATGGAAAAGAGGAGGGGAAGACTGAGAGGGGGAGAGAAAGACAGACAGCTGCAGACCTGCTTCACCGCTTGTGAAGCGACTCCCCTGCAGGTGGGGAGCCGGGGGCTGGAACCAGGATCCATAGCTGGAACTTGCACTTCACACCACATGCGCTTAACCCGCTGTGCTACTGCCTGACTTCCCCTGTGACTCTTTCTTATGGGAAAAACCAGACCATATACTGGACACCAATTCAGAGCATATTCTTGCCCCAACTCTCTTTGTAACTGTAACTGGATCTTCAAGACAGCTGTTCAGGATGGTGATGGACACAGTAAAACCAATGACCCACTGCTAAAAAAAAAAAAAAAAAAAAAAAAAAACTGCTTGGTGGGAGTCGGGCAGTAGTGCAGCAAGTTAAGTGCACGTGGCGCAAAGCACAAGGACTGGCATAAGAATCCCGGTTCAACCCCCCAGCTCCCCATCTGAAAGGGAGTCACTTCACAGGTGGTGAAGCTGGTCTGCAGATGTCTGTCTTTCTCTTCCCCTCTTTGTCTTCCCCTCCTCTTTCCATTTCTCCCTGTCCTATCCAACAATGACGACATCATCAACAACAACAATAATAACTACAACAATAAAACAACAAGGGCAACAAAAGGGAATAAATAAATAAAATAAAATAAATTTTTTTAAAATTAAAAAAAAAACTGCTTGGTACTGGAACATGAATAGACATACTGACCAGTGGAATAGAATTGAGAGCCCAAAAGTAAGCCCCCACACCTATGGACATCTAATCTTTGACAAGGGTGCCCAGACTATTAAATGGGGAAAGCAGAGTCTCTTCAGCAAATGGTGCTGCAAAAATTCAGTTGAAACATACAGGAGAATGAAACTGAACCACTATATTAAATCAAACACAAAGTAAATTCCAAGTGGATCAAGGACTTGGATGTTAGACCAGAAACTACCAGGTGCTTAGAGGAAAATATTGGCAGAAATATTTTCCACATAAATTTTAAAGACATCTTCAGTGAAATGAATCCAATTACAAAGAAGACTAAGGCAAGTATAAACCTATGGAACTACATCAAATTAAAAAAGCTTCTGCACAGCAAAACAAAGAGACCCCTTACAGAATGGAAGAAAATCTTTACATGCCATACATCAGACAAGAGTTTAATAACCAAAATATATAAAGAGCTTGCCAAACTCAACAAGAAAACAAATAACCCCATCCAAAAATGGAGAGGGGAGAGGACATGGACAGAATATTCACCACAGAAGAGATCCAAAAGGCTGAAAAACACATGAAAAAATGCTTCAAGTCTTTGATTGTCAGAGAAATGCAAGTAAAAGCAACAATGAGATACCACTTCACTCCTGTGAGAATGTCATACATCAGAAAAGGTAGCAACAACAAATGTTGGAGAGGTTATGGGGTCAAAGGAAATCCTCCTACACTGCTGGTGGGAATGTAAATTGATCCAACCTCTGTGGAGAACAGTCTGGAGAACTCTCAGAAGGCTAGAAATGGACCTACCCTATGACCCTGCAATTCCTCTCCTGGGGCTGTATCCTAAGAAACCAACACACCCATCCAAAAAGATTTGTGTATACCTATGTTCATAACAGCACAATATGTAATAGCCAAAACCTGGAAGCAACCCAAGTGCCCAACAATAGATGAGTGGCTGAGCAAGTTGTGGTATATATACACAATGGAATACTACTCAGCTATTAAAAATGGTGACTTCACGGTTTTCAGTCCATCTTGGATGGAGCTTGAAAAATTCATGTTGAGTGAAATAAGTCAGAAACAGAAGGATGAATATGGGATGATCTCACTCTCAGGCAGAAGTTGAAAAACAAGATCAGAAGAGAAAACACAAGTAGAACCTGAACTGGAGTTGGTGTATTACACCAAAGCAAAAGACTCTGGGGTGTTTGTGGTGGAGGGGGGAGAGTATAGGTCCAAAAAGGATGACAGAGGACCTAGTGAGGGTTGTATTATTATGTGGAAAACTGGGGAATGTTATGCATGTACAAACTATTATATTTACTGTTGACTGTAAAACATTAACCCCTCAATAAAGAAATTTTTAAAAATAGCCTCCAGCAGAAGTGGATGCCTGGTACAAGTACTGAGATCCAGCAATAACTCTGGAGGCAAAAAATTAAAAAAGAAAAAAAAAGAAGAAAGAAAGATAGAAAAGAAAGGGGGAGAGAGGGCACCTAGTATGCAAAGAGACACTCATGCCTGAGGTTCTATAGTCCCAGGTTCAATCCCCCACACCCCCATACACCAGAGCTGAGCAGGGCTCTGCTAAGAAAAAATTAAAAACTGAGAGAGACAAGAGACCTGCAGACCTGCTTCACCCCTTGTGAAGTGACCGAGCAGGAGACTCAAACCTGGCTCCTTGCACTTACCCTTGCGCTTCCTATTATGTGTGCTTAACCAGGTATGCCCCCACCCAGCCATCTGGGAATTCTAATCACTAATCTCTTCTTGAAATACAGACAAGGCCCTGTTCATCTTCACTAAACAGAGCAACACAGGTACTGGCTGCAGCAAACAATCTTTTCATATAAAGTCTTCTATCCATCCAATAGACAAACTTTGCTGGAGAGCATGCTATGTGAAAGTCACAGGAGTAGCCTTGGGGCAGAATAATATCTTCCTCCAGGCTGTTTTTGATTAGTATGTTTGTCTCTAAAAGCCAGACTCCTGACTCCAGGCAATAAGCCAACTATTTCAAAGTCAAACTTAGACTTTGACCTTGAAAACATTATTGAAGGACTAACCCCTTCTGAAAATCAGGAATGGGGCCATTTTTATACATAATTACTTCCCTAGGCCTCCTCTCAAACTCTTAGATGACACTTGTTCAAATCACCCTTCAGTGATAAATCCTCCAAATAAATGTGATTTCTCTCTCTCTCTCATACACACACCATACGGGTACATGATGAAAAACCATTTCCTAGTACAATGTAAGTGTTCAATAAAATGTCCCTAAATCTGAATTTTTTCTATTTTATGGCTTATCTTCTATATTCTGTCTCTAACACCTTACCATTTAATAAATATTTATATTAATAAAAATCCTGGGGCCAGGCGGTGGCACACCTGATTAAGCACACACATTACAATGTGCAAGGACCTGGGTTCAAGCCCCTGGTTCCCACCTGCAGAGGGAAAGCTTTACAAGTGGTGAAGCAGGGCTTCAGATGTTCCTCTGTCTCTTTCCCTCTCTGTCTCCCCGTCTCCTCTCAATTTCTTTTTGTCTCTATCCAATAATAAATAAAATTAAAAGATTTTAAAAATTAAATATCAGAGGACCTATTGGGGGTTGTATTGTTATATGGAAAACTGGGGAATGTTATGCATGTACAAACTACTGTATTTACTGTTGAATGTAAAACATTAATTCCCCAATAAAGAAATTTTAAAAAGTGAAAAAATTAAATGTATACATATATATATATAGAGAGAGAGAGAGAAAGAGAGAGAGGGAGAGAGAGAGAGAGAGAGAGAGAAAGAAAAGAGGAGGAATCATTATGACTTTGTCACTTCTTTTTAATAGTGCAGTGTTCAGTTAGTTATATACTCTGGTCTACAGGAGGCTTGATGGCATCATAGTTCAAAATACAAAGCCGTCATATATGCCTTTATCACTGGAATGTTTCCATGGTTACATTTGAATGTGGAAGTTTCTCTTCTGAAACTATTATAAGAAGCCACCTGGACTTGGTCAGGCCATGACATAATGGAGAGTTGTACCAGAAGCAACTGAAGATGGGCTGGCTTCCGTAGGGCTATGGTCTAGGCTGAAATGGAGAAATCAGATGACACTCTGTTAATGAGGTGTGAATCTTGGATGTTGTGCTAACCAGGAGGCTGCCTCCTTCCCAGACACCAGCAAACAGCCCTGTCTTTTTCACAGCTTGCCTCACTGATTCCCTGGCAGCTAATGAAATATTTTTACTGAAAAGGGCTTTCCCAGAGCTAGGAGATGAAGTTGCTTCATCAGACATTCACACGATGATAGGAACCAGCATTGGAGTGAGTCGGTCTGTATTCAGAGACCAGTAGTCCAAAATCATCACCCAGAGCCAACCTCCTTCTTTGAAGTATCTCGGCTTGTAGGCCTTAAATTTGGCCCACGTAGCAGTGTGAAGTAGATGCACACATAAACCAGAATTTTCTCTTTATTTAAAATATTTTAGGAAATGTTATGTATGTATAAGCTATTGTATTTACAGTTGGCTGTAAAACATTAATCCCCCACTAAAGAAATTTTTAAAAATTATTTATTTATGTAATTTGGATACAGACAGAGATTGAGAGGAAAGGGAGACATAGAGAGGAAGAGAGAGACACTTGCAGTATTGCCTTGCCACTCATGAAGCTCCCCACCCCACCCCACCCTCGCAAGTAGGGACTGGGGGCTTGAATAAACCAGAATCTTCCATTTTAACTGTGAAGGTAGGTTTTCATTGTATGCCTATATATCTAACAGAAAAGACCCAGGGTACTAAAGGATAGTCTTTGTACAAATAATGCATACTTAACAGTAGTGTATTCACTGAAAAGAAATGCACTTTTTTACAATGTTAAAGCTGTATGTAAAAAAAAAGAAAAGAAAAAAGAAACAGTTGGTTTTTGTTTTGTTTTTTTCCGTTCATCTGGTTTGATGTGCTATTTTCCTCTATCCATTTCTCCCAACATCCTGTTGGGCTGAGCTGCTAAGAAAGCCTCTTACATATTTGGGGGGAAGAGAGTGCAGTACATAGGGAAGGGAAGCTGTAGGGAAGCTCTTGATGAATTTGAACAGGAAGTGTCTTTAACAAATGAAGTCTCTCTTCCCTTGCCTAATTCTGAAATGCCTCTGGCTTGAAAATGCCCCCATATGCTCATTATTTATGTATACCACGCAAATCCTCAACAAAGGGCTCCATTCTTGATCCCCCACACCCACCCTGGAGCAGCAAAGAAATTCGCCGCCAGTGAAATGTAGGGAGATCCAGAGCAGAACACCACTAAGGGTCACTGCACAAGACAAACAAGACAAACATTATTGGCAAAGGTCATAGCTAAGGTTGTATGGACCAAGTGGGGCCGATTAACCCCACACTGATGAATCTGCTTATTCTCTAGCAGGAAGTCCAAGGCTTCACATTGACGCATGTATGTGCCTTCCAAGGATAATTCAACAGAAGACCACAGCCTGGGCCATTTACACAACTAGAATTTATTATCTCACACTTCTGGAAACTGGAAGTCTGAGATCAAAGTGCCAGTAGGACTCATTCCTCCTGAGGGCTATAAGATTCTGGTCCGTGCCTTTCACTCTATAACAGGCTGGCCAGAAGTAACACAAAGCTTGTCCATGTTGGCACTGAAGTAGAGTTACAGAGAGTTTGGTTTGGTTTGGTTTGGTTTGGTTTGGTTTGGTTTGGTTTGGTTTGGTTTGGTTTGGTTTGGTTTGGTTTGGTGGGTTGGGTTGGGTTGGGTTGGGTTGGGTTGGGTTGGGTTGGGTTTGTTGGGTTGGGTTGGGTTGGGTTGGGTTGGGTTTTCAAACTTTAGTCAATCACACTAGTAATAAACTATACAATAATAAGTCATACTCTTTAGTCATATTAAATTAGCTGATCTTTCCAGTAGTGGGGAGAAAAGTGATATTCTATTTTCAACTCAATTACTTACTAGCCAATTCCCAGCTAATAAAAATTCAGAGGTAGGCATTCTGGAAAGTTCTCAGAACACTAGATATGGACCTACTCTATGGCCCAGCAATTTCTCACATAGGGATTTATCCAGAGGAAGCTAAAACACCTATCTAAAGAGATCTACGTACACCTGTGTTCATAGCAGCACAATTTGTAATATCCCAAACTAGAAAGAAACCCAGATGCCTGGATGAGGGGCTAAGTGGCTAAGAAAGTTATGGTATATATACACAATGGAATACTACTCAGCTGTTTAAAATGGTGAAGTCATCTCCTTTGCCTCACCTTGGATAAAGTTTGAAGGAATCATATTAACTGCCATAAGCAAAAATAGAAAGATGAATACTGGGTGACCTCACTCATAATTGGAACTTAAGAAATAAAGACACAAAGAGAAACCTGGACTAGGTGTAGTAAATTGCAGCAAAGCAAAGGATTCTGGGGGGAGGAGAGAAAGGGAGGGAGTGGAGAGATTGGGATCCTACTGCGTGATGGTGGGAAGGGACCTAAATGTTCTGCAGACACCTGTCGTGGAGAGATGAGAAATCATACCCACATGTCAACTTCTGTACTATCAGCCATTACCCTCCCCCAGTAAAATGATTTGTTTCATTGTATCTTAAAAAAAAAGTGAAAGTGCCTGAGAGGATTAGAGCACTGAACAGATGGGTCCGCAGTGACAAAAGTCCAGAGATGGATCACATTCCTGCCTTCAAAGAGCTTCTGGACATGTTCCTTTTGCTTTTAAGTTCCATCTTTTCCTAAATCCAACAATCACTTGGAAAACAGCCAGCTGAAGTACATTCAGGGAATCCGAATGGCAGTTGTCAGATGTGCTCACACACTTGCTGCTTCTCAACAAATGGGAAACCCACGGTGATTACCACTGCTAAGTTAAACTTAACAACCTAGTTTATTCGAGCAGGTTCCTGGTAAACAGCACTGCAGCTGAAAAGGCTTATCCTGTTTACTTTTGCATGAAATATTCCAGGAGGGGGCTCCCGGAGCAGGACAGAGGCTGAGCTCCCTGGATGTCAGCTGCTTGAAGGGCTTTGTGTTTTGACAAATGGTGTTTAGGTAAAAGAAGCCACTGTTGATGTGATGTTTTATTTCAACTTTGAGCTTTTGACGCAATGGACGATGTCCTATTTCAGTGGATTCTAGACCTTCCTCAAGAGGAGAATCATCACTGTGTGTATGGTGGGAAGTTCTCCATTGGATAAATCTATGTACACAGTATCGTGACCTTTTTTTAGTTCCTGCCTTTCTGTCAAAGCTCCTCAGCCTCAGCATTATTCATACTTAGGTCAGCTCTCTCTTTTTTTTTTTTTTTTTTTTAGATAGGACAAAGAGAAATGGAGAGAGGAGGGGAAGACAGAGAGGGATAGAGAAAGGCAGACACCTGCAGACCTGCTTCACCACATGTGAAGCGACTCCCCTGCAGGTGGGGAGACGGGGGCTCAAACCAGGCTCCTTGCATGGGCCCTTGCACTTCATGTCACGTGCACTTAACCTACTGCACTACCGCCTGACTCCCAGGTCAGCTCTTTCTTTGCTGTGGGACTTCCTGCACATTGGAAGGTGTTTATAGGCACCCCTGGCCTCTACCTACAAGATACCAGAACACCCTGCCTGTTACATTTTAAAAAGCTTAAGGCTATCTCCAAACATTCCCCCAAGAAGGGTACAGGCATGACTCTCCCAAGTTAAGAGCCACCACTCAAAAAGAAAGCAATTCTTATAAAGACCAGCAAGAAATAAAGCCAGTTGTAAAACCTTCAGGGACTTTCAGAACCACCTCAGAAATGCAAACACTTAAAGACTTTCAGAGACTTTAGCCAAAAAAACAAACATCACTGATGAGAATGAAATTTGTGAGGTTATAATGCGAAGTTGCTTCAATTAAAAAAAAAAAAAAAAAGACTGTAAAAAGTAACAAAAATGTCCTATTAGTCTTACTGAGAAAGCATATTCTGACACATGCCACAATCTGAGGTTTGGGTGTGTGTGTGGTGTGTTTTGGGTTGGGTTGGGTTGGGTTGGGTTGGGTTGGGTTGGGCTGGGTTGGTTTGGGTTTTTGTCATCACTGGATTTTCAGCACTCCAGGATGTCTTTTTCTGCTATAAAGAGAGATTTTGAGAGAGACTTTGAAAGAGAGAGAGAGAGAGACTGCAGCTCCAAAGTTTCCCTCAGTGCCAGAGCACTCCCAAGTGGTGTAGCAGGGGCTCAAACCTAGCTGATGTACATAACAAAGCCAGAGGCTTTCCCCCACTTATCTTACCAGCTCCCACATGTTACAACATAGATGACCCTGAAGCACATTCTATTAAGTGAAAAGGCCCAGACACAGAATTGGCACTGATGCAGGTTATCTAGAGTAGTCAAAGCCATAAAAACATAAAATTGAATGGTAACAACCAGTGGCTGAAGAGAGGGGAGGGAACAGAAACTATTATTTAATGGGTACAGAATTTCAGTTCTGCAAAATGAAAAGAAGCTCTGGCGACTGGTTTCAAAATAATGTAGATCCATCACTGGTCACTTCCTTCAAAAATGTCACTGTAAGCCCTCTTGTAGGCTTGTTCAGGAGCATACCCTCACTATGACCTAGAAATGGTAAGAACTAGCCCCCTCTCTGAAGGGAGGCTGAGTCAACATACTCTGCCACTTGAAGAAGACTGGTCCTGAAATGAGTGCAGCCTAGAATGTTCCCAGCTCTGACCATGACCTGCAAGACTGACAGGGACTTGAAGGTTATACAGAATCCTGTGTTAAATGTGAATAGATATGGGTGCTAGGTCAGATCGACATGGTGAACAATGATTTTATTCATATATTTTCTTCAAGTTTGGGAGCTACTTTCTGTCCTAATCCAGCTTTCTAGCCCTAGTCTCAAGTCGGACACTATCTTCCAAGAAAATATTTTAGTCCACCTGCAGGTTAGCTATCAAGCTCCAGCAAAAATTACCACAGTCACAAGCCCCTAGGAACACAACTAAAAGAGACTTCAAGCTTCTGTCCACCCTAAAATCCCTATTCTCATCTGCTCTATTCCTATTTTTGGTTCCTGTTTATTAAACATTTTATCCTTCTTTATATCTTACTGCATTTCATCCATATATTATCTGCAAATAGTGAGAGCTTGACTTCTTCCCTTCCAATCTGTATTCCTTTGATTCCTTTCTCTTGCCTGATTGCTATGGCAAGAACTTCCAATACTATGTTGTAATGATGATAAAGGACAGCAGTGTCTAGTCCCCAATGTGAAAGGGAATGCTTTCAGCTTCTATCTGTTGAGTATGATGTTGGCTGTAGGTTTGCTGTATATGGACTTTACCATCTTGAGGAAATTCCCATCTATTCCCACTTTTTGTAGTGTTTTGAGCATGAATGGGTGTTGGATTTTGTCAAAAGCTTTCTCTGCATCTATTGAGATAATCGAGGATTCCCTGACAAGGGCCCACGAAGGGGTGGCCTGGTAGTGACCAAAAGGGCCATCATTAAAGTGTGCCGGACTCTTGCCCTTATTCAGTTTTTGTAGTTGTTACTTAATCTAACAGGGCTAGAATTAGAGTGGTTGAAGGAAGTGAAATAGGAAGTAGGTAAGGAAGGGTATCTAGTTCTAAGTAGAAAATATTTGATTAGGGAGTCGGGCTGTAGCGCAGCGGGTTAAGCGCAGGTGGCGCAAAGCACAAGGACCGGCATAAGGATCCCGGTTCGAACCCCGGCTCCCCACCTGCAGGGGAGTCGCTTCACAGGTAGTGAAGCAGGTCTGCAGGTGTCTATCTTTCTCTCCTCCTCTCTGTCTTCCCCTCCTCTCTCCATTTCTCTCTGTCCTATCCAACAACGACAACAACAATAATAACTACAACAATAAAACAACAAGGGCAACAAAAGGGAATAAATAAATAAAATAAATATTTTTTTTAAAAAAGAAAATATTTGATTAAGTACCTTATGGTGTCGTTTTTAGGGCTTTCTACTTGCTTGCTGCACTTGCTTGAGTCACTATAGACTATTGCAAACTTGTACTTTAAGGCATGTGTTTTCCCCTAACTTATGGATATGTATGCATATGTGCCCTATTTCATGAGCCCTGGTCTATATCTAGATGCTGTGTCTAGGAAATGTGCCACCTGAAATGGAACTAAGGAGTCCTGTGAGCTAGGAAACGTCTCATCAAAGTATTAGAGCTGGAGGGTTGACATGAAAGATAGTTTAGAAACACTACTGAAAACTAAAAGGAATGCAGAATTTCCTTAAGTAGGAAAATAACCCTCACTCAGGTGGAACTAGCCAAATGAATTCAAGTTGGAAAGGAAGGCAGGCCAAGATAGGTCAGTGTGGAGGTTGAGTTCAGTGCCGTATGCACTGCACAACCTCCCGGACTGCTCTCTTTGTCTTCTAATTAGACCAAAACAGATGTACCAGAATGCTATGGGCACAGGGGCACAGCATCCTGCACAGACTCCTAAGCCCCAACCTGGATCCTGATAATTGCCCGAAGCCTGCGAACATCCTTGAGTGTGATCTGAAGACTTCTCTTCATCAATTTTATTTTCCTTCTCCAAAAAAAACTGCTATAGAACATTTGGTTAAGATAAAAGCCATCTCCTCTCCCTACTTTGGAGAAATTTCTATGGGAGGTTCTAATAAAACATGAAAAACCTACAAGCCTGGGAGGGGAGTAAAAACTCAGAAACTGGAAGCCAGGCGGTAGCGCGGCGGGTTAAGCGCACATGGCGCAAAGCATAAGGAACTGGCAGAAGGATACAGGTTCGAGCCCCCGGCTCCCCACTTGCAGGAGGGTTGCTTCCCAGGTGGTGAAGCAGGTTTGCAGGTGTCTATCTTTCTCTCCCCCTCTCTTTCTTCCTTCCTCTCTCGATTTCTCTCTGTCCTATCCAACAATGACGACAGCAATAACAACAATGATAATAATAACAACAACAACGATAAATAACAAGGGCAACAAAAGGGGAAAAATAACCTTCAGAAGCAGTGGATTTGTAGTGCAGGCACCGAGCCCCAACGATAACCTTTGAGGGAGAAAGAAAAAAAAAAAAAACTCAGAAACTGAAGCTTTTCCAAATTGTTGATCAGACCCCAAAGAATCTTCAGAAGTAGGGCCACATGTTGAGAAAGCCGCCTTCCCCCACCCCTGCTAAGCATATTCCAGACAGTGATCAAGCAAGTGCACCTAGCATCAGTAGGATGGAGCAAAGAACAGAGGGAGAGAAAGGACAGGAACTGAACTGTGAGCCATGAGAGCCTGGCCCTCGCCAAAGATTTCCTCCTCGGTCAAAATTCGTGTGACTGATGGCCATCACCAACTTCCTGTTCTTAGCTAAGCAGTCACAAACATGGAAAATAGCACAAGGCTCTGATGCACTTTTGTGATTTTCAAAGCAACTGCCCATATTTTACAGTGATTTCCTTTGTGGTGACATCCCATGGGAGAAGAGAGCCCTCATTTACATTCCACTTGAAGGCCCTAATCTACTCTTAATGGATATTTCAAAAACTGTCTTGGCCTGCCCTCCTTTCCAACTTGAATTCATTTGGCTAGTCCACCTGAGTGAGGGTTATTTTCCTGCTGAAGGAAATCCTGCGTTTCCTTTTAACTTTCAGTAGTGTTTCTAAACTATAATATACTAACTAATATAATAATATAATAATAATAATACAATAACTAAGTAACTGAATAGGTAAATGGACAGATAGATAAACAAATACAGAAATGTAAAAGGGAAATTTTTTTTTTCAGAGGCAAAATAACTCAAACTATGCTTTTGGAAATGAGTCCTTGAGACCCAGAGATGTGAAAATCTTACCCAAACCACAACAGACTGCTTCACCAAAAAGGGGCAATATTTTATTTTAAATATTATTTTTGTACAATAGAAGAGACATTGGAATGCAACAGCCATTGGTCGACGGAGATGGGTATTTCCCATTGTCAAAGGAACAAAACCAAGAAGAACCAGGATGAGAAATCAGCTGAAGAGAACAGAAGCCACTGCAGAGGCTTAATTCTAGGCAGAGAGCCCTGCTTGGGTGAAGGATGATCACCCCACCTTCCTGCCCACCTGTCTTTGTGGCACATCGTGTTATGCCAGTCTAGTCACCTCAAGCCATTGCTGTGCATGAAGCATGTGAAGAAGAGAAACCAGATCCAGATTATTAACTGCTAGTTCCCCAAAGGTACTAAAACTATCTAGAAGAAAGTTGATGGCTTTAAAGGTGAAACTTTGTTGTCTCACAGTTCTGGATGCTCTATGTCCAAAGTATCTGCGGAACCATCCTCCCTCTAAAACCCATAAAGAATCATTCCCCAAACTCAGCAACAAAAAAAACAAATGGCCCCACACAAAAATGGGGAGCAGATATGGCAGAATATTCACTAAAGAAGAGATCCAAAGGGCCAATAGACATGAAAAAAATGCTTCAAGTCATTGTCAGAGAAATGCAAGTAAAGACAACTGTGAAATACCATTTCACTCCTGTGAAAATGCCCTATCTCTCCTCTCCCTCTTGATTGTTGACTGTCTCTATACAATAAATAAAGATAATAATTTTTAAAAAGGTGGTGGAACATAAAGCAGTACTTGGACTGGATTTGGTGTATTGCACCAAAGTAAAGGAGTCCAGGCATGGCCGGCGGGGAGAGAAGGGGTAGGGTTCAGGTCCTAGAGCCTGATGGTGGAGAGAGACCTAGATGGGAGATTATAGAGACTTATGCAGGAAACTGAGAGATGGCATACATGTACCAACTACTTACTATATTTATTGTGGACTGTAAACCATTAATCCCCCCCATATATTTTTTTTTAAAACAGCATCTTTCCTTGCTTCTTCCTATCTTCTGGTAGTTTGCTTTGGCAGTTGGCCTTGTAGATGCTTTGCTCCATTCTCTGTCTACTGCCTGAGAGTCCGTTTTCACATGATCATACTCTTAGAAGGAGTCAGTCATATTAGATAAAATGCCCAGTCTGCTCCAAAATGACCACGTCTTAACTAGCTGTATCTATAATGGCCCTGTTTTCAAATGAGGTCACATTCTGTCATTCTTGGAAATGAAGACTTCAATATATCCTCTGAGGAGGACAGTTCAAACTATAACAAATCTCTACTTCATCAAACACTGGGTTTTTAATGCAAAAACTCTGAAAAGGAAAATTTTTATAAATGTTTTTATTTATTTATTTATTTATGAGAGGGATAAAAGGGGAAAGAGACATAGAAACAGACATAACTCTGGTACATGTGCTGCCGGGATCAAACTCTCAACCTTATGCTTGCTTTAGAGTACAAAGCTTTATCCACTGCACCAACTCCTGGACCACTAAAAAGGAACTCTTAAGCCTTTCTGACCTCAGGAGCACCCAAGAACAGCTCTTGCTGGAGGGTCTAAGTTAATAGACACACAATCCAACAAAAGGAAAAAGAGCATATTTCTTTTTTTTTTTTCAAAAAAAAATTTTATCTGATAGAACAGAGAGAAATTGAGAGGGGGGGAGATAGAAAAGGAGAGAGACAGAGAGGGGAAAGCTTTACAAGTGGTAAAGCGGGTCTTCAGGTGGGGACCAGGGGCTTTAATCTGGGTCCTTATGCACTGTGATGTATGCACTTAACCAGGTGCATCACGACCTGGCTCCCCAATGGAGCTCATTACTTAAATATCTGTGCATGTTAAAAATATGTAATGCAGTGGTCCAGGAGGTGGCACAGTGGTAAAGTTTTGGACTCTCAAGCATGAGGTCCCGAGTTCAATCCCCAGCAGCACATGTGCCAGAGTGAAGTCTGGTTCTTTCTCTCAACTCCTATCTTTCTCACAAATAAATAAAATCTTTAAAAAAAAAAAAAAAAGAGGGGGTTCCCGGAAGATGGTGGACTGAGAAGCTGCTAGTGGCTTGAGCTCTGACCACATCTTCTGGAAAGGGTAGGATTTTCTGCCTTTAGTAGGCCAGTCAATAAGGGGTCCTAGCAGTGACACCAAGGAGGTGACTATAACTTAATTTGGGTTAAAATATAGAGTAGGAAAAAAGGAAAAAAATTTTTTTTTCTTTCTTTTAAATTATTAAGCAAACCTCCTCCTCCTTCCCCCCCCCCCTATAACCAGTCCCTGGGGACCAGCTCCTAGCAGGCTCCCCTGCTGAGCCCCTTTCTTTACCAAAATTCCTGTACCACCAGGGAGTATCATTCATTCTAAGTCTATACCCTCCTGAAACCTCTGGCCTTTTTTCTTTCTAAGTAGCCAACCCCCCCACCTCACCCCACATAGCTAATTAAATAATTAAAAATAAATAAATAAATTTTAAAAACTCCTTTCACCGCTCTTTTATGACTGTTCTTTCTCTTATCTTTTTCTTTTTTCTCTCTTTTTTCTTTTTTTCTTTTTCTCATTCTTGCCATCCTTTCTTCCTTAATCCTACAGCTTCCAAAGCCACAGGACCCATCCCCCACACCACCAAACAGTGTGCTTTTTTGAATTCACTGATACACATTTGGGAATTATTTTGGGGAAGAATTCTGACTCAGAGTTGGACTCTCACTGCAAGTATCTCTGCTCAGCATCCCTTCCTCCTTTAGCTACCCCTAGAATATACAGTGGATAGTAGATCTACATAATTGTCTATCTCAGCTATCCTTGTCTAGTCCTGAGGTTTTTTGTTTATTTGTTCTTTCTTCTTTTTTAACAATCAGCTGCCTCTGATCACGAGATTTGAGGTAATCTGGGACAGGTTTTTTTTTTACCCTGCTCTATTTTATTATTAATATTATATAAAGGCATATATATTCCCCCTCCTTTAGGTTGATCAGAATTAACTCTTAGGGTATCTTTCATTGCTAGGGTAGTGGGCATCTTATCTATTGTGGGAGGAACTTGTCTCGTTGCTCCTGCCTCCTCTACAGACTCTCCCCTCCCTCCTCCTCCTAGCTAATTAAAAAAATTAAATTAAATTAAATTAAAAATAAAGTAATCAAAAAAAACTTTCCTTTCACTGCCTTTTAATTACAGCTCTTTTTCTTATCTTTTCTCTTTTCTCTCTCTTGTCTCTTTTTTCTATTTTTTTTTAATCTTCTCATACACTTCTTCCTTCCTTCTTCTTTGCCATTCTGAATTTGTGAATTATTTGAGGGAAGAAATCTGACTCAGAGTGGACTCTCTATGTGTGTATCTCTGCTCTACTTCCCTTTCCCCTCTTGTTACCCCTAGAATGTACAGTGGATAGTAGATTCGCATAACTATCTATTCTTGCTATCCCTTCTTTCTTTTCTCTTTCTTCTTCACTGGGATTTGGTTACTATTTTTTCCCAGACTGGAGAAATAGTTTGGCTAACTGGTAGTGATTAAACTGCTTCAATACTTGCTTCAGTTGCTACTGTAATTCCTGAGGTTGGTGAATGCAATTGTCATAAAGGTATCTAGTACAGTGTTGCTTGTACTCAAGACACAACAACTGAGGAACAACAGAGCATAAAAAAAGAAACACATAAATCAAAAAAATGGGTAGATCAAAAACAAATAAAACTGCTACTCCAGGGAGTCGGGCTGTAGCACAGCATGTTAAGCGCAGGTGGCGCTAAGTGCAAGGACCAGCATCAGGATCCCGGTTCCAAACCCCAGCTCCCCACCTGCAGGCAGGTCCCTTCACAGGCGGTGGGTGAAGCATGTCTGCAGGTGTCTGTCTTTCTCTCCCCCTCTGTGTCTTCCCCTCCTCTCTCAATTTCTCTCTGTCCTATCCAACAACAACGACATCAATAAAACAATATTACAACAATAAAACAACAAGGGCAACAAAAGGGAATAAATAAATAAAAATCAAAAAAAATTTAAAAAAAAAAAAAAAACTGCTACTCCAATGAATGAAGACAAGAGCCCAGAAGAAACTACAAATCAGCCAGAAGTAACCATAGATAAGAAAAGTATGCAAGCAATAATAAACTTATTAATCACAGAAATGAAAACAACATTGGAGGAAAGGAATGGCAGTATTAGGGAAACAACAGTTGAGACCCCCAAGGAAAATACTAATTATCTTGAGGCAATTAGAGAACTGAAAGCTGAAATAGCTGTAATGAAGAAAGAAGCTGAGGCAAGGGAAAGCAGACTAACAGAAGCAGAAAACAGAATTAATTAGTCAGACAGAGGATGAGTTAGAGAAAATGAAGAAAGAGGTGAAAGAGCTTAAAGAGAGATTGAGAGACACTGAAAACAACAACAGAGACATATGGGATGATCTCAAAAGAAGTAACATATACATAATTGGCCTGCCAGAGGAAGAAAGAAGCATTCTAGAGGAAATAATAGAATAAAACTTCCCAGACCATAATAACAGAAAGGACAACAAGATTCAAGAGGCCCAGAGAGTACCAAACAGAATCAACCCAGACCTGAAGACACCAAGACACGTCATAGTCACAATGAGAAGAAGTAAAGATAGAGAAAAGATCCTAAAGGCTGCAAGAGAGAAACAAAAAGTCACATACAAGGGAAAACCCATAAGATTATCTGCAGACTTCTCCACTCAAACTCTAAAAGCCAGAAGAGAATGGTAAGATATCTATCGAGCCCTGAATGAAAAAGGGTTTCATCCAAGGATAATATATCCTGCTAGACTTTCAGTCAAACTAGATGGAGGGATCAAAACCTTCTTAGACAAACGACAGTTAAAAAAGGCAACCATAACCAAACTGGCCCTGAAAGACGTTCTAAAAGACCTCTTATAAACAAGAACATCACTATAATATTGGCAATATATCAGAGCAAACAAAAAAATTTTTTGAACAATGGTACTACAATACATTAAATCCATAATATCAATAAATGTCAATGGCTTAAACTCACCTATCAAAAGGCACAGAGTGGGGGGATGGATCAGAAAACATGACCTAACCATATGCTGCTTGCAAGAATCCCATCTGTCACAACAAGATAAACACAGACTTAAAGTGAAAGGATGGAAAACTATCATACAGGCTAACGAACCACACAAAAGGGCAGGAACAGCCATTCTCATCTCAGACACAATAGATTTTAAATTAAATAAAGTAATAAAAGATAGGCAAGGATATTACATAATGATTAGAGGATCAATCAGCCAAGAAGACTTAACAATTATTAACATCTATGCACCCAATGAGGGACCATCTAAGTACATCAAGCACCTACTGAAAGAATTTCAAAAATACATCAATAGTAATATAATAATAGTGGGAGACGTCAATACCCCACTCTCACACTTAGACAGATCAACAAAGCAGAAAACCAACAAAGATACAAGAGAATTGAATGAATAAATTGACAGACTAGACCTCTTGGACATTTTCAGAGTCCTTCACCCCAAAAAACTGGAATACACCTTCTTTTCAAATCCACATAACACATACTCAAGGATAGACCACATGTTAGGCCACAAAGACAGCATCAATAAATTCAAGAGCATTGAAATCATCCCAAGTATCTTCTCAGACCACAGTGGAGTAAAACTAACATTTAACAACAAACAGAAAATTATTAAAAGTCACAGAATTTGGAAACTAAACAACATACTCCTCAAGAACCACTGGGTCAGAGATTCACTCAAACAGGAAAATCAAATGTTCCTGGAAACAAATGAAAATGAAGACACAACCTATCAAAATATTTGGGACACAGCTAAAGCAGTACTGAGAGGGAAACTTATAGCCATACAATCACATATTAAACACCAAGAAGAAGCTCAAATGAATGACCTTACTGCACACCTCAAGGACTTAGAGGAAGAGGAACAAAGGAACCCTAAAGCAACCAGAAGGACAGAAATCACTAAAGTTAGAGCAGAAATAAACAACATCGAAAATAAAAGAACCATACAAAAGATCAATGAAGCCAAATGTTGGTTCTTTGAAAGATTATACAAAATTGACAAACCCATAGCCAGACTCACCTAACAAAAAAAAAGAGAAGACTCAAGTTAATAGAATTGTAAATGATGGAGGAGATATCACAACTGACACCACAGAAATCCAGAGAATCCTGCGAAACTTCTATAAAGAACTATATGCCACCAAGCTAGAGAATCTGGAAGAAATGGAACAATTCCTAGAATCATATGCCCTTCCAAAACTGAACCAAGAAGAACTACAAAATCTAAATGCACCAATCACAGACAAAGAAATTGAAACCATTATTAAGAACCTCCCCAACAACAAAAGTCCTGGACCAGATGGCTTCACAAACGAATTCTACAAAACTTTCAGGAAACAGCTAGTACCCATACTTCTTAAGCTTTTCCATAAGATTGAAGAAACAGGAATACTCCCTTCCACCTTTTATGAAGCCAACATCACCCTGATACCAAAAGCTGATAGGGACACAACAAAAAAGGAAAACTACAGACCAATATCTCTGATGAACATAGATGCCAAAATATTAAACAAGATCTTGACCAACCGGATACAGCAACATATCAAAAAGATTGTTCATCACGACCAAGTGGGATTCATCCCAGGAATGCAAGGCTGGTTCAACATCCGTAAGTCAATCAATGTCATTCTCCACATCAATAAAAGCAAAGCCAAAAACCACATGATTATCTCAATAGATGCAGGGAAAGCCTTTGACAAAATCCAACACCCATTCATGCTCAAAACTCTACAAAAAATGGGAATAGATGGGAAATTCCTCAAGATAGTGGAGTCTATATATAGCAAACCTACAGCCAACATCATACTCAATGGACAGAAGCTGAAAGCATTCCCCCTCAGATCGGGGACTAGACAGGGCTGTCCACTGTCACCATTACTCTTCAACATAGAATTGGAAGTTCTTGCCATAGCAATCAGGCAAGAGAAAGAAATCAAAGGAATACAGATTGGAAGGGAAGAAGTCAAGCTCTCACTATTTGCAGATGATATGATTGTATACATAGAAAAACCTAAACAATCCAGCAGAAAACTATTGGAAGTTATTAGCCAATATAGCACGGTATCAGGCTACGAAATCAATGTACAAAAATCAGAGGCATTTCTTTATGCAAACACTAAATCTGAAGAAGACATCCAGAAATCACTCCCATTTACTGTTTCAGCAAAATCAATCATATACCTAGGAATAAAGTTGACCAAAGAAGTGAAAGACTTGTATGCTGAAAACTATGAGTCGCTTACTCAAGGAAATAGAAACTGATACCAAGAAATGGAAAGATATCCCATGCTCAGGATTGGAAGAATAAATATCATCAAAGTGAATATTCTCCCCAGAGCCATATACAAATTTAATGCAATACCCATCAAAGTTCCACCAAGCTTCTTTAAGAGAATAGAACAAACACTACAATCATTTATCTGGAACCGGAAAACACCTAGAATAGCCAAAAAACATCTTGAGGAAAAGAAACAGAAATGGAGGCATCACACTCCCAGACTTTAAACTATATTATAAAGCCATCATCATCAAAACAGCATGGTACTGGAACAAAAATAGGCACACAGACAAGTGGAACAGAACTGAAAGCCCAGAAATAAATCTGCACACCTATGGACATCTAATCTTTGATAAGAGGGCCCAAAGTATTAAATGGAAGAAGGAGGCTCTCTTCAATAAATGGTGCTGGAAAAACTGGGTTGAAACATGCAGAAGAATGAAATTGAACCACTTTATCTCACCAGAAAAAAAAACAACTCCAAATGGATCAAAGACCTAGATGTCAGACCAGAAACAATCAAATACTTAGAGGAAAACATTGGTAAAACAGTTTCCCACCTACACCTCAAGGACATCTTTGATGAATCAAACCCAATTGCAAGGAAGACTAAAGCAGAAACAAACCAATGGGACTACATCAAATTGAAAAGCTTCTGCACATCCAAAGAAACTATTAAACAAACAAAGAGACCCCTCACAGAATGGGAGAAGATCTTCACATGCCATACATCAGACAAGAAACTAATCACCAAAATATATAAAGAGCTCAGCAAACTTAGCACCAAAAAAGCAAATGACCTCATCCAAAAATGGGCAGAGGATATGAACAAAACATTCACCTCAGAGGAGATCCAAAAGGCTAACAAAAATATGAAAAACTGCTCTAGGTCACTGATTGTCAGAGAAATGCAAATTAAGACAACACTAAGATACCACCTCACTCCTATAAGAATGGCATACATCAAAAAGGACAGCAGCAACAAATGCTGGAGAGGATGTGGGGACAGAGGAACCCTTTTACATTGCTGGTGGGAACGTACATTGATACAGCCTCTGTGGAGAGCAGTCTGGAAAACTCTCAGAAGGCTAGACATAGACCTTCCATGTGATCCAGTAATTCCCCTCCTGGGGTTATACCCCAAGGACTCCATAACACCCAACCAAAAAGAGGTGTGTACTTCTATGTTCATAGCAGCACAATTCATAATAGCTAAAACCTGGAAGCAACCCAGGTGCCCAACAACAGATGAGTGGCTGAGAAAGCTGTGGTATATATACACAATGGAATACTATGCAGCTATCAAGAACAATGAACCCACCTTCTCTGACCCATCTTGGTCAGAGCTAGAAGGAATTATGTTAAGTGAGCTAAGTCAGAAAGATAAAGATGACTATGGGATGATCCCACTCATCAACAGATTTGAGGAAGAAGATCTGAAAGGGAAACTAAAAGCAGGACCTGACCAAATTGTAAGTAGGGCACCAAAGTAAAAACCCTGTGGTGAGGGGTAGACATGCAGCTTCCTGGGACAGTGGGGGGTGGGAGTGGGTGGGAGGGATGGGTCACAGTCTTTTGGTGGTGGGAATGGTGTTTATGTACACTCCTAGTAAAATGTAGTCATATAAATCACTAGTTAATACGAGAGGGGGAAAATTAATTGTATATCTCGAAGTTTTTCAAAACACAAACTGAATCTTTTTAATATATAGGCTGTGTAATTGATATGCAGACTCTCTCAAAAGCCTAGACCAAGTAGATCAGAAGCAACCAATAGCACAGCTATATACAAGATACTGGGTACTGTACAGCAAACCCTAACAAACGGACTTTTCAAAGTTAACCCAATTACCAAATAATGTGATGATAACATTAACTATTGATTGTCTTTTGGAACCCTAAGACAGCAGGAACCTCACATCTCCACTATAGAGCCTCTACTTCCCCCAGTCCTGGAACCATTGGATAGGGCCTACTTCCCGTATGCCTCTCCCAATCCATATCAAATAATATTGCATCTGCCAATCACAACCTAACCAACACAATGATTGCCACCTCAACATGCTTCGCTTCAGACTGTGTCCAGAGACTACACGTGTGGAATGACAACCCTTCAGCTTCATTACTAGGGTGAGACCTTTCCTTTCATAGTATTCTCTAATTCCATCTCAGGTGGTTCACTTTCTAACAAAGTCCCAAAACCTAGATATACACCAGTTTCTGTGAGAGAGAGCATGTGTTCACACGTATCCGTAAACTACTGCAAAATATATACCTGAAAGCAGAAGTACACTAGACTTTGCAGTGAGTATCCCCCTAACACTTCCTCTCCACTATTCCAAGCTTTGGGTCCATGATTGCTCAACAACTTGTTTGGCTTCGTATGTTAACTCTCTTTTCAGTCACCAGGTTCCAGATGTCATCAGGATGCCGGCCAGGCTTCCCTGGACTGAAGACCCCACCAATGTGTCCTGGAGCTCCGCTTCCCCAGAGACCCACCCTACTAGGGAAAGAGAGAGGCAGACTGGGAGTATGGACTGACCAGTCAACGCCCATGTTCAGCAGGGAAGCAATTACAGAAGCCAGACCTTCTACCTTCTGCAACCCACAATGACCCTGTGTCCATGCTCCCAGAGGGATAGAGAATGGGAAAGCTATCAGGGGAGGGGGTGGGATATGGAGAATGGGTGGTGGGAATTGTGTGGAATTGTACCCCTCCTACCCTATGGTTTTGTTAATTAATACTTTCTTAAATAAAAAAAAAAGCATCAGTATTCTGCAATTTTCCTCATTATACTAGACCATATGGTACTTTATGGAAACATAAAGTTGGTAACTCAGTCCTTTAAGCATATGTTTTAATAAGTAGCAGCTAACCAGGCAAAGTGTTCACACTTCTGCTATTCTGGGACTGCTTCAACATCTCCCAAGGATTGTAAATGGCCTTATTTGAAGCAAACAATACCCAAAGTAGCAAAAGACAAGCTTCAGCTATGCAATCATGCTACTGTAAGAATGTGCCCTCAGCAGGAGAGAAAGTGAGTCTGGGTAAGCTAATTAACCAAGAAACTTGCCAACCTGGGGCTGAGACCAGGTGGGGAACCAATAGACACCACTTGGATATTTAGATCTAAAGCAAGGAATTTGCTTTGCCCCACCTGCTGGGGGGACACTTAACTAGCGGTGAAGCAGGTCTGTGGGTGACTCTCATTCTCTCTATCTCCCCTCCCCCCTTAATTTCTCTGTCCTATTCAATAAAATGAAAAAAAAAAAATGAGGAGAAAAAGAATCTAGTTTGGAATGCAGCTATGCTCACCATTATACCACCAACACACTTCGAATTTACTTTGTGTATGAAGATACTGCAATATTATTTTCCTCCTATCCTGGGATGGATCTTGTTCTTGTTACAACCTTAGATCAAAAAAATAGGCTTTACTTACACACACACACACACACACACACACACACACACACGCCCTTCCTCCACAGTCCACTGGTTATCTTGGGCTAAAGCATTCAAGATCATTTCATTTTATTTTATTTTTAATTTCTTTATTGGGGGATTAATGGGTTTACAGTAGACAGTAAAATACAACAAAATCTGTACATGCATAATATTCCCTAATATAATATTTTCCACGTAACAATTCTACCTCCACTGGGTCCTCCTCTGCCATCATGTTCCAAGACCAAGACTCATTTTAAAGTGTCCCTTTGCAACTATGGGACAACTACTATGGTTTCACTCACATGTGGAATCTGGAGAACTAATACACATGAACTCACATGAACTTTCTAAACACGGCAGTAACAGCAAAACAGAAGCAAACTTTCTTTTTCTTTTTTTTTAAAAAAGTTGTATTGTTATATGGGAAACTGGGGAATGTTATGCATGTACAAACTATTGTACTTACTGTTGAATGTAAAACATTAATTCCCCAATAAAAAAATCGGAAAAAAATAAATAAAATAAATAAATGTTTTTGATAACAACAATAGTAATAACCACAACAACAATTTAAAAACAAAAAACAGGTCAGGGAGTTGGGCGGTAGCACAGCGGTTTAAGCACACATGACGCAAAGCGCAAGGATGGCATAAGGATCCTGGTTCGAGCCCCTGGCTCCCCACCTACAGGGAAGTCGCTTCACAGGCGGTGAAGCAGGTCTGCAGGTGTCTATCTTTCTCTCCCCCTGTCTGTCTTCCCCTCCTCTCTCCATTTCTCTCTGTCCTATCCAACAACAACAATAATAACTACAACAATAAAAAACAAGGGTAACAAAAAGGAATAAATAAGTAAATAAATAAATGAAAACAGGACAACAAAAGGGGAAAAAAATAGCCTCCAGGAGCAGTGGGTTTCTGGTGCAGGAACTGAGCCCCAGCAATAGCCCTAGAGGCAAAAACAAACAAAAACAAAATCTTTTTTGAAATGCTCAAGTAGTATCTTTTTTTCCATTATTTTTTAAATTTAATTTTTTATTTATTTATAAAAAGGGAACACTGACAAAGACATAGGATAATATATATATTTATTTATTTATTTATATTTTGGGGATTAATAGTTTATAGCAAATAGGTTGTTGGTACATGTGTAAAATTTCTCAGTTTTCTGCAAAACACTCTCATCCCCCGAGTCTTGGTCCTCCTCCACCATCATGCACCAGGTTCTGCCCCCCCCCCCGCCCCAAGTCCTTTACTTTAGTGCATTACATCAAACCATCAAACCCAGTCCAAGTTCTGCTTTGTGTTCCCCTTCCTGTTCTTATTTCTCAGCTTCTGTCTAGGAGTGAGATCATCCCACATACTTTGTTCTTCTCTTTCTGATTTATCTCACTTAACGTGATTCCTTCAATCTTCATCCAAGATGAGATGAACTGAGTAGTATTCCATGGAATACATATATTACAACTTTCTCAACCACTCATCTGTTGTTGGATGCCTATGTTAGGTTGCTTCCAGGTTTGGGTCATTACAAATTGTGCAGCCATAGGGGCCAGGTGGCGGTGCACCTGGTTGAGCTCACATGTTACAAATTGTATGGCTATGAAAATAAGTGTACCCATATCTTTTTGGATAAGTGTATTTGGTTCCAAAACTACCACCCAAACAAAGAGACTCCTTACAAAGTGGGAGGACATCTTTATATGCCATAATCAAACAACAGGCTAATAACCAAAATATACAAAAATCTCACCAAACTCAGCAAAAAAAAAAAAAAATCCAAAAATGGGAAGAAGATATAAATAGAAAATGCACCAAAGAAGAGATCCAAAAGGCCAGCAGACATATGGAAAAATGCTCCAGGTTATTGACTGTCAGGGAAATGCAAATAAAGACAACAATGAGATACCACTTTGGAGTTGGGCGGCAGTGCAATGGGTTAAGCACAGGTGGCGCAAAGTGCAAGGACCGGCATAAGGATCCTGCAGGGGAGTCACTTCACAAGTAGTGAAGCAGGTCTGCAGGTGTCTATCTTTCTCTCCCCCTTTCTGTCTTCCCCTCCTCTCTCTATTTTCTCTCAGTCCAATCCAACAACGACAACACCAATAACAACAACAATAACTACAACAACATAAAAGAGAGAGATACCACTTCACCCCCTGTGAGAATTTCACATATCAGATAATGTAGCAGCAACAAATGCTGGAGAGGTTGTGGGGACAAAAGAACCCTCCTGTACTGCTGGTGGGTAAATTGGTCCAAGCCCTGTGGAGAGCAGTCTGGAGAACTCTCAGAAGGCTGAAGTGGGCCTACCCTATAAACCTGAAATTCCTCTCCTATGCAAGGGAGACAACAAAAAAAAATAAGCCAATGAAACTATATCTTTTTTTCTTTTTAGACAGAGACAGAAGAAGAGAGGGAAACTGATAGAAGCCAGAATAGCCGAGCTTGTTTCATCGTGCTAGGGGTAGAGCTCAAAGTTGGCTGGCACACAAGGCAACGGAGCTGTTTCACCACTGAAGGCTCAGGATTTTGGAACCAGACTGAAAGCAGAACAGAGTACTTCCCACCTAAAGTGCACTGGACTCACACAAGTTCCATTTCTGCCACCTCCGACATTCTCAAGTCTGTTCTGGGTGTGAAATAGATGCTAGATGGCAGGTCCACAGATCCTCAGGCAAGGTGCTTCCTTTGCCCTTGTGAGTATCTACAGGATTGGAGGCTCTGGGGGAGTTCAGCGCTAACTGGCAATGGGCCTCAGGAACAGAGGCGCCTCAGAGCAAGCAACCAGGACTTTTCTCTGAGGAGAGAGGCAGTGGCCACGCTCTCCAGAGCTACTTCAAAATTCTATTTCCATCACTACTCTGAAGTACGGAAAGATGATACTAGTATCCCTTAGAACAAAATGGAAGGAAATGGAAGTGATTATGATTAATAAAGTAAAGAGGTGAAAGACAATTACTGGAATTTAATATAGAAAATTGAAGCACATGAATTTCCAAAAAGAAAAAGAAAGAAAAAAAGAAAAGATTGGGAAAGATGGTGATTATCACTGGGAGAATGGGGTCACTGAACTTCAGTGGTGGGAGTGGTGAGGAACTGTACCCCTATTATGTTATAAACATGTGAATCATTAATACAATGGGTTTTTTTTATAAATTTTGTGAGAGTCGGGTGGTAGCAGGTCTGCATGTGTCTATCTTTCTCACTCTTTCTCTGTTTTCCCCTCCTCTTTCCATTTCTCTCTGTCCTATCCAACAATGACATCAATAACAATAAAAAAAACAAGGGCAACAAAAGGGAATAAATAAATATTTTTTTAGAAAAGAAATTTTGCAATTTCTCTTATTTATTTGAAAAATCTCATCAAGCAAACAATTGGAAATGCCTTGAGGTAAATAAAATGTCCTAGTCAAATGGCAACACAGTGGAGAAAGAGAGGGAGCAGGGTGGCAAGAAACCTATCAGAAGAGATCTCTGTGTACACCTATGTTCATAGCAGCATAGTTCATAATTGCCAGAACCTGGAAACAACCTAGATGTCCAACATCAGATAAGTGGCAAAAAAAAAAAAAAAACTTGTGGTATATATCCAGGATGAAATAATAATCAACTGTTAAAAATGATGAAGTTGGGTGGTCTGTGAGGTGGCACAGTGATAAAGCTTTGGACTCTCAAGCATGAGGTCCCGAGTTCAATCCCCAGCAGCACATGTGCCAGAGTGATGTCTGGTTCTTTCTCTCTGCTATCTTTCTCATAAATAAATAAAAAATCTTTTTAAAAAAATGATGAAGTTGGAAGTGAAATATTTCCCTCAACCACTCCAAGGTTAACCTTGTCAGACAAAGTAAGGACTACAAAAGCTGGATAAGGGCAAGAGACTGGCATACTTTAATGATGGCTCTTTTGGTCATTACTAGACCATCCCATCATCCGGGGCCCTAGTCAGGGAATCCTGGGATTCCCACATAGGCACAATGGACCACCTCACTTGTTATTAGATAAATGCAAATTTAAAACTATACTGAGATACCATCTCACACCAGAGAAAATGGCTTACATCAACACACTGAGAAAGGACAGGTGTTGGAGAGGTTGTGGGGAAAAGGGAGCCCTGCTAAATTGCTGGGGGGAAATGCAAACTGGCACTGCCCCTTTGAAGACATATGGACAGTCCTTAAACAAATAAAAATTGAATAGCCTTATGAACCAGTGGTACCATCCATTCTTAGGCATTTATCCAAAGGACACTCAAACACTAATTAGAAGGGATATGTGCATGTACATATGCTCATAGCTGCATTATTCACAATAGGCAAAGAGTGGAAGCAGCATAAATGCCCAGCAACAGATGACTGGTTAAAGATGTTATGGTTTAACTGTGGGGGATTGCAGTGGGGAGAGTGAAGATTCAGAACTCTGGTGGTGGGAATGGTATGGATGCAAACCCCTGTCCACATGTAATTCTGTAATATAAAAATAAAAAAATTTTTTTCAATCATTATTAAATCACAAATAAAAAATTAAAAGAGAAAAAAATTAAGACAGAAAAAGAAAGATGTATGGTGTATATATTACATGGAATACCACTCTGTCATCAAAAAAAAAGGTAATATTGTGTCCTTTGGGACAAAACGGATGGTGATTATGCTTGGCAAAATAAAAGATGAGAGACAGCTACCAGATGGCTTCACTTAGAGATCTGATACACATGATTTTTTTTTAAAAAAAGGAGGGGGGCAAACTGTTTCTAAGATTTGTGAGAATTCTGGTGGTTACCTCTGAGAGATGGGAGGGTAAGGATACAGAACTTGGGATGAGTGCGGTATGGAACTATACACTGTAATTTTATAATCTTGTAACCTACTATTAATCAAAACTTTTAAATTAAATTTAAAAAATCTATACTGAGATTCCTCCTTATATATGTGAGTATGACCTCCACCAACAAAGCAGGAAATGACAGGTGTTAGTGAGGTCATAAAGAGAAAAGAGACTCGATTACACAGCTGCAAACTGGTGCAGCCCCTTTGGAAGACTATAGAGTCCCCTTAAACAAATCAATATCAAACATATGCTTAAGTGGAAATGCCCCAAAAAAGAGTCAGGAGCATAGGCAAGCAGCAAACAGTGTTGGTGATATTCCTCCTCTGTCAGGCGCAGTAATCCAATGTCATGGCCCCTTGGGAGAAATGCTACATTTAGTGATCTAGTGACATGTCTTTGTTTTGTTTTTTTTTTCTTTATTGGGGAATTAATGTTTTACATTCAACAGTAAATACAATAGTTCGTACATGCATAACATTCCCCAGTTTCCCATATAACAATAAGTGACGTGTCTTTGAAGAGGGCATTAGAAAGATAACCAACCACTTATCCACTTCAAGAAAAAGTTTTTTCAACCTGTCCGACTGAAATTCTTAAACTACTCAAGTCAGTCCCTTATATTTACTTCAAATACAAATATAAGTCAATGATTCGCTATCATGTTAACAAAAAAGAAATATACTAAGTCAGGAGAAATACCCTGGAGGAGTTGATTTCAATAGGGATTACAGATGAATGGCTTTTTTTTTTCTTTTTGATTTTTTTTTCCTCCAGGGTTATTGCTGGGCTCGGGGCCTGCACCATGAATCCACCGTTCCTGGAGGCCATTTTTCCCCCTTTTTGTTGCCCTAATTGCTGCAGCCTCGCTGCGGTTATCATTGCCATTGTTGACGTTGCTTTGTTGTTGGATAGGACAGAGAGAAACGGAGAGAGAAGGGGAAGACAGAGAGAGAGGGGAGAGAAAGATAGACACCTGCAGACCTGCTTCACCGCCCGTGAAGCGATTCCCCTGCAGGTGGGGAGCCGGGGGCTCCAACCGGGATTCTTAAGCCGGTCCCTGTGCCTTGCGCGGGTCCCTGTGCCTTGCGCCACGTGCGCTTAACCCACTGCGCCACCGCCGGACCCCCTTTTTTTTTTCTTATCCAGAGCACTGCTCAACTCTGGCTTATGGTGGCAATGGGGACTGAACCTGTGACTTTTTTTTAACATTTTTAAAACTGTTTTTAATTGTATTTATGAAAAGGAAACACTGATAAAAACCATAGGATAAAAAGGGTACAACTCCACACAACTCCCACCACCAGAATGTCATATCCCATCCCCTAATAGCTTTCCTATTCTTTATCCCTCTGGGAGTATGGACCCAAGGTCATTGTGGGATGCAGAAAGTTGAAGGTCTGGCTTCTGTAATTGCTTCCCCACTGAACATGGGCATTGGCAGGTGGATTCATCCTCCCAGCCTGTCTCCCTTTTTCCCTGGTGAGGAAGCAGAGCTCCAGGACACATTGGTGGGCTTATCTGCCCAGGGAAGTCCGGTTGATATCATGTTAGCATCTGCAACCTGGTGGCTGAAAAGAGAGTTGACTAATCATGGACCTAAAGTCTAGAATATTGCAGATGAAGATTTGGGGGTATCCGTTTTGTAGACAGTTAATAGTCCTATTTTAGTTACATTCCAAAGGGCCCATGATTATACTAGGTGTTTTTTTTTTTTTTTTTTTTTTTTTTTTTTTTTTTTTCCTGAGCCTGATATCTGATATGCAGGTGCATCCTAGTTATTGTCTGGGGAGATGATGTCATGCCTGGAAAAGGGCCAGAAAGCTAGATCAGGGAAGAGAGTAGCTCCCTAATATGGGAAAGGTATATAAATACTGTTGACTATAACCCCATCGATTTGATGTGACCTGGGGCCCATATTCAGTTAAGGAGCCTATGTTACCTCTGCATCCCTGTAGATCTGAGCTCACATTCTGTGGTCATAAGTAGGAATGTTCCAAGCTGCCCCAATATCTGGACTCATCTTCCTCAGGTGGAGCATAGAGTATATTGTCCAGCCTCCCTTCAGAGGATGGAACAGTCTCTACCATTGTTGATCCAAGTTAAGGGCAAGGTCCTATGGGGGCCCACAAAGGGGTCTATTGTGTTGTTCCTGATAGAGATGACCAGTAACAATGGAGAGAGGGATTTACTCAAGGTCTAGGCCCATCATGTCTTTGGGAATCTCAGGACTCCCCAACTAGGGCCCCAGCTGATAGGGTGGCCTGATAGTGACTAAAGAGTCATAGTTAAAGTATGCCAGTTTCTTGCCCTTATTCAGCTTTTGCAGTCCTGTGACTTCTATTACCTCAGGTTGTTGGGCTATCTATCTGCAGTTCTATCAAGGTATTCTAGTCAGCTGTGTCTACAGACTATAGTCAGTCACTGTCCCCTAAGACAGACCCTCAGGACTCAGAGCAGGATCTTTACCTAATACAATCTCTGACTGAAAGCACTAGAGAAGATTCAGGAAAAGCACAACAGCTG
Organism: Erinaceus europaeus; assembly: GCF_950295315.1. Lineage (NCBI taxonomy): Eukaryota > Metazoa > Chordata > Mammalia > Eulipotyphla > Erinaceidae > Erinaceus > Erinaceus europaeus. Next base: position 54,355,015 of record NC_080166.1, read on the forward strand.
TGGCGCACGTGTGACAATGGAGAATTCATTCTTGGCATAGGGCAGCCCCCACTTCATCATGAATATAGCTTGGCATTTGCTCAGTCAGGACTCCAAGGACTGGGCAGTGAGCCAGTTGGGAACAAAGAGCCCTGGCACATGCACAGGGGAAGGGCCACTATGAAGTAAGTGTACTCTATATTTGCAGTGAACACACAACCCTGGGAATTTTAGGTCGATCCCACTGACTTGGCTTCTATATGATCTGTGAGTAAATAAGGCATAGGAACACACAGATGAGGGTCTTAGAAGTCATTGTGGGGCTGGGGAGACGGCATAAGGGTCATGCAAAAGATTTTCTTTTTTTTTATTTCTTTATTGGGGAATTAATGTTTTACATTCAACAGTAAATACAATAGTTTGTACATGCATAACATTCCCCAGTTTCCCATATAACAATACAACCCCCACTAGGTCCTCTATCACCCTTCATGGACCTGTATTCTCCCCACCCACCCACCCCAGAGTCTTTTACTTTGGTGAGATATGCCTATTCCATTTCAGGTTCTACTTGTGTTTTCTTTTCTGATCTTGTTTTTCAACTTCTGCCTGAGAGTGAGATCATCCCATATTCATCCTTCTGTTTATGACTTATTTCACTTAACATGATTCCTTCAAGTTCCATCCAAGATTGGCTAAAAATGGTGAAGTTACCATTTTTTACAGCTGAGTAGTAAGTATTCCATTGTGTATATATACCACAACTTGCTCAGCCACTCATCTGTTGTTGGACACCTGGGTTGCTTCCAGGTTTTGGCTATTACAAATTGTGCTACCAAGAACATATGTGTACACAGATCTTTTTGGATGCATGTGTTGGGTTCAACGCAAAAGATTTTCATGCCTGAGGCTCCCAGGTTCAATGCCCAGTGCCACCATAAGACAGACTGGTCTCCATCTATCTCTTTTTCACTATAAATAAACAACAAAATTTTTTTTAAAAATTAAAGTCATTGTGGAGAAATGGATCCACGTGTTTTCTCTTGCTGAGGCTTATTTACTCTGTTGATGTACAAAGAGCCAAAAATCCATTTTTCATCTAAAACTTTCCATCTATGACTAAGTGGGGCATTTCCACACAGAAAGACAGCACAGGCTCTATTTTGTACTCAAGTCAAAATACCTTCTGAAAGAAAAGAAAAAGAAAGAAAGAGAAAAAAAAAAGAGGGTTGGGAAGACAGCATAGTGGTTATGCAAAACACATTCATGTCTGAGGGTCAGAAGTCCCAGGTTCAGTCCCCTGCACCATAAGCCAGAGTTCAGCAGGGGTCTGGTAGTTCTTTATATATATATCTTTCTCTGTGTCATTAAAAATAAATAAATATAATATATTTTTAAAAGGCAGCTCCTAAATAATACAGAAAACAGTAGGAAAATAGGACTCAAAATATAAATAGAATTTTCTCACCTTTTTTTGTTGTTGTTGTCTTTAAAGGAAAATCCTATGTAAATATGCTATAGATTTCAGCTTTAGGCTGATGATTTGATTAAAAGAAAACCATGCCATTTAAAACACCCTCTCTAATGTGTTTCACTCAAAGAACACGTCTAAACCTACTACAGCCATTATTTCCTAAAAATAATAATAATAATAAATAAATACCTATCATTTCACGAGGAATAAAATGATCTGTATTAGTTAAAATGATAGTGCTCTTAGTCTAAATAAAAATGTGAGATCTCTTAAGGAAAAGATACATGGATTAAATGAATCCTGTTTTTCAGCATCTTGGTGCTTGCTTGCTTGTTAGTTTCTGTTGCCAGGACTTCACTGCTCCTGGTGCCTTTTTAGTTTGAGAGAAAGAGAGATGTAAACTTCCCACAATGCAGTTGGGGCCAGGATGGCACCTGGGGTTGTGCGCATGATAAAACCAGTCCCCTCCCGTGGCCCCATGTTTTTCAGTTGTGACAAAACAGTTTATTTTAGATCTAAACATCCCTCTCTCATACTGTGAGCCTAAAAATGTTTTCTGTATATTTTAATGAGAAAGAGAAACTAACCAGAAATAACGAAGGTAAACACGCTGGCTCAGTTGAGCCTCATTTTTTTTCTAAGCAAAACTACCAGCAGATGGTAGAAAAAAAGAAAAAGAAAAAACCCTATGACATTTACAGTTCCAAAGGTTCCGAGTCACCAAGGCTTACTAGCTAGTGAGAAAAGAACGAGGAGGCGGGTGGCCGCAAATCCTGCCTTCAATCCCAGCTCAGCTACAATCCTTGTGACGCAAACAGCCTCTGATGCAGGGTGATGCTGGTCCACTGGGATGTTTGACTCACACTTTCACAATAAGAGCGATGATCCATCCTGAAAGGTACTAACCCGCCTCATCTTCACAAGTGCCCCTGTGAGACAGACACTGTCATTACCTGGATTCTGGGAGCAGAAGAACCCAGAGCACTAAGAGCTCCAACCACTACCACTCCACTCCATGGTGACTGGAGACCCAAAAGTCAGCTCTCTCTCTCTCTCTCTCTCTCTCTCTCTCTCTTTTCTTTTTTGATCTTTATTTATTTATTGGGTAGACACAGCCAGAAATTGAGAGGGAAGGGGGTGATAGAGAGGGAGAGAGACAGAGAGACATCTGCAGCACTGCTTCACCACTTGTGATGTTTCCCCTCTGCAGGTAGGGACCAGGGACTCGAACCTGGGTCCTTGCACACTGTAACATGTATACTAAACCAGGTGCGCCACCACTCGGCCTTTTTATTTTTCTAGAGCACTGCTCAGCTCTGGTTTATGGTGGTGTAAGAGACTGAATTTGGGACTTTGGAGCTTCAGGCAGGAGAGTCTCTTTGCATAACCATTATGTTGGCTACCCTCCACCCAGTTCTCAATTCTCCAGAGGAGAGCCTCCCAAAGGCTTGGGGTCTGTTAGAAAACAGTATTCTATCTGTTATAATCAAATAATCCATTCAAGGATAAAATGGGACTTTCACTGGTGGCCTTAATGTAGTAGATTACATTGATACTCTGTGTGTGTGTGTGTGTGTGTGTGTGTGTGTGTGTGTGTGTGTGTGTGTGTGTGTGTGTGTATGTGTGTGTGTGTGTGTGTACACCATGTCACCAAAGTTATCACTGGGGCTCAGTGTCTGCATGATAATTATACCACTCCCAGTGACCATTTTTACTTTCTTTGATAGAGACAGAAACTGAAGGGGAGGAAAGATAGAGAGGGAAAGAGAAAGAGATATCTACAGCTCAGCTTCACCGCTCATGAAGCTTCTCAGCTCAGGGGTTGGGACCCAGGTCGTCATGCATGGTAACATGTGTACAAAGCTGAGTGAACTAACACCAGCCCTAGACACACTGATTTTCAGTGATGTACACTTGAATCTTCCAATCCAACGATTCTTTCACAAAAATCAAAGCATATTTTCCAGGTAGAGAAATAGAAGCAGGGTTGTTTGAGGAAGAAACCACAGCATGGCAACTTTCCTAGTGAGGTTGGGCAGGCTCGGACCTGGGCCACACACAGTAAGCTGTGCACTTATCTACGAGCCATTTTGCCGGAAACAAAACAAAATAAGAGTTGTTGGAGGTCGGGCTACCAGTAGCGCAGCAGGTTAAGCGCACGTGGTCCAGTGTAAGGATCCCAGTTCGAGCCCCCAGGTCCCCACCTGCGGGGGAGTCACTTCACAGGCATTGAAGCAAGTCTGCAGGTGTCTATCTTTCTCTCCCCATCTTCCCCTCCTCTCTCCATTTCTGTCTGTCCTAACAACGAGGACATCAGGAACAACAGTAATAACTACAACAACAATAAAAAAAAAAAAGGCAGGGCAAGCAGTGGTGCACCTGGTTAAGTGCACGTATTACAGTGCAGAAGGACCCAGGTTCAAGTCCCTGGTCCCACCTGCAAGAGGAAAGCTTCATGAGTGATGAAGCAGTGCTGTGGGTGTCTCTGTCTCTCTCCCTCTCAGAATTTCTCTCTGTATCCAATAATAAATAAATAAAATTTAAAAAAAAAACAAGGGCAACAAAAGGGAAAATAAATTTTAAAAAGAATCAGAAAATAAATATAATAAGAGTTGTTGAGGTTTTCTTCTGTGAGGAATTTTAAGAAGCTGTTTCCCTTGTTAGAGGGTGGGGCAAGACAGCATAATGGTTACGCAAATGACTTTCATGCCTGAGGCAACAAAATCACTTTCTTCTTCTAGCGTTTGCCCAACTTCCGTAGCCAGTCAACAGCATCAGGTTGAGCCTGATGTAAAGTTTCGAGACCTCCTTAATCCCAGGCATACTACCACTCGCCAGAGTTGAAGCAGTGAACTGGTCTCTGTATCTCTCTGTTTCTCATTAAAAATAAATTAGGGGGTCAGATGGTAGTGCAGCGGGTTAAGCGCATGTGGCAAAAAGCACAAGGACCAGCATAAGGATCCCAGTTCGAGCCCCCGGCTCCCCACCTGCAGGGGAGTCTCTTTACAGGCAGTGAAGCAGGTCTGCAGGTGTCTATCTTTCCCCCCTCTGTCTTCCCTTCCTCTCTCCATTTCTCTCTGTCCTATCCAACAACGAATGATATCAACAACAACAATAAAAATAACCACAACAAGGCTACAACAACAAGGGCAACAAAAGGGGGGGGGGAATGGCCTCCAGGAGCAGTGGATTCATGGTGCAGACACCAAGCCTCAGCAATAACCCTGGAGGCAATAAATAAATAAATAAAAATTAGGGGGGTCAGGTGGTGGTGCCCCTGGTTAAGTGCATACATTACAATGCCGCAAGGACCTGGGTTCAAGCCCCTGGTCCCCACCTGTTGGAGGAAAGCTTCATAAGTAAGTGGAAAATGTCTTTAACTGAAGACCTTTACATGCAGAAGGGAAAAGCTCTCTGTAAGGACACCTTCCCTGTGGCACTAGGAAGGTCAGTGCCCTTATCTCTAAGCAAAGCAGAGGTCTCTGTGCCTCTAGTGCCAGCCCATGCCCAAGTTTTAGTAATATTCCTTGCTAGCTGGACTTCCACATCCTCTTCCCAAAGACTTCTGTGTTTGGAAGCTATTTAACATTTCTTCTAGGATTGTGTGATGCCTTACTCAGAATTTCTGGTCTCTTTCATTAGTATGCATGGAACACACATTAATAAATATCTTTTTTAATTTTTTCTCTTATCAATCTGCCTCGTACTTGTCTGGTTATTTCTCCAGTCTCTGAAGAACACAGGAGGATGCAGAGTGTTTTTGCTTTTTTTCCCCAACTCTCATGAAGCCTAATGTCCCTCTCTATCTCCCCCTTCCTTCTCAATGTCTCTCTGTCTCTATCCAATAATAATAAATTTAATTTCTTTAAAAAAAAACTTTTTTTTCAAAGTCAGCCCTGGTTCAGCACTAACAAGGACCCAACTCAGAGGCAGAGTATGTGTCTGAGAAGGAACTTCCTGCCATTTGGAAAAGATCCTGGATGTAAGGGCCAGGGAAGTTGGGGTGCAGAGGTAGGGCACTGAGCTCTCTGTGGTGATCCCAGGACTGTCCATGCCCCTGTATTAAGTTTGTCAAATTAGGAAGAAATTGTGCTTCTGGATGCTAGAAATGGACCTACCCTATGATCCTGAAATTCCTCTCCTGGGGATAGATCCTAAGGAACCCAACACACCCATCCAAAAAGATTTGTGTATGCCTATGTTCATAGCGACACAATTTGTAATAGCCAAAACCTGGAAGCAACCCAGGTATCCCAACAACAGATGAGTGGCTGAGCAAGTTGTGGTATATATACACAATGGAATACTACTCAGCTATTAAAAATGGTGACTTCACCATTTTCAGCCCATCTTGGATGGAACTTGAAGGAATCATGTTAAGTGAAATAAGTCAGAAACAGAAGGATGAATATGGGATTATCTCACTCTCAGGCAGAAGTTGAAAAACAAGATCAGAAGAGAAAACACAAGTAGAACCTGAACTGGAGTTGGTGTATTTCACCAAAGTAAAAGACTCTGGGGTGGGGGTGGGGGCGGGGGAATACAGGTCCTGGAAAAGGATGACAGGGGACCTAGTGGGGGTTGTATTGTTAAATGGAAAATGAGAAATGTTATGCATGTACAAACTATTGTATTTACTGTCAACTGTAAAACATTAATCCCCAATAAAAATTAAAAAAAAAAAAAAAAGGAGAGTCAGGCAGTAGTGCAGCAGGCTAAGCACATGTGGCACAAAGCACAAGGACTGGCATAAGGATCTCAGTTCGAGCCCCCAGTTCCCCACCTGCAGGGGGGTCACTTCACAGGCAGTGAAGCAGGTCTGCAGGTGTCTATCTTTCTCTCCCCCTCTCTATCTTCCCATCCTCTCTCCACTTCTCTCTGTAGTGTCTAACAACAACGACATCAGTAACAACAACAACTACAACAACAATAAAAAACAAGGGCAAAAAAAGGGAAAAATAAATAAATAAATAAATAAATATTAAAACAAATTTTAAAAAGAAAAAGAAATTGTGGTTCTGAAATTTGCAGAGGCTTCCTATGCATGCCAGCACTATGAGCAACCCAGAATAAAGTCGCCTAATTCCTCCCCTTCCCCTGGGGGAGGGGGGGGGAGAACCGGAACCAGAACTGGAACTGCACTCCAGCCCCTTTCATTCTACCATTTCCTTCTACAATGTTTTTCACCCCAAATACCATGTTTGTATTCTTTCCTCTTAGTAAAACAGAAGGCAAATGTGCCAACCCCTCACCTCACTCGGGAAAGGCAGAATGAAACTTGAAAAATATCTAAGGCAGGAGAGCAAACATGCTGGCATGTAAGTCCTGCTGCTGAGTGTGTGGATGAGGAGGACAAGACAAGACACACAACGGCCTATGCTTCTCGGCTTCACAGAGCTTTCTTCTCTTGGACAGTCAACAAAAAAACCAAGATGGAGCTTTTGTACCTTTGAAACCCCAGTTTACCACAGAACCTAATATTTACAAAGAAAGTAAACAACAATAGTGGAGAAGGTTTCAGATGAGCTACTTTGGACCACGGGCGCATTTCTTTTCTGTGGAGGAGATGGATACCATGTGAAGGAAGTTTGAGAGTGGAATTAGCTGAGAGCAACAACGTGGGGGCGTTGGATGTTATGATTCATGGAAAGTGAAAGAAGAACTCCCTAGAGGTCACTCGCCGTGTCAAACTAAAAGCCAGCCTGTGGAACTAGCGAAGATAGTCAACCAGTAGAGTACTAGTACCAGTGATAGCCCTTATGGCAATAAAAGAAAAAAGAATAAATAATCAATTGATTAACAAATTACTGTCAAGACCAACTCCTTCACTTTACAGAAGAGGCCCTAGAAGAGATGATCTCTAAGCTGCCCATGATCACAGTAGAGCATCAACAGATCTGACAATCGAGGTTCCAAAAACCACCAATACCAAGCTTCTGTGACTCCCAGCTAAAAAGCTACGCTGTTAAGAAAAGCAAATATCAAAATGTATTTATACACTACACCACCCCCTACCCGAAGCTGGATGGGTAATGAAAAGGGAAGAAGATTCCCTGGATTGGGGCTAGGAGCTAGATCACCTAATAAAACATATGCTTTACCATGCTCAAGGACCCAGGTTTGGGCCCCCAGCGCCACACAGGAACACATTTCACAGCATCTACAGAAGCTCCATTCACAGTAGAAGTGTGTTGTGCATGCTGTGGTGTCTCTCCTATCACCACCTCTCTCTTGCTCTCCACTTATCTGAAATTAAAGAAGAAATTGGATGGGGAGGGGATAGGATATGGAGATCTGGTGGTGAGAATTGTGTGGAGTTGTACCCCTCCTATCCTACAGTTTTGTTAATGTCTCCTTTTTTAAATAAATAAATAATTTTTTAAAAAACAGCAAAAAAAAAAAAAGAAGAAATTTGATGTCCTGCAGGAGTAGTGGAATCACTGATCATTAATGTGCAAGGCCCTAACACAGAGAAGGAAAGAAAGAAAAAGAAGAAGAAAGGAAGGAAGAAAGAAAAAAAAAAGAAAGAAAGGAGGAGAGAAAGAGAGAGAGAGAAGGTACCCTGGGTGATAATTTTTTATTTATTTATTTTTAATATTTATTTATTCCCTTTTGTTGCCCTTGTTGTTTTATTGTTGTAGTTATTATTGTTGTTATTGATGTCATTGTTGTTGGATGGAACAGAGAGAACTTAAGAGAAGAGGGGAAGACAGAGGGGGGAGAAAAAGACAGGCACCTGCAGACCTGCTACACCGCTTGTGAAGCAACCCCCCTGCAGGTGGGGAGCTGGGGGCTTGAACCGGGATCCTTACTCTGGTCCTTGCACTTTGCGCCACTTGTGCTTAACCCGACTCCCTTATTTTTATTTTTATAAATTCTTCTTACTATTATTTTTACCAGAGCACTGATCAGCTCTGATTTATGGAGGTGTGGGGGATTAAACCTGGTACTTAGGAACCTCAGGCATGATAGTCTCTATGTATAACCATTATGCTATCTACCCCCGCCCACCCTGGTTAACAATTCCCAGAGCTGGCAAGCGAAACAGATATAGGTGATTTGGAATAAAATTTCTCACCAAAAACATAGCCCTTGGCTATACGGAACACCTGTCATGGCAATGCAGGATCTCAGGGTCATCCTACAAACAGCCACAGCTATGAGTCAGTCGATTCGACTCCTAGCACCTATGCGACAGAGACACAGAAGAGCCTGTTAACTAAGGGAAGCCCGCAAAGTGATGAAGTTATACAGCTACGACCCTCCCTCCCAACTCAAGATTCATTAAAAAGGGGCTCCCAGAAGACCGCAAATGGTTATACAAATGACTTTCATGCCTGAGGTTCTGAACTCCCTCCACCATCATAAGCCAAAATTTATCAGTGCACTCCTAAGGGAAAAAAATAAAAAGACTTATGAAGCTGGGAAATGTTATACATAAACAAACTACTGCATTTACTGTCGGCTGTAAAACATTAATCCCACATAAAGAAATTAAAAAAAAAATGTAAAGACGTAAGTTGCTTCAGAGGTGACCTTAGAGATCAATGCAGGCTCTTTAGAGGATCCGTATATTAGAGGAGCCAGGAGAGTCCTTTGTAAAGAAAGTCTGTCAGGAAAATAGTCCCTCTGCTGGTGTGTAAAACTTGCATGTCTCTGAAATGTTCCTAGTCGTGACCACGGAATGTGAGCTCAGACCTACAGGGATGCAGAGGTCACATAGGCTCCTAAGCTGAATATGGGCCCCAGATCAGATCAAATTGATGGGGTTTACAGTCAACCATATTTATACACTTTTCCCATATTGGGAAGCTACTCTCTTCCCTGGTCCAGCTTTTTAGCCCTTTTTCCAGCCATGAAATCATCTCCCCAGACAATAACTTGGGTCCACCTGCATATCAGATTTCAGGCTCAGGCAAGAACTAGTAAAGTCATGGGCCCCTTGGAATATACCTAGAATAGACCTACAGCTTTCTCCAAAATGAAGACCCCCAAATCTCCATCCACAATATTCTTGCCTTTAGGTTCATGATTAGTCAACAATTTGCTCTACTTTCTATCTTAACTCTTTTTCAGCCACCAGGTTCCAGATGCTACCATGGTGTCAACCAGACTTCACAGAACAGACAACCCCACCAATGTGTCCTGGAGCCCCATTTCCCCAGAGCCCTGCCCCACCAGGGAAAGAGAAAGACAGGCTGGGAGTATGTATCAACCTGTCAATGCCCATGTTCAGCAGGGAAGCAATTACAGAAGCCAGACCTTCCACCTTCTGCACCCCATCATGACCCTGAGTCCATACTCCCAGAGGGTTAAAGTAAAGGAAAGCTATCAGAGGAGGGAATGGAATATGGAGTTCCTGTAGCGGGAATTGTGTGGAATTGTACCCCTCTTATGCTATGATCTTGTCAGTGTTTCCATTTTATAAATAAAAACTTTAAAAAAACAAAAACAAAAAAATTTGTATGCCTGAGACTCCCAGTTCAAACCCCGGGGGCCTTGAAGTACTGGTGTGGCTTCTCTCTCATTTTCTATGTCTCTCACATGAAGCTCTCTCTCTTTCTCACATGACATACATTAAAAATAAGTACCTTAATGGTACCACATTAAAAAAAAAAAAAAAAACCTCAGAGAACAGGATGTAAATGTGCTTTATGGGAAATAGGAAGACTGAAAAAACGGAGACTACCTTTCAGGTAAAGTGAATCTAGTTTCACAGTCACTGTTTTTAGAATATATTTAACAAATATATCACATTATCAAGAAAAAAAAATTTTTTTTTTGGTCCTAAGTCCGCAGCCCCTTCTTTAATGGTGTTTTGCTGCCCCCTTGTGTTCGTTTTCTTTCATTAAAAAATCACAGAATCCTAACTGCAGCCATTTTTCTTTCCACCTGACTCCCTCCAAAGAAAATCATCCTTGACCTCACGTGCCTGCAATAGCCAAATTGAGTCACTATAAATGTTAAATTAAATGCAGAAGTCCCGTTATCACACACACAACAATCATTTAAACAGAAACAAACACTTCTTGCCTCTCCAAGCATCATTCAAAAATCTGTGTCTTCAGTAAGTTGGGAGAATCTGTAATAGAATAAAAATCTATGCCTTTGAAATATCCTCGGTCCTAGACAGAGGTTACTGCATAGGAGGGCTTCAGGAGTCTAGCTAAGGCTTCCTTTTATTTTTTTTAAGAGTATAAAATAATTTATTTCCCAAAGAGAGTGGAACTGATCCGTTTGCTAAGGTATTATTTAATTTATTTTTTTTTTTATTTCTTTATTGGGGGATTAATGTTTTACATTCAATAGTAAATACAATAGTTTGTACATGCATAACATTTCCCAGTTTTCCATATAACAATACAACCCCCACTAGGTCCTCTGTCATCCTTCTTGGATCTGTATTCTCCCCACCAACCCACCCCCAGAGTCTTTTACTTTGGTGCAATACGCCAATTTCAGGTCAGGTTCTGCTTGTGTTTTTTTTTCTGATCTGGTTTTTCAACTTCTGCCTGAGAGTGAGATCATCCCAAATTCATCCTTCTGTTTCTGACTTATTTCACTTAACATGAATTTTTCAAGGTCCATCCAAGATTGGCTGAAAAAAGTGAAGTCACCATTTTTTATAGCTGAGTAATAATATTCATATATATATATATATATATATATATACTGTATATATATACCACAACTTGCTCAGCCACTCATCTGTTGTTGGACACCTGGGTTGTTTCCATAAGGCTTCCTTTTAAAAATACAAAGTAATTTTAAAAGGTGATATTGTGTCCTTCAGGAATAAAGTAGACTATGCTTATGATTAGTGATTGTGCTTAGTGAGTAAGGAAGCTAAAAAGTACCAGATGCACTTCCCTCACTCACTCCAAAACTAACCTTGTCAAACTAAAGACTACAAAAGCCAAATAAGGGCAAGAGACTGCCATACTTTAACAATGACTCTTTAGTCACTATCAGGCCACCCCATCAGCTAGGGCCCTACTCAGGGAGTCCTGGGATTCTCACAGACAAGATGGGCCTAGACCTCTAATAGATCCCTTTTGCCACTGTCACTGGTCATCTCCATCAGAAACAGCATAATGGACCTCTTTGGGGGCTCCCATAGGACCTTGCCCTCAATGTGAATCAGCAATGATAAAGATTGTTCCATCCTCCAAAGGAAGGTTGGATAACATACTCTACCTACCACCTGAGAAAAATGGGTCCTGGAGTTGGTGCAGCCTGGAACGTTCCTACTCATGAGCACAGAATGTTCCTACTCAGACCTACAGGGATGCAGAGGTCACATAGGCTCCTAAGCTGAATATGGGCCCCAGATCAGATCAAACTGATGAGGTTTATAGTCAACAATATTTATACAATTTTCCCATATTTGGGAGCTACTCTCTTCCCTGGTCCAGCTTTCTAGCCCTTTTTCCAGCCATGACATCATCTCCCCAAACAACAACTTGGGTCTGCCTACATATCAGATGTCAGGCTCAGGCAAAAACTAGTAAAGCCCCTTGGAATATAACTAAAGTAGACCTGCTAGCTTTCTCCAAATTGGAGACCCCAACTCTTCATCTTCACTATTCCAGCTTTTAGGTTCATGATTAGTCAACAATTTATACCACTTTATATCTTAACTCTTTTTCAGCCACCAGGTTCCAGATGCCACCATGATGCCAACCAGACTTCACAGAACAGACAACCCCACCAATGTGTCCTGGAGCCCCACTTCCCCAGAGCTCTACCCCACCAGGGAAAGAGAAGGAGAGGCTGGGAGTATGTATCAACCTGTCAATGCCCATGTTCAGTGGGGAAGCAATTACAGAAGCCAGACCTTCCACCTTCTACACCCCATAATGACCCTGGATCCATACTCCCAGAGGGATAAGAACAGGAAAATCTGTGGTCATGGGTGGCAAGTAGGTAAAGCATTGGGCCCTCAAGCATGATGAAGTCATCCTGAGTTCAGACCCCTGAAGCATGTGTACCAGAGTGATGTCTGGCTCTTTCTCCCTCTCTCTGTCTCCCTACCTTCCTCATTAATAAATAAATAAATCCCCAGGCAATAACTTGGATCCACCTGCATACCAGACATCAGGCTCAGAAAAGAAAAGAAAAAAAAAACTAGTATGAATAGGAAAGTTATCAGGGGAAGGGATGGGATATGGCTTTCTGGTGGTGGGAATTGTGTGGAATTGTACCCCTCTTATGCTATGGTCTTGTCAGTGTTTCATATGTATCAGATGCTTTCACTTATGTACATAATGCAGAGAATTGAAAAACTTGAAATTGAAGGGGGGAAAAATAACTAAACTGTCTCTAAAACTGAGAACAATGGTGGTTATCACTGGGAGGAAATGGAGCATAGACCTTTGGTGGTGGATGCAGTGTGAAACTATACCTCTGTAATCCGATAAATGTATAAGCCATTATTGAACCACTAAGAAAATGTTTGAAATGTTTAAAAAGACAGTGGCCAGGAGATAACTCACCCAGTAGAGTGCATGAATTTTTTTATAGGAAGCCCCAGGATCAAGCCCCAGCAGCACATGGGAGCATCAAGTATGGTACCAAGCAAGGAAGGACCCCAGGTGGCTGAGTAGTGCTGTGGCGTTCACTTTCTCTCTCCTCCCCTCCCCCTTGCTCTCAGTTTCTACCCCTTTGAAATAAAGAATGAAAACATCTTCCCAGGGGACTGCTGCATGCATGTATGGGAAGCCTTGGAGTCATCCCTCCACCTCCAGCTGAAGAAGAAGGAGTGGGGAGGAGGAGGAGGAGAAGAGGAAGAAGAAGAAGAAGAAGAAAGAAAGATTACATGTACAGAGAAAGAGTTCCCTTTGGATAGAGACAGCCAGAAATCAAGAGGTAGGGGGAGATAGAGAGAGGCACCTGCAGCCCTGCTTCACTACTCACAAAGCTTTCCCCCTGCAAGTGGGGCCTGGGAGCTTGAACCCAGGTCCTTGTGCACAGTAACATGTGCACTCAGCCAGGTGCACCACCACTGAGCCCCAAGAAAGAGCTCCCTTTGTAAGATCATTTCCTCTCTTTGGAATATAAGTAAAATAGGACTAATAACTATCTACAAAACAGAGACACCCCCCCCCCAACTCTGAACTATTCCAGTCTTTAGGTTCATGATTAGTCAACCATTTTTTTTGGCTCTATATGTTAACTCTTTTTTCAGCCACCAGGTTCAAAATGCTAACATGATGCCAACTGGACTTCCCAGGGCAGATGACCCCACCAATGTGTTCTGGAGCCCCACGTCCCCAGAGTCCTGCCCCACCAGGGAAAAAGAGAGACAGGCTGGGAAGATAGATCGCCCTGCCAGCACCCATGTTCAGCGGGGAAGCAATTACAGAAGCCAGAACTTCCACCTTCTGCAACCCATCATGACCTTGGGTCCATGCTCCCAGAGGGTTAAAGAATAGGAAAGCTATCAGGGGATGGGACAGAATACGGCATTCTGGTGGTGGGAATTGTGTGGAGTTGTGCCCCTCTTATCCTATGGCTTTTGTCAGTGTTTCCTTTTTATAAATAAAACTAAAAGAAAAAGAGTAACTATTTCTCTCAAGAAAGAAAAAAAAGAGATCATCTCCCTCATAGTAATCCTCATTGTATTTCAACAGAGAACGTGTAACTTGAGTCTATATGCTTTTCTTTCATCTAACCTTCCTTTGGTAAGAGCAAGAACTGGTCTTCCCCTTTCTCTCCCAACCTTGGTCTCCCTAAGGGTGTTAAGTCTGAAAGCCATTTGAATGAGTTAACTGTCTTTTCTGTCTCAGCCAGTTGTACAAGAGGCACAAATGTTATCAATAAATTCGTTGTTGTTGTAATTGTTGTCACTGAGGCTTCATATCTCCAGGCCAACATTTTTGGGTAGAGAGAGACAGAGAGAGACATCACAGACTTCTCCTGTGTGGGGGGGGTTGGACTCCAGCTTGCATTGTCTTCAGTGCAAAGTGGGTCCTCTTTCCATGTGGGCTGTTTTGCCAACCCTGCTAAATTTTTCTTTGTTGGGCTGACACTCCGTGTGACTCAGGCATAAGCCCTGGTTCCCACAACTCTGGGGGAATCTTTGAAGTTTCAACATCTCTCTCTCTATCTATCTGGAAAAAAAAATGCTGTGGAACAATGAAGCCCTAGTGACAAAAATAAATAAATAAATAATAAATTTCTTTAAGTTTTCATTTATATTTGTTTATTGTTCCAGTTTCTGAATAGCCGAAAGAGGGCTATAGATATTCCAAAACACTGTGGAATAGTGTTTAAAACAGAGAATTATGTTAAGTGAGCTAAGTCAGAAAGATAAAGATGAGTATGGGATGATCCCACTCATAAACAGAAGTTGAGAAAGAAGAACAGAAAAGGAAACTAAAACAGGATTTGACTAAATTTGGAGTAGGGCACCAAAGTAAAAACCCTGGGTTGAGGGTGAGGGTGGATGTCCCACTTCACAGGGTGGAGGGAGGGGGGAGGAGCGCAGGGGGATGGGACGGGGCACAGTCTTTGGTGGTGGGAATGGTGTTTATGTACACTCCTATTAATTTGTAGTCAAAAATAGTAAAAAAAAAAAAAAAAAAAAAGAGAGAGAGAGAGAGAGAGAATCCGGGTCCAGGTGGTCCTGGCTGAGCGCAAATGTTACAATGCTCAAGGACCCAGGTTCAAGCCCCTGGTCCCCACCTGCAGGGGGAAAGCTTCACGAGTGGTGAAGCAATGTTGTAGGTGTCTCTATGACTTTCTCTCTCTGTCACCCCCTTCACTCTTGATTTCTGGCTGTCTCTATCCAATAAATAAATAAAGATTAATAAAGATTAAAAATTTTTAAAGAAAACTGAGTACATTTAAAATAAATTAAATTAAATAGTGAATCTTGGGCCTTCACCCCAAGGCTTCTCAATCGGTAGGATTCAGACACTTCAATTCTAAAAACTCCACAAGTAACCCCAGTTGCAGATGAAATTTCAGATTTGGGAATCACAGAATGCATAGGGGAGATAGTACAATGGTTATGCCTAAGGCTCCAAAGTCACAGGTTCAATACCACTTCCATAAGCCCAAGCTGAGCGAGACTCTGGCAAAATAATAACAAAATCACGGAACATGAGCTAAGGGGGCCATGTACTGGCACACATGGCTGAACATACACCATTACCATTACCATGTACAAGGACCCAGGTTAGATTCCACTCGTGGGGAGATGTCACAAGTGGTGGAGCAGGTCAGCAGGTGTCTATCTTTCTTTCTTTCTCTCTCTCCCTCTCCCTCTCCCCCCTCTCCACACTCTCCCCTCTCAATTTCTCTCTTTCCTATCAAATAAAATGGAAAGGAAAAAAATTAAAAGGAAGTGATGGATTGGTAGTGCAGGCACCAAGCCAGAGAGAGAGAGCAAAGAATTATGGGTAAAAAGTAGCCCTAAGAAGAAAGGGGTTTATTTGTTTGTTTGTTATTCCTTTTTGTTGCCCTTGTTGTCGTTGTTGGATAGGACAGAGAGAAATGGAGAGAGGAGGGGAAGGCAGAGAGGAGAAGAGAAAGAGAGACACCTGCAGACCTGCTTCACCGCCTGTGAAGCGACTCCCCTGCAGGTGGGGAGCTGGAGGCTGGAACCAGGATCCTTATGCTGGTCCTTGCGCTTTGCCCCACGTGCTCTTAATCTGCTGCGCTACCGCCGACTCCCAGGGTTTTTTTTTTTTTTTAACATTTATTTTATTTATTTATTCCCATTTGTTGCCCTTGTTGTTTTATTGTTGTAGTTATTATTGTTGTTGTTGGATAGGACAGAGAGAAATGGAGAGAGGAGGGGAAGACAGAGAGGAGGAGAGAAAGAGAGACACCTGCAGACCTGCTTCACCGCCTGTGAAGCGACTCCCCTGCAGGTGGGGAGCCGGGGTTCGAACCGGGATCCTTATGCCGGTCCTTGTGCTTTGCGCCACCTGCGCTTAACCCGCTGTGCTACAGCCCGACTCCCAGGGGTTTATTTTTTAAATGAGTTGAGTTTTGATGGCAGAAGAAGGTAGGGAAGTTATAGGAAAGCAAAAATCAGTCACCCCAAAATGTATCTTTGGCAAAAGATTAATTTTTAAGAAGGGGCTCTGGAGTCTGGGTGGAAAACGTCTTTAACTAAAGACCTTTACATGCAGGAGGGAAAAGCTCTCTGTAAGGACACCTTCCCTATGGCACTAGGAAGGTCAGTGCCCTTATCTCTAAGCAAAGCAGAGGTCTCCGTGCCTCTAGTGCCAGCCCATGCCCAAGTTTTAGTAATATTCCTTGCTAGCTGGACTTCCACATCCTCTTCCCAAAGACTTCTGTGTTTGGAAGCTATTTAAGATTTCTTCTAGGATCGTGTGGTGTCTTACTCAGAATTTCTGGTCTCTTTCATTAGTATGCATGGAACACACATTAATAAATACCTCTTTATGTTGCTAGGGGTCCTCCAGCCAGAGGAGAAATGGCAGCAACGTGGGGAACCGGGAACCAGCGGTGAGAGTGAGGCGCTGAGGAAAGGACCAACTTCCGGGAGTGCTTCAGAGAGACAGCGCGTTTATTGTTCAGACACAGGGTTCGATATACTGATCACCATTCAACAGGATCACAGGGGAAGCATGTAGGACCCAGTGAGGAAAGCGCGTGACACACCATGGTAATTACCCCCAGGTGCACCTCATTCGTGCTCTTAGGTCACACCTGCGGCTCATGTCCAGCTCGGGCTCAAAGGCTTGTTACCAGCCTATAAGGACCCAAGTTACAGCCTTATAAAGGGAGGTCGTGTATCGGGCAAGCAGGAGAAGTGGGAATCTTTAGGGTGTGTTGTGTAAGGAGGCAGCCCCCTTGCCCCTGAGCTCAGTGCCACCTCAGCCTACAGAGTCGGGAAGGACACGCCTTTAGGCCAGATCGGCCTTGGGGTCTACCTCCTTAGCACTCAATGCAGAAGTGACAGGCCTCTGCCCAGGTTGGGGGTCTGCACCTCCCACATCTTTAATTTTTCTCTTATCAATCTTCCTCCTAATTGTTTGGTTATTTCTCCAGTCTCTGAAGAACACAGGAGGATGCAGGGCTGTTGGTTTTTTTCCCCCACTCCCATAAAGCCTAATGTCAACAAATCAGGCAGACCATCCAGAATTCAGAAAGAAAGAAAGAGAGAGAGAGAGTAAAGAAAGGAAGGAAGAGAGAAAGAAAGAGAGAGAGAGAGAGGCCGGGTGGTGGTGCACCTGGTTGAGCACACATGTTGCAATGCACAACAAGGACCTAGGATTGAGTCCCAGGTCCCCACCTGCAGGGGGAAAGCTTCATGAGTGGTGAAGCAGGGCTGCAGGTGTCTCTGTCTCTCTCTCCCTCTCTATCCCCTCCTCCCCTCATGATTTCTGACTTTCTCTATCCAATAAATAAATAATTTAAGGAAGGGAAGAAGGAAGGGAGGGAGGGAGGAAGGAAGGAAGGAAGGAAGGAAAGGACACATACTGTACAAGGCTTATAGTTTGAATGATGTGATGATCCCGCTGGGGAGCAGCCATATGGGAGCAGCCATATTGCTACATTCTACTGACCGCCATGGGACCTTCTAGTATCTGTGTACTGGCAAGGACCCCAGGCCCTGGCTGCACAGCTCTGGCCAACAAATGATTCACACAGGGTTCCCCCTCAGTTTCTAGACTCCTTCCTCCTCATTAACACACTAAAAATTATATCCACTTTTCTGCCACTTTCTATACACAGAATGTGTGGTCGTGACGTGTTCCTCAATAGTAGATACCCGCCTCTCCCCTCACACACATGCATGGTTTTTCCTGGGAGATATTTATATCTCGCCAGCATCTACTACATGAAGCCGGGCTCCCACTTCTCCTTTTAGAAGCTTGCCTATAGTCTATGCTGTCTAGACATGCTTCCCAATATAAGCTGTTTTCTAGCCAATATAACCTTTTTGTTCCAGCTGTTCCTGTAACTTCTGATGACACTCCAAAACAGAAAAAGGGAATTATTCGTGGTGCACTGAAGGAAACCTAGCTGACAGCTTGGGCTTGGTTGTCCTTAGCATTCTGATGTTGTGACCTTGAAGCATATACAGGCTTGGGCTTTTGGTTTCCATATGTGGGTGGTATCAGCAATAAGAACCATGGGGCAGGGGTAGATAGCATAATATTTATGCAAACAGACTCTCATGCCTGAGGCTCCAAAGCCCCAGGTTCAATCCCCTGCACCACCATAAGCCAGAGCTGAGCAGTGCTCTGATATATATATATATTTAAAAAAAAAGTGGTTTGGGTGGTGGTGCAGTGGATAATGCATCGGACTCTTAAGCATGAGGTCCTGAGTTCAATCCCTAGCAGCACATGTACCAGGATGATGCCTGGTTCTTTCTCTCTCCTCCTATGTTTCTCATTAATAAACAAATAAATAAAATCTTTAAAAAGTATAAATAGATAAGAACCATGGCAGCCAAGTGAGCTCCTTGGTTAAGTCAGTATGTGGACTCAAGCCAGAAGAGACCTAAGAGAGTAAAAGAAAGAGGGGAGTTGGAAAATGAGCGTTCTGTGTACACAGACGGCCAGTTTACAGGGTGGGGGTGGTGGAAAAGAGAAGACAAGTGAACCTTTAGTAACTTGCTAAATATCATTGACATTGGGCAAATCTGATGGTGTACCTAACCGGCCAGTGACAGAGACTTCCTCTGTGAGGGGTGAACAGCGGTGGCGCCCACGTTATCCTAAGGGAAGACCCGAGTTCAAGTGGCCAGTCTCCAGGAAAAGCTTCCCAGGCAGTGGAGCAGGGCTGCAAGTGTCTCTCTTTCTATCTCCCTCTCTTCCCCTTCCCCCCCCATTTCTCTCTGAATCTATCAAAAAGGAGAGAGAGTAAGAAATAAGGGAGGGAAGGAAGGAGGGAGGAAAAGAAAGAAAGAAAGAAAGAAAGAAAGAAAGAAAGAAAGAAAGAAAGAAAGAAAGAAGGGAGGGAGGGAGGTTGGAAATCAATGGGAAGGGAAGGGAAGGGGAGGGAAGGGAAGGGAAGGGAAGGGAAGGGAAGGGAAGGGAAGGGAAGGGAAGGGAAGGGAAGGGAAGGGAAGGGTGAGTGGGAGCTGTGAACTCATCACGTAGATACCAGGGATCCGTAGTCAAGATCCTGCCGCATCACCATGCTTAAGCCACCAGTCCCTACCTGCAGGGGGGAAGCTTCATGAGTGGTGGAGCAGGGCTGCAGCTGTCTCTCTGTCTCTCTTCCCCCATCTTCCCCTTCCCTATCAATATCTGACTGTCTCTATCCAATAAATAAAAATACTTTTTTAACATTTTTTTAAATAGTCATTATGTAGATATTGAGCCCCAGCAGACAATGTCTGTGGTTGACAAATTGAAAAATATAATTTTATGTCACCTCTGAGAGTGAAAGAAATGAGGAAGGAATTTCTCTGAGTCTTAGTCAACAGTTTTGAGCTATGTGAACATATATATGACTCTGGAATCACTATAATTATTCCAAAGACTCCTCACAAGGAATACCTTTCCACCCCCACTCCCACCCCTGGCCAGGATATTCCATGAACTTGCCGACAGTGACTGTCCCCTAGTAAAGAGAGGTGGGGGTCCGGGGAAACAGGTGAGAAAGAAAAGTATAGAACAGTATTTTTCTTTTTTCTTTCTTTCTTTTTCTGTTTTTTTTGTTTTTGTTTTTGTTTTTGTTTTTACCAGAGCACTGCTCAGCTCTTTCTCATAGTGGTGTAGGGGACTGAGCCTGGGACTTTGGAGAGTCTCTGAGAGACTTTTTGCATAACCATTATGCTATCTACCACCCCCCAACCCCCAGAGTATTTTTCTGTGTGTGTTAAATTTGCACTTGCTCAGAGCTGAAGTTTCTCTTCACAGAAAGCTCTCTGACCCCCTCTGCTGGTAAATGGTGCTCTTGTAAGAGAATATTGAAGTTCTCCTTAGGTACTTGACACAAGCTAACAAATCCGTTCACTAAACTCTGAGTACTTTTTTTTTTCCCCTTCAAGGCTATCTCTGGGGCCCAGTGCCTGCATTATGAATCTACAGCTCCAGTGGCCATTTTTTTCAGATAGGACAGAGAGAAATTGAGAGAGGAGGGGGAGGTAGGGGGGAGAGAGAGACAGACACCTGCAGACCTGCTTCGCCACTTGTGAAGAAGTGACCCCCTGCAGGTGGGGAGCCAGGGACTTGAACCGAGATCCTTTCACGGTTCCTTGAGCTTTGTACTAAGTGTGCTGAACCCTGTGCGCCACCACTCAGCCTTCTGAGTACCGTCTACATATCCCTATTATCTCATATTTTTGTAAATCAATATTAAGATGCTGATAATTTTTTAATATTTTATTTATTTATTCATGAAGAAGACAGGCAGAGAGAGAGAGAAAAAAAAAAAACGGACATCACTCTGGTTCATGTGCTGCCAGGGATTGAACTTGGGAGCTGGAGCTTGACAGTCCAGTGCAGTATCTGCTGCGCCACCTCTTGTTCTTAATAGCTAAGTAGGTAGAATTCCTGTTTTTTGCTGCACTTTACCCTCAAAGATATAAACTGAGAGCTCCTTGGACCTGCTTGAAAGAGAACAACATGGGGTTAGAGACACTTATGCCTGAGACTCCGAAGTCCCAGGTTCAATCCCCACGCACCACCATAAAAAGCCAGAGCTGAGCAGTACTCTGGTAAAATAAATAGATGGATAGATAGATAGATAGATAGATAGATAGATAAATAAATAAAAAACATGGCCAGAGCTGAGAGACAAACAGTTCACTCTTCAGCAATGCTGTGTGTGTGTGTGTGTGTGTGTGTGTGTGTGTGTGTGTGTGTGTGTGTGTGTGTGTGTGTGTGTACTTGCTCAACATACACTTGGAGACAACTTCAATTTCTTTTGGTCATGTGTAGCCTTAAAAAAACTTCTGTCCCAACAATGATAACATCAAATAACTACAACAACGATGAAGAACAAGGGCAACAAAAGGGACAATAAGTAAATAAATAGAAATGTTCAGGGAGTCGGGCTGTAGCGCAGCGGGTTAAGCGCAGGTGGCGCAAAGCACAAGGACCGGCATAAGGATCCCGGTTGGAACCCCACCTCCCCACCTGCAGGGGAGTCGCTTCACAGGCGGTGAAGCAGGTCTGCAGGTGTTTATCTTTCTCTCCTCCTCTCTGTCTTCCCCTCCTCTCTCCATTTCTCTCTGTCCTATCCAACAATGACAACAACAATAATAACTACAACAATAAAACAACAAGGGCAACAAAAGGGAATAAATAAAATAAATATTAAAAAGAAATGTTCAAAAAAAAAAAAAACTTCTGTCTATTTAGCCAAATTCTCAGTCATGTTTTTGTCATGGTGGTGTTAATTTCTGGTCACAGAATAATGAAAATTGAAATGATTCATTTCTGAACCCTTGAATGTTCACATTTTACCTGGAAACATAGAAATTGATAGGATAGTTTCATACAAGACCTTATAATGAAAAGACATAATAAAAGACAATTAACAGGGGGAGCCTCTTGTACTGGGGCATGGCCTTTGAGTTCTCTGCTGAAAGGTCACACCTGCCAGCAACTAGATAAAGCAATGAAAAAGTACCCAGGATCTCACAACATGTCAGCTGGAAACATTTGAAGAGATCCGTTGAGTCGCAGGTGGGTGCAGGCACTCATGGTAAGAAAGAAGTATGGGAAAAATTTTCAAGACAAAAACAGCTTGAACCGGGACGGGAGCCCACAGCCGGGCCGTGGGCGGCCATTGCCATTTTGGTAGCCACACGGTAGAACACAGGTTCAGCCCCTGACAAGGCAGGAAGAACCTGGCAGGAAGCTGAGACTGTGCGGCCTGCCCAGACTAAGGCAGGGGATACCGGAGACCATAGTACAGTCAGAAACAAGGCAGGAAGAAGCTATTCTGTCCAAATCTACCCAAGACAATACAGAAGACTCTCTCCTCCCCCACCCCACCCCATGCCCCAAAAAAACCATATAAACAACATAGCCACAGTGCCCTTTACTGACTGAACAGTAGAAACTATGGTTAACCAAGGAAAAAAATTCAACTGTTCAAACTCAACAAACATTTGTTAAAAAAAAAAAAAAAAAAAAAGTCTGAATTTGAATTCAGAAAACTTATTATTAAGGCAATTCAAACCATAACCAAAACATACAGACATGAATTCAGGATCTCAGAGATCCTCTCACCAAAGAGCTACAAAATACACCAAGAAAACTCCAAACAGAGATACAGGATAGGCAGGACACTTTGGATGTTATTAAGGCTGACATAAGAGACCCTGTAAAGTAGAATAAATCAGCTTGAGGAGAGAATATCAGGGTGAGAAAAGAAAATCACCAGGGCCAGGTGGTGGCACACCTGGTTAAGCACTCACATTACAGAGCGCAAGGACGCAGGTTCAAGCCCCTGGTCCCCACCTGCACGGGGGAACTTCACGAGTGGTGAAACGTTTGCAGGTGTCTTTCTCACTCCCTCTTTATCAGCCCCTCCCCTTTCCATTTCTCTATCTTTATCCAATAATAAATAAATATTTTAAAAAACACCACACTCTCTGGGTGCATTGTTTTAATTGTTTTATTACTGATTTAAAAATGATTAGCAAGATTGTAAGATAACAGGGGTACAGTTTCCCCCACCAGAGTCCCATATCCCATCTTCCTCCACTGGAAGCTTCCCTATTCATTATCCCACTGTGAGTATGGATCAAAATTCTTTATGAGATATAAAGAATTATGTCCCATAATTAATCCCAGAAAGTGGGAGGTCTGGCTTCTGCAAATTGTTTCCCTGCTGGACATGGACATTGGCAGGTTGGTCCATACTCCCAGCCTGTCTCTCTTTCCTTAGTGGGGCAGGGCTCTGAAGAGGTGAGACTTTGGGACATACTACTGTGGTCATCTGCCCAGGGAAAAATGACCAGTGTTAGTGAACCAAGGCCAACCATAAAAGACCTAGATATTGGACCAGAAACTCTAGATCCCAATCTCGGCCTCAACTTGGGTGAAATTTAAGAGGGATGTTGAAATCTGGGGCAGTGCAAGGAAGTTTTACAGTTAAGTAACTTAATCTGCTTGGTTTTGTTATTGTTGTTGCTTTGGTGTTGTTTTTTGGTTTTGTTTGTTTGTTTTTTACTTTATATTGTTTACCAGAGCCCTGCTCAGCTCTGGCTTATGGTGGTGCAGAGGATTGAACCTGGGACTATGGAGTCTCAGGATTGAGAGTCTCTTTACATAACCATTATCTATCTACCCCCTACAATCTGCTGGTTTTTACTTTTACTTAACTGGTCCTTTCTCTCAGCCTCCCTGCTGATGAGTTATATAAAAGCATCTCCCTTCAATTTAGTGATGTTTTTGTTTTGGGGTTTTGTTTGGTTCTGCCCACTTTGAAATGCATCTTCCCCAGTCACTATCTGACAAAGGTATCCATACATGATACTGGGCTTCTCTAATGTCCTAGTGGTGACAGGCTGGTTTGCATGGCATCTGCAGAAAGTTAGGTTGAGCCAGACAGAGTGTCTACGCAAACAAAGCTATTACTTCAGAACCCTCTCTAAGAGAGAAGAAGCCAATACAATCAACTCCTCAGTCCTTCATTGGTCGGGAACCCCAGTGAATGATCCCAGACTCCATTGACATTTCTCTTGGAAGTTGTTTAGAACATGCAGGTTGTGCTGTTGCTACATTAACCAAGCCATTATATTTCTTTTTTAAAATTAATTAATTTTTTTTTTACAAACTTACATGTTAACAGGGGTTTAAATCCATACCGTTCCCACCAAGAGAGTTCTGAATCTCCAGTCTCCACACGGCAATCCACCACAGTTCCCCTAAGGTTGTAGAAATGGGCCAGCCATCATCTCTATAGCTATCTGTCCACATTTTTTTTCATTAAAGATTTTTTTAAATATTTATTTATGTATTCCCTTTAGTTGCCCTTGTTTTATTGTTATAGTTATTATTGTTGTTGTTGTTGTTGATGTCATTGTTGTTGGATAGGACAGAGAGAAATGGAGAGAGGAGGGGAAGACAGAAAGGGGGAGAGAAAGATAGATACCTGCAGACCTGCTTCACCGCCTGTGAAGTGACTCCCCTGCAGTTGTAGAGCTGGGGGCTTGAACCGGGATCCTTATGCCAGTCCTTGCACTTCAGGCCATGTGCACTTAACCCACTGCACTACTGCCTGACTCCCTATCTGTCTACTTTTATAAATAATCGCCCCCTTTTTCTCCTGGTTCAATCCTCTCTTCCCCTCCAATCCACTCATGACAACATAACTAACTTCATATGTCCCTGTCCTTTTCCTTCTCTCTCTCTGGGTGCTGATGGAGCTGGAGTTCTTATCTTCCTGCTATCACTTCTCCCCCACTGGGATTACGGATCAAGGATGTTTTTGAGGTGCAGAAGGTGGAAGGTCTGCCAAGTCATTATATTTCAAGGGCAACCCAACATCCTTCCAATGTTTGATGCTACCTGGGTGCTATAGAGGGCATTGCAAAATGGAGTAAATATGGAGATGGGAGATACGCAGAGAACTTGCTTGAAATTTGCAAGATAAATTGGAGTGAAAGGCAAGTTTTATGAGATAAGAAGTAATAGGACCTAAATCCGAAATGGTCTCCAGTCTAAGCTGTTTTGTCAAACTTTGCCACCTGAGGGCGCCAAAGACTCATAATATTTTCATTGTTTTCTACTAAAAGTTTGCTCAGATTTTTTTCAATGCATGTTGAGCACTATTAATTTTTTTTTTTTTTATTTATTTCTTTATTGTGGAATTAATGTTTTACATTCGACAGTAAATACAATAGTTTGTACATGCATAACATTCCCCAGTTTCCCATTTAACAATAAAACCCACACTATGTCATTTATCATCCTTCATGGACCTGTATTCTCCCCATCCACCCACCAACCCCAGAGTCTTTTACTTTGGTGCGATACGCCAATTCCATTTCAGGTTCTACTTCTGTTTTCGTTTCTGATCTTGTTTTTCAGCTTCTGCCTGAGAGTGAGATCATCCCATATTCATCCTTCTGTTTCTGACTTATTTCACTCAACATGATTTTTTCTTTTTTTTTATTTTTTTTTAAATATTTATTTTATTTATTTATTCCCTTTTGTTGCCCTTGTTGTTTTATTGTTGTTGTCGTTGTTGGATAGGACAGAGAGAAATGGAGAGAGGAGGGGAAGACAGAGAGGAGGAGAGAAAGATAGACACCTGCAGACCTGCTTCACCACCAGTGAAGCGACTCCCCTGAAGGTGGGGAGCCGGGGTTCGAACCGGGATCCTTATGCCGGTCCTTGTGCTTTGCGCCACCTGTGCTTAACCCGCTGTGCTACAGCCCGACTCCCTCAACATGATTTTTTCAAGGTCCATCCAAGATCGGCTGAAAACGGTGAAGTCACCATTTTATAGCTGAGCAGTATTCCATTGTGTATATATACCACAACTTGCTCAGCCACTCATCTGTTGTTGGACACCTGGGTTGCTTCCAGGTTTTGGCTATTACACATTGTGCTGCCAAAAACATATGTGTACACAGATCTTTTTGGATGGATGTGTTGGGTTCCTTAGGATATATCCCCAGGAGGGGAATTGCATAGGGTAGGTCCATTTC
Organism: Erinaceus europaeus; assembly: GCF_950295315.1. Lineage (NCBI taxonomy): Eukaryota > Metazoa > Chordata > Mammalia > Eulipotyphla > Erinaceidae > Erinaceus > Erinaceus europaeus. Next base: position 54,381,078 of record NC_080166.1, read on the forward strand.
TAGCCTTCTGAGAGTTCTCCAGACTGTTCTCCACAGAGGTTGGACCAATTTGCATTCCCACCAGCAGTGCAGGAGGGTTCCTTTGACCCCACACCCTCTCCAGCATTTGCTGCTGTTACCTTTTCTGATGTATAACATTCTCACAGGAGTGAAGTGATATCTCATTGTTGTCTTGATTTGCATTTCTCTGACAATCAGAGACTTGGAGCATTTTTTCATGTGTTTCTTGGCCTTTTGGATCTCTTCTATGGTGAATATTCTGTCCAAGTCCCCCCCCCCCCCCAGTTTTGGATGGGGTTATTTGTTGTCTTGTTGTTGAGTCTGGCAAGCTCTTTATATATGTTGGTTATTAAACTCTTATCTGATGTATGACATGTAAAGATCTTCTCCCATTCTGTGAGGGGTCTCTTGGTTTGGGTAGTGGTTTCTTTTGCTGTGAAGAAGCTTTTTAATTTGATGTAGTCCCATAGGTTTATACTTGCCTTAGTCTTCTTTGTTAATTGGATTTGTTTCATTGAAAATGTCTTTAAAATTTATGTGGAAAAGAGTTCTGCCAATATTTTCCTCTAAGTATTTAATAGTTCGTGGTCTAACATCCAAGTCCTTGATCCACTTGGAATTTACTTTTGTATTCAGTGAAACAGAGTGATTCAGTTTCATTCTTCTGTATGTTTCAACCCATTTTTTCCAACACCATTTGTTGAAGTGACTCTGTTTTCCCCATTGAATAGTCTGAGCACCTTTGTCAAAGATTAGATGTCCATAGGTGTGGGGCCTCATTTCTGGGCTCTCAATTCTATTCCACTGGTCATTGTGTCTAGTCATGTTCCAGTACCAAGCAGTTTTGATGACAATGGCCCTATAATACAGTTTGAGATCTGGGAGTGTGATGCCTCCTGTTCTGTTCTTTTTTTTCTGAAGATTGTTTTGGCAATTCTAGGTCTTTTCTGGTTCCAGATAAACATTTGTAGCATTTTTTCTATTCTCCTAAAAAATGTGCTTGGGATCTTGATGGGGATAGCATTAAATTTGTAGATGGCTCTAGGTAATATATTCATTTTGATGATGTTAATTCTTCCAACCCATGAACATGGAATATCTTTCCACTTCTTTGTTCAGTTTCCACTTTCTTGTTCAGTTTCTTTGAGTAGTGACTCATAATTTTCAGTAGTGACTCATAATTTTTATACAAGTCTTTCACTTCCTTGGTTAGATTTACTCCTAGATATTTGCTTGTTTTTGTTGTTATAGTAAAAGGAATTGATTTCTGGATTTCAATTTCTTCTAACTTAGTGTTTGCATAGAGGAATGCCACTGACTTTTGAATGTTAATTTTATAGCCTGACACATTACTGTATTGTCTGATGATTTCCAAAAGCTTCTTGCTGGATTCTTTAGGTTTTTCTATGTATACTATCATGTCATCTGCAAATAAGGAAAGTTTGACTTCTTCTCTTCCAATCTGTATCCCTTTAATTCCTTGCTCCTGCCTGATTGCTATGGCAAGAACTTCTAACACTATGTTGAATAATAATGGTGATAGTGGGCAGCCCTGTCTAGTACCTGATCTGAGGGGAAATGCTTCCAGTTTTTCGCCATGATGTTGGCTGTAGGTTTGCTATATATAGACTCCACTATCTTCAGGAATTTTCCATCTATTTCCATTTTTTGTAGTGTTTTGATCATAAAAGGATGTTGTATTTTGTCAAAGGCTTTCTCTGCATCTATTGATATGACCATGTGGTTTTTGGTCTTGCTTTTGTTGATGTGGTGAATCACATTGATTGATTTATGTATATTAAACCAACCTTGCATGCCTGGGATAAACCCCACTTGGTCATGATGAACAATCTTTTTGATATAACTGCTGTATCCGGTTGGCTAGAATTTTGTTCAATATTTTCACATCTATGTTCATCAGAGATATTGGTCTGTAGTTTTCTTTTTTGGTTGTGTCCCTGTCTGCTTTTGGTATCAGGGTGATGGATGTTGGCTTCATAGAAGCTGGCAGGGAGTATTCCAGTGTCTTCAGTCTTCTGGAAAACTTTTAAAAGTAGAGGTATTAGTTCTTCTTTGAAGGTTTTGTAGAATTCATTTGTAAAACCATCTGGTCCAGGACTTTTATTCTTGGGGAGATTTTTGATAACTGTTTCAATTTCATTAGCTGTGATGGGCCTGTTCATGTTACCCACTTCCTCTTTACTTAGTTTTGGAAGTTGGTAGGTATCTAGGAAATCATTCATTTCTTCCAGGTTCTCTAGCTTGGTGGCATATAGTTGTTCATAGAAGCCTCGCATGATATGTTGAATTTCTGCAGTGTCTGTTGTGATATCTCCTCTTTCATTTACTATCCGATTTATTTGGGTCTTCTCCCTTTTTTGTTTTGTGAGTCTGGCTAAAGGTTTGTCAATTTTGTTTACTCTTTCAAAGAACCAACATTTATTTTCGTTGACCTTTTGTATGGTTTTCCTATTCTCAATGTTATTGATTTCTGCCCTAACTTTAGTGATTTCTGACCTTCTCGTTGTTTAGGGTTCCTTTGCTGTTCTTCTTCCAGGTCTTTTTTTTTTTTTTTGGGGGGGGGAAGGACCCGTCTTTTTTTTTTTTTTTAATTATTTTTTTTTTTATTTAAGAAAGGATTAATTAACAAAACCATAGGGTAGGAGGGGTACAACTCCACAAAATTCCCACCGCCCAATTTCCATATCCCACCCCCTCCCCCGATAGCTTTCCCATTCTCTATCCCTCTGGGAGCATGGACCCAGGGTCATTGTGGGTTGCAGAAGGTAGAAGGTCTGGCTTCTGTAATTGCTTCCCCGCTGAATATGGGCGTTGACTGGTCGGTCCATACTCCCAGTCTGCCTCTCCCTTTCCCTAGTAGGGTGGGTCTCTGGGGAAGCTGAGCTCCAGGACATATTGGTGGGGTCTTCAATCCAGGGAAGTCTGGCCGGCATCCTGATGACACCTGGAACCTGGTGACTGAAAAGAGAGTTAACATACAAAGCCAAACAAATTGTTGAGCAATCATGGACCCAAAGCTTGGAAAAGTGGAGAGGAAGTATTAGGGAGGTACTCACTGCAAACTCTAGTGTACTTCTGCTTTCTTACTTTGGTGCCATACTCCAAACTCAGTCAATTTCTGCTTTGCGTTTCTACTTCTTTTTTTTTTTTTTACATGCATAACATTGCCCAGATTCCCATTTAACAATACAACCCCCACTATTACATTCATCATTTTTCATGGACCTGTATTCTCCCCACCCACCCACCCACCCCAGAGTCTTTTACTTTGGTGTAATACTCCAATTCCATTTCAGGTTCGACTTGTGTTTTCTTTTCTAATCTTGTTTTTCAACTTCTGCCTGAGAGTGAGATCATCCCGTATTCATCCTTCTGTTTCTGACTTATTTCACTCAACAGGATTTTTTCAAGGTCCATCCAAGATCGGCTGAAAACGGTGAAGTCACCATTTTTTACAGCTGAGTAGTATTCCATTGTGTATATATACCACAACTTGCTCAGCCACTCATCTGTTGTTGGACACCTGGGTTGCTTCCAGGTTTTGGCTATTACAAATTGTGCTGCCAAGAACATATGGGTACACAGATCTTTTTGGATGGATATGTTGGGTTCCTTAGGATATATCCCCAGGAGGGGAATTGCAGGGTCATAGGGTAGGTCCATTTCTAGCCTTCTGAGAGTTCTCCAGACTGTTCTCCACAGAGGTTGGACCAATTTACATTCCCACCAGCAGTGCAGGAGGGTTCCTTTGACCCCACACCCTCTCCAGCATTTGCTGCTGTTACCTTTTCTGATGTGTGACATTCTCACAGGAGTGAAGTGATATCTCATTGTTGTCTTGATTTGCATTTCTCTGACAATCAGAGACTTGGAGCATTTTTTCATGTGTTTCTCGGCCTTTTGGATCTTTTCTGTGGTGAATATTCTGTCCAAGTCCTCCCCCCATTTTTGGATGGGGTTATTTGTTGTCTTGTTGTTGACTCTGGCAAGCTCTTTATATATGTTGGTTATTAAACTCTTATCTGATGTATGGCATGTAAAGATCTTCTCCCATTCTGTGAGGGGTCTCTTGATTTGGGTAGTGGTTTCTTTTGCTGTGAAGAAGCTTTTTAATTTGATGTAGTCCCATAGGTTTATACTAGCCTTAGTCTTCCTTGTAATTGGTTTCGTTTCATTGAAAATGTCTTTAAAATTTATGCGGAAAAAAGTTCTTCCAATATTTTCCTCTAAGTATCTGATAGTTTCTGGTCTAACATCCAAGTCCTTGATCCACTTGGAATTTACTTTTGTATTTGGTGAAATACAGTGATTCAGTTTCATTCTTCTGCATGTTTCAACCCATTGTTTCCAACACCATTTGTTGAAGAGACTCTGCTTCCCCCATATAATAGTCTGGGCCCCTTTGTCAAAGATTAGATGTCCATACGTGCGGGGCCTCATTTCTGGGCTCTCAATTCTATTCCACTGGTCAGTGTGTCTGTTCATGTTCCAGTACCAAGCAGTTTTGATGACAATGGCCCTATAATATAGTTTGAGATCTGGCAGTGTGATGCCTCCGGTTCTGTTCTTTTTTCTGAAGATTGTTTTGGCAATTCTAGGTCTTTTCTGGTTCCAGATAAACATTTGTAGCATTTTTTCTATTCTCCTAAAAAATGTGCTTGGGATCTTGATGGGGGTAGCATTAAATTTGTAGATGGCTCTGGGTAATATTAATTACCAAAATGAATTAATATTCATTTTGATTATGTTAATTCTTCCAACCCATGAACATGGAATATCTTTCCACTTCTTTGTGTCTTTTTCAATTTCTTTGAGTAGTGACTCATAATTTTCAGTATACAAGTCTTTCACTTCTTTGGTTAGGTTTATTCCTAGATATTTTATTGTTTTTGTTGCTATAGAAAAAGGAACTGATTTCTGGATTTCGATTTCTTCTAACTTAGTGTTTGCATAGAGGAATGCCACTGACTTTTGGATGTTAATTTTATAGCCTGACACATTACTGTATTGCCTGATGATTTCCAAAAGCTTCTTGCTGGATTCCTTAGGTTTTTCCATGTATACTATCATGTCATCTGCAAATAAGGAGAGTTTGACTTCTTCTCTTCCAATCTGTATGCCTTTCATTCCTTGCTCCTGCCTGATTGCTATGGCAAGAACTTCCAACACTATGTTGAATAGTAATGGTGATAGTGGGCAGCCCTGTCTAGTACCTGATCTGAGGGGAAATGCTTCCAGTTTTTCACCATTGAGTATGATGTTGGCTGTAGGTTTGCTATATATAGACTCCACTATCTTCAGGAATTTTCCATCTATTCCTATTTTTTGTAGTGTTTTGATCATAAAGGGATGTTGTATTTTGTCAAAGGCTTTCTCTGCATCTATTGATATGACCATGTGGTTTTTGGTCTTGCTTTTGTTGATGTGGTGGATCACATTGATTGATTTACGTATATTAAACCAACCTTGCATGCCTGGGATAAACCCCACTTGGTCATGATGAACAATCTTTTTGATATAACTGCTGTATCCGGTTGGCTAGAATTTTGTTCAATATTGTCGCATCTATGTTCATCAGAGATATTGGTCTGTAGTTTTCTTTTTTGGTTGTGTCCCTGTCTGCTTTTGGTATCAGGGTGATGGATGTTGGCTTCATAGAAGCTGGCAGGGAGTATTCCAGTGTCTTCAATCTTCTGGAAGACTTTTAAAAGTAGAGGTATTAGTTCTTCTTTGAAAGTTTTGTAGAATTCATTTGTAAAACCATCTGGTCCAGGACTTTTATTTTTGGGAAGATTTTTGATAACTGTTTCAATTTCATTAGCTGTGATGGGCCTGTTCATGTTATCCACTTCCTCTTTACTTAGTTTTGGAATTTGGTAAGTATCTAGGAAATCATTCATTTCTTGCAGGTTCTCTAGCTTGGTGGCATATAGTTGTTCATAGAAGCCTCGCATGATATGTTGAATTTCTGCAGTGTCTGTTGTGATTTCTCCTCTTTCATTTACTATCCGATTTATTTGGGTCTTCTCCTTTTTTTGTTTTGTGAGTCTGGCTAAAGGTTTGTCGATTTTGTTTACTCTTTCGAAGAACCAACATTTACTTTCATTGATCTTTTGTATGGTTTTCCTATTCTCAATGTTATTTATTTCTGCCTTAACTTTAGTAATTTCTGTCCTTCTGGTTGCTTTAGGATTCCTTTGTTGTTCTTCTTCTAGGTCTTTAAGATGTGCAATCAGGCTGTTTATTTGTGCTTTTTCTTGTTTCCTAATGTGTGCTTGTATGGCTATGAACTTCCCTCTTAGGACTGCTTTAGCTGTGTCCCAAATATTTTGATAGCTTGTGTCTTCATTTTCATTGAACTCTCGAAACATTTTGATTTCTTCCTTGATTTCCTCTTTGACCCAGAAGTTGTTAAGAAGTGTACTGTTGAGCTTCCACATTTTGGCACTGTTTCTAATCTTTTGTTGATTGTTAAGTGTTAGTTTAATTCCACTGTGGTCTGAGAAGATGCTTGGGATGACTTCAGTGCTCTTGAATAGGCTGATGCTGTCTTTGTGGCCTAACATATGGTCTATCCTTGAGAATGATCCATGTGGATTTGAGTAAAATGTGTATTCCAGTTTCTTGGGATGAATGACTCTGAAAATGTCCAATAGTTCTAGTTTATCTATCTCTTCATTTAGCTCCCTTATGTCTTTATTGATTTTCTGCCTGGATGATCTGTCAAGTTGAGATAGTGGGGTGTTGAAGTCCCCTACTATGATTGTGTTACTGTTAATATATTGCTGTAGCTCTTTCAGTAGAAGTTTGATGTATTTAGATGGCTTCTCATTGGGTGCATAGATATTAATAATTGTTAAGTCCTCTTGACTGATCCTCTGAGCAGTAAGTAGTGTCCATTCCTGTCATTTTTAATCTTATGTATTTTAAAGTCTATCATGTCAGATATGAGAATAGCTGTTCCTGCCCTTTTTTGTGGGCCATTGGCTTGAATGATAGTTTTCCATCCTTTCACTTTAAGTCTGTGTTTGTCTTGTTGCGTTAGGTGAGTTTCCTGTAGACAACATATTGTTGGGTTGTGTTTTCTGATCCATCTTCCTACTCTGTGTCTTTTAATAGGTGAATTCAGGCCATTCACATTTATTGATATCAAAGATTGAAGATATTTTAATGCCATTCTTGTAGAGTTTTAGAGTGTTTTGATATATGTCCTATTTGTGGTGGTCTGGTTGTTTATAGGAGACCTTTCAGAACTTCTTTCAGGGCAGGCTTGGTGATGGTTGCTTCCTTCAACTGTTGCTTGTCTGAGAAGGTTTTGATGCTTCCATCTAGTCTGAATGACAATCTAGCAGGATATAGTATTCTTGGCTGAAAGCCTTTCTCATTGAGCACTCGATAGATATCTTGCCATTCTCTTCTGGCCTGTAGTGTTTGTATGGAGAAGTCTGCTGCTAATCTTATGGGTTTTCCTTTGTAGGTGACTCTTTGTTTTTCTCTTGCAGCCTTGAGGACCCTTTCTTTATCCTTATTCCTTTCCAATCTAAGTATGACATGTCTTGGTGTCTTTAGGTCTGGGTTAATTCTGTTTGGGACCCTCTGGGCTTCTTGAATCTTTATGTCTTTGGTGTTGTCTAGACTAGAGAAATTTTCAGCTATTATGGCCTGGAGAATGCTTTCTTCCTCCCCTTCTCTTTCTTCCTCTGGTAAGCCAATAATGCGTATATTGTTTCTTTTGAAGTCATCCCATAGGACTCTGTTGTTGTTTTCAGCATCTCTTAATCTCTTTTTGAGATCTCTTACTTCTTTTTTAGTTGTCTCTAATTCATCCTCAATCTTGCTAATTCTGTCTTCAGCCTCAATGATTCTATTCTCTCTGCCCTCTACTGCTTTCTGGAGTTCATCTATTTTGTTGCCCTGCTCTGATACTGTTTTAGCTTGTTCAGTTAGTTGCCTTCTTAGCTCAGCGATTTCAGCTTTCAGCTCTCTAATAACCATGAGATAATTAGAATTTTCTTCCATATTCTCATTTGTTGTTCCTGCATTTCTGATTACAATTTTTTCAAATTCTTTACTCACTCCTGTTATTATTTCCTTAGCTAATGTTTGGATGTGGAACTCGTTGTATTGTGCTTCACCCTCTGGAGGACTTTTAGCTGGACTCTTGTCCTGGTTCGAGTCTCCAATATTTTTTCTTGTTGTTTTAACCATTTTATATAAGTTAACAGTTTTTCAATCCCTGAGTTGGAGTTCAGTGGTGTAAAAGCCTTTTTTTTTCCCCTGTAGGCTATGGGAGCCTGAGGGCTTTTAAACAATCAATAGGCTTCTTGGCTTAATCACTGACTCCTGACCAAGAGATAAAGCAGGGTGTGGCAGAGATACTCCAGTGGTTATGCAAAGAGACTTTCACAGCCCCTCAGCTATGCCACCGAGAGGCATAGGTCTTCTCCTGAGTTTCCCGGTCAGATCTCTGTACCCTGGTGTCCCTCCCTGTTGCTGCTCCAGACTCTGAGGGCAGTAGCAATGGAGACTCAGAGTTGCACTTGGTGAGTCTCTGGGGAGCCTCCTCCTCCCTTCAGCTGTCCCCTTGTTGGTGGAGCAGACTGGAGGTGGTGTCTCCACTGACAAACTGTCGAACTGTTAGCAGTCACTTAATCTCTCCTTAGGCCCCTCTCTCCTCTCTGTCACTAGCCACGCGTGTTTGTACGCACGGGTGATTTACTGGGTTTCTGTGGTCATTCTAGTCCTGTCCTGTTTTGGTCCGGGTTGTCTCCTCTGGTATTCCTAGTTGATCCGGGAGAGGAGAGGAGAGGAGAGGAGAGGAGAGGAGAGGAGAGGAGAGGAGAGGAGAGGAGAGGAGAGAAAGCGATCTGCTGCTCGTAGCTCCGCCTCCGGAACCACTTCTTTCTCTTCCAGGTCTTTAAGATGTGAAATCACGCTGTTTATTTGTGCTTTTTCTTGTTTCCTAATGTGTGCTTGTATAGCTATGAACTTCCCTCTTAGGACTGCTTTAGCTGTGTCCCAAATATTTTGATAGCTTGTGTCTTCATTTTTATTGAACTCTCGAAACATTTTGATTTCTTCCTTGATTTCCTCTTTGACCCAGAAGTTGTTAAGAAGTGTACTGTTGAGCTTCCACATTTTGGCACTGTTACTAATCTTTTGTTGATTGTTAAGTGTTAGTTTAATTCCACTGTGGTCTGAGAAGATGCTTGGGATGATTTCAATGCTCTTGAATTGGTTGATGCTGTCTTTGTGGCCTAACATATGGTCTATCCTTGAGAATGACCCATGTGGATTTGAGTAAAATGTGTATTCCAGTTTCTTGGGATAAATGACTCTGAAAATGTCCAATAGTTCTAGTTTATCTATCTCTTCATTTAGCTCCCTTATGTCTTTATTGATTTTCTGCCTGGGTGATCTGTCAAGTTGAGAGAGTGGGATGTTGAAGTCCCCTACTATGATTGTGTTACTGTTAATATATTGCTGTAGCTCTTTCAGTTGAAGTTTATGTATTTAGATGGCTTCTCATTGGGTGCATAGATATTAATAATTGTTAAGTCCTCTTGATTGACTGATCCTCTGAGCATTAAGTAGTGTCCATTCCTGTCATTTTTAATCTTATCTATTTTAAAGTCTATCATGTCAGATATGAGAATAGCTGTTCCTGCCCTTTTTTGTGGGCCTTTGGCTTGTATGATAGTTTTCCATCCTTTCACTTTAAGTCTGTGTTTGTCTTGTTAAGTTAGGTGGGTTTCCTGTAGACAGCATATTGTTGGGTTGTGTTTTCTGATCCATCTTCCTACTCTGTGTCTTTTAATAGGTGAATTCAGGCCATTGACATTTATTGATATCAAAGATTGAAGATATTTTAATGCCATTCTTGTAGAGTTTTAGAGTGTTTTGATATATGTCCTATTTGTGGTGGTCTGGTTGTTTATAGGAGACCTTTCCGAACTTCTTTCAGGGCAGGCTTGGTGATGGTTGATTCCTTCAACTGTTGCTTGTCTGAGAAGGTTTTGATGTCTCCATCTAGTCTGAATGACAGTCTAGCAGGATATAGTATTCTTGGCTGAAAGCCTTTCTCATTGAGCACTCGATAGATATCTTGCCATTCTCTTCTGGCCTGTAGTGTTTGTATGGAGAAGTCTGCTGCTAATCTTATGGGTTTTCCTTTGTAGGTGACTCTTTGTTTTTTCTCTTGCAGCCTTGAGGATCCATTCTTTATCCTTATTCCTTTCCATTCTAAGTATGATATGTCTTGGTGTCTTTAGGTCTGGGTTAATTCTGTTTGGGACCCTCTGTGCTTCTTGAATTTTTATATCTTTGATGTTGTATAGACTAGAGAAGTTTTCAGCTACTATGGCCTGGAAAATGCTTTCTTCCTCTCCTTCTCCTTCTTCCTCTGGTATGCCAATAATGCGTATATTGTTTCTTTTGAAGTCATCCCATAGGACTCTGTTGTTGTTTTCAGCATCTCTAAATCTCTTTTTGAGATCTCTTACTTCTTTTTTAGTTGTCTCTAATTCATCCTCAATCTTGCTAATTCTGTCTTCAGCCTCATAGATTCTATTCTCTCTGCCCTCTACTGTTTTCTGGAATTCATCTATTTAGTTGCCCTGCTCTGATACTGTTTAGCTTGTTCAGCTAGTTGCATTCTTACCTCAGTGATTTCAGCTTTCAGCTCTCTAATAACCATAAGATAATTAGTATTTTCTTCCATATTCTCATTTGTTGTTCCTATATTTCTGATTATAATTTTTTCAAATTGTTTACTCACTCCTGTTATTATTTCCTTAGCTAAAGTTTGGATGTTGAACTCGTTATTTTGTGCTTCACCCTCTGGAGGACTTTTAGCTGGACTCTTGTCCTGGTAGGATTCTCCAATATTTCTTCTTGTTGTTTTAACCATTTTATATATTATGTTATGAGTTCCCTTTATCAGTACTTTTCAAAGTATTGATCACTATTGCCTGGATTGACTTGTGTCTAAGTAAGTTAATTAAAGGGTTCACAGTGGCAGAAGTTAACAGTTTTTTCAATAGTATTTAAATCTCTGAGTTGGAGCTCAGTGGTTTAAAAGCCTCTTTCTTTTTTTTTTTTTTTTTCCTTCCCTGTAGGCTATGGGAACCTGAGGGCTTTTAAACTATCAATAGGCTTCTTAGCTTAATTACTGACTCCTGACCAAGAGATAAAGCAGGGTGTGGCAGAGATAATCTAGTGGTTATGCAAAGAGACTTTCACAGCCCCTAAGCTATGCCACCGAGGTATAGGTCTTCTCCTGAGTTTCCCGGTTAGATCTCTGTCCTTTGGTGTCCCTCCCTGTTGCTGCTCCAGATTCTGAGGGTAGTAGCAATGGAGACTCAGAGTTGTACTTGGTGAGTCTCTGGGGAGTCCTCTCCTCCCTTAAGCTGTCCCCTTGTTGGTGGAGCAGACTGGAGGTGGTGTCTCAACTGATAAACTGCTGAACTATTAGCAGTCACTTAATCTCTCCTTAGGCTCCTCTCTCCTCTCTGACACCAGCCACACGTGTTTGTACTCACTGGTGATTTACTGGGTTCCTGTGGTCATTCTAGTCCTGTCTTGTTTCGGTCCCGGGTGTTCTCCTTTGGTATTCCTAGTTGATCTGGGAGAGGAGAGGAGAGGAGAGGAGAGGAGAGGAGAGGAGAGGAGAGGAGAGAAAGCGATCTACTGCTCGTAGCTCCACCTCCAGAAGTTGAATAATCCTATTAATATTTTTATGGATAAAGAGATACAGTAGATAAAAGAAAATAAAAATATGATCAAGGGCCTTGGCAGGTGACCTCAAGGTCTGAGAGTAGTCTTAACACCACATAGGAGAATATCATATTTTGAATAAATTATTGACATTAGTTCTTCTTCTTCTAGCGTTTGCCATTGACATTAGTTATAAGTATAGACAATCTAACTTTTGCCAGTGGCTCTCTAAGGAAAATCCAGACTACAGAGAGTCTATAAAATTCTTTTATAATTGGATAACATAAAAGTACTTAATACTATCATAGTTTTGATTGTCACTTTAATTTTCTCATGCAAATACAATAAAATTTTCCTGGTGAGATAGCATAATTGTTATGCAAGTGGACTCTAATACCTGAGGCTCCCAGGTCTTAGGTTCAATCCCCCTGCCCCACCCCCCACTCCCGCACACCACCATAAACCAGAGCTGAGCAGTGAGTGCTCTGGTAAATTAAATAATGAAAGAATGAATAGGTAGCGGGAAGCAATGAAATCACATGTACACAATGCACAGTGGAGGGGTGGAGGACTGGAAAAAAGAGAGAGAAATGCAAACACATAGAGGGGAAAGATGTGTGTAGAAATTAGACTTATGTTACCACAAACCAAGACAGACAGGATATATATATATATATTATATATATATATATATATATATATATATGGATAAGACAGAGAGAAATGAAGAGAGGAAGGGGAGATAGAGAGGGAATGAGAAAGATCGACACCTGCAGACCTGCTTCACCATGTCTGAAGCAGGCCCCTTGCATCTGGGGAGCCAGGGCCTTGAACCCACATCCTTGCGTGGATCCTTGCACTTCATACTATGTGCACTTAACAGAGTGCACCCCCATGCAGCCCCCTCCCTTCTTCGATTCTCACTGTCCTGTCTAATAAAATATATATATATATATATATATATTAAATTTAAAGAGGAAAGGGGAGTCAGGAAGTAGCACGGCAGGTTAGCACATGTTGCGCAAAGCGCAAGGACCAGTGTAAGGATCATGGTTGGAGCCCCCAGTTCCCCACCTGCAGGGGGGTTGCTTCTCAAGCGATGAAGCAGATGTGCAGGTGTCTGTCTTTCCCTCCCCCTGTCTGTCTTCTCCTCCTCTCTCCATTTCTCTCTGTCCTATCCAACAAGAACACCAATAATAGCTACAACAATAAAACAGCAAGGGCAACAAAAGGGAATAAATAAATAAAATATTTTTTAAAAATTAAAGAGGAAAAAAATGGTTCTGAGGAGCAGTGGGTTCATCATGCAGGCGCCAGAGCCCTAGAACTCTGGCAGTCATAAAATAAAGTATAAAATAAAATGAAGTAATAAAATAAAATGGTAAACTACACAAACTGATCAATGTGGTGGTATCAGATAGTATTAGTAGTAGTCTTATGTTCTGACTCCCAAATACTAATAATAAAGGAGACAGGATCCACTTCATTTCAGAATGTGCAGCTCACCGGAAGGTGTGACCTCTCTGTCATGTGCAAGACTCAGGTTCAAGCCCAGTGCCCACCACACCAGAGGATGCTTTGCTGCCATGGCATGTCTCCCTCTCTTCAGTTCTGTCACTCTCTATCTGAAAGGCGGCTGCAGAATGGTAAAGCGCTGGTGACAACACAAAGAATTGTCCAGGATGTTGTGAAGCAGACAGAGCACCAGATTTGCAGGCATGAGGTCCCGAATCTGAGGTCCACCGCAGAGTTTACCAAAATGATGCTCTGGTCTCCCCACACACCCTCTCTCCATTTATACAATACATTTAGAATAGTGTTCTGTATAAGACAGTGTGAGTTGGGAGTCGGGCAGTAGCGCAGCAGGTTAAGCACAGGTGCTGCAAAACGCAAGGACCAGCATAAGGATCCCGGATCGAGCCCCCAACTCCCCACCTGTGGGGGGGGGTCACCTCACAGGCAGTGAAGCAGGTCTGCAGGTGTCTGTCTTTCTCTCCCCCTCTGTCTTCTCCTCTCTCCATTTCTTTCTGTCCTATGCAACAATGACTACAACAATAAAACAACAAGGGCAACAAAATGGAATAAATAATTTTTTTTAAAAAGTGTGAGTTAGTCACTTATTCATTTCAATTTCTTATATTTATTTATTTTCCCTATTGTTGCCCTTGTTTTTTATTGTTGTTGTAGTTATTGATGCCGCCGTTGTTAGATAGAACAGAGAAATGGAGAGAGGAGGGGAAGACAGAGAGGGGGAGAGAAAGATAGACACCTGCAGACCTCCTTCAGCGCCTGTGAAGCGACTGCCCTGCAGGTAGGGAGGCGGGGGCTCAATCTGGGATCCCTATGCCGGTCTTTGTGCTTCGCAGCACATGTGCTTAACCTGCTGTGCTTCCGCCCAACTCCCTCATTTCAATTTTTTAAAAAGATTTATGTGAGGCACACCAGAATACAACTCCATCATGATAAAGCCAAGGGTCTTGCACACACAAGGAATTCACTCCACTCCCTGACCCACTCCCTGGTCACCAGATTGCAACCTATAAAGCACATGTCTTTTTAAGACTTAGTGCCATACCATACCAACCCAGTGAGAATGGCCTACATCCAAAAAATAGGAAATGTTAGATGTTGGCAAGGATGTGGAGAAAGAGGTACTCTTGTTAGGCTGCTGGTGGGAATGCAAACTGGTGCATTCATTTTGGGAAACAGTGTGCAGAATCCCTAAATAAAAATAGAAATACCTTACGATTTAGCCATATCATTCCAAAAGTCATGAAAACACTGATGCAAATGGACACATATGTCCCTATGTTCATTGCTGCATTATTCACAGTAGCCAAAATAAGGAAGCAACCTAAATGTCCATCAAAGATGACTGGATAAAGAAGTTATAGGATATGGGGCTGAGGAGAACAGCATAATAGTTATACAAAAAAGATTCTCATGCCTGAGGCTCTGAGGTCCCAGTTTCAACCCCCTACTCAACTGGAAACCAGCGCTAAGCAGTACTCTGGTAAAATAAAATACACACATGAAATTGAAGAAAAAAAAATCCAGTGTGATGCAATAGCAAATACACTCAGGGAGCTGGGCAGTAGCGCAGTGGGTTAAGCGCACATGGCGCAAAGCGCAAGGGCCGACATAAGGATCCTGGTTCGAGCCCCCTGACTTCCACCTACAGTGGGGCCTTTTCACAGGCGGTGAAGCAGGTCTGCAGGTGTCTATCTTTCTCTCCCCCTCTCTGTCTTCCCCATCTCTCTCCAGTTCTCTCTGTCCTATCCAACAACAACAGCTATGAAACAACAACTACAACAAGTGCAACAGCAAGGGCAACAAAATGGGAAAAATGGCCTCCAGGAGCAGTGGATTCGTAGTGCAGGCACCAAGCCCCAGCAATAACCCTGGAGGCAAAAAAAATCAAGGAAATACACCCAAGTCTGAACATTCCAGGGTCTGTGACTCTGGGAAATACAAGGCAAATAAATTACACAGAACATTTGAGGGAGAAACAAAAATGACAATTTTTAAAAAATTATCTCCTTATTATTGGGCAGAGACAGAGAGAAATTGAGGGGGAGACAGAGTGAAAGAGACAGAGAGACACCTGCAGCTCTGCTTCACCACTCATGAAGGTGCACCTGCAGGTGGGACCAGGGGGTTTAAACCTGGGTCCTTGCGCACTGTAATGTGTGCAGTTAACCAGATATGCCACCGCCTGGCCCCTCGCAGTGTAATGTGTGCGCTTAACCGGGCACGTCATGGGCTGGCCCCCCCAAAATGACCATTTTTAAATTGTGAGTTAGCAAGTTTCTCCAATTCATGACCATGAAATTTGAATTGAAAGTAGGTCAATGTTTTTCCAAATGTAAGAAGTCCTTTACAACATCTACGAAATGGCTGCGGTACCTATAAATCTTCCAGTTCCTGCTCAAATACTGCTTCATGCAAACCTTTTTGTACATGCTCTTAAAAGATTTTTCATTCAATGAAATGAAATCTGAACACCCTCGGACTAGTGTGGTGAGGGTAGCCTGAGAGAGTAGAGCACACACGAGGACCCTCATTCCCACTCCACGGTACTCACTTAGGGTAGCACCTGGACTTTGAAAAAATTACCAGTTTCCTGGAGTTTAAAGTATGGAGAGTACTAATCCTTTTTTTTTGTTTGTTTTTCGTTTTTTTTATACTTATTTTCCATTTTGTTGTCCTTTTCTTTTTCATTGTTATTGTAGTTATTATTGTTGTTGTTCATGCCTGATGCTCTGAAGTCCTAGGTCCAATCCCCAGCTCCACAAGCCAGAGCTAAGCAGTGCTCTGACCTCTCTCTGTGTATCTTTCTCTTTGTATCTCTCATTTAAAACAAATAAAATATTTTATCAGATGACTTTGGGTCCATATTCCCAGAGGGATAAAAAATAGGAAAGCTATCAGGGGAGGGGATGGGATACGGAGTTCTGGTGGTGGGAACTGTGTGGAGTTGTACCCCTTACCCTATGGTTTTTGTCAGTGTTCCCTTTTTATAAATAAAAAATTTAAAAAAATAATTTAAAAGTACTATAAAGAATAATAAAGATCAATGTACTACCTTGAAAACTTCTCTGGTGGCGCTCTGAGCTAAGCATACATAGTACAAAGTGCAGGGACTGGCACAAGAACCCCAGTTTAAGCCCCCGGCTCCCCATCTGCAGTGAAGTCTCCTCACAAGCGGTGAAGCAGGTCTGCGAGTGTCTATCTTTCTCTCCCCCTCTATCTTCCCCTCCTCTCTCAGTTTCTCTGTGTCCTGTCCAACAACAACAGCAACAACAAAAGTGGGGGTGGTGGGAATGAGCTCCAGTGATAACCCTGGAGGCAAAAAAAAAAAAAATTTCTCTAAAGCAGTCCAGATCTTTGTTCAATCTTTCCTCAACTTCCAAACAGATTGCTAACACATACCCCTCTTCTAGATAATGCTTCACTTCCAGAAGCATTCACAACTTTCTCCTCCTACCTAGTCCTAATTTTTTAAAAAAATAGCACATATAAGAAGTTTGAGGCTAAGGACCAGGTGGTGGCACAACTGGTTAAGCGCACACATTACAGTGCGCAAGGACCCAGGTTCAAGCCCCTGGTCCCCTCCTACAGGGGAAAAGTTTCACAAGTGATAAAGCAGGGCTGCAGGTGTCTCTCTCCCTATCTCCCCTTCCTATCTCAATTTCTGTCACTATCCAGTAAAGAAAAAAAAATTTTTTTAAAGTTTGAGGCTACAGGATTTTTAAATGGAAGAGACACTGAGCTTGGCACTCCAGTTTGACTTTAATGACTACCAAGTGCCTGCAGAGTAAGCTTGTGTCCCTTAGCATATGGTTCCTGTGGCTAAGCCAGTCCTACTTCCTTTTCCATACCTAAAAGGAACAGAGTAGGGAGTTGGGCGGTAGCGCAGTGGGTTAAGCACACATGGTGCGAAGCTCAAGGACCGGTGTAAGGATCCCGGTTCGAGCCCCCAGCTCCCCACCTGCAGGGGGGGGTCACCTCACAGGCGGTGAAGCAGGTCTGCAGGTGTCTGTCTTTCTCTCCCCGTCTTCCCGTCTCTCTCCATTTCTCTGTCCTAACAACGATGACAATAATAACTACAACAACAAGGGCAACAAAAGAGAAAAAAATAAAATTTTAAAAAAGGTATAAAAACATAAAGGAACAGAGTAGGCTGTTAGCATGCCGGCTGCTGCACAGGTCAATTTCCTCGCACTGACCTAACAGCACATCTGACTTAACCGTTTGCTGGAACTAGCAAAGTCGCAGATACTCAAAACATTTACTACTGAAGAAGTCACTGAGGATTTGTGAATGTAAGCTAACGTTGACTTAGTCTCTACACTCTTCATTTTGCGCCAGAGATTCCGTGTCTAGGCTGGAGCAAGCTATCTGAATGTGAGTCAGATTTTATGAAGCCTTGCCGCCAGCTGAGTGTGCTAGGACTCCCAGTCTCTGTGGCAAGTTACTCCTGATTTTCCCCCATGGGGTGGTGCCTCTAACGTGCCTTTCAGTATTGCTGTTTTTTCTGATTAATTCTGTTAGCCCCAAACATGAAATACTGAGCCTTAATTTTGTTACCTATTGCTTTCTGTAATATGGGCTGTTATCTTGACATTTTAGAATTTACCAAGTTCCGAAATACAGACATCAAAATTCTTTTTAAAATATTTTATTAATGAGGATAGGAGGAGAGAAAGAACCAGACATCACTCTGGTATATGTGCTGCTCGGAATTGAACTCGGGACCTCATGCTAGATAGTCCAACACTTTATCTACTGCACCACCTCCCAGAACACATCAAAATTCTGATTAGCTCTCAATAGCGACTTTTAGTACCAACCCTTACTTGCTTACTGACAGCCCTTACTTGCCTCAGAGTTCCTGCGTCGTATCTGTTTACCTGTTGTTACTACAGAAATTTCTGGTTCTCATTCCATTTTCAAAAGAGAGGATAACATATTGTCACTTCAGAGAGAAATGTTTGAAACTCCAACAAAAACTCTCCCTTTAGATGTTTCCTGTTAGTGTCGACATAATCCAATTAACAATGAAGAATTTATCTGTTTAAGAGTATTAGAGAAAGCTGACCCAGTAAGAAGTCAGAAATCATTCATTTTAGGGGGGAAAGAGGCTACAGGTCTATTAAAGCTGTTCCCGTTTTACTAAGGCTTTCACATTTCCTCAGTAAAACAATCCATTTGTGTTAATAAATTTACATTTCTACCAGTGTGACTAAAAATGTAATGGTTTACTGTGTAAATATTCTGTGTGAAATTCTGTGTAATGGTTTATTCTGTGTGTGTAATCGTGTTTATGAAAGTGGGGAAATGGTTTAGTGTTTTGGGAGACTGAAAAACTATCCAGGGAACAGGGTAAAAAATACAACCTTTCCCTTTAAATTTCCCTTTTTTAAAAATTATCTTTATTTATTGGATAGCCAGAAATCGAGAGGGAAGGGGGACATAGAGAGGGATAGACAGGGAGACACCTGCAGCCCTACTTCACCACTTGCAAAGCTTTCCCCCTGCAGGTGGGGACTGGGGACCTGAACTCAGGTACTTGTGCACTGTAACGTGTGTTCAACCAGGTGTACCACTGCCTGGCCCCTCCCTTTAAACTTCTTAAGGCCTAGTCAAGAATTAGAACTGGACTCAACAAACCACTGTGGCTAGCTGGTCAGTTTCATTTTACTAGAACAAGACCTCTCTTTATAAAAAGTAGTTTAAAGACTTACTGGGGGGGAGGGGGGCAGGATTACCTACTGCGCCACCTCCAGGGCCACGGAACACTCTTTCATTAGCAATTTTATCTGTAATGGAAGAGTAGTTGCAACAGATTTTATAGCCTAAAATATTTACTATCTACACTCTATAAAACATTTGCCAGGGCTAGCAGTAGCAAAGGATTTGCATGTGAGGTCCCAAGTTCAGTCCCTGGCACCATCAATAACCCAAAGCAGAGTAAATAATACATTCCTAACACCCGATTCCAAACAAATGAAATTTCATACTACTTAATAGTTGGCATGAGGATTCTATGCCCTTGTTTTTGGCAGAGTAAAATAGTCCCCATACTCCTTCTCTGGGAGTTTTACCTCTCCTGCCATATGACTCACAACTAATTTCACTAAAATTAAAAAAAAAAAATTCTAAGCATGACTCAGGACACTAAGTTTGGATATGAGGGGGAAAAGCTAACTCCAAATGAGTTTTTTTTTTTTCACCAAAGTAACTGTACCTACTTATTCAGACTAAAGAAATTTCACGGAGCTGTTCAATGTTGCTAATATTGAAATAGCACTAAGGTTATGACAAAAGTGCATTCCCTACTCAAAAGCAGTCTTTTAACACCTTAGGAAAACATGCCATTATAGAATCATAAAATGCACACAAAGCAGTATTCAATTTTTAAAGTCATCAGTGTCACCTCGCCCTCATGAGCTTGTTCTGATAAAGTTCCTATTTAGGTAGCTCAAGGAAGTTAAGTGTCACCTTCTCACCACAGCTCTCCAGCCCATCGCTCATCTGTAGCAACTCAGAAAAATAAAAGTTCTTGGGCAAAATGGAGTGGAGGAAGCAAATTCTTGCTTAGAATTATGCCTGCCTTATTCCCGCAAATAGCAGGAAATGGTGTGCGACTACTCAAGACAATCCTATTTTTTTAAATGTCGAGAGCACTCAATCCCATCTTTGCAATTACTTCGCAAGAATAGGACCTACCATTGAAGTCCTGTGATTACATTACACAATAAAGCGCACTCGGAAGTCTGTGCTTTGTTCATAACTGAGCGTGCCAAGCAGATGGAGGCGACGTGGCTGCCTTAGCTCACTATGGAACTCACCCATATGCCATTCACAGTACCTGAAATTTTATTGCCACCAGGGTTATCACTGGAGCTCAGTGCCCGTACAACAAACCCACCATTTCCAGTATCGTTTTTCCGTTCTTTCACTTAATAGTACAGAGTAACAGAGAAGGGAGGGGTGGAGAGGAGACCCCTGCAACAATGCTTCGTCCCCACTTACAGGTAAGGACTGTGTGCTTGCTGTGGACCCTTGCACAGGGCAATATGTACGCTACCAGGTGCACCACAGCCCAGCCCCCAGCACTGACAGCAGTTGGGGAAGAAGCTCAACTGGCAGAGCATCAGACTTGCCTACCTGAGGTTCCCGACTTGATTCCATGGGATCCATATACCAAAGTGGTGCTCTCACGTGAAACTCTTCTATGCGATAAGCCTTTCATAAAAACCATGTCCTGCATTCCACTGTGGTTCCTGTTGAACACCACAGTGGTAACAGGTGAAATACCAGCTGAAATTTATCGGGCTCCTATATATCCAGAATTTACATCGATAATAATAGCACTACAGAAAAACACAGGTCATGAAGCAAAGACAGATTTCAAATTCAGATGTGACTATTTTTACCCTACCACAGGTTAGACATTAGAATCATTTTAAGTTCTTCAGTGATGCTAATGTGTGGACACTTTTGGGAACCCAAACCACATGGGTTTATATACATACCAGGAACAAGGACACTACTGCACTGAATATACAAGAATGCCTTGGCAGACCCATTGACCTGACACACTATGAATGACAATCATTGTGCCAGATTACTTTTCTTAAAAAAAAAAAAGAAGAAGAAGAAGAAGAAGAAGAAGAAGAAGAAAGAATTTACAAGGTGGACTAAATTTATGGAAAGGAAAATCACAAGAACTTTACAGTTAGGTTCCCAAATTTTTTACTAAAGCTTTCAGATCCATGAATCCCACCGTGCACATATTATATACTAAAACAAGTTCTTTGGTATCCCATCATTTTGAGATGGTAGCATTCAACCTTGTGTAAGGCAAAGAAATAGCATTAAGTAACAAGCAGAAAAACCAAAGCTTCTCTGAAGCACCTGAAGTCTTTAAATGTTTTACTCTTGCTTGAGATGACTTGTACAGACCCTCACAAACAGCCAAACAGCCATCATAATCTTCAACTAAACATTGTAATCAATCAAAACATATCTGTTCAAAAGAATTTGTATCCTATATTCTATATTTAATGCTTTAATGGTGTATGACCATGTTTATATCATGTAAGTCAAAATGAACACTGAAAACTTGTCTTAAGGAATTTCCACAACTGTGTGCCTTTTCTAATCTAACAGAACAACTTTCACAAATTTGAGTACATTAGGACACATCCAAGTAGAATCTGGTGCCGGATTGTTTTCGCCCAAAAGCATGTTCTTTGTGAAATAGCCAAATGTACTTCCTTACATAACAATATTATAACAGCAACGTACGTAGACAAACACAAAGCAGATCAGAAATACTTCAAGTGCCAGGTACTTCAACATATAAACTCTTAATGTAAATCTAATGGTCCTTAATTCAGTCTGATTATTTTTAGCACACCTATGTTTCAACTTCAATAAAAACATTGAAATAAAATTATCATCCATACCTTAATATAAAACAAAAATACTATTTTGTAATACTATTTTGATCATCAATAACATTTCATATAAAAAAGAAGCTGGAAAGAATGCTTACAAAGGAGTACCACAAAATCTTAGAGGTTGATATAGTTACACTCACTAACATGTTTGCAGCAATGGTTTCACGAGTTAAAACTTAATCACATTATTTAAGTGTGTATTTTAAGTCTAAACCCCAACAAAGCAGCTTTTTGGAAAAAATTGGAGGCTGTCAAAATTCACTGAGATCTCCATGACCTATCTTGATTTTGGCAATTACACACTAGATGTAGTTTAGTTTCTCTACCTGTAGGCTCCTTTTCAAACAATATGGCCCAAACTCTCAACCAGCTGCCCATTATCTAAACAGCAAGTTAAAGCCTATGCTTTAGCATATTTGAATGAAGCGTTCCACTTCTTCAGTAACCAAACTTGTCGATGCTGACGTTCAATACACAACCACACATCTTGCCATGGAAAAAAACTACCACATTCCAGACAGCATTCATAAATAAGAAAAAAAAAAAAAAAAGCAAAGGATATGTGTGTGTGTGTGTGTGTATATATATAAAATATAGTAGGGTTTCAAATGTAAACCACATTTCTCTGGTCCCATCTAGCTTGTACTAGCAGAACAGTTTGCATCTCAAAGTTTTCATTAATTAACCAATGAAATCTAGGTCCCAAAGACATTTCACTATGTGATACAAAGCTTTGCCAAGCTTATTTTAGATTCTCTTCCAGCTAAAACAATATATATTGACTGAATTGACTTGTGATTTTTTAATACAATATTATAATAGCTTTTCTTACCATGCCAACTCACCCACAGTTTTGCAGGAGTAAAACAGTCTTGCTTTTAATTTCCCCATTACTATGTCACAATGTGAAAAAATGCAGTGTGGGGGCCGGGTGGTGGCACACCTGTTACCATGTGCAAGGACCAGGGTTCGAGTCCCCAGACCCTATCTGCAGGGGGAAAGCTTCATGAGTGGTGAAGCAGTGTGGCAGGTGTCTCTCTCTTCCTTTCTATCCCCCCCCCCCTTCCCTCTTGATTTCTGGCTGTCTCTATCCAATAAATATAATTTAAAAAAATTAAAAAAGAAAAAAAATGCAGTGTATATTTATTTGCTTCTAGTGAAAGTTGGGGCAACTGGGCAGGACATATTGATAGTAACAGAAAAAGGACTGGAGTATTTTGAGAATATATAATTTGTAAAAGGAAGAATTCTGAAGAGTGATCCGGGAGGTGGCGCAATGGACTCTCAAACATAAGGTCCCGAGTTCAATCCCTGGCAGCACATGTACCAGAGTGATATCCGGTTCTTTCTCTCTATTCCTATCTTTCTCATTAATAAATAAAAACTTAAAAAAAAATAAATTCTGAAGATTAGTTTACTCTGAATAAAATCTAAACCATCTTTGCAATTAATATTATGCTCTTTACAATTATAGTAGTTAAACATGGGACGGTAGGGAAATTCAAAGGCAAATGAGGGTAACATAAGATAAAATGTAAATATACAGTCAAATTCTTCTAGACAGCAGCAAAATATGCAAATTAAGTATAGTGGTTGCTTAGTGTTCATTCAATAAGTTTGTTAGGCAACTGATAAGGCTTTTTCATAGTTCTCTTTACCTAAAATCAAAAACCCTCTTAATGAAGCACATCTTTGTTTTAGTAAGTGACTAGGGTAAAGCACATTGTGTTTTAGAGACCAATACCTTCAACACTACAGAGAACAACAGTATTCTGAAAATCCAGTTTATTTTCCATGTTGCGGACAGATCCAGTTAAATGTGATCATTTTTCTGCATGTGTAATAATTTACCAAAATAAATTTTCCCACAAGACTCTTTTTCCATCAGCTCAGAGAATCTTGGTCTGACACCCAAATAAAGCTCGTAGAAGTTACCTCTTAAAATTTGGAAGAAAGTGTGGTCAGGGGCTCCAGCGGCGCAATCGGTCAGCACGTGGTACTTAGACAGAAAAGTGTGGCCAGTCCTTCCTGTTAACATTTACCAAACTACAAATGGCTAAGAGCAATTTATGTTTTAAGAGGTGACTAGTAAAACAGTTGGATTCAGGAAATTAATGTTTTAGTGCACTTTGCTCCAGTTTTAGCCAACATGCTACATTGTCCTTTAGGGGGAGAGTTGGGGATGCACAAAGTGGTCTTGAGGATTTCCACTGTACGAAAAAGATGACTCTGCAAGCAAACAGTGTAAGCTGCCTTTTTTCTTAAGACCTGGAAATTTTAAGACAGAAGCTTTGCAAAACATTACACAATTTTTTATTATTAAATGAGAAAATCTCATTTGTTACATCGTCACATTGCTAGTCAGAGAAATGCTGCAGTGATGAAGAAAGTCAATGTTGGATCAACCAAAGTCCTCATTTCTACAACATTCGTTTACAAAGAAATAATGTTCAACACAGCCCAAAACAACATTCTTGGTTTTCTTCATATTGAAGTCCCCCCAAAAATCATCTTCTAATGGGGCATTTTACTACATAAATTATAGTTCTTCATTTTTACAATTCACCCCAAACTGTATGAGAGATGTATCACACTACAATTTCTAAGCTGTTGGGAAATCCTTCACACATCATCGTCATCTGATGTGTCACTGCTGCTTGTTTCTGTGTCATCATTCTCAATAGTGGGTTTGAAAGTGCTGTTTTTCCAGGGTCCAAACTTGAAGTCACAGATTTGGCCATTTTTCAAAATACCATTTTTCCTCAGGCCATTCTTCTGTAACTAAAATGACAAAAATAAACATAGTTAATAAACTCCCCTCCAAGAGTCATTTACAGCCTAGTAATTAAATATAGCCATGCATAAAAGTTAATAAAAATCTGGAAAAAATAGCTTGGACTAGGTAACTGATAGAACTGATCTAGTGAGATCTCCAAATAACTACTAACTATACTTAAGTTTACCAAAACACTAAACAAAACTAAATTAAATATTATACATACAAACACACACATACACACATTTATGTATCTCTCTTCCAGGATATTTTTCTATGTTATTCTATGCAAAAATGCACCACGACTCTTCCAACAACCCAATACTGTGAGTGGAGGGGAAAAGAGCGCAGAATTCCAGTTCCAAACAGGATTTATGTGAATTTAACACTGCCAATAAGTATCATGCTTTAACAAATTTTCATTCCCTTTGGTGAAAACTTAATACTTTCAGGTGCTGGCTAGAAATAATCAGGAAATATTAAATTACAGGCTGTTCTTTTTACTGTTTTGAACCGAGTTTAAATAAAACACTTCCTTGTGTAGAAATAAGGATCACTTTACATACTTGAAAAATATAAGTTGCCAACCATAGAACACAATCTACACTCCTGAGAAGATATACAATGCTCTTTAGGATATGCCCAGTAGCTTGCCAGTCCTGAGTGATATTAAAGGCACTGGTTACAATGTTAGCCAAATTTGAACTCCGCCAGATTAGCTGTATGACTCAAAGACAAGCAGCACAACTTGTATGAGCCTTAGTTCTCACTACCTGTCTCAGGACTAACAGTAGATGCCTAGATGCCTCTATGCTGCTAGAGTGCTCTCAGCACAAAGTACAAAAGACAGAAGAGCCTGCATTGTTACTTAACTATCAGGGGAGTCACGCAACTATCATATAAAGGACTATTTTTTTTTTATTTTGTTTTATTATCTTTATTTTTGGGATAGAAAAAGCCAGAAACCCAGAAGGAAGGGGGAGATAGAGAGACACCTGCAGCACTGTTCCACCACTTGTGAAGCTCTCCCCCTGCAGGTGGGGACCGAGGGCTTGAACCTGGGTCCTTGAGCATTGTAACATGTGCACTCAACCAGGTGCGCCACCACTCAGCCCATAAATGACACTTTTAAAAATGAAATCACCATACTTCCAGAGGGGGAGAAATCGTGGGGGAAGATGATTAGAGGGCTCTGAAACCCAACTGCATCAGGACCCAGAGAGAGAAGAGAGGAAAAAAGTTATGCATTAGAAAGTATAATAGGCGTAGCTGTGACTTAAAATGGAGAAGCAAGGACCACAGGGAAAAAATGGGAGATACAGTTATAGAAAGATATATAATAGTCATTATCTGTGACCATGAGAGAATCACTGCAGTTTCTAATGGAGGAAATGGGGGCCAAGAACTCTGGTGGTGGGAAGCAAGAATTCTGGTGTGGAATTTTTCAAGTCATTTAAAACACTATCAACAGTTTTTTTTTTAATCATATGCTGATTTATTGTTTTTAAGAAAGGGCTTTAACCTGTTTTCTTTTTTACATAAGGAGTACAATTTTGCATTCCTGTCACTGATGTTCAAGCATTCCTTTCTAAAGTAAGAATGTATAGATGGTGTACCGCACCAAAGTCAGACTGGAGTGGGGGGGCCCAGGTTTTGGACGCGATGGCAGAGGACCTAGTGGGGGTTGTATTGTTGTATGGAAAACTGGGAAATGCCATGCATGTATAGACTACCGTTATTTACTGTCGACTGTAAAACATTAATCCCCCAATAAAGATTTAAAAAAAAAAAAAAGAATACTAAGCGAGTATGTTCCCTGTCCGTGTCCCGGCAGAGCTGAGTTCCTGATCACGCAATATCAGAAACTGAACCTGATACCTTACACTCTTATCTGTGTATTTCCTTTTCTATGCTCTCTTTTCAAATTTTTCCTGATTTAACATGGGTTTATAGAATTAAACGGTTTTAGGATTAAGTGTCTACAACTCACTGAGCCCACCATCAAAGTTATTGTACATTTATACAAGAATAAATGCCCTACACGTACTCTCCCATCCTTTGTTCTATTACCATCGTAATTTTCAGTTTAAATCAGTTTACTGATTTTTTTTTATTTTTGCAGACATCTTAATTACCTATATATGAGCTAAACCAATCCATTGTTGTTATTCAGTTCTTTACTTATTACATTCAATCACCTCCAATTCCATCCATTTGTCCTTAACAATCATATGATCTGTTGGGTCTCCCCCCCACCCACGTGCATATTCAATATAATTTTCATTTAAAAAGGAATTCTTGAGCATCAATGTCAGGAATGCAAAACTGCATTGCTACTATTAAAAAAAAAAAGAAGGCCCTTACTCAAGAACTTAAAAACAAATTACAGGGAGTCAGGCGGTAGTGCAGCGGGTTAAACACACGTGGCGCAAAGCGCAAGGACCAGAGGAAGGATCCAAGTTTGAGCCCCCGGCTCCCCACCTGTAAGGGAGTTATTTCACAGGCAGTGAAGCAGATCTGCAGGTGTCTTTCTCTCCCCCTGTCTTCTCCTCCTCTCTCCATTTCTCTCTGTCCTGTCCAACAACACGGACATCAATAACAACAACAATGAAAAACAACAAGGGCAACAAAAGGGAAAAATAAGTAAATATTTTTTTTAAAAAATTACAAAGGACCCAGCACTTCTCAGTAGCACAGGGAAGGAAAAGAGGAACTCCCAACAGACATTTGTACAACCATCCTTACAGCACCACTAATCGTAATAGCCAAAAAAGTAGAAATGACTACGTGTTCATGACTGAAGAATGCAAGATGTACATAAAATGGAATATAATTCGTCCATAAAAAGGAAACTAATACGTTACATGGCTGAACCTTGAGAATATTAAGCTAAATCTAAAAAAAACCAAACCGCTAATAATTTCACTGTGAGCAAAAGTAATTTGGTGATTTCCAAGGACTCAGGAAAGCAAGGACTGAAGAATGACAGGGTTTAACGCACAGTTTGTTTCATAAAATAAAAAGAACTCTGAAGGAGACAGTGGGATGGCTAAACACCAGTGTGAACACATGTGATGCCACTGAGCTGTGCACTAAGAGTTTGTTACGGTGGTAGATTTTACTTTGCGTATTTTACCAGAAGTAAAAATGCCATGAAAAATATATATTGAATTCGGTTTTTTTTTTAAATATTTATTTATTTTCCCCTTTGTTGCCCTTGTTGTTTTTCATTGTTGTTGTAGTTATTATTGTTGTTATTGATGTCTGATGTCGTCGTTGTTGGATAGGACAGAGAGAAATGGAGAGAGGAGGGGAAGACAGAGAGGGGGAGAGAAAGACAGACACCTGCAGACCTGCTTCACCGCCTGTGAAGCGACTCCCCTGCAGGTGGGGAGCTGGGGGCTCGAACCGGGATCCTTACAAAGGTCCTTGCGCTTTGCGCCACCTGCGCTTAACCCACTGCGCTACCACCCGACTCCCTTGAATTCGTTTTTTAAAAAAATTGAATTAGAGTAAGTAGCAAAGTATGTTTAAGTACCAACTTGCAGGCCTGAGGCCTGGGAAGCCTATTCAATCATTACTTAGCACTATATACTCACAGATTTAAAGAAATCTTGTCTGAAGTTTTTTTATAATTTTTATTCATAAAATGGAAACACTGACAAAACCATAGGATAAGATTTTTATAAAACAAATGTAAACATGACCTAGTGTTGTGTTTAATAAATTTCTAAATAAATAAAACTATAAACATAACTCAAAAGGCATCTCACCTGTTCACTTATAACTTGGAATTCTCTCATTTCATCCTCAGTTAAGGGAGCACATGTCTCATCATTTTCACTGTCTTCTTGCCAGCCCATCTCCTTTAACAATCTGAAACAGGAGAAAAATGGACAAGTTCACTACTTTTTAAACTATGTACAAGAAAACATAGTCTGATCCATTATGCAAAGTCCCCAAGATACACTAAGATTTTTTAGACCATGAATATCTTTCTGAAAATGAACACATAAAAAGATCAACTGTCTGTCCTATCCAACAATGATGACATCAATAATAACTACAACAATAAAACAACAAGGACAACAAAAGGGAATAAATAAATATTAAAAAATAAATAAATAAATAAATAAAATTTAAAAAAAGATCAACTGTCTTTTGTTGATCCAGTTGTCTTCAATAATTACATCAAAACTTCTCTAGGGCCAGGGTGATGGTGATCACTGGTAGGGTGTGTCCCCTGCTGTTTGAGGTCCAGGTTCAAGTCCTGAATTTACTGAAGTAAATGCTAGTGCTGTGTGTGATATTTTATCCTACTCTCTACTGAGGGGAAGTGGGGTTCAACTATAAATAGCAAAAGCAAACAAGGGAGGGGAAAAAAAAGTATTCAAACTGTCTTAAGACTCTATAAGAGATATCATGGTCTTGGGGGGGTGGATAGAGAAAAGGAAGGCACAGGACCTCTGGTGTTGGGCGAGGTGCACCTTACACGCACATGTGGGTGTGAAACTATTCCCCTGAACTCTAATGATCTGGTGAAACATGATTAAATCAATGACAATAAAAATTGCAAACAGTGTTATCTGGGTTAGGAACAGTTGCCAATTGTCTCTGTATGCTAGAAACCAGAAAACCCGATGAATTCTTACTCGCAAATTAAAAAGCAGCACCCGTCCCCATTTCCTTCACTACCACCAAATACAGCACGATCTCAGCAAGCCATTAGATTTTCTACTTTGCAACAGTCGGGCCATCCCATATTTATAATTATGGATGTTTTCAAAATGAATAGCACTACACCATTTAATAAACCTTCTTCCATATGGTCCCAACCAGCCAGTCTCTCATTCTCCCCTCCACCATCACCATGTCTTTCTTTCTCAGATCTTTTTTTTTTTGCTTACGTTTGGCCTTCAAGATAACAGGCTGTTGCTTTAAAAGCCTTCCCTTCCTTCCCCCACAATTGTGTCCCAACTGTCACCTTATCAACAACTGAAATAGCACCAGTGTTATTTTTAGCTATTCACTGACAAAGCTATTCACTTATCAAAGCCAACAACAGGGCAGAAGCACCAAATTCCTCACACCACCTTTCCCAAAGTTATCAGTGTGATATCTGTTGAAGCTAGCCCAGTGGTTAATTCCTGCCACCAGCATTACCTTGGTCTCCTGAGCTGAGCACTTTACCAATAAGCATTAGGCTCACATAGCCCCAAAGTTTCTAAATCTGGACATGCTGATGGCCATGGTAAGACAGAAAGGGGGGGCAGAGGAGACAGTGTGTGTGGGGGGTGGGGAGGAAGCTGGCTTGTGACAACACTGTAAAGCTACAAGGCACCAAACCCTATTTATTATTCAATACAAGCTCTTCCGCGCATGCCAGGAATCATCTCCAATACATAATTAGGTATGAAAAAATCATTATCTCCTACAGTAACAAGATGATGCTTTTAAATGATCTTAACCAAAATCTAAGTATGTAAAAGGATTAATATGATCTTTTTTCCTTCCAATTTTTAAAGAGAATACATTCAACTCCAGCAAACAACCCCCCCCCCAAAAAAAAAAAAATTCCAGTTACTTTTTGGGCAAACATCACCTATTATACTCATTTTCCAGCCTGACCTTTTAAAAATTATCTCAGAGACCAAATTAAAATGATAATCACATTTTAGATGAAGACTCAAGATCACTTAAGTAAAATAAATTGCCTGCTTGGCAGCAAAAAAGGAAATTAAGAGTTGTCTACCTCCCAAGTTAGTATATATAATCACTAATCCTCTGTCTCTGGATCAAAAGGTCAAAGTAAATTTTTTTCTCTTTCCTTTTAATCAATTAACATTACTTTTCTAATGTTCTGTCTTCACTCTTTAAGTTGATCTTATAAAAATGACATTCACATTCCTAATACCACCTAGTCCAGTCTAAAAATCTAAATTAGTAAAACAATCTGAAATATCCATTAAGTCATCTTACTTGTTTTACAATAATGTAGATGATATAATTATACGAAATACTATGATTACCCCAAGTGCATTCTCTTCTCTATCCCCTTCCCTCTGGAGGCTATAGCTAAGCTATTAACTGTTCCTCTAATGGCTTTCAAAACAATTTATAACTACACTGTAACAATGACCCAACTCAAGTTTTTTTTTGAATATTTCTTCCCTTCTCTTTCAAACTCAGTCCCTGCCATTTCAAAATCATCTATAAATGAGATCTTCCACTGGTTGGTCAGAAAACGCATTATGTACTCAGCTCTACATTTTTTATTCTCCAGCTCCACATACTGTTCACACCTCTTATTACAAAATGACTGCTGAGTACCCTACCCCTTATTAATCTTACCCATCAAGATTTAGTTTAGGTTCTAATCAGCACATTCTGCCCACTGATCAAATCACAATGATAGTAACTCAGCAAAACCTGCTGTATTTTTCTCTGGGGCTCGTTTCTACTAATTAATTTGTTACTTAAAGTGGTTAACAATTACCCCTTTTGATGCTATAGCTATCCTTAATAACACCTCCACAGTAAACACATTAAAATTTGAAGGGAGACTAACATTTCCTCTCCACTATTCCAAGCTTGGGATCCATGATTGCTCAACAATTTGTTTGGCTTTGTATGTTAACTCTCTTTTCAATCACCAGGTTCCAGATGCCACCAGGATGCTGGCCAGGCTTCCCTGGATTGAAGACCCCACCAATATGTCCTGGAGCTCAGCTTCCCCAGAGACACACCTTACTAGGGAAAGAGAGAGGCAGACTGGGAGTATGGACTGACCAGTCAACGCCCATGTTCAGCGGGGAAGCAATTACAGAAGCCAGACCTTCTACCTTCTGCAACCCTCAATGACCCTGGGTCCATGCTCCCAGAGGGCTAGAGAATGGGAAAGCTATCATGGGAGGGGGTGGGTTAAGGAGATTGGGTGATGGGAATTGTGTGGAGTTGTACCCCTCCTACCTTATGGTTTTGTTCGTTAATCCTTTCTTAAATAAAAAATTTAAAAGAAAAAATTTTTGAAGGAAGATAGTGTAATGGTTATGCAAAAGGACTTTTATGTCCCAGGTTTAATCCCCAGCACCAAAGCTGGAGCTGAACAGTGCTCTTTACCAGAATAACTTATAATGAAGATAATGCATATACCTGTTTATATTTTATACTCTATACATTTTAAACAAACAAAAACAATTATCTTGAGATAATTGCATCAATGACACCTGATTTATTCAAGCATTTATTGTGTATATAACTTAAGAATCAGAATTTATGGCGGACCTGGTTGAGCACACATCATGATGCTCAAGGACCTGGGTTCCAGTCCCATCCCCGCCTACGGGGAGCTTTGTGAGTAATGAAGGTCTGCAGGTGTCTATCTACCCTATCATCCCCTTCCCTCTTGTATTCAAACAGTAAATAAAGATAATAAAAAAATTTAAAGGATTTATAAAAAAATAGTAATAATTTGACTAGAGCCAGAAAGACAGAAACTTAAAGCACTCCTTAACACTAAAGTATTATGAATAGAAGAACTGTAGGCTAGAAATTGAGTTTGAAAACAAATAAATACTCCCTTTATCCAGTAGGAAGAAGAACAATGAAATTAATGGTACATTCTTTTAATAAATTTAAACACGTTAATTAACTGATAAAAAGTAAAATACACACAATTTCTATCCTCATGAAGCTTTGATTCTAAAAGGAAAAACTAAAATTATAAATTATTAAAATGTAGATATAACCCACTTCTCTCTCTCAAAATTAAATGGAAGCTCTAAAAAAACTGGCATGAATAATCAGAATGTTAGGTCAATAATTGGCATAAAGCTGGATAAATTGAAAATGCAGACAAGATCACAAAGTGAGAATTTTTGGAAATTAATTTGGCAGCTTCACAAAATCTTTCAGGTCACTACCCTAAATAAAAACACATCCACACAAAAATGGATACTGACCAATTCTACTACAGTAGAATCATACAGAATATTCAACTAGCATAAATAACCCGATATCCATTCATTAAACTATTTAAACGTGGTGCAAAGCACAATGACTAACGTAGAGATCCCGGTTTGAGTCCCCGGCTCCCCACCTGCAGGAGAGTCGCTTCACAGGCGGGGAAGCGGGTCTGCAGGTGTCTATCTTTCTCTCCTCCTCTCTATCTTTCCCTCCTCTTCCCATTTCTTCCTGTCCTATCCAACAACAATAATTACAACAATAAAACAAGGGCAACAAAAGGGAATAAATATTTTAAAAAACTATTTAGTAATAAAAAGGAGAAAGTTATTTTGCTAGATGAACAAAGTTACTTTCTTTTTTTTCTACCAGTGTACTGGCTCAGTGCTATCTTATGGTGGGTCAGGGCATTGAACCTGGGACTTAGGAGCCTTAGATATCAGTCTCTTTGCATAATTATTATGCTATCTCCGCTGCCCCTACGAAGTCTTTCCCACATGCTACCGAGGTGAATCTTAAAAAACATATTGCTGGGGGCCTGGTGGTGGTAAGCACAAGAAGCTGGGTCCAAGCCCCAGCTCTCCATCTACAGCAGTGAAGCAGGTTAGAAAACAAAACAAAACAAATGGGAAAAACATCTGCTGAGAGCAATGGACTTGTAGTTCTGGCAGCCAGCCCCAGCGACAACACTGGTGGATAAAGAAAAGGGTGGGGGAGGTAGGGTGTGTGTGTGTGTGTGTGTGTGTGTGTGTGTGTGTGTGTGTCCGCACACATGTACACGTATATACTGCTAAGTGAAAGAAATCAGATATAAGATCAAGTATTTTTATGATCTTACATGTATGGGTTGAGGAGATAGCATAATGGTAGTCTCTTATGCCTGAGGATTCTAAGTCCCGTGTTTAGTTCTCCATCCCAACATAAACCAGTGCTCAGTATTGCTCTGGTAAAAAAAAAAAATTCTATATGTATATAAAATATTTATGGTAGGCAAATCTATAGACTAGGTAGAACTGTATAGATTTTATGTCTATAGCAAATCTACAAAAAGTATAGTTGGGGCTGCTTAGGATAGAGTAAAAAACAAGGTGATTATACTCGAGTCAGTTTCGTCTGGAGATGCTGGGAATATCTGAAAGTTTGATTGTGATGGCAGTTGCACAAATATGAATAGCATAAAACTCACTGAATTCTAATCTTTTATGTACAAAACTATTGTTCAACCATCCAAATTAAGGCATACTATCATCATTTCAACAAAGCTGTTAAAAATGGAGAGTAATAAAAAATCTTAGATGTGGAAAATGACAGAAAAGCTTACCTGTGTTCTGCCTCAAGTGAACTTGAAAGAACATCAGTCTGTGGGAAGGTTGAAGATCGAATGATCTGTTGGGAGATCACTGAAGCATTGCCATTCTCTTGTGGAATTTCATTTTCATCGAAGTTTCGATTTATATCCCTTTCTTGGTGAGTACTATTGCTGTTATGCATATTAAATGAGTCCTCATCCTGGTTTTTAGGAAGTTAAAGAATGAGTTATAGAGCATAACAATTAAAAAAAAACTTTCATAGACTGTGGCTAGAATTTTGTAATACGTAAATGTAGTATTTAAACAATAACTGCCCAAGTATTTCAAAGATATGTGGATATTTAGCCAAGACTTAAGTTCAATTACCTTCTCAGAGCCAGCATGGCTTTCATTTTCATGCTCTTCCTCAACTCTATCCCTTTTCAAGGCTTTCAAAAATTCACTCTTCTTATCAGTGCGCATACGAGTCAGTTTGGTTAGACGAGGCTGCTGATTAAGTTTGTCAACAGGTGAAGAGGAATTTGAGCGATTACACTAAGAAAAAAAAAAAATCAGGTAGAAAGAAAACTAGTCAATAAAGTTCACAATTACCACAACTTCCTATCTTACCATATGCTCAAAGCAAAACTGGCTTGGAAGTTTATCTCTATCCCTATGTCATATTCCCCTGAACGAGCAGATTTTTCTTACTCCAGATACCACTATGCCAACTAATGCTAGTAACTACTATTCTAAAGTAAGATTTTAAACACAGCTTTACAAAATGGATCCTAAAGTTGTTTAAATATTTCTATGAGAACATTTTTTTTTCAAACTGTGTTTCACAGAATTCTAGGTTAGAAAAACAGAACCAGAAAGATCTATTTTATAATTATTTACACACAGATACAGGGTTTTTTCAGGTAGCACTGTGCAGAGAGGAAAAGCAACAGAGAAACAGCATGAACTGGAGTTCTTGCTGTCTGTGTGTTTCTGCTTTGCTGTTACTGGGGGGTGGGGGGTTTCCACAGAGGAACTCTCCACAGCACCAAAGCTTCCTCCAGTGAAGTAGGGGCTGAACTCAAGCCAGGGTTGTACACATGGAAAGCAGTGCATTATCCCAGTGAGCTGTTTGTTTCCCTCTTTTTCTGGGCCATAGTAGCAAGTCATACTTATGTTGATAATTATGTGTGCATACTAAAATTAAAGTCACAGTTGGGGCTGGGTGGTGGTGCACCTGGTTAAGTGCATGTATTATATGCGCAACGACCCAGGTTCGAGCCTCTGGTCCCCACCTGCAGGGGGAAAGCTTTATGAGTGGTAAAGCAGGGCTTCAAGTGTCTGTCTCTCTCCCTCTCTATCACCCCCTTCCCTCTTGATTTCTGGTTGTCTCTATCCAATAAATAGATAATACAAAAAAAAAAATTTTTAATAAATAAAGTCAGTTAACCAACAGAAAAATGCAGTTCCTTCTATGACAGCAAGCAAAGCAAATTAGAAGGAAATCTGTCTGAATCAAAATCAGAAGTAATCCATACTTTCTGTTCACTATTAATTACCACAATCAGGACATACTAGCTTCTTTGGAAATAATTTGAAGTGGCATACCTCTTTCACTGAAGTTGTCGATGGACTAAAATTCTTGGCAGGTGATTTAAAAGCATTAAAGTTACCAACACCATAAGTAGACTCATGAGGGAAAGAAGTCCCAACTTTATTTTCTTTAGTTTGGCTTTTCCACTGTGTAGGCTAAAGAAGAAAAGGTGAACATTGTAAAATAAAAATGACTGCATACAACACATCGATATTATCTTTATTTATTGGATAGAGACAGCCAGAAATCAAGAGGGAAGGGGGTGATAGAGAGGGAGAGAGACACCTGCAGCCCTGCTTCACCACTCGCAAAGCTTTCCCCCTGCAGGTGGGGACCGGGGGCTCGAACCTCAGTCCTTGTACCTGGTAATACGTGTGCTCAATTAGGTGTGCCACCACCCAGCCCCCCTGTCTTTTTCTACAAATATATATACATATATATCAAAGCATAGTATTCAGTTAAAGTCACCTAAAGGCATTGTTATTCTTCAAAATTTTATAAAACAATATGCTTTGTCTAATATCAAGAAAACAAAGGGAGCTATTTCAAAAACCAAAAACTGAGTACCAGGAAATAGCATCATATATTAAGTAAATATATTACAGATGCACCTAGCAAAACAAAACCCTTATAGATTTCATTCACCATTATTGAAAGAAGAAAATACATATATGTCCACACACTCACACAACATAACTGAAACTGATGACACCAAAGGGCCACAACTGTTTCAGCTCAGAAAGCAACAGACTACCGATGCTTTAACATTCTTTGCCATAGTAACTAATTTGACATCAACTCGAAATTTACATTCTTGAAGACTCAGAACTTACTTTTGTAGGTGGAGCCGCAGGCTTAGGGACCAAGCCTTTATAAACACTTGGACCAGTCCCATTCTTAACTGGTTGTGACTGCAGATTTCCTACTACTGGGAATCCTGAGAGCTGTAAGTCTTTTGTGTTACCTTTCTTTATAACAAGCATCCTTGGAGCTCTAGATTTAGGGTTCGGAGGATATTCTGCATAAATAAAGCACAAATAAGAGTTACAAACGGTGTTACAATACCCACAGGTTTTAGCCACCAAAAGAATATATATTCCGCCCCTGGATTACATAAAAAACTAACTTACTCTTGTGTAAAATAAGCTAAGTACAAACTATATGCCTACTTAAGAAATAAAACAAAAACATAGTTCCACAGATCATAGCAAAAATTCAGTAAAGTCAACGATTAATTTAGCTTGATAGTGGCCTAGAAAGAAAACCATCATCAAACCCAAATTAACTGTGTTCTAAACATACTTTTTCACTAATTATAAATTTCAAACCTATCATGCTGGCTCTCAGCACTTAGAAAATGAAATTTATCTTTTCTTCCCTCTACTCTGAAAAGAACTGCTAGTTCCTCTTCATTCTTTTAGCCAAAATTACAGTAGTATTACCAATAAGCAAGACACTACAGTTCCTATATCTTTAAATTTTTTCTAAGTTATGACTAAAGAAAGTATATACCATTGTATATACCAATTCATTCAAGTTGTGCAAGTTACCAGGCAATAACTCAACTCTTGTTTCTAAAGACAGCACTAGCTGCAAACTGGAAGTTTTTCTGAGAACCACCGAAGCTGCTAGGGCACATGGCACACACACTCAGTAAAGCGTAGGTTCCACAACAATGCTCAAGGAACTGGATTCAAGCCCCAGTCCTCACCTACAGGAGGAAAGCTTCACGTGTGGTGAAGTAGTGCTACTACAGATGTATGCCTCTCTCCTTCCTTTCCCTCTCAGTTTCTCTGCTTCTATCCAATAAATAAAGTATTCAAGCATTAAAAAGGGGCGGGTTAAGCGCATATGGCGCAAAGCACAAGGACCGGCGTAAGGATCCTGGTTCGAACTCCCGGCTCCCCACCTGCAGGGGAGTCACTTCACAGGCGGTGAAGCAGATCTGTAGGTGTCTATCTTTCTCTCCTCCTCTCTGTCTTCCTCTCCCCTCTCTATTTCTCTCTGTCCTCTCTAATAACAATAATTATAACAATAATGAAAAATAACAAGGGCAACAAAAGGGAAAAATTAATAAAAACATTTTTTAAAAAAACCTGTTCCCAGAACTTAATCAATGTGTGTGTATTCAAACAAGTTTATCAGGTTAAGTATTTTTCCACCAAAATTTCTGAAAATATCGTTTTAACAGCTAGGTAGAATTTAGAATGAAAAGAATCAGCGCAAAGAAAGAAATCTCAGAAAACCTATTTTGAAGTTAGCTTTGTTTTTTTTTTTTTAAGTATTTATTTATTTATTCCCTTTTGTTGCCCTTGTTGTAGCTTTAAGTATTAAGTAAGACATGATACTAAGGATGGGAAAGACAGGTGAGTAAAGTGCCTACAGGGAACCATATGGGAGGTGTCACAGCAACAGAGGAAACTTTAGTGTTATGGTCAGTCAAATGGTCTGAGAGTAAAAGGTGGGCTGGAATGGCAAAATTATCCTTGGGAAAGAGAGATGGGGAGGAGAGGGCATGATTCTGTGAAATAGCTGTACAGTGATTACTTGTGACCATACTCTGCCTCAGACACACAAAACCAAAACCAAGCTTTCTACCAGGTCATCTAAAGGACTCCCAGGCACGCATGAAGAGATTACTCTCAACATTCAACTGGAGCTTTAAGCTCTTCTTGTATGATCCTTCATTTGTAATCATGAAGAACAAAGACCAAAAAGCATCAAAAGATGCTTTGTTCATCAAAAGAACAAAGACCAAGAGCAAAGAGAAAACATTCATCTAAATGTTACCTAGTCTGTATGTAAACATTCCAACTGCAAGTTACCTAAAAAGGTCTAAGATATGAAGACTTTTTTTCAACCAGAGCACCACTCAGCTCTGGTTTATGGTGGTGC
Organism: Erinaceus europaeus; assembly: GCF_950295315.1. Classification (NCBI taxonomy): domain Eukaryota; kingdom Metazoa; phylum Chordata; class Mammalia; order Eulipotyphla; family Erinaceidae; genus Erinaceus; species Erinaceus europaeus. Next base: position 54,419,301 of record NC_080166.1, read on the forward strand.
AGGGGATTGAACCTGGGACTCCAGAACCTCAGTAAGTGTCATACCAGTTCACAATAATTATATCACCAATGCATCTTTTAAATAATTTATTTATTTATTAATGAGAAAGACAGGAAGAGAAAAAGAATCACATATCACTCTGGTACATGTGCTTCCGGGGATCAAACTTGGGATCTCATGGTTGAGCATCCAATGCTTCAACCACTGCACCATCTCCCAGACCGCTGACTAATGCATTTTTTAATGCACATAAGAAAGTGATTAAATGAAAAATTCAAACCAAAGATCAGAAATGTATCACTAGAGCACTGCTTTTCTTTTTCCTTACACAAGGAAACTATTACAAATTAAAACTAAAGACTTGAGAAATCAAACGAAAGACACCAGAAATAGAAATAAATTTTCCAAGTATTACTTTCTGTAAACAGATGAGATGGCAGCACGAATGAGGGAGTAATGTAAAAATTTCTTGAAATCACTAATTTTTTAAGTCAAAATATTCATATAGGAAAGTAATAATGCCTGGGTACTTAAAAGCTAAATAAACTCAGTAATCTGCACAATAACTGGTAAGACCAAAGGGCATTAAGAATCCCCAAGATCTTGTATCTCAAGGAAATTCAAGTGTTCAAAGGAGACTAGTGAAGATGTCTAGTTCCATGTGGCCATAACCACTATCTTATCTACCCCTGCCCTCAAGATTGTTTTATAAAGACGGATGCTGTTTGAGTTTTGGTAAGCTTTAGTTTCGTTGAGTTTTACCAGCTGTTCAGTCAGCTTTGTTTTATAGTAGCAATGAGTTTCACTAATTCGTAATTTACGTCAATGTCAAGAGTAGGAATGTTTGGTATTTTTCTTTGAAGCTATTCCCTTACATTACTCATATAAAAATACACACACTTATACAGACCAAGTAGAGGTTGTGGCCCAGGAGGTGGTGCAGTGGATAAAGCACAGGACTCTCTAGCATGAGGTCCTGAATTCAATCCCTGGCAGCACGGGTACCAGAGTTATGTCTGGTTCTGTCTGTCTGTCTGTTTCTTTCTCTCTCTCTCTCATCTTCATAAATCAACAAATATATTAAAATAAAATAAAAAGACCAGGTAGAGCACAGCCTTGTGCATGAGATCCTGGTTTGAACCCCTGCACCACACAGGAAACCATGAACAGCACTGGGAGAACTCCATGGCTGACAGAGCAATGCTGAGCTCTCTCTCCTCTGTTCCTTTTGACTCTACCTCCACCCCAAAATAAATATAAGGGGGGGAACACAGCCAGCCTGAAGTACCCCAAATACTTGTTTTAGTTTTAAATTATTAAGGACATTAAGACCGTAAGTATTAATGGTAAGCACTAAATAATAATCTTGAGATTAAGATCAAAACACTTAAAAAAAATCAGATAAATTGCATGAAGGTGCTACCAACACAGTTAACAGAATTTTATATAGTAGAATTAAATTTTAAATAACTTGATCAAGGTATTTTTAAAAACTAGAATATTATACTTAGACTCTTCACCACAAAAGGACAGTTTCAGGGACAGACTTGTTGCTGTTTAATACATGTTATGTTCCTGTTATTAATCTGTTACTTACCTGGAAGTAACACTAGTAGTGCTGTAACAAAGTCTGTTCTAAAATTCTATCCTGTCTTTCTCAGGAATGTAGCTCTTTTAAATATTGCAAAGGGGAAGGCAGTATTTGGGAACTCAGGAGTCAAGTGAAAAGGGATAGTGATAGGTAACACAATGAAAATCTCACTGCATTCAAGGGAAGTATTAAGAACTGAACAAAGAACTGAGGCAAAATTAAATCATTTTCTTTTTCCCTAATGCAGACACACTTATTTCACCTAAGCCACAATAAAGAGTAGATCTTTCTTCTTTTCCATTAGTACTCAAAATCTTTAAGACCAACTCTGAAAACAGTAGAATCAAAAGTTTATATTCATACATCTTACTCTATTTTCAAAAATGTATTTGCCCTTCAATCATTTCTAAAATTATAAAATGAACCAAAAATCAGTACCAATCACATCTTTAGGTAGTTTTATGACAAACGCTCACTGACATTCTTGATTTTTTTTTTTACTCTCATTCTAATCAAATCCAAAATATTCCTTATTTCTTAAGGAACTTTATCACCTCCAAGGTGCTTCTACATTTGCAATCATATGCAATCAGCTGTTCCCAGAAAAACTGAATAATAAGGAAACATACCTAAGAGAGGAGCTTGGGAGATTTTTTTGGTTGGGTATGTGTGTGTCTGGGCGTGTAGGCCTGAGGAGAGTGGTAGAAATACTAATTTGCAATACAGAAAAAACAATGCCATTCACATGGTTCTAACAAAAGTGTATGACCACCCCCACCCCCACCCTCAAAAAGCCCATAAATTGGGAGATCCAAAGAAAACAAAATAATCCCCCAAAGTATCACCCCCATAAGTACAATAAAGAACAGCACAGGAAGTGGCAAAGTTTAAAATAATGCCTTTATTGTTAGTACTAATATGCTGTCATGAGCCACAATCCTTTTTGTTTTTGACTAAGTTGTTGGTTTTCAATAGAAAAATGCAAATGAATCTGTGTACAAGTTCCAAAGTGGAAACAGCACCTTTGAATTTGGCATCAAGTAATTAAATTTTTTAGATATCACATCTTACTATTTTTCATTATTTTAAACTTCACTTTAACCTTTAAAAAACTAATTTGTACCATAAGGTCAGTTTAATCCTCTAACAAGCTATCAAACATTCAGCAATTTTAAAGAAATGGGAGTTTTTACCAGAAAAACTGTCATTAAGCTTTAATGATAAAAAGGCAAATAATTTCAAATAGGCTAATTTCATAGGCAAATATATACCATTATTTAATATTCTCTCTATATATCAGTTCCATAGGGAGGAATTTTATGCCACACTGTGTTAGTACTTGTCTTTGCAATGAACTAAGCCTTCAACTTTGAGGAACTAAAAATTAATTTAACCTATTTTTTTTTCTTTTGGTTATCAGGCTTGCTCTCAAAATGACACTGATTATATTTCCACTATCTGAATCTTCATAGTTAAGTATATTTAATGGTACTAGCATGTGCAAATAAACCATTTCAAATCAAATCCTTCTTCCACCCCTAATATCTTTTGTTTTTAAAAAATTTTTGTGCCACCCTTTTTGTAGCTTAGCAGGCAGAAACAGACATTTAAGAGAAAAAGTTAATATCGAGCCTAATAAAAAAAAAAGCATAAATAGTACTTTATGTGCCCCAAAAGTAGGTTAAAAAAAAATTACTTACCCCATACACCTGCAGCTAAAGATTTATTTTGATTTGGTTCTCTCTCATATTCAGGATTTAAAGAAGGCTGGAAGAAATTTTTAATAAAGAGAATAAAACAAAAATGTTTAAGCTGCTCATTATCTTATTCTTACTCTTGTTTCCACACTCCAAACTACTTTCAAACCAAAACCAGCTCAAGTAATCTTTTCCCTCGCTATAGACTACTGCCAATACTTTCTAACTGGTCCAACCACTAGAATAGTCCTTTTTAAAATCAATAAATTAATTAAACAAACAGATTACATAATCTTCCCTACAGTCAGTCTTCCCACTACATAGGAAATTAGAATTCCTCACTTTTACTGGCAGAAGTCCTACACTCAAGTAAAACCTTTCTTTACCACTTCTCTGGCCCATTATAATACAACTCTTTACCATACTGGCCCCTGTATCCCTGAAGCCAAAGACTTTCATTTCTTGGTTTGGTGTTTACTACTTTTCCACAACTCCCAGTTTTAACATAGCCAACTGCTTCTTAAGTAGATCCAGATTAAACGTCCTTTGAAAAACCTCACCTGAACTCCCAAACCAAAGTGGTCATTCATCAGTTACATCCAGTCTAAATCCTCTTAACAAGGGTTACAGATAATGGAATAAAGGTTATGCAAAAGACTTTCATGTCTGAGGATCCAAAGTCTCACATTCAATCTCAAGACAGCACCAAAACCCAGAACTTAGCTTTCTGTTTTAAAGCAGTGCAAGTATTTTAACATTCCTAACTGTATCTTACCTAAGCTAACAATTAGCTTGCATTCTCGGACCATAAAGACAAACACAATTTGGAGGGGTCACCTGGTGGCTGGTTAAGCACTCACATTGCAGTGTGTGAGGACCCAGGGTCAAACCCTTGGTCTCCACCTGCAGGGGTGAAGTAGGCCTGCAGGTCTCTCTCCCTCTCTATCTCCCCTCCCCTCTCATTGTCTCTCAGTCTCTATCAAATAATAAATTAAAATAATAACACAATTTGAACATAAGACATAGCATAATAACTATGCAAAGAGACTCTCATGCTAAGACTCCAAAGTCCCAGGTTGAATGCCCCACACCACACCATACACCACACCACACCACACCATACACCACACCACACCACACCACACCACACACACCACACCACACCACACCCCACCCACCACACCACACCACACCACACCACACCACACCACACCACACCACACCACACCACACCACACCACACCACACCACACCACACCACACCACACCACACCACAATAAACCAGAGCTAAGCAGCGCTCTGGTAAAAATAAGCATTTACCTTGCATCCCCAATAAATGACAGTAAAGACAAAAAGAGCAACACTCATACCCCATGAATATTGCAGGGTAAGCTTAGGGGGTTTTGTTTGTTTTTCCTCTTTTTTTAACCAGAGCACAGCTCAGCTCTGGCTTATGGTGGTAAAGGGGACTGAACTTTGGAACCTCAGTCATGAGTTTCTGCGTGACCACAATGTTATCTACCACTACCCGGCTTTGTTTTACTTGCACTCCTGTTCTCTTAAAAAAAATTCTTTTTCTTTAGCTGGGCCAGAGAATTTAACAAGCAGTAGAGAACAAGTGTGAGGCCCAGACCCAGAGTTCAGCCTCCACGCTTTTTTTTGGAGGGGGGTGGGAGGAGATGCAGCAGGGCAGCAGCAAATGGTTTCTATTACAGTCTTTGGCACACATCGTCTCCCTCTGAGGTGTCTGAGAAACACCCCCCCCCCTTTTTAACCTGGATCATTCAATAGTGACGCCTGGACAAAGCGAGCTGTGCTGCTGAAATGTCACTACAGCCAAGATGCTAAATGGAACCAGAGACAGACTTCTTTGTATTGGAATTATAAGATACTCACAAAATCCTCAGCCTCAAACTGTTTACGTTCTCTCTTGTCGTCTTTTCGTCCTGTTTCATTGTCAGGTATGTTGTTTTCATGCAGTCCTTGGCTTTTTCCAGGATGGAAAATACCGCTACGAGAACGGGAGCTTCCACCATGGTAACCCCCTCGGTGATTTATGTTCTCAGTACCATTTCTACCATGTGTACGCCATCCATTTTTTTCTTTTCTTCCAAAGTTACCTTTATTTGATAATGGCAAAGTATTATCAATTCAAAGCATTGTTTAAAAGTTGATTCACAACAAGACAGTCTCAAAAGAATATGGAGAAAATTACACTTGAACTCTATCACTCCTGAGCAATCTGTACCTCCATTAGGGCGTCCAATACCAGAGTCAAAGCCATCTGAAGAGTTGTGTCTTCGACGATTAATATCATAACGATTTTCTGTCCATGAAAAGTTCTCAGAATGCTTTTCAAAATTCAATGATGACTGAAACAAATTTTAAGTATGTAGGTAAACATATGCATAAACTCTTAAGTATAACTTTACACTAACAATATCAACTTTATGTCAAGAAATATTAAATGGGGAGTCGGGCAGTAGCGCATCGGGTTAAACACACGTGGCACAAAGCGCAAGGACCAGGCAGAAGGATACTGGTTCCAGCCCACGGCTCCCCACCTGCAGGGGAGTCGCTTCACAAGCGGTGAAGCAGGTCTACAGGTGTCTGTCTTTCCCCCTCTGTCTTCCCCTCCTCTCTCTATTTCTCTCTGTCCTCTCCAACGACTACAACAATAAAACAAGGGCAACAAAAGGAAATAAATATTAAAAAAAGAAATAGTAAATGGTAAAAAACATTTTGTCAATTATTTTTAAGGTGTTTAGTAACTAGTAACTGCATATGTAACATGAACCCCATTGTTGGTCTATGTTCTTCTCTTAGGAAGTAAGCGCACCATTTAACAAATAAATTTACTTACCCCAAAACTTTATAAGTAAAATTCCATTGTAAGGAAACAAAGTAAAATATAGTATATTTTTCATAACATGTAATTTTGTTTGTAAAAACTATTTAAAATTAAAAATGTACAAAACCCATAAAATTCACAACTCTATATAAAAGCTGCTGTTTGTTTCCAATATTAACCCATTAACCTGATAAAATCATAATCAAAACTCCAGGCTTGTTTTTACACCCGAACCATTTCTCTGGGTTGTATTTGCCATAATTCTCTCCAGGAAAAAGAAGAGAGTTCCTCAGTTTCACTGCAGACCTACTAAAATACCTACATCATCCAAATGGGCCCCTTCATAGTTCCCCTGTGGGACTGAGAGATGCTGGTTCCCCTACCCCCGCCCCAATCCTCATTCTCACACTCTGGGTGTACTGTCAAAGTATGTCCTTAATCATCCTACGTCTCCTGTCAGTATCTATGAAAACATTAAGGGACTACCTTGTTAAAGCTTACAGCTTGAGTAAAATCAAACCCCTTATGGAACCAAACAGTTTTTATGCTGAGGATCAGATGTAAAGGCTTTCTGTAGGACAAGGACCACCTGGGTCAGATGAGAGAATAAGAAACTCTGCAGGATGTGCGCTCACTCTCATGCCAAGGTGACAGTAAGTAAGGTCAGACCTGAAGAACAAACTGAAATCAGGTAGCTAGTCAAGTCTGTGACAGTCTGCATGGATTCATCATCACACCAGACACAGAACATATCAATGAGTACTTTCAAAGAATGGCCTGAAAAGGACTTTGTCTTTCAGATGCAGAAGTGAATATTCATGACAATTTGCACTCTTGCTCCAAAGCTGGCTTATGATACATGATGCATAGGGGACTAGGCTACACAATACAGGTGGGACACTACCTAAACCTTTCAGCCATTCTCAGGCTACTGATGGGTGTCTTTCTTGTCAAAGCATTTCCATGTTCCATTTCAGTGTTGCTGAGGAGATCAGACTACCACAACTCTGGTGACACTTAAAACTGATCCATAACGTGTTTTCAGCACTCTAGTCTAGTAATACTATATAGTTTTTGTCAAAAAGTCAGTCTATGTATGCCATTATCTAGGTACTGAAAGGACTACTCCCTACCATTCACAAACACCGGGTTATAATCAGGCAATAGAACTATCCACTCTAAACACAACCCCAAACAGTCAACACATCCCTCACCTCAGACGCCACAGCAAGACAATTTGGTCAATGATTATCGCACTGCCAGAGATCATTTTCCCTGAACTCTCCCTTGGGTAATAAATAAGATCCAAGTTGTGAAGAATTTTAAGATTGTATAGACCAAGTTTCAGACTTCAGGATCAGCAAAGATCAACCCTGGACATGTCTCTTTTCCCTAAAAGTAGCTACAGGCCAGGTTCCCCTACTCAGAGTGATAATTTGTTCATAAAGGAAGCTAAAGAATCCAGGCAATCTGATTTGATCATTTCAATCCGCATGTAAAGCACTGACAAAACCTCCTTTCTTTCTGACTGATAAAAAAAAAAAAGTGGGTCTTTAGGTGTTCGTGTGTGGCATCTGAGGTAGTTAGTAAAAACTGTTCGTTTCTTAACTTATAGTAATAGTGATCCAAATCAATTTTCAAAAAATCAAAATTAGAGTGTTATGTCCCCTCCGGATGCTTGTACATGAAGAAAAGTCCACACAGTCTATCTCTATTTGGGATGAGGGTTGCCTTTTTGACTCACCCACTGCCCCTATAACTAACTGTTTTACACTAAAAATCAGGTTAATTTAAACTCATTTGATTTTACTGGATAATAATAAATGGCCTTATATCAGATACCAGCTGGATGAAAAAGAATCTCCTGGTTGCCTCAATTATTTATTCACAGTTGATTGAATCCTCGAACCTCATCCTGTTGCTTAGGATGTTAACAACCACCTTGATTGTTGTGTAAGACAAACCAATGAATCTGGTTTTATCTTCTCCTTCTTTAATAAGAATGACTGTTAGGACTTGCACACTTGTGTTAAAATTCAAGAGGGGAGGGGATGGGCGGTTGGTAGCACAGCAGGTTAAGTGCACATAGAGCAAAGCCAAAGCGCAAGGACCAGCATAAGGATCTCGGTTCGAGTCCGGCTCCCCATCTGCGGGGGGTGGGGGGGGGTCCTACTTCACAAGCAGTGAAACGGATCTGCAGATGTTTATCTTTCTCTCTCCCCCTCTGTCTTCCCTCCTCTAGATTTCTGTCTGTCCAATTCAACAAAGCAATAACAACAACAATAAGTACAACAAGGGCAACAAAATGGGGGGTGGGGGGAATGGCCTCCAGAAGCAGTGGATTCATAGTGCAGGCACTGGGCCCCAGCAATAACCCTGGAAGCAAAAGAAAAAAAATTCAAGTTGGGGCGAAAACACATAGGGTTAATGAGTACCCCACGGGTCCTGAGCAATGCCTGGCACAATCTAACCAAGGAGGTAAGCCTCTATGGATGGTCCATTTCTAAGGTTATAAGCTTACAATTATAGAGACTATACTGATCTAGTGATAGAGTTCAAGTGTAAAAGGAGTTACCAGTGGGGGTAGATAGCATAATGGTTATGCAGAGAGACTCATGTCTGAGGCATAAACCAGAGCTGAGAGCAGTGCTCTGGTAAAAAAGAAAAAGGGAAAGGAGTTACTATAAATGTGGTAAATTACCCACACCCAGTATCAGGGTAACATCCAGAAGGGGCTCCTCCACACCAACCTCCAAAGGTTTTAAGGGGCACAAGACACAAGTGTCAACACCACACTTATGCTTCTTGCTGCAACAGATTCTCTGACCACAGAGCCTTGTGTTTTCTGCCAGCATCCACAAAGCAGTAACAGACTGCTGGCTTATTAGCTTGCAAGCAGGATAAAATCACAATTCTTCACAGACTTTGACACAGCAGCATAGTAAAATGTGACTAAGCAATATAACTAGTAGGGCTGAAAAAGTAGACAGAAAACATGAGTTTATAAATGAATACAGACCACAAAAAAGCGAGGCCCAGCCATGGACAGAGCACTGGAATCTCAAACATAGGGTTCTAACATCAATCACCAGCATCATGTATGGCACAGTTATGCTCTTACTATCTGCCTGGAACAATCTCTCTTATTAATACTTAAATTAAAGGTAGTTATAAATAATACAAATACAGAATATATATTTCCACAAAGATTTAACAGCTTTTAAAAATAGCAACAAGACTATATCCCCAACAACAAAGAAAATAAAAATAATAGACAAAATAACTGAAACTAAAAACTTCTGTATAGCAGTACAAAAAGGGGAGGGGGGACTTTTACACTGCATACATCCAATAAGGAGTTAATATTCAGAGATTATCATATAAAACCATACACTTAAGACTTAGTTTTCAACATACCAGTTCAATCAGTGAGTTAAGAAATTAATTCAGGGAGTCGAGCAGTAGCACAGCAAGTTAAGTGCAGGCGGCGCAAAGCACAAGTACCGGTGTTTAAGGATCCTGGTTCAAGCCCCCAGCTCCCCACTGGCAGGGGAGTCACTTCACAAGCAGTGAAGCAGATCTATAGGTGTCTATCTTTCTCTCTCCCCGTCTTCCCCTCCTCTCTCCATTTCTCTCTGTCCTATCCAACAACGACATCAACAACAACAATAACTACAAACAATAAAAACAACAAGGGCAACAAAAGGGAATAAATAAATATATTTTAAAAAGAAATTAATGCAGTGACACACCAGATAAAGCTTACATGTTACCCTGACTATGTCTCCACGTGCAGGGGTGCTCTCACAAACAGTGAAAAAGGCTGCAGGTGTCTGTCTCCCCATACCCCTAATTTGTCTCTAAGGTAAAATTAAAATAAAATAGTGATAAAGTAAAAATATGTCAGGGGCACAACACAATAATTTTGCAAAAGACTTTCATGTCTAAGGCTCCCAAAGTCCCAAGTTCAATCCCCTGAACCACTGTAAACTGGAGCTGAGCAGTGCTCTGGTAATAAATAAATACTTCAATCTGAGATCAGTGAAATCATGTGAGCATGAGGTTGTGGCTTAATGATAAATATAGCAAGAATTTTCATTAATACTTCCAATATTTTTAAGTAATTACAAAGCCAATTATGGGAAAATATTCTAACAATGATACACACATATAAACAAGTAGACCTCAGAAACAGTCCCTAACAAAAACACATACACACACACAACTAAATCACAACAATGAAGTACATTTTCTTTTCAATTTCATAATGGTAAAGAAATGTGAAAACAGGGGAGGGGTAGATAGCATAACAGTTATGCAAAGAGACTCTCGTGGCTGAAGCTCCAAAGTTCCAGGTTCAATCCCCTCCACCACCATAAGCCAGAGCTGAGCAGTGCTCTGGTAAAAGTGAAAACAACTAGTGTTACCAAAACTGAAAAACCATTCCCCTCATAAATTACCTAGATTATGAATAGGCACCTTTTTTTTTTTAAGAGAATAAGGCACTGTCTACCAAAATGTGTGTACCTGTTTCTCTGAAATGCCCTAACATTCCCAAATCTAGATCATTAGTAACTGAATAATTCATATAGGTCTACTCTATAAAAGATCATTCAGACAACAGAAGGAGGGCACAAGTCAACCACAAAAAAATACTGGAGATAATTTCTTTGAAGAAAAAATTAACTGGGTAGTCCGAGAGGTGGCCCAGTGGATAAAGTGCTGAACTTTCAAGTATAAGGTCCTGAATTCAATCCCCAGCAGCACATGTACCAAAGTGATACCTGATTCTTTCTCTCTCCTCCTACACCTCTCATTAATTACTAAATAAATCAAATATTTTTTTAAAAAAAGGAGAAGAGAAAAAGTAAATTGGTGGCACAAGAGATTACGCTGTGGATAAAGCATTGGACTCTCAAGCATGAGGTCCTGAGTTCAATCCCTGGCGGCACGTGCCAGAGTGACTGACATCTGGCTCTTTTTCTTTCTTCTGCATAGATAAATAAATTAATTAATTAAAAAAAATAAAAAAGAAAAGAAATGGTTTGCTTACCTATACTAACATTTTAAAGCTTATCTAAATATCTAAAATATTCTGGTGAATGGTTGCCAGCATCCCAGTATTTTATTACTTAGTGCACCACCTACCTAACCACCAATAAAGATAGCAAACTGATGGAACTTTTAAAAATTGATCTAAAAAAAATCAAAAATAATTAACTTGATCATATATATATATATATATATATACTTTTAAATATCTTTATTTTTTGGAAAGAGACAGCCAGAAAATAAGCATGCACACTTTGGTTCTTTCTTTGGGGTCCCAATCAACAATTCAAGAGCAAATGCAATGCCTTATGCCAGAGATCCACTATCAACCACATGCAGTTTAAAAGTTCACCACATGATGGGGCTGACAATCTACAAACCTCACAAAACTGTATTAAGAGTAGATCTGCAAACACTTTTACCCATAAAATTCTTGCAAATGACAAATGGCAAGAGTTCCACTATGTTGAAATAGGAAACTCAATAATCATTCATTTGGGATAAGATTAAAGGCATCCAGGCAAGTTAACGGGAAGTTAGTTAAAAACTCAATTTCATAAATGGTGATTTGAAGATTAAAAAAAAGTCATTACTAAAAGGTGTGTGTGTGTGTGTGTGTGTGTGTGTGTGTGTGTGTGTGTGTGAGTTAATCAAGAAACATCTTGGATGAAGTCTAAGGAAAAAAACTCCAAATACTGCTAGCCAACAGTATGAACTGATACTAATTTGTGGAGATAATTTTCAATAGAATTAAGACAGAGTTTAGAATGGGTAATTCCAATTCATCATTATTATTCAAGAGGATCATTATCTGAAGGAAGAGTTGGGTTCTAGATTTCAACAAAGAACAATTGCCAACCTTAACCTCAAATTAACATCTGAATGAAGAGAAGATTTTTTTTCTCAATGTCAAATAACTTTCTAGGTGCTACAGATGCTGGTAATTTTTATCAATATGCTTAAAAGTAGAAGCAAATCTTACACTACTAAAGAGAAGAAAAAGGGGAAACAAGAAACTTTTAAGTGCTTGTTAGAGTTGGGAATGAAAATAAGCCCACTAAAAGGCCAGGAGAAACAAAGAGAAATAAGATATTATACAGAGGACAGGGAGAGAAAGAACAAATGTTGGAATAAAGACAAAGCAAGATAATAAACCCCAGAGAATCCAAGTGATTTCAGGAGTGCTGTTACGGGGAAAGGTGAGGTCTCCAAGTACTCCTTGTCCCTCTACAGTCCCATCAATAGCACTGGTCTCTGTTTCTTAATTTCAAATCGCATTTCAGTGTTTGCTAAATGATGTATTTTAACATTTTAGAATCAGTAATCATGTTGAAGGAGTCCTTTGTCACAGAAAAGGAAAAGCATCCTAAAATCTACAGCATATACAATACTAGTTATCTATGTGAGAAAAGTTTAGTCAATTAACTCCCCGAAAAATCCAACTTTATAAAAATGAGACTAGTTTATGATATATTTTTAAACAGTAAGAGTATGTTATACAGGAGAGTTTGATCGCTACAATGCAGCTTTTACAACAAACTATGGCTAAAATTATTATCATTTCCCAAGTCCTTATTGGGAACAAAAGAGCTGCTTTTAATAAACTACTTTTACAAGAACTATCCTCCACCAAAAATGCCTCTGAATGTCTGAGCACGGTAGGTCTTGATTAATTGGCATGGCTTTCTTTGCAGGATGGAAATACCAAAGTGAAAACAAATATTAAGCCACTAACAGTCCTAACAATTCCTAAGTCCCTGTTGGGATATTTTGTAAGTGGGTCATCTTTCCAAACTACTCCATGTGGTTGGTACTTAATGTGACAGGCAAAGTCGTATTTCAAAGTCTTCCAGTTTATACGAAAAAAGTGTTTGAACTCATCAATATTAAAGCATAAGAAAGCAAGTTAAAAGATTATACAAAAAGAAAGTATTATTCACTGCATCTAACCGATGTACTTATGCTAGACACTATGTACTTATGCTAGACACTACAAAAGACAACTTTGATTTATGTTAATGGCATACTGAAAACTGACTCTTTAAATAATACAGACAGAACAAATACAAAGTAATTCAGATGGTATTGAAAACGTTTCCTCTGTGAAAATGCTAGGCTTCCCCTTTTTGACTATGTCTGAGTAGCAGAATAAAGGAAACAAAACAAAAAAGAAGGAATACCTTTGTTGATGATGGTGGAGTAGGAAAATTAAGCCAGGCTGGAGCAAAGTCATGCTGCGCCATTTAGGTCCAGTCTCTCCAGTTCAGTGAAACAAGGCTTCAACACCTCATGGCAAGTCCCTGTCACAGTCAAAAAGAATGAATCAGACCTACAGCTCCTGGTCAAAAAAAAGTACTTTACTTACACTATCCGGTTTTAAATCACTATGTCCTTACTGCTCTTAAGATTTCACTTATAATGAAATGCTAAATCATTTTAAATTTTAGTGACAGAAACCAGATTGGTGGCATTGAGAAAGAAGGACAACTGCAAAGAGAAAATTTCAGGTGGCGGTTGCATGGAATTTACAGGTATCAGAATTCAGAAAACTACATTAAACAAACCGTGTTAATAGCTGAAGCACAGCTCAGTAAAGCTGACTGTAAAGTCACTGTGCTTCATCACAAGCAGACCACATCAAGTATGACAAAATTCAAAGTCCGGACTATCGTTTATGTAGTCTTGCCGCCACCACACGTGGAGTATGAAATCAAACCTAACCACCAGTGTACAAGAAATTCAACAAAGAACAAGTGCGACACAAAAAAATCAGATTACAGAGTAAATTTCGGGTCTCACTTGGAAAGAAGCCCTTTGCAAAAGTTATTCCTCCAAGCAGTGTAAGGCTAATTAAAAAACAACCCCTGCTATGACAAAGGTTGAAAACTGAGTAATCAGCACATCCAAAGTCTAGGAGAAAAGGCTGGAAAGAGTTTCTTTGGGATGTTATAGCCCTGAAAATAACTACTTTATACCACAGATCTTAGAATAACAGGCAAATGCTGGGGTTGGGGATGGAGGGAGTCCTTTCATCTGTGGGACATCTTTTGGTAAGTAAAAACAAGATTTGAAGGCAAAGTGAGAATCATAAATGACTGGCTAAATACTGAAGAAACACCCCTACATAGAATATAAAGAATAAGACTCCCTTCCTCTCTTTTATAATTCCTTTCTTGGATTAAGTTTTGCATGTGCAACAAACATACTAGTTACATGCTGGAGAGATAGTTCCTGTGTAAAGAGAAAACCAGTATCCATGGACAACAAACTAAATATTGTACTGCACTAAAACTATTCTCTGTAAAACCACTGAACCTTCAGCTAAGTCTTTTCAAAGGTTACAACCTGTCTCAGCTGTTTAGTGAGCAATAGTTCCCTGTTAGATCCATGTGTATATGATCTCTAATCAAGGTAACATACCTCTCTTCACAGTATTTAAACTATGATATTTTAGTTGTCATAGATCTTAGTCTTAGTAAGGTTTAAAATATTTCATTAAAATATCATCTGAAAGTTAACCCTATTGCCAAATAATTTGGTTATAGTGATAACTATCTATTGCCTTCTTAAACCCTAAGACAGCAGGAATCTTCCCCATTCTCTACAAAACCTGTATTTCTCCCAGTCCTGAAACCTCTGGGGTGGGGCTCACTTTCCTGCATGCTTTTCTCAATTCATGCCTATTGATACCAATTGATCCCAACCTGATCAGTGCAAGCAGTACCACCTTGGCATGATTCACTTCGAACTGTGTCCAGAGACATCAGGCTTGGAATGTCAGCCCTCCAGCTTCATGACTCAGCCACCAGGTTCTAGATGCTACAATGATGCCAACCTGACTTCCCTGGGTAGATGACCCCACCATGGGTCCTGGAGCCCCGCATCCCCAGGCCCCTGCCCCACAGGGAAAGAGAGAGACAAGCTGGGAGTATGGATCGACCTACCAATCCCCATGCTCAGCAGAGAAGCAGTTACAAGGGCCAGGCCTTCCACCTTCTGCACCCCAAAATGATCCATCCTGGGTACATGTTCCCAGAGGGAACAAGAACAGGAAAGCTTTCAAGGGAGGGGATGGGGGTGGGAATTGAGTGGAATTGTATCCCTCTTATCCTATGGTCTTGTCAGTGTTTCCATTTTATAAATAAAAATCTTTTAAAATCAACTGAAAAGACACTAGGAGGGCTAGGGGCATACCTGGGTAGAGCACATATGTGTACAACACTAGGGAGAGGCGCATTTGATTCCCAGAGCTCCCATATCACAATATTCAAACTATGCAAATTTTATACAAAAAAAGTCTACAAAGCAAGCCAAGAAAATATCAGGGCAGGTGGCTTAGAGGTACAACAAATGTCTGCATGCATGACATCCCAGGCACTACATAATAAACAAAGGCAAAAACAAGCAGAACATCGTAAGTGGTAAACTAATGCTCTGTTGTCTTCTCACTAAAATTACACTTTTATAAAAATTAAAAACTTGGGCAGGGGAGAAATCATAATGGTTCTGCAAAAAGACATGTTACATGCCTGAGGTTTCAAAGTCCCAGGTTCAATCCTCCACACTACTGTAAGCCAGAGCTGAGCAGCGCTCTGTTAAAAACAAATATATAAATACATAAACAAGCAAATAAAAGCAGATTTGTTCTACTACATAGACAAATTTTAAATTAAAACTTAAAAAAAAAAAATCTGGCCCATTTCAGGACAAATGTTAAGCAGGTGAGAGACAGGATGAGAGACAGGAGATACCATCTAGGGAGGGCCTTAAAAGAAACCAGGAGGAGGGGAGTTGGGCGGTAGCACAGCAGGTTAAGCACACCTGGAGCAAAACACAAGGACGGGAGTAAGGATCCGGGTTCTAACCCCCCAGTTCCCCACCTGCAGGGGGTGTCGCCTCACAAGTGGTGAAGCCAGCCGGTCTGTAGGTGTCTTTCTCTTCCCCTCTCTGTCTTCCCCTCCTCTCTCCATTTCTCTCTGTACTATCCAACAATGACATCAATAACAACAATAATAACCACAACAATGATAAAACAACAAGGGCAACAAAACAGGAAGAAAAAGGAGGGGAAAAAAAAAAACAGGAGGAAGGTCACGAACAAGTCACTTTGAATAGCACCTGGTCTACAATCACAGCGCATTTAAGACACCATGAATCAGTACATGAGGGAATGATATGAGACTTAAGCCCCATCCCCCTTGTAGAGTTCCTGAATAAACACTTTCCCTCTACATAGTCTTTTTTAACTTGCTGCATCAGGCAGATGAGCCAACAGGTCTCCAAAAACAGAAACTATCCCTGTCCCTGATGAATCACCAGCACTAAATATGAACACTCAAGAGCTAAAGGAAACCAGAAGAACAATGTTAGCAAAGTGAATACCAATAAAGAGGTAGGGAAAACAGAAAGGCGTCCAACAATATAGTATCTGACATGAGCATTTCACTACACATTTACAGCAGCAGATATCAACCAGTAGCTGGTCAGTAACAAATGAGTGACAATTAAGTGGAAGTGAATGGGAGCGTGAATCTGGGGTAATCATTGTGGGAAACAATTCAGTGATTCCTTAAAGAAGTGAAGCATATAATATATAACTCACTAAGGAAAGATGAGAGAAATCAGTCTAAGGATATAAAATACGCATAAGAACAAGACACCAATCAAACCAGTATGTAGTTTATCCGAGTTCCAAAAGTCGAGGAAAGGAATAGGAGAGACAAGAATGACTATAAACAGCTACCAAATTAAACACAAGTACACATATCCAAGTAGTTAAAAGATCTTTAGAGAAAGCTAAACACAAAGAATTCAGTCCTGGTAGTCCAGGAGGTGGCACAGTGGATAAAGTATCAGACGCTGAAGCATGAAGTCCCAAATTCAACCCGTGGCAGCACTTGTAACAGAGTGATGTCTAGTTCTTTCTCTCTTCCCTCCTATATTTCTCATTAATAAATAAAATCACTATAAACAATGAAATTACACCACTGTAATTAAACTGTAGGAAAAAAGACAATTTCCAAAGCATCAAAAGAAGAGTATATTTATAAACATCTAAATTGTTCTAGAAAAGGTACTTGACAAAATTCAACCCCCTTTGAGAATAAAAATACTGGACAGAAAATAACTAGGAATAGAAGCTAATGTAATCTGATTAAGAAGATCTATTTTTAAAAAATTATAGCTAGCACAAATCATAATGAACCAAGATGAAGATAATTATTTCCACCAGTACTATTTAATACTATATCGCAAGTTTTTTGACAAAACAGTTAGACAAAGAGTTGAAGGTAGGGGCTGGGTGATGGCACACCTGAATGCACATGGACCTTGTGCAAGGATGCAGGTTCAATCCTCTGGTTTCCACCTGCAGGAGGGAAGCTTTAGGAGCAGCAAAGCAGTGCTGCAGGTGTCTCTATTTCCCCCTTCCTTCTCAGTTTCTATCTAAAACATACATATGCATATGCATGCATAAAATATTTGTTAAACTAGAAGGCATCAAACTGGGAAGATGAGGCAAAAAACACACTTAACTCAACTTAGACAATTATAAAGAATGTAGAAAAAGCAATTAAAGTTAATGAGTTCTGCAACATTCCAAGCTCAACATGGAAAACACAATTATATTATTTAGCTATGACAATCCTAGAAAGGAGATGAAAAAGATCATTCTATCCTTGTCAGCATCCAAAAAGCAAACTATCCCTGCAGATGGGAACTAGGACTTCACACGCAGGTCCTGGTGCATGTGTGTAACCTCCAGGCCCCTTATAAGGATTCACTGGTCAGTATAGTCTCCAGTGGACCTTGGAGTTCTCTCTATGGAGTAGCTTCCTATCATTTTTGACCTCCAAGTTTTACCTATTTTGACATCAAAATTTCAATGACTCCCCTCTCCCCTACTTTGGCGAAAACGAGATTATGTTTATATTTATCTTTTTGTGCTATGACTTATTGATTTTCTCCAAGCAATAAACTGGCACCTCTACAGCTTAGTTCTTGTTATCCACTGTCTGTGGATCTTCTGGATACTTTACCAGATTTTTTAGATTCCTACGCTTATGCCAAGTCTGGTTAGTCTCCAATTTACTCATCATAACCAAAACTCAAAATCTGTTTGCCAGCTCAATGTTAACATTATATGAGTATCACTATATTAAATGTTGGACATATATTTTTGCTCATCAAATCTGTATTAAGAGAATACAATTTATTCAAGTAATTCACTTCCCAAACTATGTCAGCAATAGCTCCCCACCTGCAGGGAAGTCCCTTCAGAAGCAGTGAAGCAGGTCTGCAGGTGTCTATATTTCTCTCCTCCTGTCTCCCCTCCTTCATTTCTCTCTGTCCTATCTAGCAATGATGACATCAAAAACAACTACAACAATAAAACAGCAAGGGCAACAAAAGGGAATAAATATTAAAAATGACTTTTTAGAGTGACTTCTCAAAGTGATAGATCTGTTGGAATAAGCAGAGGACAATAAGTAACTATCGTAAATATGTAAGAAAAAAAAAGTGTAAAGAAACAGAAGCTGTAAGACCCAAAGGGAACTTCTATGACTACATCTCTCTCTGTCATGTTTCTAAAATTCAAAAAGAAAAGACTCCACAGGAGTGGCAAAACAGTTTAGGCACAAGGTTCTACAGGAAACTACCCCCATCCCCACCCCAAAATAAAATGCAGTATGAAAAATACTCTGGATGAGAGATAAATGGCAAACAGCCAGTCTTAAATCTAACAGACTAAGAAGCCTGGGTAACAAACTACTTAAGCATCTTCTAATAAGAAATCAACAGGGCTATAAATTACCCCTTAACAAATTCTACTCGGTCTCCAAAGCAGTGAACAGCAAGAAAATATAATCAGTAAACAAATAAGTATGGTGAGTGTGTGTGTGTGTGTGTGTGTGTACACACAAAGTTAAAATGTGTCATTAATACATTTCATTCTACAAGTAATTTCATTGAGACCACTAATTACAAGCTAAGACTCCTGTCCTCAGAGTTTATATAATCAAGATAGATGAGATCAAAGTATTCACTTAGGTGAAAGAAGCAATAAGAAAAACCAAAGGACACAGAAGGAGGGTTGCTGATTTATAAATAGTAATGAAATACAGTGTTTTGCAATTTTGTGCCTCTTCTTTTCTCTAGTAACGAGGAGGAGGTAGGCTCTCTTGGGTTAAGAAATTCAAAAATAGGGAGCTTTTATGGGGGAGACACCATAATGGTTATGCAAAAGACAAATCATGCTGGGTGCTCCAAATGCCAGGTTCAATCCCCAGCATGACCATAGCAGTGTTGGAGAGGAGGGGGGGGGGGTAGGTGCATCTGTGTCCATCTATCTCTAAGTAAAAAATTAACTATTAAAATATAAATAAATTCAAAGTAAACTGGCATACAGCTTGAGTTTGGAGGGTATACTGACTGACCACAGAGGAGCCATAATGCCATTCTTCTGAGTTTTCACTGGACCAAGACAAAGCTTGACAAAAACTTTGTACAGGTAAGGATCCCCGACTCCTGGTTAGACAAAGCTGGTTGGATCAATGGAGGCTGTGAGAGGCCACAGCCACACCACCCATAATCTCCTTCCTCGTCATCACACTAAACAAGGTCCTGAGGAGCCTTTGCTGCCATTTTTCTATTCATGAAAGTATATGCATGCAGTGTTACACGATGCAGATGTCAGCTTTCCCCTTCATAAATATGCATAGTTTTTCCTGGAAAATGCAAACATTTTGACTATTCTATCACCCAAACTACTCACCATAGACCAAACCCCCACTTCCTCTTTTTGAAGTATGCTCTACAGACATGCTTCCCAATTTAAGTTTTAGAAGTCACGTAAGAATCTGATTTGCTACTGAGGTGACAAAGGATGGTTGACAGGCAAATTCAGTAGCAGTTGGATAAAAATGGATTTTACTGGGAAATTTTAGAGGCAGAGCAAATAGATTTGCTGATTAGAAAAGAGGAAAGTTTGCATAAGTAAACAGCATAGTCATTTAAGATAGGAAAAGACAAAAAGAATATGGCAATGGAAAAGACTCAGGGTCCACTTTCAGGCTTGTTAACATTTGTAAACTAAGTGGAGGTCAGACTTACAAAGAGTTAAAATCGCACAAAATGTCACTTTAAATCAGAGCAGCATATCAAGTTCCACAGAACCACCTCAGAAAGCTACAATACATGTTTCAACAATTTTAAACATGTTACCAAATGCTATCTAAATATAGCCGGTTTCTGCTTAGATTGGTCTTTTCCAACTTATTTGTTTCCCCATCAATTTCTCCCTCCTGGTTGATCATAGGTTCCTCTGCCACTACTACCTATGTGGCCCCATCATTGCAATATTGTGAGTGTTTGCATCATCTTCTAATTTCTAAAGAAGCCCTGTTACAGAGCGATAAGAATCCTACTAAAGTTAACATGGTCTACAGCATAATGGTTATGCAGAATGACTCTCATGCCTGAGACACCAAAATTCCTAGGTTCAATCCCCAGAACCAAATAAACCAGAGCTGAGAAGCATGTTGGTAAGAATAAATAAATAAAAGGGCAGGCGTAGATAGCATGATGGTTATGCAAAGAGACTCTCATGCCTGAGGCTCTGAGGTCCCAGGTTCAATCCCATTGGCCAGAGCTGAGCAGTGCTCTGGTAAAACAAAAATAAAAAAATTAAAAATTAAATTAAATTAAAAGGTTTCCAGAAGCAGCAGATTCATCTTTTAAGCACTGAGCCCCACCGATGAAACCTTGTGGCAAAATAACAATTATTACTACTACTGATAATAATAAAAAAATCCAAGCCACTAACTTCCCCAATAAAATGGTTTTTAACATTCAAGGATTATCTTCACTCTTCATGAGTTCAGGGATCTTAAATTTCTTTTTACTTGTTATTTTACTTATTCAATTTTAAATTTTCAATACTAATAAAGTAAGGTCAGTCATATACTAGGTACTCAAAGATCCACCAAGACACTGAATATTGTCTCTAACATACACTAGCTGGTACTATCCCAGAACCACTGCCTAGACAATCCTATTCTCTCAATTTCAATATATAGTCATTTAATTTCCAAGTATGAATATTTCAAGCCACTGACAAAGACAGCTAGCTGTATTCAAGAAGGCATTATTTTTGCAACAGCTTTTTGCACATGCCCATAGCAATATTCCCCTTTAACCTTTGTTCCTACAAAATATCTTTAGAAAAAAATGATACATCAAGTTTTTATTAGACAAAGTCAAAAGCTATCAGCTGTACTCATCAACTACTGTTGCATGCACTGAAATAGGTAACTATAAAGACCAGAAATTGATTCACACATATGGCCAGAGGCATTCCAAAGTTTCTGCAACAAATGAAGCTAAGAAGAGCTGAATAGCTATATTCTCCCCAGAAAATATTTTTCAGGTTCCCTCACATTACATGCAAATAACTCAAATTTCGAGAATTGAGAGAAACTACATGGGTTAGGCACAATTCTTAGGACACACACAAAAAGGAACAAATCTAGGAAGAAAATTTAAAACTTTTAACTTCACAATTTAAAGTGTTTATTCTGCAGATACATTGTTTTAACAAAAATTAAGACAAATTTCTAAGTGGGAGAAATCTGCAAAACATACATCTGATATACTTGCATCCAAAATACATAAAGAATTCTTAAAAACGGTTCAGGGTAGATAGTGTAACGCTCATGCCTGAGGTTCCAAAGTCCCAGGTTCAATCCCCCCACACAAGCCAGAGCTGAGCAGTGCACTGGTGTATTACAAAGAAAAACAAAATCTTAAAACCCAGTAATACAGGTTTATGTAAGATGTATTCATTTCATCAAAGAGATCAAAGCACTACTTCTGATGTGTGGTGTCAAAGACTGAACTTGGGGACTGGACCACGAGCATCCAAATCTAGCATCGTACCACTAAAGCAGCTACCTCTGCAACCCAAACATTAGAGATCTGAAAAGCTTCTCCAAAGCACACACAAAGCTATTCAACATCATTGACTATAAACCTACAAGAATGTATAACATTCATTGGCCAACAGCAGCCCAACCCACTGCACTGAAGGAAGTTTCAGTGCTGTGGTCTCTTTTCACTCCAGGCTCTGCTTCTCTACCAAGAAGGAAAGGAAGGAAAGCAAGAAAGACAGAGAGAGAGAGAGAGAGAGGAAGAAGGGAAATATCTTAATGGTTATGCAAAGAGAATCTCACACTTGAGCCTCCAAAGCCCCAGGTTTAATCCCCTGTAGCACCATAAACCAAAGCTATGTTGTGCTCAGAGTAAGACAGAGCCCAACTATGGGCAGGGGTAGATAGCATATGGCTATGCAAACAGACTGCCATGCCTGAGCTCAGCTCCAAAATGTCCCAGGTTCAATCCCCCCACACAACTGGTAAAGTGTCAGACTTGTATATGTAAGGTTCCTGGTTCAATTTCCAATGCTACATATCCCAGAGCAGTGTTCTGTCTTGCTCTTTCTGTCTCTGTGAAGTTCTCATATGCAAGATCCCAAAACTGAGTTGTGCTTATGGTTTCAAAAAGTGAGTTTACATATGTAAATTACACCTCAATAAATCTGTTATAAAAAGGACCCACCCTGTTAAAAAAAAATTAAGATACTAATTTGTAATGACCAACCATTAAAATGTTAATTCTTAGTGTAAAACACAGGATTAGTAGTTCTTCCCATATACTGCTTGCACCACAAAATTTTCTCCATTCTTAAAATTCCATTTTCTCCTTTAAATCAGTGACTAAATCTACTAACCCAATCAAGATATTGACTTTTACCTTTAATAGTTAGCTGACAGCTGTCTTTTCTTTGGATCATTTCTAGGAATACTATGCACCACGTCATAGGATAACTTTAATAACATTGGCTTATTGCCCAATTACACTGGCAGTAAATATTAGGGGCCAGGTGGTGGTGCACCTGGTTCAGTACATGTTACAATGCAAAAGGATGCAGGTTCAATCCTTCAGTCCCCACTTGCTCAACTTGGAATTATAGTGGTTGGGACTTTAAACCAGGGACCTAGAAACCTCAAGCATTAAAAAAAAAAAAAAAAAAAGAAACCTCAAGCATGAATGTCTTTTTGTCTGTGGAGGACTGAATAATAATTACGCAAAAAGAAGTTCATGTCAGAGGTTCCAACTTCCATGTACAATCCCCAGCACCACAAGTCAGATCAGAGGTAAGAAAGAACAAAGAATATATGCACACTGGGGGTTGTATTGTTAAATGGGAAACTGGGGAATGTTATGCATGTACAAACTATTGTATTTACTGTTGAATGTAAAACATTAATTCCCCAATAAAGAAATAAATTAAAAAAAAAAAAAAGAATATATGCACACACCATTATGCTAGCTCCTTGGGCCCTAAATTGTTCAGGGTGGTCTGGCCATAGACTATTTTGTCTTTTTTTCTTTTTGTCTCTATTTTTTTTATCTCCAGGGTTATTGCTGGGGCTTGGCGCTGTACTATAAATCCACTGCTCCTGGAGGCTATTTTTCCCCTTGTTGCCCTTGTTGTTTTATTGTTGTTGTTATTATTACTGTTGTTGTTGCTGTCATTGTTGTTGGCTAGGACAGAGAAATCAAGAGAGGACAAGAAAACAGAGAAAGGGGAGAGAAAGATAGGCACCTGCAGACCTGTTTCACACTTGTGAAGCAACTCCTCCACTTGTGAAGCAAGTGGGGAGCCAGGAACTCGAATGGGGATCCTTAACAAGGGTCCTTGCACCTTGCGCCACGTGCACTAGAACTGCTGCACTACCACCCGAAATTATTTGTTACAAAAGTTGAAAGGATCTGACTGTCTGGTATGTACCATTGCTCTAGAGTTCTGTTGTTCAACATGGCAACTAGGAGCTCAAGTTAAATCTAAATAAAACTTAAAATTCAGGAGCCAGTGAGGCCAGGTGGTGGTGCACCTGGTTAAGTGCACACACTACAGCACATAAGGACCCAGGTTCAAGCCCCCACCCCCACCTCCAGGTGGAAAGCTTCACAAGCAGTAGAGCAAGGCTGCAGGTGTTTCTGTTTTCCTTCCTCTCTAGCATCCCCTTCCCTCTCAATTTCTGGCAGTCTATCCAATAAGTAAGTAAAGATAATGAAAAAATATAAAAAGAAAAGTTCAGGAGCCAGGATATAACTCACCCAGGAGAGTACACACCTTTACACTCAATAGTGTGTCCTGGTCTCTAGCCCTAGGGCCATTTAGGCAAACCATGGACAGCACCAAGAAAACTCTGGATTATGCAGGTTATTACCAGGTGCATGACTGAGGCTCAAGCCCTGACCCCTCAATACTGGGGTGACTTCATGGCTGTTGTGTCTTTCCTTCTTTCCATCCTTCTATCTGAAACACTAGGCATGGAGTGCTAAAGTCCCAAGAATGACCAAAATATAAACAAAAATTTAAAAAATTCAGTTCATCTGCACTATTTGCACTTCAATAATTACCATATCCAAGTGTGTAGTCACAGAACACTGTCGTCATCTCAAAACTATTAGACAGCAATGCTCTAGAAAAAGATACCCTTCTCAGTTCACTTAAGGAGGCTAATAACTGCAACAGATGAACATAACATATCCAATTCATGGCTCTTATCACTTACAAAGAAAACTTTTAGTACATTTTTAATCACAGAATGACTATAAGAGTAAAAGCAGAGAGAAAATACTGAGTTAGTAGGTTATTTCCTTAGTCAAGAACCAAGTCAGGATAATAAGTGAAACTGGGAAAGAACAGGGTGAAAAAAAAAGGCAATAAACAGCATTAACAGAAACAAGATATATAAAGAAACTGCTTCAGAAGCCTGAATTTTAATACCTACATCTACATTATACTTCAAATTAACAAGAAATGTTCATATATATTATTTTCACCAGTTTTCTATAGAAATGAAGACCAGTAAAAGTCAAGTGAATATACAAGATCAAATAGGCACTTTGCTAGGTAGTCCAAACCCTAAATTAAAAGCATACTTTCAAATTCCCAATCACCCTTTTTCTGTATTGGTAACTTCCCTAGATATAAACTGTTACCTAAAAATTTTTATTAAAAATAGTTGGGAGGGGGGAATAAAGGTTATGCATAAAGGTTATGCAAAGAGACTTTCATGCCTTGGTCTGAAAGGTGGCGCAGTGGATAAGCTTTGGACTCTTAAGCATGAGGTCCTGAGTTCAAACACCGGCAGCACGTGTACCAGAGTAATGTCTGGTTCTCTCTCTCTCACTCCCTCTCTCTCTCCTAATATTTCTCATGAATAAATACAATCTTTAAAAAAAAAAAAAAAAGAGAGAGACTTTCATGCCTGAGGCTTCAATACCCCTCCACCCCACTACCAAAGCCAGAGCTGAACAGTACTATGGAAAAAGAAAAAAGCAAGACAACTAAGTAATATACCATGTGTTAATTTTTTTTATTAGTACTTTAACAGTTTTACAAAATTATGGGCTTTAAGGGGGCAGTCCATGAGGTGGTACAGTAGACAAAATGTTGGACTCTTAAGGATTAAGATCTCAGATTCAATCCCAGTGTTCCATGTGCCTGAGTGACACTCTTATTTCTCTGAATCTATCTCTGAATCTCAATACATAAATATTAAAAAAAAAAAAGGGGGTCAGGCAGTCGGGCAGTAGCACAGCAGCTTAAGCGCAGTGGTGCAAAGCACAAGGTCAGGGGTAAGAACCCCATTTCAAACCCCCAGTCCCCAGCTGCAGGGGAGTCACTTCACAGGTGGTGAAGCAGGTCTAAAGGAGTCTATCTTTCTCTCCCTGTCTTCCCTCCCTCTCTCCATTTCTCTGTCCCATACAAAGATGACGACATCAATAACAATAACTACAACAAGGGCAACAAATGGGAATAAATAAATATATAAAAAGGAGGGGAGGAGTTAAATTTCACAACCATTCATGGTTAGTCTGAGTCACAAGTTTGGTGGAGGGTGTGGTGACATGCATTTATTCAGTTTCTATCCTCACCTGTTATTATCAGACCAGACACTCCCATTTTTTTCTTTTAAAAATTTATTTATTCATTAATTAATAAGACAGAGAACCAGAGCATCACTCTGGCAATGCAATGTCAGGATCCAACTTGGGACCTCTTGTTTTCTAGTCTGATACTTAGCCACTACCATCACTACACAGGACACTACACAGGTTCCATCTTTAGTGCCTTCTGCAACGCTTCTCTTTTTTTAAAACACTTATTTCTTTAGTTAATTATTAATGAGAAGGGGAAGTGAAAAAGTTCCATTGCTCTCACCTGCAGGAGAGGAAGCTTCACAAGCAGCCAAGCAAGTCTGCAGGTATCTTTCTCTCTCCCTGCCCTCTCTCAATTCTGTCTGTCCTATTCAATAAAATGGAAAAAATGGCTGCCAGGAGCAGTGGATTCAATGTGCAGGCACCAAGCCTCAGTAATAACCCTGGTGGCAGTGAAAAAAGAAAGAAAGAAAGAACATAAAAATAATAAGTAAATAAAATTTAGAGTAGGACACTGGGCCAGGGAAGTTGCCTGGTGGTGTCACACATGTATAAGGCCCTATCTCTCACACACACACACACACACACACACACACACACACACACACACACACACACACACACACAAGGACCTGTTAACTAGAGTCGACAACTTGACCATGTCTAAGACCCTGGCCCCCACCCGTAGTGGGGGAAGCTTCACAAGTGATGATGCAGTGCTCCGTATCCATTTTTCTCTTTCTCCCTCTACCATCCCTTTTCCCTCTCAATTTCTCTCTGTCCTATCAAATTAAAAAAAAAAAAAGTTTCATTCAAAAAAATAGGAGGGAGATGATCTTACTCTGAACTGGAATTGGCGTATTGCACCAAAGTAAAAGACTCTGGGGTGGGGAGAATACAGGTCCAAATAGGATGACAGAGGACCTAGTGGGGGTTGTATTGTTATGTGGAAAACTGGGAAATGTTATACAATGTACAAACTACTGTATTTACTGCTGACTGCAAAAAATTAATCCCCCAATAAGGAAATTTAAAAATAATAATAAAATACAAAAAAAAGAAAAAAAAAAAAAAGTTCCATTGCTCTGGTACATGTAATGTCAGGGATAGAAGAAGACAGGATACCTTGCTTGAGTCCCATCCCTAATCTGGTGTCCCGACGCCCCCAACCTGCAACTCATTTCTATTTTCTTCTTTCCTCACAGCAGTTCTTCACCTATGGTGTCATTTCCCACTGCGGTTATTACCCCTAGGTTCTAAAGTGTCACCAACTTTAACAAAACTCCACTTGTAATCTCTACTAGATTTTTTAAACTTTACCTAACAGGACAGAGAAATTGAAAGGGAGTGGGGAGGGAGGGGGAAGAGCGACAGGGAAGAATTGAGGCACACCTGCAGCACTGCTTCAGATAGCTCAGTCAACTTTCCCCTGAAGGTGGGGCCCAGGGGCTTGAGCCCAGGTCCTTGCACAAGGTGACGTGTGCACTCAACCATGTGAGCCGCTGCACAGCCTCCATTTGTAACCTCAATGGAAAAAAAGAAAAGTGACAGCCCAGGAGCATAAATTCCTGAGCTCAATTCTGACATGTGCCAAACTGATGCTCTGGTTCTCTCTCTCCCTTCTCTCTGCTGCTTAAATATTAAAGTTGGAGGGGAAGGGGGGAGGGACCAGGCGATGGCACGCCCAGTACTGCACACGTTACTGTACACAAGGACCCTGGTTCTAGCTCCCAGTCCCCACCTACAAGGGGAGGCTTCTGAACAGTGAAGGAGTGTTACAGACCTTCTCCTCCCCTCCTCTCTCTCTCCCTCCATCACCACCCCACCCCACCCCCCCATCTCCTCTTTCCCTCTCAATTTCACTATCGCTATCCAAAGTAAATATTTCAAAAGATACAAATAAAACAGAAGTTACTGATATACATTTAGCTTCATGCCTGTGAGGAGGCTTCTATGCCTGCGTAAGGCAACTATGGAGGAATGAGATCTAAATACAACCATGTTTTAATTTTCAGACAATCAAAGGTACCACTCAAATAGCTACTAAAGCAAAAGTAACTGGAGTTCCTCTCTATCCTATCTATATCTTGTTTCCAAATTCTAAAAGTAATCAGTGTTAAAATCAAAAACAAACCATACGTGAGAGGAAAAGAACCCAGACTAACGCTCAAGTAGAATGAATTAAAGTAAAATCCACAACACAAAAGTGTAAATATGACAAAGAAAGAGTATAGAGCTTTCAGTCAGACTAAAAATTTGTTGAGAATTTAGTCTAGCCTTGGTCCTAAGTAACTTTCCCTCTGCAAGTAATTACATGGAAATTAACAACTATTAAACCAAGCCTAAGTCATCATTTTTTCATTAACTTTAATATTACATTTCCTCAGAGCATTATAAATATTAAGATACACCACATAAATTGCAAAGCACATGACACATCCCACAACTATAAAAGTTAATCATTATAATTTTATTATACTGATAGCTTAGGATAGTGAAAAGGAGATAGGATAGATAGCAGGGGCAACTGAAGGGAAAAAAGGGTGTTTATGGGACAGCAGCAGCATCCTGGCAACTGGTCCAATTTTGCTATTTTTCAATGTCAAGAATATAAAATATTTACCAAAATGGATCAAGTAAATCTGTTCTTGAACAACTGCAGTAAGCTAAGTTTACAAGTGTTAGCCAATTCAGTGACTAAAGCTGTCAAAAAAAAAAAAAATCTCTGAATAACTAACATATTTGGGAAATCCAACATAGAGATTACAAGTAATAAATATTGTATAGTCCTATGAATAAAGGCCATTCAATTTCTTAATTAATTTGACTTTGTCATCCAATATGCATATTCCTAGGCAAATAAGTTGAAAATCTATTACACTGAGAAGTACAAATTAAGGGTGGGGCTAGACAGCATAATGGTTATACAGACTCTTGTGCCGGAAGCTCTAGAGGTCCCAGATTCAACCCCACAAGCCAGAGCTGATCCATGCTCTGGTTTAAAAAAAAAAAGAGAGAGAGATAGTAGTACAATCTCTCAAGTGAGGAAAGAATGTTCTCACTATAATCTAGGTGAGGTGGTAGCTCAGTAAGAATACAAAAATCGGGAGTCGGGCTGTAGCGCAGCGGGTTAAGCGCAGGTGGCACAAAGCACAAGGACCAGCATAAGGATCCCGGTTCGAACCCGGCTCCCCACCTGCAGGGGAGTCGCTTCACAGGCGGTGAAGCAGGTCTGCAGATGTCTATCTTTCTCTCCCCCTCTGTCTTCCCCTCCTCTCTCTGTTTCTCTCTGTCCTATCCAACAATGACGACAACAACAATAATAACTACAACAATAAAACAAGGGCAACAAAAGGGAATAAATAAATAAATAAAATATTTTTTAAAAAAACTTCAAAAAAAAAGAATACAAAAATCTCTGAAAAACAAAACACAAATAACACGGTCTATCTTTCCAATCTCAACTTTAGATCAGAAAAATAAATGTCATATATATGTATACTTTTAGACTCTAACATCTTTTCAGTTAAAGGGAACTAACTGGATGACAGTGTAGCCCAAAAAAGGTCTGTTTCAATATAAAGGAGCACTTGACAAGTGTTATCATCTAAATGAAGTATTCAGAAAGGTTTAAAAAAAAAAGCTGGGTGGGGGAGATAGCATGAGGCTCCAAAGTCCCAGGTTCAATCTCCCACTCCACAATGAGCCAGAGTTGAGCAGTGCTCTGGTGTTTCTCTCTGTGTGTATATTTTTCTCTCAAAAATAAAATAAACAAAATATTTAAAAAAAAACATCTTTGAGATTTTATTTTCTTCATGAGACAGTTACATGAGAGGAAAAGTAAATAGGCAGTGTAGAACTGTGCTAGGGTCTTACCCACTCAAGTCCTGCCTCACGCCAGTCGTGTTCTGTCTCTAGCAGCTGAGCCACCTCGCTGACTGCAGAAACTACCTTTCACCTCAGAAAGATAATTAAGCAAGCTAACTTTAGCTATGGTCATCTGGTCTGTAATATAAACTGCTTAAAGATATTAGTGATTTTTTTTTAATGCTTCTACTGAAAGTCTCCGATTCACAGGAAACTTAGTATGTACTTTAAAAAAAAAAAAACTTCAACTTTCAGCCCTGAGGCCCTCAAGTCCAGGTTCAATCCCAGTCACCCTTTTTCTGTACTGCTGACTTCCTTAGATCTAAACTGTTATCTAAACATCTTTATTAAAAAACAGCAGGATGGGGAAGATAGCATAATGGTTATGCAGAGACTCTCCTGCCATAGGTTTCAACTCCCCACCCCACCCCACCCCAAGTCAGAGTTGAGTAGTACTCTGGAAAAAGAAAAAATATATTTAAAAGGGGTGGGGGAGATAGCATAATGGTATGCAAACACTCATGCCTGAGGATTCAAAGTCCCAGGTTAAATCCCTTGCACCACCATAAACCATAGCTAAGCAGTGCTCTTGTAAAAATACATTGGGAGTTGGGGGGTAGCGCAGCAGCTTAAGCACAAGGACCAGCAAGAGGATCCCAGTTCAAGCCCCCCCCCCACCTGCAGGGGGAGTGGCTTCACAAGCCCTGAAGTAGGTCTGCAGGTGTCTGTCTTTCTCTCCCCCTCTGTCTTCCCTTCCTCTGTCCATTTCTCTCTGTCCTATCCAATAAGGACATCAATATCAACAATAACTACAACAAGGGCACCAAAAGGGAATAAATATTTTTTAAAATCTTAAAAAAATAAATACATTTTTTAAAAAAAACTGGTCCGGGAGGTGGCACAGCAGTTAAGGTACTAGACTCTCAAGCATGAGGTCCTGAGTTCAATCCCCGGCAGCACATGTACCAGAGTGATGTCTGGCTCTTTCCTCCTCCTATCTTTCTCATTAATAAAATAAATAAAATCTTAAAAAAAAAAAAAAACCAATAAGCAACAACCAATTATATATAGCATGTGTTAATATTTTCCTTTTTTTTATTTATTAGTAGTTTAACAGTTTTATGGGATTTAAAAGGGTGGCACATTAATCCAGAACGTGGGGCAGGTGGTGGGCAAACAGCACAAAGCACAGCACAGGTAACCTCCTAACTGGACCAGGCTGAGGTGCCTGGCCCTCATCTGTGTGTTTGGGGGGGGGGGGGGGGCGGCTACTACACCAGCAAGGGACCAGTACTGTGGGTGCTCCTCCTCTCCCCCCTCCACCTCTCTTATCTCTATCAGAAAAAGAAATTGGGGGGTGGGGTAAGATAGGATAATGGTTATACAGAGACTCTCACAGGCCTGTGGCTCCAGAAAGGGAGGGGTGGAGGGAGGGAACAGGACCCAAGCAGCCAAAGGCACTAAGCCCCAACAAAAACTCTAATGGCAAAATAAATAAATAAATAAATAAACAAACCCAGAGTTGAGCAATGCTCTGGTGTCTACCCATCTTACTTAATAAGTCATTTCAAAAAAGGCCCAAGAGGCAGCACAGCTGCTAGAGCACTTGACTGAAAAAGCCCGAGGTCCCCAGTGTGATCAGCAGCAGTGCATTCTCACTAATAAAAAATAAAAAGAATAATCATTTTGGGGCTGGGGAGATAGCATGATGGCTATGCAAAAAAAGATTTAAAAAGATTTTCCTGAGGAGTCGGGCTGTAGCGCAGCGGGTTAAGCGCAGGTGGCGCTAAGCTCAAGGACCGGCATCAGGATCTCGGTTCGAGCCCCCAGCTCCCCACCTGCAGGCAGGTCCCTTCACAGGTGGTGAAGCATGTCTGCAGGTGTCTGTCTTTCTCTCCCCCTCTGTCTTCCCCTCCTCTCTCCATTTCTCTCTGTCCTATCCAACAACAACGACATCAATAATAACTACAACAATAAAACAAGGGCAACAAAAGGGAATAAATAAATAAAATAAAATTAATTTAAAAAAATTTTTAAAACAAACAAACAAAAAAAAAAAGGATTTTCCTGACCGAGGCACCAAAAGTCCCAAATTCATTCCCCAGCACCACCAAGCAGCCACAGCAGTGTACTGGTAAAAACAACAGTAAGATCAAATAAAAAGCATTCTTAAAGGTAATTTCCTCAACTGTCAAAAAAAACCCCTCAGGGTGGCTGTCTGCCGGTGGGTGTGGGAGAAGATGCCCACACCCGAGGATGGGCCGCTGGGTGCGGGCGGAGGTCAAGGAGCAAGAAGTGGTAACTGGACTCAGCCCCTCACTCTTCAGGAAGTCAGTAACCCTGACATGTGCCCATCTACTGCAGAAGCTCAGCTTCCACATCCACTGGGTCAGAAGCCTGGCTAGTTGTCAGGCAAACAGCTTCTCCCCACAGCCCTCTGCCAGGGGCACACGGTGTGGGCAGGTGACTCCCAGTGGTCCGGAGCCCAGGGCCCGAGCCCACCTGCACCTTCCCGCCCTGCCGGCTGGTGCCCAGGTGCTCGCTCTAGTCACCCTACCTTCCAGTGGAGCCTGAACCTGGGACTGAGTCTATGTGCATAACCACCCTGTGGTCTCCCCCGTCCTTCGTGAGTGCTTTTGATCTTGTGATTTTCCCAAACCTATCTCAGAGCTTGAGTACACTAAATGATTACTGTACTAGGGGGAAAAAAACAAAACTTCATTTCTATAGAGGATTAAAATGCTAGAAGTAATTATGTTCTAAAACAAGCTACTTCATTACATAGAAGATTAGAACCCAAGACTGGTGGCCCAGTGGCTGAAGCACCAGACCCCCAAATTCAATCCTTGTGCATTCCATGTGCCAGAGATGCTTTCTGCTCCCCCATAAATAAATCTGGAGGGAAAAAAAAGCAAAACATCTATGCTTTCATATTACCTAACTCAACTAGAACACCAAACTTTACATTTAGAGTGAAAGTCTACATTAATTTCCATCATAAATGCATAAAACGAAGGAGAGTAATAAGCATATATGGGTCTAGTTTCCCTACGTTAGCACAAAACTTAAAACCCAGGCTATTTGGGGGTAGGGATGGAGCTGGGCAGTGGGGTGTATTTAGCCTGTAAGAGGTCCAGCACCTCCTCCCCAATCTGGGACTGGCTGGACTGGCTCATGTGACATATTCTTACATCTCACATTTGTCTTCATCGCGATTTACTAAATACTTTTTAGTAGCTGTTACCAGACTGTCCAAGAAAGTGCAGCCAAGCAGTATTATTCTAAGAAACTGAAAGCTGTCCAAGGGTAACAGGATCAATCCCTCACTGAAGTTTACAGACATTTGATTTGCTTACCGCACAGTACTTACAAATTCCAACAGGACTGCACAAGAAGGTGTTGGCTTTTTCTCCGTAATCTTTATGTTTTCCAGTTTGGTTTTTTATCTTGTATCCTCTGAAACAATACCCAAGTTCTTTGAAGACACTTAACCTATGACTATTTGACATAGAGTTACTTCAAGTCAGCTGCCCATACTTCTGTCTTCAAGTTTTCATATGGCTACCTGCAGAATTAGCCAAGTTCCTTGGATTTAAGATTATAAAGTCTTCTTTACTATTCCATGTACTTTTCAATGTTATATTTATCCACTCCAGATAAAATATCCAATTTATGAGCCAAAAAGCAAAAACAAAAAGAAAAGTTCACATCTGAAAGGCATTCCTAAACACCAAAATATAGACACATAGCTATCTCAAGGCTGCCATGCTGCTTGGCAACTGGAGGGAGCATCTTAAACGTCCGCTTAAATAAAAGATAACTGGGAAAAAATTCTGTAGTCTTTCAATGTCTTCATTTAGAAAAGCTGTCCCATTATGACACGAAAAAAGCTGAGGCCAAAAATCCCTACAGTGTTGAGTGAAGGTAAAAAGAAACCGCCACAAAACTTCGGCAATATTTAAACAGTAATCTGAAACTGCCGAAACTATTCAGTAAACAAATCAAACATATTTCACAGTTTGGGCCGGAGAACTGTAACAGGGAAAGGATGGGGGTTGGGGGGGGGGGTAAAAAAAAAAGTATACCGGCTGAAATATGCGTTTGAACCGAAACACTGAAGAACTGCTTGGGTCTCTTCAAGTCACTTGTAGAACTGCTCACTACCGTCGTCAATTAGCTTCAGAGATGATTCTTGGCAGTTTTGACAAAAACTTCAGGGGCGAAATGATCCAAAAACATTGTAATTCCAAAATGGCCACTTGAGAGATCCGGGGCCCTTTTCACGTAACCTAGATGCTCTTCGTATCTGGGCAATTCAAGCACCTGTAAAAGTTACGGGGAAGGGGAGGGGGGCTTGAATGGCCGGCTTGAGTTTCAACGCAGCTACAAGTTAATCCGCATCTCAGAGTCTCTCTGGCGAAAAACTCCCCTTCTACACTTCCACTGGGGGTGGAAGAGTCTAGACAGAGGCGAACACCCACAACACGGAGACGACAGGGCGAAAAGAACTTGGGGGTGAGCGAGGAGTGCGGTGGCACTCAATCCAGCCAGGAATAAAAAAAAAAAAAAAAGAGAAAGAGAGAGAGAGAGAGAGAGAAATGTTGGGAATTATATAAGCAAGTCTGCTTATGCTTTCTGAGTAAATATTAAAAAAAAAAAAAAAAGTGCAACGGGCGCACGCACACACTCTCTCCGGTCCAAGACCTCCGCTCTCTTAGTTCTAGTTCGCGCACCTAAAAGGGGTGAAGAAAAAAAAAAAATCAAGGTGTGGTGCCTCTGAGCACTCGCAAGTACTTGCAACTTCAGAGATGGAGGAGGAGGAGGAGAAGGTGGAGGAGGAGGAGAGATGTAAACAGACCGGCCGCCCGCGGTGGAGTCTCGTTGCGCGGGGGGCGACTCCCCGGGTTCCTCTGGGCAGCGACGGGGTCAGGGTGTCGCCTCCCATTTCCCCGACTTTAGAAATGGAGGTTTTTGTTGGTTTGCTTTTTCTCCCAACACGGACGGGCTGCAAGGCACCCTTCTGGGAAGCCGCTGTAAGAGCGGCTGCTCTCCCCCCTTGCCGCCTCCCCCACAAAAAACAACAACAAGAACAGGTGCTTTGAAAGCCCCGCCAGGAACCCAACGGACTCCGGGCACTCGGCTCGCGCCGCGCAGCTCGGGAAGCCGCCGAGGCCGCGCAGCCCGGCCTGGACTCCCGGAGCCCGAAGGGGCTGCGGCGCGAAGGCGGCGGGCGGCCGGGCGTCAGAGGCCGGGGCTCGGGGACACCGCACCCCGGGGCGCCGCGCCCGCGCCCAGCCTCCGCCGAACGCCACGGCACCCCCGCCCGGCCGGCCGCCGAGGCTCAGCCGCCCCCCTCCCCACAAAACCGCCACCTCCGCTCCGCCGGGGCTGAGTCAATACCTCCCGGGGCCTCCCCGCGCCGCCCGCCCCGCACTCGCCCAGCCCGGTGCCCCCCGCCCCCCGCCCCCAGCCCGGGCCGCGGGGCCGGCTCACACCCCGCGCGGCCAACGCCGCTCCCGACCCCTCCAACCCCAACGCGGAGCCGGAGTCCCCTCTCCGCTCCCCCCCCTCCGGTCCCAGACCCCCGGCACGCGGCACGGAGGACAGCGTTACCTTCAGCCACACCAGCGGTGCCCCTGGCCTGGGGATGCCGCCGCGCTCGATCCCGGGAGGAGGTTTTCGGTACTTTGAATAATCCCCTTTTGCCGCTTTTCCCTCCCCCACAACCAGTCTCGGTCCCAAAATGGCGCCGACCCGATCCGCAATGTTCTGGGCCAAGTCTCGCGAGATCGTGGAAGGTGGCGAGGCGGGGAAGGAACTACAGGGGTTGGGTGAGGGGGTGGGGGTGGGCCAAGGCGGGGCGAGGAGCCAGAGGACGGTTGAAAGGGTGTGGAAGAAACGGTGCGAACGAACCTACTGGGCGGAGCAGCAGGAGGAGCGCTTCTACCCGAGAACCTTCTGGCCCAAGCAACCGCTCACAAGAAGCTCCGCCCTCTACGTCGGGCGGCAGGGGGAAGGGGCGGGGCTATTATTAGTGGGCGGGGCTTTCGAGAGGGCCCGCCCCCGGCAGCGGGGGGCGGGGGCTCCGAGCGGTGACGTCAGCAGCAGCTGGAGTCGGGGATTACCCCCTGCTGCTGACGTGAGGACTGTGAACAATCGGGAAGGTTCGGGGGAAGGGGGAATTCCCCGTGGCTCCTAGAGGAGCCTCCTCCTCCACCCCCGCCGCCCCGCAGGGTCCCAGCCCGGAAGCCTGAGCTGGTGGGGCCCCGGGCAGGGCCAGAGCGGCGACCGGAGCGGTGTCTTCGCCACCGGAGGCGGCGGCGACTCGGACCCCGAGCCGGGCCCCGCGCATCCCGGGCTCGGCGCCCACCCTCCCGGGCAAAGACTCAGAGGCTTCGGCTTCCAGGAGCTCAGCACAGATTCTCAGACATCCCAGGCTGTAATCTTACTCGTTTTTTTTTTTCTTTTTCACTCTTCCCGCTAAAGCTGCAGAAAGTGCACAATGTTTTCAGCCGCGTCCCAGCGGCCCTACACAGCTCGCAAACATAAGATTTTCTCCAGGGGAGCTGGTGGCACCCACAGTTCACCACCCTTTGTGCCTAAAAACCAACTCGAGTAAATAAATTTTAAAAAAAAAATCCGAGGCCGACAGGAAGTGACCACGTGTGCAGGGGCGGGGGGGGGGCGGTTCTGCACAAGGGAAAATTCAAGAAATAAGACCTGTAAGGTATTTGGCCCTTCAGCAAGCCACACAGTCTTGAGACACAGAAGTTTTGTAGTTTTTGTTTGGTTTGGGTGCTGGGTTTTTTGTTTGTTTGCTTGCCTGTTTTTCCCTTGCACATTATGGCGTTCGTTAGCTTTTTTTTTTCCTCTAAAAAGTTCCCTGTACAAATACCTCCCTCTGTCTTATTTCCGTCTTCACCGTGGAGATGTGTCCCTTTGTCAATTAATAATGCCTGGCTGAGTGCAAAGAAAAGAGAATCCACTTGCTGGATACCTTTCAAGTGGGGGGGGGGGGCACTTTGATCCTTGTTCAACCTCCGAAATGGGTGTTATATTTTTCCTCTTCCAAACTGAGGCCAGGACTGGGGAGACGGTAATGGTTATGCAAAAAGATCTTCATGCTTGAGTCTCCAAAAGCCCAGGGCTCAACCACCAACAACAACAACCAGAGCTGAGCAATGCTCTGGTTAAGGACCACAGTGATGACAAAATGCTGATTGAAGCCAAGAGAGGTGTTTTGAGGTCAGGTGACACCGAGGGTTGAGCTCCACGACTTAGTGCGCCAGACTATAACACAAGTCTTAATTCACATTCCTTCTACACAGCACATTGCTTCCTTAGAAGTCACGTGGTGGGGGGCTAGCAGAGTTACAGGATCATGCTAGAATCCAAGGTCCAGTCCCCAGCCTCACCCTTAACCAGTATTATGGATAGTGATAGATGGTGGGACAGAACCCGCTTCTGTTAATCTGTTAATTAAGAGAGAAAAACGGGGCTGGGTGGGGAGAATACAGGTCCAAGAAGGGTGACAGAGGACCTAGTGGGGGTTGTATTGTTATATGGAAAACTGGGAAATGTTATGCATGTACAAACTATTGTATTTACTGTTGAATGTAAAACATTAATTCCTCAATAAATAAAATAAAAAAAATAAAAATTAAAAAAAATGTACACAATGGGGGGGTGGTAGATGGCATAATGGTTATGCAAAGAGATTCTCTAGTCCGAGGCTCTCAAGTCCCACGTTCAATGTCTACACCACCACAAGCCAGAGCTGAGCAGTGCTCTGGGGAAAAAAGAAAAAAAGTACTTTCTTGGTGGGTGTAGATAGCATAATGGGTATGCAAAGAGACTCTCATGCCTGAGGCTCCACAAGTCCAAGGTTCAACCCCCCACGCACCACAATAAACCAGAACTGAGGAGTGCTCTCGTTAAAAAAAATTAAAGAAAAAGAAGAAAATACACAGTGTTGAAGGACCTGGGTTCAAGCCACTGGATCCCACAGGGGACAGGAGAGAAAGCTTCACAAGCAGGGAAACAGCGCTGCAGTACAGTCTCTCTCCTCTCCCTCTCAATTTCTCTGTCCCAAAAAAAATTTTAATAAAAGGGAAAAAGATGGGAGTCAGGCGGTAGCGCAGTGGGTTAAGCGCACGTAGCGCAAAGCGCAAGGACCTGTGTAAGGGTCCCGGTTGGAGTGGGCTCCACACCTGCAGGGGAGTCGCTTCACAGGTGGTGACGCAGGTCTGCAGGTGTCTGTCATTCTCTCCCCCTCTCTGTCTTCACCTCCTCTCTCCATTTCTCTCTGTCCTATCCAACAACGACATTAATAACTACAACAATAAAATTTTTTTTTATTTAAATTTTTAATTTAAGAAAGGATTAGTGAACAAAAGCATAAGGTAGGAGGGGTACAACTCCACACAATTCCCACCACCCAATCCCCATAACCAACCCTCTCCCATGATAGCCTTCCCATTCTCTAGCCCTCTGGGAGCATGGACCCAGGGTCGTTGAGGGTTGCAGAAGGTAGAGGGTCTGGCTTCTGTAATTGCTTCCCCGCTGAACATGGGCGTTGACTGGTCGGTCCATACTCCCAGTCTGCCTCTCTCTTTCCCTAGTAAGGTGTGTCTCTGGGGAAGCTGAGCTCCAGGACACATTGGTGGGGTCTTCAATCCAGGGAAGCCTAGCCAGCATCCTGGTGGCATCTGGAACCTGGTGATTGAAAAGAGAGTTAACATACAAAGCCAAACAATTTGTTGAGCAAACATGGATCCCAAGATTGGAATAGTGGAGAGGAAGTGTTGGGGAGGTACTCACTGCAAACTCTAGTGTAATCCTGCTTTCAGGTATATATTTTGCAGTAGTTTATGGATACGTGTGCGCATACGCTCTCTCTCACAGAAACTGGTGTATGTCTAGGTTATGGGACTTTGTTAGAAAGTGAACTACCTGAGATGAAATTAGAGTGTACTATAAAAGGAAAGGTCTCACCCGAGTAATGAAGCTGAAGGGTTGTCATTCCACACGTGAAGTCTCTGGATACACTCTGAGGTGAAGCATGTTGAGATGGCAATCGTTGCTTTGGTTAGGTTGTGATCGGCGGATGCAATATTATTTGGTATGGATTGGGAGAAGCATACGGGAAAGTGAGCCCTATCCATGGGTGCCAGGACTGGGGGAAGTAGGGGCTCTATAATGAAGATGTGAGGTTCCTGCTGTCTTAGGGTTCAAAAAGACAATCAATAGTTAATATTATCATCACATTATTTGTTAATTGGGTTAACTTTGAAAAGTCCCTTTGTTATGGTTTGCTGTACAGTACCCAGTATCTTGTATATAGCTGTGCTATTGGAAGCCTCCAATCTACTTGGTCTAGGCTTTTGAGAGAGTCCGCATATCAAATACGTAGCCTATCTATTAAAAAGATTCAGTTTGTCTCCTGAGAACCTTTGAGACATACAATTGATTTCCCCCTCTCATATTAATTAACTACTGATTTATATGTCTACATTTTGCTAGGAGTGTACATAAACACCATTCCCATCACCAAAGGACCGTGACCCATCCCTCCCGCCCATTCCCACCCCCCACTGGCCCAGAAAGCTACATGTCTACCCCTCACCACTGGGTTTTTTCTTTGGTGCCCTACTTACAATTTGATCAGGTCCTGCTTTTAGTTTCCCTTTCAGATCTTCTAAGTCAGCTTCTGTTGATGAGTGGGATCATCCCATACTCATCTTTAACTTTCTGACTCAGTTCACTTAACATAATTCCTTCTAGCTCTGTCCAAGATGGGTCAGAGAAGGTGGGTTCATTGTTCTTCATAGCTGCATAGTATTCCATTGTGTATATATACCACAGCTTTCTCAGCCACTCATCTGGTGTTGGGCACAACAATAAAATTTTTTAAAAAGAAAATAAAATAGGGCTAGGGAGATAGCATAATACTTATGCAAGAAGATGTCTGAGTAACCAAAAGTCCCAGGTTAAATCCCCCAAGCTGTCATAAACCAGAGCTGAACTGTGCTATGTCAAAAAAAAAAAAAAAAACATCGGGACACTCTTAACGGGCCCCCTCATGTGGCAAAAGGCATTGTAAGGTCGAGCAACAAGCAGTTGGGGGGTGGGGAGGAGAGTGCGGAATTTACATGAAGATGAAGAAGACCACAGATTTGATATTTCTTAGCACTGCATGTGGCAGAGCAGTGCTGAAGGTTCTCTCACATTCTAGGAAGGCAGGGAGAGAGGGAAAGAAGGAAGAAAAGGAGAAAAGAGTGAGGTGAAGATCCAGGAAATGGCTCCCCGAGTGAAGTGCACACTTCACTATGCCTCAGAATGACATTCAGCCCTCAATCTACCATGTGGGAGTACAGTGCACAAAGGAAAGTCTTAAAAGCAATAGAGCAGTGCTGTGGGTCTCACCCCAACCCCAACCAAGACCACCTTCTATCTAAAGGGGAAATAAAAGCGTACTGAGAATAATGGGCTTGAGTTGGCAAGGAGCTCCATAAAAGGAGAGGGTGTTGAAAACCAATAATAAAATGGAGGGAAAAAAATCTTTTTCAGTTGTAATGAGAATTTAGGAATTTATAAAGCCTTTTTTTAATTAGTGATTTAATACTGATTTACAAAATCATAAGATAACAAGGGTATAATTGCATACCTATCCCACCACCAGACTTCTGTGTCCACATTCCTTGCATTGGAAACTGCATTAGTTAAAAAAAAAAAATCAGAAAAACAAACAAACAAAAAGTGGGTGTGGTTGTGGTGAGGGGTGGGGATGCTGAATATCTCCTTGGTCAGTGCACTTGATTTGTCAAGGGCATGACTCAAGTTTGAGTCTGGCACTCACTGCACTCATGGAAGCTTTGTTGGTGTTGTGCTTTTATTTTTATTTTTCCTAACATCTCTTTACTCCCCGTATCTAGTTCTTTTGCAGTGACTATCTCTGAACTTCTTAGAATGCTCACAAAAACAATAGCAACAAATTCCCTTGATTGCTTCACAAGTTTTTGTTGGGTCTCTATCATTTTCAGTCTGAGAAGTTCCAAAGATTTCAGGGGTTTTGTCCTGTAAGGGGCTGAAATTTTTTCTTTCATCTCTGATAGCCAAGGTCAACTGTAAAAGACTTTTGATTTCTGGTAAAGGAACCAGCCATCTGAAACCACCAATGGGAGTAAATATAACAGTTCTGGTGTTTCTCTTTATTTTTTATCAATACTATGGCTAGCCTAAAGAAGAATCAACTTCATTTATTCTATCTATAAATAACTTTCCCATTAAAATGGGATTTCTCTTGTGGAAAATAAATTGAAAAAGAAGCAATTTATCCTTTCCAATTTTCCTCTATCATCCCAGGAAAGAACTCTTTTGAGCACAATGAAAAGGGAATCTGAGAGAGAGACTCTGAGAAGATTCCATACAGTTTGCATTCTACTGCAAAGGATGATTTCTAGAAGGGTAAAATGAGTAGGTATAGGAAGGCAATCATTCTGGGGGGAAATGTTGATAGCTCAAAGAGTGAGATAAAAGT
The DNA here is from genome assembly GCF_950295315.1 of Erinaceus europaeus. Classification (NCBI taxonomy): domain Eukaryota; kingdom Metazoa; phylum Chordata; class Mammalia; order Eulipotyphla; family Erinaceidae; genus Erinaceus; species Erinaceus europaeus. The sequence goes on from NC_080166.1 coordinate 54,460,911, forward strand.
ACATGTGGGAGGAGAAAAAGCAAAATGAGAGAGAAAACTAAAACAGGAAAATAAACTTAGATTTTTCTTAGGTCTTTGCTTTAGTTTAGAAGTAGATTTACTTTCAATGACATTATCCTTCATTCATCAAACAAACAACCATATACAACCCCCTCTGACCTAAGCACAGAGATAAATGCTGAGGGTGTGATGAGGAGTACAAAACTTATGAATACATTTATATTTCTTTCTTTTATTATTATTTTTTTTGCCTCCAGGGTTATTGCTGGGGCTTGGGAATTCACTGCTCCTGAAGGCTTATTTTGTTCCCTTTTGTTGCCATGTTTTATTGTTGTGGTGGTTATTACTATTGTCATTGATGTCATTGTTGTTGGATAGAACAGAAAAATTGAGAAAGGTGGGGAAGCCAGAGAGGGGGAGAGAAAGATAGACACCTGCAACCCTGCTTCACCGCCTGTGAAGGGACCCCCCCTTGCATTTGGAGAGCCAGGGCTAGAACCGGGATCCTTACTTGGGTCCTTGCACTTTGCGCCTTGTGCAGCGCTTAACCCGCTGTGCTACTGCCTGACCCCTTACATTTATATTTCTATCAGTCACATTTTTTTAATTCTAAGAAGAAAAATGAATATGAACACCTAGGATATTACTGTCATGATGTTTTCCCCACTACTCAAATGTTCTGGGCAGTGGGCAGAGAAGGAAGGTGCTTAACGCTACTTTACTTCAACTCATGCGGAGGGAGGTCTTGGGACATCTGACTCAGGTTCTGGAGGACTCAGGGCTTTTCTGAAGGCAGAGTTAAGCAAGAGAACCAATTTGGGGACAGAAGTTTGGTGGGGGTAGAGGATGCATGATCTCAGTGTCAGATATATACTCAGTGAAGGAGCCAGACTTGGCCCAAGAACACCTAGTGGGTTCCTGAAAAAAGTGTCACAAATGAACACAGCAGGATGCTAATGGAAATGACAAGTCTGTGGTCCAGGAGATGGCACAGTGGATAAAGCACTGGACTCTCAAGTGTGAGGTCCCAAGTTCAATCCCTGGCAGCACATGTACCAGTGTGATATCTAGTTCTTTCTTGCTCTCCTCCTATCTTCCTCATGAATAAATAAATAAAACATTTAAATAAAAAGACATGACAAATTATATATATATAATACATATATATAAAGACAGAGAGGCAAAGAGAGAGAGAGAAAGAAACCACAGCACTGAAACTTGAATGTGGTAGGGCCTGTATTAGAGCCTGGGGCATGCACATGGCAAAGTAGCACACTAACCAAGAGAACACTCTCCCTGGCCTTATTTGTTTTTAACTTTCTTTGTTTCTTTTTCTGTTCTTTCTTCCTTCCACGTTTTTTCTTTTTTACAGAGCATTTCTCTGTCTTATGATGATGACGGAATTGAATCCAGTACCATTAAACCTCAGGTATGAAAGTATTTTGCATAACCACTATGTCATCTCGCCAGCCCAATAAGAACAAGTATTATCATTGTTGTCATCATTGTTTATTTTTTAATTTTGAAATCAACAGGATGTTTATTTTTTAAAAATTAGCAACAGTTAGAGGGGTATCTTCTTTAACTTGATCTTTTCTTCTACATTTGCAAAGTATTTCATCTTTGTTAAAACTGTCTTGGCTTTTTCAAAATCACCTTGTTCGAAAGCTCTGCTCACACTGTCGGTCAATTTTTTCTATTTATATCTGACAGCAGATTCAGTCTCTTCCATGCCAACTACACTTGGAGCTTCCTCAAGCTTCTCACTGATTTCCATTATCTCCATGAGGAATTGTTGGTCAACCTCATGATCTGTGCCTTCTGGAATCTCTACTCCATGGAGTTTTAGCTTACAAAGTAAAGTCCCCTGCTCAGGGGGGCCAGGAGGGTCTTATAGGCATCATACAACAAGGTCGAATGCTTCTCTGAGAAGTCCTTTTCAGTCAGTCCAGGAGGCTGAAATAGTCCCGCTCAGGGTCAGGAGGCTGCAGCGCGCAGCACTGCGGGCAGAAGAGCCAGTCCCTCCCCTTGGGGGTTCCGGGGGTCCCGCAGCTCCAGCACCAGGGCCCTCGCAGACCAACAGCCTCGGCCCAGGACCCCAGCAAGGCAGCGCCCCTGCCCCAGGAGCAGGGTCCCGGCCCAGCAGCTCCACCGTGATCATTATTTATTTTTTAATTTGATAGGACAGAGAGAAATTGAGAGGGGAGAGAGGTAGAGAGGAAGTGAGACAACTGCAGCCTTGCTTCACCATTCATGTAGCTCTTCTTCTTCCTGAGGTGGGCATTGGGGGCTTGAACCAGGGTCTTTGTGCCCAAGTGACATGTGCTCAACCAGGAGTGCCATCACTGGTCCCTGTTATTATTTAGCTAGACCAATGCTCAGTTCATACTTATTGTGATGTTGGGGATTGAACCTGGAACCCTAGAGTTTCATTTGCATAATGAGTATATTATCTCTCCAGCCCAGGGTAAGTTTTAGTTAGTAATAAACTATTGCAACATGGAAAAAGATCCACTGTAGAGGCAGAGGGTAGATAGCATAATGGTTATGAAAACAGACTCTGATGCCTGGGACCCCAATGTCCCAGGTTCAATCCCCCGCACCACCATAAGCCAGAAATAAACCGTGTTCTGGTAAAAAAAAAAAAAAAAATCCACTGTAGATGGGGCTACGGACTGACTTGCTAATGCCATGTCCAATGGAGAAGCAATCACAGAAGCCAAAACCTTCTGCATCCCAGAAAATAATTCTGGTCCATACCCCCAAAAAAGGAGAAATGATAGTGGAAGATGACTTGAGGGCTCTGAACTCTAATTCTATCAGGACCAGGAGAGAGAAGAGGTTAAAGAGGAAGGACATTTGGAAGTACTAATAGGTGTGGGTGTGACTTGGAAGAGAGATCAGGACCATGGGGGTGGTGGGGGTGGGAAGGACAAATATATATAAATATAGACAGATAGTTATAGAAGCAATAGTCAAGGGTCTGGCGGTAGCGAAGCTGGTTATGTGGTTATGTGGTTAAGAGCACACCTGGCACAAAGCACAAGGACCGGCATAAGGATCCCAGTTTGAGTCCCCAGCTCCCCACCTGCAGGGGAGTCGCTTCACAGGTGGTGAAGCAGGTCTGCAGGTGTCTATCTTTCTCTCCCCCTCTCTGTCTTCCCTTCCTCACTCAATTTCTTTCTGTCCTATCCAACAACAATGACAGCAGTAACAACAATAATAACCACAACAAGGATGAAACAACAAGGGCATCAAAAGTGGGGGGGGGGGAGCCTCCATAGGCAGTAATTCATGATGCAGGTACTGAGTCACAGCAATAACCCTGGAGGCAAAAAAGAAAAAAAAAAAAAGAATAAGCAATAGTCAACCCATATCTCTGGTCTTGGAGAACTACTGTAGCTTCCAGTGGAAGGAATGGGAATGGGAATACCAAACTGGTGGTGGGAACAGTGCAGAATTATACCCCTGTTATCTTATTTCTAAATTTTGTAAATCAGTATTAAGTCACTAATAAAACTAAAAACCAAAAAAGAATCCATTGTAAACTTATATTTGTATAGAAATGAAAGGACAAAAAAAAGAAAAGAAATGAAAATATATTTTAAAGAGAGAATAATGGGATTAGGAAGAGAGTGGAAAGGGGCTGCACAGAGTCAGGGAAAGAAAAATTGCAAAAAAAAAAAAAAAGGTGGGGTGGGATGGAGGTGGGGAGGTCATGCCCTATATGTATCTCACTGATCCTCCCACTTGAGGCAGGGAGTCAGGATGGTTGAAACAAGTTACAAATTCTGTGGGTAACCTTGAGTTTTATCACTCAGGAACTTCAAGGGAGGAGGGATGGGATAGTGTCATTTTAGAGATGCAGCCTTGAGTTTTAGAAACTATGCCAGGGGACTGGAGAAGTAGCATAGTGATTATGCAAATAGACTCTCCTGCCTGAGGCTCCAAAGTCACAGGTTCAATCCCTAGCACCATCAAAAGCCAGAGCTGAGCAGTGCTCTGGTATTTCTCTCTCTGTGTGTCTCTTTAAAAAAAAAATAAAATAAAGGAGTCGGGCAGTAGCGCAGCAGGTTAAGCACATGTGGCACAAAGTGCAAGGACCAGAGTAAGGATCCCAGTTAGAGTCCCTGGTTCCCCACCTGCAGAGGAGTCGCTTCACAGGCAGTGAAGCAGATCTGGAGGTATCTTTCTCTCCCCTTCTCTGTCTTCCCCTCCTCTCTCCATTTCTCTCTGTCCTATCCAACAACAACGACATCAATAGTAACTACAACAATAAAACAAGGGCAGCAAAAGGGAATAACTAAGTATTAAAAAAAATACATTAAAAAAAAAGAAATTCTCTAAGTGGGAAAGGTCTACTTATTATGTAGAAAAATACTATGTCATCGTCTGTAAGGTGGTGCAATGGTTTAAGTGTTGGACTCTCAAGCATGAGGTCCTGAGTTCGATCCTGGGCATCACATGTACCAGAGTGGTGCCTGGTTCTCTCTCTCCTCCTCTCTTTCTCATTAATAAATAACTAAAATCTTGAGAGAGAGAGAGAAGGAATTACTGTTTGAAAGGGAATCTGCATTTGGAGTCTGTACAGTCTAGAAAGCACTAATCCCAGATGACAGCTGTTTAAGACATTTCATGTCCTTTCCCTGCATGTTTGTTTTTTTATAGTTCACCCTTCCTGTAGTAAAACATAGAGTTGAGGCAGACTTGAAATTCAGGGCAGAGAAATAGTGTTAGCGAGCAAAATCAAACCACCATCCACTGCAAGGAAGCAAAAGATGTTTATTTACGAATTCAAATCTGGGCTGAGAGGTGACTGACAGCAGTCCACCAGCTCGACCCTGAACAAGGCTCAAACCACACAATTTATAGTATTCTAGAGTACATTCTGGGTGAGGAATATGCAAAACTAGAATTCTATCACACACTCAATAGCATTTTACAGAAAACGCAGGATCCAATCATTTCAGACATTGCAATACCCTAAGCAGCCTATAAGAATTGTCTAATTTCAAGAGTTTATGCAAAATAGGGTCACCACACTTGCTCATTGTCAGCCAAGACCACCTGGCTATCAGTTCCCTCGTCCTTGAGCAAGTGGTTGGGTTTCAAGGACTTGGTTAAGCTAGCTGTTCTCTTTAAGACAAACAACAGGTGGCTTACATCTTGGTGTGTGGGTTTTGTCTAGCCCCCCCTTTTTTACAGGAATTTTCAACTGCAGGCAGAAAAGCAACTATACTTATAACTTATGCTTAAAATTTTACTTAAAAAAATTCTAGAGTTACCGCTTCTAACAAATAGAAAGTACTAAGAAACTAACTATGTCCTCTCCCCATCTAAGGTGGAAAATCTGGGAAAAATTACATTAGAAGGACTCAAGAGAGGAGGGGACAGGCAGCAGTGCACCTGGTAGAGTGCACATGTTACAGTGCACAAGGGCCTGGGTTCAAGCCTGGGTCCCTGCCTGAAGGGGGAAGCTTCATAAGTGGTGAAATAGGTCTGCAGGTTTTTTTCTCTCTCTTCTTCTCTATCTTTCCCTCCCTTTGAATTTCCTCTGTCCTGTTGAATAAAATAAATAAATATTAAAAACTCAATTATCATCCATAATCTTAAAATAAAAAGAACCATAGAGAGTGCTTCAATGCATTAGGTGAGGGAGGAATAAAGTTGTTTTCAGTTTGTACCCCTACCACATCCGGCTTATTTATTAAACTATTCATAACCCTCTCCATTACCTCATCTACTAAATATCCCCCTGGTGATTACATTTGCATATATTAAAGCACAAGGTGCTTATGCATAGATAGTAGGTTTTCTAGTTTTCATCATATTCTGAAAGGGATCAATGTATCCCAAAGTGAAATACCTCTCACACTAGCTAGTCCAGAAGGTCTCAGTTCTACGCAAATACATCCATCTCCCATTTTTTCAATAACAAGCATTTTGGGTTGTCCTCCTTTATTACTTATTTATTATTCAATAGAGACAGAGGAATTGAGAGGGGAGAGGGAGATAGAGAGGAAGAGAGAGACATAAAGACACCTGCAGTTCAACTTCTCCCTGCAGGTGGGGACCAGGGGCTTGAACCCAGGCCTTTGTGCTCTGTAGTGTGTGTGCTTAACCAGGTGCACCAATGCCTGGCCCTGGGTCGCCCTTCTTTACTGTCAGAAGCGAGGGAGTAAACTCTAGAAAAGCACAGGGTTCAGTGTGTGTGTGTGTGTGTGCTTACCACAGTTTCAATAGAAAGTGCAATGGCAGAGTCATATTTACACAGTTTAAAAACAAGACAATCATTAATCCCCCCAATAAAAAGGAAATAAAAGGAGAGACAAATGTCTCAAAGTTTCTCAAAAGACAAACTGAATCTTTTTAATAAATAGGCTATGTATTTGATATGCGGACTCTCTCAAAAGCCTAGACCAAGTACATTAGAAGCTTCCAATAGCACAGCTATATACAAGATACTGGGTACTGTCCAGCAAACCATAACAAAGGGACTTTTCAAAGTTAACCCAATTAACAAATAATGTGATGATAATATTAACTATCGATTGTCTTTTTGAACCCTAAGACAGCAGGAACCTCACATCTTCACTATAGAGCCCCTACTTCCCCCCAGTCCTGGAACCCTTGGATAGGGCCCACTTTCCCGTATGCATCTCCCAATCCAAACCAAATAACATTGCATCTGCCGATCACAACCTAACCAAAGCAACGATTGCTACCTCAACATGCTTCACCTCAGAATGTATCCAGAGACTTCACGTGTGGAATGACAACCCTTCAGCTTCATTACTCGGGTGAGACCTTTCCTTTTATAGTACACTCTAATTTCATCTCAGGTAGTTCACTTTCTAACAAAGTCCCATAACCTAGATATACACCAGTTTCTATGAGAGAGAGCTTATGTGCACACGTATCCATAAACTACTGCAAAATATATACCTGAAAGCAGGACTACACTAGACTTTGCAGTGAGTACCTCCCTAACACTTCCTCTCCACTATTCCAAGCTTGGGATCCATGATTGCTCAACAAATTGTTTGGCTTCATATGTTAACTCTCTTTTCAATCACCAGGTTCCAGATGCCACCAGGATGCTGGCTAGGCTTCCCTGGATTGAAGACCCCACCAATGTGTCCTGGAGCTCAGCTTCCCCAGAGTCACACCCTACTAGGGAAAGAGAGAGGCAGACTGGGGGTATGGACCGACCAGTCAACGCCCATGTTCAGCGGGGAAGCAATTACAGAAGCCAGACCTTCTACCTTCTGCAACCCTCAACGACCCTGGGTCCATGCTCCCAGAGGGATAGAGAATGGGAAGGCTACCATGGGAGGGGGTGGGTTATGGGGATTGGGTGTTGGGAATTGTGTGGAGTTGTACCCCTCCTACCTTATGCTTTTGTTCACTAATCCTTTCTTAAATAAAAAATTTAAAAAAAAAAAAAGGAGAGACAAGAAAACACACTCAGAAATTATAATGGGTATAGGTGTAGCTTAGTGAATGTGGGGCCTTAGAAGTAAATAAAAATGGGCATCAGCTACCACATTCCTCTTGACCCAAATGGCCCACATGCTTTTCTGGTTTGTGCCTTTTCATTTTCCTAATTAGAAGTTTAAAATGTGAATGAGCGGGGAGTCGGGCTGTAGTGCAGTGGGTTAAGCGCAGGTGGCGCAAAGCACAAGGACCGGCATAAGGATCCCGGTTCGAACCCCGGCTCCCCACCTGCAGGGGAGTCGCTTCACAGGCGGTGAAGCGGGTCTGCAAGTGTCTATCTTTCTCTCCTCCTCTCTGTCTTCCCCTCCTCTCTCCATTTCTCTCTGTCCTATCCAACAACGACAACAACAATAATAACTACAACAATAAAACAACAAGGGCAACAAAAGGGAATAAATAAATAAAATAAAATAAAAATGTGAATGAGCCCCCACACCTATTGACATCTAATCTTTGACAAAGGGGCCCAGACTATTAAATGGGGAAAGCAGAGTCTCTTCAACAAATGGTTTTGGAAACAATGACTTGAAACATGCAGAAGAATGAAACTGAATCACTGTATTTCACCAAATACAAAAATAAATTCCAAGTGGATCAAGGACTTGGATGTTAGACCACAAACTATCAGATACTTAGAAGAAAATATTGGCAGAACTCTTTTCTGCATAAATTTCAAAGACATCTTCAATGAAACGAATCCAATTACAAAGAAGGCTAAGGCAAGTATAAACCTATGGGACTACATCAAATTAAAAAGCTTCTTCACAGCAAAAGAAACCACTACCCAAACCAAGAGACCCCTCACAGAATGGGAGAAGATCTTTACATGCCATATATCAGACAAGAGGTTAATAACCAACATATATAAAGAGCTTGCCAAACTCAACAACAAGACAACAAATAACCCCATCCAAAAATGGGGGGAGGACATGGACAGAATATTCACCACAGAAGAGATCCAAAAGGCTGAGAAACACATGAAAAAATGCTCCAAATCTCTGATTGTCAGAGAAATGCAAATAAAGACAACAATGAGATACCACTTCACTCCTGTGAGAATGTCATACATCAGAAAAGGTAACAGCAGAAAATGCTGGAGAGGGTGTGGGGTCAAAGGAACCCTCCTACACTGCTGGTGGGAATGTCAATTGATCCAACCTCTGTGGAGAACAGTCTGGAGAGCTCTCAGAAGGCTAGAAATGGACCTACCCTACGACCCTGCAATTCCTCTCCTGGGGATATATCCTAAGGAACCCAACATATCCATCCAAAAAGATCTGTGTACACATATGTTCTTGGCAGCACAATTTGTAATAGCCAAAACCTGGAAGCAACCCAGGTGTCCAACAACAGATGAGTGGCTGAGCAAGTGGTGGTATATATACACAATGGAATACTACTCAGCTGTAAAAAATGGTGACTTCACCGTTTTCAGCCGATCTTGGATGGACCTTGAAAAAATCCTGTTGAGTGAAATAAGTCAGAAACAGAAGGATGAATATGGGATGATCTCACTCTCAGGCAGAAGTTGAAAAACAAGATTAGAAAAGAAAACAGAAGTAGAACCTGAAATGGAATTGGGATATCTCACCAAAGTAAAAGACTCTGGGGTGGGTGGGTGGGGAGAATACAGGTCCAAGAAGGATTCAGAAGACCTAGTGGGGGTTGTATTGTTATATGGGAATCTGGGGAATGTTATGCATGTACAAACTATTGTACTTACTGTTGAATGTAAAACATTAATTCCCCAATAAAAAAATAGTAAAATAAAAAAAAAAGAAAACAAAAAGAAGTTTAAAATGTGGGGTACCAGGCATCAATGGACCTCCCTAGTTAACATATGGTATTAACATATTGCCGTAGTTAAGGACCTGGGTTCAAGCCGTTGTTCCCCACCTGAAAGAGAGGATGTTTGACAACCAGTAAAGCAGATCTGTAGGTGTCTGTCTTTCTCCCTCCCTCTACCCTCATTTCCCAACCCCCATTTCCTATCAAATAAAATAAAAAGGAAAAAGGGGGTGAGGTAGGTGTTGGCACACCGGGTTAAGCGCACATAGTACAAAGCTCAAGGATCTCAGTTCAAGCCCCAGGCTTCCCACCTGCAGGAGGGAAGACTCATAATCAGTGCTTCAGGTCTCTCTGTCTCTCTGTCTCTCTCTATCTCCCTTCATCTTTACCTCTTGTGACATCCCCCTTCCCTCTCCATTTCTGTTTCCCAAGAGCTTCTCCCTAGCCAACTTGTAGAAACAATGAGACTGGGGGCTGGGTGGTAGAATGGTAGAGTGCACACGCTGCCAAGCCTATGGAACTAGGTTCCTGGCCCTGGTCTTCATCTGAAGGGGGGAAACATTCATTTTAGTTAATATGTTTTTATTAGGGCAACTTATAGTTTATAATAAATGCAGTTGTTGGTACATGTATAACACCTCCCAGTCCTTCTTCCCTTCCTTCCTCTCTTTCTTTCCTTCTTTTTTCCCATTAGGAATATAGTTTCAAACCACTCCCATCACTAAAGACCTGTGTCCCCACCCCCACCCCCACCCCCACCCCCTAAGATGATCACTATAGTTCTCAAAGGGGAAAACTTTACAAGTAACTGAAGTGGTATTATAGGTGCTTCTTTCCCCTTCTTTTATTTATTTATTTATTTATTTTAACCAGATCACTGCTCAGCTTTGGTTTATGGAAGTGCAGAGGATTGATCCTAGGACTTCGGAGCCTCAGGCATGAGGTCTCTTTGCATAACCATTCTTTTTTTTTTTTAATTTTATTTATAAAAAGGAAACATTGACAAAACCATAGGAAAAGAGGAGTACAGCTCCACACACTCCATATCCCACTCCTGTTTACAGACACACCTGCAAGGTTACCCTCAGAAAAGGAGGAGGGAACTATTTTCCCCCAGTCTGTCCCTTACACTGGGACCTCTTGCAAGCAAGCCCTGTGTATGCTGCTGTCATGCGCTTCCACTCAGTGATTATTTTCAGAAAATTCTGCCCCCCCCCAGGTTACTGCTCAGTTCTGTCTTATGTAATGCTGGGGACTTAACCCAGGACCCTTTTGTGTGTGTTAATTTTTTTATTATTATTTATATGGGGACAGAAGCAGGGAGGAAGGATGAAAGAGATAGCAGCACCAAACCTTCCTTCAGTGTAGTGGGGGCTGGATGTAACTTGGGCAGCACGCATGGCAAATAGCACACCACCCACTATCCAACTGAGCTACTTTGGTGTCTTTTTTTTTTTTTAATATTTATTTGTCATTGGGGGCTCTTTGTGCTCCTATGAATCTGCTGGGCCTGCTAGCCTTTTGTTTGTTTGTTTGTTTGTTTGTTTATCATCGTTGGGGCTTCACTACTCCAAACTGACTTTTTTCGGATAGAAAGTGAGAGATAGGGTGACCAGGTGGTGGGACACTTGGTTGAACGCACATGTCACAATGCGTAAGGACCCAGGTTCAAGTCCCAGCCCCCACCTGCAAGGGGAAAGCTTCACAAGTGGTGAAGCAGTGCTGCAAGTGTCTCTCTGTCTCTCTCCCTCTCTATCTCCCCCCTTCTTCTCAATTTCTTCCTGTCTCTACCCAATATATAAATAAGTAAGTAAATAAAAGCTAATTAGCAAGTGAGAGACAGGGACAGAGGCAAAGACACTGCAGCAGCAAAGTTCCAGTGCAGTGGAGGCCAGAGTGGACAATGACAACATCAATCACAGCAATAATAACTACAACAATGAAAAACAACAGGGCAGCAAAAGGGAAAATCAATCAATCAATCAATATAAAAAACCCTGATTCCTCTATTTATATTGTTTTTAATGGCACACAGAACATTCAGTTTCATAATACACCAGGAATTTCAATTTTTATGATGTGCCACTGGCAAGTGGAAATTTTAGAAGGGATGCTGTTACTTATTATTTATTTATTTTTATCTTATTTGCTTATTAGAAAGACAGGGAGTCAGAGTATCACTCTGGGAACATGCGATACTGTGGATCGAACTTGGGACTTAATGCTTGAGAGATTAGGGCTTTCTCTACTGTGCTACCTCCTGGGCCATAGGAGCAAACATTTAACAGATACTACCAGATGTTACGCTGTCACTGACTCCTGTTGGTATGCTTCTAAAAACCTCTTCTGTTTCATTTGGTTTAATCCCCCCTACTTAACACTATTCTATTTACATAACCACTTCATTCTATTTACGTAACAGCTATTAACAAGCACCACCCTCCCTCCAGGGCATTGGTGGTTCAGTTCTTCTTCTTCTAGCGTTTGCCCTTCTTCCATAGCCAGTCAACAGCGTCAGGTTGAAAGCTGTCAGGAGCTGCTTGTTGCTGGCTTTGAAAGTGACTGGGATCCATGTGGATTCAGTCAGCTAGGAAGGATCGTCAGTTTCCCCAATGAATGGGTACTCACGGGATGCACCACAAGGAGGTGGATAGAATTCTTGCCTGCTCCGCCCCCTCTCCTTGTCATTCCCTGATTTTCACCAGTCACTTTTCTCTCTACGTCGCATCCTGTTCCCACCCTACTGGGATAGTATATTTATAAGGACAAGATTGTTTGTAGTTTTTAGGTTTAGTCTAGCTTGGTATAGATTGTGCTGCATCCTGCATGAATAAAGAGATACTGCGTACAGCTCAACCATGAGTCCCTGGTTGTTTGTTACCCGCCTGTGAAGCCAGCCCGGTGAAAACAACAGGCTCCACATGATGTTTTCTTATTAGAGGTGTCTTAAAATTTTTATTTATTTATTATTACCAGATAGAGACAGAGAGAAATTGAGAGGGGAGGGGAGATGGAGAAAGACAGAGAGACACCTGCAGCCCTGCTTTATCACTCATGAAGTTTTCCCCCTGCAGGTGGGGACCAGAGGCTTGAAACCAGGTCCTTGAACCCAGGTCCTTGTGCACTGTAATGCATATGCTTAAAGCAGGCGTGCTACCACCTGGCCCTTGGTTTATTTTTCTTTTTCCCCTCAAAAGACCTTTCTTGTTGGTTAAAATAGTAGTCTCCAGATGCTAGCATGTTGCCAACATCCCTGGACAGATGACCCCACCAATATGTCCTGGAGCTCCAGTTCCCTAGAACCCCACCCTACTAGGGAAAGAGAGAGACAGGTGGGGTGTATGGATTGACCTGTCTATGCCCATGTTCAGCCAGGAAGCAATTACAGAAGCCAGACCTTCCACCTCTGCAACCCACAATAACTTGGGTCCGTGCTCCTAGAGGGATAAAGAATAGGAAAGCTATCAAGGGAGGGGATGGGATACGGAGTTCTGGTGGTGAGAATTGTGTGGAGTTGGACCCCTCTTATCCTACGGTTTTGTCAGTGTTTCCTTTTTATAAATAAATTTTAAAAAATAGTTGTCTCTTTCATTCTGCCTCTATTTCTATCTAAATATGAAAATTAAAAAAAATTGTACTTGGCCCTCCTATGCCTGCTGTAGGATATGGCAAAAAAAGTCTAAAAATAACTATAAATAAATAAATAAATATATATATATATGTAATTTTTCAGTTCTTGATACAGTGTGGTGGGCTCAGACCTGAACCTGAGTGGCATTACCCCTTCTTGGCTCAGCTCACAGGGAAGTTGGGACTTAAGGAAATTGCTGGTCAGCAGCAATGGATGGCTTGAGGACCTGGTCCCAGAAGAGGGCAGCCAAGAGCTTCCTTAATGATTGCATAATCAGTCCAGAATGATGGGTGTTTTTTAGATTTTTTTTTTTTTTGTCCATTGTAGTAAGTCCTGGAGTGATAGAAGATCAGTTTGAGGCATAATGAAACCTGACTGGAAACTGAGAACAGCTGTAAAGATAGACACACCCCAACGCAGCAATCTTTGAGTGAGAAAGACAAAAAGTTACTGACCTATATCAACATCATGGACACTGTGAGGGGACACAAGATCAAGATTTACCAAATATTATTTATTTATTTATTTTTACCAGAGCACTGTTCATCTCTGGCTTATGGTTGTGGTGGGGGGATTGAATCTGGGACTCTGGAGACTTAGGCATGAGAGTCTCTTTGCACAACCATTATGCTATCTACCCCCACTGTTTATTTTTTTATTAGTGATTTAATATTGTGCCGGGCTAGTGTGGGGGTACCTCTTCCCCGGGTGCATACTCTCTGGGTTGGGGAGAACTCGACTGGAGCCAGCCTGGGCTGTTACTCACTCAGCGACGTAGGAGAGACAGTTTTGAACTTGTGGTGGAGTGGTAATGCAATGTCTTTATTGATCAGATAGACAACGCTTTTATAGGATAGAACTGGAAGTGGCAAGTGGGAAACAGAAATGGCTAGGAAAGGGGGGTGGAGAAAGGCAAAAGCGGGCTGGGAAGGTAGAAACTTCCTTAGTAACTGTGGCGAAGGTTTTTACTGGTGGGATTAATGTGACCCTACAGGCAGGGAGGGTCTCAAGGTAGAAAGAAGATAGATCAAAGGAATGGAATGGGTGGGGATCTTTCAGGCAAAACAATGATTATGTAAATAGGCCACAGTATCACCAATGCAGGGGGAGCTGGCTTAATGCCTGATAATATTGGTTTACAAAATTAAAGACAACAGGGATACAACTGTACACTGCTCTCATTATCAGAGTTCTGTGTCCTCATTTCCTGCACTGGAAACTGCAGTAGTTCTCCCAAGGTCACAGATATGGATTGACTATTATTCCTACAATAATCTGTCTGTATCTATCTATCTATCCATCCATCCATCCATCCATCCATCCATCCATCCATCTATCTATCTATCTATCTATCTATCTATCTATCTATCTATATTTCTATCTATCTTTTGCCCAGTTTTTTTCAATGGTCCTGCCCTCTCTTCCCTTCTAAGTCACACCTGCATCTATTACTACTTCCCAGTGTTTTTCCTTTCTTCCTCTTCTGTCTCTGAGTCTTGATGGAATTGAGTTTCAGAAGCCCTCTAGTCATCTTCCCCTAACATTTTTCCACATCTGGGGGCATGGACCAAAATTCTTTTTGGGATGCAGAAGGTGGGAGTTTTCTGGTTTCTGTAATTGCTTCTCTGCTGAACATGGGCTTTGGCAGGTCAATCCATACCCCCTAGCCTATTTCTATTTTCCCTTGTCAGGTAGGACTATGGAGAGATGAGGTTCTGGGTTACATTGGTGAAGTCATCCGCCCAGGGAGTTCATGCTAGAATCACAGCAGCATCTGCAACTTAGTGTCTGAAAAGCAGTTAAGATATGAAGCAGGACAAAATGATTACTAAACAGGGACCAGAAAATAGGAATAGTGCAGGTAAGAATAAGGATTTTAAGGTGGTAAGAAACTAGGAAGTATTTTTTAGGTGTGTTCCAATGGGCCCATGACTTTAGTAAATTTTGCTTGAACTTGACATTTAAAATTGAGGTGGACTGGGGGAGGGGAAGGTAGCTAGCATAATGGCTATGCAAACAGACTCTCGTGCCTGAGTCTCGGAAGTCTCAGGTTCAATCCCCTGAACCACCGTAATCCTGAGCTGAGCAGTGCTCTGATAAAATGAAAAGAAAAAAAAACAATGAGGTGGACTAAAAATATTGTTGGGGCCAGGTTGTGGCACACCTGGTTGAGCACACATTTTATAATGTGCAAGGTCCCAGGTTTGAGCCCCCAGTCCTCACCTGCAAGGGGAAAGCTTTGCAAGTGGTAAAGAAGTGCTAGAGGTGTCTTTCTGTCTCTCTTCCTCTCTATCTCCCCTTCTCTCTCAGTTTCTCTCTCTCTATCCAATAAATAAGATAAAAATAATACCAAAAAAAATTTAAAAAAAGAAATGAAAAAAAAATGTCTGGTAAGATGTAGTCAGAGTTGAGAATAGGGGTTAAGCTAGATCAGGGCAGAGATTAGCTCTCAAACTTGAAGAATATATATAAACAGAGTTAACTCTTAGCCCCCATTTACCTGACTCAGGGCCAGTATATATTCATATTTAAAGTAGGAGCCTGTATAACCTCTGAGTCCTTGTCAGTCAGCTCTCAGCCCATGGCCACATCTGGGAACATTCTAGGCCTAGACTGCACTCATTTCAGGACCAGTCTCCCTGGAGTGGCAGAACAGGGTGACCCATTCTCCCTTCAGAAGGTGGGGTAGTCCCTACCATTGCTGCTTTATAGTGAAGTCAAGGTCCTTAAGAGACCCTCAAAAGGGCTTATGATGAAGTTCCTGATGGAGGTGACCAGAGATGGTGAAGAGAGGGGTCTATTAGAGTTCTATGCCCATCATTTCTTTTATTTATTTATTTATTTATTTAATTTTTTATTTAAGAAAGGATTAATGAACAAAAACATAAGGTAGGAGGGGTACAACTCCACACAATTCCCAACACCCAATCCCCATAACCCACCCCCTCCCATGATAGCTTTCCCATTCTCTAGCCCTCTGGGAGCATGGACCCAGGGTCGTTGAGGGTTGCAGAAGGTAGAAGGTCTGGCTTCTGTAATTGCTTCCCCGCTGAACATGGGCGTTGACTGGTGGGTCCATACTCCCAGTCTGCCTCTCTCTTTCCCTAGTAGGGTGGGTCTCTGGGGAAGCTGAGCTCCAGGACATATTGGTGGGGTCTTCAATCCAGGGAAGTCTGGCCGGCATCCTGATGACACCTGGAACCTGGTGACTGAAAAGAGAGTTAACATATGAAGCCAAACAATTTGTTGAGCAATCATGGATCCCAAGCTTGGAATAGTGGAGAGGAAGTGTTAGGGAGGTACTCACTGCAAAGTCTAGTGTACTTCTGCTTTCAGGTATATATTTTGCAGTAGTTTATGGATATGTGTGCACATAAGCTCTCTCTCACAGAAACTGGTGTATATCTAGGTTATGGGACTTTGTTAGAAAGTGAACTACCTGAGATGAAATTAGAGTGTACTATAAAAGGAAAGGTCTCACCCGAGTAATGAAGTTGAAGGGTTGTCATTCCACACGTGAAGTCTCTGGATAAAGCCTGAGGTGAAGCATGTTGAGGTGGCAATCGTTGCTTTGGTTAGGTTGTGATCGGAGGATGCAATATTATTTGGTTTGGATTGGGAGATGCATACAGGAAAGTGGGCCCTATCCAAGGGTTCCAGGACTGGAGGAAGTAGGGGCTCTACAGTGAAGATGTGAGGTTCCTGCTGTCTTAGGGTTCAAAAAGACAATCGATAGTTAATATTATCATCACATTATTTGTTAATTGGGTTAACTTTAAAAAGTCCCTTTTTTATGGTTTGCTGTACAGTATCCAGTATCTTGTATATAGCTGTGCTATTGGATGCTTCCAATCTACTTGGTCTAGGCTTTTGAGAGAGTCCGCATATCAAATACATAGCCTATATATTAAAAAGATTTAGTTTGTCTTTTGAGAAACTTTGAGACATACAATTGATTTCCCCCTCTCATATTAATTAACTACTGATTTATATGTCTACATTTTGCTAGGAGTGTACATAAACACCATTCCCACCACCAAAGGACTGTGACCCATCCCTCCCGCCCACTCCCACCCCCCACTGGCCCAGGAAGCTACATGTCTACCCCTCACCACTGGGTTTTTACTTTGGTGCCCTACTTACAATTTGATCAGGTCCTGCTTTTAGTTTCCCTTTCAGATCTTCTTAGTCAGCTTCTGTTGATGAGTGGGATCATCCCATACTCATCTTTATCTTTCTGACTTAGTTCACTTAACATAATTCCTTCTAGCTCTGTCCAAGATGGGTCAGAGAAGGTGGGTTCATTGTTTTTGATAGCTGCATTATGCCCATCATTTC
Source organism: Erinaceus europaeus (assembly GCF_950295315.1). Lineage (NCBI taxonomy): Eukaryota > Metazoa > Chordata > Mammalia > Eulipotyphla > Erinaceidae > Erinaceus > Erinaceus europaeus. The sequence goes on from NC_080166.1 coordinate 54,478,165, forward strand.
TATGGGGGGAATCAGGTTTCCCTAACTAGGGCCCCATATGATGAGGTGGGCAGGTAGTGACCAAAAAGGCCACCATGAAGTGAGCCAGTCTCACTTTTCTTTTTTTTTTTTTTTATTTAAGAAAGGATTAATTAACAAAACCATAGGGTAGGAGGGGTACAACTCCACACAATTCCCACCGCCCAATCTCCATATCCCACCCCCTCCCCCGATAGCTTTCCCATTCTCTATCCCTCTGGGAGCATGGACCCAGGGTCATTGTGGGTTGCAGAAGGTAGAAGGTCTGGCTTCTGTAATTGCTTCCCCGCTGAACATGGGCGTTGACTGGTCAGTCCATACTCCAAGTCTGCCTCTCTCTTTCCCTAGTAGGGTGGGTCTCTGGGGAAGCTGAGCTCCAGGACATATTGGTGGGGTCTTCAATCCAGGGAAGTCTGGCCGGCATCCTGATGACACCTGGAACCTGGTGACTGAAAAGAGAGTTAACATACAAAGCCAAACAAATTGTTGAGCAATCATGGACCCAAAGCTTGGAAAAGTGGAGAGGAAGTATTAGGGAGATACTCACTGCAAACTCTAGTGTACTTCTGCTTTCTTACTTTGGTGCCATACTCCAAACTCAGTCAATTTCTGCTTTGCGTTTCTACTTCTTTTTTTTTTTTTTTTTACATGCATAACATTCCCCAGATTCCCATTTAACAATACAACCCCCACTATTTCATTAATCATTTTTCATGGACCTGTATTCTCCCCACCCAACCACCCACCCCAGAGTCTTTTACTTTGGTGTAATACTCCAATTCCATTTCAGGTTCGACTTGTGTTTTCTTTTCTAATCTTGTTTTTCAACTTCTGCCTGAGAGTGAGATCATCCCGTATTCATCCTTCTGTTTCTGACTTATTTCACTCAACAGGATTTTTTCAAGGTCCATCCAAGATCGGCTGAAAACGGTGAAGTCACCATTTTTTACAGCTGAGTAGTATTCCATTGTGTATATATACCACAACTTGCTCAGCCACTCATCTGTTGTTGGACACCTGGGTTGCTTCCAGGTTTTGGCTATTACAAATTGTGCTGCCAAGAACATATGTGTACACAGATCTTTTTGGATGGATGTGTTGGGTTCCTTAGGATATATCCCCAGGAGGGGAATTGCAGGATCATAGGGTAGGTCCATTTCTAGCCTTCTGAGAGTTCTCCAGACTGTTCTCCACAGAGGTTGGATCAATTGACATTCCCACCAGCAGTGCAGGAGGGTTCCTTTGACCCCACACCCTTTCCAGAATTTGCTGCTGTTACCTTTTCTGATGTGTGACATTCTCACAGGAGTGAAGTGATATCTCATTGTTGTCTTGATTTGCATTTCTCTGACAATCAGAGACTTGGAGCATTTTTTCATGTGTTTCTCGGCCTTTTGGATCTCTTCTGTGGTGAATATTCTGTCCAAGTCCTCCCCCCATTTTTGGATGGGGTTATTTGTTGTCTTGTTGTTGAGTTTGGCAAGCTCTTTATATATGTTGGTTATTAAACTCTTATCTGATGTATGGCATGTAAAGATCTTCTCCCATTCTGTGAGGGGTCTCTTGATTTGGGTAGTGGTTTCTTTTGCTGTGAAGAAGCTTTTTAATTTGATGTAGTCCCACAGGTTTATACTTGCCTTAGTCTTCCTTGTAATTGGATTCGTTTCATTGAAAATGTCTTTAAAATTTATGCGGAAAAAGTTCTTCCAATATTTTCCTCTAAGTATCTGATAGTTTCTGGTCTAACATCCAAGTCCTTGATCCACTTGGAATTTACTTTTGTATTTGGTGAAATACAGTGATTCAGTTTCATTCTTCTGCATGTTTCAAGTCATTGTTTCCAACACCATTTGTTGAAGAGACTCTGCTTCCCCCATATAATAGTCTGGGCCCCTTTGTCAAAGATTAGATGTCCATAGGTGTGGGGCCTCATTTCTGGGCTCTCAATTCTATTCCACTTGTCAGTGTGTCTGTTCATGTTCCAGTACCAAGCAGTTTTGATGACAATGGCCCTATAATACAGTTTGAGATCTGGCAGTGTGATGCCTCCGGTTCTGTTCTTTTTTTCTCAAGATTGTTTTGGCAATTCTAGGTCTTTTCTGGTTCCAGATAAACATTTGTAGCATTTTTTCTATTCTCCTAAAAAATGTGCTTGGGATCTTGATGGGGATAGCATTAAATTTGTAGATGGCTCTGGGTAATATATTCATTTTCATGATGTTAATTCTTCCAACCCATGAACATGGAATATCTTTCCACTTCTTTGTGTCTTTTTCAATTTCTTTGAGTAGTGACTCATAATTTTCAGTATACAAGTCTTTCACTTCTTTGGTTAGGTTTATTCCTAGATATTTTATTGTTTTTGTTGCTATAGAAAAAGGAACTGATTTCTGGATTTCGATTTCTTCTAACTTAGTGTTTGCATAGAGGAATGCCACTGACTTTTGGATGTTAATTTTATAGCCTGACACATTACTGTATTGCCTGATGATTTCCAAAAGCTTCTTGCTGGATTCCTTAGGTTTTTCCATGTATACTATCATGTCATCTGCAAATAAGGAGAGTTTGACTTCTTCTCTTCCAATCTGTATGCCTTTCATTCCTTGCTCCTGCCTGATTGCTATGGCAAGAACTTCCAACACTATGTTGAATAGTAATGGTGATAGTGGGCATCCCTGTCTAGTACCTGATCTGAGGGGAAATGCTTCCAGTTTTTCACCATTGAGTATGATGTTGGCTGTAGGTTTGCTATATATAGCCTCCACTATCTTCAGGAATTTTCCATCTATTCCCATTTTTTATAGTGTTTTGATCATAAAGGGATGTTGGATTTTGTCAAAGGCTTTCTCTGCATCTATTGATATGACCATGTGGTTTTTGGTCTTGCTTTTGTTGATGTGGTGGATCACATTGAGTGATTTATGTATATTAAACCAACCTTGCATGCCTGGGATAAACCCCACTTGGTCATGATGAACAATCTTTTTGATATACTGCTGTATCCGGTTGGCTAGAATTTTGTTCAATATTGTCACATCTATGTTCATCAGAGATATTGGTCTGTAGTTTTCTTTTTTGGTTGTGTCCCTGTCTGCTTTTGGTATCAGAGTGATGGATGTTGGCTTCATAGAAGCTGGCAGGGAGTATTCCAGTGTCTTCAATCTTCTGGAAGACTTTTAAAAGTAGAGGTATTAGTTCTTCTTTGAAAGTTTTGTAGAATTCATTTGTAAAACCATCTGGTCCAGGACTTTTATTTTTGGGAAGATTTTTGATAACTGTTTCAATTTCATTAGCTGTGATGGGCCTGTTCATGTTATCCACTTCCTCTTTACTTAGTTTTGGAAGTTGGTAGGTATCTAGGAAATCATTCATTTCTTCCAGGTTCTCTAGCTTGGTGGCATATAGTTGTTCATAGAAGCCTCGCATGATATGTTGAATTTCTGCAGTGTCTGTTGTGATTTCTCCTCTTTCATTTACTATCCAATTTATTTGGGTCTTCTCCCTTTTTTGTTTTGTGAGTCTGGCTAAAGGTTTGTCGATTTTGTTTACTCTTTCGAAGAACCAACATTTACTTTCATTGATCTTTTGTATGGTTTTCCTATTCTCAATGTTATTTATTTCTGCCCTAACTTTAGTAATTTCTGTCCTTCTGGTTGCTTTAGGATTCCTTTGTTGTTCTTCTTCTAGGTCTTTGAGATGTGCAATCAGGCTGTTTATTTGTGCCTTTTCTTGTTTCCTAATGTGTGCTTGTATAGCTATGAACTTCCCTCTTAGGACTGCTTTAACTGTGTCCCAAATATTTTGATAGCTTGTGTCTTCATTTTCATTGAACTCTCGAAACATTTTGATTTCTTCCTTGATTTCCTCTTTGACCCAGAAGTTGTTAAGAAGTGTACTGTTGAGCTTCTACATTTTGGCACTGTTACTAATCTTTTGTTGATTGTTAAGTGTTAGTTTAATTCCACTGTGGTCTGAGAAGATGCTTGGGATGACTTCAGTGCTCTTGAATAGGCTGATGCTGTCTTTGTGGCCTAACATATGGTCTATCCTTGAGAATGATCCATGTGGATTTGAGTAAAATGTGTATTCCAGTTTCTTGGGATGAATGACTCTGAAAATGTCCAATAGTTCTAGTTTATCTATCTCTTCATTTAGCTCCCTTATGTCTTTACTGATTTTCTTCCTGGATGATCTGTCAAGTTGAGATAGTGGGGTGTTGAAGTCCCCTACTATGATTGTGTTACTGTTAATATATTGCTGTAGCTCTTTCAGTAGAAGTTTGATGTATTTAGATGGCTTCTCATTGGGTGCATAGATATTAATAATTGTTAAGTCATCTTGATTGACTGATCCTCTGAGCATTAAGTAGTGTCCATTCCTATCTTTTTTAATCTTATCTATTTTAAAGTCTATCATGTCAGATATGAGAATAGCTGTTCCTGCCCTTTTTTGTGGGCCATTGTCTTGAATGATAGTTTTCCATCCTTTCACTTTAAGTCTGTGTTTGTCTTGTTGCGTTAGGTGAGTTTCCTGTAGACAACGTATTGTTGGGTTGTGTTTTCTGATCCATCTTCCTACTCTGTGTCTTTTAATAGGTGAATTCAGGCCATTGACATTTATTGATATCAAAGATTGAAGATATTTTAACGCCATTCTTGTAGAGTTTTAGAGTGTTTTGATATATGTCCTATTTGTGGTGGTCTGGTTGTTTATAGGAGACCTTTCAGAACTTCTTTCAGGGCAGGCTTGGTGATGGTTGCTTCCTTCAACTGTTGCTTGTCTGAGAAGGTTTTGATGCTTCCATCTAGTCTGAATGACAATCTAGCAGGATATAGTATTCTTGGCTGAAAGCCTTTCTTATTGAGTACTCGATAGATATCTTGCCATTCTCTTCTGGCCTGTGTGTTTGTATGGAGAAGTCTGCTGCTAATCTTATGGGTTTTCCTTTGTAGGTGACTCTTTGTTTTTCTCTTGCAGCCTTGAGGATCCTTTCTTTATCCTTATTCCTTTCCAATCTAAGTATGACATGTCTTGGTGTCTTTAGGTCTGGGTTAATTCTGTTTGGGACCCTCTGGGCTTCTTGAATCTTTATGTCTTTGGTGTTGTCTAGACTAGAGAAATTTTCAGCTATTATGGCCTGGAGAACGCTTTCTTCCTCCCCTTCTCTTTCTTCCTCTGGTAAGCCAATAATGTGTATATTGTTTCTTTTGAAGTCATCCCATAGGACTCTGTTGTTGTTTTCAGCATCTCTAAATCTCTTTTAGAGATCTCTTACTTCTTTTTTAGTTGTCTCTAATTCATCCTCAATCTTGCTAATTCTGTCTTCAGCCTCATTGATTCTATTCTCTCTGCCCTCTACTGCTTTCTGGAGTTCATCTATTTTGTTTCCCTGTTCTGATACTGTTTTAGCTTGTTCAGCTAGTTGCCTTCTTAGCTCAGCGATTTCAGCTTTCAGCTCTCTAATAACCATGAGATAATTAGAATTTTCTTCCATATTCTCATTTGTTGTTCCTGCAGTTCTGATTACAATTTTTTCAAATTCTTTACTCACTCCTGTTATTATTTCCTTAGCTAATGTTTGGATGTTGAATTCGTTGTTTTGTGCTTCACCCTCTGGAGGACTTTTAGCTGGACTCTTGTCCTGGTTCGAGTCTCCAATATTTTTTCTTGTTGTTTTAACCATTTTATATAAGTTAACAGTTTTTTCAATCCCTGAGTTGGAGTTCAGTGGTGTAAAAGCCCTTTTTTTTTTTTCCCCCTGTAGGCTATGGGAGCCTGAGGGCTTTTAAATTATCAATAGGCTTCTTAGCTTAATCACTGACTCCTGACCAAGAGATAAAGCAGGGTGTGGCAGAGATAATCCAGTGGTTATGCAAAGAGACTTTCACAGCCCCTCAGCTATGCCACCGAGGTATAGGTCTTCTCCTGAGTTTCCCAGTTAGATCTCTGTCCCCTGGTGTCCCTCCCTGTTGCTGCTCCAGATTCTGAGGGTAGTAGCAATGGAGACTCAGAGTTGCACTTGGTGAGTCTCTGGGGAGTCCTTTCCTCCCTTCAGCTGTCCCCTTGTTGGTGGAGCAGACTGGAGGTGGTGTCTCCACTGACAAACTGTCGAACTGTTAGCAGTCACTTAATCTCTCCTTAGGCCCCTCTCTCCTCTCTGTCACCAGCCACGCGTGTTTGTACTCACGGGTGATTTACTGGGTTTCTGTGGTCATTCTAGTCCTGTCTTGTTTCGGTCCGGGTGGTTTCCTTTGGTATTCCTAGTTGATCCGGGAGAGGAGAGGAGAGGAGAGAAAGAGATCTGCTGCTCGTAGCTCCGCCTCCGGAAGTCGAATCTCCAGTCTCACTTTTCTGTTTTCTAAAAGTAATTTCCTTTTGGGCTGGGATAAATAGCATAATGGTTATGCAAACAGATTTTCATGCCTGAGGCTCCAAAGTCCCAGGTTCAATCCCCTGCACCACCATAAGCCAGAGCTGAGCAGTGCTCTGGTAAAAATAAATAATAATAATAAATAAATAATATATATATGTATATATATTAATATATATCTTAAAAGTCATTTCCTTTTTAAAAGGTCTAAAATCATTAAGAGATGTTTTGGCATTTACTTTGTTGGTTTATTTGTTTGTTTGTTACCAGCACTGCTCATCTTTGGTTTATGGTGGTGTAGGGAATGAAACCTGGAATTTTGGCATAAAAGTTTGTTCTATTAATAATTTGAGAACACTTCTAGAACTAGGAACAATAAAGAAGTGGTAAGGGAGTCGGACGGTAGCGCAGCAGGTTAGCACACGTGGAGTGAAGTGCAAGGACTAGCAGAAGGATCCCGGTTCAAGCCCTGGCTCCCCACCTGTAAGGTGTCGCTTCACAGGCAGTGAAGCAGGTCTGCAGGTGTCTATATTTCTCTCCCCCTCTCTGTCTTCCCCTCCTCTCTCCATTTCTCTCTGTCCTATCTAACAACGATGACACCAATAACAACAACAATAATAACTACAACAATAAAAAAGGGTGACAAAAGGGAAAATAAATAAATATAAAAAATATAAGAAGTGGCATATTGGGGGTGGAAAGATAGCATAATATTTATGTAAAAACATGTTCATGCTTAAAGCACCACAGGCTTGGTCATTAAATATTGTCTTTTGAGACAAAATGATGGAACTGCAAGTGATTATGCTTAATAAATCAACTAAGGAAGTAGAGAAAACAACCATACAGTTTTGCTCATATGGAGAAAATAGGGGATTAAACAGACAAACAAATAGAATATAGAGGATTGAAACACATGGCATTTTTTTAAAAAGTGACAAATTGACTCTAAGACTTTATGAAAACTATGATGGTTATGGGGATTCACAGAAATTTGGTGATGAGTGTGGTATAAAGTTATAACCCTATAATCTTATAAATCATTATTAAGTCACTACTGATAATCTAAAAAAATTAAAGGCACTGCTTCCCAGAAGCTATCCTTTTGTGGCCAACTTGTTGAAACAAAAAATTTCTGCTTTCAGTCAGGGCACTAATGATTATAAGGACTGGCTTGACCTCAAGGGAAAATTAACTGGAGACTTAAAGTAAGATCTTTGGGGGCTTGCAGACCTCCATTTTAATCTAGTCTTAAACAATGCAAGAATATGCAGAGTGTTTTCTAAGGCTTTTCCCAGTAGAAAAATGGAAATGAGATTTTGTTCTGAAGACTGACTTTGGTAACTGGAGAGCTTTGTGTGCCTCTTGTGACAATTAAAGCAGCCAATGTTATCATCCCTCATGAGATCTGAGAACAATGTTCCTTTAATTTCATTGCTTTGTTTGATTGTCTTTCTAAATTGTTCTTGGATTCCCTGTTGTGTTTTAAATCTATCTTTTTGACTTGGTGCTGTATGAGTTGCATTTGTATCTTTCACAGAGAAAAAAATACCATAGAACAGTTTTAAAAAAGATTTAAAAATCTTTATTTGATGACAGATAGGAGAGATGGAGAAAGAAAGAGGCCAGAGAACTTATCCACTCTGATGTATCTGGTCCTGGGGCTCGAGCTTAGGTCATTATACAAGCAAGCCTGTAAGCCTGTAAGTCTGTAAGCCTCTGTGCCACTGCTGCTAGAAATATATATGTAAAGCCTGGGACTCTCAAGCGTGAGATCTTGAGTTCAATCCCCGGCAGCACATGTACCAGAGCTATGTCTGGTTCTTTCTCTCTCCTCCTATCTTTCTCATCAATAAACCATAAAAATCTTTACAAAAAAGAAAAAAGTAAGTAAGAAATATATATATGACAGAAATATGGAGAGAGAGAGAGAGAGAGAGAAAGAGTGAGAGACCATAACAGCACTGAAGCTTCCTTCAATGTGATGTGAGCTGGGCTTGAACCTGGGCTGTACACATGGCAAATCAGCGTACTGTGCAAATGAGCTATTTTATTGTCCCTAGAATAAACTGGAGCTTCAGTGGCGCAATTGGTTAGCGTGCGGTACGTGTATGTTCTTTTCTCTTTATATTTATTATCATTATTTTAATTTTTTTTTTTTTTTTTTTTTTTGTACTAGAGCACTGCTCAACTCTGGCTTATGGTGGTGCAGGGCATTGAACCTGGGACATTGGAGCCTCAGGTATGAGAGTCTCTTTGCATAACCACTATGCTGTCTGCTCCTGTCCTTCTTCTTTCTATTGTTGTTGTTATTGTTATTATTATTATTTTCAACCAGAGCACTACTCAGCTCTGATTTACTGTTGTGTGGGGGGACTGAGTCTGATGTTGGGGCCTCAGATATGTCTTTTGCATCACCGGTTATGTTATGTTATGTTATGTTATGTTATGTTATGTTATGTTATGTTATGTTATGTTATGTTATGTTTTTCCCTAACAGAAATATTTTTTAAAAATATTTATTTATTTATTTATTTCCTTTTTGTTGCCCTTGTTTTTTTTTATTGTTGTTGTAGTTGTTGTTGATGTCATCTTTGTTGGATAGGACAGAGAGAAATGGAGAGAGGAGGGGAGAGAAAGATAGACACCTGCAGACCTGCTTCACCACCTGTGAAGCAACTCCCCTGCAGGTGGGGAGCCGGGGACTCTAACAATTATTTGAATATTTTCAAAGGAAAAATGACAGCATCAAAAGCACAACACAGTTTTCTTAGTTCATAATCTGTTTTCTCATTGTGCCAGAAAACCTTTGTTTTCAGAAGTAGCTCCTTCTAGTTTTATGTAAAAGTAGTACATTTAACTAAGCAGATATCGTGAACTATTGAGTTTACACAACTTGAGTATGGAGTTGAAAGTTGTCTTTCTCTTAGGAGAAAAAGACTAAAATGGTAGCATTGTGTTTAAAAAATGAGAATATAAACAAGCAAACAAAAAAACTTACAGAGGGGGCTGGGCAGTAGTGTAGTGGGTTAAGCTCATATGGCATGAAGCCCAAGGACAGGGGCGTAAGGATCCCTGTTGGAGCCCCTGGCCCCCCATCTGCAGGGGTGTCGCTTCACAGGTGGTGAAGCAGGTCTGCAGGTGTCTAGCTTTCTTTCTCCCTCTCTGTCTTCCCCTCTTCTCTCCATTTCTTTCTGTCCTATCCAAGAATGAAGACATCAATAACAATAACAATAATAACTACAACAAATAAAAACAAGGGGGGGAGGAAGCAAAACAAAACTTACAGAATAAGATCAATGAAGTTATAATCACATATTCCTGGGGATATAGAAAGGTGCTTACACCAAGTCAAAGTTAATGAGAAGTGAAATTAGGTAGATTCGAAATGAAGTGGATGAATCCAACCACTTATGCAAATGATGCAACAAAAATAATAGTCTTCAAATATTAACTGAAGAATTTGGGAAATATCCAAAATCTAATCAGGTAGGCTTGTGTTAAATTTAGAGAAACATATTAAATGTTACAACCAGGAAATATCAGCTAGAGACCAGAAATTCAAATGCCCAAAGGGATCAGTCAGATTATAAATCTCTCTCTCCCTATGTATACATATACATACACATACACATACACATATACATATATATATATATATGAAGTAGGGCCAGGAAGACAGCATAATGGTAATGCAAAGAAAACTTTCATGCCTGAAGTTCCAAAGTTTGATTCTCCCAATATTATAATCTAGAGCTGAATAAGTCTGATAATAAATAAACAAATAAATAATAAAAACAGTGTCTTCTAGTTCCCTATAAGCTCATCAAATCAGCAAACTATTGGTAGTTATAGTAATTGGACTATGGACATGCCATGGTTTATTATACACTTCTCCTTTACTGTGTATTTAAAACTTCTATAAATAAAAAAAAATTACCTACAGTCATAAAAAACAGTCAACAGATTGTTCACTACACTTAGTAATGCAAGTCTCATGAGAGCAACACTTTTTCTACAGTGACTAAAATCATGTTAAGAAGATTTGAAGGCACTGAGTACAGATTTGTGGGGTGAGTGAAGAAAGGAAAAGTAGCCTTAGTACATATCCATGCCTTGTATAGGCACTAATACTATTGTTGTTTAAGTGTGCCTTAGTAGTATTCTTATTTGTTTAATGTGGTGCAAGGAAATGAACCCAGGGATTTGCTTGTGTGTGATATCACTGAGTCCCTTTGATCCCAATTTTATTCTATATCTTTTGAGACAGACAGAGAGAGAGAGAGAGAGAAGTTATAGGAGGGAGAAATGGAGAGAGAGAGAAGGTATAGGAGGGAAAAGGAGAGAGAGAGAGAGAAGGTATAGGAGTAGAAAAGAAGAGAGAGAGAGAGATAAGGTATAGGAGGGATAAAAGGAGACATAGAGAGTTTAGGTGGGAGAAAAGGAGATAGATGATAGACAGATAGATAGATAGATAGATAGATAGATAGATAGATAGATAGATAGATAAAAACCCCATTCCTTAGAGTTCCCTTCATGTTATTTGTGGCACTCCCATGGTGGTGACAGGGACTGAATCAAGGGCTTCATCCTTGGTAAAGCATACACCCTATCTGTTGAGTTAATTCCTGTTTGTTTGTTTGTTTTTTCTGGGCCAAAAAAAAATTACAGGTACAAAATGATTTGTGTTGTCTTTTCAAAAGGAAATTCATAGAAACTATATTTTTTTCCCCTTTATATTTATTTTTGAAACCAGAGCACTGCTCAGCTCCGGCTTATGGTGGTGCTGGGAATTGAACATGGGGCCTTAGAGCCTCAGGTATGATAATTGCCTGAAAGACCATTATGCTATCTCCCCAGCCTCTGTGTAATTTTTCTCTTGCTGCTATGACAAATTGCTATAAGCCTTCTTAGAACAATACACATGTGGTAGCCGGGCCGGTTAAGCGCAAATAGCGGAAAGCTCAAGGACAGCATCAGGATCTTGGTTTGAGCTCCCGGCTCCCCACCAGCAGGGGAGTCGCTTCACAGGCGGTGAAGCAGGTCTGCAGGTGTCTTGCTTTCTCTCCCCCTCTCTGTCTTCCCCTCCTCTCTCCATTTCTCTCTGTCCTATCCAACAACAATGATAGCAATAACAGCAACAACGATGACAATAAACAACATGGGCAACAAAAGGGAAAAAATATAAAAAGAAAAATACACATGCATTATCTTGCTGTTCTGGAGATGGGAAGTTCAAAATGGGTTCCACTGTGATAAAAGTCTGGGTATTGATTCTGGCTACATTCCTTCTGCAGACTTTAGGAGAGAAGCAATTCCCTGGGCAGTTTCTGGAGGCTGCCTATGTTTCCTGGCTTGTTGTATCCTTACTTCACCTTCATAGCCAACCTTTGGCATATGACATCATTTTGAAACAGACATTTTTTTTCTTATTTTTTTAAAAAACTTTCCTCTTCCATATTAAAGAACTTTTGATTACATTGGATCCATCTAGATAATCTAGAACAATCTAATTTAAGGTCAGTTAATTAGCAATATTGATTTCATCTGTTTTTAAAAATTCCTTTCTATCAAAACTGACCTAGTGATAGGTCCCAGGGAATAACAGTACATGGGCCTCTTGGAAGGTGTCTTATTGTGGCTTCCTAGGGGTTGATGTTGGTATAATGCCTCCATATCTGGATGGCAAAAAGAGCACATGAATTAACCACAGGGATTATCTCATAGTGCAGAAAGGTGGAATTATCAGTCTCACACACATGGGTGTCTGTCTTCCACAGATACATGTGTTTTTCATTTTATACCTGACAGGAAATATTAAAACCATCTAAAGAAACTTGTTCTAATTCCATGATCAGTCAGTCAATTTCTAATTATATACATATATGTGCGTTTTGCTTTTGGAGGGGATGGAAATATAGACTTATTTAGAAAAGACACTCACTAAAAATGGAGTGTAGTGGGTGAGGGAGATAGTGCAATGATTATGCAAAAGGACACTTCAATAAGTCTGAGGCTCTGAGGTTCAACCACTCTGCACCACAATAAACTGGAGTTGAGTAGTGTGTTCTGGAAAGAAAGGAATGGAGTGTAGGCTTAATCTCAGGGGATAAGAAAAAAGCCTGACTCCAAGTTTTGTAAAGGATAGAGCTTTTATTATTTTTTTTTTATTTAGTATATCTAGGATGCTCTCCATTTTGTTCATAGAGGTTCTTGATTAAGAAATAAGGCAATCTTTCTCCTTCCCTCCCTCTCTTCCTTCTTTACTTCCTTTCTTTTCTACTTTGCTTCCATATTTTTCCACTTTATTTGATAGGATAGAGGGAACTGAGAGGGGTGGGGGAGATAGAGAGGAGAGAAACAGAGAGACACCTTCAGACTTCTGCAGGTGGGGGAGTGGAGGCTTGAACCCAGGTGCTTGAGCATAGTACTATGTGCGCTTAACCAGGTGTGCCACTGTCTAGCCCACTTGCCTTCTTTTCTTCTCCTTTTTCTCCTTCTCTTTCTTCTTTTTTTAACCAGAGCACTGTTCAGGTCTGGCTTATGGTGGCACAGGGGATTGACTGTTCAGGTCTGGCTTATGGTGGCACAGGACTTTGGAGCCTTGGGCATGGGAGTCTTGTATAACCATTATGCTATCTACCCCTTCCTTTATTTTTATTTTTTTTTATCAACAGGGTTATCACTGTGGCTTGGATGACTCCACCGAACTTCTGGTGGATTCCCCCCCATCTTACCCCCCAAAAAAGAAAGACTGACACAGAAGGAGAGAAAAGGGATGGGGAGAGAAGAGAGAGGAAGAGAGAGAGAGAGTGAGAAAGAGGGGTAGAGAGAAGGTGAGACACATGCAGCACAACTTTATCATTTGTGAAGCTTCTCCTCTGCAGATGGGGACCAGGGCCTTTCTGAACCCAGGTCTTTGCACATAGTAACATATGCACTCTACAGAGTGTGCCACTGTCTGGCAATATGTCTGAAGTGAGCCTGTTTATATATATATATTTTGTCATTTTACTAAGAGGTTAATGGTTTACAGTACAGTTGTTGACATATGGGCACAATTTCTCATCTCATCTTGATAGGTGTCTACAAAACACTCATTTCCACTTGTCATTTCTTCCATCATACAGAAGGACCCCAAAGCCCCCCCAACACCCCCACACCTCTCCAAACCCCCTCCCAGTCCCCTCTCTGTCCCTACTTGCCCATAGTCCTTTGCTTTGGCACAATATTTAAGAGAAGAAGGAAAGATACAGAATAAGGGCTTGAGTAGAAATCTTGGTTAAAAAGAAGGGCAGAGGGGTTGGGTGGTAGTGCAGCGGATTAAGCACACATGGCTCAAAGCACAAGGACCAGCTCACAGATCCTGGTTTTAGCTCCAGGTTCTTCACCGACAGGGGGGTCACTTCACAGGCAGTGAAGCAGGTCTTTCTCTCCCCCTCTCTGTCTTCCCCTCCTCTCTTAATTTCTCTTTGTTCTATCCAACAACAACAATGACAACAATAATAATCACAACAACAATGATAAACAACAAGGGCAACAGAAGGGAAAAAAAACAGCCTCCAGGAGCAGTGGATACATAGTGCAGGCACTGAGCCACTGCAATAACCCTGGAGGCAAGAAGAAGAAGAAGAAGAAGAAGAAGAAGAAGAAGAAGAAGAAGAAGAAGAATTTGGCAGTAATATCTCTCATTGTAAATTAAATCTCTTGGGATACTGGTTTCACTTTTTCACACATTTCCTGGACAATAAGAAGCTGATGGGACTTGGACGGTAGTTCAGTTGGTTTTAACGCAGGTGGCGCAAAGTGCAAGGACCGGCGTAAGGATCCCGGTTTGAGCCCCAGACTCCCAACATGCAGGGGAGTTGCTTCACAAGCATTGAAGTAGGTCTGCAGGTGTCTATCTTTCTATCCTCCTCTCTGTCTTCTCCTCCTCTCTCCATTTCTCTCTGTCCTATCCAACAACAGTGACATAAACAACAGCAATGAAACAACAAGAGCAACAGAGGGGAAAATTAATTAATTAATTACAAAAAAAGCAAGAGCAACAAAAGAGAATAAATAAATATTTTTAAAAAATAAGCTGATTCACTTGGTACATCAAAAAATGTTGAGTTTTTAGACTTTGGATTTTTAAAGAAAATATTTATTTATTCCCTTTTGTTGCCCTTGTTGTTTTATTGTTGTAGTTATTATTGTTGCTGTTATTGATGTAGTCATTGTTGAATAGTTCAGAGAGAAATGGGGAGATGAGGGGAAGACAGAGGGGGGAGAGAAAGATAGACACCTGTAGACCTGCTTCACCACCTGTGAAGTGACTTCCCTGCAGGTGGGGAGCCGGGGCCTCGAACCTGGACTTTGGCTATAACTCTAGTATAGAAAATCTCATTAAAATTTTTTTCTATCATCTTTATTTATTTATTGGATAGAGATAGAAATCAAGAGGGAAAGTGTGATAGAGAGGGAGAGAGATATCTGTAACACTGCTTCACCACTTGCAAAGCATTCCCCCTGCAGGTGGGGACCAGGGGCTCGAACCTGGGTCCTTGCACATTATAATATGTGCGCTTAACCAAGTGCACCACCACTTGGCCCCCTCACCTAGGCACTTTTAATAAACATAGAAAGGAGTATCAGTCATCAGAAACCTAAGTTAAAATGAGATATAACCTATGTACAAAGAGGTATTATAGAGAGGAGAACTGTCTCTCACCAATTCAAAGCAAAGACACTGAAGGCTCAGAGGCCATGTTGAAAGGCAGCTTCCACCTTCAGAAGGTCCAATAGTCAGTCACCTGCCTTCCCATGGTGTAATCCACTGGTACTCCAAAGGCAGCCCAAGAGCTGAAGAGTCAACCAGACCACAATACCATCATCAAGTTCTTTCAGACCACAAACAAGATGGAATCTCACACATGGGTTTTTGTTGTAGATATGAACGACAGCAAACCTCAGGTCAATCACTTTGGAAACCTTACAGGATATGAGCAGGTCTGGATGAAATTCCCTGACTAAGTCTGGTGGAATGCCAGAGGCATATACTGTAGTGGCTTCTGACTATGGAGTTTGTTGGTGCTATCAACTAACGTAAGATCATCTGCATGGTGCTGGACATGTCCATCATTTGAAAAAAGCTGGCAGGGGGTACACAAACATGCCTAGACTCATAATATGTGGAGCTCACATATTTTAAGATTGTTATTATTATTATCAGTGATTTGATAATGATTAACAAGATTGTAAGATAACAGGAGTACAATCCATACAGTTCTCACCACCAGAGTTCCATATCCTATCTCATCTACTGGAAGCTTCCCTATTCTTTATCCCTTTGAGACTATGGACCAAGATTTTTATGGGGTGCAGAAGGTGGGAGGTCTGGCTTCTGTAGCTGCTTCTCTGCTAAACATGGACGTTCACAGATTGATCCATACCCTCAGCCTGTCCCTATCTTTCCCTAGTGGGGCAGGGATCTGGGAGGTGAGGTTTCCGGACACATTTGTGAGACACAGAGAAAAGGAGAGATGCCTGAAGCCCACTTTACCACTCATGAAGATTTCTCCATGCAGTTGGGGTTGGGGGCTTGAACCTAGGTCCTCATGCTTGATAATGTTTACACCCTACCAGGTGAGTTACTACTTGGCCTCCAGATTATTGTTTTTTTCTTTAATTTGGAGATATAGTAACTCTGGTTCCACACTCTTTTCTGATATTAGAGTGGAACTGAGTAGTGACTTCAGCCTTGAGAATCCTTTCCTTGATTAGTATTAGCTGCCCATCTCTGGAGGTATACACTCAAATTTTCTTTTTTTTTAATTTAATTTTTTATTTGTAAAAAGGAAACATTGACTAAACCATAGGATAAGAGGGGTACAGCTTCACACAATTCCTACCACCAGAACTCTGTGTCCCATCCCCTCCCCTT
Source organism: Erinaceus europaeus (assembly GCF_950295315.1). Lineage (NCBI taxonomy): Eukaryota > Metazoa > Chordata > Mammalia > Eulipotyphla > Erinaceidae > Erinaceus > Erinaceus europaeus. Next base: position 54,494,478 of record NC_080166.1, read on the forward strand.
ATTGCTTCCCTATTTTTTTGTAATTTATTTCTTTATTGGGGAATTAATGTTTTACATTCAACAGTAAATACAATAGTTTGTACATGCATAACATTCCCCAGTTTCCCATTTAACAATACAACCCCCACTATGTCATTTATCGTCCTTCATGGACCTATATTCTCCCCACCCATCCACCCCAGAGTCTTTTACTTGGGGGCAATATGCCAATTCCATTTCAGATTCTACTTGTGTTTTCTTTTCTGATATTGTTTTTCAACTTCTGCCTGAGAGTGAGATCATCCCATATTCATCCTTCTGTTTCTGACTTATTTCACTCAACAGGATTTTTTCAAGGTCCATCCAAGATTGGCTGAAAATGATGAAGTCACCATTTTTTACAGCTGAGTAGTATTCCATTGTGTATACATACCACAACTTGCTCAGCCACTCATCTGTTGTTGGACACCTGGGTTGCTTCCAGGTTTTGGCTATTACAAATTGTGCTGCCGAGAACATATGTGTACACAGATCTTTTTGGATGGATGTGTTGAGTTCCTTAGGATATATCCCCAGGAGAGGAATTGCAGGGTCGTAGGGTAGGTCCATTTCTAGCCTTCTGAGAGTTCTCCAGACTGTTCTCCACAGAGGTTGGACCAATTGACATTCCTACCGGCAGTGCAGGAAGGTTCCTTTGACCCCACACCCTCTCCAGCATTTGCTGCTGTTACCTTTTCTGATGTATGACATTCTCACAGGAGTGAAGAGATATCTCATTGTTGTCTTGATTTGCATTTCTCTGACAATCAGAGACTTGGAGCATTTTTTCATGTGTTTCTCAGCCTTTTGGATCTTTTCTGTGGTGAATATTCTGTCCAAGTCCTCCCCCCATTTTTGGATGGGGTTATTTGTTGTCTTGTTGTTGAGTCTGGCAAGCTCTTTATATATGTTGGTTATTAAACTCTTATCTGATGTATGGCATGTAAAGATCTTCTCCCATTCTGTGAGGGGTGTCTTGGTTTGGGTAGTAGTTTCTTTTGCTGTGAAGAAGCTTTTTAATTTGATGTAGTCCCATAGGTTTATACTTGCCTTAGTCTTCTTTGTAATTGGATTCGTTTCATTGAAAATGTCTTTAAAATTTATGCATAAAAGAGTTCTGCCAATATTTTCCTCTAAGTATTTGATAGTTTGTGGTCTAACATCCAAGTCCTTGATCCACTTGGAATTTACTTTTGTATTTGGTGAAACAGAGTGATTCAGTTTCATTCTTCTGCATGTTTCAAGTCATTGTTTCCAACACCATTTGTTGAAGAGACTCTGCTTCCCCCATATAATAGTCTGGGCCCCTTTGTCAAAGATTAGATGTCCATAGGTGTGGGGCCTCATTTCTGGGCTCTCAATTCTATTCCACTGGTCAGTGTGTCTATTCATGTTCCAGTACCAAGCAGTTTTGATGACAATGGCCCTATAATACAGTTTGAGATCTGGGAGTGTGATGCCTCCAGTTCTGTTCTTTTTTTCTCAAGATTGTTTTGGCAATTCTAGGTCTTTTCTGGTTCCAGATAAACATTCGTAGCATTTTTTCTATTCTCCTAAAAAATGTGTTTGGGATCTGAGACTGCTTGAGTTTCTTGGATGAAGCAGAGCAATGAGTGCTCTACACAGGGCTGATGGTGTTTTCCAATCTCATAGGTGAAGAACTCACCTAGTTGGTGATTTCAGGTTTGGTTTCCATCTGGTTGGGTGTCATGCTGACCATCATCTCCTGCAGGATGATCTTATCCCACAGAGGCCTCTTTCCCTCAAGGCTTGCTGCTCAGCTTTGTGCTCAAGCACACTGGCCTTCTTCAGTCACTGCCGTCCTGTGCTTTATAGTTACACTGGCTGCTCATGGTATTTTCAGCAGCTAGACAAGAGCCACACCCTGGTGGGTCCCTCATCTTGTGAAGAATACCAGAATTTCATCAGAATCCATCTTCCGCTATCAGGAGTGCATTGCCTTACCTGTGCTGTGACTTTATGGAGAGGCGTTATGCTACAATGAGTCCTGAATGCAGCCCCCTGCTTTTTGGAAATGTGTTTTTACTTCTCCCCCATATCAGAATAGGGTTGAGAAAATGACATCTGACAGACTTAAATGATAAAATATATTGTCACTTAAAATATGCAGTGATGTGACTTTGCCCTCCCTCCCCCCCCCTCTCCTTTTTAATCAGAGCAATGTTCAGCTCTGCTTTATGATGGTGTGTGGAATTGAAGCTGGGGACTTCGGAACCTCAAGCATGACAGCCTGTTTGCATAACCATTATGCTATCTATCTCTGTCCCCTTCCTTCTTTCCTTCCTTTCTTTATTTCCTCTTTTTTTTTTCTTCTTTTAATTTGTTTTATTAGTATCTATGGAGATAGAAATGGACAGAGGACGATAGAGATGGAGAGAGACCTGCATCACTGCTCATGACTTGTGCAGGTTCCTCCCTGTAGGTGTGGATTTAGAGGTTGAACCCAGACTTGAGCATGGTAGTACATGCTCTCTACCAGATGCACCACCACCCAGCCCCTTTGGAGACCTACCTTCCTTCCTTCCTTCCTTCCTTCCTTCCTTCCTTCCTTCCTTCCTTCCTTTCTCCCTTCCCTTCCCTTCCCTTCCCTTCCCTTCCCTTCCCTTCCCTTCCCTTCCCTCCCCTTCCCTTCCCTTCCCTTCCCTTCCTGTCATTTCTGGGGCTTCATCACTAAGGGCAGAGAGAGAGAGAGAGAGACCACAGTATTGAAATGGGGTCAGGTTCAAATGTGGGTCATGCACATGCCAGAACAGTACACTAACCAGTGAGTTATTTTGCCAGCCCATTAATTGGGTTTGTAGGAAAACTGCTTCAGGCCAGGAGATAGCTTACCCGGAAGAGTACAACGCTCTGGGTTGAACTCCCTCCAGTCATCATAGGGACATCACAGCTAACACTAGAATTGCACAGGTGACTGAGTAGTGTTGACTGAGTGGTGACTGAGTAGTGTTGTGGCATCTCTCCCTCTTTCCACCTTGTTCTCCTTCCTGTCTTTCTCTTTCTCTCCAAAAACAAAGCATACACAGACAAAAGAAGATCAGAAAAAGAGGACTGAGGAGATAGCATAATGGCTATGCAAGAAGACTTTCATAACTATGCTTCTAAAGTCCCAGGTTCAGTCCTCTGCACTACCAGAAGCTAGAATTGAGCAGTGTTCAATAAAAGGTTCTAGATGAATCAAGTAACTAATAAATAAATAACAAATTTTAACTTCATTAAAGATGAGTACCGGGTGGGAGTATATAGCATAATAGTTATGCAAACAGACTGTCATGTTTGAGGCTCCAAAGTCCCAGGTTCAATCCCCTGCACCACCATAAGCCAGAGCTGAGCAGTGTGCTGGTTAAAAAAATAGAAAGCAAAACAAAACAAAACGAAACAAAAAAGAAAATGAGTACCTAAATCCTTAGCACCACCAAAAGCCAGAGTTAAGCAGTGTTCTGGCAAAAAAATAAATAAAATAACAACAGTGTCGCTGAAATTACCCATACTTTCAGGACTGGGCAGCAGCCTGTGAAGGCCAGATACAGGGGTACAAAGCTGATGCCCCTACAGTCTGGCCCTAACAAGGTTGGTGGATGTTTCTCCAAAGGTCACTGTGGCAGCTTGATTTTTTTTTTTTTTTTTTTTTTTTTTGCCTCCAGGGTTATCGCTGAAGCTCTGTGCCTGCACTATGAAATCCACTGCTCATGGGGCTATTTTTTCCCTTTGTCACCCTTTTTGTTTATCGTCGTTCTTGGACAGGACAGAGAGAAATGGAGAGAGGAGGGGAAGACAGAGGGGTTAGAGAAAGACAGACACCTGCAGATCTGCTTCAACACTTGTGAAGAGACAACCCTGCATGTGGAGAGCCTGGGCTCCAATCGGGATCCTTACACAGGTCCTTGTGCTTCGCGCCATGTGCGCTGGACCCGCTGCTCTAGCACCCAGCCCCCACAGCTTGACTTTCCTCTGTCTTTTCTTCTGCTGCTGATCCTCAGAGCACTCCCTAATAAAGAAGTCGCATGCTAACTTGTGTCAGAGTCTATTTCTGGGAAACTCAACCTGGGACAGGTTTCTCACCATTAACTAGCATTTTTTTTTTTTTTGTAAATGTATGACACTTCATACAGACAACAAAAGGGAAGTGTCAAATTCATATTACTTATGTTTATTTTGTAATAGAAACTCTGTGAAAGAATAAAAGGGAGGGAAAAGATGAATGTGTAGAGTGGGGAAATAGGTAGTAATTACTGTATTGTAAAAGAACATAAATTACCATCGTGAATTTGAAGTCAACTTTATTACCATTTCAGTTACATTAAATAACTTGGTGTCCCAGTAATCATTTCAAGAAAATTAACATTGTGCCCAGCAAAAATTTGCAGATCATTTTAGTTTATGTGCTGTTTGATTCATGGTGCTCTCAATTTTCTTCAATCAACAGCTCTTTAACTGTGAAGGTTTGAGTTTGGTTTGTGACTATGAGCAACCAGACCAAGTATCTTCTGGGAGGAGACAGGGAGGTGGGGAGGGCTGAGCTGAACTCTCTCACTCACTAGCTTCATCTCATAATGTGCTTGACAAAGATAAGGAAGTGAGACTCATCGTATCTGTCAGGCAAAGCTGCCAGTAAGGTACTTTAGAAACCCCCCGTCCCCCGAAGCAAAAGTACACGATAGTCTGCAGTGAGTCAGTATCAAGTTCATAATGAAATAGTATCTACTTAGACTTAGATACCCTCCACTCCTCACCTGCTTCCTATTACACTTCCCTCCCTCACTCCAAGGCTAACCTTATCAAAGCAAGGACTGCAAAAGCTGAATAAGGGCAAGAGATTGGACTCTTTAGTCACTATCTGGCCACCTCATCAGCTGGGGCCCTAGTTGGGGAGTCCTGAGATTCCCAAACAGACATGATGGGCCTAGACCTCCAATAAATCCCTCTCCCCAATGTTACCAGTCATCTCTATCAGGAACAACACAATAGATCCCTTTGTGGGCCCCCATAGGACTTGCTCTCAACTTGGATCAACAACGGTAGAGAATGTTCCATCCTCTGAAGGGAGGCTGAACAACATACTCTATGTTCCACCTGAGGAAGATGGGTCCTGATACTGGGGCAGCTTGGAATGTTCCTACTTATGACCACAGAATGTGAGCTCAGATCTAGAAGGATGAAGAGGTCACATAGGCTCCTAAGCTAAATATGGGCCCCAGATCACATCAAATCAATGGGGTTTACAGTCAACAATATTTATACCCCTTTCCCATATTTGGGAGCTACTCTCTTCCCTGATCCAACTTTCTGGTCCTTTTTCCAGTCATGACATCATCTCCTCAGACAATAACTTGAATCCACCTGCATATCAGATTTCAGGCTCAGGGGAAAAACAAAAAAACAAAAAACAAAAACTACTATAGCCACAGGCCCTTTGGAATGTAACTAAAATATGCCTTATAGCTATCTACAAAACGGAGACCACCACCCCCCAACTCTTCATCTGCATTATTCTAGCCTTTAGTTTCATGATTAGTCAACAACTTGTTTGGCTTTATATGTTAACTCTCTTTTCAGCCACCAGGTTCCAAATGCTACCATGATAACAACCAGACTTCCCTGGACATACAACCCCACCAATGTGTCCCAGAGCTCCGATTCCCCAGAGCCCTTCCTCACTAGGGAAAGAGAGAGGCCCGGTGGGAGTATGGATAAACCTGTCAATGCCCATGTTCAGCGGAGAAGCAATTATAGAAGCCAGACCTTCTACCTTCTGCATCCCATAATGACCCTAGGTCCATACTCCCAGAGGGATAAAGACTAGGAAAGCTATCAGGGGAAAGGATGGGATACAGAGTTCTGGTGGTGGGAATTGTGTGAAGTTGTACCCCTCTTATCCTATGGTTTTGTCAATGTTTTCTTTTCATAAAAAAAAAAAAGAACAAGAAAAAAAAAAAAAGACTGCCCCCTACCCCAAATACTGCTCGCTCTGACTTATTCAGGAGATTGAACCTAGGACTTCAGAATCTCAGACGTGCAAACCTTTTGCATAACCATTATTCTATCTCCCTCACTCCTTGTTTTTTTGAAACTGTGGGCAGTAACAGCAGGGAGGGCCAGTAAATGACTCACATGGATAATACACCTGCTTTACCATGTGCTCAACCCAGATTTGAGCCCAGCTGCGATGCATTGGAGAAAGCTTCAGTGTTACAGCATCCTTCCCCACCACCTGTCAGTATCTTAAAATATTGGCCCTGATAGTTCACTTTCTAACAAAGTCCCATAACCAGATATACACCAGTTTCTGTGAGAGAGAGCTTATGTGCACACGTATCCATAAACTACTGCAAAATATATACCTGAAAGCAGAAGTACACTAGACTTTGCAGTGAGTACCTCCCTAACACTTCCTCTCCACTATTCCAAGCTTGGGATCCATGATTGCTCAACAAATTGTTTGGCTTCATATGTTAACTCTCTTTTCAATCACCAGGTTCCAGATGCCACCAGGATGCTGGCTAGGCTTCCCTGGATTGAAGACCCCACCAATGTGTCCTGGAGCTCAGCTTCCCCAGAGACACACCCTACTAGGGAAAGAGAGAGGCAGACTGGGAGTATGGACTGACCAGTCAACGCCCATGTTCAGCAGGGAAGCAATTACAGAAGCCAGACCTTCTACCTTCTGCAACCCTCAATGACCCTGGGTCCATGCTCCCAGAGGGCTAGAGAATGGGAAAGCTATCATGGGAGGGGGTGGTTTATGGGGATTGGGTGGTGGGAATTGTGTGGAGTTGTACCCCTCCTACCTTATGTTTTTGTTCATTAATCCTTTCTTAAATAAAAAATTTAAAAAAAAAATTGGCCCTGAATAGTGAAGCCCTAGCAATGAATAGCAAACACACACACACAGACACATAACAGCTGAGATAACTTGAAGTTGCCCTTTGGGATAATCATGAGCAGGGAAGCCTGGAAGTCAGGAAAGGAAAGTTGCAAAGGTCCAATAAGCAGAATAGGGTAGTTGGGGGCTGGGCGGTAGCAAACTGAGTTAAGCACATATAGTACCAAGTGCAAGGACTGATAAGGATCCGGGTTTGAGCCCCGGCTCCCCACCTGCAGGACTGTGTCACCTCACAAGTGGTGAGGCAGGTCTGCAGGTGTCTACCTTTCTCTTCCCCTCTCTATCTTCCCCTCCTCTCTCAGCTTCTCTCTCTGTCCTATTCAAAAATAAATAAATAAATAAAAATTTAAGAAATAGCCACAGGAGCAGTGGATTCATAGTGCAGGCACCGAGCCCCAGCACTAACCCTGAAGGATAAAAACAAAAAACAAAATAGAGTAGTCAATTAGGAAGCCGTGAGCTTTTCATTATTAATGTTCAGGGGTACTAGTTCTGGATCAGACTGTCTGAATTCAAAACCCTAGTTCATGCCCGAGCTGTAAGACCTTGGCTGAGTTTACTCAGCTGCTCTCAGCTGCAACTAGGGCCCACGAAGAGTCTTACAGATTGGTCAAGATGAGTGAGTCACTGTCTGGAAAGCACCTAGGACAATGTCTGGCAATACATAATTGCTTAATGAGCATTAGAACTGGAATTTCTAGACTGGGTGCTGGATGCTGAGTTCTCCAGGTCCTCGACAATAGCTGACATGCGCTGGAAGTGACATGAGTAAGAGTAGAAGCCAGTCTGTCTCTCCTTGCATTATTTGAGCCAGCAGACATTAATTAGGATGGAACAATTGAGGTGGTCTCTGGGGGACATAAGATTTAGACAGAGGGGAGAATACAGATGCAAGAAGGATGACAGAGGACCTAGTGGGGGTTGTATTGTTATATGGAAAACTGGGGAATGTTATGCATGTACAAACTATTGTATTTACTGTTGAATGTAAAACATTAATTTCCCAATACAGAAATTAAAAAAAAAAAAAAAAAGCTTTCCCAGGAGCTGGGCAGTAGTGCAGCGGGTTAAGCGCACATGGCACAAAGCGCAAGGGCCGTAAGGATCCCAGTTCCAGCCCCTGGCTCCCCACCTGCAGGGGAGTCGCTTCAAAAAAAAAAAAAAAGCCTCCAGGAGCAGTGGATTCATGGTCTAGGCACTGAGCCACAGCAATAACTCTGGAAGCAAAAAAAAAAAAAAAAGAAGAAGAAGAAGAAATCACAGAATAGCGGTAGCCAGAGTTCACTTGCATAGTGTGCTGCTTTACCAGTGGGCCACTTGGGTTCACGCATGACCCCCTCCACTGTACTGAAGAAAATTGTGCTGTGGTCTCTCTCTCTTTAATATTTATTTATTAATGAAAAATAACAGGAGAGAGAAAGAATCAGACATCATTCTGGCACATGTGCTGCCAGGGATTGAACTCAGGACCTAATGCTTGAGAGTCCAATGTTTTGTCCACTGCACCACCTCCCAGATTACTGGACTCTCTCTCTCTCTCTCTCTCTTCCCTCTCTTCCCTCTCCTTCTCTCTTCCCTCCCTTCACTCTCCCTCTGTCTTCCCTCTCCCTCTGTCTCTATCTGAAGAAAAAATAGTTGAAAAAGCAGAAAATATTTGGAATAAACTTGAACCAAAGTGAAGTTTCTGTCAGAAATTTTATGTAATACCTAATGTGTAAGGGAGATCTGAGAAGAAGCAACACTTAAGCAAAGATATGGAGAAATAGGCAGCATTATGGGCTAAGCAGGTTATCTTAGATATAACTGAATATAAGGTGTGTTTTCAGGAATAGTAAGTATAAAGGTTGGACCCATAACACAAGTACAGGACCACAAGTTCAGGGTCTGGATGTGGTACAGAACATTTAGACTAAAATAAGCAGTATCAGTACTTGCTATTTCATTCCTTCCCTCCTTCCACTCTTTCACCCTCCATCCCTCCTTCTTTTTCTTCTTTGTCATAGTCTCTGGAGCTTTGTAGTTCTGGTCCAACTTTTCCAGATATCTACCTATCTATCTAACTTTTTTTGATGTTATATATTGACTGAAGAGTGAAGTTATAGAATACATGTATGCTCAGTTTTAATAGAGAATGTCAAATTGTTTCCAAATTTATACCAATTTACACTTCTCCTAACAGATGAGCTTTTCTTACCCCCACATTCTTGTCAACACACGTAATATTGTCAGCTATTTCAATTTAAGCTATATTTAAATGTATGATAGTATCTTATTAAGGATTTGATTTGGATGTTAATGAACTTGGACTTATTTTCATGACAATGATCATTTGTACATCTTTGAGTGTGCATAATGTGATTTTGAAGTCTCTTCTTCATTTTCATTACAATATCTTTTAAATTTTATTTTGTGGGGTCTGGGAGGTAGAACAGTGGATAAAGTGTTGGACTCTTAGGCCTGAGGTACCAAGTTCAGTTCCCAGCAACTTAGACACTAGAGTGGTGCTCTGGTTCTCTCTCTCTCTCTTCCTTTCTCTCTCCCCTCTCATTAATAAATACATAAAATCTTTAAAAATAACTTAAATTTCTCTGCTTGAAAAGTATTTATTCTATATGACATAGAGAATTGAACCCAGGACTTCACTCAAAACACAAGAAAGCATGTGCTCTGCCTACTACTGGATAGGCACTGTGAAGATAAATTATTTGTGCTAGCCTAGTAGATGGTGTCATAGGTAAAGCATTGGACTCATAAGCATGAGGTCCTGATTTTAATTCCTTGCATCTTATGTGACAGAGTGATGTTCTTTTTTGTTTGTTTGTTTGTTTGTTTTCTTTTTTTCTTTTTTAATTTATTTCTTTATTGGGGAATTAATGTTTTACATTCAACAGTAAATACAATAGTTTGTACATGCATAACATTCCCCAGTTTCCCATTTAACAATACAACCCCCACTATGTCATTTATCATCCTTCATAGACCTGTATTCTCCCCAACCACCCACCCCAGAGTCTTTTACTTTGGTGCAGTACAGAGTGATGTTCTTATTCTCTCTTTTTCTTTCTCAAATAAATTCCAATTCAAGTTGCCTTAAAGTTACTAAAACCTCTCTTTAAAAAAAAAGGATGGGTGGCTATAGAATAATGGTTATTCAAAAATAATTTTATTGTTCAACAATTTGTTTGGCTTTGTGTGTTAACTCTCTTTTCAGCCACCAGGTTCCAAATGCTACCATGATGCCAACCAGACTTCCCTGGACAGACAACCCCACCAATGTGTCCCAGAGCTCTGCTTCCCCAGTGACCCACTCTACTAGGGAAAGAGAGAAACAGGCTGGGAGTATGGATAGACCAATCAACGCCCATATTCAGCCAGGAAGCAATTACAGAAGCCAGACCTTCCACCTTCTGCAACCCACAATGACCTTGGGTCCATACTCCCAGAGGGATAAAGAATAGGAAAGCTATCAGGGGAAGGGATGGGATACGAAGATCTGGTGGTGGGAATTGTATGGAGTTGTACCCCTCCTATCCTACAAGGTTTTTTGTTAATGTCTCCTTTTTAAAATAAATTAGTTTTAAAAAAAATTTATGCCTGAGTCTTCAAAGGCTGAGATTCAATCCCATGTACCACCATAAGCCAAAGCTGAGCAGTGTTCCAGCAAAATAAACACAAATAACTACCTACAAATAAAATGAAAAGTAGATCTGGGAGGTAGAAAGTGCTGCACCCAGTATAGTACAGCTTTTACCACGCAGGACAACCTGGGTTCAAGTCCCCAGCCCCCACCTACAGTGGGGAAGCTTCATGAGGAGTGGAACAATGTTGCAGGCACTTCTCTCTCTTTCTCTCTCTCCATCTGTCTCTCTCTTTATTCCCCTGTTCCCCCATTTTTCTCTATCTCTATCAGAAAAGAAAGAAATATAAATAAATTAAGTTCTTTAATAAAGAAAAAGAATATTTAAATACTGATTTGTGCGAAGATTTTTTGTTGTTATTGTCACAGAGGCTTCGCCACTCTAGGGCAATTATTTCAGATGGAGAGACAGAGAAAAGACAGACAGAAAAATATCACAGAACTTGAAGCTTCCTTCAGTGCATAGGGGTCTGGTTTCAGTCCCGGTTTGCACATAGGGCAAAGCAGCCCACTATACAGGTGAGCTATTTTGCTGACTCTGGGAAGTTTTTTTTTTTTTTAATTCTGAATATGACCACTTTATTCATTCCAATATGATGCCATATTATCTTCCTATAGATTGTATTTCACTCTATCTTTTTATACAAAAAATATCTATTACAAAATAATTTTTTTAAAGAATTTATTTATTTATTAATGAGAAAGATAGGAGAGAGAGAAAGAACCAGACATTACTCTGGTGCATTTGCTGCCAGGGACTGAACTTGGGACCTCATGCTTGAGAGTCCCGTGCTTTATCTACTGCGCCACCTCCCGGACCACACTACAAAAATATTTTAATATAAAGTATTTATTGAGGGGCAGAGGGTAGATAGTATAATGGTTATACAAATAGATTCTCATGCCTGAGGCTCCAAAGTCCCAGGTTCAGTCCCCTGCACCACCATAAGCCAGAGCTGAACAGTGCTCTAGTTTAAAAAAAAAACAAAAACTAGTAATAATTGGGGACCTGGTGGTGGCATATCAACTAAACACACATAGTACTGAGCCCAAGGATCTGGGTTTGAGCCCCTGCTCCCCAATGCAGTGTGGGGGTGCTTCACAGGCAGCAAAACAGGTCAGCAGGTGTTTATCTTTCTCTCTTCCTTCCTGTCTCCCCTTCCTTTCTCAATTTCTCTCCGTCCTATTAAATAAAATGGAAAAAATGGCTGCCAGAAGCAGTGGGTTCATAGTGCTGGCACTGAACCCCAGGATAACCCTGGAGGCAAAAACAAAAAGCAAAATAAATAAAAATAAATTATTATTATTATTATTATTGTGGAGCAAGGAGAGAGAACCAGAGCCAACACTCTGGTATGTCTTATTCTGAGAATCAACCTTATGACCTCATTCTTGTAAGTTCAATGCTTTATTCATTGTACCATGTCCTGGCCCATGCATAGCTCTCTGCTAATGGTGTTTATGATAGACACATTTCCCTGTCAAATTTATCAACATTTTCCTTAATGATCAGTGATTTTGAATGCTTTATTCAACAAGTCTTTCCCAACCCAAGCTATAAACTCCTAAATTACTGTCCAGAAATTTTATTGCTTTTACGTTTGCATTTAGAATAAAAATTTATCTGGAACAATTTAATATGATAGGTTAATTAGGATTCCATTTTAAATGTTTTCTCAGGATACCCAAGAACGAAATTATGATATTTTCCTCACTTTTCTGTATTTCATAAATAAATAAAATTTTTAAAAAATTGGGGGGAGCGAGATAGGGAGATTGCGTAGTGATTATGAAAAATGTCTTTCATGCCTGAGGCCCCAAAGGTCCCAGACCAGAGCTCAACAGTGCTCTGGTAAACAAACAAACAAATGAAGGAAAGGAGAGGTAGAGAGAGAAAGATAGATAAATACCTGTAGCACTGCTTTGCCATTTATGAGACCCCCCTCCCGCCTGCAGGTGGGGAGGGATTGAACCAGGGCCTTTGAGCTTGGACTGCCTGACCTCCTCAGTTTTTTTCTTTTCTTTTTTCATAGAAATGGAGAAAGAGAAAGAACCAGAGCATCACTCCAGCATATGTGATATCAGAGTGTAGGATCCAATGTTTGAGAGTTTGACACTTTATCTGCGTGGTCTGGGAAGTTTGGCAGTGGATAAAACATTAGACTCTCAGGGTGTGGGGTCAAAGGAACCCTCTTACACTGCTGGTGGGAATGCAAATTGGTCCAACCTCTGTGGAGAACAGTCTGGAGAACTCTCAGAAAGCTAGAAGTGTACCACCCTATGATCCTGCAATTCCTCTCCTGGGGATATATCCTAAGGAACCCAACACATCCATCCAAAAAGATCTGTGTACACATATGTTTTTGGCAGCACAATTTGTAATAGCCAAAACCTGGAAACAACTCAGGTGTCCAACAACAGATGAGTGGCTGAGCAAGTTGTGGTATATATACACAATGGAATACTACTCAGCTGTAAAAAATAGTGACTTCACCGTTTTCAGCCGATCTTGGATGGACCTTGAAAAAAATCCTCTTGAGTGAAATAAGTCAGAAACAGAAGGATGAATACGGGATGATCTCACTCTCAGGCAGAAGTTGAAAAACAAGATCAGAAAAGAAAACACAAGTAGAACCTGAAATGGAATTGGCATATCGCACCAAAGTAAAAGACTCTGGGGTGGGTGGGTGGGGAGAATACAGGTCCATGAAGGATGATAAATGACATAGTGGGGGTTGTATTGTTAAATGGGAAACTGGGGAATGTTATGCATGTACAAACTATTGTATTTACTGTTGAATGTAAAATATTAATTCCCCAATAAAGAAATAAATTAAAAAAAAACATTAGACTCTCAAACATAAGGTCCTGAGTTCGATCCCCGGCAGCACATGTACTGGAGTGATGTCTGGTTCTCTCTCTCTCTCTCTCTCTCTTCCTATCCCTCTCATTGATAAATAAAATGTTAAAAAAAAAACTTTGCTGCACCACCTCTTTCGGTCACTCACACAACTTCTTTTTGTTGCTATGAAGCAACATCCTCAACAGAAGCTTTTCAGACCACAGTGTGAAAACCACTACACTAAAACACCTTGCTTACTTCAAACCATTTCCTTACTTGCCAAATCTCTTATGTATGCAAATCAACAAAAGGCAATATAGCAGCTGAACGATAACTGAGCATGTGTGCTTTACTGTGCGTGAAACCTTGAGTTCAGTCCTTGGCACTCTGGGAGCACCCTGGGTAGCACCAGATGTGAATTCATGGGTGCTGTGACTGTGCTTTGGTTGCTTCTTCCCTCCCTTCCCCTCCTCTCCTCTCCCCTCCCCTCCCCTCCCCTCTTTTCCCCTCTCCTCCCCTCCCCTCCTTTCCCCTCTCCTTCCCTCCCCTCCTTTCCCCTCCCCTCCCCTCCCCTCCCCTCCCCTCCCCTCCCCTCCCCTCCCCTCCTCTCCTCTCCTCTCCTCTCCTCTCAGCTCTCCACTCTCTTCTCTCCTCTCTCTCTCTCTCTCTCTCTCTCTCTCTCTCTCTCTCTCTTTCATATATAAAAGAAGAAAATTGAAATAGGAAAGCTGTTCAGTGGTATTATGCATGGGTGGGACCCTCAGTTCATTTGTCTTAAAAATGAAATAGTGGGTAGTCTAGGAGGTGGTGCAGTGGATAAAGCATTGACTCTCAAGCATGAGATACTGAGTTCAATCCCTGGCAGTACATGTACCAGAGTGATCTCTGGTTCTTTCTCTCTCCTATCTTTTTTTTTTCCTCTCTCCTATCTTAAATGCAGTCTAAAAATAATAATAATAATAAATAGTGGGGGTCGGGCAGTAGTGCAGCGGGTTAAATGCACATGGCATGAAGTACAAGGACCAGAATAAGGATCCTGGTTTGAGCCCCAGCTCCCAACCTGCAGGGGGGTTGCTTCATCAGCTTAGAAGCAAGTCTGCAGGTGTCTATCGTTCTCTGCCCCTTTCTGTTTTCCCCTCCTCTCTCCATGTCTCTCTGTCCTATCCAACAACAAAGACATCAATAATAATAACCACAGTGGTCAGGAGATGGTGCAGTGGATAAAGCATTGGACTCTCAAGTATGAGGTCCTGAGTTCAATCCCTGGCAGCACATGTACCAGAGTGATGTCTGGTTCTTTCTCTGTCTTCCTATCTTTCTCATTAATTAATAAATAAAATATTAAAAAATAAAATAATAATAATCACAACAACGATGAAACAACAAGGACAACACAACAAAAAAATGAAATACTAAATAACAAATAATAGTAATTTTGCCTATACCAAATAACTCACAATTTCATGACTAGCAGGAGATGGATTTTATTCCATTATCCATTACTTTTTTTTTTTTTGCCCCTGGGCTTATCTCTGGGGCTCAGTGTTAGGACTACGAATCCACTGCTCCTGGTAGCCCATTTTTTCCATTCCATTTTATTGGATAAGACAGAAAGAAATTGAGCATAAAGGGGAGATAGCGAGGGAGAGAAAAAGATTAGACACCTGCAGACCTGCTTGTGAAGTAGCCACTGCGCCACCTCCCGGACACCTTCCTTCCTTCCTTCCTTCCTTCCTTCCTTCCTTCCTTCCTTCCTTCCTTCCTTCCTTCCTTCCTTCCTTCCTTCCTTCGTCTCTCTCGATAGGAGAGAAGTTGAGAGGGGAAGGGAAGATAGAGAAGAGGAGAGAAAGATAGACACCTGCAGACCTGCTTCACTGCCTGTGAGATGGACACCCTCCCCCCGCCGCCAGGGTTTGAACCGGGATCTTTGCACTGCCTGCGAAATGGATATATATATCCTCCCGCCCCCGCCAGGGTTCCAACCGGGATCTTTGCTTGGGTCCTTGAGCTTTGTACTATGTAAGCTTAACCCATGTGCTACTGCTGACCGGTAATCTCCTTTCCAGTGCAGACACCTTTCATCCCAACAAATGTAGCTAGTCATGTTTGAAAACACCTTATGCTGTAAGTTCTAGGAACATTTGTTCCATGTTTGTTTTTGCCTACACAGCAGCACAGCTGGCTAGATAGGTGATGAAAGACACATAATGGAAGGTGACAGTAAGAAGTGCTGCTTACTATTTAAAAATTTGTATCCGGGGTAACACATCTCTTCTGAAAATGTATTATCAAGGCTAAATATATTAATTATTCAGATTTCATCTCAGATGTGGTACTTGTCAAAAACAGAGAGAGCTGTTTTCCCAAAACACATCACACTCAATGTGCCTAATATCAGACACTGTTTATGCTCCTTTTAAATCACTTCAGTGCTTTTATTTGGGCCTTTTGTATTAAATATGCATTGCCCTAGGTGAGTCAGTCACTGTGTTAAGATATCTGGGGACTGGGGTACCGACTTATTTTATGTCCCAATATGTTGCAGTATAGATGACATCGAATTGGTTTTTCATTTCATTAACTTTTTTCCCCTGGTAGTTCTTGAATGATTACTCTCTCATTCTCACAGACACAAGTTACTATATCTCCTTTTCCAAGACTTGGTTTTATTATTTATTTATTTCCTTACTTACTTACCAGAGCACTGTTCAGCTCTGGCTTATGGTGGTGCTGGGGACTGAACCTGGGACCATGGAGCCCTAGGCATGAAAATCTTTTTACAGTGGTCCGGGAGGTGGCACAGTGGCTAAGGCACTAGACTCTCAAGCATGAGGTCCTGAGTTTGATCCCTGGCAGCACATGTACCAGAGTGATGGCTGGTTCTTTCTCTCCTATCTTTCTCATGAATAAATAAATAAATAAATTCTTTTAAAAAAACTGATAACAGGGGGCCAGGTGGTGGCGCACCTGGTTAAGTGCTCACATCACAGTGCACAAGGACCCAGGTTCAAGTCCCTGGTCCCCACCTGCAGGGGGAAAGCTTCACGAGTGGTAAAGCAGGGCTGCAGGTGTCTCTCTGTCTCTCTCCCTATCTCCCCCTTCCCTCTCAATGTCTCTCTGTCTCTATCCAATAATAAATAAATAAAAAAAAAACTGATAACAGTTATGTAAAAAGATTTTCTTATTTATTTATTTATTTATTTATTTGTGAGAAAGACTGGAGAAGAGAGAAAGAACCAGACATCACTCTGGTACATGTGCTGCAAGGCATGGAACTCAGGACATCATGCTTGAGAGTCCAATGTTTTATCCACTGATCCACCTCCCAGACCACAATAAATAATGTGTTTTTTTTCTATTTATCTACTTTCATAGTCAACATTGCCCTGCAAGATAAGGTAGACAGCTCTTCCTTCTGAAATATAAGCATAATGATATAAATTCTTTCCCTCCCTAGAAATTCAGTATGATCCCATTCAGAGAGTAAGCTCCATTAACTTGTCTGTAATTCTGTCTGCTTTCTCCTCTTTTGTGGAAGATCTGTGCATTCCTAGTTCTTTTTTTTTAATATTTATTTTATTTATTTATTCCCTTTTGTTGCCCTTGTTGTTTTATTGCTGTAGTTATTGTTGTTGTTATACATGTCGTTGTTGTTGGATAGGACAGAGAGAAATGGAGACAGGAGAGGACAACAGAGAGGGGAAGAGAAAGATAAGACACCTGCAGACCTGCTTCACCACTTGTGAAGCGACTCCCCTATAGGTGAGGAGCCAGGGCTCGAACCGGGATTCTTATGCTGGTCCTTGCACTTTGTGCTGCCTGTGCTTAACCCGCTGCTCTACCAGCCGACTCCCGCATTCCTAGTTCTATCAGTGTTTCTTTTTGTGGCCCTCCCTCTTTCCTTTTGTCTAACAAAGAGTCTCTTGATTCTTCCTCCAGTTTCCACCATAGTATATGTAGGTCAAAGCTAAGAGAAAGTCAACTCTAGGGGAAAATGTATCAATCTATCTCTTGATAGAAATAACCAAGTAAGGAGTATATGAAGAAATATTATCTTGGGTGCAAACATCTCTTCTTTTCTCCTTTGTTATTAGTGATTTAATACTTTTACAAAATTATAAGATTTCCCAGGGTCTAACTTCACAACCATACATGGTTCGTGTCAGTCACCACACCCTCCACGAGAGTTTTCTGCCCAACCTTTCTCTAGCCCCAAAGGCAGTAGTTTTCACAAAGCTCAAGAGAAAGTTTAGTTAGCCTTTCTTTGCATGCAGTTTATTTATTTAATTAATTTATTTTTATCAGAACACTGCTCAACTCTGGTTTATGGTGGTGCTAGGGCTTGTATCTGGAACTTCTGGTGCCTAGAGTAGAAAGCCTTCCACATGATCAGCATACTACCTCTTCTGTCCATGAGCAGGCATTTCTAATCTAGACTAGTCTTTAAAATTATATTCTTTTGTTGGTGAAACAGTTCAGACAGAGGGCAAACTATTATACATACCTGAGATTCATGATTCATGCTTGTGTTTGGAGTGGTACTCTGACCTCTCTCTGAAACTGTCTCTTGTATATTTTAAATAATAAGATAAATATTTTAAAAGATTTATTTATTTATTAGTTGATTAGATAGATAGATAGATAGACAGATAGACAGGCAGAAAAACGTAGAAACAGAGCACCACTCTGTCATTAGCACTACTGGGGATCAAACTCAGTACCTCATGCATGAAAGTCTAATGCTTTATCTACTGAGCCACCTCCTCAGCCACTTATACATATATTTAAATTTTAGATTCTTCAAAGGAATAAAAACTAAACACAATTTTTAAAACAATGAGCAAACAAAATCAGATTTCTCATATCCCTGTCATTCCAATTTTTCTCTACTGTTAGATTAGACTGTCTCTATTCTACTTAGATTCCAGTATGGTTGTGTTTCTAATTTTTTTTTTTTAATTCCCTTTTGTTGCCTAGTTGTTTTTTATTGTTGTTGGATAGGATAGAGAGAAATGGAGAGAAGGGGAAGACAGAGAGGGGGAGAGAAAGGCCTGCAACCCTGCTTCACCACCTGTGAAGCAACTCCCTTGGAGGTGGGGAGCTGGGGGCTCGAACCGGGATGCTTATGCCAGTCCTTGCACTTTGCGCCACGTGCGCTTAACCCGCTGCACTACTGCCTGACTACCATGTTTCTAAGTCTTTTAATGTTTCTTAGGGAAGGGGGCTCCTACATTCATCAGCAATTCATGTCTGAGCCTAATGTTGTTAATGGTTCCACTGCCATCAGAGGCAGTTCTTTTCCTTTCTTTTCTTTTCTTATTTTCCTTTTTTATTTTTTGCCACCATGGTTATCACTGGGACTCAGTGCCTGCACTACAAATCCACTGCTCCTGGGGTCATTCTTTTTTCTTTTTCTTTTTTTGATAGGACAGAGAGAAATTGAGAGAGGAGGGGAAGATAGAAAGGGAGAAAGACAGACACCTGCAGACCTACTTCACTGCTTGTGAAGCAACTCCCCGACAGGTGTGGAGCTGGGACTCAAACTGGAATCTTTGCTCAGGTCCTTGCTTCCTACTATGTGAGCTTAACCTGATGCTCCAGCGCCCGGCTCCCAGAGGAATTAATTTTCATAAAACATCAGGACCTACATTCCAATCTATGCAACATGAGTAAGAGTCCATTTCTTTCAGACAGTTTCCTTCACAGATGCATGTGGAAAGTTAAAAAAAAATACAACAGTGACATCAATAATAACTACAATAATAAAACAACAAGGGCAACAAAAGGGAATAAATATTTTTAAAAAATATTGAGAGAGAGAGAGAGAGAGAAGATGGGAGCAAAAGAACCAGATCATGACCGTGGCACACTCTGGAGATTGAATTCAGGACCTCAGGCTTTATTTATTATTTATTTATTTATTCGTTTCCTTTTGTTGCCCTTGTTGTTTTATTGTTGTAGTTATTATTGTTGTTGTTGCTAGATAAGACAGAGAGAAATGGAGAGAGGAGGGGAAGACAGAGAGGGGAAGAGAAAGACACCTGCAGACCTGCTTCACCGCCTGTGAAGTGACTCCCCTGCAGGTGGGGAGCCCGGGGCTAGAACAGGGATCCTTAAGCTGGTCCTTTCGCTTTGAGCCACGTGCACTTAACCTGCTGTGCTACCACCTGACTCCCCTCAGGCTTATTTTATTTTATTTATTTCATGAGAGATAGGTTATGGGGGAGGGGAAGAAGCCAGAACAATACTCTGGCATATGTGGTACCAGGAGTCAAACTCAGGACCTTAGGTCTTCATGCTTGCATGTTCAGAGCTCTACCACTGTGCCACGCCCCAGGCTGTTTTCCTAGAGCACTGCTCAGCTCTGGCTTATGGTGGTGCCAGGGGTTGAACATAGGACTTTGAAACCTCAGACATGAAAGCCTTTCTGCATAGCGACTATACTATTTCTCCCTGATCATGAGTTGTTTCTCATTTTACACATAAGGAAACTGAGAAATGGGTTATGTGATTTGCTTATGCTCCCATGCCTAGTAAATGGAACCAGAATTTGACTGTGGTCGGTGGGGGTAGAAGTATTACAAGAACCTATGTGATCCCTTAATCCCTACAATATATACATTCTCACAAGTTCATTACCAGAAGGGAGAAAGCATTTGGAAGACCATAATCTATAAAGTTTAAATTTCACAGTGCAGAGCTGGAAATATCCAAATTCTCCCTATGGCAACAGACTGAATTTGAAGCATTTGGCATACCTTTTACTTCAGAATCTCATACTGACATCTGTGGAATTTTCAGATTTCTGGTGTCATGGCAGTAGGAGTTGATTTTTATTGTCTGGTTTGAGTAGATATCAGCACTTGCCGCACACACCCCCACAGTCACTTGGAAGAATGTAAGGGTAATATAAGCAGGATAGGAATCTAACACAAATTTTAATCATGAGTTAAAGGTGCCGACAAGAGATAGCTTTACTACCACCCAGGTCCTACTATTTTGCTACTCTGAATTAAGACCATATTTTAGTGTTTTTTTCTTTTTAAAGAATTTATTTATTCATTAAAGAGAAAGATGGGAGGAGAGAGAGAAAGAACCAGAGATTACTCTGGTACACATGCTGCCGGCTCCTTGCGCATTGTAACGCATGCGCTCAACCAGCTTCATCACCACCCAGCCCCTAATGCACTCTGTTTTTAAAAGCGATTTATCATTTATTACATGTAAAAGAGACGTTCACATAGGCAGAGAGAGAGGGACACCCAAGCATTGCTCCAGCGCTGTGACTCCAACTGGGAACCTCAGTACATAAGGACAGTGCTCTACCAGTGAAGTCAACTCCCTGTCACTAAACACCCTTGAACAGCCATTGAGGCAAAGAAGAAATCGATAGCAAAAGCTGAAACACATTTTAAAAAGAATGTCAAAACAGGGCTAACACTTTGTGAAAATGATGGTGGTTCTCCTTGTGGGAAGAGCCAGGGGAAGAGCCAGGAGTAGGAGGGGAGGCAAAGAACTGTGGTGATGGATATGGTCTGGGACTGTGCCCTTGTAATCTTCTGATCTTACAAACCATTATAAAACAAACAAACAAATAAATAAATAAATAAATAAATTTTAAAAAACAATAGTTAAAAATCTTTTATTTGTTAAAAAAATTCTTTATTTGTTTATTGGATAGAGACAGCCAGAAATTGAGAGAGAAGGGGGTGATACAAAGACGAAGAGACACATGCAGTCCTGCTTTACCATCCGCAAAGCTTTCCCCCTGCAGGTGCAGACCGGGGACCTGAGCCTGGATCCTTGAGCTTGGTAACACATGTGCTCAACCAGGTGCACCACCACCCAACCCACAAATAAGTAAGTAAATAAAGAGTAAAACATTTTGGAAAGAACAAAAATGAAACTGTGACCTACCACAACTTATGGGGCTCAGTACTAAACAGAACAATTATAATACTAAATGTCTATATAAAAGGACAACATAAATGAGTAACTTAACCCTCAAGGAACTCAAACAAGAAAAACAAACTTATCCCAAAGTTAACAGAAGAAAGGAGACAATAAATATTGGCACTGAAATAAAATAGAGAATGAAGCATGGTAGAAAAGCTTATAAAACTAAAAGCTGAAACTTGGTGACTGAAAAAAGAGTTAACATATAGAGTCAAACAAATTGTTGACTAATCATGAACCTAAAGGCTGGAATAGTTTAAAAGAAGAGTGCCGGGATAGCCTGAGGGTACTTCTTCCCGAGCTAGTGCTCTCTGGGTTGGAGAGAACTCAACTGGAGCTGATCTAGGCTGCTGTGTGGGAGAGGGATCAGGAACTCGTGCTGCACCAACTTCCGCAGGAGATACACTCTGGAACTCTCGGAGCCGGAAAGCAATTTCCAAGTGTCTTTAATCAGAAGAGCAGCTGTTTTTATACTCTCCAAGTAGGGTGGAAACAGGATGTGATATAGAGAGGGTGGAGAGAAAAGTGACTGGTGAAAATCAGAGTGTGACAAAGAAGGGATCAGTGTGTGACAAGGAGGGGGTGGAGCAGGAGAGAATCTTATCATAGAACCACCAATGCCCTGGAGTGCTTTATGTAAAAGTGATTTATGTAAATAGACCAAAGCTTTGGATCAGTAAAATCCCTATATAGGCATATGGTTAAGCAGAAACCAGGGGGAGATGGCAACTACCCAACAGAAGAGTTTTTTTTTTGGGGGGGTCTCCATTTTGTAGATAGTTAGTAGTCCAATTTTAGTTATATTCCAAAGAGCCCATGACTATACTAGTTTGTTTTTGTTTTTTTTCCCCTGAGCCTGACATCTGATACGCAGGTGGATCCAAGTTATTGTCTGGAGAGATGATGTCATGGCTGGAAAAAGGACCAGGTTCCAGATGCTAACATGTAACATGATGCCAACTGGACTTCCCTGGGCAGACAACCCCACCAATGTGTCATGGAGCCCTGCTTCCCCAGAACTCCGCCCCACTAGGGAAAGAGAGAGGCAGGCTGGGAGTATGGATCGACCTGTCAACACCCATGTTCAGTGGGGAAGCAATTACAGAAGCCAGACCTTCCACCTTCTGCATCCCATAATGACCTTCTGCATCCCATAATAACCCTGGGTCCATACTCCCAGAGGGATAAAGACTAGGAAAGCTTTCAGGGGAGGGGATGGTGTCGTTAACGTTCGGGGGCTCCAGCAGGCTGGGCTAGCTTTGCGGCGGCAGACAGAGACTCGAGGACACACGGCTGGTCAGTGAGCTGTATTTCTTTATTCACGAACAACGATTCATAAACTAACCCAAACTAATCACCACACAAATCTGTCCTGCATCCTTCTCCCCCGGCCACTCTGCCAAGAACCCCGGGCACTACGTAGCATAGGGAGCGGGGAGAAAGTGAGGCGCGAAACTAGCAGGGGCCAAACCAATTCTCCCAGAGGTGGGGAGAAGGAGACCAAACAAATATGAAACATACCAACAATTCCCCCCCTTTTTTTTAACTAAATGACCACAGTATCAGGGGTGTGGGGTGAACTTCTTATATCATACAGGCATTTTCAAAAAAGAAACTGGCACAAACATGGAGGAACATGTAAGTGAGCAACAAGAAACAGTGTGCTGCCAAGGGAAGGCCTGAGGGGGGTGTTTTTTGTCTCTGTGGGCAAAACTTTATCAGCTAAAAAAAAACATTTCCTGCCTCTGGGGGTTTCTTTTGCCTCTGGGGGGCGTTACTTGCCTCGACGGGCATTTTTTAGCATGGGGGTGGGGAATGGCCTTGAGTTCCAAGGCAGCTGGCTGCAGTCAGTCTTTGAGAAACCCAGCAGCATAAAGGGAAGCTGCAAAGTGTCCAAGAGGTGTACCAGTTGAGTCCGATAGAAATGCCAGTTCAAAGCAGATGTCCACGGAAGAATGCCAGGGGGTGGAACGTTGTATGAGGAAGGTCAGCTGTTGGAATTCCGCTTTTCTGTAGAGAACTTGACAGCTGCAATTTACTTACTATGAAACAAAACTTGTAGCAGGTTAGAAGTTTATCACAATTGATAACTCTATTACAATCATTAGCATAACCATAGCGCAATCTAACGTTTTTAATTGAGAAGGAATTTGAGAATTTTACATATCAATAAGTCTATTTAACCTTTTGTTACACCCATTCAAGATGGAGACACACCCTAGGTGTGTGAAGGTTTTTTTTTTAGACTAACTTAGTTAAAATATATTGATTTTTAACTAATTCTTACCTCAGACTTTGAATGTAAGTTAATTTTATCTCTATGAGAACTATGTTGAAAACCTTTTTCATTTAACTCTGCCTGGTAAGAATATAGCCTTAAAGTTATATTTTTAACCTTAAAGTTAATGTTTACCAAACTTTAAACACACACATTAACATGGTCTTTAATACACAAGGAGAGAAACCTTTGTTACGAAGACATGTCATTTTAAACACGAATTTAGATCTATAGTGTCTTAGTTGTTCAGGGAGTGTGTTGTATAGTGGTGGCCTCTTGAGCAACTTCAGCTTCAGGAATTGTAGGTAGCGATCTATGGACGAATCTCTGCATATTCTAGCTCGTCTGCCTTCAGACCCAACCTGGAGATCTCGGCCAGGGGGCCCAGTTTCGGCAGGGAGCCCGAGGTCTCCAGGTGGTCCAGGATCTGTCCAGACTTCATAGCAGGAGGGCGGACAGGCCAGCCATGCAGAAGGTGCGGGCCGAGGTGCCCCGGGGTGGCAGCCATGATGGGCTGCCATGCCTGCTGCCCTGCTACCGGCAGTCGAGCAGCGTGGAGGGAGCCTGCGCCCAATGCCCTGCGCCACGCAGCGGAAAGCCAGCTCATGCGGGCTGGCGTTGGGCAGAAACCACAGAGTGGTCCAGAGATAAATGTTCCAGAAACAGCGAAACAGTCTCGTGAAGAAAGGGCAGAGGCTTTTGGAGATCTCTTCACAAGCAGAAGAGAAGGCCATAGTGCATAGGTAGCCAAATTGTCTTCACTTATCTGAGAGATGCGCAGGTCAGGTCCACGTGGGCACCATTTGTCATTAGAGTTCGGGGCTCCATATGGCACCAACGTAAGAAAGCAGAAGTATACTAGAGTTTGCAGTGAGTACCTCCCTAATACTTCCTCTCCACTTTTCCAAGCTTTGGGTCCATGATTGCTCAACAATTTGTTTGGCTTTGTATGTTAACTCTCTTTTCAGTCACCAGGTTCCAGGTGTCATCAGGATGCCGGCCAGACTTCCCTGGATTGAAGACACCACCAATGTGTCCTGGAGCTCAGCTTCCCCAGAGACCCATCCTACTAGGGAAAGAGAGAGGCAGACTGGGAGTATGGACCGACCAGTCAACGCCCATGTTCAGCGGGGAAGCAATTACAGAAGCCAGACCTTCTACCTTCTGCAACCCTCAATGACCCTGGGTCCATGCTCCCAGAGAGATAGAGAATGGGAAAGCTATCGGGGGAGGGGGTGGGATATGGAGATTGGGCGGTGGGAATTGTGTGGAGTTGTACCCCTCCTACCCTATGGTTTTGTTAATTAATCCTTTCTTTAATAAAAAAAATAAAAATTAAAAAAAAAAAAGAGTTCGGGGCTCCAGCAGGCAGGGCTAGCTTCGGAGTTCTGGTGGTGGGAGTTCTGGTGGTGGGAGTTGTGTGAAGTTGTACCCCTCTTGTCCTATGGTTTTTGTCAGTGTTTCCTTTTTATAAATAAAAATTAAAATAATAATAAGAAGAAGAAAGTTAAAAAAATAAAACTAAAAACTGGTTCTCTAAAAGATAATTAAGGCTGAGGATATGAATAGTGGTTATGCAAAAGATTTTCATACCTGAGGTCCAAAAATCCCAGGTTCAATCCCCAGCACCACCATAAAGCAGAGATGAGTAGTGAAAGGTATTTACTATTCCCTTCAACTGAGGCTATAACAACTTCCCCATGACTGACTAAGGAAGCCAAGACTAAGGAAGCCAAGATTATCCATGCGCTGTCCTTCCAGACGCTGTCATACCGTTAATGTTATTTATTCTTGCTGATATTCTTCAACCATTGTTAGACTTGCAGCATCTTCTTATCTAGGTAACCAAGCAAGCCTGCTATATTCGGTGGGGGAGATAATATAATGACTATGCAAACAGGCTCTAATGCCTGAGGCTCTGAAGTCCAGGTTCAATTCCCTACATACCTAAGCCAGAGTTGAGCAGTGCTCCCAAAAACAAACAAACAAACAAAACCCAGGCTATTTTGTCAACCAATAAGGAAAACATCCAAGAATCCTGGAAACTTTCATTCCAAAATATGGTTAGCTAAAAGAAATGTGATCTTCCTAACAATATTTCTGTTCTCATTTTTAAAATTTTTATTACTTTTTCTTTATTGGGGGATTAATGGTTTACAGTCAACAGTAAAATACAGTAGTTTGTACAGTATAACATTTCTCAGTTTTCCACGTAACAATTCAAGCCCCTCTGGGTCCTCCTCTGCCATCATGTTCCAGGACCTGAAACCCCCCCCCCCAGAGGCTTTTACTTTGGTGCGATACACCTGTTCTAATTTTGTGCAAGGTGTTTGTATAATTTAAATTCTTTTGGTGATGAGAATGGTTAGTTATCTGAAGATAATCAATACTGACTACTGTTAACTTTTCTTTTTTATTAAGTGCTTATTTCTAGTTTTTCACATATAGGTGTACACATTTTCCAATTTCAATAGAGGCTTTTCTTCCCTTAAAAAAAAAAAACATGCAATTTTCTTTAAAGATAGTATTAATGTGGAATCCAAATCCATTCATATGGTAATGCCATCATTCAAATCTATGATTGCAATTGAGAAACTTACATTATTTGATTTAGGAATAATCAAAATGAACAGGCTACAGTCAGATCAAAGTGGGTTTTCAGCCCATGCCACACCAAATTTAAATGAGGTAATTTAATACCACTTAATATAATATTCAATATTCATGGAGTGATTCTCTCAGTTTCTTCAGATGAAGTTATTATTCTTTCTAAAGGACAAACCTGAATAAAGAAATCACCACAGATGCTATTGCATATCCATCGTAACACCTGGAAATCCATACCAGATGTGAAATATTTCTCAAAGTCATACTCATTGATCCACTCTAAAATCATTTGTAGAATGCTAGGTAGGTACTGTGTTAGGCACTGAGAAAACAAGAAATAAATCAAAATAAAACAGGATGTGATGAGTTCCGTAGTGATTATCTCGGTGGCAGTATGTTGGGGGGGGAAAGACCTAGAGAACAAGGAAGGCAACTATTAACATGACTCAAAAATTGGATATAAGTTCTGATTAAGATCAACAAGGTGCAATGAGGGGTTTGGAGTGAAGGGGGTGTTAAGCCGTGCCTTGGAGAAGAGAGAGAGGAGATCCGGAGCGAAGAGGGAACACAAATCTTTATTTGCGCTGGCACCTCAGAGTTGGGTGAGAGAGAAGCAGCTTGGGCCACATGGAGGTAGCAAAAATAGCCGCCTCACCACAGCAACCTTTCCTGTGTCTAAACACCAAAGTGAAGAAGCCAGCAATAGAGAGAGGTGCGGAAGAAGAAGGGCTTTTATGGGAGTAGCTCTCGCAAGAATGGGAAGGGGGAGGAGTAACCAAAGCACTGCAACTATTGCGGGGAATAGACAATGCCCTGAGGGCACAACATGGCAGAACAGGTGCTCCGAGAATGTCCCAACTCTCGTGGGAACTAGCAATAGCCTGAGGGGACAACATGGCAGATGTGACTGCATCTGCACAATTTCCCAGCAAGGGAACATATAACAGTGATGGACAGTACATGAAAGACCCTCCTAGAGATGGACAGTACATGAAAGATCCTCCTAGAGATGGACAGTACATGAAAGATCCTCCTAGAGCGGCTGAATCTGAAAAGTCACAAGAGAGCACAGAGATATTCCTAGCAGAAGTGGGCAGGAAGTGCAAAGGTTCAGAAGTGAGACAGAACCATGTAAAGTTCCCAGAGTTGCAAGGAGCATATAGTAAGACTAGAGGTTGGACGAAGTGGAGAATGGTTTGAGACTGCAGAGGTGAGTAGATGCTGTATCATAAAAGTTATGTTATGCAGCTATGTTAATAATTTACGGAGCTGGTATATTATGCCAAAATCAAGACTCTGGCTTGGGTGAGGGGGAGGGTTCAGGTTCTGGAACATGATGGCAGAGGAGGACCTAGTGGGGGTATTGTCATGTGGAAATGAAACTATTATATTTTACTGTCGACTATAAAGCATTAATCCCCCAATAAAGAAATTAAAAAAAAAAAACATAGAGGATTGAAAAATACCCTCCTCAAATTCATGTCCACCTGGAAGTTCTCAGAAAGTAGCCCCAAGGTCTTCATAGATCTAGTCAGTTAAGGATCTAAGAGGAAATCAGCTTGGCTTTAGGGCGGACTCTAAATCCAATTACTGACAAGAAGATGTCCTGACAAGAAGACAAAAGGACTGGAAGAGACACAGAGAAAATCCTGTTAAGATGGAGGAAGAGTCATGATGCCAAGGACTCTAGGGCTCACCAGGAGTCACTTCTAAGGAAGGATTTTTGTCTCCCTAGAGTCTCCACAGTGTGAGCTTTTGGCCTTCTAGCTTCCAGAACTGTGAAATAATCATTGTTTTAAGGTACTGAGATTATATTCATCACAAACAATCTAAGAGGGACACGTGAGATAGTACAGCCTGTCAGAGCTCCAGCCTGCATGCCTGGAGCCCCAGAGGTCACTGGCTCAATCTCTGGCAGGCACCACCTTCTGCCCAAAACTGGTATACTGGTGTTTGCTTTCTCTCTCTCTCTCTTTCTCTCCTTCCTCATTCTGACCAATAAAAACAAAGATTAGCAGAGGGCCGAGGGCCGAGCAGCATATACATTACCATGTGTGGGGGCCTGGGTTCAAGCCCCTGCTCTCCTCTTGCGGGGGAGGCTTTATGAGCAATGAAGCAGGTCTGAAGGTGTTTCTCTTTCTCTATTCATGTCTACCTCTCCTTCCCTTCTCAATTTCTGTCTGCTCTATATTAAAAAAAAATAACAAAAAGATAATGTGTGGTAAGGGAGGTGGCACAGTGGATAAAGCATTGGACTCTCAAGCATGAGGTTCTGAGTTCAATCCCCAGCAGCACATGTACCACAGTGATGTCTGGTTCTCTCTTTCTATCCTCCTATCTTTCTCATTAATAAATAAATAAAATCTTTAAAAAAAAAGAGAGAGATAATGCAGGGAGTCGGGCAGTAGAGCAGTGGGTTAAGCACAGGTGGCTCAAAGCTCAAGGATCCTGGTTCAAGCCCCCGGCTCCCCACCTGCAGGAGAGTCACTTCACAGGTGGTGAAGCAGGTCTGCAGGTGTCTATCTTTCTCTCCCCCTCTCTGTCTTCCCCTCCTCTCTCCATTTCTCTCTGTCCTATCCAACAACAATGACATCAATAACAACAATAGTAACTACAACAACAAAACAATAAGGGCAACAAAAGGGAATAAATATTTTTTAAAAGGGAGATATTGTATGTATAAGGATTGAGAATAACAAGATTGCCACTACTTGTAGAGGACAAAATAATTTATTGAACTCCCCCTCCCCAAAACCAATGTGGTTGCCAGATATAAAATCAAGAAAATATCGCAGACAATAAGATACTATTTATAATAGCAATAACAATATATAGTGCTTAGGCTGTAAACTACCAAAAACACACTAGGATTATACAGGAAAAAATGAAAAAAAAACACATACAAGAAACTTTGCGAATCAGTGGGAAGACAGCAAATCAATAAACAGGAAATCTCTTAGAAAATAAATGAGGGACAAGGGCAACAAAAGGGAATAAATAAATAAATATTTTAAAATCTTTAAAAAAACGCATGGGTTTTTATCAACATATCTAAAGTTTTCTATTAAAATATTAAGCAAACATTAATTACTGGATTTCAAGAAAGTCTTTTGTAAATGCCTTGTCTTTACATGTATATTCTGTGCTTTATTCAGTCACATTGTACTACAGAGGTCATAATATATAATGAAACCTAACAATAAAAATATGATACAAAAAAAAAGAAGAAATGTGGGAAGATGTAAGTTGTTAATATGTGTATGAAAGGATATTAAATTTCATAAGTAATCCTATCACATTGGCAAAAAATATGTAACAGTACATGTATCAGAGGATTCAGGGAAATGGGAACTCATAAATATTGCTGTATAAATTGTTACCGTCTTTTTCAAGTATGTATAGACCTGATGTGTAGAGAACAGGTCTACTTCTGGAACTTACTCTGAAATTTCATCACTCACTTTCTCAAGGAAATCCATAAAATAATGTCCTTATGGAAAGAGGATTGCAAAGATATAGCAGAATAGGTACTTATGAGACCAGAAAAGGAGAGAGGGCTGGGAGGTGGCACAGTGGATAAAGCACTGGACTCTTAAACATGTGGTCCTGAGTTCAATCTCTGGCAGCACATGTAATCTAGTTCTTTCGCACTTATCTTTCTCATTAATAAATAAATAAAATATTAACAACAACAAAGAACAGAAAACAACCTAGGAATGACCTACTGGGTGAAGTACAGGACTGGCGTGCCTGGTGCCCTAAGTTCAATCTCTGTGCCACATGTGCTGGGATGGGGCTCTGGCCTCTCCTTTCTCTTTCCTTCTCATCTTTGACCCCTCCTCCTCCTCCTTCCTTTCTCTTTCTTCTCTCTCTCTCTTGCTTCTCTCTCTGTCTCTCTCAATAAAACAATTTCTAAAAAAGAAACAGGACTAATAATGAAAAGAGAAAATACAAAAGAGGGACCTTGAGTGAAATAATAGTGCTACTATATCATTAACCGAGTATGACTAACGCATTCTTGAAACACCATTCATTTATCTTCTGGTTAAAGTCCATGAAAAGAAGAAGTCAAATGTATTTTCCTCAACTCCAAGAAAATCCAATAATTATTTTATACTTCTTGGGTTAATTACAATAAGATCAGTAATAATTTTGATGAACTTTCTATTTATTTATTTATAAAAAGGAAACACTGACAAAACCACAGGATAAGAGGGGTACAAGTCCTGAGCCTAGACTAAGGAAGATGGGAAGAAGACAGCAGGGTATGGAACTGAGGGGAAAGCATAAAAGTCAGGCCTTGTGGTCCAGGAGGTGGCGCAGTGACTAAGGCACTAGACTCTCAAGCATGAGGTCCTGAGTTCAATCCCCGCAGCACATGTACCAGAGTGATGGCTGGTTCTTTCTCTCTCTCTCTCTTCTATCTTTCTCATTAATAAATAAATAAAAATCTTTAAAAATAAAAATAATAAAATTGTATTTTAAAAAGTCAGTCCTTGAGGGATGGGGCTTGAACAGATCAAATGTCAAGTAGAAGAGTAAGATGTAAATGGTGACTTCACCGTTTTCAGCTGATCTTGGATGGACCTTGAAAAAATCCTGTTGAGTGAAATAAGTCAGAAACAGAAGGATGAATATGGGATGATCTTACTCTCAGGCAGAAGTTGAAAAACAAGATCAGAAAAGAAAACACAAGTAGAACCTGAAATGGAATTGGCGTATTGCACCAAAGTAAAAGACTCTGGGGTGTGTGTGTGGGGAGAATACAGGTCCAAGAAGGATGACAGAGGACCTAGTGGGGGTTGTATTGTTATATGGGAATCTGGGGAATGTTATGCATGTACAAACTAATGTATTTACTGTAGAATGTAAAACATTAATTCCCCAATAAAGAAATAAATTTAAAAAAAAAAGAAGAGTAAGATGTGAAAGTTAAAAAGCTGTCAGTGAACAAGTCACTGGAGTCCAATTATCCGAGGTAGTGCCAATAAATGTACAAAGGTCCCTAGGTGTGCTAGGGGAGGAGGTATTTGTTATGGTACAAAGGTCAATGTACTTATCAAGCCACCATGAAGACAGAATGCTGAACAGCTTTCCAATATCGATGTTAACACTGATGACAAGTAGACTCTGTCATGAAGTAAGAATACCAGACAATAGATGACAGACTGCTTTTACGGAAGTAACAGTTCTAGTCTCTATCTACCACATTCTGGATGCTGAAGAGGTTATCTGAGGGTTCTGGTGCCTACTATTTGAATATTCCTCACCTTCTTCTCCTTTTTCAGCTACTCCAGACCCTCCACACACCACACCCCCCAAGACCTCTCCTCATTCTAAATTAGATAAAAGTAAGTAAAAGTTCCTAAACATAAATCTCTTATAATTGAAATAGTGAAAATGACAACAATTTATAAGTAAGATGAATCTTTTATTAAAACACTATGAGTCAAGAAACTGGAATGTTTATTGCAGGTTTACTTTGTTTTCAATATAAGATTTAAGTGTTTGGGTTTGGAATCAATAGTCCAAAGACCAGATGTGCCACTTACCATCTGCATGAGCAGGGCAAATTACTTTACCTCCTGAAACTTCAGTGTTTGAAAATTACAAGAATAGTGTTGGGGTAGGCAGCATAATGGTTATGCAAAGAGACTCTCACGCCTAAGGCTCCATAGTCCCAAATTCAGTCACCCATACCACCATAAGCCAGAGCTGAACAGTGCTCTGGTAAAAAATACAAAATAAAAATAAATAAATAAATAAAATAAAACTTAAAAAAAGAGAAAGCTGGGAGTCAGGCACTAGAGCAGCGGGTTAAACGCACATGGCGCCAAGCGCAAGGACCCGCGTAAGGATCTCCACCTGCAGGGGAGTCGCTTCACAGGTGGTGAAGCAGGTCTGCAGGTGTCTATCTTTTTCTCCCCCTCTGTCTTCCCCTTCTCTCTCCATTTCTCTCTGTCCTAACAACTACGACATCTATAACAACAATAATAATTATAACAACAATAAAAAACAAGGGCAACAAAAGGGGAAATAAATATAAAAAAATAAAATAAATAATTTTTTAATTCTTTTAAAAAAAGAGAGAGAGAAAGCTATAATAATAGTGTTCACTTCACAAAGTAGAATTAAATGGAATGTTCCTTATAAACAGCTTCATTATTATCAGCCATCTTCCTTCTTCCTCACTAGAGGATGAAAAGAAATATATCCATAGTGTTGGCCAGGGAGTGTGTGTGTGAGGTGTGTGCGGGGTGGCATCCAACTTATACCAACTCAGTATTTAATGTTTCTTTTCCCAGCTTGTAAATCTATAATGTTGGTAGCTGAGACCCCCCAAATAGTAAGAACTGACCAATACTATCACCAAAACATAAGCGTCAGGTGAGAGTCAGTTTATCATTCTATCTACACTCCTTTTCTCAGTTCCACAACTAAACAGCAGGATGATGTACAGCTCCTAGTCTGGTCCCCAGTGTTGGCATGCTTTTATCAGTGAGATGGAATCTTCTCCCTCCTCCAGTGTCTCTGTTGCCCCTGACCAGTGAGATACGTAAAACATTTCAGTTACCAGCTTCTAATATACTTATTTCTGTCTTGATGCCTCTACTATATATGCTTAAAGTACCCCTGCTATCTCATAATTTTGTAAGTCAATATTAAATCACTAATACAAACAAACATCAGCACAATAACAACATCTTCAGTATTACTCTAGCTCCTGCCTAGTTTTCCTCAAGGAATAAGGTGCTGAGGGGTGGGGGGGGGGTGTCTTTGAGCTCATAGCCTCAGGCATATGGAATGGGCAGGACTCCTGAGCTGGCTCCTCTGTCTCAACTTTTTTTTTTTTTTAAATCTTTTTAAATTTCCTTAGGAACAAAGCAAGAGCAAGAGCTTTTTGACCTGCAAAATTGACATTTAAGGGGCCAGGGAGTAGTGTGCCTGGTTAACACACATAGTACTAAGCACAAGAACCCTTACAAGAACCCCAGCTCCCCTCCTGCAGGGGGGACACTCCACAAGCAGTGAAGCAGGTCTGCAGGTGGCTGTCTTTCTCTCTCCCTATCTCACCTCCTCTCTCAATTTCTCTCTGTCCTACCCAATAAAATGGGGAAAACAAAGGCAGGGGGAAGGATGCCAGGAGCAGTGGATTCAAACTGCCGTCACCGAGCTCCAGTGATAACCCAGTTATTTTGTTGCTCTTGTTATTATTGCTATTGCTGTCATTGCTGCCATTGTTGTTGTTGGATAGGACAGAGAGAAATCAAGAGAGGAGGGGAAGGCAGAGAGGGAGACAGAGAGACAGACACCTGCAGACCTGCTTCACTGCTTATGAAGTGACCCCCTGAAGGTGGGGAGCCAGGGGCTCAAACTAGGATCCTTAATGCCAGCCCTTGCTCTTGGTGCCAAGCGCTCTTAACCTGCTGCGCTACCACCAGCCCCCCTACTGACAATTTCAATTTTGATTTTGTTAGTCTTCTTCACTCTTCCTGGTATTTCAACTGGAAGCTGGAAAGGCTAAGCTAGGATCTTCTGGCTGAATGCCATGTTATATTAGGACTCATGCCCAGATAAACTAAAATTTACTTATAACCTTTTTTGTTCTGCCTCTTTTCACAACTCCCCTACCCACATTGCTATGGACTATGACTTTTTTTTTTGCTTCAGTTTTATTACAGATAGTGTAGGTAGCAAGAATGGTATTCAATTCAACTGATTTCTAGGAATTTATTGAACTATACAGTAGCAACATTAAAAAACAAAGGTTCTACCAATGGGTACATACTAAGTTTGAATTCTACCTAGAAGGAGAGCTCAAATCCAGGAGATACTCAGTTCTACTAAGCATATCTTCAAAGATTACCTTGTAGCCTGAGCTAAAAAAAAAATCCTATATTCAAATGAAAAAAAAAATTGGGGTTGGGTGGTGGTGCACCCGGTTGAGCGCACATGTTATAAAGTGCAAGGACCTGGTTCAAGCCCCCAGTCCCCACTTGCAGGGCGAAAGCTTTGCCAGTGGTGAAGCAGTACTGCAGGTGTCTCTTTAGCATGCCCTACCCTCTCGATTTCTGTCTGTCTGTATCCAATAAATAAATAAAGATAATAATTAAAAAATTAACTTTCTTCAAAACTAATGAATATAGGTCAAGCAAGAAACAAAAACCCAAAACAAATATATACTGGATACCTACCAAAACAGTTTTCAGGGCCAGAGGTAGATAGCATAATGGTTATGCAAAAGCTTTTTGGCAGAGGACAGATTTTGCCAAAAGCTATGCCAGAAAGACCTATATTTTAGGAACTTTCTCAGAAGTGAATGTTGTGCACTTGACAGTGAATGTTTTCTAAGTAAGAGTAGAGATTAGAAAGTGAAAAGGAAAGGGAACAGGGTATGATCTGTGGACTGTTTAAGGCAGATCTCATGCTCTGGAGCTCTGTGGATTGTGTGGGGGTGCTGGGAACTAGAGGGGGAGGCTGTATCCTGGGTAAAGTCAGCTTGATTTACTTTACCTGTGTGCTGCCAGGTTGTGATTAGCTGTCAAGAGGAGTAACCTCTGTCCAGTAAGTCACCAAGTTGTTTTAAGTCTATGGGAGTAACCCCTTCCCTTCAAATTGGAGAGATCCAGGTGAGTGTGAATGCTAGGCTTTGTTGAACAAATCAGAATCCCTCTATAGGACGGTAGATGCCAGCATGGGTTCATCAGGGCCAAAGCTTGCCAAAAATAACCTCTTTTTTTTTTTTTTTTTTTTTTGTAAGAGATTGGTAGAAGATGGGGGGGGTATTGCTTGGCTTATCAGGATGCCTGAAAAAAGCAATCATTATATCTGTAAGGATGGGTCCAAGAAATGTGATGTAGCAACTAATACAATGAGCTATTTGATTTAATTCTTAGCTAATTTGAGAACTGTGGCCAAACATCTCTGATCAATCATCTCATTTCGCTTACGGGTGGTTTTGGTAGTTTTATGTAAGATTTATGAATTATTCATAGTTTGTTAGCTACCTTGATGAAGAACTAGAGGCTATGCTTACCAAACAGACAGATGACTAAAAACTGGAGGAACAGATTAGGGGTTGGGAGAGAGAATCAAGTTCACCACAGACTACACAACAGATCCTCGAAAGAAAATACGGCCTGGATAATTAGTAAATCTGTTGTTAAAATTTAAAGGTTCGCTTTTTGGCTGGAGCAGCCATCTTCCAGTAAATCTCCAAAATGACTAACACAAAGGGAAAGAGGAGAGGAACCAGCTATATGTTCTCTAGGCCTTTTAGAAAACATGGAGTTGTTCCTTTGGCCACATATATGCGGATCTATAAGAAAGGTGATATTGTAGATATAAAGGGAATGGGCACTGTTCAAAAAGGAATGCCCCACAAATGTTACCATGGCAAAACTGGAGGAGTCTACAATGTTACCCAGCATGCTATAGGTATTGTTGTAAACAAACAAGTCAAGGGCAAGATTCTTGCCAAGAGAATTAATGTTCGTATTGAGCATATTAAGCACTCTCAGAGCAGAGATGGCTTCTTGAAATGTGTGAAAGAAAATGATCAGAAAAAAAAAAAGGAAGCCAAAGAGAAGGAGACTTGGGTTCAACTGAAGCACCAGC
The DNA here is from genome assembly GCF_950295315.1 of Erinaceus europaeus. Lineage (NCBI taxonomy): Eukaryota > Metazoa > Chordata > Mammalia > Eulipotyphla > Erinaceidae > Erinaceus > Erinaceus europaeus. Next base: position 54,530,338 of record NC_080166.1, read on the forward strand.
CTGCCCCACCCAGAGAAGCACACTTTGTGAGAACCAATGGAAAGGAAACAGAACTGCTATAACCTATTCCCTATGAATTCATGGCATGATCAATATAAAAACTTAATAAAATATCACAACTATAAAAAAATTAAAGATTCACCTTCAAAATAGAAGTTGAAGAAAACCTAAAATAGCAAAAAAGTAATTCTCTAAAAATTAATAATGAAGTTGGGTTGGGGAGATCGTATAATGGTTATATGCAAAAAGACTTTCATGTCTGAGGCAGCAGAGGAACCAAGTTCATTCTGCAGTACAACCATATGCCAAAGTTGAACATAGCTCTGGTTAAAAAAATAAATACAAACTTAACAAACAAATAAACAAAAAAGAGGATTTTGTTGATTGTCAAATTATGTAGTTTGCAGTGAGTCAATAATTGCAGCAAGCAAGTAAAAAGACCTACTAGGGAAAGAGAGAGGCAGACTGGGAGTATGGACCGACCAGTCAACGTCCATGTTCAGCGGGGAAGCAATTACAGAAGCCACACCTTCTACTTTCTGCAACCCACAATGACCCTGGGTCCATGCTCCCAGAGGGATAGAGAGTGGGAAAGCTATCAGGGGAAGGGGTGGGAAATGGAGATTGGGTGGTGGGAATTGTGTGGAATTGTACCCCTCCTACCCTATGGTTTTGTTAATTAATCCTTTCTTAAATTAAAAAAAAAAAAACTAAAAAAGACTCCATAAAATACCTAATCAAATAGTTTCTACCAGAAAACTGGGAACTGTTATGCATGTATAAACTATTGTATTTACTGTGGAATGTAAAACATTAATCCACCAATAAAGAAATTAAAAATAAAAATAAATAGTTCCTACCTAGACCTAGATACCCTCCTCACCTACTTCCTATTTCACTTGCCTCAATCACTCCATCAGGAACAACAAAATGGATCCCTTGTGGGCCCCTATAGGACCTTGCCATCAATGTGTATTAACAATGGTAGGGACTGTTCCATTCTCTGAGGAGAGGTTGGATAGCATACTCTAGCTATCACCCAAGGAAGATGGGTCCTGAAATTAGTGCAGCCTGGAATGTTCCTAGCTGTGACCACAGAATGTGAGCTCAGACCTACAGGGATGCAGAGGTCACACAGGCTCCTGTGCTAAATATGATCAAATTGATGGGGTTTACAGTCAGCAATATTTATACACTTTTCCCATATTTGGGAGCTACTCTATTCCTTGATCCAGCTTTCTAGTCTTTTTCCCAACTATGACACCATCTCCCCAGACAATACCTTTGGTCTACCTGCATGTTAGCTGTCAGACTCAGGCAAAGACTAGTAAAGTCATGGGCCCCTTGGAATATACCCAAAATAGATCTATTAGCTTTTTCCAAAATGGAGGCCTCAAAACTCATCTGCAATATTCCAGCCTTTAGGTTCATGATTAGTCTACAATTCATTCTGCTTTATATCTTACTGCTTTTTAGTCACCAAGTTGCAGATGCCATGATGCCATCCTGACTTCCCTGTGTAGACATGTACCCTAGCAGTGCCCCCCTACCCCCCGAACTAGAGCTCTGCCCCACTAGGGAAAGAGACAGAGAGGCTGGGGGTATGGATCGACCTTCCAATGCCCATGTCCAGCAGAGAAGCAATTACAGAGCCAGACCTCCCACCTTCTGCATCCCATAATGATCCTGGGTCCATGGTCCCAGAGGGATAGAGAATAGGAAAGTTTTCAAGGGAGGGGATGGGATACAGAACTCTGGTGGTAAGAATCGTGTGGATGTACCCCTCTTACCCTATAGTCTTGTCAATATTTCCATTTTATAAATAAATTTTTTAAAAAATTGGGGGCTGGGTAGTAGCTCACCTGGTTGAATGCACAAGGACCAAGGTTAAAGCTCCAAGGTTAAAGCTTTTCCTCCTGCAGGAGGAAAGCTTTGCAAGTGGTGCAGTGCTAGAGGTGTCTCTTTTTCTCTCTCTTAATCTCCTCCCTTCCCTCTCTATTTCTGGCTGTCTCTGTCCAATAAGTAAATGTAATAATGAAAAAATAAAATAAAGTCTTAAAAAATATGTTACTGAATAGTTTACAAATAAGAAAAAGTAAATGCAGGACTAGGGAGATAATGCAATGGTTCTGCAAAAAAACCTTCCATGCCTGAGGCACCAAAGGTTCCAAGTTCAAATTCCAGCACAACCATAAACCAAAGCAATGCTCTGATAAAAATAAATAAACAAATAAATAAAGTGAATAAGTAAGTGGTCTAGGAGGTGGCGCAGTGGATAAGGCATTGGACTCTTAAGCATGAGGTCCCTAGTTCGATCCCCGGCAGCACATGTACCAGAGTGGTGTCTGGTTCTTTCTCTCTCCTCCTATCTTTCTCACAAATAAATAAAATCGTAAAAAAAAAAAATTTAAAAAAGGCAAAGAGTTATAGTGAGAATTTAAATTGGGGAAGTCAAGAAGGACTAAACCAGAAAGAATCATATCTGCTATGTTAAAGTTTCTGGACTTAAGCCCCTAACAAAGGGTTTTACTATAGCTAGTAAGGAGGGGGGCATAGAAAGAGGCTCCTGGCTCCTGATCAGCCAGCTGCATTTGTGTTGGAGAGAGAGGGGAGGCAGCAGGCAGGCGTGGTGAAGGCTAGAACAGTCTTCAAGAGACAGGTGATGAGAGCCTGAACTAGGGAGGCTGGCAGTGGGGATAAAGAGGTGTGAACAAGTTTGAGATATCTTTTTTTTTTTCCTTTTTTACCAGAGTACTGCTCAGTTCTGGTTTATGGTGGTTCAAGGGATTGAACCTGGAACTTCGGAGCCTCAGGCATGAGAGTCTGTTTGCATAAACATTATGCTATCTACCTCTGCCCTGAGATATCTTTTAACTGTGTAAATTCAAAACTTGATTTATTGGCTGTGAAAGGGAGACAGATAGTCAAAGAACAATAACCAGGGAATCATTCTGCAATCGATGCAAAAGCTGAGTCAGTGTGCTGTCCATAGGCAGCTCGTGTACTGTGATATCCAGTTATATCTCAAATTAATGAGCAGGAAGACCGGTAGATGGTGACAATACTATTTATTTCATGAGCATGACTGAACTGGGCAGTCACAAAGGTTCTGTGATCAGAAGAGTCCCGTGAATGGTTTAACACTTTGCTTATGCAGCTCTCAGTCATATTTTATTTTATTTTATCATATTTATAAAAAGGAAACACTGGGGAGCTGGGTGGTAGAGCAGCGGGTTAAGCGTATATGGCGCAAAGCACTAGGGCCGGTGTAAGGATCCCAGTTCGAGCCCCGGACTCCCCACCTGCAGGGGGTCGCTTCACAAGTGGTGAAGCAGGTCTGCAGGTGTCTTTCTCTCCTCTTCTCTGTCTTCCCCTCCACTCTCGATTTCTCTCTGTCCTATCCAACACAACAGTAACAATGACAACAAGAACAACTACAAGCGCAACAACAAGGGCAACAAAATGGGAAAAATGGCCTCCAGGAGCAGTGGATTCATAGTGCAGGCACTGAGCCCCAGACTAACCCTGGAGGCAAAAAAAAAAAAAAAAAAAAAGGAAACACTGACAAAACCACAGGATAAGAGAGGTACAACTCCACACAATTCCCATCAACAGAACTCCGTATCCCATCCTCTCCCCTGATAGCTTTCTTATTCTTTATCCCTCTGGGAGTATGGACCCAAGGTCATTGTGGTATGCAGAAGGTGGAAGGTCTGGCTTTTTTAATTGCTTCCCCGTTGAACATGGGCATTGACAGGTCCGATCCATACTCCCAGCCTGCCTCTCTCTTTCCCTAGTAGGGTGGGGTTCTGGGGAAGTGGTGCTCTAGGACATATTGGTGGGGTTGTCTGTCCAGGGAAGTCTTGTTGTCATCATGGTAGCATCTGGAACCTGGTGGCTGAAAAGAGAGTTAACATACAGAGCCAAACAAACTGTTGATTAATCATGAACCTAAAGGCTGGAATAGTGCAGATGAAAAGTTGGGGGTTAATTCCACTCACTGGTTTTGCAGCAGGCCTTACTGGTCCTGCTAGCAAGTATTTGGGAGCGCAGCACTGGAGGTCTGACCAAGAGGATTTGAGCTAAATATTCCCCACAGGGTGTTTTCCAGGACAACTGACAGATCCTTGTGTGTGGAACAACAGAGTACATCCAAAAGGGATTTCGTGGTCTATTCAAGTGGGAAACTAGTAGGTTGGACCAAGTGGAATTTTTTTTTTTTAATTTTTAAAATTATTTTACTTAACGTGCCCATCTCCAAGATCCTGGGGACCCTGCTGTTCATCGCCATGCCCACGGCGGCTGGCGTGGCCATCAGGTGCACGCTGCCTAGGCTCTCACAGCTGCTGCTGCAGGTCATAAAGCCCTTCAGCTTCCTGCTGCTCCTGGGCGGCCTCCTCCTGGCCTACCTCATGGGTGTCTTCATCCTGGTGGGCGGGGCGTCCAGCTGCCCATTGTGCTGGTGGGTCTCACAGTGCCCCCGGTCGGCCTGCTGGTGGGCTACTGCCTGGCTGTGTGCCTGAAGCGCAGCAGTGGCGGACCATCAGCATGGAGGTGGGGGTGCAGAACAGTCTGCTGGCCTTGGCCTTGCTGCAGCTGTTCCTCTGCCGCCTTCAGGCTGACTACGATTCCCAAGCGCCCTTCATTGTGGTGCTGAGTGGTACCTCGGGGATGCTGGCCTGGATGGTGGGCCATTCTATGTATACCAGCCTGTGCCCAGTCTCCTGAGGGCACGCTTTCCTGTGCCATGCCCCCACCACAGTCCCCACTGCTCAGGTGTACCAAAGTCCTTTAGTTCTCATGCACTATGCACTCAGAAAAACCCAAACTTATTATTATTTTTTTTACTTGTTTTGTATTCTCCAGCTTTCAGTGCCAAAGAGGGCATGCAGACTCAGGCAGGTGGGCCCCGCCCAGAAAGTGTTTGAATAAAAGAGAGAAGCAAAAAAAAATTATATATTTGTGAATGAGAAAGATAGGAGACACACACAGAGAGAAAGAGAGTGAGAGAGAGAAATGACCAGACATCACTCTAGTACATGTGCTGACAGGGATTGAATTTGGGGTTTCATGCTTGAGAGTCCAGTGCTTTATCCTTTGTGCCACCTCCTGGACCACAAAGTGAAATCATTTTTATATTTCTTTATTTGTTTGTTTTTACCAGAGCACTATTCAGCTCTGGCTTATGGTGGTGCATGGGATTGAGACAGGGACTTCGGAGCCTCAGGCATGAAAGTCTCTTTGCATAACCGTTATGCTAGCTACCCCTACCCTGAAATCATTTTTAAAAGAATTATTGCTAACATGTCAATGAACTATGGTGTAGTAAAGACTATCTGGTCTTTGCCTCCAGTTCCTGGCATAGAACTTCACAAACCCTTGGAAGTCCCCAAATAATGGTGGTGTCTTTGTTATGTTAGTGACATAATGTTGGGTGAGGGATGCCTAGATAGCCTTAGGCTAGAGGCTGGCCATCCGAAAGATCAGACATGTAATTTAGAGGCTTGGAAATTTCATCCACCTGACTTCCAAGGAGGAGAAAGGGTGGAGAAAGAGGTCAATCACATGGCTAATGATTTAACCCATCATAAGTGTGTAATGAGATCCCAATAAAAAAAATACTCTGGACTCAGAGGCTCCATGAGCCTCCTGGTTGTTAAACACATTAATCACTGGAAGGCTGACACACCCAGATTTGGATTCCATGATGGGGGGGGTTGGGGGGATGGGAGCTATGTGCCTCTCTCTCCTCCTGCCCCTTCACCCCACCCCACCCCCACTCCCACCAAATTTTAGTTTATCCTATTTCTTTTCCTCTTTCTTTCTCTCTTTCTTATTCTTAATTTCAAATTTTATTCAGGAAAATTGAGAACACCCACATGTGGTGTACACCTGGGCCATGAAACAGAGAGAGTATGTCATTTTCTCACTTGTTGGCAGGCCTACCTAGACAGAGTTTCCTTCTTTGCTTAAAAATTAGTTTTTAATTTTTTTTTACCAGAAGAGGGGGGGGAGATAGCATAATGGTTATGCAAACAGACTCTCATGCCTAACGCTCCTAAATCCCAGGTTCAATCCCCTGTACCATCATAAGCCAGAGCTGAGCAGTGCTCTGGTGTTTCTCTCTGTGTGTGTCACTCTCTCTGGATCTCTCTCAAAATTAAAATAAAATTTTTTTTATTTCTTTATTGGGGAATTAATGTTTTACATTCAACATTAAATACAATAGATTGTACATGCATAACATTCCCCAGTTTCCCATTTAACAATACAACCCCCACTATGTCATTTATCATCCTTCATGGACCTGTATTCTCCCCACCCACCCACTCCCACCCCAGAGTCTTTTACTTTGGTGCAATATGCCAATTACATTTCAGGTTCTACTTGTGTTTTTGTTTATGATCTTGTTTTTCAACTTCTGCCTAAGAGTGAGATCATCCCATATTCATTCTTATGTTTATGACTTAATTTCACATAACATGAATTTTTCAAGGTCCATCCAAGATTGGCTGAAAACGGTGAAGTCACCATTTTTTACAGCTGAGTAGTATTCCATTGTGAATATAGACCACAACTTGCTCAGCCACTCATCTGTTGTCAGACACCTGGGTTGCTTCCAGGTTTTGGCTATTACAAATTGTGCTGCAAAAAACATATGTGTTGTACACAGATCTTTTTGGATGGATGTGTTGGGTTCCTTAGGATCTATCCCCAGGAGAGGAATTGCAGGATCATAGGGTAGGTCCATTTCTAGCCCTCAGAGTTCTCCAAACTGTTCTCCACAGAGGTTGGATCAATTGACATTCCCACCAGCAGTGTAGGAGGGTTCCTTTGACCCCACACCCTCTCCAACATTTGCTGCTGTTACCTTTTCTGATGTATGACATTCTCACAGGAGTGAAGTAATATCTCATTGTTGTCTTGATTTGCATTTCTCTGACAATCAGAGACTTGGAACATTTTTTCATGTGTTTCTCAGCCTTTTGGATCTTTTCTATGGTGAATATTCTGTCCAAGTCCTCCCCCCATTTTTGGATGGGGTTATTTGTTGTCTTGTTGTTGAGTCTGGCAAGCTCTTTATATATGTTGGTTATTAAACTCTTATCTGATGTATGGCATGTAAAGATCTCCCATTCTGTGAGGGGTCTCTTGGTTTGGGTAGTGGTTTCTTTTGCTGTGAAGAAGCTTTTTAATTTGATATAGTCCCATAGGTTTATGCTTGCCTTAGTCTTCTTTGTAATTGGATTCGTTTCATTGAAAATGTCTTTAAAATTTATGCAGAAAAGAGTTCTGCCAATATTTTCCTCTAAGTATCTGATAGTTTGTGGTGTAACATCCAAGTCCTGGATCCACTTGGAATTTATTTTTGTATTCGGTGAAATACAGTGATTCAGTTTCATTCTTCTGCATGTTTTCAACCCATTGTTTCCAACACCATTTGTTGAAGAGACTCTGCTTTCCCCATTTAATAGTCTGGGCCCCTTTGTCAAAGATTAGATGTCCATAGGTGTGGGGCCTCATTTCTGGGCTCTCAATTCTATTCCACTGGTCAGTGTGTCTGTTCATGTTCCAGTACCAAGCAGTTTTGATGACAATGGCCCTATAATACAGTTTGAGATCTGGGAGTGTGATGCCTCTTGTTCTGTTTTTTTTTTTTCTCAAGGTTGTTTTGGCAATTCTAGGTCTTTTCTGGTTCCAGATAAACATTCGTAGCATTTTTTCTATTCTCCTAAAAAATGTGCTTGGGATCTTGATGGGGATAGCATTAAATTTGTAGATGGCTCTGGGTAATTATATTCATTTTGATGATGTTAATTCTTCCAACCCATGAACATGGAATATCTTTCCACTTCTGTTGCATGAGACCCCTTCTGTTTCATTTGGTTTAAATCCCCCCTGATTAATACTATTCTATTTACATAACCACTTCATTCTATTTACATAACTGTTAACAAGCACCACCCTCCCTCCAGGGCATTAGTGGTTCAGTGATAGAATTCTCACCTGCTCCACCCCCTCTCCTTGTCACATCCTGATCCTCTCCTTGTCACACTCTGATTTTCACCAGTCACTTTTCTCTCCACCCTCTCTATGTCACATCCAGTTTCCACCCAACTTGGCAAGTATATATAAAGACAGCATTGTGAGTTTTAGGGTACCTTGAGTTTAGCTTAGCTCGGCTTAGATTGTGCTGAGTCCTGCATGAATAAAGAGATACTGCCTACAGCTCAACCATGAGTCCCTGGTCGTCTGTTACCCGCCCATGAAGCCAGCCCGGCAAAAACAACACACTTCTTTGTGTCTTGTTCAATTTCTTTGAGTAGTGACTCATAATTTCAGTATACAATTCTTTCACTTCTTTGGTTAGAGTTACTCCTAGATATTTTATTGTTTTTGTTGCTATAGTAAAAGGAATTGATTTCTGGATTTCAATTTCTTCTAACTTAGTGTTTGCATAGAGGAATGCCACTGACTTTTGAATGTTAATTTTATAGACTGACACCTTACTGTATTGCCTAATGATTTCCAAAAGCTTCTTGCTGGATTCCTTAGGTTTTTCCATGTATACTATCATGTCATCTACAAATAAGGAGAGTTTGACTTCTTCTCTTCCAATCTGTATCCCTTTAATTCCTTGCTCCTGCCTGATTGCTATGGCAAGAACTTCCAACACTATGTTGAATAGTAATGGTGATAGTGGGCATCTCCATCTGGTACCTGATTAAATATTTTTAAAAATTAAAAAAAAAATTTTTTTTACCAGAGCACTGCTCAGCTCTGGCTTATGGTGGTGTGGGGGATTGAACCTGGGACTTTGGCACCTCAGCTATGAGAGTCTCTTTGCATAACCATTATGCTATCTCCTTTCTTTCTTTCTTTCTTTCTTTTCTTCTATTTTTTTTTTCTTTCTTACTAGAGCACTGCTCAGCCCTGGTTTATGATGGTATGGGGGATTGAACTAGAGACATTGAAGCCCCAATCAACAGAATTTCTTTGCATAACCATGATGCTATCTCCCCTCATGCACCACCTGACTATTGTGGACTTGTATTCTTTTAATAAAACTGAAAATGCCAGGAGATAGCATCATGGTTATGCAAAAAGTCTTTAATGCCTGAGGTGCCAAGGTCCCAAGTGCAGCTCCCAACACTATCATACACCAGAGTTGAGCAATGTCTTTAGCTCTCTCATTAGAAATCAAATGTTAAAAAAAGATGATAAATATGATTTTTGATGAATTCTATGAGTTGTTCCAGTGAATTATTGAAATTGAGGGGCCTGAGGTGGCAAAACTGTTAACTCGCTTGGTGTACTGCTTCACACTATGTTATGTACATAACTCAAGTTTGAGTCTGGTCCTCACCACACTTCAGTGCTGTGGTCTTTTCTCTCTCTCTCTCTCTCCTTCTCTGTTTCTATAAAAACAACAAAAAGAAAAAAGGAAGGGAGAAAGAAAGAACAGCTCAGGTTGTGAGAATCTCCCAATTTATAACTAATTGGTCAGAGCCTAAGACTCACATCTGGTGTCTGACACAGCAACAGCCTAGAGAAAAAGTTTCTGGGTTCTGATTTAGCCCTGTAATTAGAGTCCGAATCACTAGCAGGACTGAGAACTGGTTGCTGACTGCTCACAGTTCCATCCCTCTCTGAGAGATTCTCTGACAGAAGGGACCTGAATTGCCCATGTCCTTCTTGTTATCATGGACATTGCTTCCGTCCAGTGACTACAGAAGTCTGACCCTTCTGGTCACAGTGTGTAGCAACTCTAAAAAGCTATCCCAGGGTGTGGGAGATGACTTAATGGCAGAGTGTTTGCTTACCATGTTTGGGGGCCTTGGGAGAAGTGGGCTGGATCTGTTCCCCTATATTAATGTGCAGCTTGATGATACAAGAATCCGGCATGAAGCCCAGCCAGTCTATCTTGGCGTTACTCTCGATCGCACCCTGTCATTTCACGAACATCTCATAAAAACTGCAGCAAAGGTGGGCGCGAGAAATAACATCATTGCAAGACTGGCCAGCTCCTCATGGGGCGTGAGCGCTTCCACACTATGATCATCATCTCTGGCATTATGCTATTCCACTGCAGAATACTGTGCCCCAGTATTATCCCCAGAGGATAATTTCTGGAACCATCCGTTCCACCCCGGTTCCATGGCTGCCAGTTCTTAGCAACATCACCCTGCCAGATACTTGTCGGGATGCGGCATCGTCTAAGTTCATTTCCCACGTCTATGCTCGACCGGACCTGCCAATATACGTGGATATCTTTGCCCACCCTGTTCAACGCTTGACGTCTCGTCATCCAATCTGGTCCCCTACGCCTACACTGAACTTCTCTGTTCCAGACTCTTGGAAACAGAGTTGGCAGTCAGCTGAGGTAAAGAACAAACACCTCATCACAGAACCCTGCAAGCATCAACCCAGCTTTGACCTAGCACGTTATGATTGGGCCCTCCTCAAACGCTATCGAACAGGCCATGGCCGGTGCGCCGCTATGTTCCATCGCTGGGGAGCCAGAGATGACCCGAACTGCCCCTGTGGCTACAGACAGACTATGACACACATAGTCAATGACTGCCACCTCTCCAGATTCAAAAGAGGTCTCGAAACTTTACATCAGGCTCAACCTGATGCTGTTGACTGGCTACGGAAGAAGGGCAAACGCTAGAAGAAGAACATTAAAACAAAAAAAAGCAAATGGTTGTTCCAAGTCCAGGGTTCCACATGGAACTAGCAGAGATCTCCATGGTCAGTGTACTGTATGGAAAAATCTCCTTCTGCCCAGTCTCTCTTTGAGGAGGTCAGAGAAAAGATCACCATGTTAGGTATGACCTCAGTCCCACCCTGAGTTAACAAAAGTTCTGCCCTGAACTCAACCAATCAGAGACAAGCAGCAAAGTCCCTGAATATTGAGAAAGCACAACAGCTGTTGACCCCAAACCAACTGTTCCTTGTTCCATGTAAACATCCCCACCTGTACCCACCTTGTGCTAACTATAAAAAGCTGAGATGGAAAATGTTCAGGGTCGCAAGACTTCCCCTGCGTGGAGGCTCTTGGAACCGAAGCTTAAGCTTGCTAATAAAGGCTCTTGTACTTGCATGTGACTCTGGACTTCCCTGTGTGTGATTGGGACCGAACTTCTGGGCGCAACATCTTTACATTGAAAAAAAAAGTAGTAAACCATTAATTCCCCAATAAAGAAATTTAAAAAAAAAAAGGTTGATTCCACATTCTGGCTATTGTAATATGTGAATATATATATAATATATGTGAACATATATATAAGATTGTGAGCTCCAATAAGAAATTACTCACTAGCCACTTAGGCAAGCTTGGTTGTAGTTCCTGATATCTCTATGTATATATCTTTTAGAATTTGTATTTTCTTGTAAAAAATAAATTAAAATAAAATGGATAATTTTTTAAAAAGTATACACAGTATTCATTCTTTTATTTGTACAGAGACAGAAAGAAGTCAAGAAGAAAGGGCATATCGAGAGGAAGAGAGCACTACTGCAGCACTACGTCACCACTCATAAAGCTTTCCCCCTGCAGGTAGGAACCAGGTACCATTGCCCTGCTCCTTCTTAAAAAAACAAACAAACAAAAAAAGATTGATTCATTTATATTTATGGGAGGTATAGAGTAAGACTAGAACATTGATCATCTCTGGCATCTAGCTGAAACAGAACATAAAGGGTTAATTTTAAAAATGTCATTTTACTTATTTCTTAAATAGAGACAGAGAGAAGGGGGAGATAGAAAGAGATACCTGCAGCACTGCTTCATCACTTGTGAATCTTCCCTGCTGTAGGTGGAGACCAGGGCTTGAACCCAGGTCCTCAAGCCTTGTAACGTGTTTTCTACCAGTAGCACCACCATCCAGACCCATAATTAGATTTTCTTTAATATTTATTTATTTTCCCTTTTGTTGTCCTTGTTTTTTATTGCTGGAATTATTATTGTTGTTGTTGATGATGTCATTATTAGATAGGACAGAGAGAAATGGAGAGAGGAGGGGAAGACAGAGAGGGGGAGAGAAAGATAGAAACCTGCAGATCTGCTTCACCGCCTTTGAAGCGATTCCCCTGCAGGTGGGGAGCTGGGGACTCCGTATGCCAGGATCCGTATGCCAGTCCTTGCACTTCACACCATGTGCTCTTAACCTGCTACACTACCAACTCCCAACCAAGATTAGATTCTTAGGGAGAATTGGGGGCCCCTTTTCTCCACAATCTCACCATATGTCATTTCCTGATTTGTTGATGTAAAACTATTTTCTTAGGTGTAAGATGAAATCTCAGTTGACTTTTTCTCTTATCAATGAATAATATATATCTTCAATGATTTCAAAATTTGTAATGGAATATGTAAAATTCTTTTTACTTTTCTTTTTGATAAAAAAAGTTGTGTAACTTCTTTATAGAAAAAAAACCTTAAAGCAATTATAGAAGAAAAAAATTGCTTGTGATCTTATGACTCCAATATAGCCATGATTAGCATTTTGATGAATTTTCCTCTAGTTTGTTAATGCATTAAAATTTAATATACTTAAAGCATGCATGTACTTACTGCTTTGGAGTTATTATTTTCACTTATGAGCTTCTCCACCCTGTCTCCTGCCCTATCATCTCATATGGTTTACAGCCTTAAAATAGTCATTCCTAGAAATTGCTTAAAGTTAATAAAATAATTTTATCAAAACTAAACAAAATGTCCCCAAGGACTGAATACTGGTCCCAATTTTCCTTTATTACTACTAACTCCAGAAAGATATTTTCACTTTTCATGTAAAAATTATGAATTGGATTTCTCTCAGTCTCTCTCTCTCTGGATCTCTCTAAAAAATAAAATAAATAAAATTTAAAAATTATGAATTTACATTTAGAACTGCTTGGTCAGGATTTATAAACAGTTGTATGTCTCATGATCTATGTTAGTTTAAATACACACTAGGGGGACTACTACAGCAATAATTTAAAACAAAAGCAAGGTATCATTTTTGGTCTATCAATTTGGTCTCCACCCTGTCTCCTGCCCTATCATCTCATATGGTTTACAGCCTTAAAATAGTCATTCCTAGAAATTGCTTAAAGTTAATAAAATAATTTTATCAAAACTAAACAAAATGTCCCCAAGGATTGAATACTGGTCCCAATTTTCCTTTATTACTACTAACTCCAGAAAGATATTTTCACTTTTCATGTAAAAATTATGAATTGGATTTCTCTCAGTCTCTCTCTCTCTGGATCTCTCTAAAAAATAAAATAAATAAAATTTAAAAATTATGAATTTACATTTAGAACTGCTTGGTCAGGATTTATAAACAGTTGTATGTCTCATGATCTATGTTAGTTTAAATACACACTAGGGGGACTACTACAGCAATAATTTAAAACAAAAGCAAGGTATCATTTTTGGTCTATCAATTTGGTCTCCCAAATTAGTCAAGAAGAAAGGAAGAGAGAGAAAGAAAGAAGAGAAGAAATTATTTACATTAGCAAGTGATATGAGAAAACTAAAAGCAAAGAACATGATCAGTGTTCACCTCCGTATGATCATCGTTTAAGTAAGAAACAGAGTACTACCCTACCTGCTTTATGCTTGACAAAGGTTTCAGTACTCATCAAACACATTAACAAGGAGGCTCAAAATGATTCTCACTGAATATACAACTTGAACAAATAGATGACATTTCTGCAACTCAAAATTGTGTACCAATGGAGATTTTAATTATTCATTAAAAAATTAAAATGTTGGGTGGTCCGGGAGGTGGTGCAGTGGATAAAGCATTGGACTCTCAAGCATGAGGTTCTGAGTTTAATCCCCGGCAGCACAAGTACCAGAGTGATGTCTGGTTCTTTCTCTTTCTTCCTATCTTTCTCAATAAATAAATAAAATGTTAAAAAAAATTAAAAAATAAAAATGTTGGGGGTCAGGCTGTAGTGCAGCGGGTTAGGCACCTGTGGTGCAAAGTGCAAGGACTGGCTCAAGGATCCCGGTTCAAATCCCCAGCTCCCCACTTACAGGGGAGTCACTTCACAAGCGGTGAAGCAGGTCTGCAGGTGTCTTTCTCTCCCCCTTTCTGTCTTCCCCTCCTCTCTCCATTTCTCTCTGTCTTATCCAACAGTGACATCAACAGCAACAGTAATAACCACAACAATAAAACAAGGGCAACAAAAGGGAATAAATAAATAAATATAAAATAAAATTAAAATGTTGGGCAGGGTTAGGTAGCATAATGGTTATGCAAAGAGTTTCTCATGCCTGAGGCCCCAAAGTCCCAGGTTCCATCCCCTGCACCACCTTAAGCCAGAGCTGAGCAGTGCTCTGGTTACAATAAATAAGTAAATAAATAAATAAATTCTGTAACTTTTGCTCCAGTCCTGCAAATCTAAGGGCTGGAGGGGATGTTGCAGGGGAAGTCATTAGCTTGCAGGGCAAAAGTGTTGGTAGTGAGATTCTATTTCCAAATTTTCTAAGATCTACTTTTTTTTCTTCCTATTTTTTATTCAACAGAGAGAAATTGAGCATGGAGAAGGAGATAGAGAGGGAGAGAGAGAGAAAGACCCCTGAAGCACTATTTCACCTTCACAAAGCTTCCCACATGCAAGTGGGGACTAGAAGCTTGAACCTGGATCCTTGCTCATTGCAACAAGTGTGCTCTACCTGGTGTGTCATGGCCTGGCCTTCATCTGTATATTTCTATAAAAAGCAAATGTTATTCTATATTTACTGTAAATTAAATTATATTCTATATATTAAAGTGGCAGCTATTTGTATGTGTCAACTTAGGATCTACTACCTATGTATTTTATCGCACTGATCTTGGGTGTTTCTGTAAAGGTATTTTGTAGGTGTGGTTAACACGTACTATTAATTGACTTTAAGCAAAAATATGCTCAGTAATGGAAGTGTAGTTAAAAAGACCTTCAAAGCAAAAACCGAGGTTTGCCAGACAAATGAAATTCTGCCTCAAGACTATTCCCTAGTAGTGCAAAACAGGTCCTACCCAAGAACTTTCAGCCTTGCTCGCCTGCCTATAGATTTCAGTTATTATTTTTTAATTTTTATTGTTGTTGTTATTGATGCCGTTGTTGTTGGATAGGACAGAGAGAAATGGAGAGAGGAGGGGAAGACAGAGAGGGGGAGAGAAAGATAGACACCTGCAGACCTGCTTCACCGCTTGTGAAGCCACTCCCCTGCAGGTGGGGAGCCAGGGCTGGAACCAGGATCCGGTCCCTGCACTTTGCTCCATGTGTGCTTAACCCGCTGCGCTACCCCCCAACTCCCAGTTGTTGTTTTTTTTTTTTTTAATGATTTATTTATTCATGAGAAAGATGAGAGACAAAGAACGAAACATTGCTCTGGCACATATACTGCCGGGGATTGAACTCAGAACTTGGTTGAGAATCCAGTGCTTGATCCATTGCGCCACCTCCCGGACCACATATAGATTCCAAATTTACCAGCCTCTGGGGCCCCAAAGATATCAGACTACTCTGTGTTTTCCCCTCTTTCATCCTAGCAAGTTTTTTTTTTTTTTAAAGACACTTTTGTCTTAGAATATTTAAGATTATTTGTGCAAAGTAAAAGCTGGTCTTAGGGCCTCCAGGAAAAAACAAAACAAAACTGGACACATGAACCAGTGAAAATTAGCACATTAGTCCCTTCCTTTTTCTGTCTTGCAGCGTCTCCACAGTAGTTCCCTAGTGGTAGAAAACAGAGATATAGACTGTAAAGACCCAGAAACTGCCTTACCAAGTAAAACATAGGAAGTGGTTTATGATCTAAGAGACAATACAAATTTATAAGGAAAACAGCTTGTTTAATGTGACAGAATGTTCCTCTGCCACCATATGCAAGTGTTGTGACTACAACATTAATTCACCATACCCTCCCAAATCGTAAGTTGGAACACACAGACAAACAAGACTGCTTGGCACTCCTGGGGAATACGTCACTGCAGAAGCATCTACTGCTTTCATGCTCTCTCAGAAAGCTTTGACAAGTTAACCAGTTTGCTTTTTTTCTCTAACGTAAACACTTCAGATGCTCGGATTTGTCTTAGACTCAGAAACGAACAAACAAACAAACAATAAAAAAATACTGGCCTTCAATGTCAGCAGTGGAACAATCTACAGACCTTCATGGCACTTTGACACAATTGCCTTTTGAGAATATAGAACCAATCATGTGAAAATATTTTCGCTGGGTCCTGAACAGCAGCTGAAGCTTAGGGTTGGCTTCTGTACTGTGTCAGTGTTAACGACAGGATCTCGAGTGACAGATAAGTACTCTAGTATTTTCTTTCTGTGCTAAACACTAGATATCATTGCATCTAATACTTGCTTAACATTATTAATGTTGTGTTCATTTCAACACCGTAAACCATTACTCTCATAATTTAAGTTATTGGTAGACACTTACTTTTCTACAATAAATAGCCTTTGTGGACTTCTAGGAGATTTGCCCATAGAGTAACAGTGAATAGAACACACACCCTGCCCTCAACACAAATATCTACAACTATTGAACTTAACAAACCTCATCAACTACAGCTGAGACAGCCACAGAAGCACTGCAGCCTCAGCCACCAAGTTGCAGATGCTACCATGATGCCAACCTGATTTCCCTGGGCGAATGAACTCACCAATGTGCCCCGGAACCCCACCTCTCCAGAACCCTGCCCCACTAGGGAAAGATACAGGGGATATGGATCCACCCGCCAACATCCATGCTCAGCAGAGAAGCAATTGCAGAAGCCAGACCTTCCACGTTCTGCACCCCCAAAAGGGTTTTGGTCCATATTCCCGCATAAGTAAACAATAGGGCAAGTAAACCAGAAGGCTCTGTATGTCCAGTCTCCCAGGACTTGAAGCATTTGCCACCAGGAATCTTGTTTTTTACCATCAATGAAGGGGGAAAGAATGTGGAAAACACTATAGGAAGCCAGTCACAGTTTCTCTTATCTAAGAGAAGAGAGGAAAAAAGGAAGATACTTAGAAGTAGTAATAACTATAGGGAGTAAGTCAGGACCACTGAAAAAATGGGGGAAGTGTATTTATGCATAGATTCAATTACTTTGCATCATGTCTAAAGAAGTTACATTTTTTCAATTTTCTTTTTTTGATTCCTAATTTTCTTTTCTTTAATATTTTTACTTATTTATTACTGGATAGAGACTGATAGAAATAAAGAATGGAGGGGAAGATAGAGAGGCAAAGAGACAGACACCTGCAGTCCTGCTTCACCACTCGTGAAGCTTTCCCTCGGCAGGTGGCAACCAGGAGCTTGAACCTGAATCTTTGCGAACTATAGTGTGTGTGCTTAACCAGGTGCACCACTACCTGGCCCTCTTTTTTTGATTCTTAGAGGGAATCTTTTTAGGAACCTGTGAATTACCTGAATCTGAGATAGCCCATTCTCTTATTCTTGGTATTTCCTCACACACTTTTTTTTTTAATTTAAAACATCCTTTGGAGAAATTAGATCTACCTATATATCTCATTTAGGTGTGTTTTTTGCCCTCAGTGCTTGTGCTTCTCTTCACTTGGGAACTGGTAGCACCCATGAGTCAGATCTATGGAGAATGGTTGAAAGGTGCACAACTAACATAAGCTTTCATCAGATGTCTGCTAGGTGTGATGGAATCTTCTATAACCTATTTTTTTGGTTCTCTCACACTCTGGAGAGATGAATTCCTAAAAATACATACATACATACATACATACACACATAAATACATACACACATAAATACATACATACTCCAACATATTTCTCTAAGGTCTCTTGTTCTTTCTCTCCTTCCTACATCCAGGACTCTACTTGGAGGCAGTCACATTGCAACTAGGTTGAATGCTTTATTATTGTATTTAATAAGATAACGAGATCATCGTGTAAAAATGCTTGCACTGAAAAACAATAGGAATGGCATGCTTCTCCCTAATGTAGGAAGAGCCTTTGGTTCAAAGGGGTCGTTGTGACTTGGCATTCCGTCTGTGTTTGTATGCTGCATATTTCCGCATTCTTAGTACTTGGCAAGCATCCCTTGCAAGTCTCTAAACAACCTCACCAGGCAAGTCAGAGGCAGATGTTCTCTTTCCAACCTTCTGTTTTCTTTCTTATATTGCTTGGCAGGTGTCTCTGCACTTTATGTGATAATATTGGCACAGAGGACCCGGGTGATTCACTTGCCCAGTCAGTGGGCATGTGTGGTTCCCTTGCTGTCCCTCCACTGCTTTTATCCATGCCATTCTACACCATCTCCCAAGGCTAGCTGGGTTTTGGTAGAAGGTCAATTCAGATGAATCATTCAAATACTTGAATTGTCTTTCAGCTGGTTAGAAAGTGCCCTTAGCAAAGGTTGCCCTGCTGAGCAGTTGAGGTGTGGCACTAAATTCAATTGCAGGCCACTCAGTCTACCTCTGTCAGGTGCTTACCTGTTGGACTTTGATTTTTCATCTACTTTGTCCTCAGTAATAGGTTAGTCAGTATGAAGTGCTTCTAATAATAGCAGCAGCAGATGAGTGTACACAGTGTGTGTCGATCTGAAGGTGTGTTGGGCAGCTGTGCACGGGTGTTTCTGCGTATGTTCGGTCCTAACATTAAACAGGCATCTAGAACTAGATGCCTTTGGTAAAGTAGCTGGAAAAAACTACTAACTAGGAAGTCATTGGGGCGACAGCATCTAAGTTAAAGAATGTAACTTGATCTATCTGACCACCATAGCTGCATCATTTGCCATGACCTTGCATTCCTAGAAAAATGGAAACTGGTATTTCCTAAATGTGTTACAATAATCTTTTGGTTTCCACGGAATGTCAAACTATGATGGGTGCAGCAGGTGCCAAAAGGAGCCAGCTGTGAGTCATTATTAGCCCAGAGGCTAATATTAGTAACTGAGAAGGTGGTCATTTGTTGGACTTAAGTGAAAACTGGTCTTGGAGAGAAAAACAGATAAAAAGAGAAGGAATAGTAGCTAAGGTTTCAGGCTCAGGAAAAAAAAAAAACCAAGCAAACAAACAAACAACAACAATAAAAAAAAACACTAGTATAGCCACAGGCCCTTTGAAATATAACTAAAGTATGCCTACTAGCTATCTACAAAATGGTGGACCCCCCAACACTTCATTTGCACTATTCCAGCCTTTAGGTTCATGATTAATCAACAATTTGTTTGGCTCTATATGTTAACTCTTTTCAGCCACCAGGTTCCAGATGCTAGCAGGATGTGACCAGACTTCCCTGGACAGACAACCCCACCAATGTGCCTTGGAGCTCTGCTTCCCCAGAGCCCTTCCCCACTAGGGAAAGGGAGAGACAGGCTGGGAATATGAATCGACCTGTCAATGCCCATGTTCAGTGAGGAAGCTGTTGACTGGCTATGGAAGAAGAGCAAACACTAGAAGAAGAAGAAGCGAGGAAGCAATTAAAGAAGCCAGACCTTCCACCTTCTGCATCCCACAATGACCTTGGGTCCATACTCCCAAAGGGTTAAAGAATAGGAAAGCTATCAGGGGAGGGAATGAGAGACAGATTTCTGGTGGTGGGAATTGTGTACCCCTCTTATCCTATGGTTTAGCCAATAAACAAAAAACAAACAAGCAAACAAAAAACAAGGGCAGCAGCAAAAAGGAATAAATAAATAAATAAATAAATAAATAAATATTTTTTTAAAAGACAAAGCAGGAGAAGGAAATTGTGAAGGAGTAGGGGGAGGGGAGGGAAGAGGAGCTGGGTGGTGGTGCACCTGGTTAATCACACAAATTACAGTGTGCAGGTACCCTGGTTCAAGCCCCCAGTCCCTACCTGCAGGGTGGGAAGCTCCACAAATGGTGAAGGAGTGCTGTACGTGTCTCTTTCTGTCTCCCTCTCTACCTCCCCTTTCCCTCTCAGTTTCTCTCAGTCTCTATCCAAAATAAATAAAGTGAAATATGAAGAGCAAGAAGAGGAAGAGGGCAGGGGTAGACAGCATAATGGTTATGCAAAGAGACTCATGCCTGAGGCTTCCAAGTCCCAGATACAGTTCCCTGCACCATCATAAGCCAGAACTGAGCAGTGCTCTGATATTGACTAAATTAATTAATTAATTAATTAATTAATTAAATTTAAAAAAAAAAGAAGAGGAGGAGGAGAAGGAAGAGAAAGAGAAGGCGAGGAGGAGGACAGCATTCATTTTCCTTCTTCTTAGTTTAGACAGTATTAGACTATTTGGCACACACAGCTTATTAATCACAAATCCCCTTCAGCCCCCATGGAAAGTGTATGTATCTGTACTCTTTGAAAGTAAATTGTAGATATCATGATATTTTACTCCTAAATACTCTATTTAATTTTCTACCTCATGTCCTTCTAGACATGAGAATTCTTGAACAAATAAAGTAAAATCTTGTTAGTAAGAGGGTGGTCAAGATAAATTGTTAGTATTACTTCTGGGAATGGAGGTGTCTAGCACTTAACTAATTATTATTATTATTTTTTTTTAAACCAGAGCACTGATCAGCTCTGGCTTATGGAGGTGTGGGGGACTGAACCTGGAACTTTGGAGCCTCAGGTATGAGAGTCTGTTTGCATAAGCATTATGCTATCTACCCCCGCCCGCACTTAACTAATTCTAACATTGATTCTCTGATACATGGTGCCATTTTATGAGCTTGAATAATAAATTTCACCTTGGAAGTTCTGGTTTCAATAATTGCAAAAGAAACAAAGCAAATTCGCTTTAATTCTCCACTTGCATGCCACTTTATTATTTACTTCAGAAAAACATGACTACTGCACTTAGAACTTTCATGTTCTTTCAGAATACAAAGCACTAGATTTGTTTTGTGATAAATATTTGGGACAGTAAAGGTAAAACAGTTCATTATTTTACCTATGACTTGAATCCTAATGCTTTCTAAGGTGGAAGATGTTAAACATCATATTAACACTTGCTGATGAGTGAGTGGCTGGCTGGAAGGCACATTGCATTAGTAGTTCTCTTTCTAGAAGGATAATTACATTCCTTTAATGCAGTCACAATATCTCTGCAATTTTTAACTGCTATTTTGTTCCGACCCATCTTGTACACAGATACAGAACTTACTGCCAGTTAATCAGTGGCTAGACTATAGAGGAGAGAAATTATTCATTAGGAAGCTACAGATGTCCTGCCTTTGTTTCAGGACACACCAAAGAATTTAATTCAAAGTTCTAGAAAATGTTGAGAGACAGATGGGATAGAAACTTAATGAGTCAGTTTCATAACAACATTCTCTGATATGGTAAACTGTTCTCTGGCTATTCCTATTATTATTATTATTATTATTTTTAACCAGAGCACTGCTCAGCTCTGGCTTATAGTGGTGTGGGGGATTGAACCTGGGACTTGAAGGAGCCTCAGGCATGAGAGTCTGTTTGCATAATCATTATGTTATCTAGCCCCGCCTGGCTATTCCTTTCTTTTTTTCATCTCTCCCTCCCTTCTTCTTCCCCCCTCCTATTCCTTAGTAGAGGTCAACAGGCGGCACCCATGGCAAATCCTTATCAGTAATGGTATAAAATTAAACAAAAGCAACTGTGATCAAACAGCACGACTAATAAAATAGTATGAGCCAGCTATTATATATATATGTGTGTGTGTGTGTGTGTGTATGTATGTATGTATGTAATATGTATGTAATGGAAAGATAGAAAACAGGGGCTGGGGGGATGGATCAACTTGCCAACACCCAAGTCAAGTGGAGAAGGAATTACAGAAGCCAGACCTTCCAACTTCTGCACCCCATAAGGAATTTTAGTTCATATTTCCAGAGGGGGTAATGTTCGGGGAAGATGACCAGAGGGCTCTGAACTCCAGTTCCACCAAGACCCAGAGAAGAGGTGGGGGGTGGGGAGAAAAAAGAAGGAAACTCAGAAGTAGATGTGACTTAAAAAGGAAGAGAAAGCAGGGCCATACATATTGGTAATGGGCAAATATATATTGGTACATATAGTTATAGAAATAATAGTGAACCCATATATGTGATCTTGGGAGAACTAATGCAGTTTCCAATGGAAGGAAGGGGGACACAGAACTCTGGTGGTGCGAAAAGTGTGGAATTATACCTGTTATTTTATAGAATTATACCTGTTATCTTATAATTTTGTGAATCAGTATTAAATCATGAAATTAAAAAAAATAATAATTAAAATAAATAAAATAAAAGTATTATTCTCTTTACTAGCTGATAAGTGCTAATATTCATCCCATCCATGATCAGTAACTGGTCAGGAGGAAAAAACTGTAACTACTGTGTTGGCTGATTCTAAAAGAGATACTTTTTTCTATTAGTTCTAAACACACTTAATTGAGGGTAGTATTTAAGTAAGAGAGAGAGAGAGAGACAGTGTGTGTGTGTGTGTGTGTGTGTGTGTGTGTGTGTGTGTGTGTGTGAATATACACACTAGTGGAGCAAACAAGCTGCTGTGGCCCATCAAGTCCTCTTCTCCAGGAGGTGAAATGGATCAAAAGATGACACTTTGTTGAGGGTGGAGATTCTGGCAACACGATTAACCAGATCAGCAGGCTGATTAAAGAGATGGACAGGGCAGGGGTAGATAGCATAATGGTAATTCAAAGAGATTATCATGCCTGAGGCTCCAAAGTCTCAGGTTCAATCCCCTGCACCACCAAAAACCAGAGCTGATCAGTGCTCAGGTTAAAAAAAAAAAAAAGGGGAGACTTCCGGAGGCGGAGCTACGAGCAGCAGATCGCTTTCTCTCCTCTCCTCCCCTCTCCCGGATCAACTAGGAATACCAAAGGAGACCACCCGGACCGAAACAAGACAGGACTAGAATGACCACAGAAACCCAGTAAATCACCCGTGAGTACAAACACGCGTGGCTGGTGACAGAGAGGAGAGAGGGGCCTAAGGAGAGATTAAGTGACTGCTAACAGTTCGACAGTTTGTCAGTGGAGACACCACCTCCAGTCTGCTCCACCAACAAGGGGACAGCTGAAGGGAGGAAAGGACTCCCCAGAGACTCACCAAGTACAACTCTGAGTCTCCATTGCTACTACCCTCAGAATCTGGAGCAGCAACAGGGAGGGACACCAGGGCACAGAGATCTAACCGGGAAACTCAGGAGAAGACCTATACCTCGGTGGCATAGCTGAAGGGCTGTGAAAGTCTCTCTGCATAACCACTGGATTATCTCTGCCACACTCTGCTTTATCTCTTGGTCAGGAGTCAGTGCTTAAGCCAAGAAGCCTATTGATAGTTTAAAAGCCCTCAGGCTACCATAGCCTACAGGGGAAAAAAAAAGGCTTTTACACCACTGAACTCCAACTCAGGGATTGAAAAACCTCGTAACTTATATAAAATGGTTAAAACAACAAGAAAAAATAATGGAGACTCGAACCAGGACAAGAGTCCAGCTAAAAGTCCTCCAGAGGGCAAAGCACAAAACAACGAGTTCAACATCCAAACATTAGCTAAGGAAATAATAACAGGAGTGAGTAAAGAATTTGAAAAAATTGTAATCAGAACTGCAGGAACAACAAATGAGAATATGGAAGAAAATTCTAATTATCTCATGGTTATTAGAGAGCTGAAAGCTGAAATTGCTGAGCTAAG
This sequence comes from Erinaceus europaeus, assembly GCF_950295315.1. Classification (NCBI taxonomy): domain Eukaryota; kingdom Metazoa; phylum Chordata; class Mammalia; order Eulipotyphla; family Erinaceidae; genus Erinaceus; species Erinaceus europaeus. Next base: position 54,553,950 of record NC_080166.1, read on the forward strand.
AAGGCAACTAGCTGAACAAGCTAAAACAGTATCAGAGCAGGGCAACAAAATAGATGAACTCCAGAAAGCAGTAGAGGGCAGAGAGAATAGAATCAATGAGGCTGAAGACAGAATTAGCAAGATTGAGGATGAATTAGAGACAACTAAAAAAGAAGTAAGAGATCTCAAAAAGAGATTAAGAGATGCTGAAAACAACAACAGAGTCCTATGGGATGACTTCAAAAGAAACAATATACGCATTATTGGCTTACCAGAGGAAGAAAGAGAAGGGGAGGAAGAAAGCGTTCTCCAGGCCATAATAGCCGAAAATTTCTCTGGTCTAGACAACACCAAAGACATAAAGATTCAAGAAGCCCAGAGGGTCCCAAACAGAATTAACCCAGACCTAAAGACACCAAGACATGTCATACTTAGATTGGAAAGGAATAAGGATAAAGAAAGGATCCTCAAGGCTGCAAGAGAAAAACAAAGAGTCACCTACAAAGGAAAACCCATAAGATTAGCAGCGGACTTCTCCATACAAACACTACAGGCCAGAAGAGAATGGCAAGATATCTATCGAGTGCTCAATGAGAAAGGCTTTCAGCCAAGAATACTATATCCTGCTAGACTGTCATTCAGACTAGATGGAAGCATCAAAACCTTCTCAGACAAGCAACAGTTGAAGGAAGCAACCATCACCAAGCCTGCCTTGAAAGAAGTTCTGAAAGGTTTCCTATAAACAACCAGACCACCACAAATAGAACATATATCAAAACACTCTAAAACTCTACAAGAATGGCATTAAAATATCTTCAATCTTTGATATCAATAAATGTGAATGGCCTGAATTCACCTATTAAAAGACACAGAGTAGGAAGATGGATCAGAAAACACAACCCAACAATATGTTGTCTACAGGAAACTCACCTAACGCAACAAGACAAACACAGACTTAAAGTGAAAGGATGGAAAACTATCATTCAATCCAATGGCCCACAAAAAAGGGCAGGAACAGCTATTCTCATATCTGACACGATAGACCTTAAAATACATAAGATTAAAAAAGATAGGAATGGACACTACTTAATGCTCAGAGGATCAGTCAATCAAGAGGACTTAACAATTATTAATATCTATGCACCCAATGAGAAGCCATCTAAATACATCAAACTTCTACTGAAAGAGCTACAGCAATATATTAACAGTAACACAATCATAGTAGGGGACTTCAACACCCCACTATCTCAACTTGACAGATCATCCAGGAAGAAAATCAGTAAAGACATAAGGGAGCTAAATGAAGAGATAGATAACCTAGAACTATTGGACATTTTCAGAGTCATTCAGAGCAAGCTTTGGTATATATACACAATGGAATACTACTCAGCTGTAAAAAATGGTGACTTCACCGTTTTCAGCCGATCTTGGATGGACCTTGAAAAAATCATGTTGAGTGAAATAAGTCAGAAACAGAAGGATGAATATGGGATGATCTCACTCTCAGGCCGAAGTTGAAAAACAAGATTAGAAAAGAAAACACAAGTCGAACCTGAAATGGAATTGGAGTATTACACCAAAGTAAAAGACTCTGGGGTGGGTGGGTGGGTGGGGAGAATACAGGTCCATGAAAAATGATGAATGAAATAGTGGGGGTTTTATTGCTAAATGGGAATCTGGGGAATGTTATGCATGTAAAAAAAAAAAAAAAAGAAGAAGTAGAAACGCAAAGCAGAAATTGACTGAGTTTGGAGTATGGCACCAAAGTAAGAAAGCAGAAGTATACTAGAGTTTGCAGTGAGTACCTCCCTAATACTTCCTCTCCACTTTTCCAAGCTTTGGGTCCATGATTGCTCAACAATTTGTTTGGCTTTGTATGTTAACTCTCTTTTCAGTCACCAGGTTCCAGGTATCATCAGGATGCCGGCCAGACTTCCCTGGATTGAAGACACCACCAATGTGTCCTGGAGCTCAGCTTCCCCAGAGACCCATCCTACTAGGGAAAGAGAGAGGCAGACTGGGAGTATGGACCGACCAGTCAACGCCCATGTTCAGCGAGGAAGCAATTACAGAAGCCAGACCTTCTATCTTCTGCAACCCTCAATGACCCTGGGTCCATGCTCCCAGAGGGATAGAGAATGGGAAAGCTATTGGGGGAGGGGGTGGGATATGGAGATTGGGCGGTGGGAATTGTGTGGAGTTGTACCCCTCCTACCCTATGGTTTTGTTAATTAATCCTTTCTTAAATAAAAATAAAATAAAATAAAATAAAATAAAAAGGGGGGAGAGGGAAGGTGCACAAATGTGCCTCATGTGATTCATTTTATATTATGGTCAACTATAGTAAAGTGGCTGCTCTCAAGCTGAAGAAGAAACTGATGTGTGGTCTGGGAGATGGAGCTGTGATAAAGCTTTGGACTCTCAAGCACGAGGTCACAAGTTCGATCCTTGGCAGCACATGTGCCATAGTGATGTCTGGTTCTTTCTCTCTCCTCCTATCTTTCAAATAAATAAATAAATAAATAAAATATTTTTTAAAAAGAGAGTAACTGATCAATAATATAATAAACAGGTGCGAAGGGTGTGAAGTTTGTGGGAGTGAATTTTGGGAAGGAAGATCATCAGGTCTGCCTTCATTTTCAAATGATAGGAAGTTAAGTTATCTAAAATTGGAAGTGGGGCCGGGTGGTGGCACACCTGGTTGAGCGCACATGTTCAAGCCCCTGGTCCCCAACTGCAGGGGGAAAGCTTCACAAGTAGTGAAGCAGGGCTGCAGGTGTCTCTCTGTCTCTTCCTCTCTATCTCCCCCTCCCCTCTCAATTTCTGGCTGTCTCTATCCGATAAAAAATAAAGATACTTAAAATAAAATCGGAAGCAAAATTAGAACAATGGACATGAATAGCTATGATTCATAACACAATCAGGGAGATGAAGACTTTGATGTCTTTGGGGGCGTGTGTGTGTGTGTGTGTGTGTGTGTGTGTGAGTGTGTGTGTGATGTGCGTGAGCATACGCGTGCGTGTGTCCATTTGATGCAGAGACACGTTTCATGTGTTCTAGGGCAGCTCAGTCAGTTGGATGTGCTTTCATATTTTCCCCTAGTTTTTCTCATTCAGAGCTTCTCACACAGCAGACGCAAATCTGCATTACACATATTGTTTCCTAATATATCAGTCACATTGGAACAGATTTGTATCTTCAGGATAAGCATTACAGCAGAACTGTCTATACCTGTTAAGCTGATCACATCATATTTAATAGTTTCAAGTTGCCTAGACTGTGGGAGTAAGCAGGAATTCTTTACAGTCCACAAGTATTACTGTCTGTCTAGAAGGAATTGGAGACTGAAAACAGGAACTCAGAAGCAGGAAGTGGCATTCCTTTCTATCTTCTGGGTTATCCATGTGTCATGAAGGAACTCAGCTTCCTGTAGGTGTTATATTATTTCGTGTTTTCATAGCTTAAGCTAGTTTATAATTATCCAAGGGTTTAGAGTACCTAGACATAAACAAAAGTAAAAACAAAATGATCCCACACATAATCACAGAACATAGCTTCATAGAAAGTTTGAGAGGACTGAATTTTATTCACAGTTCTTCTAGCTGTGCAACCCAAGGCAAGTCCCTTTGTTTTTCTTGGATTCATTTCCTCATCTATAAAATAAAGAGACTGGACTCTGTTTCACCTCTGTAAGTTCCCTCCTGGGTCCAGTAGCTTGTGACTCCAGTGGCTCTGAGTTTCAACACACAAAGTTCCAAAAACAATCCAGGGCTTATCTTCTTTGGTCATTTCCCAAAGTGAAAATTACAAATTATTACGACCCCTAGTCTTTGTCTCCACAATAGATGGAGTACTGAGCCACATCAAGTGCAGCTCATAAAGCTCTCTTATTTTAAGTTTGATTAAAGTAAAATGGACAATCAGCTGTTCCTATGTGAATGTAGAAACTGACAAATGTTGACATATGCATACATAGTTGAAGAGAACACATCCACCACCACCATGGTTTGCTTATGCTTCTTGGTAACCCCCTCTCTCCTTTTCTCTTTTTCCTTCTCTCCCTCCAATTCCAAGCAAACCGTTTTCTGTCACTATAGAATAATTTGTGTTATCAAAACTATTACAAAATCATACACTGTATACCATTTTTTTAAATGGGTACTAGGTGGTGGTGTACCAGACTGAGCGCACATGTTACAATGCTCAAGGACCTGAGTTCGAGACCCCAGTCCACACCTGCAGGGGGAAAGCTTTGCGAATGGTGAAACAATCCTGCAAGTCTCTCTCTCTCTCTCTCTCCCTCTCTCTCTCTCTCTCTCTCACTCAATGAAGATGTCTTTAAAATTTAAACAGAAAAGAGTTCTGCCAATATTTTCCTCTAAGTATCTGATAATTTCTCATCTAACATTCAAGTCCTTGATCCACTTGGAATTTACTTTTGTATTTGGTGAAATATAGTGGTTCAGTTTCATTCTTCTGCATGTTTCAACCCATTGTTTCCAACACCATTTGTTGAAGAGACTCTGCTTTTTCCATTTAATAGTCTGGGCACCTTTGTCAAAGATTAGGTGTCCATATGTGTGGGGGCTTACTTCTGGGCTCTCAATTCTATTCCCCTGGCCAGTGTGTCTATTCATGTTCCAGTACCAAGCAATTTTGATGACAATGGCCCACACAGTTTGAGATCTGGGAGTGTGATGCCTCTAGTTCTGTTCTTTCTTTTCAAGATTGTTTTGGCAATTCTAGGTCTTTTCTGGTTCCAGATAAACATTTGTAGCATTTGTTCTATTCTCCTAAAAAATGTGCTTGGGATCTTGATGGGGATAGCATTAAATTTGTAGATGGTTCTGGGTAGTATATTCATTTTGATGATGTAAATTCTTCCAACCCATGAACATGGAATATCTTTCCACTTCTTTGTGTCTTTTTCAATTTCCTTGAGTAGTGACTCATAATTTTCAGTATACAAGTCTTTCACTTCTTTGGTTAGGCTTATTTCTAGATATTTTATTGTTTTAGTTGCTATAGTAAAAGGAATTAATTTCTGGATTTCAATTTCTTCTTAGTGTTTACATAGAGGAATGCCACTGACTTTTGAATGTTAATTTTGTAGCATGACACCTTACTGTATTGCCTGATGATATCCAAAAGCTTCTTGCTGGATTCCTTAGGTTTTCTGTGTATACTATCATGTCATCTCAAACAGGGAGAGTTTGACTTCTTCTCTTCCAATCTGTATCCCTTTAATTCCTTGCTCCTGCCTAATTGCTATGGCAAGAACTTCTAACACTGTGTTGAATAATAATGGTGATAGTGGGCAGCCCTGTCTAGTACCTGATCTGAGGGGAAATGCTTCCAGCTTTTCACCATTGAGTATGATGTTGGCTGTAAGTTTGCTATATATAGACTCCACTATCTTCAGGAATTTTCCATTTATTCCTATTTTTTTGCTTTTAGCTGGGCTCTTATCCTGGTTCATTTCTCCAATATTTCTTCTTGTTGGTTTATATTTAGGTTTTATATAGTATGTTATGAGATCCCTCTCTGAGAGCTTTTCAAATTACTGATCACTCTTGCCTGGATTGACTTGTGTCTAAGGTAATTAAAGGCTTCACAGTTGTGGAAATTGACAGTTGTTTCAATATCTTTTTAATCCCTGAGTTGGAGCTTAAAAGCCTGTTTTATTTTTCTTCCCTATAGGCTATGGGAGCCTGAGGGCTTTTAAACTATTAAGTAGGCTTCTTAGCTTAATCACTGACTCCTGACCAAGAAATAAAAGCAAGGTGGGGCAGAGATAATCCAGTGGTTATGCAAAGAGACTCTAACAGCCCCACCGCTAAACCACCAAGATATAGATCTTCTCCTGAGTTTCCTCCTTAGTTCTCTGTCTCATGGTGTCAGCACCTGGCCTCCCCCCAGCTGCTCCAGATTCTGAGGGCAGTAGCAATGGAGACTCACAATTGCATCTGGTGAGTCTTAGGGGAGTCCTCTCCTCCTCAGCTGGTGGAACAGACTGGAGGTGGTGTCTCAACAGGTAAACTGCCAGACTGTTACCAGCCAGTGAATCTCTCCCTAGGCTCCTCTCTGTCCGAAAGCCACACTGTTTGCAATCACTAGTGATTTGGTGGGTTCCTGAAGTTGTTCTAGTCCTGCCTTGTTGCAGTCCCAGGTGGTCTCCTTTTTTTTTTTTTCCCACGTGGTCTCCTTTGGTATTCCTAGTTGACCCAGGAAAGGAGAGGAGAGAAACACAGCTGCTGCTGCTCTGTAGCTGCTCCTCTGGCGCTCTCTCTCTCTCTCTCTCTCTCTCTTCCCTCTAGATTTTTGGCTGTCTCTCTCCAAGACATAAAATAAAAATAATAATAAAAAAATTGGGACCGGGTGGTGGTACACCTGGTTGAGCATACATTTTACAGTGCTCAAGGACCCAGGTTTGAGCCCCTGGTCCCCACCTGCAGAGGGACAGATTTGCAAGGGGTGAAGCAGTGCTGCAAATGTATCTCTTTGTCTCTTCCTCTCTATTTCCTTTGCCCTCTCAATTTATGGATGTCTCTATCCAATAAAGATAATTTAAAATTTTAATTTAATTTTATTTCCCAAACAGTCATGATGGGCCTAGACCTTGAATAAATCCCTCTCTCCATTGTTACCGGTCATCTCTATCAGGAACAACACAATAGACCCCTTTGTGGGCCCCCATAGGACCTTGCCCTCAACATGAATCAACAATGGTAGAGAATGTTCCATCCTCTGAAGGGAGGCTGGACAACATAATTTATGTTCCACCTGAGGAATTTGGGTCCTGAAATTGGGGCAGCTTGGAACATTCCTACTCATGACCACAGAATGTGAGCTCAGATCTACAGGGATGCAGAGGTCACATAGGCTCCTGTGCTGAATATGGGCCCCAGATCAAATCTATGGGGCTTAGAATTAGCAATATTTATATAATTTTTCCACATTAGGGAGCTACTCTTTGCTTTGATCCAGCTTTCTAGTTCTATTCCCAACTCTGATACAACTTCCCCCAGATAATACCTTTAGCCCACTTGCATGTTAGCTGTCAGGCTCAGGCAAAAATTAATAAAGTCATGGGCCTCTTGGAATATACCCAAAATAGACCTACTAGCCTTTTCCAAAATGGAGACCACAAAACTCACCTGCTATATTCTTTACGTTTAGATTCCTGATTATTAAACAATTTGTTCTGCTTTATATCTTAGTGCTTTTGCAGCCACCAAGTTTCAGGTGCTACCATGATGTCAGCCTGTCTTCACTGTGTCCTAGGACCCTATCTCTCCAGACCCCTGCCTCACTACGGAAAGATAAGGACAGGAGTATGGATTGAACTGCCAATGCCCATGTCCAAGAGCGAAGCAGTTAGAGGAGCCAGATCTCTCACCTTCTGCAACCCATAATGACCCTGGGTCCATGATCACAGAGGGATAAAGAACAGGAAATCTTCCAATGGAGGGAATGGGATATGGAACTCTGGTTGTGGGAATTGTGTGGAATAGTTATTCCCTATTTTCCTATGGTCTTGTCAGTCATTATTAAATCAATAATAATGATAATAAAAAGAAATAATAGTTTACCCATATCTGTGACCTTGGGAGAACCACTGCAGTTTCCAGTGGAGGGAATGGGGACATAGAATTTCCTCCCTCCAGGTGCAGCCCAGAGGCATGAATCTAGGTTCTTGCACATGGTAGCATGTGTGTTCAACTACTCCCCCTTCTTGACGGTTCAACTAACAAATAGAAGAATCAAGATCCAAGTAAAGCAAGCATAGCTGCTAAGACTTCCTACATTATCTTTTGATGTCAGTGACCCTCCATGGATATCTTTCTTGAGAAAAGCTCTACTGATTCCCAGGTTAATCACCCCTATATACTGAAAAACTAATATGGGAGTCCAGATGAAGCCACACTATAGTTTGCCAATTACTTCTTCTTTTTTTAATATTAATTAATTAATTTATTTATTTATTTTCCCTTTTGTTGCCCTTGTTGTATTTATAGTTGTTGTAGCTATTATTGTTGTTATTGATGTCATTGTTGTTGGACAGGACAGAGAGAAATGGAGAGAGGAGGGGAAGACAGAGAGGGGGAGAGAAAGATAGACACCTGCAGACCTGCTTCACTGCTTGTAAAGCGACGCCCCTGCAGGTGGGGAGCTAAGGACTCGAACTGGGGTCCTACGCCGATCCCTGTGCTTTGTACTGCGTGCACTTAAACTGCTGCGGTATGGCCCAACTCCCCAATTACTTTTTTTGAAATGATTTTTTTAAAGGTGTGGGCAAGTAGTATAATGGTTATGCAAAGGAACTCTCATGCCTGAAGCTTCCAAGTCCTAAGTTGAATCCCCCATACCACTATAAACCAGAGCTGATCAATGTTCTGGTTTAAAAAAAAAAAAAAAAGGTGAAGCACTGCTGCGGGTGTCTTTCTGTCTCTCTCCCTCTCTCTTTCCCCCTTCCCTCTCAATTTTTGGCTGTTTTTATCCATTAAACAAATAAAGATAATAAAAAACAAAACTATATATATATTTAAGTAGTATGTTTTTAAATTTATTTTATTGGATAGAGACAGTCAGAAATTGAGATGGAAGGGAATGACAGAGAGGGAGAAAGACAGAGACACCTGCAAACACAGCGTCACCACTTACAAAGTTATCCTGCACGTGGGGACTGAAACTGGATCCTTGAGCTTTGTAACGTGCACTCAACCAGGTACACTACCTCCTGGGCCCCCCCAATTAATTTTATTTTTAATTGAGGGAATGAAATAGAAAGTTGGAAGGGGCCAAGTGGTGGCCTACCAGGTTGAGTGCACATGTTATAATGCTCAAGGACCCAACTTTAAGCCCCCAGTCCCCACCTGCAGGGGAAAGGCTTTGTGAGTGGTGAAGCAGGGCTGCAGGTGTCTCTCTGTCTCTTCCTCTTCCCACTTGATTTCTGGCTGTCTTTATCCAATAAATAAATAAAGATAATTAAAAAAAAATCGAGAAAGAGGCCAAAGCACTGCTCAGCTCTGGCATATGATTGAATCTAGGGATTCAGAGCCTCAGGCTTGAGAGTCTTCTGGTAAAAATAAATAAACAAATAATGACTGGCTTGCTTCACTTTGCATAATAACCTGAAAATTTGCTCATATTTGCCTTCCCTACATAAGTATTTGCTTCCTTTTTAAGACTAAATAATAATTTCAAGGTTTCTTGACCACCAAGATCCTAGTCCATGACCTTTGAAGCCTGTGCTTTGTTTATAAGAGAGGTTTAGCTCCAAATCCTGGTTTGTGTCTGTGGCACCTGGGAATTTGCTTTATTTGCTCCTAAATCTTAGCTATATGTTAAGAAGAAATTATTAGAATTTTCCTACCAACAATAGGATTGTTTAGAGATAATTCTTTTATATTGTGATGTCAAACTCATTGCATAGAAAAGGGTGACTAGAACAGACAAGACTGGCATAAGGAAAAAGTTAAACAGGTTGAGAACAGATATTAGGGGTAAACAGTAAAGGCCCAGATGCCAAGAACTGAATTGGGATTAAGACCTTTGCCACATTGCCTCAGACTGTATTATACACATTTCCTATGCCGTCATTGCTACACTACAGAAGAATTAAAAATGTGTATGGCCATTTGTTGATTGTTTCTTTTCTTCATTTAGCAATTGATTCCATGAAAAGCTATTTTCTATCTGTCTTACTCAGCCCCAGGCTATAGTCTAGCCACAAAGAAAATACTTGTTGAGCAAGAGGAGTCATGAAACCATCCTATATCAGCCCGTTACTCACAATCCTCTTTTGCATCTGGATTAAATTCCGTACTGAACAACAGATTCACTGGCTGCCATGTTGTTGTTCCTCTCCTTTTACTGTCAATGTATTAATTGCTATTATTATTTTTTTTTCTGCCTCCAGGGTTATTGCTGGGGCTTGGTGTCTGCACTAGGAATCCACTACTCCTGGAGGTTATGTTTTCCCCTTTTGTTGCCCTTGTTGTTTTTTTATCATTGTTGTAGTTATTATTATTGCCATTATTGTTGTCGTTGTTATTGGATAGAACAGAGAGAAATGGAGAGAGGAGGGGAAGACAGGGGGGGAGAAAGATAGTCACCTGCAGACCTGCTTCACAGCTTGTGAAGGGACTCCCTTACAGGTGGGGAGCTGCCGGCTCAAACCGGGATCCTTACGCTGGTGCTTGCGCTTTGCCTCCATGTGTGCTTAACCCGCTGCGCTACCACCGGACTCCCTAATTGCTATTATTATTTTTAAAATATTTTATTTATTCATTAATGAGAAAGATAGGAGGAGAGAGAGAAAGAACCATACATCACTCTGGTACATGTGCTGCTGGGGATTGAACTTGGGACCTCATGCTTGAGAGTCCAGTGCTTTATCTACTGTGCCAACTCCCAGACTACAATTGCTATTTTTTTTTTTAATCAATGAGAAAGAGAAGAGAGACAGAGCATTATCCTGGCACATACAATGGTAGGGAACTTAGATTAGATTTGCTGTATTGCACCAAAGCAAGGACTCTGAGGAGGGGGGATACTTTCAGGTTCAAGTGCACGAAAGCAGAGAAGAACCGAGGCTGGGGGTGAGAGCATTTTGCAAAATACTGAGAAATTTTACCCATGTGTCAACAACTGTATTTACTATAAGCCATTAACCTTGTCAATAAAAAAAAGGAGGGGGGGGGCGAGAAACAAGAAAAGAAAGGGGAAACACAAAGTAAAACTTGGACTGGTTTGCCGTATTGCAGCAAAACATGGACTTTGGGGAAGGAGGACAAGGACAGGGCTGAAGGGAGAGGGGCTTTCAGATCCTGGTACGTGATGATGGCCCTGATTTGGCAGTGAAAGCGCTTTGCAGACACCTGTCATGGCGAGATGGGAGATTGTGTCACGTGCCAACAATTGTACTGTAAATCATTAAACTCCCAATAAAAAAATGAGAAAAAAGTAGTGCTATCTGTAGGTTATTATTATTATTAAATTAATTTTATTTTTTAATATTTATTTATTTATTCTCTTTTGCTGCCCTTGTTTTATTGTTGTTGTTATTATTGATGTCGTCGTTGTTGGAAAGGACAGAGAAATGGAGAAAGGAGGGGAAGGCAGAGAGGGGGAGAGAAAGATAGACACCTTCAGACCTGTTTCACCCCTTGTGAAACGACTCCCCTACAGGTGGGGAGCCGGTGGCTCGAACCCGGGTCCTTACGCCAGTCCTTGCGTTTTGCCGCCACTTGCATTTAACCTGCTGCTTAACCACCCGACTCCCAAATTTATTTACTTTTGATAGATACTTCCTGTTAGATTGGAAAACTTCTCCCTTATTCCTAGTACATGAAAGTTGTCTATTACGAACTATTGTTGAGGGGGCCGGGCGGTGGCGCAGCGGCTTAAGCACACATAGCGCAAAGCGCAAAGACTGGCTAAAGATCCTGGTTCAAGCCCCCAGTTCCCCACCTGCAGGGGCATCGCTTCACAAGCAGTGAAGCCGGTCTACAGGTGTCTATCTTTGTTTCCCCCTCTCTGTCTTCCCCTCCTCTCTCGATTTGTCTCTGCCCTATCCAGCAATAATAACAAGGACAACAAAATGGAAAAAATGGCCTCCTGGAGCAGGTGGTTCGTGGTGGAGGCACCAAGCCCCAGCGATAACCCCGGAGGCAAAAAAAAAAAAAAGTGAATTAGTGTTGAATTTCATTACAATTTATTCTCTGAGTGTATTAATATGATCAGATGCCTTTTGATCATGTTGATATGCTGGATTACATCAAGTGATTTGCGTGTTTAACTTCCTTTGTATAAATGGAGTCACTCGGTCTTCGTATATTGTTGGATGTGGTTTGCTTAACTTTTGTATCTAGGGCTTGGGAGGGTAGCTCGGTGTGCACCATGCCATATCTGAGGTCTTGTTTCTGAGCCTCAGCACCACATGGAAGCCCAGAGCGAAGTCCATGGATGGTAGAGTGTCTGCGAGTGCTTCTCTTCTGTATCTCTCTCTCTTTCTCTAAGTAAAAATACTGGTCCTGGCAGCTGTTCTATGGTTTCACACACTACAAGTCCATGAGTTTATTCCAAGGTGCCATATTAAATCTGTTTTTGCTAAGTTGAATTTTGTATATAATATCTAGATGTATGGAAGAGGGGGTGAAGACGGCGACTTGATCATTTTTGTTGATCTGTACAGTGGCAGAGAGCAAACCCAGATACAGAAAGAGGACCCTTTAGAATTACCATGTAAGAATTAAATATATATATATTTGTATTATTTTTATTTACTTATTGGATAGAAACAGCCAGAAATCAAGAGGGAAGGGTGATTTTATGAGCTTCCAGAGGTGCAACAAGAGATCAAATTTGGGGTCTCGTGCATGTTCTCTGTTGTACTGTTCCTACTGTCTGCAACACTCTTCCCATTACCTACAGGTAGACTTCCATTTTCATTGCCCCTAGAAGCCCTTCTTGGTCCACACAACTGTAATAAGTGCTCATCTTCCGTGGTCCCACAATGATTGTGGTTAGCAGATTTAAATGTATTCTGTGTCAAGTACTATCCTTAGTTTTGTTAATATGTATTAATCCATTATTCCCGACTTCATCAGGAAGGTACTTTCATTACCCCTGACAAGAAAACTGAAGCACAGAGCTGTTTAGTCATCAGGATCATACACAAAGATGAAGAGGCCAAGATTTGAGAATGGAAAGACAGTTTCCTGACTCCACGGTGTCAAGTGCATCCTGCCCCAAACTATACATATCCCAAGACCTGTCAGTGCTGGGTACACAGAAGACACTTGTTAAACTCTGAGTTTGCTAGTTTAACTCATATAGGAAAGTTGTGTAAAGTCTGTGTTTTCAAGTCATTTGAGCTAAAGGAATATGCTGTCTGTGTCTTGCTTTGACTTCCTCAAATGTTTACATGACACTGAGTTTTAAGGCCAAGATTAGGCTAAAAATTTCGGATACACCAGAATTTATTTTCACAATTGCTCTTGGGAGTTGCAGTGTTCATCTGATGAGGGATTTGACCATACAGTTTCTGCAGAAACCATTAATGGTATCCACTCCGGCAATTATTTTTTATCATTTCTCACCTGGGAATTCAAACCCTATCCTTTGCTCACATGGATGTGCGGTTACTTATGGATTTGTTGCAGCGCCTGACGCCAGAGTCTCTGCAAAAGCCATTAGTGGTGTCTGCCTTAGCAATGAGGTACAGGAATTGGCTCTTGAAAGAAGTCAAAGAAGAGGAAGGTGGCTATGTACATGAGTTGTGGGAAGACGGTCTAATACACAGGAAGGAAGTAGCTCTAGAGGGAAAAGAATGAAGAAGGCATATCAGATTCCGGTAGATGAATAGTTAACCTGAGATTCTACAAAAAAATCAAAGAGTGAAGAAACTAAAATTTAGGGTACATTTTCAATAAGATAAATACCATGTTTTACTTGTTTGCTTATTTAGTTCGTTAGTTATTAACAAGACAGGGAGGGGAGTAGATAACACAATGGCTATGCAAAGATACTCTCTTGCCTGAGACTCCCTTGTCCCAGATTCAATCCCCTGCCTGCACCACCATAAACAAGAACTGAACAGTGTTCTGGTTAAAAAAAAAAAAGGTGGGGGGGGAGTATTAATGAGAAAGTGAGAAGCAAAGAATCCCTCTGGAGAATGTATGGATCTCAGACTTGTCTCTGGTGCTGTGGGCACACATTAAATAAGAATAAAAAAAAAAAAGATAATAAAAAAGATAATAAAATTTTTAGGTGCTGTAAAATAGACCTACCAGCTTTTTCCAAAACGGAGACCCCAAATCTTCATCTGTAATATTCTTGCCTTTAGTTTCATGATTAATAAACATTTGTTCTGCTTTATATCTTAACTCTTTTTCAGTCACTAAGTTCCAGATGCTACCATAATGACAACCTGACTTCCCTGGGTAGATGACCCCACCATGTGTCCTGAAGTCTCACCTCCCCAGATCCCTGCCCCTCTAGGGAAAGAGAGAGACAGGCTGGGAGTATGGATTGACCTGCCAATGCCCATGTTCAGCAGGGAAACAATTACAGAAGCCAGACCTTCCACTGTCTTCCAGGTTGACCTTGGGTCCATACTCCCAGAGGGATAAAGAATAGGAAAGCTATCAAGGGAGGGGATGGGATAGGGGATGGGATACAGAGTTCTGGTAGTGGGAATTGTGTGCAATTGTACCCCTCTTATTCTATGGTCTTGTCAATATTTCCATTTTATAAATAAATAAAAAATATTTAGGTAGTGATGCTATCCAAGGTAGGTTAATTAAAGGTGATGGAGGTGGTATTTGGAGTTGAGTAGGTAAAGAAACAAGACATGGAGGTGTTGAATGTTTTTTTTATGTAGACAGTGAAGCAATCATCAAGGACCAATTGCAGCTAAGAGATAGATGGTAAGGTGCATAGTGAATGACAGGCCATATGAGGAGGTCAGCAGAAAGAGAGATGAAGAAGGGAGGTAAGTAAAGTCAGGTCAAGAGCCTTAAAGAAAAAGGGTGGAAGAATTGAGGTCTAAATGCAGAGATGGATATAAAATATGCTGTCCCACTAATCACTTGTCATTGGTGTATATGGAAACAGGATAAGCAAAATTTCAAAGAGTAAGAAGGACTAACCATTTTGTTTGGATAGATTTGGATTTCAACCTAGGCAAGGAGATGCAGTGAATATTTTATGAACCCAATGAAGATTGGTGTATTTCACCAAAGTAAAATACTCTGGGGTGGGAGGGGAAGGTTTAGATCCTGGAACTTGATGGCAGAGGAGGGCCTAGTGGGAACTGAATTGTTATGTGGAAAACTAAGAATCATTATACATGTACAAACTATTGTATTTTAGTCGACTGTAAACCATTAATCCCCCCAATAAAGAAAAAAAAAAGCCATTGAAGATTGTGTTTCCTGAGAGCATAATGGGCAGCTTTAAGAGGAAGAGAAAAAAATGGTAAGGAAGGAAGGAAGGAAGGAATGAAGGAAGGAAGGAAGGAAGGAAAGAAAAAGTAGGAGAAAGTGAAGGAAAAGAAAAAGAATTTTTTTTTTTACCAGAGCACTGATCAGCTCTGGTTTACGGTAGTGCAGGGGATTGAACATGGGACTTTGAAGCCTCAAGCATGGCAGTCTGTTTGCATAACCACTATGCTATCTACCCCTGCCCAAAAAAGAATCTCTTAACACTAATTTTTTTTTTTTATTTAAGAAAGGATTAATTAACAAAACCATAGGGTAGGAGGGGTACAACTCCACACAATTCCCACCACCCAATCTCTATAACCCACCCCCTCCCCTGATAGCTTTCCCATTCTCTATCTCTCTGGGAGCATGGACCCAGGGTCGTTGAGGGTTGCAGAAGGTAGAAGGTCTGGCTTCTGTAATTGCTTCCCCGCTGAACATGGGCGTTGACTGGTCGGTCCATACTCCCAGTCTACCTCTCTCTTTCCCTAGTAGGGTGGGTCTCTGGGGAAGCTGAGCTCCAGGACACATTGGTGGGGTCTTCAGTCCAGGGAAGCCTGGCCGCCATCCTGATGACATCTGGAACCTGGTGACTGAAAAGAGAGTTAACATACGAAGCCAAACAAGTTGTTGAGCAATCATGGACCCAAAGCTTGGAATAGTGGAGAGGAAGTGTTAGGGGGTACTCACTGCAAAGTCTAGTGTACTTCTGCTTTCAGGTATATATTTTGCAGTAGTTTATGGATACGTGTGAACATAAGCTCTCTCTCACAGAAACTGGTGTATATCTAGGTTATGGGACTTTGTTAGAGAGTGAACCACCTGGGATGAAATTAGAGTATACTATAAAAGGAAAAGTCTCACCGGAGTAATGAAGCTGAAGGGTTGTCATTCCACAGGTGAAGTCTCTGGACACAGTCTGAGGTGAAGCATGTTGAGGTGGCAATCGTTGTGTTGGTTAGGTTGTGATCGGCAGGTGCAATATTATTTGGTATGGATTGGGAGAGGCATACGGGAAAGTGGGCCCTGTCCAAGGGCTCCAGGACTGGGGGAAGTAGGGGTTCTATAGTGGAGATGTGAGGTTTCTGCTGTCTTAGGGTTCAAAAAGACAATCAATAGTTAATGTTATCATCACATTATTTGGTAATTGGGTTAAATTTGAAAAGTCCTTTTGTTAGGGTTTGCTGTACAGTATCCAGTATCTTGTATATAGCTGTGCTATTGGATGCTTCTAATCTACTTGGTCTAGGCTTTTGAGAGAGTCCGCATATCAAATACACAGCCTATATATTAAAAAGATTCAGTTTGTGTTTTGAAAAACTTTGAGACATACAATTGATTTTCCCCCTCTCATATTAATAAACTACTGATTTATATGTCTACATTTTGCTAGGAGTGTACATAAACACCATTCCCACCACCAAAAGACTGTGACCATCCCTCCCACCCACTCCCACCACCCACTGTCCCAGGAAGCTGCATGTCTACCCCTCACCACAGGGTTTTTACTTTGGTGCCCTGCTTACAATTTGGTCAGGTCCTGCTTTTAGTTTCCCTTTCAGATCTTCTTAGTTAACTTCTGTTGATGAGTGGGATCATCCCATACTCACCTTTATCTTTCTGACTTAGCTCACTTAACATAATTCCTTCTAGCTCTGTCCAAGATGGGTCAGAGAAGGTGGGTTCATTGTTCTTGATAGCTGCATAGTATTCCATTGTGTATATATACCACAGCTTTCTCAGCCACTCATCTGTTGTTGGACACCTGGGTTGCTTCCAGGTTTTAGCTATTATGAATTGTGCTGCTATGAACATAGGAGTACACACCTCTTTTTGGTTGGGTGTTATGGAGTCCTTGGGGTATAACCCCAGGAGAGGAATTACTGGATCATATGGAAGGTCCATGTCTAGCCTTCTGAGAGTTTTCCAGACTGCTCTCCACAGAGGCTGTACCAATTTACATTGCCACCAGCAATGTAAAAGGGTTCCTCTGTCCCCACATCCTCTCCAGCATTTGTTGCTGCTGTCCTTTTTGATGTATGCCATTCTTACAGGAGTGAGGTGGTATCTTAGTGTTGTCTTAATTTGCATTTCTCTGACAATCAGTGACCTAGAGCAGTTTTTCATATGTTTGTTAGCCTTTTGGATCTCCTCTGTAGTGAATGTTTTGTTCATATCCTCTGCCCATTTTTGGATGGGGTCATTTGCTTTTTTGGTGCTAAGTTTGCTGAGCTCTTTATATATTTTGGTGATTAGTTTCTTGTCTGATGTCTGGCATGTGAAGATCTTCTCCCATTCTGTGAGGGGTCTCTCTGTTTGTTTAATAGTTTCTTTGGATGTGCAGAAGCTTTTCAATTTGATGTAGTACTCATTAAAGATGTCCTTGACGTGTAGGTGGGAAACTGTTTTACCAATGTTTTCCTCTAAGTATTTGATTGTTTCTGGTCTGACATCTAGGTCTTTGATCCATTTGGAGTTGATTTTTGTTTCTGGTGAGATAAAGTGGTTCAATTTCATTCTTCTGCTTGTTACAACCCAGTTTTCCCACCACCATTTATTGAAGAGAGCCTCCTTTTTCCATTTAATCCTTTGGGCCCCCTTATCAAAGATTAGATGTTCATAGGTGTAACACTAATCATTTTAGGTTGGTATATCTTCCTAAGTAATTCTACAACATGGTGGAATTTCATTCTTTTGATATAATTGTAACTCAGAATCTTGGTAATCTTACAAATTCTCTACCCAAGTCATTATTCTGTCAGATACCTTTTGAAATTATTGTTTTTGTCTTTATTTAGTTGTTTTAGGCTTTTGCTTATACACAGGACAAAGCTATGCATAAATAAGACTTCAGTTAGAATTTCTATGAGACAGTCTTCTTTAAATACTAAGAAATTAATGTAAGAAATCTCCCAAGTTTTCCTCCACTCTATTTACATGTCAGAATGAGTATACCACTGGATTGATTTGTATGCTCCAAGAAGCAAAACTAAACCCCTACTTGGTATAATTTACTCAAATGCCAGATTCTTCTGGGGAAACTGGGCTCTCTCTTTTTTTTTAAATAATTTATTTCTTTATTGGGGAATTAATGCTTTACATTCAACAGTAAATACAATAGTTTGTACATGCATAACATTCCCCAGATTCCCATTTAACAATACAACCCCCACTATGTCATTCATCATCTTTCATGGACCTGTATTCTCCCCACCCACCCACCCACCCACCCCAGAGTCTTTTACTTTGGTGTAATACTCCAATTCCATTTCAGGTTCGACTTGTGTTTTCTTTTCTAATCTTGTTTTTCAACTTCGGCCTGAGAGTGAGATCATTCCATATTCATCCTTCAGTTTCTGACTTATTTCACTCAACATGATTTTTTCAAGGTCCATCCAAGATCGGCTGAAAACGGTGAAGTCACCACTGGGCTCTCTTTATAACTTGATTCAAATAACTACCCTGATGCTCAGTAGCTTTTTATCAAATTACCATGTAGAACCTAAATCGGTACAGATGAATTAAATAAATATCAGAACTTAGCATTCTTCATCTCAAACCTTCAATTGAACCAGCCATTTATTATAATCAAAAAGCAATCAATATGTTGATTATGGTGGCATGTAAAATGGAGATGGAATTATTAGTAATTACCCTATACTTGCAGCTCAATGTGATGGAGAAATAGCTGGGAAGAAATTTTAAAACATATTATAGCTAAAAAGAACTAGTGGCTATGTTTTAGAAAAGCATGCTATATTGATTGTAGTCTTTAAATAAATTGAATAAAATGGGTTTCTGTCAAACTTGTGAATTATTCATGAGCAGAGTTTGGGAATAGATGCTGTTTATGAATATTCAGATGTGTTAATGTGTCAACGACCCAGCACTCAACAATTCTTGCATGAAGACAAGGCCTCCTCGGAACCTAAGTGGAAATCTATTGAGCAAACTCCCTCATTTGGGTCACTCACTTGGAAAATAACTGCTGTGAGAGAGGAAGAAGAAAGCTGGAACCCCAAGTTAGAGAGGGAATCTATTAAAGAAGAAAAGTAGGGTTTGACAGAGAATATCTAGTGACACCAAAGTTTGTTATTATTGTTGATGTTTGTTCTTTCTGCAGGCTCTGGAGATTTCAGAGCTTATGATCATATTTATGATATGGCTTTCAATTTTTTATTACCTTTATTTATTTACTTGATAGGGACAGCCAGAAATTGAGAGGGAAGGAAGTGATAGAGAAGGAGAGAGACAAAGAGACACCTGCAACACTGCTTCATCAATCACAAATATTTCCGCTTGCAGGGGGACCAAGGGCTTGAACCTGGGTCCTTGTGCAATGTAACATGTGCCACCACCTGGCTCCCTAATATGGCTTTTGGGTTCCTTCCTATTAACAGTTGGAACTATAGAGTAGTACAATTTTCTTTCTCTTTTTTATTTGTCAGAGAACATTCCATTTTTTTAAAAATATTTTACTTATTAATTGGATAGAGAATAAAAGAACTTGATAGGGGGTGGGGAGATACCTGCAGCCCTGATTTACAGCCATGAAGTTTCCCATTACAGGTGGGGGACAGAAAGCTTAAAACCAGTTCCTGTGCATTGTCACATGTGCCCTCTACCACGTGTACCTCTGCCTAGTCCCTGGGCATTCTATTTTTGAGAAATCCCATCTTATGTTTTTTTTCCCTGAATAAGTTTCTACATTGGCCTATAAGCATATTAATATTCATGAGGTTTCATTTAAACTCAACTTTTTTGAAAACTGGATATCATTGAGTCTTGGGGTGGTATATGTCGGTAAAAGATAAAATAGAGAATTTGTTTGAGACTCTAAGACTGAGCAGGCACAAATCTCAAAAGGAGTCAATGATTTGTGTCCAGTTATGGTGACTGATTGATACAGTTTGCCTGGAACTCAGGAGGTTTCAAGGACATGGGACAGTTTTAAAACAATGGACAGTGGTCCAGCAGGTGGCACAGTGGATAAAGCACTGGATTCCCAACCGTGAAGTCCCAAGTTCGACCCCTGACAGCACATGTCTGGTTATTTCTCTCCTCCTCTCCTTATATCTTTCTCATGAATAAATAAACAAATTATAAAAAAAAATAACTCAGCACTGTGGTCTGGGAGGTGGCACAGTGGATAAAGCATTAGACTTTCAAGCAAGAGGTCCTGAGTTTGATCCCCGGCAACACATATACCAGAGTGATGTCTGTTTTTTTCCCTCTCTCTTCCTATCCCTCTCATTGATAAATAAAATGAAAATATTAAAAAAACAACAACCAAAAAACCAACTCAGCATTATTATTATAAAAAACAAAAACAGAGCAAACAAACAAAACAACAACAACAAAAAGGGACAATCTGAGACTGACTAGGATGCACTATCAACATCCACAACATTCCAGTTTGACCAGAGAAGTCTTCTGGAGTATGGAATTTTCAGTGTTAAAAGCAGGGAATCTCTTGGCAAACTAGGACTGGTGGTCAACTAACTCAAACCAGAAGATGAAGTGAACAGATTTGAGGTGACCTACTTATACTAATCAAGTTTCTTTTCTCCTTCTTCTTCCTTTACCTCTTCCTCATCCTCCTCCTCTCCCCCCTCCTCCTCTTCCTCCTCTTCTTCTTCTTCTTTTGTGGGGGGGTGGAAATCTTTCCCTTTAAAAAAAATGTTTTTGTATTATCTTTATTTATTTATTTATTGGATAGAGACAGCCAAAAGAAGAGTGGGAAGGAGGAGACAGAAAGGGAGAGAGACAGAGAGACACCTGCGAGTTTTTTCTTCACCACTTGCAAAGCTTTCCCCCCTGAAAAATCAGAACCAGGGACTCAAACCCGGGCCCTTGGCATTATAACGGGGTGCATTGGATCGACCTTCCCGTGGTGCATCTCGTGAGTACCCATCCATTGGGGAAACTGATGATCCTTTCTAGCCGACTGAATCCACATGGATCCCAGTCACTTTCAAAGCCAGCAACAAGCAGCTCCTGACAGCTCTGAAGCTGTTGGTCCTGCTCTTCGAGTCCTCCAACTTACTGTTGAGGGGCTGTCCTTTGCCAAACGCGTTCTTATTGGTCAATTGGCGATATAGCATCAGGCAGATGTTATCTGCCTACAAGAAACACATATAGCAGTCGATGAAGCTGCTCGATTCACCATCAGTGGATTTGATTTAATATGCTATAATCTCCATCCTAAACACAGCCGAGCCATCTACGCCAAATCGTGTTTTGCGGACGTTAACCACACGGCCTCTTCTACGACTCCATTACTATTGGAATTATTCAGCTCGTCAACGTATATAAGCCTCCCAGTGCCTCATGGGATAATGAGGTCCTGCCTAGCCCAAATCACCCAGCCGTTTACGTTGGTGACTTTAATAGTCATCACCAAGACTGGGGATATTCCTCCACTCGTGCTGACGGCTCTATCTTAGCCGGCTGGGCTTCAGCGAATGACCTCTCCCTATTATATGATCCCAAACAGCCAGGCTCTTTTCACAGTGCTAGATGGAATAAAGACTCGTCACCTGCTACTGGATTAGCACAGTCAACAGCCAAGCCTTTCCCGCTACGAGACAAGTTCTCAAGATCTTCCCGCACAGTCATCACCGCCCAGCTATCATCCACATTGGTCTCCAGCTCCCACTGATTCTGTGCTCGGAGAAACTAAGATGGAACTTTCGGAAAGCAAACTGGCGTCTGTTCAGTGATCTTACCAACAAATATATTCCTGCAATTCCAATTAACTCTATCCCCTCTGAAGATTCCTACAGGCACTTCCGCCAAGCCATCTTCAAAGCAGCTTCCCAAGCCATTCCTCGTGGGAGACCTGCTAACTATACGCCTTGTCTTGATGCTGAATGCGAGCAACTACTAAGCAGTATGATGAGTCGGGCGACCCAGATGTGGCTGACCATCTCATTGCCTCCCTGGATGCAGCACGCCAAGTCCGCGGGCAACAACTCATGGAAACTCTGAACTTCACCCACTCAAGTAGGAAGGCCTGGAAGCTTCTTCACAGACTGGGTGCTGGTAGCCAACCCCCTCCTGTCTCCCATCCTCCCGTATCTCCAAACTCAGTGGCCAGTCACCTAACTCAAGTTGGACGTGCTAAGATCAACCCAGTCTGGAAAAGAGAAATTTCCCATGAGTGGTCATCTCACTTCTGGTTATCTTGTCCATCTCCAAAACTCTCTCCCTTTATACTGTCTGAACTGGAAGACGCTTTGAAGAGGGTTAAACCGGGAACAACTGCTGGCTATGATAACATCACCCCAGAACTCATTCTTAACCTGGGTCCTGCGGCAAAGAAGTGGCTCGCTTCATTCCTGTCCCACATCTTGGAATCTGAGTCTATGTCCAAAGTTTGGCGTCGTGCGAAGATTATAGCAGTTTTGAAACCAAAGAAAGACCCAACACTGGCCGCCAGCTATAGACCAATTTCTCTCCTCTCCGTGTGTTACAAACTCCTTGAGAGGCTGCTTCTGTCACGTATTTCTCCTCTTACAGAGAAATTCCTATCAGCCCAGGAAGATCTACCTGGTTTCCGCCCAGGAAGATCTACCTGCGAACAAGCCCTGGCCCTCTCAACTTACATTGAAAATGGATTCCAGAAGAATTTAAAGACGGGTGC
Source organism: Erinaceus europaeus (assembly GCF_950295315.1). Classification (NCBI taxonomy): domain Eukaryota; kingdom Metazoa; phylum Chordata; class Mammalia; order Eulipotyphla; family Erinaceidae; genus Erinaceus; species Erinaceus europaeus. Next base: position 54,576,564 of record NC_080166.1, read on the forward strand.
TGTCTTTGTTGATCTCACAGCAGCCTATGACACGGTCTGGCACCATGGTCTCCTAGTCAAGATCTCAAGATGCCTGCCTCCATGGGTGGCCAACACTATATCGTTTCTTCTCCAAAACAGAAGATTCCGGGTGCATCTGGGTGACAAGTCTAGCAGATGGAGACTTGTCTCAAGTGGCCTCCCCCAGGGCTCTGTTCTGGCTCCTACGCTATTTAATATTTACATCAATGACCTCCCAGAAACTTCTTCAAGGAAGTTCATCTGTGCTGATGACATCTGCTGTGCAACTCAGGCATCCAAGTTCGACATCCTCGAGGAAACATTCACGAAAGACATGTCTCTGATATCTGATTACTGTAAAAAATGGCTACTAATCCCTAGCACTGCAAAAAAAAAAATCATCTGTTTTCCATCTACACCATGCCTCGGCCTCGCGTGAGCTTAATGTGCAGCTTGGCGATACGAGAATCCGGCATGAAGCCCAGCCAGTCTATCTTGGCGTTACTCTCGATCGCACCCTGTCATTTCACGAACATCTCATAAAAACTGCAGCAAAGGTGGGCGCGAGGAATAACATCATTGCAAGACTGGCCAGCTCCTCATGGGGTGCGAGCGCTTCCACACTACGATCATCATTTCTGGCATTATGCTATTCCACTGCAGAATACTGTGCCCCGGTATGGTTCCATAGCCCCCATGTCCACTTGGTCGATTCCAAATTATATTCCTCCATGAGGATAATTTCTGGAACCATCCGTTCCACCCCGGTTCCATGGCTGCCAGTTCTTAGCAACATCGCCCCACCAGATATTCGTCCGGATGCAGCATCATCTAAGTTCATTTCCCACGTCTACGCTCAACCGGACCTGCCAATATACGCGGATATCTTCGCCCACCCTGTCCAACGCTTGACGTCTTGTCATCCAATCTGGTCCTCTACACCTACACTGAACTTCTCTGTTCCAGACTCTTGGAAACAGAGTTGGCAGTCTGCTGAGGTAAAGAACAAACACCTCATCACAGACCCCTGCAAGCGTCAACCTGGCTTTGACCTAGCATGTTATGTTTGGGCCCTCCTCAATCGCTATCGAACAGGCCATGGCCGGTGCGCCGCTATGTTCCATCGCTGGGGAGCCAGAGATGACCCGAACTGCCCCTGAGGCTCCAGACAGACTATGATCCACATAGTCAATGACTGCCACCTCTCCAGATTCAAAGGAGGTCTCGAAACTTTACATCAGGCTCAACCTGACGCTGTTGACTGGCTATGGAAGAAGGGCAAACGCTAGTAGAAGAAGGCATTATAACATATGCACTCAACCAAGTACGCCACCACCTGCTAATCAAGTTTCTAAAAAAAAAAAACCCAATGCACAGGGGAACAAGCAGTAGCACACCCGGTTAAACGCACACATTGCAGTTTGCAAGGACCTGGGTTCAAGCCCTTGGCCCCCACCTGCAGGGTGAAAACTTCACAAGTGGTAAAGCATGGCTGCAGTTGTTTCTCTGCCTCTTTCACTATCTCCCTTCCCCCTCTCAATTTCTCTCTGTCTCTATCCAATAATAAATAAAATACTTTTTTTACATGCACAAATCTTTTTTTATTATTTATTTTTATTTAAGAAAGGATAAATTAACAAAACCATAGGGTAGGAGGGGTACAATTCCACACAATTCCCACCACCTAATCTCCATATCCCACCCCCTCCCCTGATAGCTTTCCCATTCTCTATCCCTCTGGGAGCATGGACCCAGGGTCATTGTGGGTTGCAGAAGTTGGAAGGTCTGGCTTCAGTAATTGCTTCCCCGCTGAACATGGGCACTGACTGGTCGGTCCATGCCGGGATAGCCTGAGGGTACTTCTTCCCGAGCTAGTGCTCTCTGGGTTGGAGAGAACTCAACTGGAGCTGATCTAGGCTGCTGTGTGGGAGAGGGATCAGGAACTCGTGCTGCACCAACTTCCGCAGGAGATACACTCTAGAACTCTCGGAGCCGGAAAGCAATTTCCAAGTGTCTTTAATCAGAAGAGCAGCTGTTTTTATACTCTCCAAGTAGGGTGGAAACAGGATGTGATATAGAGAGGGTGGAGAGAAAAGTGACTGGTGAAAATCAGAGTGTGACAAAGAAGGGATCAGTGTGTGACAAGGAGGGGGTGGAGCAGGAGAGAATCCTATCATAGAACCACCAATGCCCTGGAGTGCTTTATGTAAAAGTGATTTATGTAAATAGACCAAAGCTTTGGATCAGTAAAATCCCTATATAGGCATATGGTTAAGCAGAAGCCAGGGGGAGATGGCAACTACCCAACATCTCCCCCTTTCTTTTTAACTTTTTGCCATAGTATCAGGAGTGCGGGGCACTTTGTGAGGCAGGGAGACTGATAAGAGGCACACCTTTTTTGGGGTTCTACTGTCCCTCCTTGCTCAACCTCTCCGTGGAGAGAGAGACTAACAGGATTGACACACCCCTCAGGCTCAAGCCCTTCCAAGCTCAACCATATCCTCACAATTCCCCAACATCTTCCTCTTACTTAATGGCCATATATAACTGGGTCAATGTCTGTAAAAGGCTTCATCTCTGTCAGGGGAATAGCAGTGTAGGGGTGAACGGAAACCTGTTGGGAAGAAAGCAGAATGATAGTGTGTAAGTGTCTTCAAAAATAACTAGCACAAGACAGGGAGGGATAAGTAAGAGTAGCAAGAGACAGAGTGAGCCTGATGGGTGGAGGGGTGGGGGCCTGATAAGCCGAGGGGCTAGAGGGGTGATCTGGCATTGCAAAATCCCGAGTCAGCTGGCGGTAAGTTCTATGAACTGCTACAGTCATTCTTCAAGAAGTCCAGCAGTATAAAAGGAGTGTCCAGCAAGTTCTATAGAAGCATCAGTCCAATGTCAATGGCCAGGAAATAAATGCCACACGTCTATCTTGATGGAGGAGGACGGCCACCGGGACTTTTTCTTCTCTGTAGAGAGTGACCTGGAACCGCCAAAACATGATGGGCGAAACAGAAGCAGGAAGAGCAGACACCGATGGTTGAGAGAAAGGCAGTAGGAAAGTCTTGTCCTTCGGAGTCTGTGAATCAGGTTCTCCAGATCGTGTCAGGTCACATCATGGGTTTCTGGGGATGGCTGTAATTGTGGGTGATGTCAGAGGTCAGGGGTCCAAGATGGATTTCTGGGGATTCTATATGAGCAGATGCTTCTTTATGCGAAGGCTTGTCATAGCTGTAGTCAATTACTTATGAAAAAACTTTGTAACAAATTAGAAGTTTACTACAATTGATAACTCAATGATTATAACTGGTTTAGGTATCTTTATAATTTTGTGTAAAGGTCATCATACGTGACCTCATGTAGCAGTCTTTATATAGCAAAGTTTTCATACCGAGTTTAAGTTACATATATTGATTCTTGACTATTTTTACATTGGGTTTTTAAACAAACTCGGGTTACTAGAGTTAACACATTTTAGTGACAATTTTTTTTTTTTGGTACATTTACAATATCAGATTGATGCCAAATTTGTTGTGGATTAATTTCCACAAGATAGCTTACAGGACATTTTTGGGGGCCCTCCAAAAATGTCCTGTATAGAGAATTTGTATTTTAACTTAGGAGATGATGAATTGTCACATTGAATATTTAGAGTTTTACCTTAAACACTCAGTTACTTAAATGAATTGATTTTACCTCTTCTCATAAAAATGTAACTTCGAAGTTACAATTTAACTGTCAAGTTAATGTTTACCAAACTTGAAACACGCATATTAAACATATAGTTTATAACACACAGGAGGAGAAAAACTTGTAAATAAGATATATCATTTCAAATGTGAATTTAGAACTACTGTCATAGTTGAACCATCTTTACTCACACAGTTTAAGACTAAACATTTCATATTGATATCAAGACTTAAAAAAGAAATCAAAAGGGGGAATGAACAATTTTTGGACTGATTCTGGACATCTCCAGAAACCATGGCTGCGTCCAGCCGTTTGATATAAAGTCAGTTAACTTTCAGAGTACTCTGAGCACAATGGGTCATACAAAAATTTTGGTCACTCAATTTTTTTTTTCACTCACTCACTCACTCACTCACAAAACACAACTGGCCAGTCATAGCATAAGACATTCATTCGGGGGGGGGGGGGGAAGTTCTGTGAATCAGATTTTTTTTTTGATTCTGCCATGCTGTATTATGGATCCTGGGGTGCATCCTGTAGCCAGTCCTCTTGCAGCCAGTCTTCTTGCAGTGTTTCTTGTTCTTCAGGGATATCAGCGCCATCATGTGGGTATTGCCGGACATGGCAGGCAGGAACCCAAACAGGCTTGGAGTAATTTTGTGGAAAAATACATGCGAAACCCCTCCCCATAGTCAACAGGGGGTCAGGTCCTTTCCAAATTTTATCAAGTGGGTCTTTCCATTTGACTTTAATAGCTGGGAGGGTGGGTGGTGTTTGCCAATGAAGAATTATAGGAGGTTGGTCGGAGTTTTTGTAAATATTAAAGAGATTTAATGTAGTTAAGGCTTTTGCCAGCTGGATATTAGGGGGGTACATTTCCCCTTTTTCTTTATTTAATTGAGCCTTAAGAGTTTTATGGGCCCTCTCAACAATGCCTTGTCCCTGTGGATTATACGGAATGCCTGTAGTATGAGTAATGTTCCAGAGGGAACAAAAATCTTTAAATTGTTTGCTGGTAAAAGCAGGTCCATTATCCGTTTTAAGTTGAAGAGGTAAGCCCATTACAACAAAACAGGAGAGCATATGGCTTATAAGCTTTTTTGAGTTTTCTCCAGTCTGAGCTGTAGCCCACATAAACTTAGAGAAGGTATCAATTGAGACGAACACATATTTTTGTTTGCCAAAGTTAGGTATGTGGGTAACATCAATTTGCCAAAGAGCGTTGGCTTTTAAACCTCGAGGATTAACCCCCAGAGTCTGAATAGCAGGTGTTTTGATTAGACCTGCACAGGAGGAACATGTAGCAAGAATACGTTTTAACTGTGGCAGAGGAATATCAGGAAATCGAGCTTGAAGACCTTTAAGATTAACATGGGTTAGGGAATGAAAGTCAGCAGGATTAGAGACAGAGGCTAGGAGAATTCCTGTGGAGGCAAGGCGGTCAGCTGCAGCATTCCCTTCGGACAGGGGACCAGGAAGAGGGCTGTGGGAACGTAGGTGCTGAACATACAGTGGATGGGTTCGAGAACAGAGCATAGAGGCAATTTGAATTAAAAGAGGAGAAAGTGGGTTGTCATCAATTCTTACATAAGATCGAGCAAGCCATGGAAGTGAGTTAACAGTATACACACTGTCAGAAAAAAGGTTGAAGGATTCTGGTACAGCTTTTAATGCAAGGAAAACAGCATAAAGTTCTTTGTACTGAGGGGAATTATCAGGAAGTTCAGTAAAGAGAGGTTTGGGGTATTGCTGGTCTGGATAATATATAAGGGCAGCAGCTCCCTTTTTTCCACCATCAGTGAACACTGTAGGAGCAGAGGGGATGGGATCTCGAGAGAAAAGTTTAGGTACTAGTAGAGGCAACAGAGGTAAAGAAGCTATCAAATTATTAGAGGGAAAATGATTATCTAATTGTCCTGAAAAACCCATTAAACTTATGGCAAAACGAGAATGGTGGCGTATGAGCCATTCTGTATCAGTGAGAGAAAAGGGAAGAATGATTGAATCTGGTTCCCTTCCTAAGACCTGAACCGATCTGTTTCTTCCTTGGCGAACCATAAATGCTAAGGCATCAATCTCGGTAAGGAGTCTTGGAGCTCCGCCTACTGGCGTATGAAGCCATTCGAGAACGCCATGTTTCTGCCACAATGCCCCCACTACCGTGGGGGTGGAGTTAAAGATTAGAAGATTTACTGGAGAGGAGGGGGAGAATCGAACGAGGTGCATGTCCTGGAGAGCCTGGTTAACTTTTTCCAGAGCCAAGGATGCTTCAGGGGTTAACATACGCTTTGAGGAGGGCTGTTTGTTTCCTTTTAACAGATCAAACAGTGGTTGCAGGCAGCTCGTAGGCAGATAAAGATACTGCCTAAGCCAATTCAAATTTCCAAGAAAACTTTGTAAAGAAGCAAGAGTGAGATTAGAAGGAAAAGTAACACAAGGTTTTAAAGGACGAATCTGCGTTAGGGAAATCTCTGAGCCTAAGAAAGATATTGGAGGGATTAGCTGTATCTTCTCAGGAGCTACATTAAGTCCACTTCTCTTTAAGGCAGGGATTAGAAAATCACGTAGGGCGGAGAGATCTGTATCTAATTCTCCCCATATTAACACGTCATCCATATAATGAAAAACCTTAAGGCCCTTATGAATATATGGGAAAAGGGCAGATTTAACAACCTCTTGACAAATAGTAGGACTATTAGCCATGCCCTGGGGCAGTACCACCCATTCAAATCTATTGGCAGGGCTGGCATTATTAATAGAAGGAACAGAGAAAGCAAAACGTTTACAATCTTGTGGGTGTAAGGGAATAGAGAAAAAACAATCCTGTATATCAATAGCTATGATTAGAATTCCTGTGGGAATTGCGGAAGCAAGAGGCAAACCCCTTTGGGGGGAGCCCCAAACCTGCATGGTTTTATTAACTGCACGAAGATCTTGGAGGAGACGCCATTTTCCTGAGCGCTTTTTAATTACAAAGACTGGAGTATTCCATGGGCTCCAAGAATGACGAATGTGTCCCAAAGATAACTGCTCTTGGACGAGTTTTTTAAAAATTTCTAGCTTCTCCCTAGGCAAAGGCCACTGTTCCACCCAGACAGGCTCATTAGAAAGCCAATCTAAGCGGGGAATTCTGTTACGAACAGTGGCAGTTAGTATTGGGGGTGCTGGTTGGGTCTAGCAGTCTCACAGGAGTGAGTGTGGTGTCCTGCAGAGGTGTCTGAGGATATCACTACATCTAAAGATTCCAGCAAGTCTCTTCCCAATAAATTGGTGCTTATATCAGCTATTAAAGGCTGAAAGCGTCCAGTAGTCCCTTCTGGATCTTCCCACACAAGGGAATCTCGTGTGCAGAATGCCTGAGTCAATCCTCCAATACCATGTAAGCGTGGTCCTGGAAGGAGTTCCCAACTCTGGGGAACCTCTGCTTGTCTTAATATTGTCTTATCTGCTCCTGTGTCAATCAAACATTTAAAAGGAATATTACCAATCTTTACTGTCATAGTTGGGTGACCCCTTTCTAAAACAGGGGTGTTCCATAAAATCTTAGGCTCTGAATTCGAGCTGTTCTCTTGCTCCAGCCGGTTATTTCTATGCTGGAAGTTCCCACATACCGCGGGTTCGTCCTTCTGCTCACCCTCTGTTATTGTTACTTGGCGTGGTGGGTGTAGCGATGGATTGGGTCCCAAGCTGGGCTTCTGTTTGTGGAAGAAGGGCACAGCACCAAGCGGGCTGCTGCTTCCTTCCCTCTTGGGGGCGGGGCTAAGGGAAGCCCCATACCTAGTTTAAATCCCTGTTTACATTTGGCAGAGGCATGCCGTTCCTATGGAACCTTGACCAACAATCTCTCCTCCAGTGAAATCCTTTCTGGCATCTGGGACAAGGCATTCGTGGTCTCTGATTCCCTGTCTGGAGGCGGAGTCGCCCTGACTGGAGGCGGGGTCGCGGTCTATTTTCTGGACATTGGTTACGCCAATGCCCTTGGTGACCGCACTGAAAGCAAGCAACTTTTTGCTTATGTAAGGTATCTGCGTAGGCCTGTAACATAGGTCCTTGAAAAGAGCTTGATCTGAGATCCTGTGTAGCTAGAATCCAAGTATCTGGGTGTTCGTTTTTAAGAGTGATACAGGCCTGTCGAAAATGCGGAAGCATTCCATCCCAGACTATGGATCGCAGAAGGAGAAAACGAGCGTCAGGATTATAAATCTTCCTTTCCAAACTCGACTGGACCCTGGCAATGAATTTAGCGAGGGATTCATCAGGTTCTTGTTGCAGGGAGAGAATGGGGGCTGAGGCTGCTCCCATGGGTGGTGTTAATCGCTCCCATGCTTTTAATGCACACAGGCGTACTTGATCAAAATACCCCGCTGGAAACTTGGCTTCCGCCTGTTGAATCCCTGTTTCTAATTGGCCTGTTCCAAACAATGCATCAAAATTACCCTCTGGCTGATTTTGAATATTTTTCCGCGATTGTTGTAAACATTCGTCACGAAAGAATGCCTCCCATTGCAGGAAGAGGGGGCCTGGGAGCGTAGCACGAGTCACATCTCTCCAATCTTGAGGGGTATTAAGGTTCTGAAGCAGGCCTTGTAAAATGGACCTGGTCCATGGGGCATGAACACCGTCATCTTTGATAGCCTGGCGTAGTTCCTTCAGGTCTGTGGCGGAATATGGATACCAGGCCTGAGGTTTTTGTCTATTGGGGGCAACATTGACCGGAAATGTGTGGACTTGCTCTGATAAGTGTGTAGCGGTAGGAGGAGTCATCGAAGTGGAAGCTTCTGGACAAGTGGCCGAAGAAGTGGTTTTGGAGGCTACAGGAGAATTCGGACATGTGTCTATCAAAACAGGGTGGGGTGAAGAAGCAGCCGTGGAGGCAGCAGGAGGTTCCGGACACGTTTCTGCCAAAATGGGGGTGGCCGAAGAAGTGGCTGTGGAGTCCAAAGGAGAATTCAGACACGTGTCTGCCAAAATAGGGGCCTCAGGGCAAGATGCCAAAATAGGGGCCTCAGGGCAAGATGCAGAGGAATTAGGGTGGGTCAAGATCACGACAGGCCTTTGCTTCTTCTTGTTTTTAAGGTGCTGGTTAAGTTCTATGATTACTTCCTTTATCTCTTTGACCTCAGCCTCTAGGTCCTTAAGCCTTTTGAGAGGTTGACCTATATATCCCTTAAAAGCTGCTATGATGATCAACAGGATATAAGGTGAAGCCCCGAGAAAAATGTCCCAGATATATAAAAATTGTATACTGGAAAAAGAATGCAGGATTTGGAAAAGATTTTCCATGGTGGAAAGATCTCCGGAAAACAATAAGAAAGAAAAAAAATCACAGTGCCTTAACACAATATTGCAGATACCCAAAAGGTGTGTACTTATCTAAGATGTCTTCTTGTAAATCTGCTGCTTACAGGTCCCTGTTCTGGGCGCCAGATGCCGGGATAGCCTGAGGGTACTTCTTCCCGAGCTAGTGCTCTCTGGGTTGGAGAGAACTCAACTGGAGCTGATCTAGGCTGCTGTGTGGGAGAGGGATCAGGAACTCGTGCTGCACCAACTTCCGCAGGAGATACACTCTGGAACTCTCGGAGCCGGAAAGCAATTTCCAAGTGTCTTTAATCAGAAGAGCAGCTGTTTTTATACTCTCCAAGTAGGGTGGAAACAGGATGTGATATAGAGAGGGTGGAGAGAAAAGTGACTGGTGAAAATCAGAGTGTGACAAAGAAGGGATCAGTGTGTGACAAGGAGGGGGTGGAGCAGGAGAGAATCCTATCATAGAACCACCAATGCCCTGGAGTGCTTTATGTAAAAGTGATTTATGTAAATAGACCAAAGCTTTGGATCAGTAAAATCCCTATATAGGCATATGGTTAAGCAGAAGCCAGGGGGAGATGGCAACTACCCAACAGGTCCATACTCCCAGTCTGCCTCTCTCTTTCCCTAGTAGGGTGGGTCTCTGGGGAAGCTGAGCTCCAGGACACATTGGTGGGGTCTTCAGTTCAGGGAAGCCTGGCTGGTATCCTGATGGCATCTGGAACCTGGTAACTGAAAAGAGAGTTAACATACAAAGCCAAACAAATTGTTGAGCAATCATGGACCCAAAGCTTGGAATAGTGGAGAGGAAGTGTTAGGGGGTACTCACTGCAAACTCTAGTGTACTTCTGCTTTCAGGTATATATTTTGCAGTAGTTTATGGATACATGTGAACATAAGCTCTCTCTCACAGAAACTGGTGTATATCTAGGTTATGGGACTTTGTTAGAAAGTGAACCACCTGGGATGGAATTAGAGTGTACTATAAAAGGAAAGGTCTCACCCGAGTAATGAAGCTGAAGGGTTGTCATTCCACAGGTGAAGTCTCTGGACACAGTCTGAGGTGAAGCATGTTGACGTGGCAATCATTGTGTTGATTAGGTTGCGATCGGCAGATGCAATATTATTTGATATGGATTGGGAGAGGCATAAGGGAAAGTGGGCCCTATCCAAAGGTTCCAGGACTGGGGGAAGTAGAGGTTCTATAGTGGAGATGTGAGGTCCCTGCTGTCTTATGGTTCAAAAAGACAATGGATAGTTAATGTTATCATCACATTATTTGGTAATTGGGTTAACTTTGAAAAGTCCTTTTGTTAGGGTTTGCTGTACAGTACCCAGTATCTTGTATATAGCTATGCTATTGGTTGCTTCTGATCTACTTGGTCTAGGCTTTTGAGAGAGTCCGCATATCAAATACACAGCCTATATATTTAAAAGACTCAGTCTGTGTTTTAAAAATTTCAAGACATACAATTAATTTTCCCCCTCTCATATTAATTAACTAGTGATTTATATGACTACATTTTGCTAGGATTGTACATAAACACCATTCCCACCACCAAAAGACTATGACCTATCCCTCCCACCCACTCCCACCCCCCAATGGCCCATAAAGCTGCATGTCTACCCCTCACCACAGGGTTTTTACTTTGGTGCCCTACTTACAATTTGGTCACACAAATCTTAAAGCTGATCAATCAGTTCACAAAGAGGTAGATGATTCCCTGGGAATCAAATTTCCAGCATGCCATCTAGCTACTTGGTCTCATTGTCAGCATGGCTAGATTCTATTTGTGTGTGTCTTTGTTTTGTTTTTGTATTGAGGTAACATTGGTTTACATGACTATGTATGTTTTACAGGCATGACTTCATTCTTCGTTAAAATATGTTTTATTAAACCATACCCACAACCAAACTACCAATACCCTTCCACCACAATCTATTGGATTCCCTTTCTCCTTCTTCATTTATTTTTTGAAAATTATTATCTTTATTTGTTGGATAGAGACAGCCAGAAATCAAGAGGGAAGAGGGTGATAGAGAAGGAGAGAGGCAGAGAGACACCTGTAGCCCTGCTTCACTACTCACAAAGCTTTTGCCCTGGAGCTGGGCTCTCCTCTTTCTTTCCTTCTCTTTCTTTCTTTCTTTATCTTTCTTTCTTCTTCTTCTTTTTTTTTTTTTTTTTTACCAGAGCACTGCTCAGCTCTGGCTTATGGTGGTGCGGGGGATTGAACCTGGGACTTTGGATCATCAGGAATGAGAGTCTGTTTGCATAACCATTATGCTATCTACCCTCTGCCCTCCTATTTCTTTTTAAAAAATTTTTGTTTTGATATTTACTTATTCCTTTTTTAAAAAAAAATATTTTATTTATTTATTGATGAGAAAGATAGGAGGAGAGAAAGAACCAGACATCACTCTGGTATATGTGCTGCCAGGGCTTGAACTCAGGACCTCACGCTTGAGAGTCCAACGCTTTACCCACTGCGCCACCTCCCAGACCAAAATTTATTCCCTTTTTTGTTGCTCTTGGTTTTTTTGGTGTTGTTGTTATTATTGTTGTTGTTATTGATGTCGTTGTTGTTGGATAGGACAGAGAGAAATGGAGAGAGGAGAGGAAGACACAGAGGGGGAGAGAAAGATAGACACCTCAGACCTGCTTCACTGCTTGTGAAGTGACCCCCCTACAGGTGCGGAGCCAGAGGCTCCAACTGGGATCCTTAAGCCAGTCCTTGAGTTTTGCCGCCATGTGCGCTTAACCCGCTGTGCTACCACCCAACTCCCCCTTCTTTCTTTTTAAAAATATTTTTAAGGTTTTTATTATTATCTTTATTGGTTGGCTAGAGACAGAAATCCAGAGGGAAGAAGGAGATAGAAGGGAAGAAAGACAGAGAGACACCTGCAGCCCTGTTTCACCAATTGCAAAGCTTTCCCCATGCAGGTGGGGACCAGGGACTTGGACCCGGGTCTTTGCGCACTGTAACAAGTGCGCTCAACCAGGTGCGCCACCACCTGGCCCCTCTTTCTTCTTCCTTCCTCCATTCTTTCCTTCCCTTTCCTTTCTTCCTTCCTTCCATCTTCTTTCTAGTTCTTTCTTTTTTCTTTTCTTTCTTTTTTTTTTTTTAGTTTTATTTATTTATTAATGAGAAAGATAGGAGAGAGAAAGAACCAGACATCACTCTGGTACATGTGCTGCTGGGGATTGAACTCAGGACCTCATGCTTGAGAGTCTAGTGCCATAGCCACTGCACCACCTTCTGGACCGCTCTATCTTTCTTTCTTCCTTAACTTATTCCTTCCTTCCTTCCTTCATTTCTTTCTCTCTTTTCTTCCTTCTTTCCTTTCTCCTTTCGTTCTCTCTTTCTCTCTCTTCCTTTCTTTCTTTCTTTTTTTTTCTTTCTTTCTCCCTTTCTTTCTCCCCACTGTGTTTCCAGGCTTCTCTGGCATCCCATCCCAAGAGAGTGGGAAGGAAGCAGACAATTGCAGTAGTTTATTCCATTCTTCAAGCTGTGTCATTCCTGACTATTCGGTCTTCTTTACATCTTTGTGTCTTTGGCTATGGCACTAGGTCCAGGACCTTTGTGGGAGGGGGGGGGAATGGAGGTAGCAAAATGGTACTGTAGGGAGGCGGAGCTACGAGCAGCAGATCGCTTTCTCTCCTCTCCTCTCCTCTCCCCTCCCGGATCAACTAGGAATACCAAAGGAGACCACCCGGACCGAAACAAGACAGGACTAGAATGACCACAGGAACCCAGTAAATCACCCGTGAGTACAAACACGCGTGGCTGGTGACAGAGAGGAGAGAGGGGCCTAAGGAGAGATTAAGTGACTGCTAACAGTTCAACAGTTTATCAGTGGAAACACCACCTCCAGTCTGCTCCACCAACAAGGGGACAGCTGAAGGGAGGAAAGGACTCCCCAGAGACTCACCAAATGCAACTCTGAGTCTCCATTGCTACTACCCTCAGAATCTGGAGCAGCAACAGGGAGGGACACCAGGGGACAGAGATCTAACCGGGAAACTCAGGAGAAGACCTATACCTCCTTGGCATAGCTGAGGGGCTGTGAAAGTCTCTTTGCATAACCACTGGATTATCTCTGCCACACCCTGCTTTATCTCTTGGTCAGGAGTCAGTGATTAAGCTAAGAAGCCTATTGATAGTTTAAAAGCCCTCAGGCTCCCATAGCCTACAGGGAAGAAAAAAGAAAACAAAAGAGGCTTTTACACCACTGAGCTCCAACTCAGGGAATGAAAAAACTGTTAACTTCCACCACGGTAAAACCTTTAATTAAATTACTTAGACACAAGTCAATCCAGGCAATAGTGATCAATAATTTGAAAAGTACTGATAAAGGGAACTCATAACATAATATATAAAATGGTTAAAACAACAAGAAGAAATATTGGAGAATCCTACCAGGACAAGAGTCCAGCTGAAAGTCCTCCAGAGGGTGAAGCACAAAACAACGAGTTCAACATCCAAACATTAGCTAAGGAAATAATAATGGGAGTGAGTAAAGAATTTGAAAAAAATTGTAATCAGAAATGCAGGAACAACAAATGAGAAAATGGAAGAAAATTCTAATTATCTCATGGTTATTAGAGAGCTGAAAGCTGAAATCGCTGAGCTAAGAAGACAACTAGCTTGAAGAAGCTAAAACAGTATCAGAGCAGGGCAACAAAATAGATGAACTCCAGAAAGCAGTAGAGGGCAGAGAGAATAGAATCTATGAGGCTGAAGACAGAATTAGCAAGATTGAGGATGAATTAGAGACAACTAAAAAAGAAGTAAGAGATCTCAAAAAGAGATTAAGAGATGCTGAAAACAACAACAGAGTCCTATGGGATGACTTCAAAAGAAACATATTTTACTCAAATCCACATGGATCATTATCAAGGATAGACCATATGTTAGGCCACAAAGACAGCATCAGCCTATTCAAGAGCACTGAAATCATCCCAAGCATCTTCTCAGACCACAGTGGAATTAAACTAACACTTAACAATCAACAAAAGATTAGTAACAGTCCCAAAATGTGGAAGCTCAACAGTAAACTTCTTAACAACTTCTGGGTCAAAGAGGAAATCAAGGAAGAAATCAAAATGTTTTGAGAGTTCAATGAAAATGAAGACACAAGTTATCAAAATATTTGGGACACAGCTAAAGCAGTCCTAAGAGGGAAGTTCATAGCTATACAAGCACACATTAGGAAACAAGAAAAGGCATAAATAAACAGCCTGATTGCACATCTTAAAGACCTAGAAGAAGAACAACAAAGGAACCCTAAAGCAACCAGAAGGACAGAAATCACTAAAGTTAGGGCAGAAATAAATAACATTGAGAATAGGAAAATCATACAAAAGATCAATGAAAGTAAATGTTGGTTCTTCGAAAGAGTGAACAAAATCGACAAGCCTTTAGCCAGACTCACAAAACAAAAAAGGGAGAAGACCCAAATAAATCGGATAGTAAATGAAAGAGGAGATATCACAACAGACACTGCAGAAATTCAACATATCATGCGAGGCTTCTATGAACAACTGTATGCCACCAAGCTAGAGAACCTGGAAGAAATGAATGATTTCCTAGATACCTACCAACTTCCAAAACTAAATAAAGAGGAAGTGGATAACATGAACAGGCCCATCACAGCTAATGAAATTGAAACAGTTATCAAAAAATCTTCCCAAAAATAAAAGTCCTGGACCAGATGGTTTTACAAATGAATTCTACAAAACTTTCAAAGAAGAACTAATACCTCTACTTTTAAAAGTCTTCCAGAAGATTGAAGACACTGGAATACTCCCTGCCAGCTTCTATGAAGCCAACATCACCCTGATACCAAAAGCAGACAGGGACACAACCAAAAAAGAAAACTACAGACCAATATCTCTGATGAACATAGATGCAAAAATATTGAACAAAATTCTAGCCAACTGGATACAGCAGTATATCAAAAAGATTGTCCATCATGACCAAGTGGGGTTTATCCCAGGCATGCAAGGTTGGTTTAATATATGTAAATCAATCAATGTGATTCACCACATCAACAAAAGCAAGACCAAAGACCACATGGTCATATCAATAGATGCAGAGAAAGCCTTTGACAAAATACAACATCCCTTTATGGTCAAAACACTACAAAAAATGGGAATAGATGGAAAATTCCTGAAGATAGTGGAGTCTATATATAGCAAACCTACAGCCAACATCATACTCAATGGTGAAAAACTGGAAGCATTTCCCCTCAGATCAGGTACTAGACAGGGCTGCCCACTATCACCATTACTATTCAACATAGTGTTGGAAGTTCTTGCCATAGCAATCAGGCAGGAGCAAGGAATTAAAGGCATACAGATTGGAAGAGAAGAAGTCAAACTCTCCTTATTTGCAGATGACATGATAATATACATGGAAAAACCTAAGGAATCCAGCAAGAAGCTTTTGGAAATCATCAGGCAATACAGTAAGGTGTCATGCTACAAAATTAGTCAGTGGCATTCCTCTATGCAAACACTAAGTTAGAAGAAATTGAAACCCAGAAATCAGTTCCTTTTTCTATAGCAACAAAAACAATAAAATATCTAGGAGTAAACCTAACCAAAGAAGTGAAAGACTTGTATACTGAAAATTATGAGTCACTACTCAAAGAAATTGAAAACGACACAAAGAAGTGGAAAGATATTCCATGTTCATGGGTTGGAAGAATTAACATCATCAAAATGAATATATTACCCAGAGCCATCTACAAACTTAATGTTATCCCCATCAAGATCCCAAGCACATTTTTTAGGAGAATAGAGAAAATGCTACAAATGTTTATCTGGAACCAGAAAAGACCTAGAATTGCCAAAACAATCTTGAGAAAAAAGAACAGAACCGGAGGCATCACACTCCCAGATCTCAAACTGTATTATAGGGCCATTGTCATCAAAACTGCTTGGTACTGGAACATGAACAGACACACTGACAAGTGGAATAGAATTGAGAGCCCAGAAATGAGGCCCCACACCTATGGACATCTAATCTTTGACAAAGGGGCCCAGACTATTACATGGGGAAAGCAGAGTCTTTTCAACAAATGGTGTTGGAAACAATGGGTTGAAACATGCAGAAGAATGAAACTGAATCACTGTATTTCACCAAATACAAAAGTAAATTCCAAGTGGATCAAGGACTTGGATGTTAGACCAGAAACTATCAGATACTTAGAGGAAAATATTGGAAGAACTTTTTTCTGCATAAATTTTAAAGACATTTTCAATGAAATGAATCCAATTACAAGGAAGACTAAGGCAAGTATAAACCTATGGGACTACATCAAATTAAAAAGCTTCTTCACAGCAAAAGAAACCACTACCCAAACCAAGAGACCCCCTCACAGAATGGGAGAAGATCTTTACATGCCATACATCAGATAAGAGTTTAATAACCAACATATATAAAGAGCTTGCCAGACTCAACAACAAGACAACAAATAACCCCATCCAAAAATGGGGGGAGGACTTGGACAGAATATTCACCACAGAAGAGATCCAAAAGGCCAAGAAACACATGAAAAAATGCTCCAAGTCTCTGATTGTCAGAGAAATGCAAATAAAGACAACAATGAGATATCACTTCACTCCTGTGAGAATGTCATACATCAGAAAAGGTAGCAGCAGCAAATGCTGGAGAGGGTGTGGGGTCAAAGGAACCCTCCTGCACTGCTGGTGGGAATTTAAATTGGTTCATCCTCTGTGGAGAACAGTCTGGAGAACTCTCAGAAGGCTAGAAATGGACCTACCCTATGACCCTGCAATTCCCCTCTTGGGGATATATCCTAAGGAACCCAACACATCCATCCAAAAAGATCTGTGTACACATATGTTCTTGGCAGCACAATTTGTAATAGCCAAAACCTGGAAGCAACCCAGGTGTCTAACAACAGATGAGTGGCTGAGCAAGTTGTGGTATATATACACAATGGAATACTACTCAGGTGTAAATAATGGTGACTTCACCGTTTTCAGCTGATCTTGGATGGACCTTGAAAAAGTCATGTTGAGTGAAATAAGTCAGAAATAGAAGGATGAATATGGGATGATCTCACTCTCAGGCAGAAGTTGAAAAACAAGATTAGAACAGAAAACACAAGTCGAACCTGAAATGGAATTGGAGTATTACACCAAAGTAAAAGACTCTGGGGTGGGTGGGTGGGTGGGGAGAATACAGGTCCATGAAAGATGATGAATGAAATAGTGGGGGTTGTATTGTTAAATGGGAATCTGGGGAATGTTATGCATGTACAAACTATTGTATTTACTGTTGAATGTAAAGCATTAATTCCCCAATAAAGAAATAAATTATTTTAAAAAAATGGTACTGTAGAAGACTCCCATGCCTGAGGCTGTGTATCCCCAGATTCAATCCCTAGCCTCATCATATGCCAGAACTGAGCAGTGCTTTGTAGGCCTCCCTCTCTTTACTTTCTGTTTCATTGCCTCAATTAAAAATAAAATTAACTGGAGGGCCAGGTGGTAGCACACCTGGATGAGTGCACATGTTACAGTGCTCAAGAACCTAGGTTCAGTCTCCACCTGCAGGGGGTAAGCTTTGCAAGTGGTGAAGTTGTATTGCAGGTGTTTCTCTGTCTCTTTCCCTCTCTATCATCTCCTTCCCTTTCAATTTCTGACTGTCTCTATCCAATAAAATAAATAAAGATAATTAAAATGAGTTTTAAAATATATAAAATTAATTTTAAGGGAGTCGGGCGGTAGTGCAGTGGGTTAAGCGCACATGGCACGAAGCGCAAGGACAGCCGTAAGGATCCCGGGTCGAGCTCTCGGCTCCCCACAGGAGAGTCGCTTCACAAGTGGTGAAGCAGGTCTGCAGATGTCTATCTTTCTCTCCCCCTCTCAGTCTTCCCCTCCTCTCTCCATTTCTCTCTGTCCTATCCAACAACAATGACATCAATAATAACTACAATAATAAAACAAGGGCAACAAAAAGCGAATAAATAAATATTTTTTAAAAAAGATAATGTAGGAAGTCTTAGCGGCTATGCTTGCTTTACTTGGATCTTGATTCTTCTACTTGTTAGTTGAACCGTCAAGAAGGGGTACTAGTTGAACACACATGCTACCATGTGCAAGGACCTGGATTCATGCCTCTGGGCGGCACCCGAAAGAGGGAAACTGCCCAAGCAGTGAGGGACTGCTGCATCTCTCTCTCTCTCCCTCTCTCATCCTCTTTACCTTCTCCTTTCTTCTCAATTTCTATCCAATCAGTAATAAACAGATAAAAATTTTGAAGAGAAACATGAAGACAATTTTGTATTTGTTTGTTTGTTTGCTTTATTGGTGAGGGAGGCTTGAGAGAGCATTCATAAGGTGCACACCTTACTATTCTCACAACACAGGTTCAAACCCTGGAAGGAATGGGAGGTGTTGGGGTGGTGTAAGCTCTTATGCTCTTGTGTTTCTCTGTCTCTGTTTCTCTCTCGTCACTCTATCTGAATGAAAAAGTGTCAGAAAGCTGTGAAATCAACTCTGTGTTAGCTTTATCATAGGGGAAGACATAAAATTGTATAATAAACATTTCCCCAATAAAGTGATGTATAAAATGGATCTACAGATGGAACTTTTTGTTTTAAGAACATTTTTCAGCTCTAGAGTGATTCAAATGATATCAAAAGCTAGTTGTGGATTGTGTGTGTGTGTTACTCCTATTATGTTTTGATTAGTGACTTAATATTGATTACAAAATTGCAAGGTAATATGAGTATATTCCATACAGTTCCTACCACTAGACTTCTGTGTCTCATCCTCTCCACTGGAAACAGTAGAGTTCTTCCAAGGTTAGTGATATGGGCTGATTATGTCTAGTCTATGTCTAGTCTATGTCTAGTCTATGTCTAGTCTATGTCTATGTCTATGTCTATGTCTATGTCTATGTCTATGTCTATGTCTGTCTCTGTCTCTGTCTCTGTCTAGTGTATGTCTATGTCTAGTCTATGTCTGTCTATGTCTATGTCTATGTCTATGTCTATGTCTGTCTATGTCTGTCTCTGTCTAGTGTATGTCTATGTCTGTCTATGTCTATGTCTGTCTCTGTCTCTGTCTAGTGTATGTCTATGTCTATGTCTATCTATGTCTATGTCTAGTCTATGTCTATGTCTATGTCTATGTCTATGTCTATGTCTATGTCTAGTCTATGTCTATGTCTGTCTATATCTGTCTATGTCTATGTCTATGTCTGTCTCTGTCTCTGTCTAGTGTATGTCTATGTCTATGTCTGTCTCTGTCTCTGTCTAGTGTATGTCTATGTCTATCTATGTCTATGTCTAGTCTATGTCTACGTTTGTATCTGTATCTGTATCTATATATATGTATATTATTTCCCTATTTTTTCAACTGTTCCGTTTTCACTTCCTTTCCAAGTCACCCCTATACCTATTACTACTTCCAGGTGTCTTTCCTTTTTTCCTCTTCTCTCTCAAAAACTGTGCCAGGCTTCCTCTGGTATTTTCTAGATTCTCTTCCCTTTCATTGATGGTATAAAAACAAGATTCCTGGTCACAAATGCTTCAGGTCCTGTAGAATGAGGGTACAGAGTCTTCAGGTTTACTTCCCCTATCATTTACCCTTCTAGGAGTATGGATCAAAAAAATATTTTGAGGTTCAGAAGATGGGAGTTCTGGCTTCTATAATTGCTTCTCTACTGGACATGGGTGTTGGCAGGTAAATCCACACCCCACATCTGCTTCGACCTTTCCCTAGCTGGGTAGGGCTCTAAATAGTTGAGGTTCTAGGTAGCACTGGTGAGGTCATCTGCCCAGGTAAGTTAGAATGGAACCATAGTAGCATGTGAAACTTGGTGGCTGAAAGGTAGGTAGTAAGATATAGAGCAGAACAAAATGTTTACTAAACAGCTACCAGAAAGTAGGAATAGAGCAGGTGAAGGTAAGGACCTTATAGTGGAAAGAAACTATTTTAGTTATGTTCCAAGGAGCCTATGTCTTAGTAATCTGCTTGAAATTGATAACTAAGATAAGGGTAGACTAGAAATAGTGTCTGGGAAGATGGTGTCAGAGTTGAGAGTAGAACTAGGAAGCAGGATTAGGGCAGAGAGTTGCTATCAAATTTGAAGAAAATGTATAAATGCAATTAACTGTTTCTACAAAGAGCTAAACCTGGCCCATATCTATTAATATTTAGCACCAGAGCCTGTACAATCTCCAAGTCCCTGTCAGACTGAGCTCTCAGTCCATGATCACAGCTGGGAACATTCTAGGCTGTACTCACTTCAGAACCAGTCTTCCTCAAGTGGCAGAGTAGGCTGACCCAGCCTCCCATCAGAGTGGGGCAATCCCTACCATTGTTAGTTCATAGTGTGGATTCCCTCTCTCCTTTTCCCCTCCCTCTCCCTTTCCCTTTGTTAACCTCAGCTCTGCAGAGTCTGGGCGTTTGTGCTTTCTCCTCCTCCTCCTCCTCCTCCTCCTTCTCCTTCTTCTCTTCCTCCTCCTCCTCCTTCTCCTTCTTCTTTAGGTGGGAAGAGAAGGAAAGAGATAGATAGATAGATAGATAGATAGATAGATAGATAGATAGATAGAATAGAATAGAATAGATAGATAGATAGATAGATAGATAGATAGATAGATAGATAGATAGAGCCACAGAACCAAAACTTTCTTCAATGTAGTAGGGGCCAGCCTCAAACTTAGGTAATACACATGGGAAAGCAGTGCACTATCCAAGGGACTTATTTTACCACCCTACTAAGGGTTTGTTTCTAATGTGGCTATTTTTTCTTTTCTTTTCTTTTTTTTTTTTGCCTCCAGAGTTATTGGTGGGGCTCAGTGCCTACACTATGAATCCATTCCTCCTGGAGGCTATTTTTCCCCATTTTGTTGCCCTTGTTGTTGCCTTTGTTGTAGTTGTTATTGTTGTTATCACTGTTGTCATTGTTGGATAGGACAGAGAGAAATTGAGAGAGGAGGGGATGACAGAGAGAGTGAGAGAAAGATAGACACCTGCAGACCTGCTTCATCCTTGCAAAGCGACCCCCCTGCAGGCAGGGAGCTGGGAGCTCCAACTGGGATCCTTACCCTGGTCCTTGTGCTTGGTGCCATGTGAGCTTAACTTGTTGTGCTACCGCCCACCCCCGTTAAAAATTATAATTTTTCTAGCAACTGGGGAATTGACTCAACTGATAGTAAAGTGCCATAGTGGTGCTCTGCTTACCTCTCCCTCATCTCATATGAACTTCTCTTTCATATGCAGTAAATACAGCTTTAAAATTAAGTTAAATGGGTCTGGCACAGTGGGTTGGGCGCACCTGGCCCAAAGCGCAAGGACAGGAGTGAGGATCCTGGTTTGAGCCCCGGCTCCCCACCTGCAAGGGAGTTGCTTCATAGGCGGTGAAGCAGGTCTGCAGGTGTCTGTCTTTCTCTCCCCCTCTCTGTCTTTCCCTCCTCTCTCCATTTCTCTCTGTCCTATCCAACAATGAACGACATCAACAACAACAATAATAACCACAATAGGGCTACAACAATAAGGGCAACAAAAGGGAAAAAAATGTTTTCCTGTGGTCCAGGAGGTGGCACAGTGGATAAAGCATTGGATTCTAAACCATGAGGTCCCAAGTTTGATCCCCGGCAGCACATGTACCAGAGTGATGTCTGGTTCTTTCTCTCCTCCTATCCTTCTCATGAATAAATAAATAAATTCTCTAAAAAAAAGTTTTTTCACTGTATGTGTTGGACCAGAAGAGGGGATTATCTAAAGTACTGATGCTCAGACATATCAGAATTACCATAGGAGTTGTGTAAGAATATGATGAGTCTTTGATCCACACTCCTAGAGATTTGCATTTAGTAGGGGCTGGGCTGGAACTTGAGAACTGGATTTTTATAAGCTTCCACAGATCATACCAGTTATACTTTAGGGACAGTTGGTTGGGGAAACATTTCATCCAAACCAAGATGCTTATGCTAGATTCCTGCCCTTCCACAGACAGGAATGCAGAGAGGATGGGGAACCACAAGCTTCTTGTCCCACACGATGCAGTGAGCAAGGTGATTCTCAGCTTCTTCTTCACCTGACTCTGACACTTAAAAAAAAAAAAAAAAAAACCTAAAAACTAAGCAGGTCAGATAAACTCCCATGACCTTCTGTCTTCTCATCTGTTGTTTTAGGGTCTTGTTATCATTACTCTTTTCAATCACAGATAGGATATGGGGGAGGGGAAAAGGGGGGAGGGAAGGAGAAGGGGGAGGAGAAGGAGATAGGGAAGAGAAAAGAGGAGGAGGAAGAGGAGCAGGAGAGAGAATTAAAGACACTACAGCCTCTGGTGAGGCTTCCCTTTGTGGACTGTGTTCCCATGTGGTAACAGGAGTTCAACCTACGAATTAAAGAACTTGTTAACGTTCACTGCTCAGAATAACAATAACTCCTAAAAAACATATATATTTTTTTCTGTTACCAGAGTACTGTTCAGCTCTGGCTTGTGGTGGTACGGGGGATTGGATTTGGGACTTTGGAGCCTCAGCATGTCAGTATGTTTGCATAACCATTATGCTATATGCCCTCCACCCACTCATAAATAATTTTAGAGAAAGTTTATTACAACCATAATTTTTTTTTTAACAAAATGAGATATAAGTCCATCCTGTGGTGGACAGGCCCACTGCCATTCTGCCACTTACCTTTATCTGAGATTGGCCTGAGGGAGATGTAATTAAATGTCAAGATATCTATTCACTTAAACACTGACTTTGATATTCTGTAGAAATTATTCTGGTAGAGAATTCTTTATTTTCAAAATCACCTAATTGCTTGGCTAATTTTTTTCCTTAATGTTTAATTAATCCCAAAGAGTTAGATGAAAATTGGAGGGATTAAATAGGATTTATTTCAGGAAGTACTCATAACATGTTGTATATACTGCAAGTCTTCTGTCTGAAGCTTTTAAAATGTAAGTTGATTGTTGATTTCCACAAATCAATGATCTCAGAACAAACAAGGCACTAGTGGACATTTTTGTTAATTTCAGAAAGGAGCCGTGATTCTCTCTCCCAGTAACACTGGTCTCCCGGACATTGTATACTCATATATGCCACACACAGTTGCAAAGACTATTATCTTTCATCTGCAGATGACTTTGCTGACTATTGTCAAGTGATCCTTTTTGGAATATGAGTGATCTCACGATAATGCCCTTCGACAGCTGCCTTCAAAAAAGGAGTGTGCAAGTGATTAAAGGCATAGATGATGACTCAGGTTGTGTGCCCAGTTGTGGCTACATGGAAAGCTATTACACAAAACTTAATGACCAAGAACATACAATCCCTAAAAATTTCCTTATCAAGATTGCATATGTCCCACAGCAACACTTGGTCTTTATGTAAACCACTTGAAAGGATGGGAGGAGTCTGAAGGCAGATGATTTATTTAAGTGCTTCACAGGGTCTAGTTTTATAAGGTGCTCTCACTATCAAGAGAGTTTTTAAAAAAAAAAAAAACTGGGGCCATTTGCTTGACACAGTTGTACCACCTCCATATCAATATTTCTGTCTAGGCTGGGAGTATGGGTCGACCTGCCAATGCCCATGTTCAGAGGGGAAGCAATTACAGAATCCAGACCTTCCACTTTCTGCACCCCACAATGACCCTGGATCCATACTCCCAGAGGGTTAAAGAATAGGAAAGCTATCAAGGGAAGGGATGGGATATGGAGTTCTGGTGGTGAGAATTATGTGGAGTTGTACCTCTCTTATCCTATGGTTTTTGTCAGTGTTTCCTTTTTATAAACAAAAATTTAAAAAATATATTTTTGTTTAGATACTCAGTCACCAATGCAAAATTTGAGAAGAAGATTGAACCTCATCTCTGTCTTCTCCAAGTGGTGTCCTAGTGACCACATGGGACATAGCATTCTCAATGGTATGTTAATTTTCTCTAACAAATGACTTTCAAGCAACTAAAAACATACAGAGAGAGAGAGAAAGGTTTGTGAATGAATCACACTAATTAAACTGGTCCCTAATTTTCTCAGAGTTTTTTATGAAAGGCCTGTAAAGAAAACACAAATTTCAAACTTCAGATTGAAAGTCATATTTGCTCATCATTTTGATGACTATTAGGGTTTTGTTCTCATCATTCCTTTCAATCACAGGAGATAGAGAGGCGAGGAAAATAGAGTATTCATTCTCCCTCTCTGTTGATATTGTATATCATAATATTTATTTTTATATCCTTAGAATGTCAGTATTAAAAAGAACTTAACTTGCAAGATAAAGAAGTCGTTTGCATTTTGACCTTTGTCCAAAGGAAAGGAGGCAACTGACTCTTAACATAGAAATAGGCCTTCTCCTGAGATTGGTATCCATGTGGATTGGCACTTTGCTGTTGTTTCATGAAAGAGTGTTGTAATGACTGTGATGGATGTATCTATATATATCTGTCTATGTTGTGTATGTGTGTGTATGAGAGAGAGAGAGAGAGAGAGAGAGGAGAAACTACAACCCCAAAGCTTTCTTCTGTGCAGTGGAGGTAAAGCTCAAGCCTGTGTCATGTACATAGCAAAGCACCACGCTATCCAAGTGAGCTTTTTGCTGGCCTGAGATCTATAAATGTATAAATGAAATTTCACTAAGTCATTCCTGATTCTTGAGAATTATCTGGGTCCTTCCCTCCTCTAAAGGAGATACCATCCTGGTAAGCCATGTCCATCTGTTGTTCTTTGTCACTCTAGTGTTGTGAGGCAAAAAAAAAAAAAAATCATATCTTCTAGATTTTTTCTTACAATATTTCTACATTATTAAGGATTTTTTTCACATTTAGGTGACAGAAGTTTAAAAAGTTTATCTCTCCAAAGCACTTAATTCTTAAGAAGGGAAGGAAGGAAGGAAGGAAGGAAGGAAGGAAGGAAGGAAGGAAGAAAGAAGAAAGAAAGAAAGAAAGAAAGAAAGAAAGAAAGAAAGAAAGAAAGAAAGAAAGAAAAGACTAGTTTAGGGATATAATTCAGCTTGTTAGAACATAGATCTTGCTTGCATGCTTGAGACCCCCAGAGGTCTCAGGTTTAAGCCCCTGTACCACCTCATGCCAGAGCTGAGCAGTGCTCTGATTTCTCTCCTCTATCATAATAAATAAATTAATATATTTTAAAGAAGCTTTACTGGTTTATTCACTTCATGAGAGAAATCAGAGCACCACTGTAGTATATGCAGTGCTGGTGGTTCAAACTAGGGAACTCAGACATGTTACAAACTTAAAATTTTTTTTTTATTATCTTATTTATTGATTAGATAGAGACAGTCAGAAATTGAAAGGGAAGGGAGGGCTAGAGAGGGAGAGAGACACAGAGACACCTGCAGCACTGCTGCACCACTTGTGAAGCTTTCCCCCTGCAGGTGGGGACTGGGGGCTCAAACCCAGGTCCTTGCACATTGTAACATGTGCGCTCAACCAGGTGCGCCACCACCTGGCCCCAGACACATTATAATCTTGTGCTCTACCCACTTAAAAGAGAGAGAGAGATTTATTAAGCCTGGCCCCCATTGTATTGAAGGATGCTTCGGTGCTGTGGTCTTCCCCCTCTTTCTCTCTCTCCCTCTCGTTCTTCAAAACTTTTATTTACTTTGTGAGAAGCAGGCATTCTACTTAATTTTATAAGGGACAGCTTTTACACTCATATTTAATAAAATTATGTACTATGTTGTCAAATTGCATGGCTATAACAAGTACAATAGAAATAAACATGTTTGAGAGCAAAGGTGAGTCTTCCAGGACTCACCATGTGGAAGCAGAAGGGTTCAGGCAAACTAGCATCCTTGGTTGTCAATGTTCTATGTGCCTTTTGGGACATGGATAGAAATGGAAAAATGTGATGCCAACCAGACTTCCCCACCAATAGGCAGACGACCCCACCAATGTGTCCTGGAGCCCCGCTTCCCCAGAGCCCTTCCCCGCTAGGGAAAGAGACAGGCAGGCTGGGAGTATGGATCCACCTGCCAACACCCATATTCAGTGGGAAAGCAATTATAGAAGCCTGGCTTCCCATTTTCTGCACCCCATAATGACCCTGGGTCCATACTCCCAGAGGGATAAAGACTAGGAAAGCTATCAGGAGTGGGGAGGGGATATAGAGTTCTGGTGGTGGGAATTGTGTGGAGTTATATCCCTCTTTTTTTTTTTTTTAAGATTTTGTCTTAATTTATTTATTTTCCCTTTTGTTGCCCTTGTTGTTGTTTTTTATTGTTATTGTAGTTTTTATTGATGTCGTCATTGTTAAATAGGATGAGAGAAATGGAGAGAGGAGGGGAAGACAGAGTGGGGAGAGAAAGGCACCTGCACACCTGCTTCACCGCCTGTGAGGCAACTCCCCTGTAGGTGGGTAGCCAGGGCTCGAACCAGGATCCTTACAAGGGTCCTTATGCTCTGCGCCACATGGAGTTGTACCCTTCTAATCTTCTGGTTTTTGTCAGTGTTTCCTTTTTAAAAATATAATTTTTAAATGAAAAATGTTAGAGAATCTGATGTGTTGTCTCAGTGGGTCTGCAAAGAAGTTTCCATTGTCAGCCACTTTTGACTGGTTGTGCTCAGTCTGGCACTTATAAATGCTTAGTAATTATAAATCATTATTAATGCTAGACCAGTGTTTCTCAACCCTCAGTCATCTATCCCTTCCACTGAGCTTCTCTCTTCCTCCCAAGAGAAACATCGCAATGTCTGAAGAAATTTTTGGTTGTCTATACTGGAGAGGTGGTACTAGTCCTATGGTGCAATACATCAAAAGGTCCTTTTTCACTCTTTCCCTCTCTGCCTCCAAAAAAAAAAAAATCTGTCAGTATGTGTTGGCATATGTACATGTATGAAAGCTAAATGAATGAAAGGTCGCTGGCCTGAGTGACAGCACATCCTCAGACTACTCAGAGTCAGGTTCCAGTTCTCTAAAGGGACACAAGAAGACCTCTTCCCAGAGAATTAAAACAGATTGTACTGGGTCTTGTCTAGATTAAAAAACAAAAAAGTAATTTCATGAGAGAGAGAGACTAAGAGTGCCCACAGTACTACTCTGCATCGTCAGTACTGGGATGGGATTTGGAGCCTCAGGCATGCCAGTCCTGCCTACAGATGAACCACCTCCCTGCCTGCCTGCCTGGCCCAATTTCTGTAGTTCACAGCTGGTCAGTGGTAGTAAGTTTGATTCTAGTTTGCTTCTCATGCTATTGCCTGTCATATTTGCCCACTCTGTCTTTTTTTTTTTTCTTTTCTGAATTTGTTTTTAAAGTTCTTTTGGTAATTCATCTCTGGCTAGAAACAGGCTGTTTCACTAGTGGTGAAGCAGGTTTGCAGATCTCTCTCTGTCTCTCTTCTTCTCTGTCTCCCCCTCTCCTCTCAATTTCTCTCTGTCCTATCAAAGAGAATGAAGAAACAAAAAATAAATCAAATCAATTAATTAATTTAATTAATTTTTTTAAAATAGTGATCCGGGAGGTGGCACAGTGGTAAAGCTTTGGACTCTCAATCATGAGGTCTCGAGTTTAATCCCCAGCAGCACATGTGCCAGAGTGATGTCTGGTTCTTTCTCTCTCCTCCTATCTTTCTCATAAATAAATAAATAAATAAATAAATAAATAAATAAATAAATAAAATCTTTTTTTTTAATTGTAAAACTATAGAGAAAACCTTCTTTTCTTTGCTTTGAAACATTTCTCTTACAAAGGATTTGCATGTAGCCCTGAAATTTTTCTGTTAGAATGTTTTTTTTTTCCTTCCTCTGTGGCATGGATCTACAGGACAGAAAATGCCATGACCTCTAGTTCACGCATGACTATAGCCTGTGTCACTCTGTGGGATTCAGCCAGGCCTGGCACCTTGCACAGATGGATGGCAGCGGGGGTGGTAGCAGAACTTGGGTACATCTCTGTCCCCAGGGGTTGCAGCTGCGGTGAATTCCTGTCTGGTGTATGGTACAAACAAGTACAACTGTCATTATCTGGGGAAGTAGTTGTGGAAGGAAGAGGGTCCCAGCAGGTACGTGAAGCACAGGAAGGAGCATTCGAGGTGGATCACCCTGAGAATCCCAAGACCTCAAGCCAGGAGCCTGTCAGCAGTGGGGATATTTGTGAGTCTAGTTCCTAGGAACTGAATTGGCAAAGCCAAGGGAAGCTCTGTTCTAAGAGGAGATAAGGATACCAGCCAGTTTATTGAGAATGGGCAGATGCCCAGATTCAAGAAATGGGTCATGTGAACAAAATGATGAATCCAGGAACAAAGTGGGCACTGCTTCAAGACCTCTTTGTGACTTGGTCATGTCTAAGATAGACTGCTTGTTTGGACAAGAAGAATGGAGAAACTAGTTTCCTGATGGACATAAGACGTCGTGGACTGACAGCCTATGTATCCAGGTTAACAAGAGACTGTAAGAGACTTGGTTGTTTCTGCTGCCCCACTGTGAGTCCCTTAGCTGTCACACTGGAGTCTCTGGACATCAGAATATCCCTTTTCTGTGGTTTGTCCATGCAGTAGCCTTGTGGGTAGTATATACCACAGAGCTACTATTAAAGATCAAGAAAAATTTGGAAAACTTTCTGGGCTAAGATTTTAAATACCTACAATGTGTTCTCTGCAGTGGGTCATTGGTCAATCTGTCTGCGCAGCCTCATGGCTCTAAATCATTGATCAATTTCTTCTGCTCCATGCTGACACCATGCACTGCCCATGGCGTTCTCTCTAGGCAGCCAGCCCTATACTCCTAAGCCTGTGAGAAATCACTAGGTAAAAACTCAACAGAGGTTTGGGGGAAGGAAACAGAGGCATGAAGGGGGCCAGCTCTCATTGAAATCTAAATTAGAAAGAGAACTGTAAATAGAGAAAGCAGATCACGTTCCTAAGTACTTCATGCTAGAACTATGTGTCCCTTGTGGATAAACATTTCCAGTATTGATCTACAGAGGAATGAATGAATGGAAGAATCAGTGTAATAGCAAGGAAAGGAAAATGGCAACATTCAACTCTCATTCCACAGTGTATGTGCAACTGTCATTCTACAGCCTGTGTGTGTGTGTGTGTGTGTGTGTAAGACATCAGAAGAGACCAAAGCGTTGACAGGTGTAACAGGGACACATCGTGTTACTCTGGTTCTTAAAGAGGGCTTGATGACAAACCAAAGGTGACAAAGACAAGCCCCAAAGTGTGTCACCCCAAAAGGCGACAGGTGCCTGTGGCAGCTGCAGCCTCATAACCCACAGCTGTCGTGTTCAACTCTCCCCCTTCCCCCATGCAACCATGGGGTATGGAGCAAAGAGGGGCCTACATCAAAGGACACTCCACTCAACCAGTTCTCCTTTATGTTTGCTCCCCCAACACCACGAAAGAAACAGGATCACTCCTAGAGTACATCTCGATTGCTTAAATGCAAATCAAGTCCGGTGTCTTTGAAAGCCCAGGAACCCAGCGTTGGCTAAAATAATTCTTTCATACATTGACTCTACACTGAAGTGGTGACATTGTGACTGTATAGAACGCAGTGGCATCCAGTTTGATTCTATCTAGGCAATCTACAGGGGAGTAAAGTGTGCCGTTGGCTGTTGTGGGTGGGTGATCCTTTGAGAGTGAACACCAAAGGGGCTGAGCAGTGGCGCACCTGGTTGAGCACACATAGTACGAGGCGGAAGGACCTGTGCAAGGACCCGGGTTCGAGCCCCCAATCCCCACCTGCAGTGGTGACACTTCACAAGAAGTGAAGCAGGTCTGCAGGTGTCTATCTTTCTCCCTCTCTGCACTTGGCTCCCCCTCTCAAGTTCTCCCTGTCCTATCCAATAAAATGAAAGAAAAAAAGGGAGGAGAGAGCACGGGATTAAGCCCACAAGATGCAAAGCCGAAGGACGGGTGTAAAGATCCCAGTTTGAGCCCCCCAACCTCCACTTGCAATGGTGACGCTTCACAAGCGGTGAAGTAGGTCTGCAGGTGTCTATCTTTCTCTTCCCTTTTCTGTCTTCCCCTCCTCTCTCCATTACTCTCTGTCCTATCCAACACTAACAACAAGGGCAACAAAATGGAAAAAATGGCCTCCAGGAGCAGTGGATTCGTAGTGCAGACACCAAGCCCCAGTGATAACCCTGGAGGCAAAAAAAGGAGGGAGGGAATGGCCACCAGGAGCAGTGGATTCATAGTGTCGGCACTGAGCCCCAGCAATAATCCAATAATCCTAGAGAAGGGGGTGAGAGGGAGAGGGAGAGAGAGAATATATATCAACAGCTAGAGGGAATGAGTCCAGCTGGGGATTTGTCACACTTCATATGCTCCAGGCCTCCTAGTGCTAGTCTGATCTTCCTTGTCTGACATATAAGCTGTTGAAGGGCAGGGAAATAAATCTGAAGTTGTGCAGAATCTTCAACAAATAGTGCCGTTTGGGGTAGCCAGAAGAACAATTTCCTGAATTAAAAAATGAATGAACGATTTTAGAAGTTTTTATAATTATAGAATTTGGAGTTTGACAGTACCTTAGAATTCACCAGTCATCTGATTTAATGGCTGAAGTTAGACCATGTTGGTAGGTGACTTATGCACTGTCATACCTCTAAATCAAAGGTAGAGCATGAGGGAGTCGGGTGGTAGCGCAAAGGGTTAAGCGCAGTGGTGCAAAGCGCAGGGATCAGCATAAGAATCCTGGTTACTCCTAGTAGTTACTCCTATGCTTATCCTTGTGCTTTGTTCCATGTGCACTGGTGTGCCTGGCCCCCTATACATTTGGTACTGTAGTGTCTTTCACTCTCTCCCTCTCTCTATTAAAAAAAAAAAGATATTTTTTGTTTGTTTTTTGCTTTAAAGATTTATGTTTAGAGAGAATGAGAATATGGCTTTTATGCCAAAATTTGAACCCTGAGTCCCAGGCATGTAGGTTTTGCGCTCTACCACTGAGCTACCTTTCCTTGAAGATAAAGTCTTGCACAGAGTATGAATAACTCAACTTACCATGAGGACCAGGATAAGCAAATCAACATGGTGCCTACAACCTGTCCCCTACACACACACACACACACACACACAGAGAAACAATCTCTGTGAAATTTTTTTTAACAGCAACCACAAAAACAATTTTGTGCATAAAAAGAAGCAGTCTTCTGCTTGTGTTCTTAATATATATATTATATATTAAGAAAATATATATATATTTGCCTCCAGGGTTATCGCTGGGGCTTGGTGCCTGAACCACAAATTCACTACTCCTGAAGGCCATTTTCCCCATTTTATTGCCCTTGTTGTTGTTATTATTATTGTTATTGTTGTTGCATAGGACAGAAAGAAATCGAGAGAGGAGGGGAAGACAGAGATGGGGAAAAAAAGGCAGACACCTGCAGACTTGCTTCACTGCCTGTAAAGTGACCACCCCAGCAGGTGGGGAACTGGGGGCTGGAATTAGCATCCTTATGCCAGTCTGTGCACTTCACACCATGTGGCTTAACCTGTTGTACCACTATCTGGTCCCAAATTTATAAAATGTTATTGTAGCTAATATCTCTGTTTCCTTATTTTCTGTACAGATGTCTATTTATCCTAGTCTTTTCATTCCTTCTTTTTTTTAAAAAATATTTATTAGTAACTTAATATTGATTTACAAAATTACTTGTCAACAGGGATATAACTCCACACCATTTCCACCACCAGAGTTCTGAATTCCCAATCCCTCAATTGCTAGTTCTCCTTGCAGACAGGGGTTAACTATTATTTCTACATATTATTTATACATATTATTTGTACATATATTTGTACATAGTTGCCTCTTTTTTCTTCCAGGTCCAGTCCTCTTTTCCCCTCCAAGACATACATAACCCTATTATTACATCCAAATGTCCTCCCTTCTTCATCTTTTCTCTCTGGGTCCTGATGGAGCTGGAGTTCAGAGCTCTCTTATCCTCTCCCTCCTATCATTTCTCCCCTACTGGGAGTAAGGATCAAAATTGTTTTTTTGGGGGTGCAGAAGGTAAGAGTTTTGGCTTCTGTAATTGCTTCTCCGCTGGACATAGGCACTGGCAGGTGGATCCATCTCCCCAGCCTGTTTCTTTCTTTCCCTAGTCGGGTAGGGCTCTGGAGAGATGAGGTTCCAGGACACACTGGTGAGGTCGTCTGCCTAGAGAAGTCAGGATGGAATCATGATAGCGTCTGCACCTTGGTGTATGGAAGGTGGCAGGATAGCAAGCGAGACAAGGGGGTCAGTTGGTAGTGCAGCAGGTTAAGCGCTCATGGCGCAAAGCGCAGGGACCAACATAGGGATCCCGGTTAGAGCCCCCGGCTCCCCACCTGCAGGGGAGTCGCTTCACAGGCGGTGAAGCAGGTCTGCAAGTGTCTGTCTGTCTGTCTCTCTCTCTCTCTCTGTCTTCACCTCCTCTCTCCATTTCTCTCTGTCCTATCCAACAACGAACGGCATCAACAATAACAATAATAACCACAACAAGGCTACAACAGCAAGAGCAACAAAAGGGGGGAAAATGGCCTCCAGGAGCAATGGATTCATGGTGCAGGCACTGAGCCCCAGCAATAACGCTGGAGGCAAAAAAAAAAAAAAAAAAAAAAAAAAAGCAAGACGAAATTATCCTGGTCCTTTCAACTCAATGCCTGTGCTCCTTGCAGCAACCACAGAGCTGCAGCCGCCACTCCCAGCACCTCGCCTGGCGTTCTCATGCTTTCTCCTCCTCATCTCCCTCTGACTAACTTAACCACTTTCACTCCAGCTCTGGTCCTCAGGTTTATCATTCTCGTCATCTTCCTCTTCTTTTACTTTCTTTTCCTCCTCTTCTTTCTCTTTTATTTATTTATTTTTTTTCCTCCTCTCCTATTCTATCATTGGAAAGTAATTCACACATCACACAGTTCACCCATCTAAAGGGTACATTTCAGGCTGGTAAAATAATCTCATTTGGATAATCTCACATGCTTTGCCATGTGTATGAGCACCCTCCCTACTGCATTGAAGGAACTTCGTGCTACGGTCTCTTTCACTTTCTCTCTCTCTCTGCCTCTCTGTCTCTAGTGAAAATAAACAAACAAATAAAATGTATAGTTCAATAATAACAGAGCTGTGCAACCATTACCAAGATCACCTTTGGAACATTTTCCTCACTCCAAAAAACAATAGCTCTCTCTCTTAGCCACTACTCCCTGTGCTACTTCCCAGCCCTGACCCATCTCACCCTCAGCAACTGTTAATCTACTTTCTACCTCAGTAGATTTGACTAAGCTGGACATTACATATACATGCTATTGTGCAGAATGTGGTCTTTTGTAAAAGGGTCCTTTCATTTGTCACAATATTTTCAAGATGTGTCCACATTACAGCATGTGGTACCGTTGAATGATATTCCATTCAAGCTTTGTTTGTCCTTGTTGATGAACAGTTATGGTGGTTCCTTTAATGTGATGATATTTGTGTGTAAGTTTCTATGGGAATATATGGGATTATGTTTTCTTTTTCCTTTCCTTTCTTTCTTCCTTTTTTTTTTTTTTTTTTTTTACTTCCAGGGTTATCACCAGGACTCGGTGCCTGCACTATGAATCCACTGCTCCTGGAGGCGACTATTTTTTCCCTTTTTTGTTATCGTTGTTGTTGTTATTATTATTGTTGTTCTTTCTGTCATTGTTGTTGGATAGGACAGAGAGAAATCAAGAGAGGCTGGGAAGACAGAGGGGAAGGAGAAAGATAGGCACCTGCAGACCTGCTTCTTTGCTTGTGAAGCAACCCCTTGCAGGTGGGGAGCCGGGATCCTTGCGCGGGTCCTTGAGCTTATTATTATTTTTTTTGATAGAAGCAGAGAGAATAAAAGAGTCCTCACCACCGAAGCTCCCTTTCAGTGCTATGGGAGGCAGGCTTAAGCCTGGCTCCTGTACATGGCCCAGTAACACACTATCCAAGTGAGCTGTTTTGCCAGTCTGAATATAAATTTGTGTTTTCATTTCCTTTGGTGTATAGCTAAGAGTACAACTGCTGGGTCATGTGATAACTCTGTCCAATCGTTTTTCAAATGTCTAATCTTTTTCTAAGGACCTCGTCCATATATGACACCTATAATAACACTGAGTGCTTTCCTTGACCCACTTTTTTTTTTTTGAGAGAGAGAGAGAAAAGAAAGAGGAGGAGAAGTGGGGAAGAGGAAGAGGGAGAGGGGAAAAGATAATCAGGGAGAGAGCCATCACAGAACACCTCCATAAGCTATGGTGTTTCCCTAGTTCTGCCCATGGTATAACCACATCATGCCAGGACTTGAACCCAGAGTCTTATGTACATGCTTTGCTATATTATATCAAGGTAAGCTATCTCCTTTTGAGAAACTGATATATATTTTTTAAGATTTACTTATTCTCTCTAGTGAGAGACAGGGACAATTACAAAATACTGCTCAGCTTTGGCAAAGACTGGTTTCAGGGAGTGAACCTGGGACCTCTGGGGCCACAGGCACAAAGTCTGGTTCACTTTCACTTTGCGATCTCTCCAGCCCCTGTCAGATCATTTTTCTGTGCAGCTGAACTATTTTTGCATTCCCGCCAGCACTGTAGGAGAGCTCCAATGTTTCCACAGGCTCATCAACATGTGTTGTCATCCTTCTTTTTTATTATGAGCCCCCGCCCCCAGTTCTTGGTATTGGCTCCTGGTTCCCACTGGGCTCACTGATATGTGTCTGTTCTGTACTTTATTTAATTTCGGGCTTTTTCATGGGGTTCCATTAAAAGCCAGCATCCAATACCCTGAAGAGTCAGTTGGCTTCCTCTACTAAGAGGAAGGATTTGCAGATAGTAGAGATTCAGGTTCCATCCCTAAAATAAAAGATTAGAAAAATGAGGAAAGTTGCATGTCACCTTAGCCCCACTCTCTTCTGCTCCAGTTGCTAGAATTATAAGCTAAAGGGTTTAGGAGATAGCAGCCAATCTGGTATTGCAACCTAAGTGACAGTGAGACCAGTGTGGTTACCAATATAGAAGTAAGATCTCACTTCTTTCAGTCTTTTCATTTTCTGAAAAATGAAAAGATACGGGATGGCTGGTGAAATAATTCACTTGTCTAGTGTGCTAATTTGCCACGTGCTCAATCCAGATTCAAACCTGACCCCCACAGTATTAAAGGAAGACCTCCCTCTCCCTCTCCCTTCTCCCTCTCTCTCTCCCTCCCCCTCTTGAGATTGGGGTGCTGGGAAGGAAGAGAACTGTCAGCATTAACTGTGAAGAAGCCACTGTTTATACTGACAGCGACTGATAATTGTTTTCCTTATTAATGACTTCTCTTTGGGAGCTGGTTTATTTAGAACAGTTTTTGGCATTTGTACCATTGCCATGTGTATGTGTCCCAGACTAAAGAGTCCTGGTTCAGTATGAAATAGATTTCAATATAATCACAGCTAAAGGAGAAATAGCATAGCATAGATTTAAAAATAGAACAATTTTTTTTAATTTTAAAAAAAACATAGATTGTGATACTATTTAACTATTCTCAGGTTACGATCACTTAAGTAGAATTTCTGCCTTGAAAACTTGACTTGTATTTGGATTCCTGAAATGTATCTGAATTTTGCCTTAGCAAAGCAGGCTCAGTGAGTATACTTTCTCTATAGCAAATGATTCTAAACACAGCAGAAGTCTTTACTTAATAATCGTTTAGACTTAGGAATAGATTAGATCCATTAACTAGGTTAATGTTTTCTCCTCTGTTGTGGTCATTAGCCAAATTGCCAGTTTTCATTGTAAAATGGGTTAACTATGTTTAACAATAACCCATGCCTACTGTTTTAGCGATTTTATTATATTGGGAATGATTAGGAAATACATTCTTAAAATCAGTTGGAAAGTGTGGACATATAACTAATCTTCTTAAGATGATTTATAACTGCTCACCCCTGCGAAGCATCTGTGTAACTCCAGAGCAGAGGTTTTCAACCCTGACCCTGTTGGCAGCTTTTGTTCACAACTCTGTAGCTGTGGGTTATCTTATGTATTGTGGGATATTTAGTAACACCCTTGACTTCTGCTTACTGGATGCCAGCAACAACCCTTGATGGTAAAATTGTCTGTAGATCCTGACAAATGTCCCTGGGGGAAGAGAGGGGAAAGTCACCCCTCACTGATCACCACTGTCCTAAGTTCCAGCTGAGGTCTGCTGTCCTGGAAGATACTGTTGGCTGACAGTTCATTTTTTGGAAGACAGGCTCCACAAGATGTGGAACGGGAGCCCAAGGTTGCAATGGGCTGTCCATGCTCCTTCTACTCTCAGTCTAAGGAACTTTAATCTCATTTCCCAACAAGCTGGGTGGCAGCAGAATTAAGGAGCCTGGAATTACGAGGCTGGATCTTCTGATCCTCGTGACAGTGAGCAGAGGAGGTTGGGAACGGTGTCCATCTTCCTTCAGCACTGGGGCGGGGGGAAATTCTGTGGTTTCACGGCATCATCAGAGATGAACTACAAAGACCCCAAGAAGTAAATGAATATAATTTTGAAGGATTAAGTATCTTTTACTTATTTATTTTTAAATATCTTATTTATTTACTTATTGAATAGATACAGAGAGAATAGAGAGATAGCAACAGAGAGAGAAAGACATCTACAGTGCTGTGTGTCTGGCTGTTCATGAGGCTTCTGCCCTTCAGGTGGGGACCAGAAGCTTGAGCCCCGGTCTTCACGCATTCTATTATGTGTGCTCTATTTCGAGTGCCACAGTCTGGTGCCTATTTCTTTATTTTTGACTGCCCTGTGGCTTCATGCATCCATGATTTCATTGTTCCTAGGCCTACTTTTTTCATTCATTTTACTTCAGGTAGAGAAACAGACAGGTGTGTGGGGGGGCGGTGGGAGAGAGAGCAAGAGAAAGAGAGAGGGACCTGCTCAGTACTGGTGTACAGTGGTGCTAGGATTGAATCTGGGTCCTCAGAGTCTCAGGCATGAGAGTCTTATGTATAACCATTAGGCTATCTTATCAGCCCTTAACAAATCTTTTGTAATCTTCAAATAAGTCACTTTGTCAACCCCATTCATGGCCTAGGACAATGTTACTTGAAGTGTGACTCCATAAATTATTGTTATTGGCTTCTGACAACAGAAGGAGGCTATATCAAAATATTGATCAAGCTACTGGGTCCTTCATTGAGAATATCTTGCTATGAGGGGAAAAAAGTCTGTATTGCACCAAAGTAATGGGCTCTGGGGTGGGAGGAGGGGGCTGGGTGCATGTTCAGGTTCTGATATGAGGGTGAAGGAGGATCTAGGTGGGGGGGTTAGAGTGTTATTTGAAAAGAGAGAGAGAAATGTTACACATGTACCAACCACTGTAAACGATTAATCTCTCCCAATAAAGAAAAAATACATAATAAAAAGGGAAAAAAGTGGTCCGGGAAGTGGCGCAGTGATAAGGCTTTGGACTCTTTTGAAGGTCCTGAGTTTGATCCCCGGCAGCACATGTGCCAGAGTGATGTCTGGTTCTTTCTCCTCCTGTCTTCTCATGAATAAATAAATAAAATCTTTTTAAAAAAGTAAATAAGTAAGAAATAAATACTCACTGGGTTTGGTGTCATTCCCCCAAGTTCTCCTCCATCCACTTCTTTATTAAAAAAAAAAAAAAAAAAAAGGACAAAAGGAAAACTAGTACTGAAACTAGTGCTCAATGACTTTAGTGCACAGCACCAAAGTTTATTGGCATTATGACTCCAGTTCCTTGTCACGACAGCATTCCACAGCATACCCTTTGAGTAATTGGGATAATAAACTAAGAGAGTTTAGAGAGTCATGGACTAAACTGGGTTGGGGGGAGGGGAGGACTTGCAATATCAAATGGACTTGGATTGGAGGTGGGAGTAGTGTGCAAACACCTGTCATGTGTGAGAAACCAAAACAAGCTGCCCATGTGTTAGCAGTTGTCCTGCAAACCATCCTCCAATAAAATGATCTGGGGGAAAAGAATCAAATGGAGGAGAAAAATATTAGAGTCCATGTTATTTAGAAAGCATAAGTACTGTTTCATAGAATGCAAAGAAGTCTTGTGTATGGGTCATAGTATGGGAAGAGGGGAGAGTTTGTCCAACTATGGTTATTGGTCAGAAAAGTTTGAAAAATTCTGTTCTAGGAAACCTTGAAAACACAACTATGTGGATCTAACTGTGCCTGTGCGGCTCCCCCTAGTTTTTGTAGCTGTACACCAGCTACAGATTCTGCCAATCCTTGGTTTGTGGCCCTCTTTCTGTCAGACAGCTCCTTTCCAGCTGGTTCCTGCATTTCTCCTCTGAAGGGTATTCTCCAACTGAGACTGAAAGGTAGACCCAAAGAGCTCAGGAATTATTGCTGTGAGTGACTGGGGCCTGGGTAGTGCTACTTCTCTCAGTCCTCGGTAGGACGACCCTAAAGTATTACAGATTGTTTCTACCAGGGTCCTCGGTAGAGCTGAAGCCCCATTTCTTCTCTTTGCTATACTTTTCATTCACTTCCTCACTTTTCCACTCATCATTCACATCAAATTCCTATAAACTACGACACTAGATCTCTGCTTTTAGAAGAACCCACACTAACATAACTTCTTTTTTTTTAAAATTTTTTATTTAAGAAAGGATTAGTGAACAAAAACATAAGGTAGGAGGGGTACAACTCCACACAATTCCCACCACCCAATCCCCATAACCCACCCCCTCCCCTGATAGCTTTCCCATTCTGTAGCCCTCTGGGAGCATGGACCCAGGGTCGTTGAGGGTTGCAGAAGGTAGAAGGTCTGGCTTCTGTAATTGCTTCCCCGCTGAACATGGGCGTTGACTGGTCGGTCCATACTCCCAGTCTGCCTCTCTCTTTCCCTAGTTAGGTGTGTCTCTGACTTCTAAACTTGATCTTAGAGAGTTGAGAAGTTAGCATACGGGGTACACAGAAAGACTCTCGTGAGCCACTAGGTACCAGAGGCCTCAGGTTTAAGCCTCAGCACCACCATAAGCCAGAGCTGAGCAGTGGTCTGGTAAAGAAATAAATAAAAATAATTAACTGGTTATTGGCCTCCACATTATGGTTATAAGAGATGCCTTTCACTGATCATCTGTCATTGGCTCTGTATGTAAATGATCTCACAGTCTTTAAAAATATTGAGAAAGAGAAACTGGGTTGAGAAAAGAGAAACTAAGGTTGAGAGAAATCAAATAATTTATCCAAGATTATATGCTGATAACATTTGAGCTCAAGTCTTTTATCCTATTGCCCACTAGGCTTTAATCATATTATACTATTTTCTTCCAAGATATACTTTCTTGACTCATGAAAATACTCACTTGCTAACAATCTCTCTCTCTCTCTCTCTCTTAACCAGAGCACTGCTCAGCTCTGGCTGACTGTGGTGCAGGGGATTGAATCAGAGACTCTGCAGCCTCAGGCATGAGAGTCTTCTTACATAACCATTATGCTATCTAACCCCTACCCTTAAGGATTTCTCTAAATTAATCTATCTTGCTTTCTGGATCAGTCCTTAGCCTGGGCCATTGATTCCAGTCCACATTTTCCCCCCTTGAACTTCTCTGCATAACAAGAGCACCAACTTCTGCAGGCTCTCTATCTCAAGGTCTGGACCGAGGGCTTCCTGCAAAGCCTCAGTTCATGAGAAGCCAGGCCATTTCTCTGGCTGAAGGTCTAGCACAGCCATGTATTAGCTCAAGCTGGTCAAGTATATCTAGTCTTGGGGGCCAAGTGGTGGTACACCTGGTTAAGTGCACACATTACAGTGTGCAAGGACCCAGGTTCAATCCCCTGGTCCCCACCTGCGGGGGAAAATCTTCACAAGTGAAGAAGATCTGCAGGTGTCTCTCTGTCACTTTCCCTCACTATCTCCCCCTCTTCCCTCAATTTCTCTCTATCTCTATCTAGTAATAAATAAATAAATAAACAAACAACAAATTAAAACCTTTCTAGTTCCAGCTTCCCTCAGTGACTAGCCTGTGCTACTGATTCCTCTTTTTGTCTCTTCAGCTTAGGAGCAGTAGTAACTTTATGCTTTTGAAATCTTTAATTGCAACATCATCTTCTGTTTGGCATCTTAGCTCTTTCATGACCTGTGTAACCGATTCTTAGATTATTTTTTTTATTTTAAAATCTTAAAATGGTATCTGCATTCCTGGCTGGAACTGACTGGACTCACTTTTTCACCTTTGATTTTCTAAAGAGTGGTGGGTGACGAGTCCTCTGAATTCCACACATATAAAATGCAGAAGCACGTTATTGATTAAATAGTCCTCAGCTGAGAATCAGCCCCAAGGTCCTTTGTCAGTGTTTGTCTCCAGTTGTCTTTTTTTTTTCTACCCCTCCAGTCTCATTTTCCAGTTAGTAAATATGCCAGTGTCCCAGGCTGCATTCCTCGAAAATAGAGCCTCAAGCAAGGATTAAGTGATGATGTATATATTTGGAAGGTGTAAACCACGCCAATAAGAGGAAAACAGGAAGTTAAGCAGGAGAGGATGGGAAGCAAAGCAAGGGATTACTTAACTGTGCTGGCTTCTGTTTCATGACAAAGCCACAGGAGAAACAGTAGGCTCTGCTCAGTAGGTACCTCTGCCGGACATCTCAGAATAGCCTTCTAAATAGATATCTCAGAACAAGCTGTGTGGGGAAACTGCACTGGAGTCGTCCATCCAAGGGAAAGAGAAGTGAAAACTTATTTGCCTGGCAACCTTCAGCATCCCACGTCCTTGGTCATCAGAGACTGCTTCACAACATCCAACCGCTTCAACTTATTTTAACCAGCCTGACTCAGAAATCATGCTCTATAGCTGACATATCATCTGAGCGCAGAAATGGCATCAGTCAGATACCAGCAACCAGACACCTGCATGGAGCTGGTCATCCCTGGCAGAGGCTTTAAGTCTGATATGTAGAATGAGCAGAAAGACTCAGAGGGAGGCACATTTTATGCGCTGAATCACATACCCCCCAAATTCATCTACTGAATTCCTAACCGCTCGGTACCTTCAAATGTGAGTGTATTTGGAGATCGGCCCTTAAAGATGTGACTAAGTTAAAGTGAAGCTATTAGGGGAGAGTCCTAATCTAATCCGATGATCTCATAAGAGGAAGACATTTAGACACACAGAGAGACCAAAGTTACAGGTGTGCAGAAGACAGGTTATGTAAGGACATGATCAGAAGGCTTCCACCTGAAGCAGAGAGAGGCCCCAGAGGCAACTAAGCCTGCTGACACATTGGCCTTGGACTTACAGCATCCAGAACTCTGAAAAAGTCAATTTCTGTTGTTGAAGTCACTCAGTCTGTTGTACATTGTTATGACAACACTTAGTAAACCAATACAGTGCAGAAGTTTCTTGGCACAACTAGTTACTACAATTCTTCCTTTCTGGACTGGTAAAGTAGCTTGCTTGGTGAGTGTGCCGCCTTTGTCATGCCTGCAACCAGATTTAAGCCTAACCCTCACCACAGTGGAGGAAACTTTGATATTGTAGTCTCTCTGTCTCTTCTTGTCTCTGTCTCTCATCTATCCTTGAAAAAAAAATCAGTGCAGTGTGGTGAAGCCATAATGACTACCAAAAAAAATAATCCTTTTTTTTTTAAATTTATTTCTTTATTGGGGAATTAATGATTTACATTCAACAGTAAATACAATAGTTTGTACATGCATAACATTCCCCAGATTCCCATTTAACAATACAACCCCCACGATGTCATTCATCAACTTTCATGGACCTGTATTCTCCCCACCCACCCACTCCCACCCCAGAGTCTTTTACTTTGGTATAATACTCCAATTTCATTTCAGGTTCGACTTGTGTTTTCTTTTCTAATTTTGTTTTTCAACTTCTGCCTGAGAGTGAGATCATCCCATATTCATCCTTCTGTTTCTGACTTATTTCACTCAACATGATTTTTTCAAGGTCCATCCAAGATTGGCTGAAAACGGTGAAGTCACCATTTTTTACAGCTGAGTAGTATTCCATTGTGTATATATACCACCACTTGCTCAGCCACTCATCTGTTGTTGGACACCTGGGTTGCTTCCAGGTTTTGGCTATTACAAATTGTGCTGCCAAGAACATATGTGTACACAGATCTTTTTGGATGGATGTGTTGGGTTCCTTAGGATCTATCCCCAGGAGAGGAATTGCAGGGTCATACGGTAGGTCCATTTCTAGCCTTCTGAGAGTTCTCCAGACTGTTCTCCACAGAGGTTGGACCAATTGACATTCCCACCAGCAGTGTAGGAGGGTTCCTTTGACCCCACACCCTCTCCAGCATTTGCTGCTGTTACCTTTTCTGATGTATGACATTCTCACAGGAGTGAAGTGATATCTCATTGTTGTCTTGATTTGCATTTCTCTGACAATCAGAGACTTGGAGCATTTTTTCATGTATTTCTCGGCCTTTTGGATCTCTTCTGTGGTGAATATTCTGTCCAAGTCCTCCCCCCATTTTTGGATTTGTTGTCTTGTTGTTGAGTCTGGCAAGCTCTTTATATATGTTGGTTATTAAACTCTTATCTGATGTATGGCATGTAAAGATCTTCTCCCATTCTGTGAGGGGTCTCTTGGTTTGGGTAGTGGTTTCTTTTGCTGTGACGAAGCTTTTTAATTTGATGTAGTCCCATAGGTTTATACTTGCCTTAGTCTTCCTTGTAATTGGATTCATTTCATTGAAAATGTCTTTAAAATTTATGCGGAAAAAAGTTCTTCCAATATTTTCCTCTAAGTATCTGATAGTTTCTGGTCTAACATCCAAGTCCTTGATCCACTTGGAATTTACTTTTGTATTCGGTGAAATACAGTGGTTCAGTTTCATTCTTCTGCATGTTTCAAGCCATTGTTTCTAACTCCATTTGTTGAAAAGACTCTGCTTTCCCCATGTAATAGTCTGGGCCCCTTTGTCAAAGATTAGATGTCCATAGGTATGGGGCCTCATTTCTGGGCTCTCAATTCTATTCCACTGGTCAGTGTGTCTGTTCATGTTCCAGTACCAAGCAGTTTTGATGACAATGGCCCTATAATACAGTTTGAAATATGGGAGTGTGATGCCTCTGGTTCTGTTCTTTTTTCTCAAGATTGTTTTGGCAATTCTAGGTCTTTTCTGGTTCCAGATAAACATTTGTAGCATTTTTTCTATTCTCCTAAAAAATGTGCTTGGGATCTTGATGGGGATAGCATTAAATTTGTAGATGGCTCTGGGTAATATATTCATTTTGATGATGTTAATTCTACCAACCCATGAACATGGAATATCTTTCCACTTCTTTGTGTCGTTTTCAATTTCTTTGAGTAGTGACTCATAATTTTCAGTATACAAGTCTTTCACTTCTTTGGTTAGGTTTACTCCTAGATATTTTATTGTTTTTGTTGCTATAGAAAAAGGAACTGATTTCTGGGTTTCAATTTCTTCTAACTTAGTGTTTGCATAGAGGAATGCCACTGACTTTTAAATGTTAATTTTATAGCCTGACATATTACTGTATTGCCTGATGATTTCCAAAAGCTTCTTGCTGGATTCCTCAGGTTTTTCCATGTATACTATCATGTCATCTGCAAATAAGGAGAGTTTGACTTCTTCTCTTCCAATCTGTATGCCTTTAATTCCTTGCTCCTGCCTGATTGCTATGGCAAGAACTTCTAACACTATGCTGAATAGTAATGGTGATAGTGGGCAGCCCTGTCTAGTACCTGATCTGAGGGGAAATGCTTCCAGTTTTTCACCATTGAGTATGATGTTGGCTGTAGGTTTGCTATATATAGACTCCACTATCTTCAGGAATTTTCCATCTATTCCCATTTTTTGTAGTGTTTTGATCATAAAGGGATGTTGTATTTTGTCAAAGGCTTTCTCTGCATCTATTGATATGACCATGTGGTTTTTGGTCTTGCTTTTGTTGATGTGGTGGATCACATTGATTGACTTACATATATTAAACCAACCTTGCATGCCTGGGATAAACCCCACTTGGTCATGATGGACAATTTTTTTGATATACTGCTGTATCCGGTTGGCTAGAATTTTGTTCAATATTTTTGCATCTATGTTCATCAGAGATATTGGTCTGTAGTTTTCTTTTTTGGTTGTGTCCCTGTCTGCTTTTGGTATCAGGGTGATGTTGGCTTCATAGAAGCTGGCAGGGAGTATTCCAGTGTCTTCAATCTTCTGGAAGACTTTTAAAAGTAGAGGTATTAGTTCTTCTTTGAAAGTTTTGTAGAATTCATTTGTAAAACCATCTGGTCCAGGACTTTTATTTTTGGGAAGATTTTTGATAACTGTTTGTCGTTTTCGACGGGTTATGTTGTTTTCACCGGGCTAGCTTCACGGGCGGGTAACAGACGACCAGGGATTCATGGTTGAGCTGTAGGCAGTATCTCTTTATTCATGCAGGATGCAGCACAATCTAAGCCGAGCTAAGCTAAACTAAAGTACTCTAAAACTCACCATGCTGTCTTTATATATACTTGCCAAGTAGGGTGGAAACAGGATGTGACATAGAGAGGGTGGAGAGAAAAGTGACTGGTGAAAATCAGAGTGTGACAAGGAGGGGGCAGAGCAGGCGAGAATCCTATCACTGAACCACCAATGCCCTGGAGGGAGGGTGGAACTTGTTAACAGTGGTTATGTAAATAGAATGAAGTGGTTATGTAAATAGAACAGTGTTAAGCAGGGGGGATTTAAACCAAATGCAACAGAAGGGGTCTCATGCATACCAACAACTGTTTCAATTTCATTAGCTGTGATGGGTCTGTTCATGTTATCCACTTCCTCTTTACTTAGTTTTGGAAGTTGGTAGGTATCTAGGAAATCATTCATTTCTTCCAGGTTCTCTAGCTTGGTGGCATATAGTTGTTCATAGAAGCCTCGCATGATATGTTGAATTTCTGCAATGTCTGTTGAGATATCTCCTCTTTCATTTACTATCCGATTTATTTGGGTCTTCTCCCTTTTTTGTTTTGTGAGTCTGGCTAAAGGTTTGTCGATTTTGTTTACTCTTTCGAAGAAC
This sequence comes from Erinaceus europaeus, assembly GCF_950295315.1. NCBI lineage: Eukaryota > Metazoa > Chordata > Mammalia > Eulipotyphla > Erinaceidae > Erinaceus > Erinaceus europaeus. The sequence goes on from NC_080166.1 coordinate 54,621,507, forward strand.
CAACATTTACTTTCATTGATCTTTTGTATGGTTTTCCTATTCTCAATGTTATTTATTTCTGCCCTAACTTTAGTGATTTCTGTCCTTCTGGTTGCTTTAGGATTCCTTTGTTGTTCTTCTTCTAGGTCTTTAAGATGTGCAATCAGGCTGTTTATTTGTGCCTTTTCTTGTTTCCTAATGTGTGCCTGTATAGCTATGAACTTCCTTCTTAGGACTGCTTTAGCTGTGTCCCAAATATTTTGATAGCTTGTGTCTTCATTTTCATTAAAGTCTCGAAACATTTTGATTTCTTCCTTGATTTCCTCTTTGATGCAGAAGTTGTTAAGAAGTGTACTGTTGAGCTTCCACATTTTGGGACTGTTACTAATCTTTTGTTGATTGTTAAGTGTTAGTTTAATTCCACTGTGGTCTGAGAAGATGCTTGGGATGATTTCAGTGCTCTTGAATTGGCTGATGCTGTCTTTGTGGCCTAACATATGGTCTATCCTTGAGAATGATCCATGTGGATTTGAATAAAATGTGTATTCCAGTTCCTTGGGATGAATGACTCTGAAAATGTCCAATAGTTCTAGTTTATTTATCTCTTCATTTAGCTCCCTTATGTCTTTATTGATTTTCTTCCTGGATGATCTGTCAGGTTGAGACAGTGGGGTGTTTAAGTCCCCTACTATGATTGTGTTACTGTTAATATATTGCTGTAGCTCTTTCAGTAGAAGTTTGATGTATTTAGATGGTTTCTCATTGGGTGCATAGATGTTAATAATTGTTAAGTCCCCTTGATTGACTGATCCTCTGAGCATTAAGTAGTGTCCATTCCTATCTTTTTTAATCTTATCTATTTTAAAGTCTATCATGTCAGATATGAGAATAGCTGTTCCTGCCCTTTTTTTTGGGCCATTGGCTTGTATGATAGTTTTCCATCCTTTCACTTTAAGTCTGTGTTTGTCTTGTTGAGTTAGGTGAGTTTCCTGTAGACAACATATTGTTGGGTTGTGTTTTCTGATCCATCTTCCTACTCTGTGTCTTTTAATAGGTGAATTCAGGCCATTGACATTTATTGATATCAAAGATTGAAGATATTTTAACGCCATTCTTGAAGAGTTTTAGAGTGTTTTGATATATGTCCTATTTGTGGTGGTCTGGTTGTTTATAGGTGACCTTTCAGAACTTCTTTCAGGGCAGGCTTGGTGATGGTTGCTTCCTTCAACTGTTGCTTGTCTGAGAAGGTTTTGATGCTTCCATCTAGTCTGAATGACAGTCTAGCAGGATATAGTATTCTTGGCTGAAAGCCTTTCTCATTGAGCACTCGATAGATATCTTGCCATTCTCTTCTGGCCTGTAGTGTTTGTATGGAGAAGTCCGCTGCTAATCTTATGGGTTTTCCTTTGTATGTGACTCTTTGTTTTTCTCTTGCAGCCTTGAGGATCCTTTCTTTATCCTTATTCCTTTCCATTCTAAGTATGACATGTCTTGGTGTCTTTAGGTCTGGGTTAATTCTGTTTGGGACCCTCTGGGCTACTTGAATCTTTATGTCTTTGGTGTTGTCTAGACTAGAGAAATTTTCAGCTATTATGGCCTGGAGAATGCTTTCTTCCTCTCCTTCTCTTTCTTCCTCTGGTAAGCCAATAATGCGTATATTGTTTCTTTTGAAGTCATCCCATAGGACTCTGTTGTTGTTTTCAGCATCTCTTAATCTCTTTTTGAGATCTCTTACTTCTTTTTTAGTTGTCTCTAATTCATCCTCAATCTTGCTAATCCTGTCTTCAGCCTCATAGATTCTATTCTCTCTGCCCTCTACTGCTTTCTGGAGTTCATCTATTTTGTTGCCCTGCTCTGATACTGTTTTAGCTTCTTCAGCTAGTTGCCTTCTTAGCTCAGCGATTTCAGCTTTCAGCTCTCTAATAACCATGAGATAATTAGAATTTTCTTCCATATTCTCATTTGTTGTTCCTGCATTTCTGATTACAATTTTTTCAAATTCTTTACTCACTCCCATTATTATTTCCTTAGCTAATGTTTGGATGTTGAACTCGTTGTTTTGTGCTTCACCCTCTGGAGGACTTTTAGCTGGACTCTTGTCCTGGTTCAAGTCTCCAATATTTTTTCTTGTTGTTTTAACCATTTTATATATTATGTTATGAGTTCCCTTTATCAGTACTTTTCAAATTATTGATCACTATTGCCTGGATTGACTTGTGTCTAAGTAATTTAATTAAAGGGTTTACAGTGGTGGAAGTTAACAGTTTTTTCAATCCCTGAGTTGGAGCTCAGTGGTGTAAAAGCCTCTTTTTTTTTCTTTTTTCTTCCCTGTAGGCTATGGGAGCCTGAGGGCTTTTAAACTGTCAATAGGCTTCTTAGCTTAATCACTGACTCCTGACCAAGAGATAAAGCAGGGTGTGGCAGAGATAATCCAGTGGTTATGCAAAGAGACTTTCACAGCCCCTCAGCTATGCCACCGAGGTATAGGTCTTCTCCTGAGTTTCCTGGTTAGATCTCTGTCCCCTGGTGTCCCTCCCTGTTGCTGCTCCAGATTCTGAGGGTAGTAGCAATGGAGATTCAGAGTTGCACTTGGTGAGTCTCTGGGGAGTCCTTTCCTCCCGTCAGCTGTCCCCTTGTTGTGGAGCAGACTGGAGGTGCTGTCTCCACTGATAAACTGTTGAACTGTTAGCAGTCACTTCATCTCTCCTTAGGACCCTCTCTCCTCTCTGTCACCAGCCACGCGTGTTTGTACTCACGGGTGATTTACTGGGTTCCTGTGGTCATTCTAGTCCTGTCTTGTTTCGTTCCGGGTGGTCTCCTTTGGTATTCCTAGTTGATCCGGGAGAGGAGAGGAGAGGAGAACAAAATATTCCTTTTTCTTACTGGGATAACTTTTTCCAAAGTGGAAACTTATTATTTTATTATAATTATTATTATTAATGTTTTTTGTGTATTTATTTTTCCTTTTGCTGCCCTTGTTGTTTAACATTGTTATTATGGAAGCTTATTCTCTTTTTTTTCTTTTTATTTATTTATGTTCCCTTTTGTTGCCCTTGCTGTCTTTTTATTGTTGTTGTAGTTGTTGTTGTTGTTGTCTTTGTTGGATAGGACAGAGAGAAATGGAGAGAGGAGGGGAGGACAGAGAGGGGGAGAGAAAGATAGACACCTGCAGACCTGCTTCATCACATCTGATATGCAGGTGGGTCCAAGTTATTGTCTGGGGAGATGATGCCATGCTGGAAAAAGGACCAGAAAGCTGGATCAGAGAAGAGAGTAGCTCACTAATGTGGGGAAGGGGTATAAATATTGTTGACTGTAAACCCCACACCTATGGACATCTAATCCTTGACAAAGGGGACCAGACTATTCAATGGGGAAAGCAGAGTCTCTTCAACAAATGGTGTTGGAAACAATGGCTTGAAACATGCAGAAGAATGAAACTGAACCACTGTATTTCACCAAATACAAAAGTAAATTCCAAGTGGATCAAGGACTTGGATGTTAGACCACAAACTACCAGATACTTAGAGGAAAATACTGGCAGAACTCTTTTCCGCATAAATTTCAAAGACATCTTCAGTGAAACGAATCCAATTACAAAGAAGACTAAGGCAAGTATAAACCTATGGGACTACATCAAATTAAAAGCTTCTTCATAGCAAAAGAAACCACTACCCAAACCAAGAGACCCCTCACAGAATGGGAGAAGATCTTTACATGCCATACATCAGACAAGAGGTTAATAACCAACTTATATAAAGAGCTTGCCAAACTCAACAACAACACAACAAATAACCCTATCCAAAAGTGGGGGGAGGACATGGACAGAATATTCACCACAGAAGAGATCCAAAAGGCTGAAAAACACATGAAAAAATGCTCCAAGTCTCTGATTGTCAGAGAAATGCAAATCAAGACAACAATGAGATATCACTTCACTCCTGTGAGAATGTCATACAACAGAAAAGGTAACAGCAGCAAATGCTGGAGAAGGTGTGGGGACAAAGGAACCCTCCTACACTGCTGGTGGGAATGTCAATTGGTCCAACCTCTGTGGAGAACAGTCTGGAGAACTCTCAGAAGTCTAGACATGGACCTACCCTATGACCCTGCAATTCCTCTCCTGGGGATAGATCCTAAGGAACCCAACATATCCATCCAAAAAGATCTGTGTACACATATGTTCTTGGCAGCACAATTTGCAATAGCCAAAACCTGGAAGCAACCCAGGTGTCCAACAACAGATGAGTGGCTGAGCAAGTTGTGGTATATATGCACAATGGAATACTACTCAGCTGTAAAAAATGGTGACTTCACCGTTTTCAGCCAATCTTGGATGGACCTTGAAAAATTCATGTTAAGTGAAATAAGTCAGAAACAGAAGGTTGAATGTGGGATGATCACACTCTCAGTCAGAAGTTGTAAAACAAGATCAGAAAAGAAAACACAAGTAGAACCTGAAATGGATTTGACATATCACACCAAAGTAAAAGACTTTGGGGTGGTTTGGTAGGAAGAATACATATCCATGAAGGATGATAGAGGACCTAGTGGGGGTTGTATTGTTATATGGGAAACTGTGGAATGTTATGCATGTGCAAACTATTGTATTTACTGTTGAACGTAAAACATTAATTCCCCAATAAAGACATATAAAGAAAATTCCCGTTGTTAGGATTTGCTGCATCATACACAATATCACCATAATTTATGTCCTTTGACATTATTTGTTTATAGCTGTGCCACCAGTTGCTTCTGTTTTCCCTGGTCTAAGATTTTAAGAGAGTCAATTGGTCTGTGCATTAAAAAGTTTGAGACATTCAATCAATTTTCCCCCTCTCATATTAATTAGTGATTTATACGACTACAGATTAATAGGAGTGCACATTAACACCATTCCCACCACCAAAAGACTGTGTCCCATCCCACCCCCACCTGTTACTTCTGTAACACCTTTCCTAATGATGGAGTAGAACACATTAGCAACTCTCATCCTTATTGTATACCCTGGGTCACATCTCTCCAAGCAAGTGGTCCAGTTGAATTAGATCTTCAGTCAACAAACATTTATGGAACGTGCATGCACTTTGTACATGTTAAGCCAAACGTATGGAAGGAGAAATTGGGATGGACATGGTCTCCTTTTTCATCTTACTATTTCTTTTTGAGGAACACATAATTCAAAATACGTTCCGTAAATGCATTATTAGTATAATATGTTGATCTTGTTTTTTTCTTTTCTTTTTAAATTTTTTTATTATCTTTATTTATTTATTGAATAGAGACTGAAACTGAGAGGAGGGGGAGATAGAGAGAGACACAGAGAGATGCCTGCAACACTATTTCACTACTCACAAAGCTTTCCTCCTGTAGGACAGAGAGAAATTGAAAGATAGAGATGAGGGAGAGAGATAGATACCTGAAGACTTGCTTCACCGAATGTGAGGCGACCCTCCTGCAGGTGGGGAGCCGGGGGTTCAAAGTCAGATCCTTGTGCCGGTCCTTGCTTTGTACTAAATGTGCCTAAATCGGTGCATCACCGCCCAGTCCCTGGACAAAAATTCTTTTTTATTTTATTTTATTTTGTTTATTTATTAATGAGAAAGATGGGAGGAGAAAAAGAACCAGACACCACTCTGGCACATGTGCTGCTGGGGATTAAACTCAGGATCTCATGCTTGAGAGTCCAATGCTTTATCCACTGCACCACCTTCTGGACCTTGACATAGTACTTTTCTACATAATAAGTTGACTGATCTGACATGAGCATTGGCAGGTCGGTCCTTACTCCTAACCTGTTTCTTTTTCCCTAGTGGGGTAGGGCTCTGCGGAGGAGAGGTTCCAGGACATATTGGTGGGGTTGTCTGCCCAGAGAAGTCAGTATGATGTCATTGGTAGTGTGTGCAACTTGGTGGCTGACAAGAGGGAAAATATAAAGTGGGACAAATTGTCTAATAGACCATGTTTGACCAAAACACCGGAACTACACTCAGAGCAGCACGCTGCTCATCCTATGAAAAGCTAATCTTAAGTACAGAAAATTCAGTCCTCTCCATTTCAAGTTATACCGGGTGTCTATTCACTGTAAAGATCACAGGGAGAAGCATAAAATAAGCTGTCATTCCTTGGGCTGTGCATTTTCTTTTCTTTTCTTTTTTTTTTTTTTGACTTTTTTTTTATTAGGGAATTAATGTTTTACATTCAACAGTAAGTACAATGGTTTGTACATGCATAACATTTCCCAGTTTCCCATATAACAATACAACCCCCACTAGGTCCTCTGAATCCTTATTGGACCTGTATTTTCCCCACCCACCCACCCCAGAGTCTTTTACTTTGGTGCGATACGCCAATTCCGTTTCAGGCTCTACTTGTGTTTTCTTTTCTGATCTTGTTTTTCAACTTCTGCCTGAGAGTGAGATCATCCCACATTCAACCTTCTGTTTCTGACTTATTTCGCTCAACACGATTTTTTCAAGGTCCATCCAAGATTGGCTGAAAACGGTGAAGTCACCATTTTTTACAGCTGAGTAGTATTCCATTGTGCATATATACCACAACTTGCTCAGCCACTCATCTGTTGTTGGACACCTGGGTTGCTTCCAGGTTTTGGCTATTACAAATTGTGCTGCCAAGAACATATGTGTACACAGATCTTTTTGGATGGATATGTTGGGTTCCTTAGGATCTATCCCCAGGAGAGGAATTGCAGGGTCATAGGGTAGGTCCATGTCTAGACTTCTGAGAGTTCTCCAGACTGTTCTCCACAGAGGTTGGACCAATTGACATTCCCACCAGCAGTGTAGGAGGGTTCCTTTGTCCCCACACCTTCTCCAGCATTTGCTGCTGTTACCTTTTCTATTGTATGACATTCTCACAGGAGTGAAGTGATATCTCATTGTTGTCTTGATTTGCATTTCTCTGACAATCAGAGACTTGGAACATTTTTTCATGTGTTTTTCAGCCTTTTGGATCTCTTCTGTGGTGAATATTCTGTCCATGTCCTCCCCCCACTTTTGGATAGGGTTATTTGTTGTGTTGTTGTTGAGTTTGGCAAGCTCTTTATATATGTTGGTTATTAACCTCTTGTCTGATGTATGGCGTGTAAAGATCTTCTCCCATTCTGTGAGGGGTCTCTTGGTTTGGGTAGTGGTTTCTTTTGCTATGAAGAAGCTTTTAATTTGATGTAGTCCCATAGGTTTATACTTGCTTTAGTCTTCTTTGTAATTGGATTCGTTTCATTGAAGATGTCTTTGAAATTTATGCGGAAAAGAGTTCTGCCAATATTTTCCTCTAAGTATCTGGTAGTTTGTGGTCTAACATCCAAGTCCTTGATCCACTTGGAATTTACTTTTGTATTTGGTGAAATACAGTGGTTCAGTTTCATTCTTCTGCATGTTTCAAGCCATTGTTCCAACACCATTTGTTGAAGAGACTCTGCTTTGCCCATGTAATAGTCTGAGCCCCTTTGTCAAAAATTAGATGTCCATAGATGTGGGGGGCATTTTCTTTTCTAAGAAACTACACACTACTAGGTCTAGTGTTTCTAATACTGACATTGGTTATGCATCTAGGGAAGTCCTCCTTTTCCTTTCTATGCATTCCATTTCACACCCAGTTCCCCAAACTGGTTGCCCTCCAGTTAATCTGTATCAAAATTGTGAAATTATCAAGCTGATTTTGTAGAAGATGGTGGGCCAGGTGGTGATGCGCTCAGTTGAGCACAATGGCTACAATGAACGACTTGAGTCCAAACTCCTGGTCCCTGCCTGTCAGAAGACAGCTTCAAGAGCAGTGAATCAGTGCTGGGGGTGTCTCTCTTTCACCCTAATCTCCCCCTTCTGTCATGATTTTTTTTTTCTCTGTCCCTATCCAATCAATAAATAACTAAAAAAAAATTATCTAAATTTTTTTGTCTCTACTTTCTGTCTAATACAGTACAACATAGGACTAGGAAGTAATTATCAATGCCTATGTTTTTTTTTTTTTTAATTCATTTGGTTGTAGGGTTATTTGTGGGTTTTCGTGCCTGCACTACAAACCACTGCTCCTGGCAGTCTTTTTTTTTCCCCATTGTTGTTGTTGCTGCTGTTGTTGTTGCTGGATAGGACAGAGAGAAATCGAGAGTGGAGGGGGAGATAGAGCTAGAGAAAGAGACACACCTGCAGACCTGCTTCACTGCTTGTGAAGTGTCCCACCAGCAGCTGGGGAGTTGGGGCCTCAAACTGGGATTCTTGCTCTGGTCCTTGAACTTTGTACTATGTGTGTTTAACCTAGTTCACCACCACCTGGCCCTTTGTAGTCATTCTGAAAAGAGTGAATCTTCTCTTTTTCACAAAGAAGGAGAGAGTAGAGCACCACTGAACCATTTAAAAAATAATGTCCTACGGAGTTGGGTGGTAGTGCAGTGGGTTAAGCAGTGGGTTAAGCACACATGGCACCAAGCGCAAGGACCAGCGCAAGGATCCCTGTTTGAGCCCCCAGCTCCCTACCTGCCTGGGGAGGGGGGCGGGGCGCTTCACAGGTGGTGAAGCAGGTCTGCAAGTGTCTATCCTTCTCTCCTGCCAGGCTAGCATTGCGGGTGTTTCTTCATTGGCACGTGTTCTCTGGGTTGGAGAGAACTCAACCAGAGCCAACCTGGGCTGCTGCTTACTCAGCAACTTGGGAGAGAGACCAGGAACTCGTGGAGCAGGAACCCAATGCAATGCCTTTATTGATCAGAGATAACGCCTTCATATATGTCTTTAGCCAGAAGTGGCAAGTGGGAAAAGGAAATGGCTAGGAGAGGGGGTGGAGAAAAGAGCAAGAAGGTAGAAAGCTTCCATAGCAGCTGTTTGAAAGGTTCTAACCAGTGGGATTAACCAATAACTTGCAGGCAGGGCGGGTCCCAGGCAAAACAATGAGTATGTAAATAGACCACAGCATCAGAGCAGGGGGCTGCCTGACACTCTCCCCCTCTGTCTTCCCCACCTCTCTCCATTTCTCTCTGTCCTATCCAACAATGGTTGACATCAATAACAACAACAATAATAACTACAACAATAATACAACAGGGGCAACAAAAGGGGGAAAAAGAACTGATTTAAAAAATAAAATAATGTTCTGTATGTGTTTTTGTCTTTTGGGGTTTTTTTTTAGGTGCTAAGAATCGAATTTATGACCTCTTATATTCAGTTATTTGCTTTACTGATGGGCAGCCTTCCAGCCCCTGGTGATTTCTTCTCCACCTTCCCTCCCATTCTCTCTCTCTTTCTCTTCCTTTCTTCCTTCCTCCCTATAATCCTTCCTTCCTATCTCCACCCATTGCTCTCTCCCCTCAATAAATATCATTTAAAGAAAAAAAATTGAGTCTTTTCTCTCTCTTTTCTGAGTGTGTTGTTAAGCAGATGCCTGTAGGTGACGATAATAAGTAATACAATTCTGAGTCATTTGAAACATGACATCACTGTGTCTTCTTGTCATTTATTTGTTTGATAGAGACAAAACATTCAGAGGGAAAGGGGAGCCTTAGAAAGAGAAACACTTATAGTACTACAACACTCATGAAATTTCCCCCTGTAGGTAGGGAGCAGAGACTTGAACCCGGGTCCTTGTACATTCCAACATGTGCACTCAACTGGGTGTGCCACTGCCAGGCCCCCACAAGTCATTTGATAAGTATTAACAAAGTCTTTTGGAGCTCCTCAACAGAACTGGAAGTGAATTATAGTGAAAGATTCTAGGGGCTATATAACATACCCTTTTGTAAGTCTGATAGACTTTAATTCTTTGCTGTCAATAAAAATGAAGGAAAAACAGTCAAAATATCAGTATAAAGTCATTAAAATAATGCTTGATGTAAGATTATAACATGAAATGTTATTAATGAAAGAACTGAGTGATGGTTTAAGAAAACCTTTCAAGGGCAGGACAGTGGCGTGCCTGGCTGAGCACACACACCACATTGCTCAAGGACCTGGTTCAAGCCCTGGCTGTCACCTTGGGGGGAGAAGCTTCACAGGTGGTAAAATAGTGCAGCAGCTTTCTCCCCCTCCTTCCCTCTTTATCTCCCCCTTCCCTCTCAATTCCTCTCTGTCATTATCCAAAATAATGAAAAATCTTGGAACGTTCCTACTCATGACCATAGAATGTGAGCTCAGATCTACAGGGATGCAGAGGTCACATAGGCTCCTAAGCTGAATATGGGCCCCAGATGAGATCAAATTGATTGGGGTTACAGTCAACAATATTTATACACCTTTCCCATATTTGGGAGCTACTCTCTTCCCTGATCCAGCTTTCTGGCCCTTTTTCCAGCCATGACATCATCTCCCCAGACAATAACTTGGGTCCACCTGCAAATCAGATGTCAGGCTCAGGAAAAAAAAAAAAAAAACAACAAAAAAAAAACAACTAGAATAGTCAACAACTAGAATATAACTAAAATAGGCCTACTATTTACTTTTCATCTGAACTATTTCAGCCTTTAGGTTCATGATTAGTTGACCATTTGTTTGGATCTATATGTCAACTCTTTTTTTCAGCCACCAGGTTATAGATGCTAACATGATGCCAACTGGACTTCCCTGGGCAGATGACCCCACCAATGTGTCCTGGAGCTCTGCCTCCCCAGAACCCTGCCCCACTAGGGAAAGAGAGAGACAGGTTGGGAGTATGGATCGACCTGAGAAATGCTCATGTTCAACGGGGAAGCAATTACAGAAGCCAGACCTTCCACCTTCTGCACCCCACAATGACCTTGGGTCCATACTCCCAGAGAGATAATGAACAGGAAAGCTATCAGGGGAGGGGATGGGATACAGAATTCTGGTTGTGGGAATTGTGTGGTGTTGTACCCCTCTTATCCTATGGTTTTTGTCAATGTTTCCTTTTTATAAATAAAAATTTAAAAAATATATAAAATAAAAAGTATAATAACTAAACTTTAAAAACAAGAAAACATTTCTATTCTTATCTACTTATTGTATGTATGAATACATATATATGAATATGGTTTAAAGATTAAGAAGAGTTGACATTAACTTTCTTACTCTATCACTAAGTAAAATTTATTCACAGATCATTAACCTATTTCTCACTCTAGAGTTAAGAAAATTCATCTGTGGTCCAGGAGGTGTCACAGTGGATAAAGCACTGGACTCTCAGGCATGAGGGTACTGAGTTCAATCCCCAGCAGCAGGTATACCAGAGTGAGGTCTTGTTCTTTCTCTCTCTCTTATCTTTCTCATTAATAAATAAATAAATAAAACCTTTTAATAAAAAAGAAAATTCATCCACAGATGTGTGAAGTAATTGTTTTAAATGTATTTATTTATTTATTATTTTTAGCAGAGCACTGTTCAGCTCTGGGTTATGGTGGTGTGGCGACTGAACCTGAGACTTTGGAGCCACAAGCATGAGAGTCTTTTTGCATAACAATTATGCTATCTACTCCATCCTGTTTTTTCTTTTTTCTTTCTCTCTCCATTTAAGGAGAGACACCTGTAGCACTGCTCCACTGCTTGTGAATATTTTCTCCCTGCAGGTGGGGGCCAGGAGTTTGAACCAGGCTCTGCAATTCGACTTTTACTCAATATGATTTAATAATATTTTGTAAAATATGTATATTGGTTTGACCAACTATGCTCTGGCTCTCTCTTTCTCTGATAAGTAAATAAATCATAGTAGTGACAGTAATAATAATTTTACTGCTAATTAATCTTTTAAAAAGTTACTATTTCTGAATGTCAATCTATGAAGATATTTTTCTTACAACAAAAGAGGGGGAAATGGTAGAGAACCTCAAACCAAAAAGCCTATTAAACTGAAATAAAAAAGATTTTAATGTCTGCATTTTTTTAAATAGCCATTTTTTAAAAAAGATTTTATTTATTTTTGAGAAAGACAGGAGGAAAGAGAAAGAACCAGACATCACTCTGGCACATGTGCTTCCAGGGATCAAACTCGGGACCTCATGCTTGAGAGTCCAAAGCTTTATCACTGCGTCACCTCCCGGATCACTAATGTCTTCATTTTTAAAAATTTATTTTTTGTGGCCTGGGAGGTAGTGCAGTGGATAAAGCATTGGACTCTGAAGCATGAGGTCCTGAGTTCAATCCCCAGCAGCACATGTACCAGAGTGATGTCTGATTCTTTCTATCTCTCATCCTATCTTTTTCACAAATACATAAATAAATAATTTTCACCTGGGACCCTAATCAGGGAGTCCTGGGATTCCCACATAGACATGATGGGCCTAGACCTCTAACAGATCCCTCTCACCACTGTCACTGGTCATCTCCACCAGGAAACATAATGGACCCCTCTTTGGGCCCTTATTGGACTTTGCCCTCAATGTGAATCAACAATGGCAGGGAATGTTCCATTCTCCAAAGGGAGGTTGGATACCATACTTGGCCTCTCACCTGAGGATGATGGGTCCTGAAATTGGCACAGCCTAGCCGTGACCACAGAATGTGAGCTCAGACCTACAGGGATGCAGAGGTTACACAGGCTGACTATGGGCCCCAGATCAGATCAAATCGATGGGGTTTACAGTTAACAATATTTATACATTTTAAATACTTTCCCCATATTTGGCAGCTACTCTTTTCCCTGATCCAGCTTTCTGGTCCTTTTTCCAACTATGACACCATCCCCCCAGACAATAGCTTAGGTCACCTGCATATTAGATGTCAGGTGCAGGTAAAAACTAGTTGGGTCATGGGTCCCTTGGAATATACCTAAAAAATAGACCTACGAGCTTTTCCAAGACAGAGACCCCCCAAATCTCCATCAGCAATATTCTTGCCTTTACGTTCATGATTTGTCAACACTTTGTTCTGCTTTCTCTCTTAAGTCTTTTTCAGCCACCAGGTTCCAGATGTTACCATGATGCCAACTTGACTCCCCAGGACAGACAACCCCACCATGTGTCCTGGAGCTTCACTTCCCCAGATCCCCGCCCCACTAGGGAAAGAGAGAGACAGTCTGGGAGTATGGATCAACCTGTCAATGCCCATGTTCAGCAAGGAAGCAACTACAGAAGCCAGACCTTCCACCTTCTGTACCCCATAATGACCCTGAGTCCATGTTCCCAGAGAGTTAAAGAAGAGGAAAGCTACCAGGGGAGGAGATGGGATATGGAGTTCTGGTGGTGGGAATTGTGTGGAATTGTACCCCTTCTTATCCTATGGTCTTGCCAGTGTTTCCATTTTATAAATACAAACTTAAAAAAAACATTTATTTTTATTTATTCATGGTAGAGACAGGGAGAAATTGAGGGGGGAGGGATAGATAGGGAGAAAAAGCTCCCCATCTCTGTCTTCCCCTCCTCTCTCCATTTCTCTCTGCCCTATTCAACAATGACAACAACAATAATAACTATAACAATAAAACAATAAGGGAAACAAATGGGAATAAATAAATATTTTTTAAAATTTTTAAAAAAGATAGGGAGAAAAAGGAAGAGAGACAACTGCAGCACTGCTTCACCACTCATGAAGCTTCTCCCTTATAGATGCAGATGGAGGGGCCTTGAACCCAGATGTTTGTATATTGAACCGTGTGTGCTTAAGCAGGTACACCACCACCACCTACTCCCTGGGAATCAAATTTCTTTTTTGTAATTGTTTTCTTTTTAAAAAAGATTTCTTTACTGGGGGATTAATGTTTTACAATCGTCAGTAAATACAATAGTTTGTACATGTGTAACACTTCCCAGTTTTCCATATAACAATACAACCCCTACTAGGTCCTCTGCCATCATGTTCCAGGACCTGAACCCCCACCCACCCTCACCCGAATCTTTTACTTTGGTGCAATACACCAGTAATTCTTTTCCTGATTTAACATTGGTGTATTTAATGCCTGGCCACAAACTGTGTACTATGGTGGAGACACAGCCAAAGTTACAAATGCCCATACAAAATCTTTACAATATGAAGAGAATGTACAGGAACTACCAGTTTGTGCAAGTACTGAGTTTGTGTGTCTCTGACATTGCAAAATAGCTACATGATGTAAGATTGCATTTATAGTTTGGATTATCCAAGGTTTGCTGTGAGAATGATGCTTTTCCTAGTTTTAAGTACAAGGCAGGGTGTTAGAAATGCTTTCTTCATGACTTGGATCACCGACGACTGGTCTATGCGGACTTCAACTGTAGCCCACTGGCTCAAGGAACTATTTAATGGCTCTGTCAACAGGGTGTCCTTCCTTCCTTTTTTTTTTTTTTTTTTGGAGGGGAGGGGAAAGGGGGGGGGAGTTCATCTCTGGGGCTTCACTTCTCTGGGCTGACTATTTCAGTTAGAAACAGAGGGGAGGGGGAATCAAAGCACCAAAAGCTTTCTTCAATGCCTTGGGGAAGGGGCTTGAGCCTGAGTCATGTAGACATGCACTATCCAAAGCAGTGTACTATCTGAATCATTCTTTTCTGACCCCACTGTCATATTTCTAAAATTAATCACTTGTACTTAATTTCAAGTCATTTTTTCCCCCTACCAAAACTCTAAACGCCTCAGTGAGGACAGCACATACAACATGTGCCAAGCCTCTGGTTTCAAAGTTCAGCTGTTTTTGAGTTATTTGACCGGACAAAAGGTCGAAAGATAGCTTTCACTGCAGGGATAGTGTAATTTTCCATGTCTTTATGATGTTTGGAAATGGTTGAAGTGGTTTCTCCCTAAAATTTCCATACGTAAATAACTCTTACCAGTGGATTAATTTTAATTTTGAAATGCCTTAGCAAAAAATTTTGCATGCAACCCTCGTCTCTCCTCCTAGTCCTAATCCAGTCATGTGCTCTTGTGGGAAGAACCAAAGACCACCCCAGGTTAAGACTCAGATCATTTGTTTTTATTAAAGCATAGGAAATTCTAGCTTCTACAAAGCCTCCTAATTTGGGAGATTACAGCAAAAACCACAACTTTGTCATTTAATATTATATGTTTTAGCAATAATTGGGAGAAGAGGTCTGGTGACTGAGGACATTTTCCTTTCCCAGTCTCCACAGGAACCTGTCATACTTTTCTGAATGTGCTTGCATATCATTGGCAAGGCAAGACTTACCTTAGTGGACTTATTATTATTACTAGTAGCTATTTTTGTGCATTTTGCTCTCAGATGTCCATACTCTATGACTATGGATTTGTGAGGTGTTAGACTTAACCACTTTGCATGAAGAACACATAGATCTAAGGCCTGGGTACCAGCATATACACCTGCTAAAACTTATCTCCCCCCTTCACTTTGCTCACCCTGAACCGCTCACCTATTTCCTTTCAACTAAGAAGAGAGGACTAGTTTCCTTTTGACTCTAACCAAATGTTTGGCCTTTTGGGGGTGCAGTAATAGAAGTTGGAGTTTTTTTTGAGAAAAGGTGAAGTACTGTGATATACTATCCTCCTACTTGCACAGACCTAGCAAGTATTTATCTCTGGGTCATCTCCTAGACTATTTGGGGACTAACAAGCTCTAGAACTATTCTGAGTTTTTTCCCTATTGTTCGTGCAGTTTGTACTTTTATGAGCTTTTCATTTAATTTTACAAATACACCCGTCATCAGTTCTTTGCCGTGTTGACCTTTTTCTTCTGTCCTGTCACTACAGTCCAGAACTTTTAGTCCAGAACTGCACCATACCCACTGTCCACCCTATAAGGCCATAGAGACTGGTCTGCACCCCATGTCCACTACATAAGACCATAGAGGCTGGTCTGCATCCAATGTCTGCCCCATAAGACTGTAGAGACTGGTCTGCACCCCATAAGACTGTAGAGGCTGGTCTGCACCCCCATGTCCACCCCAAAAGGCCACAGACGCAGGTCTGCACGCCCGTGTCCACACCATAAGGCCGCTATGGCTGGTCTGCAACCCCATGTCCACTCCATAAAGCCGCAGAGGCTGGTCAGCACCCCCACATCCACCCCATAAGGCCTAGAGACTGGTCTGCAATCCCAAATCCATCCGGTAAAGCCGTAGAGGTTGGTCCCCTATGTCTACCCCATAAGGCTGTAGAGACTGGTCTGCACCCCCATGTCCACCCCATAAGGCTGCAGAGGCTAGTCTGAACCCCTCATGTCCACTACTGGTCTGCACCCCCATGTCCACCCCATAAGGCCGAGAGGCTGGTCTGCACCCCATGTCCACCCGGTAAGGTCATAGAGGCGAGTATGCACCCCCATAAGAACACAGAGGATGGTCTGCACCCCCATGCCCACCTGATAAGGCCGCAGAGGCTGGTCTGCACCCCCTATATTCACTACTGGTCTGCACCCCCATGTCCGCCCCATAAGGCGAGAGGCTGGTCTGCACCCCCTACACCTCCGTTCCCGCAGGTCTCTTAAGAAGAACCGCCAAGTCCTGGCTCTCCATCCTTTCATTCAGGACTGACTCTGCCATCAGTCAGCCACTTCTTCCTTTCCAGGACTTTTCTTCTCGTCCATCGGTCCATCCGCTCACTTCTCACTCAGCAGCGAGCTGAGTTCTCGCTCCAAGTCTTCCGCTCCCCGGCGCCCTGCGGGCGACCCCAAGTGTCTGTCAGTCTGGTTCTCCGCCGCCCCGAGTCTCGGTCGCCCGGACGTGTGTCTGTCCCACGCCCGAGCTCCCCCAGTGCCCGGCCGCCCGCCTCCAATTCGGCAGGAACTTTCCAAGCCGCGGGGTTCAGGGCGGGGGAGCCGCGGGGCTCAGGGCGGAGGGCGCGGGCCGGCGGGGCTCGGCGGGGGCTCGGGGCGGGGTGGGCGTGCGAGCGGGCCGGGGGCGTCGCGGGCCGCCCTGCCCTATAAGGGGCCGAGCCGCCCCCGCCGCCGGGCGGGTGTCGGGCGGACGGCGGCGGCGGCTGCGATTGGTTCAGGCGCCCCATCCGGGGACTGGGCTCGGCGCTGCTCGTTCGCCCTAAAGGTACCAATATGGCGGAGGTGAGCTGGGGAACCGGGCAAGAGCGGCCGGCTGGAGCGGGCGCCGGGCGGACCCCCGGAACCCCTGAGGCCGCCTGGGGGCTCCCGGGCCCTTCCCGCGGCCCCGCGGGGAGCGGCGCGGCCGTGCGGGGGCCGCGGGGCGGTGACTGGCCGCGGCGGGGCCGGCCGGGGGGCGGGAGCGGGCGCGGGAGCGGTCTCCCTCCGGGACTAGGCCGCGGCGGCTCCGGCCCCGATCCGACCCGGCGACGGGGCCGCACTTGAGGCTGTGGCCGGCGGCAGCGAGCCCGGGCCCGGGCAAGGCGCCGCGCGGAGCTCCCGGACAGCTGACGCGGGCGGCCGGAGGCTTTGCGCCGCCTCCCGGGGCCGGGGTGGGTGGAAACCGGCCGCCCCCCGACCCGAGCCCCGTCCGCGGTCGGCTTGCAGAGCGGGAGCGGTCTGCGCCACAGCCCTCGGGGTCCCGGCTGGCGCGCAGGAGCCTCTCGCTCCACTTTGCTCCGGGCGCAGCGGCGAGCGGGATGCACAGCCGCCGGGCTTCGCGGGAGGCTCCGGGACTCTCCGCCCCGCCGCCCGGGAGCTGCCCGCGGGAGAGTAGACCGGGACCCCCGACGCTTCCCCCGGGGGCTCCCGGCTGCTCCCCTTTGCAGCGGGTTGAGGAGCGAGGCAGGGCGAGCAGAGCTGCCCCGGTCAGGTCCCCCGGGACTGGGGGGCTGGGGGGTGGGGTGGCGGGGCCGGAGCCCCCGGGCTGGAGACGAGGGGCGAGGGATTCGCGGAGGGCCAGAGAGAGAGAGGACTCACGGCCCTGGAGAGAACCAGCATCTCGGGGGGCTACGGGGCCACGTCTCCAGACTCCGCGAAGAAGGGGGGCTCGCGCCTTGGCTTGGGGACTGGGGTCCGACTGCGGACCCGCGTAGCCTCTGGGGCCCGAGGACAGCCCCCAACTCGGGGCTCCGGTGACCCAGGGGGTGGGGTGGGTGCTCTGAGCACGAGTCCCCTTCTAGCAAAGGGTGTGTCGCACTGCGAGCTGTTCTTGGGACGTGGGGGCAAACCCAGTGGGGCTTGGGGAGGGGACGGCTCCCGGCTTGGGCTCCGGGGGGCCGGTGCTTGCAGCCGACAGCTCTGAGTTTGCGCCTCCGCTTGGCTAACTTGCTGAGCTCCGCGGGGCGGCTCGGAGTTGCCTGTTAACGATTTCGGGCTCCGTCCTGGGTTTGCGAGTTTGTTCGCTGGGGACTCGGGGAGGAAGGCGAGGCGGCCAAGAGGGGCCCGAAAGGGGCCGGGAGCGACTGGATCGAAGCTGCGTCTTGCACTTTTGGCAGCTGCGGGGCTCCTCCTCCTCTGCGCCCTGTTGCCGGCTGCCTCTTCTTCGCGGGCTGCGCGATCTAACCACACGTTTCTTCTCTCTCCCTCTCTCCCCTCTAGGCTTCTTTTGGAAGTTCGAGCCCAGGTTTGTCCCATTTTCTTGCCTCTTATGTGGGTTCCAGAGGGTACTGGGGGGGAATCTCAAAGATGTATTGCAAAATATGTATCCTGCGAGTTGTTTCATCATTTGGATTTAAGAGTTTTAGTGGGCATTTGGTAAGTTTTTGAAGAGTTTTTTTTTTTCTTTGCATATTGAAAAAAGTATGTTCTAAAACTGCAAATTAACCTTGGATGCCTTTAACTCTTGCTTTAAAAAAAAAAGCCAGGGCTGGTACAATTAATTCCAAGTCAGCCTTTCACTAATCTTTTTAGGGGCTTAGATTTTAATTTTAAGAACTTTGTTGGATCTACGGGGTCTCTCAAACACGGAGAAACAGGGGCAGAGAATGAGCGACAGTGTGGGCTAGGCTCTAACCTGGGTCATGGCATGTGGCAAAGCAGCGCCCTATCCAACTGAGTTATTACATTAATTGTCCATCTTGACTCTCCATTCCTTCTTACTTTGTCCCAGAGGTTTTTTTTTTTTCCTTTTTTTCTCTTTTTGTAACATGTCTGTAGGTTGTATTAAAATTGAAAATTGAGAGTTAAGAGGTCTTAAAAAAAGTTTCAAATATGGCACCAAGAAGCCATGATAACAGAATTTTTGAGGTGAGCTCCCTCTTAGCTACCACTTTTCTCGTGTAATCTCCAGGAAAAGCACCTCTGAACTAGTCCAACTCCCTTATTTTACACTTGTGGAGACTTTTAATTAACTCTATGAAGAGTCATGTACTTAATAGCAGAGCCTCATTGAGTTTGCACATGTTCCAGTCCATGTTGCCTTAAACAGTCTATTGCATCTTTGTGTATTTTGCTGACCTTAAAATCAGAGTTGATTACAATTTAAGGTGTTTCAGAACATAATCAGCCAAATAAAAGAGATTTGTAGTTATTTAAGAATAGCTGTATTATTCACATTTAAAATTTGTTTTAAGAGCCAGTGAAACAAACAGCTCACTTGGCTAGCAGGCCGCTTTGCCTCCATCACACTGAAGGGATCTTTGGTACTGTAGCCCCTTTGACTCTCTCTGCCTTCTCTGTCCTAAATAAGCATAAAAAATGGTTTTGAAGCATTCCCTAAATTTTTGAGGCAAACATCTGCTATTACTGGTTTCAGGAGAAGAATATATGCATGGTGTCAAACACCTGGATGATAATGGAATTTTTCCATTTTGCATCAGACCACTTTTAAGAAATGATAACTTAAGTCAGACAGCTTTATATAGCCTTGTAGTTTCTGATCAGTTAGCCAGTTTTCTAGGTATTTCAGTGCTAGAAAAAACTCTTGAGGTCATTTAACCCAACCTGATGTGTTTTACAAATGAAGACCTAAACCTAGGCCCAGAGAGCCAGGGGACAAAGCCAAGGAGGAGTAAACTTATGTGCCTTCTCATTTCTAGCCCTCATAGAATACCTTGCACATCCAGGGTGAACCCTGCTGAGCCAAGTGATGTGGGGATTACACAAAAGGCACAGCTTTGATATCAAGAGAGGTAGAAACATTAACATGTATTCATTTTCATTCCTGACACTTGGGCATGCCATGGAGGTTTCCAGGAATTTCTGGGGGGGGAAGGGAGGGGAAGAAATGTTTTGTACTGGTACATGTTTCTGTTAAGCTATTTGAGCATATGTTTCTCTTTAAAAATTAAAATCACTGGGTGGAGGTAGATAGCATAATGGTTATGCAAAGAGACTCATGCCTGAGGCTCCAGTATCCCAGGTTCAACCCCCCAGCACCACCATAAGCCAGAGCTGAGCAGTTCTCTGGTTAAAAAAAATTAAACCACTTGTACACCAACAGGCTTTTAAATTAACATGTTTTCCAACATTAATATATAAACCTAGTGAATTAAGTCTTGTAGAAACTACTATTTTTAGGACTAATGATTAGAGGTCTTCACAGAAAAAATTATAACTGGTGGCTTTTCTTGATAATGAAAATCTTTTATCTAATTTAGTGTCTTGGAGATAATTTCACATTATCCTTCAAACTTTGAAATTTTAAATGTTAAGTAACTTTTTAAAAAAGATTTTGACAACAAATTTAGAGGGGAAAGGGAAATAGAAATGAAGAGAACAAGAGCGATGCAGCAGGTAACCAGAGCACGGCTCAGCTCTGGCTTGTGGTTCTAGGGGCTTGAACCTGGGACTTTGGAGCCTTAGGCGTGAGTCTCTGCATAACCATTATGCTATCTACCCCCTCCCCATACTTAATGCCATTCTTTTAACCCTACGACGGTAATACTTTTTGCCTTTCCTGCTCTGAGAGTTTCTGACCTAATTGAATGAGCTAGCTTAATTTTTTAAAAAAATGGATAAGATCCTACTTTTCTTAAAAGTTGATTTCAGCCTTTGGGGATTTTGGATTATATTTCTCCACTCGAACTTATTTATTTATTTTTTATCAGAGTACTTCTCCGCTCTGGCTTATGGTGATGTGGGGGATTGAACTTGGGACTTCCGAAGCCTTAGGCTTGAGAATCTCTTTGCATGTTATCTTCTCTGACCCCCAGCCCCAAAGCCTTTAGTTACAGTTTTCTATACCCCTTCATTTAATTTTAAGAACTTTATTAATAATTCAAAGGAAACTGCTTACAGTCTGATGCCTGTCTGCTTAATGATGACAAACTTGAAATACTGTTATAAAGTAATAGAGTGCAAACACAGATTTGCTATGTAACTGCCTCTTAAGACATGCACGTAAACTAGATTTCTGTTGTACTTTACACCTTTATTTGACAGTTAAAGTTTGAGTAAAACTTCCTCTCCCAAAGTGTATGGTGTCAGTGTTACCTTCTAGTCATAATTCTTTTGATATTTTTTTCTTTTACAAAACAAGTATGTTAAATTAACTGACAAAAGTAAGTTTGCTTTTTCAATTGGGATATTTTCTTAGGACCACTCCATTTAAATCACTTGACTGACATTACAAGTTCTCATGGACTTTAACAAAAAGTATTTGTAAATTACCTTGTTCTTTTTGCTGATTTAGAACTCTTCAGAGCTGTATGGCCTTACTTTATAACCTATAAAGTATGTAGTAAATGAGTTTTATAAACTACACATAGAAGCATCAAAAGGACTTTGCAGAAGACCACAAATGATTTTCTTTTGTGAACACGTAAAGTGATTCAGTTTGTTTCATTGCAGTCGGGTCTCTGTCATCTGAGGATCATGACTTTGACCCCACGGCTGAGATGTTGGTCCATGACTATGACGATGAACGAACTCTTGAGGAAGAGGAAATGATGGATGAGGGCAAAAACTTCAGCTCTGAAATTGAAGATTTAGAAAAGGTAATGGACTTTTGCCGTACTACTTAGTACAGACTAGTAGTAAAAGGTTTTGGGGATTCTATTGTCTCCTAAAACAAGAAATTGCATTAACATTTATGTTTTGGTTCTAACTTTGATAGCATATCGATGGTTTTCTCAGTGGGGGAGTGAGATAGATATAATTTCTCAATTACATTTTAACTGTTAACTTTAAGTTTATACGAGCCTAGTGAAGTAGGTGCATCTGGTAATTGAGCACTGCTCAATTCTGGTTTATAGTGGTGCAGTGTAATTGAACCTGTAACCTTGGAAACTTAGGCATGAGAGTCTCTTTGCATAACATAACCATTATGCTATCTACCCCATCAGGTGATTTTTGCAGATGAATTTATTCAGACACAGAACTGTATTCTCCCACCCCTCAAACTTATTTTTTATTTATTTTTTTAAAATTATTTTGGTACTATCTTTATTTATTGGATAGACACAGCTAGAAATCGAGAGGGAATGGGGAGATAGAAAGAGAGACAGAAAGACACCTGCAGCACTGCTTTACCACTTGCAAAGCTTTCCCCTTGCAGGTGGGGACTGGGGGTTCGAACCCGGGTTTTTGAGCACTGTTAACATGTGCACTCAACCAGGTGCGCCACCACCCAGCCCCAGCCTCAAACTTATTTTTAAGTAAGCTCAGTCTCCCTGTCATACCATTCTATTCTGTGGTGACCCAAACTTGAATTTGAGCAGTAAAATATATAGAGAACTCTTTTCTCAAGTAATTTATAATCTGCTAGAATACTATAAGAACACTGAAAGAAAAAATGTTTTAACCTATTTTAAAATGTAAATTAGTGATATCCCATTTCCCTACCCCCAGTCATCTTTTTTTAAAAGTTGATAGGAATAAAATGTAGTGTATAACTTTTAAAACCCAAAACCAATATAAATTCAAATGAGCCCGATTTAAAACACTTATTTATACCAGCACTATAGAGAAGAGACTCCTCTAGGGTCACCTTGGAAAAGTGAAAGATTATACTTATCTATAAATTGACCTTATTTGCAAATTTCTAATCCATTCAAAATAATAAGTGCAGAAATAATATTGAATAATAATAATCCTTTGAGTTTTCTTACCTTTTCTTGAAGAAGTTAAAAGCATATTTATTCATAATCTCTGTTATCTTTGTGAGGCAGATGTAGGCTATTGCATATCTTTCTTCATATTCACACTCAGAGGAACAGAAGGCAGAATCTCCAGGGCCTAGGTTCCAGGCCTGTATACCTAAAACTTTCTAAACAGAACCATTCATTTGCTGGATTAATTCATCACAGTTTACAGTTAGGTCCCCTCCCCCCCCCAAAAAAAAAAAAAGATTATTCACAGGCGCACATGCATTGTATAAGGGCCAGACGAATTTAGAGATAGAGAATAAGAAGTCTTATTTACTGCTTCTTTCAGGGGTAGTGCTAAAATGTTGCTTATTGATAAGAAAAAGGTCTCACATTCTGCCTTGGCTTTTTTTAAGGCAGTTTCTTCTTACATATGCGCAGGTAGCCTAAAATAATTACAACCCAGATCACGCTGCAAAGTCAGGAACTGGTAGGTCCTGGGGATTGCAAAAGTGAAAAATTTGACAATGTCCTCAAACTTCAGGAGCTTACAATCTAATGTGGGATTTTCCTTTCCTTTTTTTTTTTTTTTTTTTTTTGGTGAAGCTGAAAACTCTACTCCTGCTATTTCATATGGACTGCTTTCTCACTAAAGACACAAAGGTAGAGACAGCATAGTATGGGGGTTCTGTCCCTCTTGCCAGAAAACCTCCCATGTCTGTGTCTTATCCAGAGCTTGAACCTGGGCAGCACACACCATGGCCAAGTGTACTAAATGGTCTCTTCCGATGGGGGTCAAGGAGTTTTCTAGTGGGGGTAGGTAGCATAATGGTGAAGCAAACAAGATTCTTATGCCTGAGGCTCCAAAGTCCCAAGTTCAACCAACCCTGCACCATCATAAGCCAGAGCTGAGCAGTGCTCTGGTATAAAATAAATGCATTCATTAATTAGTTAATTAATTAAAAGATAAAAAGTTTTCTAGTGATCTACCAAGCACTGTGAAAGTATTCCGTAGGGCAGTAAATAGCTCACAAAGTAATGGGCTGCTTCGCTTAGCCGCCTCCCCTGCTTCACTGTACTGAAGGTCGCTTGATCATCCCATCCAGTCCCCTCCTTATTGCTCAGGCTTCAGTGCAGTGGTCTTTCACTCTTTCTGCCTCAGTTTCTGTCTAGAGAAAGAAAAGGGGGTTGAGGGGGCCGTGAAGAAAACAAGTGTTAAGTAGTAAGAGTTTAAGCCCAGGGAAGGCTTCTTGGAATAGACTCTACTGTCCTTTTAAAAATCGGGACACTATAGGTATGGAACAAAAGTCCCGAGTAATCTCATGATGTACCTTTCTTGGTGCATGTAATGAAGATAAGTAGACAGTATTTTTTAGTTATAATGTGACTTAAAATCATATAGACGTCATGCAAATAACTGGTGAATAAAATAGCAAGAATTAAATTTTTCATGTACTATAGTAACTCATTAATTGAGTAGGGAATCTGGTAGATATTTTTATAGGCTGATGAAATTTTATTTTTTGAGTTTGTAGGTTTTATTTTGGAGACTAACCTGTGTTTAGTGAGGTTCAAAAGAAAATTAGGGGAAATCTGAAAGGAAATTGGGAAATAGAGAAATAATCAGTAGCAAAGTTACTAAACAATATATTCATATATACCTCGTCCCCGTTAACTGGTTTTCATCTTATGTCCTAAATACTGACAGATCTCTATGGCGCTATCACCGAATTCATAGATTCAGATAAAGTATAGATAAATATGTCAGCTTCTCTGTACTTGAACAGCTTGATGTCATGGGAAGTTAGGGGAGAAAAGCACAGGAAGGTAGTGTTGACACAAATCCCATTGCAGACTTACACGGGGTTTCCACTTCATAAGGCTGACTTTTCCCTCATTGAGCAAGGAGTAAGTGGAGATATTTCTATACTCCTAATGGTGCCTGCCCGTGTTTACTGAACTAATGCGTAACTATGCCCATGTGGTCTCGTCTTTGTATTTAATGAAACACGAAAAGGACAAATACAAAGAGTAAAAATTAACTTTTAGAAGAAGTTTAAAATTCTACACATTTTTAAAATCATATATGTCATCATTATTGGAATGGAGACTCATTGGGGGTTTGATGTTAATGTTGGCCTTTCTCTTCATTATGGCAAAATTTTCTCCTTCAGCAACAAGTATAGAGTAATTATATGGCTTTTTTAATGCCATTGAGCCTTAAAATTGAGGTTTATGTTTATACCCCCCCCCCTTTTTTTTTTTTAAATCAAAGCACTGCTTAGTTCTGGTTTATAGTGACTGTAGGGATTGAACCTGGGACTTGTGGTGCCTTGGGCTATGAAAGTCCTTTTACCTAACTATCTCCCCCAGCCCTCCCCGCCTTTTCTTTAAACCAGAGTTTTGCTAAACTCTTGATTTATGGCTGTACTTAGTCTGAACTTGTAATCTTTGATGCCATAGGCATCCAAGGTCTTTCTGCATAAGCACTGTTAAGTCCCCAGTCTGTTGTATCTGTGCACTTAATTTATTTGTAATACTATTTCCCAAGAGTTTTATAGCCCTAGGCTTTGAGCTGTAATACTAGTTTTATTTACACTTTTAATATATATTCTCCCCCCTGAAGTTGAGTGTGAAATGAGAAAGTTAAAAACCAGCTTTTCTGCCATCTAGACTTTCAGTCTATATTCTTGTTCTTTATTCAAAGCATTGAGGAAAGCTGTGTGCATACTGGTTTTTGCAGCATGTACTTTAAGATCCTTGAACTCCAGATGTTAAAGCCGCTCAGCCCCAACTGCTCCACCCCGTTGGCGATTTCATTTCATTCAGCAGCAGGATCAGGTGTGTTAGATAGAGCTTCACCGTTAATTTCCTTGGCTCTCAGTCCTTGTTTCTGTTTCTCTTTTTTATTTACACAGAACACTTCACAGTGTTTTACAACTTCTTTATTTTACTAATTATAGTCTATTCTGCTCTGATAACTAGTAATATTGCCCACAACTGACTGTACCTGAACTCAAACCTTGTTTGCTTTATTTATTTATTTCCTCTTTTTTTTTCTTTTATTTATTTTGTTTTACCAGAGCACTGCTCAGCTTTGGCTTATGGTGGTGCAGGGGACTGAACCTGTGACTTTGGAGTCTCTTTGCATAACCATTATGCTATCTACCCCTGCCCTTTTTAAATTTTACTTTAATGAGAGAGGCTAGAGCACTGCTCAAGCTCTGGTTTATGGTGCTGCTGGGAATGAACCTGAGACCTTAGACCCTCAGGCATGAAACTTTTTTGCATAACCATTATGCTTGTCTCTCCAGCCCTATGTACTTATTTTTACTGGACTATTGCTCAGTTCTGGTTCTTGCCTGCTAGTGATTGAACCTGGAACTTTTAGAGCCTCAGGCATGAGGATCATTTTGCATAACCATTATCTCCCCCACCCTTTGTTTTTACCAGTGCACTGCTAAACTCCAGTTTAAACTGAACCTGAGCCCTTTGGTGGCTCAGAGAAGCAGTCTTTTTGCATAATCACTACGCTATTTCCCTGGCCCTCAAGTCTTGTTGGCTGTAAGATACACTGTAGGCTTTGCAATAGAGGGGTGAGCCTGGCCCCAACTGCACTGAAGAAAGCTTTGGTGGTGGTACGGCCTCTTTCTCACTGCTTTCCCATCTAATATCTGAAAAGAAAAAGATGAAGGTCGAGAGAAAGATGGGATCCAGGAGATAGCACAGTGAATAAGCTAAAACAGTGGATTCCCAAGCAAAAAAACTCCTAAGTTCAGCTACCAGAGTGATGTGTGTGTGTGTGTGTGTATCCAAGAAAGACAGAAAGCTAGGTGATGTGTGTGTGTGTGTGTGTGTGTGTGTGTGTGTATCCAAGAAAGACAGAAAGCTAGGTGAAGTCAGTCATGGCTATCGGTACTGTGAGAAAGCTGTATGCAGAGAATGGAATGCATCCGGCTCCGCTGTGTGAGGACATGCATCACAGGAGCAAGGACTTTTTTTTTTTCCTATGTGCAGGTTCAGTAAAATACTTGAAGAAAAAAAAAGAATTCTCATTCTTGAGATAATGTGTTAGCTAGATCAAACTTCTAATAACCCTCAGACTTGAATAGTTTAGTTCTGGTAAAAAAAAATGGTTTTATGCTTGACCCACTAAGTTCTTCACTGGTAGGTTCTAATGGGAAACTGATTTGTGAAGTGCTTCAGACACTCACTTTCCAGTATTGCTTTAATGGTTTTGCTTGTAGGTAATTTCTGCATTTTAGTACCCATTCCACCTTAAAGGCCATCCCTTAGATGTATTCATGAAGTATCCACTGAGGTGGTATGATTCTCCCTTAATAGATGATCAAGCTTTGTCTTTTCACAGAGAGTAGGGCCGAGTGGTAGTAGATAGCATAATGGTTCTGCAAAGAGACTCCCATGCCTGAGGCTCAAAGTCCTAGGTTCAGTCCTCAGGACCACCACAAGCCAGAGCTGATCTCTGCAGAAAAGAGAGTAGAGTAGTGCTTGCTTGCCTGCCTGCCTGCCTGCCTGCATTCCTTCCTTCCTTCCTCCCTCCCTCCCTCCCTCCCTCCCTACCTACCTACCTACCTACCTACCTAACTGGCTTATGGTTGTGGGAAGGATTGAACCTGGGACTTTTGGAGTCTCGGGCATGAGTCTCTGCATATCCATGATGCTATCTACCCCCACCTTAGAGTAGGGGTGCTTGTTTGTTTGTTTTTCCTCTGCAGACCACTTAATTCTTTTCTGCAGAAACCTTCCTTGTGCTTTGATCTGTCTCAGTAGCAGCTAACACTTTAGGCCCTGGCTCAGAACTCTGGAGTAGAAGTCCATCTTTCTTGCTTTCACTCTTAATCTCTACTAATAAATTAGATTCTATCTTAGAATATATCTCTTCCATCGCTTTTCTCCATGTCTGTGACACTCCCATAACGTAAGTTGGAGCTCCTAAATCATCTCTGCTTCTGTTCTGCCTCTCCACCTCTTCCACTTCTCATCATGTAACTGCCTAGCACTTAAGAGGAAACAGTCCGGCGGTAGCACAGTCGGTTAAGTGCACGTGGGGCAAAGCGCAGGGACCGGTGTAAGGATTGGAGCCCCTAGCTCCCCACCTGCAGGGGAGTCGCTTCACAGGTGGTGAAGCAGGTCTGCAGGTGTCTGTCTTTCCCCCTCTCTGTCGTCCCCTCCTCTCTCCATTTCTCTGTCCTATCCAACAACGACGACATCAATAATGACAACGACTACCACAATAAACAATAAAACAAGGGCAACAAAAGGGAATAAATAAAGATTTTTTTAAAAAGAGGAAATACATACCATTACCTCTTCATATATAAATCACTGAGACACAGAGATAGTTCACCAGGAAGGGTGCATGCCTTGCCTTGCTATTTGTGCCGCTTATGCTTAAGTCCCAGTGCCACATGGGCATGTCATGGCACTGGGGAAAGCTGTGATGTCTTTCTCTCTTGCTGAGTGAAAGCACGCTGGGAGTGGAAAACACTCATGCTCACAGCTCCAGCTTTCACGATCTGCTTTCATCTTTTTCCAGTCTCTTCATATTAATAAGAGTTTCAGTTGAGGCAGAAATGACAGGGAGAGAGGAATAAGCCCAGGCACCGTGACTGTGGTGTGAGCAGTATCAGGAAGCAAATCCCTCAGACGGGGAACCTCAGGGATGTGAACCTGATGTGCTGACAACTGAACCTTTCCCCCAGCTGCCTCAGTCTCCTCTTGAACCACACTCTTCATTCTGCCCACCATGCTGTGGTCACTGGCTGAGTGGGAAACCACCCTCAAGTTTTAAGTGTGTCCTTTCCTTTGCCACTCACCGGCTTCCCAACTGTGATTTCATAAGTGTAACTACACACATTTTGTATCTCAGAACTCTCTCTTTTGCATTTGACAGTTGCATATTGTCAGTGTCCTTCTCCTCCCCCCCCCCACGGCCCCTATAAAGGGTAGAAGAGCAAGATGTGTGCCTCATTCCAGCATCTGACACTGTACCACTGCTCAGTGATTCTGATGATAGACCCTTATCTGTCATCCGTAAGAGATCTTCCCCTCTTCATCTCTCAAGATGAAGGTCTCATTTTCTCTCTCTCTCTCTCTGTAGAAGGATAAGAGGAATTTTATTATAAAATAGTGCACTTCCCAAGAAGAGGAAATGGGCAGTTTCTGAAGAAAAGTGCTGACTCAGCTTACTCATTGGCCTCTGTGTGCCACCTGTCTCACCATTATTCCTGAATGGGTTTCTCCTTGTACCCACTGGTAATAATACTAGCTGCAGAATTTACTACTGAAACCTCACATTGGTTTGTAGTTATTAGCACTTTCTGCCACTAAGTATGAGCCTCAGGCATGAGAGTCTCTTTGCATAACCGTTAAGCTCTCTATACCTGTCCTTAAGGCAGATCTTTATACTAACTTGGAAAGGTGGTTTTTTGTTTGTTTTCAAATAGTAAACTGTGCAGGGATTTTTCAGTACATTTTTATATCTATATTTATAGCTGATAGCCCTCTCCACAGAACTTAAGAGTCCAGCAAGTGCTACATTGATGGAATTGTGGATTGTCAAGTTTATCATCGTGAGTGGTTATTGGGAAGGTGCACGTCTGCTTCAGGTTTACAGTTAGCACGCAGGCATCGGCCTTGTCCTTAGCCCATTTATTATGGGTCTGCATTAGGAACAGTGATGAGTGTAAGCTCCAGCCTTGTGAAGGCAGATCCTTGGGGGGGGTGACTCCTCTCATTCCCAGCAGTCTGTTTTTATTGTGGGCACTGGCGGGCCCTCTAGGAGCCCTCAGCTCACTTTGGCCATTAGTAGGCATGTTTTGGACACCTCACCTTAGCACCTGTAATGCTACTTGGTTTACAACTTGGTTCAAAAGTCATAAGCTAGCTCTGAAAATGAATCTCTGAATGGGCATAAATATCTTAAAACTATCTAACAAATTATCTAGTCCACAGATACTGCTTTGAAGCTATTGAATAACTTCTGTACAGTTTACTATTCGAATTGAAAAATACTTTAAATTTTGGTTTTATATTTTTATAGATGGTGAGAGATAGGGAGAGAGACAAGGAGGAGAGACACCTACACTGCTCAGCTCTGGCTGATGGTGGTGCAGGGATTAAACTTTTACTTATTCCCTTTAGTTGCCCTTGTTTTTTATTGTTGTAGTTACTGTTGTTGTTATTGATGTCATCCTTGTTGGATAGGACAGAGAAATGGAGAGAGGTGGGGAAGATGGGGGCGGGGAGAGAAAGAGACACCTGCAGACCTGCTTCACCGCTTGTGAAGCGAGACTCCCTTGCAGGTGGGGAGCTGGGGGCTCGAACCGGGATCCTTAGGCCGGTCCTTGTGCTTGGCACCACGTGCACTTAACCCGCTGGGCTACAGCCTGACTCCTTTTTGTTTTTTTTAAGTTTGTGTTAAATAGTGACAGGTTCTATGAAGTGAGATATTTTGAAAAAGAAAAACTAAGGTGTTGGCTGCTAGCTTTTTTTGGCTGATGTTTCAGTGGTAGCACTAGGTGTTTAATTCTTTTGTCTGATACAGAGACAAAAAGACTTAAACTTCACTTTAATTCGATAATGTACATTATGAACGCTAAGGGCATCACAGTTGATTCTCGCAGCTCACTGTTGTGATCTCTGCTGAGTCCATGTCTGTTCCCCGGCTTGACTAGGAAGGAAACATGCCTCTGGAAGACTTACTGGCATTCTATGGCTACGAACCTGCAGTTCCAGCAGTCGCAGACTCTAGTGCAGATAGCTCTCCAAGCGGACTTGCTACTGAGCTGCCAGATATGACACTAGACAAGGTGAGTGTGGCATCTAAAAGAGAATGTCCAGGCCCTTTACTGCTGACGCTTGCGTGACTCTTCTTAGTTTAAAGCATTTTGTAATTTTGAAGTGAATTTCTTATTGAACCATTGGGCTTACAGTATTGGCACCTGCTTTTGAATGCTGTTTGGCTTTGATCACACTACTTTTAAAATTAATAGTATTTTCCTACTACTTTACATATTTGAGTATTTCCCCAGAATTAGAATTTTTAATTTTTAAAATTATCTTTATTGAATAGAGACAGACAGAAATTTAGGGTGGGGGTGGGAAATAGAGAGGGAAAGAATCAGAAAGACACGTGCAGCACTGCTTCACCACTTGCAAAGCTTTCCTCCTGCGAGTGGGGGGCTTGGGGCTCGAACCTGGATCCTTGCACATTGTAACGTGTGCTCAACAGGAGTGCCACCACCGAGCCCTTTTTTTCCTCTGTAGATATGCGCATGGAGAGTTTGTCCTTTGGTCTTGGACTCTAGGAGTGACAGTGGCCACAGCAGCAGAGGCTTTGCTGGCTTATCTCTGACGCTGACTTGGTTGTGGGAGAGGCCAACCTCCCGGCTCCCAGCCACAGTCTCTGCTGACAAATTTCTGGAGAGCTTTCCTCACCTTTTAGATCTCAGGCAGGCAGGCAGAAAGAAGGAGCCACAACTTGAAACTTTCTTCCTGTGAATTATGTTCCTACTTTTTAGTCAGCTGTGATATTAATGTACCACAGACTTTTTTATGGCAGTAGCCATTCTGTGAATGCCTATCTACAAGGATGATCATACATAACCTGTTTTCTTTTAAAATTATCACTAGTTAAATCTACTTATTATTGGAGTTTTTTAAATTACTGGCAAAGTAGAACTTGAAGACTATCTCTTGTTAATCTCTGTTGGCAAAAAATTGTTTTACCACAAAGGTTGTTAGCCACTTAGGGGTTAGATTATTTTTCTTATGAATTTACTAAAAAAATAGCGTGGAGGTTGAGATAAACGCTCACAAATTAGCAAATTGTCCTGAGTGTGTAACTGTATTGTTATTTATAATTACATGTTGTTGAACGTGTGCATAAAGTAAGTGATAGGATTCTTTCAGATTTACTTCTCAACTAAGGGAGACTGAGTTAGTCTTAGTTATGCTATAGCAGCATGATACCTAAATGTCATGTCCATATTTCTGCAATCAGTGAGACTGTGATTTCTGACAAATATGCGGACTCCTGTTTCTATAGGAGGAAATAGCAAAAGACCTGCTGCCAGGCGATGATGAGGAGACTCAGTCCTCGGCGGATGACCTCACACCGTCTGTGACATCTCATGAAACTTCAGATTTCTTCCCCAGGCCCTTGCGATGTAAGAAACCCTGTCGTGATCAGTGACTAGTAGTATCTGTGTTTGAACTTGAGTGTGTTTTATTGATTTGATAGGATGGAGAAGTTGAGAGAAAGGGAGAGACACCTGCAGCACTGCTTCACCACTCTTGAAGCTTCCCCCCCCAGTGCTGTAGTTAATTGAGATGAAATGCTTTTATATTGGAGGTTATAATCTCTTTATTATTGGAAGAGAGGTAAACTGATAACACTGTTTAGGAAATAAAAGGGGGGCTGCCTAAGAAGTAACTCACCTGGTAAAGCACACGCCTTTCTTTCTAAGGCCCTAGGTTCCAGCCCTGGCACTCGGTGGAAGCAATTGTCTTTATTTATTTGTTGGATAGAGACTGTCAGAAATTGAGAAGGAAGCGGTAGAGAGAGAGGGAGAGAGACATCTGCAGCACTGCCTCACCACTCACAAAGCTTTCCCCCTAGAGGTGGGGACCAGGGGCTTGAACCTGGGTCTTTGTGCATTATAGCATATGCACTAAACCAGGTGCGCCACCACCTGGCCCCCTTTTTTAAATTTATTATTGGATAGAGACCAAGAGAAACTGAAAGTGGGGGGAGGTAGAGAGGAAGAGAGACAACTTGGAGCTCCACTTCACCACTCATGAAGCTTTCCCCCTGCAAGTGGGAACCAGAGACTTGAACCCAGGTCTTTCCACACTATAGTGTGTGTACTTAATCAGGTGCACTATCACCTGGCCCCATCTTCTCATCTTCTAAGCCCCTCCCCCCCCAAAAAAAAAAAGTCTGTCAGGACCAGGGGAATCACATAGGCTCTCAAGTCCCCATGAAGTGGTGGCAACTAATTTTTTTAGAAAATCATTTAGTTAATTTTGCAAGCCCATTTTTTTCTTTATTTGTGAGGGAATCAGTCGCCTTTCTCAGATACACATCATGCCATGCCATGTATTGAACTTGGAATCTTGTGCTCACAGGTCAGAGATTCTAGCTGTTGTGCTACCTTGAGGGCCACTTTTTCAAGGCTTATCTGTTGTGTTATTTTATTTATTACGGGTTAGCAATAGAGAGAAATTGAGAGAGAAGGGGGAGATAGAGAGACATCTGCAGCTCAACTTTATCGTTCATGAAGCTTTCCCCTTGCAGGAGGGGACCAGGGGCTTGAACCCGGATCCTTGTGCACTGTAGTGTGTGCACTTAACTAGGTGCACCACTGCCTTGCCCCTAATCTGTTGCTTTGATAACTAATCTCTCTTTTTAAATTTAAGATTTTATTTATTAATGGAAAAAGATAGGAAAGAAAGAACCAGGCATCACTAATATATGTGCTGCTGGAGCTTGAACTCGGGACTTCATGCTTAACAGTCTAGTGCTTTATCCACTGCCTCCATGACCTCTTAATTCAACCATGAAATTGGCTTTTTAGAATGCCCTGACTCTCTTACTTTGAAAGCTATCTGTTGGAAGCTGGATGGTGTCATACCTAATAAGAGTGTGCAGGTCACAGTGCACAAGGACCCAGATTTAAGCCCCAGGTTCCCACCTAAGGTGGAGAAGCTTCACAAGCAGTGCATCAGTGCCAGGTGTCTTATCTCCCCTTTCCTTTTCTGTTTCTTCTATGTCTATCATTTAAAAAAAAAGAAGAAAGAAAAAGAAAAACATTTTTTAAGACTGTTGGGAGCAGTGGACTTGTGTAGGTGCTGAGCCCTAGCGGTAACCCTGGTGGCAAAAAGAAAGAACGACTCACTTGCTCAAAAAATGCTTATTAGCAATTCATCTGTACCTTTTTTTTTTTTCTTTTAAGCAAATACTGCATGTGATGGAGATAAGGAATCAGAGGTTGAAGATGTTGAACCAGACAGTGGTAACTCACCTGAAGATCTAAGGAAGGTAAGTTACCATCATAACTTGGGCCATTTGGACCAAAGTGGCTTAGAGACGTAGCTCACTGGGTAGGGTGTGTGCCTTCCGATGTTTGACCCCCAGGACCAGATGCATGTGTGATGCTCCAGCTCCACACAATCAACCAATCATAAAACATTTCCAGGGCCAAGAGACAGGCCTCCCAGTAGAATCAATACCACCTTACTAGTCATGAAGCCCTGTTTTGAGTTCCAGCACTCCATGGAAGCGCCAAGGGCACCTTGGGAAAGCTTCATGGGTGAAAAAGAGGTGTTTCTGTCACCCTCCTCCCTCCCCAAATTGAAACGGAATGAGGAAGTCAGCCTTACAGTAAAAAATCATACATGCAAGGCCCCAGTACCACAAAATAAATAAGAACAAAACATTTAAAAATTTTTGAAATGAGATGACTTTGCTGAAGTTTCTTAGTTACTTCTGTCTGTGGTAACTGATTAAAGAGTCAGCTTTTATTATTAATAATGACTTGCATTAACTTGTGCTTTTTCCCTGTAGGAAATAATGATTGGTTTACAGTACCAGGCGGAGATTCCCCCGTATCTTGGAGAATATGATGGTAATGAAAAAGGTACGCATTTTGATATTTGGTAGGGCAAGTTATCCCTTGATATTTCTATTTAAACATCTGATTATATACCAGTGTTGGCAATATATGAAGGGACAGGGAAATGTTCCAGGGTCGGGATTTTTAGGCCTGACTTAATAGAAATGTTTTACAACTAACGAGATTTTTGTCCAAGCCCTGAAAGTAGGTGGTAGAATATAAGGATTCCATTTCTTTTGTTGTATGTCCCTGCTTTGTTGTTATTGCTGTTTAGTGAACTTGTACTTTTATCTTATTTATTTTTACCAGAGGCCTGCTAGGGTCTGGCTTTGGGTGGTAGCAGGGATTGAGCCTGCAACCAAGGAGCGTTGGGCATGAAAGTCAACCTGCATAACTATTATTCTATCTCCCTGGCCCACTTTGTCCCTACTTTAAATGTAATTAGTTTGCCATCACATTTTTGGAAGATTACAGTTTGTAGTTGGTTCTAAAAATGTGAAAGGTTAAGGTGGTAGGGAATAAATGTAGTCCTCTTTTGTTAACTAAGTTGGAAAGAAAGAGGCTTTAGCCAAGTCACTTAACCTTATCGATAAGATTTGACCCTGTGGAGTCATGATGGCAAAACCAACACAGCCACACGATCCTTTCTGAGTTCTTTCTCCTTCTCTCTGTATCTTCATTCCAAGGGAGAGTATATGGCTACTCCGAAGGTATTAGCTTTGGGACCTGGAGGTAGCCCACCCAATAGAGTGCATACTTCAACACACTTAAGACCTGAGTTTCAGTACCGGACACTACGTGGATGCAATGGAAAGGGGAACCTTCACAAACAGTGGAGTGGTGCTAGGGTGTATGGTATTTCTGTCTCTTTCTCCCTCACCCTCTATCTGGAAAAAAAGGGAGGGGGGAAGAAGAAAGTCTGTCAAGAATGGTGGACTGGGGCCAGAAAATGGTGCACCTGGTTCGGTGTACATATTACCATGGGCAAGGGCCCAGGCTCAGGCCTCCTGTCCTGCATCTAGGGGTGAAAGCTTCGTGAGCGTGAAGCAGTGCTTTAAGTGTCTCCTCAGTAAACGCTTTCCTCAGCTGCCTTCACAGTAATAGAAAACAGTTGTCCCAGGAAAGTGAACAAGTAGCTCTACGTATTCGGATGCCCCAGCCTTTCCACCTCAGTACCCAGAGGCCAAACACCCTTGGAGCCAGGTGCATGGCTAGCAGTTGTCAGACTTGACATAAACATGATCTATGTATATTATATAAGCACTTAGCTAAATTCATATGAAACCACTTATAAATAACCCCTTATTTATAGAAATGACTACTACTCAGCTCTGGTTTGTGGTGGCTAGGGAGATTGAGCCTAAGACCTTGGAGCTTCAGGCATGACCATTATGACATCTCCCCTACTTTTGAGATAATAGTCTCAAGACTACATATTCAGGAGGGAAACATAGGTCTTATCTTTTGAGGGGATGAATTCCCAACTATTTTGCCTATTTTTAGTATTTTTTTCTCCACTGTTTCGAGTTTTTGTTTGTTTTTGCTTTTAAGCTTTCCTAATAGGGGAAGGAGAGAGAGAATCAGAGATTCCCTCAACCACATGGGATGCCCTAGATCAGAGTCTGGACCTCCTGAGACGTAGCCCACTTTGGTTTTAACCAAAGAGTAAAAACTGGCTTCAGGAACATCTCTCAGAAGCCACTGCTCGATTCCCAGGCACAGTTTTGTCTTCACTTTCCTGCTCTTTGGGAATGGTAATCCTGCCATACATTGTCTTATATATGAAGCACATACCCTGACCCATGGTGCATGAGTTTTCAGCAAATTCTTTTACTAGCTATATATTTTGAATGGGTTGCATATGAAAGTAATGGACTAAGTACTCGGACCATCTGGATTTCTGTCTTTTCATAAAGTGTATATAGCTGAAAGTTAAATGTGATCCTAGTTTGTTTAATTGCTTTGGTGTTGTGGTATCTTTCCCTCTGTCTCTATGTCTCTTTCTGTCTTTTTTTTTTTTTAATTTTATTAGGCTTAATGAATTACAGCACATTTGTTTATACATGTGTGTAAATATGGTTCCTCAGTTTTGTGTAGAAGTGTCTGTTACATGACCCCTAGTGAAGTTTACAAATAATTGCATGCCAGACAGTTAAATTACTGGTGCCCTCAACATTGTTAAAGTAAAACTGGGATTTTCTTTATCAGTGTATGAAAATGAAGACCAGTTACTTTGGCGTCCTGGTGTGGTTTTGGAGAGCAAAGTCAAGGAGTATCTTGTTGAGACGTCATTGAGAACTGGAAATGAAAAAGCGATGGACAGAATGTCGGCAGGAATACACCCAAGGGATAATGAGCAGGTAAACTCAATAGCTAACCTGTAGTATTTTCTTCTGTTCCGTTTAGGTTTTTTCTTAAGATTTTCACTGCATGGCTCTTTTTCTGATAGATGTGTAAAGGTTAGAATACATGAGGATTCTTGGTTTGCAGAGGCTTAGTGATGATCACTGCCTACTATCTACATATCTTTAGATCCCATTTCAAATCCTTGCAATCTTATTTTTCTTTGCCTTTAGACTTATTAATACCTCAATCCTGATTGTGCATATTCCATCCTTTAGTTATAATATCACAGATTCAAACATTGTCTGTAGTTGGATGTTTAGATTTAATGGTAAAGATATTTTCTTTATTCTTAAGTTCCCATATTGGCCCTATTTTGCCCACTCATTTTGCCCTTTTCACTCTGTATCGTAGGTAATTCTGGGTAATGAGTACCCACAGATAGATAACTGAAACTTACGTAGCATAGAAAAGTCAGACTACCCAAACCTCAGAAGAGTTTTCCCGCTGTCAAAAAGGGATCCTAGTGAAACTCCATTTAAACTATAAGTTAATTGAGAAAGAGTATGTTGAGGGCTGGAAGGTAGTCACCCAGTATCATGCAGACTTCACCATGTGTGAAGAAGACCCAGGTTCCAGCTCCTTCAAGAATGTGGTATGACTCGTACTTAATATTATAAGTGGAGTTTTTGTTTGTTTATACCAGAGCACTGCCCAGCTCTGGTTTATGGTGGTGCTGGGATTGGACCTGTGGCCTCTTAGTTACAGGCATGAAAGTCTGCATTGCCAAACTATGAAAACATTTAAAAAGAATTTGTTAATATTTGGGATGGAGGGAGGGAGATAGAGATACCATCCAGAGTACTATCCAGTTATAGTTTATTGTAGTACCAGGGATTGAGCCTACTTCAGGCATGAGAATCTGGTCTGAATAATGATTGGATTATTGTAGTTTTGACCCTTAATGTTGTATTTCTTTTTTTTTTTTTCATTTTATTTGATAGGACAGAGAAATTGAAAGGGGTGGGGAAGGTAGAGAGGAAGATAGACACAGACCTGCTTCATCACTTGTGAGGTGCGTGTGTGTGTCCCCCCCACCCCCGCAGATAGGGAGTGGGGGCTCAAACTTGAGTCCCTGTGCCTAGTACTATGTGCACTTAACCGAGTACGCCGCCGCCTGGGGGCCTCACTGTTGTCCTTGCTGCATTCTGTGTTTGTCATGCTCCTCAGGTACATTTAATATGGTGAATGCAGACCTACTTTATTTGCAGGAAACAATACATCTTTTTTTTTTAAATATTTATTATTTCCTTTTTGTTCCCTTGTTTTATTGTTGTAATTATTGTTGTCATTGTTGGCTAGCACAGAGAAATGGAGAGAGGAGGGGGAGAGAAAGATAGACACCTGCAGGCCTGCTTCACCACCTATGAAGCAACTCCCCTGCAGGTGGGGAGTGGCGTGCTTGAACCAGGATCCTTATGCTGGTACTTGGCACTTTGTGCCACCTGTGCTGAACCCACTGCACTACTGCCCAACTCCCAATACATCTTTTTTTTAAAAATATTTATTTATTTACTTATTCCCTTTTGTTGCCCTTGTTGTTTTATTATTGTAGTTGTTATTGATGTCGTCATTGGATAAGACAGAAATGGAGAGAGGAGGGGAAGACAGAGAGGGGGAAGAGAAAGACAGACACCTGCAGACTTGCTTCACCTAATTCATAAGGTGACTTCTGAGAGGTAGAATGGAAATGACAGGCTCATGGGGTGCCAGCCAGAATCTGTCTGCAAGGTGACTCTGTAGCCTCAAGTCTGGGCAAGTGTACGCTCGAATGTCACGCAACTAGGGAGCTTTCATTCCACATTGTAATCACTCTTAAAATCCATTTGTTGTTGCTGTTATTTAAGTATGAACTTTAGGTAATTGGTAAGGAATCCTTTTTTTTTTCTCCTCCTCCTAGGCACTATATGAACTTCTTAAGTGTAATCATAATATAAAGGAAGCGATTGACAGGTACTGCTGCAATGGAAAGGTGTCTCAAGGTAAGAAACTGTTGAAGTTAGGAGAGGGGAGTGACAACAAAAGCAAACCTAAAGGACAGAGCAGTCCTGTGACATTTTTGTAAGATGTGTGTTCATCCTCATGGCAGATAATTTCTCCTGTTCTTGCCCTCTATTTTTAGATGTACCAGAGACTGATCAAATACAAATTAGTTAGCCCCCACCCTGCCTGTCATCTTTACTTTCTTAAAAAGTTGTTTCTCTTTTAAAGAGCAGAAATGGAAGAGGAAACATAATAGTCATTACATTTTTTGAATCACAAGAAAGAAACTCTTAGTAATCATGTGTTAGTGTTTTTGCAGTGCTTAGGTTTTTTTTTTTTTTTTTTTTTAACCAGAGCACTGTTCAGCTCTGGCTTATGGTGGTAAGGGGGATTGAACCTGGGACTTTGGAGCCTCGGTCATAGATCTGTTTGCATAGCCATTATGCTCTCTTCTACCCCTAACCGAAATTGAGTGTTTTTGATGAGCAACTGGGTTGCATGCGACATAAAGTCAGTATTTGTGTGTAGGTTGAAATAGTACTTGTACTGTTCTATGTGGCTGGAGAATACACAAAATCTGCAAGCAGCACACAGTCACGTAAACAGTCACGTAAAGGTTAAGGTGGTCTGTCACAATGTTTCTTTGTAAAACCTGTTCTGGACACTTTAAAGTGTTTTGCCTTGAAGTTAGATTATGAATGACTTAAGGGGGTTGACGTTGAGTTGTCCTCGCTGTCAACCCCGCCATTAAGTGAATCACTTGACGTTGTTGCTGGCAGTCCACCAACATTTAACGTGGCTATTAAAAAAAAAAGTGGATCTAAATTGTGTGTGTGTGTGCGCGCACCTGTGCTCAGCATGAGTGCGCAGAAGAGTCAGACACTGAAGTTTCTTTCAGTGGGATGGGGGCAGGGCTCAAACCTGGGTCATGCACATGACCCAAGCAGCACACTATCCAAATGAGCTGTTTTGCTAGCTTAAAAAAATGCTAAAAAAAAAAAAAATTGTTGAAACCGTAAGATCTTAAAACTACCAAAAAGCTAGAACTGGTTTCTTTCTCAGCTAAAAACATTTTTGACGATTCTGGCCTACTAGGAATGACTTTAGGGACCTGACCTTGAGTTGTCATAAGTTTCTCTTTTTTTTTAGTATTTATTTATGTATTTATTCCCTTTTGTTGCCCTTTTTTATTGTTGTAGTTATTACTATTGTTATTGATGTTGTCGTTGGATAGAAATGGGGGGGGGTGGAGAGAAAGACAGCTGCAGACCTGCTTCACAACTTGTGAAGTGACTCCCCTGCAGGTGGGGAGCCGGGGGCTCGAACCGGGGGCTCAAACCAGGATCCTTAAGCCAGTCCCCTTGCGCTTGGAGCCACGTGTGCTTAACCCGCTCCACTACCGCCCAATTCCCGAGTTGTCATAAAGTTTCAGTGATTGATTCATTGAAGGTTTGAGACCAATGATTTTTTTTTTTTTTTTAATTTATTCAGAAGGAATGACTGCATGGACAGAAGAAGAATGCCGGAGCTTTGAACATGCACTTATGCTTTTTGGAAAAGACTTCCATCTTATACAGAAAAATAAGGTAAGTCAAGCAAGCTACTTTAGAGAAATTGCATAGTAGTTATGGTCAGTAAGCAATAACTTTGATTTCTCTGTGTATGGTTGGGGTGGAAACAGTAAGTTGTTAAGATACAGAGAGAAATTTGAGAAGAGAGGGAGAGACTAGAGGGACACCTGTAGCCCTGCTTCACCACTTGTGACATTTTCCCCCCTGCAGGTGGAGACCAGGGGCTTGAACCTGTGTCTTTGTGCACTTTAACATGTGCATTTAACCAGGTGTACCACCACCTGGCTATTTACTGGGTAAGGACGCAGTTTTGTCTGTGCTACCTGTTGATCTGGGCATTAAGCCAAGTTTCTCAGGCCCAAAATTTCTTATAGTAGCAGAGTGCTGATTCTTTTTCCATTGGGTTCTTAATCTCTTTTTGGATCAGGGAACCACTTGGTAAACCAACATGGTTCTTCTCCCAAGAAAAAATACACATGCAGGGTGGGTTGGTGGCTCACCTGGTTGAACGCACATGTCATGATGCTCCCTCCTATAGGGGGAAAGCTTTTCAAGTGGTGAAGCAGTGTTGCAGGTGTCTCTCTGTCTGTCTCCCATCTCTACCATCCCCTTCACTCTCGATTTCTGGTTGTCTACCCAATAAATAAATATAAAGTTAATAAAATTAGAAATATATATATGTGCCCAGGGGCTGGGTGGTGGCACACCCAGTTAAGCAGACATAATACAGAGTGGAAGGGTCAGGGTTTGAGTCCCCTGCTCCCCACCTGCAGAGGGGTGCTTCACAAGTAGTGGAGAAGGTTTGCAGCTGTCTTTCTTTCTCCCTTGCTATTTCCCCATCAATTTTTCTCTTTTAAAGTTTTTTTTATTATCTTTATTTGATAAAGACAGCCAGAACATAAGAGGAAAGGGAATGATAGAGAGAGCGAGAGGAGCAGAGAGGTGGTTGAGTGCTTGTGTTACAATGCACAAGGACCCATGTTCGAGCCCCTGGTCTCCACCTGTAGGAGGAAAAGTGCCAGTGGTGAAGCAGTGTTGCAGGTGTCTCTGTCTCCCTCCCTAACTCTCCTTCCCTCTCAATTTCTGACTGTCTCTATTGAATGAATGAATGAATGAATAAAATGTAGGGAGAGAGACACCTGCAGCACTGCTTCACCACTCGCAAAACTTTCCCTCTGCAGGTGGGGACCAGGGGCTCCAATCCAAGTCCTTGCACATTGTGACGTGTGCTCAACCAGATGTGCCAGCACCCCTCCCCCCAATTTCTCTCTTTTCTATCCAGTAAAATGGGAGGGAGGGGATGACTAGAAGCAGTGGCTTCATAGTGCCGGCATCAAGCCTTAGCGATAACCCTGGAGGCAAAAAAGCAGCAAACAGAAAAAAGACATGCATGCAGTTTGGGCAACTAATGCAATGAAGCCCACTCAGACTCCTCAGGAGGAAAGAAATAAACACCCTGCCTAGTCAGAATCACAGCGAGATAGCATAGTGGAGAAAGTGACTCAAAGCATGACCTCCCGAGTTTACTCCCCAGTACTAGACACAAGAGCAATGCTCTGGCCCTTATGGCTGGGGCTCTCTCTCTCTCTCTCTCTCTCTCTCTCTCTCTCAACATCAACTTTTTTTTTGTTTGTTTGATAGGTGAGAACTAGAACAGTTGCTGAATGTGTAGCATTCTACTATATGTGGAAGAAATCTGAACGTTACGATTACTTTGCTCAACAGACAAGATTTGGAAAGAAACGATATAACCATCACCCTGGAGTTACGTAAGTACTAAGGGGGGGATAGCTTCAGGAACTTTGTTTATAGCTGGGATATGGAGCCCAGAAATGACTGGGTGTGTTTTTCAGGGATTATATGGATCGATTGGTAGATGAGACAGAAGCTCTGGGTGGGACAGTCAATTCTTCAGCCTTAACTTCCAACCGACCGGAGCCTATTCCTGACCAACAGTTGAATATCCTCAACTCTTTCACTGCCAGCGATCTGACAGGTAAGTTGAATGTTTAACTTTGGTAGAGCGTGGGCAAAATTAGGTCCTGTTTGTTTCATGACACAGGCACTTACTAAACTTTTTTTTCTTTCAGCTTTGACCAACAGTGTAGCAACTGCTTGCAACCCCACAGATGTGAATTGTTTGGATGATAGCTTTTCTCCACTGGGCAACACACCCCGTGGACAAGTCAATCATGTGCCTGTTGTAACAGAGGAGTTACTCACCCTGCCCAGCAATGGGGAAAGTGATTGTTTTAATTTATTTGAAACCGGATTTTATCACTCAGAACTAAACCCTATGAACATGTGCAGCGAGGAGTCCGAAAGACCAGCAAAAAGATTGAAAATGGGCATTTCTGTTCCCGAATCTTTCATGAATGAGGTGTCTGTAAATAATTTGGGTGTGGACTTTGAAAATCACACACATCACATCACCAGTGCCAAAATGGCTGTCTCGGTGGCTGACTTTGGCAGCCTGTCTGCCAGCGAGACCAATGGCTTCATCAGTGCCCACGCTCTGCATCAGCATCAGCACGCGGCCCTCCATTCCGAGTGACGCGGAGGAGGGTCACAGACGGTGGTGTGCAGTACCAGTAAACTTGAGGAAAGTGTCAGGTTTGCTTAGTCTTTCACTGGAAGTTTGAACCTTTTTCACTATGACATCAGTGATGTCAGTATGTATAGAACTATATCTTGATTTATCAAGAGTATTTTCATTTTTCAATCCATAAATGTGGAAATGAACTATGATCAGCAGAGTTGGGAACTAAGATTGAACTCTGATGCAGCTTTAAGCTCTGCTTATCTCTCCCTCATCCCCCTGGTACCTTTACCCCTTCCCCCTCTTCTGTTCCCCACTGACCCTCATTCCCAATTTTAATACCTGTAGACTGAGGCCACCATCTCAAAACCAGCACAGATGTTCTGAACTGAATGGAGTGGCTTCTTTTCATGTAAATTCCTTTTGCCGTAACGGATGCAGTGGAATAACAATGTTTACAGGTACTGATCCTGATCCCTGCTCAGTGTAGCATTTTTTTTTGGTTTTATTTTCTTAAGTAAAAGCAGGGGTAGATTTCTTTAAACTGCACAAACATACAAAGATTTTTTTTTTTAATGGAAACTTCTCTCATGCTATTCAACTAGAGCACTTCAGTTTACAAAACAGCAAGTCCATCTTTACAGAAGCCTGCACGAGGAACTGCGTGTAGTTGTGAAGACGCTTGCTTGGATCCC
The DNA here is from genome assembly GCF_950295315.1 of Erinaceus europaeus. NCBI lineage: Eukaryota > Metazoa > Chordata > Mammalia > Eulipotyphla > Erinaceidae > Erinaceus > Erinaceus europaeus. The sequence goes on from NC_080166.1 coordinate 54,665,052, forward strand.
GTGTTAAAATTCTAGACCAGGGCTTACCTTGCACAGAACTGGTCATTTAAGGTGGGAGGAGTTCTGTGTAGCTTCATTCATTGGCTCAAAATTTGGTGTTTGCAGATGTGGTATTCAGATGGGGTTTTGTCCACCACTGTCAAGATTACAATAGTGAAAATCATACTTATCATTGATAATTTAGTTTATCCCGAGACTGTTGCCACTCAAAGGTTTACATTCTGGGACACCTCTTAAGTTGTAGCACTGCAGTTCAAAGTGTTAATCTTTCAGAAGGGCCTTCTAGTTTTTACACATAGTACAGTAGAACCTTGAAGTATATTTAAGCTTTTTTATTTAGTTTGAACAGTTGGCAAGAAGACTGTGAGTTCCTGTCTGGCATAGAAGGGCATGTTACCACTTTTTAAGTTCTAAAAAAAGTGATGGACATTCAGATGCAGCTCAGTCTTAGTTTTATTATTATTTAGAACATTGTGAATGAGAAGTCATTGTCATGAGGTTTGGCCATTTTTTGTTTTTCTCTATAAACATGCATCTTTAAGTTATAAGGACATTCAAACAATAGGTAATAACAGTATTAGGACATAATAAGCTTTGCTTTTGTAGTTGTTATAACACAAAATTTTACTTTTTTTTTTTTGCACTGTCTTAATTAGAATTTTCAAATTTCTAGTTGTTGTCTTGCTTTGCAAAAAAAAAAAAACCAAACCATAAATGTTTGGCTGCTTTGCTGGTGTAATTTATGAGTGTAAGTCGCTTCAAGGTTGTGCTGATGGGTAGGTAGGATGTAGTGACCTTAGTTGTGATGAAAAGGGAGGGTATTTATTATACAAACTGTGAACTGCAATGACATCCTTGGTTTGGGATGATGTGTCTTGGTTTTCTTTGCAGCATATTAATGAAGATTGCTTTGAAGTGTTTACGCTATAGCATATTTTACTCTAAAATTTAGTTTAGCACCGTGGACAAAAGTAGTTAATAATAAAAAACCAGTCTTTAATTTATACATCTAAGTTCTAGCATTCCTACATGCACACAGTAAATAATGGGTAGCTTGGGCTCTGTTGATGTCCAATATTTATATCCAAGTTGTCAGCTTCTTTTTGCTGTGGTGTTGTGCTAAACTTTGAATCTTATTATTATTATTATATATTTCTTTTGTTAAGAATCAGTATATCTTCTATAACTTAGAAAGATACTGACCATAATCTTCCATTGTTCAAACTTTTACTTTTTACTCTGGGTTTACAGTGGCTGGTCTGTATAGAATAATTTACATAAAGATGACTGAATGCTTATACCAGTTGCACTTAAATGAACAGGCCCATTCTCAGTAGCTGATGCAGTAATATGTTCAGTTTATCTATGCATTGCTAGGATCTCCATAGAAGATGGAGACAGTGTTTCTTATCTCAAGTTTTGTTTATCAGCAAGTTGAATGGACACTTTAGTTATTTAAATAAAGATTTTTTTTTGACCAAAATCCAGAAAATATGAGAGAAAAATAAATTCCAGCTAGCTTAATAGATTTTTAAATGCCAATCTGATTCTAGCCTCTTAAAGAGTGCTAACTGGCTGGTGACGTTTACTTTTAATTCCTTGTTAAAATGAGGCAATAATTTGCAAGATTTTTGTATATATGTGTAAATTCTTCATACCTTTTTAGATCTAATTCAATATTTTCTGACTGCTTTTGCCATGTATAATACCATTTTTGTGCATGCTTGATGTGACATTCATAAATTGTACCACTATGACTTTATCCATGTAAAATAGCTATTTATTGAATTTCCTTTTAAAGCTGCATTTATTTTTTTTTCCGTTTAAGCACATTAACAGAATTTGTTACTGTTTATTAGAAGAATTGCGTTTGAGAGCATGAATATTTGCAATCATATGAAGAACAATAATGCCTTTATTATTATTATTAAGTATTAAGCACAATTCTTGTAAAAAACTGTGATAAATTCTTTTTTTTTTCTTTGCTGTGTTATTTTTGTATGAACAAACCAAAAAATCCATGGTGAGCAGTTGCATTGTTGACCGATGTATCTTATGTACAAGGAATTTGAAAAGGACAGCAGATTCATTTAGAAGTGTAAACTGGTGCTGTGATTATAGCAATACTTTTGTTAGTTGTACTTCATCTTTTTCATGCTAGCTTTTTTTAAATGTTTGATTTTTTTTCCTCTTGTCATAGTCAACTGCTGAATTTACTTGAAGGATGTAGGATACTGTTTAAGAAAATACGAAAGTATGTACAATTAGGTCAAAGAGTTGTGCAATTGTTTCTGCTTAATTTTTGAAATTGAGGGTCGTAAATATTTGGGGACATCAGATCTAATAGAACATAGTGACACTATTTGATTTAACCAAAGTCTTTAGCAAATATTTCAACTTTGAATGTAAACTAAGTGAATAAACCTGACCACCAAGGAGATTGTTTGCCCAGAGTTTCAAAGCACATTGTCTACAAATGGAAAATGAAATTTATTTATAAAAAAAATTGACATTGCTATGTTTTTTAAAAAGTTCTTAATTTTTTCACTAAAGGAGGAAACTTATTAATGTTATTGTTAAATACGGTAGATATTAAAATTCCTCTTAGATGACCAGTGATTCCAGTTGTCTCAGTTTGAAACAAATCCCCTGTAAGTATGAGATTAATTAGTGACAATCAGAACAAGTTTTAGTATCAGATGTGCAAGAGGAAGTTGCTATTGTTGCATTTGATTTTAATATTTGTACATAAACTGATTTTTTTGAACATTATTTTGTATTGGTTGTACTTTAATACCTTGTGTACAGCTCCAGAAATAAAAATCTGGAAATCTTTTTTTTTTCCTTTCTTGGTTTGTGTATTTGCCACAGATTTTTATTTAATGAATCTTAATGCAGAGCAAATGGGTGGAGACATAACACTGGTTGTAGATAACAGTAGCGGACACATAGTGTGGTTTCTTTAACTTATCTAATACATTTCATTAGTCTATCCATCCCAAATGAAAATTAGGGCAGAGTAGATAGCATAATGGTTATGCAAAGGGACTCTCATGCCTGAGGCTCAAGTCCCAGGTTCAATCCCCCCTGTACCACCATAAGCCAGAGCTGAGCAGTGCTCCGGTAAATAAAATGGGAGGCGGTATCACAGTGGGTTAAGCACACGTGGTGCAAAGCGCAAGGACTCGGGTTTCAGCCCCCGGCTTCCTACCTGCAGGGGAGTTGCTTCACAAGCCCCTTCTCTACATTTTTCTCCTATCCAACAATGACGACATCAGTAACAATAATAACTAATAAAACAAGGGCAACAAAAGGGAATAAATATTAAAACAAACACAGATATTAACTTTAATTCAGAAAACAGTTAATTGAAAGCCTATCCTGTTACAAACATTAATCTGAATAACTCTTAGGAAGACACATCTTCCTTCTCTAAGAGACTCTAGTACCTTTCCAAGCTGAAGAACTCAGTGTCACAACTTTGTCCCGATGTTTGTTTTGATCAGAGCTTTCTGTACCTATTGCCATTTTCAACATGCAAGTAATCACACTGCACATACTGTCCAGATTTTTTTTCACAAGTCCAAGAAGAAGATACAGTGAAAGCTCAAACACCTAGACTTCTGTGCTTTGGTTAATTTTACAGAATTGCATTCCAGTGTTTTTTCAACAAAGGACCTTTATGTGCATGCTCCCTGGGGACTGAACAAAAAGATGTACTTTCAGGAGATGAAGGGACACAGACCGAAAGTGCTGCCAAGTCTCATAAGAACTACATAGTGTCCCACCTAGTTGAACACACATGTTAGTTATAATGTGCAAGACTCCGGCTCAGGCCCCAGTTCCCACCTGTATGCAGAGGGGAAAGCTTTACAAGAGGTGGAACAATGCTGCAAATCTCTTGCTCTTCACCTTTCCTGTCAATTTCTATCTCTATCCACTAAATAGTAAATACAAACAAACAAAAAAAAGTGAATGGTCTTTGACTTCTAGATACTTGTTTGACCATAGTTGACATCAAAATCAGGTTATATAGTTTCTACTTAAGGATTTCAAAGCCCAATCTTTCCCTGTCCCAAGTCTGAAATTTAGGATTGATTGGCTGTGGAAGTCAGGTGAATGGAGACCCCAAATGGATATTAACTTTAATTCAGGAAATAGTTAATTGAAAGTCTATGCTGTTTCAACCATTCTGAATAACTATGTCTTTTAGGGAAGACACATCTTCCTTCTCTAAGACTCTAGTGCCTTTCCAAGCTGAAGAACTCAAGTTAACCTTAATGTCACAACTTTGTCCGGACGTTTGTTTAGACCAGAGCACAACTAACAAAACCCTGGAGAAAGTGGCTTCAGAGCAGAGGTCAGTAGAGGAACTCTACGTGTGAAGTAGACATACTCCTTCAAGGGCTGGGCTGACTGCAGAAAGCAAAGTGCAGTGCACACAAGAGTAGGCTGTGGGAAACTAGTACATCTCCAAAGATAATCTCAGGAAATCCTCTTCCTCCAATGGATCAAGAGATCAGGAGCATTATTTTCCCCAGCTAAAGCAACCCTTCTCAGTTTCAAAAATGACGACTAGGGAGTCGGGCAGTAGCACAGTGGTGTAAAGCACAAGGACTGCGAAAGGAAGCGGGTTCGAGCCCCAGCTCCCCACCTGCAGGGGAGTCGCTTCACAGGTCTGCAGGTGTCTGTCTCTCCCCCTGTCCTCCCCTCTCCATTTCTCTGTGTCCTATCCTACAACGACATCAATAATAACTACAGTAATAAACAACAAGGGAATAAATAAATAATAAAGTTTAAAAAAAACTGTGGAAATACTCAAATAAAATAGTACAGTAATCCCACACTTCTCTGCTTACGTCATTAGAACCATCTTTACTGGGGGCACCAGGCAGTGGTGCAGCAGGTTAAGCAAGCGGTGAAGCAGGTCTGCAGGTGTCTATCTTTCTCTCCCCCTCTCTATCTTCCCCTCCTCTCTCCATTTCTCTCTGTCCTATCCAACAACAACACTACTAACAACAATAATGAAAACAGCAATGATGGGCAACAAAAGGGGAAAAAATAGCCTCCAGGAACAGTGGATTCGTAGTGCAGGCGCGGAGCCCAAGCGATAACCCTGGAGGCAAAAAAACAACAAAAACAATTTTTACTACATTATACACATACTCATGCAACATATTTTTGGCATTAGTTTATTCTGTAAAAAATGAAAGTTTTTACAGAGATCTGAATATATCACCAGTACTAAAAGAACTGATTATGACATGTCTAAAATACCATAAACCAACATAAATAATTGAAATGATAATTACAATAGTTGATAATAAGCTAAAGGTGTTTAGATGAAAACCAGCTAAAGTTAGAATTGCATCATGAAGTTGACATTGTAACAAAGCAAATACTTTTTACCATGGAATTGATATGCTATCAATGAGAAAATCCTCACTCTAACTAGGTTTCAGACTGTTTTGTAGTTTGGATTTAGAGATCGCTGTTATGAGTAACTCAGGAGCTGAGTACAAAACCCAGTTTCTAATTCACAGAGCTAGCTAACAATGGTGTAGTAGTTTGAGAAAAGCTCTTCTCCTTGCTTGATGTCCCTGAGTGCGACAAGAACGACACATCGAAGCAGGCTACAACAAACAAGATACACAAATTAGAAACATCAATAGATACAGACCCAAACTTTAATACAGCCAATTTTCAGAGTTATGCAACCAAAAGTCATATAGGTAAAACCAAAGTGGAAGTGGTCTGGGAGTTGGCACAGTTGGCTTGAGGCCCCATGTTTTATTCCAGCACTACTATTTGGAATGAAAGGGAGACCAAAGCACTGCTCAGTTCTGGCATGTGGTGATGGCTGGGGATTGAACCTTGGAGTCTCAGGCATGAAAGTCTTTTGCATGACCATTATGATATCTCCCTAGCTTGCTCATTAGTAAATATTTTAAAAATGAAATCTCATAGTTATAACTTTATCCAGACTTTTTATCATCTTAGTTTATGAATTTTAACTTCCATGAAGAAATAATTCTTAACCCTAATATATTTTATTAGTCTATTTTTTAAAAAAAATTATTGCCTTTTGTTGCCCTTGTTTTATTGTTGTAGTTATTATTGTTGTCATTGCTGGATAGGACAGAGAGAAATGGAGAGAGGAAGGGAAGACAGAGGTGTAGAGAAAGATAGACGCCTGCAGACCTGCTTCACTGCCTGTCAAGTGACTTTCCTGCAGGTGGGGAGCTCAAACTGAGATTCTTACGCCGGGCCTTGCACTTTGTGCCACCTGCGCTTAACCCGCTGTGCTACCACCCAACTCCCTTAGAGTAGTCTATTCTATGTCATTAAAAAAAAAAAGATTATTATTATTTTTATTTTACCAGAGCACTATTCAGCTCTGGCTTACAGTGGTGCTGGGGACTGAACCTAGGACCTTGGACACTCCAGCATGAAAGTTGTTTGCATAACCATTATGCCATCTCTCCAGCTCTATTGTGTGTCATTTTAAAAGATCGAAAATCAATAAATGGTGATTCAACTATCTCATGAATTTTTTAAAAAATAACTTTTGCAGTTCTAACACAATGGATAAGACACTGGACTCTCAAACAGGAGATCCCGAGTTTGAAGCCCAGCACCTTATGTGGCAGAGTAATGCTCTAGCTATACCCACCCACCCGCCCCTGTGCCCCCGATAAGTAGATAAAAATCCTTTATATTGGGAGTAGCGCAGTGGGTTAAGTTCAGGTGGTGCAAAGTGCAAGGACCCGGGTAAGGATCTCGGTTGGAGCTCCTGGCTCCCCACCTGCAGGAGGGTCACTTCACTGGCAGTGAAGCAGGTCTGCAAGCAGATCTCTGTCTTCCTCTCCTCTCTCCATTTCTCTCTCTGCCCTATCCAGCAATGACGACAACAATAATAACTACAACGATAAAATAAGGGCGACAAAAGGGAATAAACAAATAAATAAAATTTTTTTAAAAATCCTTTGTATTCTTGGACAAAAAGAGAAGGACAAAGACTGAATGATCTCACTTATAAGTTGGATCTAATATAAACAAAGTGAACCATGAACTGGTCATGGTGTACAGCATCAAAGCAAAGAGGGCTGAGGAGACAGCATAACAGTTATACAAAAGGATGTCCATGCCTGATAAATCAAAGGTCCCAGGTTCAATGCCCAGCACTACCATAAACCAGAGCTCTGATAAAAATAAAATAAGGGGCCAGGTGGTGGCACACCTGGGTAAGCACACACATTACAGTGCACAAGGACCCTGGTTCAAGCCCCTGGTCCCCACCTGCAAGGGGAAAGCTTCACAAGTGGTGAAGCAGGGCTGCAGGTGTTTCTCTGTCTCTCTTCTATTTCCTACTACCCTCCCAATTTCTCTCTGTGTCTAACAACTTATTACTATCCAATAATAAATATATTTTTAAAAAATAGGTGAAAACTTCCCTCATTATAAAATAATAAATCACAAAGCAAGAACTCTGGGAAAGAAACGGTGGAGGATGAAAGAGAACTTGGGGGCCTGGTGCATTGTGAAAGTATACTCACGTACAATGACACACTGTCAAGCATTATCCCCTCAATAAAAAGAAAAAAGTCTTAAAATAACCTGAACATTTTTCTTATTTTTTAATTTTTTTATATTTATTCCCTTTTATGGCCCTCTTCTTTATTTTATTGTTGTAGTTATTATTGTTGTTGTTATTGATGTCATCATTGTTGGATAGGACAGAGAGAAATGGAGAGAGGAGGGGAAGACAGAGGGGGAGAGAAATATAGACACCTGCAGACCTGCTTCACCACTTGTGAAGTGACTCCCCTGCAGGTGGGGAGCCGGGGGCTCGAACCAGGACTCTCGTTCGGGCCCTTGCACTTTGTGCCACGTGTGCTTAACCAGCTGCGCTGCCGCCTGACTCCCTGAACATTTTTATATAAATCTTTAGATATTTATTTCCATTATTAGAGAAAGAGAGAGGGAAGGAAGGAGAAGGAGCCACAGCATCATTCAGGCGCACGTGACGCTGGAGCTCAAGGTGTACGCCTCAAGCCTGAGAGTCTAACACTTTCCCCACCGTGTCACTTCCCCCAGCCACTCTCAGTGTCGTTTCTATGTTCAGTCCCCTTCTAAAAGCATTTAAAGATGATACCTATTATAGTTTAATGTTTCAAAAAATGTTTTTGTATTCTGTCACACTGGAAAGAGAACTTAAAATGAAAATGCTAAAATAATACTTTTTATGGCTATAAGACTCATTTAACTTTTCCTGAATTTGTTTAATAGTAATGACATTACAATATTGTGTCCTAGTGTATATGGCTTGAAAAAAAAAGCTTTACTTGCATACACAGACATGCACATATGCATAAATGTTCCAAGTTTTAATTACAGGGAACATTCTAAGTTTTAATTATCATTAATTCCCCACCTGCAGGGGGAAAGCTTCACAAATGGTGAAGCAGTGCTGTAGATGTCTCTCTCCCTCTCTAACTCCCCCTTCCTCCCAATTTCTGGCTGTCTCTATCAATAAATAAAGAAATATAATAAAAAAATTAAATATCATTCATCTTGAAAGAACTATTCAGTTGCACCTATATAAAATAAAAATTGTTGGCTAGGAAGACAGCATAATGGTTATGCAAAAGACTCATGTTTGAGGCTCCATGGCCCCAGGTTCAATCCCCAGCACTACCATATGCCAGAGATGAGTGGTGCTCTGGTCTGTCTTTGTATCTCTCATTAAAATAAATAGTTTAGGGGGTAGGTGGTGGCACAAATGGTGAGTGCACATGTTGCAGTGCATAAGGACCCAGGTTCGAGCCCCCAGTTCCCACCTCCAGGGGGAAAACTTTACAAGTGGTGAAGCAGGGCTGCAGGTGTCTTTCTGTCTCTCCCCCTCTACTTCTCCCTTCCTTCTCGATTTCTATTTCTTTCCAATAAATTAAAAATAAATAAAGTTTTATAAAAGGATGCATAAAACCTCAAAAAAGTAAAAGCTGTTAATTTACAACTCAATGAAATGACAGAGTATATCTTCATATACTGTTGTTATTAATAAAGAACTTTATGAGGGTCCAGGTGGTGGTGTACCTGGTTAAGAGCACACACTGTAGTGTGAAAGGATTTAGGTTCAAGCCCCTGGTCCCCACCTGCAGGGGGAAATCTTCAAAAATGGTGAAGCAGGGTTGCAGCTGTCTCTCTGTCTCTCTCAATCTCTATCTCCCCATTCCCTCAATTTCTCTTGGTTTCTATCCAATAATAAACAAATAAATATAAATAAATAAAAGATTCAAAAAGAAAAACAACAAAGGCACTTAAAAAAAAAAACCCTGGAGGGTACAGGTCCTAGACCATGAAGGCAGAGGAGGACCTAGAGAGGGCTGAATTATGTGGGAAACTGAGAAATGTCACACGTGTACAAACAAAACAACAAAACATGAGGCCCTGTGTTTGCTCTCCAGCATTGCATGTGCCAGGGTGATATTCAGATTTTTTCTCTCTCTCTCTTGCATAAATAAATAAATTTTTCAGGTTGGGAGTTTCAAAGCAGCTAGAACATCAGGCTTGCAAGTTTGAGGTCCCAGATTCAATCCCTAGCATTGCATGTGCCAGATTGGTGTTCCAGCTCCCTTTCTCTTTCAAATAAATAAATAAACCTTTAGAAAATAAGTAGAGGGAGCTAAAATTAATGAAAAACTTTGAATGTTAAATAAGCCCACATTAGCACATAACTGTTTATTTTATTTTTACCTGAACACTGCTCAGCTATGGCATATGGTGGTGCGGGGGATTGAACCTGGGACTTTGGAGCTTCAAGCATGAGAATCTCCTTCCTTAACCACTATGCTATCTACCCCCACCCACACATAAAATTTATGTCACAATTTTTCACTAAAAGAAAATACTCCAAGTTCTATACAGCTTTTGTCTATATAGCTTTTTCTTAGAAAACACACACATTTTTTTTTTTAAGTATACTATAAGACAAGACAGAGAAACTTCTTCCAAACAACTAACCTTTGTTTTTCATAACTGTAGGTGATGTTTGGAAGATATTGCTTCAGTTCAATAGGGAAAATTTCAGGGACGTCAAACTCCTGGTAACAAACATTAGCTGATCTGTCTAAGAACAAGCATGTGATTTTAAAAACAAAGCCATTTTTACAAGATCACTGAAAATAGTCCTGATCATACATGTCACCTTACATATACTTTTTTTTACTTCAGTATGCGATCAAATTAATAACTGCTAGGTTGGTTGTATGAATGAAGAGTAGGTCTCACTTAAAACCACTGATAAGTTCTTAGAAACTGCAAGTTTAGCTAAACAACCTATAACAAAACCGTCTTCTAGGGTTGGGGTAGATATCATAATGGATTTACAGGCTCTCAAGCCTGAGGCTCCAAAGTCTAAGATTCTATCCCCCCACACCACCACAAACCAGAACCGAGTAGTGCTCTGGTAAAATAAAAAAAAAATCTGATTAGAAAAATTATTGTAGGGAGCCGGGCGATAGTGCAGCAGGTGAAGCGCACATGGCTTGAAGCGCAAGGATGGGTGCAAGGATCCTGGTTAGAGCGGCCCCGGGCTCCCCACCTGCAGGGGAGTCGCTTCACAGGCGGTGAAGCAGGTCTGCAGGTATCTATCTGTCTTTCTCTCTCCCCTTTGTGTCTCCCCTCCTCTCTTGATTTCTCTATATCCTATCCAGCAACAACAGCAATGGCAACAATAAAAAAAAAAGAAAGAAAAAAAGAAAAATTACTGTACATCTACTTAACAGCATTCTAAGCAATTATAAAAGACTGAGAACACTTTCATAAGAAAAAAAAAAACATCTAGAATCACGCTATCACGATCCACTTTGGCCTATGGTTTTGTTTTCTTTTAATCAAGTTTCTATTAAAATAATTTTATTGCAGGGACTATAAACTTATTATTTTATGATTTTTGTTGTTGCCATTATTATTATCTTGAAGATCCAGAAACAGAGGCTCTGAAAGTTTAAAAGTTCATAGATTTTGGGGCTGCGCGGTGGTGCACCTGGTTGAGTACACATATTTCAGTGCACAAGGATGCAGGTTCAAGCTTGTGGTCCCCACCTGCAGGAAGAAATCTTCACAAGATGTGAAGCAGTGCTATAGACATCTCTTTCTCCCTTTCTATCGCCCCATTCTTTTGCTATTTTTCTGTGTCTATCCAAACTAAATAAATAATATATTTCAAGTTCATGTCTCCTAAACACCAAAGCCTAAGTTAAATGTAGCCAGATGACAAAATTTTTACTTATAGCCAAGTTATTTATTATTTTTTTAACCGGAGCACTACTCAGCTCTGGCTTATGGTAGTGCAAGCGATTGAACCTGGGACTTTGGAGTCTCAGGCAGGAGAGTCTTTTTGCATATGCTCAAGTTAAATTCTAAAGAAGGTAAAATTACTCACAAACTTATTAACAAAACAGGGTACCATTTTAGTCTCATTAGTCTTTCAGGCTATGCTGAGACACTGACAAAATAATCTAAGATATATATGTGTGTGTGTGTGTGTGTGTGTGTGTGTATGATGTTCTTTGTATTTATTTATTTATTACCATAAGGGTTATCACTGGGACTTGATATCTGCACAATAAATCAATCCATGGTTACCCGCAACCTTTTCTTTTTTTTTTTTTTTCTTTTGATAGAGACAGACAGCAATACAGAGACACAGCTGCAACACTGCTTCACCACTTGTGAAGCTTCTCCTTAGCAGATGGCAATGGGGACTTGAATCCAGGTCCCCACACATGTGTACTCTACCACTCCCCAGTCTCTTAACTATTGATATTTAAAAACAAACCAAAAGGGAGTCGGGCTGTAGCGCAGCGGGTTAAGCGCAGGTGGCGCAAAGCACAAGGACCGGCATAAGGATCCCTGTTCGAACCCCGGCTCCCCACCTGCAGGGGAGTCGATTCACAGGCGGTGAAGCAGGTCTGCAGGTGTCTATCTTTCTCTCCTCCTCTCTGTCTTCCCCTCCTCTCTCCATTTCTCTCTGTCCTATCCAACAACAACAACAACAATAATAACTACAACAATAAAACAACAAGGGCAACAAAAGGGAATAAATAAATAAAATAAATATTTAAAAAAAAAAACCAAAAAAAAAAAAAACACCTAAAATAATAACAATGATCAAAGGGGCAGTTGTTATCAACTGTCTGCATTTAATACAAAATTAGAAAAATGGTTAAAGCATTCCAATTAATGTACATCATTAGTTCTTAAACTCTATTATATCTCCCATCAAAAAGTTCGAGCTTACTTGTGAGCTTTATACAGGTGACGTGTTAAGCTCAGCTGTGTCTGGCACTATCATCTGACAATAAAATCACCACTGCTGTATTTTTAACTTGTCTGGCAGCTACATGATGCCAACTTACCATTTGAACAATTGTTGACATACTGTCCTATAGCCAGTGGGTTATTCATTTCTGATGTTAACCACGTACTATCACTCATTTTTAAAGGGCCAAGTTGATCCCTCCCATTGCAAGATCTGAAACAAGTGAAGGCATTATCAGCTAAATGACTGTTATTCTTTACCTTAAAAACTAATATATGTACAGTTAACTTTAAAACTGAATAAGCAGGGGCTCAGGCAGTGGCATACCTGGTTAAGCCCACAGGACCCGGGTTTGAGCCCTGCTCCCCACCTGCAGGGGGGATGCTTCACGAATGGTGAAGCAGGTCTGCAGATGTCTGTCTTTATCTCCCCCCCCCCAATTTCTTTCTGTCTTATCAAAACAAAATCGAAATGGAGGGGAGGGGCGGTTCTGGGAGCAGTGGATTCATAGTGCCAGCACCAAGCCCCAACAATAACCCTGGTGATACACAACAACAACCACCACCAACAACAACAACAAAAAACCCTGAACAAGTAAAATTTCTGTCAGGGGGCCAGGCAGTGGTGCACACTGTTAGTGCTAGGGTTCTGAGCCCCTGCTCCCACCTGTGGGGGGTAGGTGGGGGACACATGCTTCACAAGTGGTTAAACAGGTCTGCAGGTGGCTTTCTCCCCCTCTCTTATCTCTCCTTCCCCTCTCTGTCCTATCAAATAAAACAGAGAGAAGAAAAAAAAAAAAAAGGAAAAAATGATGTCTAGAATAGGTGGATTAGTAGTGTTGGCACCAAGCCCTAACGATAACCCTGGTGACGATAAGAAAAAAAGGAAAACTTCTGTTTGATCAACAGAGCAACTGGTGGTCCAGGAGTTGGTGCAGTGAATAAAGCACTGGAATCTTAAGCATGAATGAGGGTCCTGAGTTTGATCCCCAGCAGCACATGTACAAGAATGATGTCTGGTTCTTTTTCTCTCTCCTCCTATCTTTTTCATTAATAAATAAGTAGTCAAATATTTGAAAAAAATTCTCTTCTTTAAAAAAAAATAACAGGGCAACTGAATTGCTACACTGTAGCTTCCTAAAATAATTTTTAAGTTATTAAAATATTATGATATCATTATACATCATTTATAATTATACTAGTAATATAGTTAACTATATTCATTAAAATAGATTTTATTAAAGTACAAATGTCCTAGTCATTGTGGTAAGTGTGATTCTGTCTTCAGTAATTCAATTTGTATATGGGCACCATCTTACCTGTACACAATTCTTGATATTCCCTTGTCATTTCCATCAATAAGAACACCATCTAGACATCTAAAAATAAATGGATTTCCAATGGACTGGAAAAAGACTGGCTCATACTTCATATAGACTGTACCTATTATACAGTACAACAAAGACACAGTAACATGTAAAAAGCACGTGTCATGAACATGTTAGAACGCATGTTCTAACATAGAAGTGGAAGAGTTTGTTTTCCCTTTTTTTTTTTTTTTTGCCTCCAAGATTATTACTGGGGCTCAGTGCCAGCCCTATGAAACCACTGCTCCTGGAGGCTGTTTTTCCCATTTTGTTGCCCTTGTTGTGGTTGTTATTGTTATAGCTGTTGTTGTTGGATAGGATGGAGAGAAATGGAGAGAGGAGGGGAAGACAGAGCGGGGAAGAGAAAGATAGACACTTGCAGACCTGCTTCACCACTTGGGAAGCGACCCCCCCACCCTGCAGGTGAGAAGCTGGGGGCTTGAACCGGGATCTCTGAACCGGTCCTTGAGCTTTGCTCCATGTGCGCTTGACCTGCTGCACTACCGCCCAGTCCCCAATATTCCACTTTCATTCAGTGTAGACCATCAAAATCTTCCTGGCTATTTTCTACCTTTAAGGAGAGTCCAGTGAAGCTCACAACTAACTCATCTATGTAGCTGAATAAAACACTTTCGTTAACACAAGTGAAACATGACATTGCAAGTGGGCCAATGAAATAGCTCACTTGGACAGTGGGCTGCTTTATCATGGACATGACCCAGGTTCAAACCCCTGCCTCCCCCCACCTGCAGGGGGAAAGCTTTGCAAATGGTGAATCAGGGCTGCAGGTGTTTTGTTTCTGTCGCTTTATATCTCCCCCTTCCCACTTGGTTTCTGGCTGTCTCTAAGGAAAAAAGAGATCATGAAATTGTAGGGATCAGATGGTGATACACTTGGCTAAGCACATATGTTGGCATGTTAGGAGAACTGGGTTCAAGCCCCTCTCCCTGTCCCCACCTGCAGAATGCAAGCTTCACAAGTAGTGAAGCCGGTCTGCAGGTGTCTTTTTTCCTCTCTCCCTTTATCTCCTTCTCTCCTTCAATTTCTGTCTTATCAAATATAACAAAAAATAAAATTAAAATAAAGGAAAAAATGAAAAATAAAATCATGCCAAGAAAAGAAAGGACAACAAACTATTAATCCCAATAAATACTCCAGGATACTTTCTAACATATAAGGGCATAATTATCAAACAGTTAATTTCCACTTTAGTATTTTAAAAATCAGTGGAAATCCAAATTTCTAGTATAATCTCTTAGTCTAATAAGTACAAGGCTATGAATTTCATTGAATTTGTATTTATCAGTATGGATACGACTTTCAGTTAAGTGCTAATTATGCTTATTACCGGGATACATAGATACTACTGCTCCTTTCGGTGCTAATCCTTTCGTGATGAAGACACCTTTCCCAGCAGAAACTAATGAGCTAGCTGCTCGTGCAATACTGAAACCCAAGGTCTGATAAAGAATTTCTTCTGGATTAAAGATAGTTTGCTGCTGATGTCCGTATTCGAGCATTTTCAGCCCCGGATGCTGAATTGACAGCAGGTCTTGATATTTTGATTTTATGGATTCTGGAAGCACAGTCAAGATATCTGATTGTTTATTGAAGTCATTGATGAACAGCGCCTGGAAAACTTTCAGTAGTGTTCCTAGGACATCTTCATCTGAAATCACTTTGTCTTTAGATTCCTCTGGAACATATCGGAGGGTCCTAAAAATGCGAGAATTTTCCATTCAGTAACCATCAACTTAGACTAGCCTTGATGACTTTTGAATTAACTGGCCTCAGTGAAGGTTATTCTCATGCAGTAGAAGGGCAAAAAACTAAGACGTCTGGAAAAAAAAAAAAGCTGCTGGGAGAGGAGGAGTTAGTTGTAATTACCTTTGTCCTAACAATAGCCACATAAATAGTAATTATGAAAAACCTATTAGCAATAAATAGTTAGCAATAAATAGTAATTATGAAAACCTATTCTGTGCCAAATGCTTTTGAGTCCTTACATTTATGATCTCATTTTTGCAAACAAAGGAAATGTGTGTGGAGATGTTAAGGAACTTGACTGACTCCCTCAAACTAGTATTGGGAGAACCAAAAGCAGAAGAGCCAGAGAGAAAATAATCTCTCCAGAATCCACAGCATGTGCACATTAGCATACGCGCAGTCGCCTATTGCATTGTCTGTTAGTGCCGTTCCAAGTAAATTTATTTTTATTTCTTTATTGGATAGAGACAGCCAGAAATCAAGTGGGAAGGGGGAGGGAGAGAGGGAGAGAGACAGAGAGACACCCGCAGCAGCTCTGCTTCACCACTCGCAAAGCTCTCCCCCTGCAGGTGGGGATGGGGGGTTCGAACCTGGGTCCTTGAGCATTGTGACAAGTGTGTTCAACCTGGTGTGCTACCACTTGGCCCCAGTTTCAATTAAATTTAAAATATACTCTTGACACCTTCTCTTCCCTGAGTACTGACTTTTTCAGTGACTCCAACATTTTCCTTTTTTTCTTTTTTTAAGTCTTTATTGGATAGAGACAGCCAGAAATCAAGAGGGAAGGGGGTGATAGAGAGAAAGAGAGACAGACAGATACCTGAAGCACTGCTTCAGCACTCGTGAAGCTTTCCCTCTGCAGGTGGGAATCAGGGGCTCGAACCTGGGTCCTTGCGCATTGTAACTGTGCACCACCACCCGGGCCTCCCTTTTTTTTCTTACGAGAGCACTGCTCAGCTTTGGTTTATGGTGGTGTGGGGAATTGAACCTGGGACTTTGGAGCCTCAGGCATGACAGTCTGTTTGTACAACCACTATGCTATCTACCCTCCGCCCAATTATTTCTATAATGGTACTGTTATTACTTCTGAACAAATTCCTACCTCAAGCCTTGATAATAATGATGCATCTGAATCCATGCTCCTGTACTGTGAAACTTGGGGAAAGCTCCTTGTGTTATTATTGTCTAATTTAATTTATTATTTTTTTTTTACCAGAGCACTGCTTAGCTTTTGTTTATGGTGGTGCAGGGGATTGAACCTGGGACTTTGGAGCCTCAGGCATGAGAGTCTCTGCATAACCATTATGCTGTCTACTCCTGTCTTATAGCTTTATTTGTTGCTTATTAATACAAGGTGGGGCAGGAGTAGACAGCATAATGGTTATGCAAAGAGTCTCTCATGCCTGAAGCTTGGAAGTCCCAGATTCAATCCCCCACACTGCTGGGAAATTGTGCAGATGCAGTCACATCTACCATGTTGTCCCCTCAGGCTACTGCTAGTTCCCATGAGAGTTGGGACATTCTCCAACCGCCTGTTCTGCTATGTTGTGCCCTCAGGGCATTGTCTATCCCCCCCCCCCCAATAGTTGCAGTGCTTTGGTCACTCCTCCTCCTTCCCATTCTTAGGAGAGTTATTATCCTACCCTGGAGTGCTATGGTTACTCCTCCCCCTTCCCATTCTCGCAAGAGCTACTCCCATAAAACCCCTTCTTCTTCCGCACCTCTCTCTATGGCCAGCTTCTTCACTTTGGTGTTTAGACGCAGGGAAGGTTGCTGCGTGAGGCGGCCATTTTTGCTACCTCCATGTGGCCCAACCTGCTTCTCTCTCACCCAACTCTGAGGTGCCAGCGCAAATAAAGGGTTGAGTTCCCTTTCTGCTCCAAACCTCCTTTTTCTGCGTCCCGCCACCGCAAACGACACCACACCACCATAAACCAGAGCTGAGCAGAGCTCTGATTAAAAATAAACAAATAAATAAATAGAATAAAAATAATAAATAAAACATTAAAAACACACACAAGGTGAAGAGAGAAGCAGAGCATCACTGGCACGTGTGACACTGGGGACTGAACTCAAGACCTCACATGCTTCATTTCCGGTGCCCCACCTCCCCAGTGCATCTCCTTAGTCCTTAAATGGACATTCACAGAGGTAGTCTGTCTACTTAGTAAGCACTGTTGACTTCTTTCTTTGCTATAACCAGCATGTCACTAATACCAGCAGTGACTAATTCCACAGTCACTCTACTCCATTCTAAGCACTGACTCCACATTATAGGGCCTTACACTCCAATGAACCTTTACTGGGTTTTTGCTCATTTTTAGTCAGCTACTTCAGGGGCCAAGCTACTTCAGGGGCCAAGCGGTGGTGTACCTGGTTAAGTGCTCACATTACACAGTGCAAGCACAGGGTTCAAGCCCCTGATTCCCACCTGCAGGGAGAAAGCTTCAAGAATGGTGAAGTAGGGCTGCAGGTGTCTGTCTCTTTTCCTCTCAGTCTCTACCTCCCTTCTCAATTTCTCTGCTCTATAGAATAAATAAGTAAACAATTAAAAAAAAAAAGCGGGAGTCAGGCGGTAGCACAGCGAGTTAAGTACAGGTGGCGCTAAGAGCAAGGGCTGGCATAAGAATCCCGGTTCGAGCCCCCGGCTTCCCACCTGCAGCGGAGTCACTTCACAGGTAGTGAAGCAGGTCTGCAGGTGTCTATCTTTCTCTCTCCCCTCTATGTCTTCTCCTCCTCTCTCCATTTCTCTCTGTCCTATACAACAAAGACAAAAATAACTACGACAACAATAATAATAATAAAGGGCAACAAAAAAAGGAATAAAAATAAAAATAAAAGCTTCTCACAGTGTAGCTCACTTGGTTCTTAACATTTAAATTACAGACCTGTGAAAATAAACCTGTTTGCCTCCCCAGAGTCGAGGTTTGTCTGTTTTTCCAGAGCACAGCTCAGCTCTGGCAACAGTGCTGGGGGTTGAATTTGGAATCTTTGGTGCCCCAGTTACAAGAGGCTTTGCATAACCACATTTGTTTGTTTGTTTGTTTTTACCAGAGTCCTGTTGAACTCTGGCATATGGTGGTGCAGGGGACTAAAACTGGAACTTTGGAGCCTCAGAAATGAGTCTTTCTGCATAAACATTATGCTATCTACCCCCGCCCAACCACATGCTATCTTTGAAGCTCTCCCTAAGAATTTATTGTTATTATTAACTTATTTATTTAATAATGTAACCAGAGCACTTCTCAACTCTGTTTTATGGTGGTACTGGGGATTGAACCTGGGACTATGAGGCCTCTGGAATGAAAGTCTTTTTCGGCTCTTTCGAGTATTTCTGCTATTTTTCTAATCTCTCTCAAGAGGAGCAAGGATGTTAAAAAAGCAGGGGGGGTTGATGAGGCGCTACCATTTCTTCCTCTTTGGGTCTCTGGTCTTCTGACAGCGCTATGTTGGGACAGAGCACCTGGAGGGCCACATCCTCTGTGGTCCACAGGCACCTCCTATGAGGGCCCCAGGGAAGAATTGGCCGTTTTTAGTGGAAAGCAGCATTTTCTACTTACGATGACTGTTTACTTTAGATCTGGATTTGCTGCACCTTTATTCATAGTGAAACACCAGCTCATTAAGAAACAAAGGCTTTTTAGCTCATCTGCGAAACAGATACGAAGAGGAAAATTTCAAGAAATCTTGTCAAAAAAACCTGAACTCCGCGTATTACATGGATTTATAAATAATGGTATGAATCTTTTAATGCCTCTGAAATATCAAATGTGATAACCGAGGATGTGCTTTTTGAGTTATATATTAATATTGCTTAATTAACTGACTTAGCTTGTTTCTTGAGCTTAAATTCTGAAATTCAGTTTTTGACTTCTAAGTCAGGACATTATTGGTAATGATATTAAAGGAAAATAGTTTTTTTTCTATAGTCTATTTCTGTTGCTGTTTGTGTGTATATAACACACACACACACACACACACTCACACACACACACACTCACACACTCACACACACACTCACACATCCACTCACTCTGCGCGGGGTACTATGGGAATGGCTCCTTTCGTCCCACCCCGTTCTGACCCCGCCCCTCCACAAGGCCCCGCCCACCAAAGGTCCCGCCCCCCCGGGCCAGCCAGTACCCAGCGCTGCCGCGGCCGCCTGGCCCGGGAGGCCAAAGGGTTGTCGGCGCCCGGCTGCCGGGCTTCTCACCGCGGGTTGTGGCTGAGGTTCAGCGCGATCCAGGGCACAAAGCGGTACTTGTAACGTCGCCACCGTCCCCACAGGTCCCGCCACAGGCAGCCCGGCATGGCCGTCCAGCTCCGCGGTGACGACGCGGCCGGCGGAGGCGGGAGCGCGGCTCGGTCCCGCCCCACGGGGAGGAGCGCCCGGCCCGCCGCCTGCAGCCACCTCGGCCCCGCGGAGACGAGGCTTGTCCCGGTGCGGGGCGGCTGGCGCCTCCGCTTTGCTGCGTCCCGACCCGCGGCGCTCACCGGGCAGTGTGCCGGCCACCGACCGGCTGAGCGCACACGGCGCCGTGCTCCAGGACCAGGGTTCGATTCCCCGGACCCCACCCGCAGGGACCTGTGCCACCCCCCCAGGCCTGCCACTTGATATTTTTCAGAGCAGCTGTTCTAGGTTCATTTCCAAGAATATATATATTTTTCCAAAAAGAAAAAATTGCTTTTCACTTATCTGAGCAATCCATGATTATATATATATATATATATATATACCGGAGCACTGCTCAGCTCTGGTTTATGGTGGTGCGGGGGATTGAACCTGGGACTTTGGAGCCTCAAGCACGAGAGTGTCTTCTCATAACCATTATGTGGTCTACCCTCCGCCCGATAATTACATTTTGCTTGCAACAGAAGCACAGTGTAAATAAGATGAAAGTTTTGCGAGTGGTGAAGCAGGGCTGCAGGTGTCTCTCTTCCTCTCTACCTCCCTCTCCCCTCTGGATTGTTAACCGTCTCTAGCCAATAAATAAATAAATAAAGAATAATAAAAAAGTTGGACTGTGTGGGCTCCACCTCCAGGGTCTGCAGAGGTCTGGTCTCCCTATTCTGGCGTCCCGCCCGAGGTGTCGATGGCAGAGGTCGAAATGGATGGAAATTCAGACAGATAGTTGTTAGTGGAGTCAGGAATAACCTGTTCTGTTTGAAATTGAAACCAAGAGTAAGACCCGGCAGGCGAAGCCGCTCACGAGGATATGCATGAATCCGCAGCACTGAGGGAAGCTTGTGGTCTCTCAGGCTCTCTGCCTGTAAACAAATAAATATTTGCTAGTATCTATTTTTTGCAAAGACTTATTTATTTACTAATGAGAGGAAGAGAACTAGAGCATCACTCTGGCACAGGCAAAGTCAGAGATTGAACTCAGGATCTCATGCTTGAGAGTTCAAGGTTTTATCCACTGCACCAACTAACAGGAACCCCCTCCACCCCATGTCTCTCTTTTCTCTAATTTCAAATAGGAGCTTGGCAAACTCAACAGGTTTTGCCATCAGGTACCCTGCTTGATAACATGGTATAAATTTAGATTCACCTAATTTGGTAAATAGAATCTGTTTTGTTCCAGGATGTTAATAAATGACATTCAGAGATACTGACTAGAATTCAAGTGTACAAGAAGCCAAAGAGAAGTACGTTCTATACTTATAGTAATATGCCTATATTTATTTATTATTTATTTATTCCCTTTTGTTGCCCCTGTTGTTTTATTGTTGTAGCTATTAATGTTGTCGTTGTTGGACAGGACAGAGAAATGGAGAGAGGAGGGGAAGATAGAGAAGGGGAGAGAAGGATTGACACCTGCAGACCTGCTTCACGGCCTGTGAAGCGACTCCCCTGCAGGTGGGGAGCCAGGGCTCAAACTGGCATCCTTACCCCGGTCCTTGTGCTTTGCACCATCTGCGCTTAACCCACTGCGCTACCTATCGCCTGATTCCCCTATCTTTCTTTATTTTTTAAAGGTAGGTTTATTTATAACAAAGGACCAACTCTGATGTATGTAATGTCAGGGATCCAACCTGGGACCTCATGCTTGAGACAGAGACATTGAGGGGGAGACAGAGAGAGACACCTGCAGTACTGTTTCACCATTAGTGAAGCTTCCCTTCCCCGGGCGGGTGGGGACTGGTGGCTTGAACCCAGGTCCCTGTACATGGTGGCATGTGGATTTTACTCTAATGGGTTGTACTACTGCCCAACCCCTAGAAGTATGTTTTTAAAT
Organism: Erinaceus europaeus; assembly: GCF_950295315.1. Classification (NCBI taxonomy): domain Eukaryota; kingdom Metazoa; phylum Chordata; class Mammalia; order Eulipotyphla; family Erinaceidae; genus Erinaceus; species Erinaceus europaeus. The sequence continues at coordinate 54,686,749 of NC_080166.1, forward strand.
TTCTGAATTTGGGATTTCTCTAGAGGTTGCATTAGAATCACTTTGTTAGTGTGTTCATCTTTGGGGCTTTACTGCTCCAGGTTCACTTTTCAGATAGAGATAGGGGTGAGGGGTGGGGGGGGGCACAGAGAGTGGGAAGGAGCCACAGTACTGTCATTTTCTTCAATGCCTGGTTCAAACCTGGGTCCCACAAGTGGTGAAGCAGTGCACTGTCCAAGTGACTTATTTTGCCAGCTCTATAAGTTTGAAGTTTGTTTCTGTTGTGGTTGGAGCATGTATGATTTCTGTTCTTTTTACTCGCTTGTTTTATACTGCAGCTTCTGTCTCAACTTGGGAAACGTAATGCTCAGTAGAAAGGAATATGTATCAGGCCCGAAGGTGGCTCAGTAAGGCTCACTTACGTCTTCCCTATGTGACAGTACTTGTGAGAGAGTAGCAAGGAAAGAAGCAAAGAGGAAAAGGAAGGTTTAACCTTTAACTGTGGGTTTAGTGTTCTGTAAGTATTAATTAGGCCATGGGGTTGATAGTGTCTTAGATAGTCTGTCTCTAATAATATCCCTAAGACTTTAAATTAGGTAAGTGAGAAACAACAGGCTGTCAGATAAATAATAATAAGAGGTTGACGGGAGTGGAGTATGTCATCCAAAATACCCTCTTCCTTTTGGCTCTTCACCCTGACCTCCTGCTGTATTCTCCAGCCTCTCCAGACACCTGACTCGAGTCACTGTATCTTTCCATTTCAAACCCTAAATTGAGGTTATAAATCATGATTATAAAAATGCCTCGTGGCTGGATGTATGATTGACCTGCCAACACCCATATCCAGCAGAGAAGCAATTACAGAAGATGGAACTCCCACCTGCACCCCAAAAAGAATTTTGGTCCAGGACGGGGGGCGGGGGGGCTAGATAGCATAGTGGTTATGTGCCAGGAACCATTTCTCTGCTTGATAGATGACAAGCTTTGAAACAATGGAAGACCTCGAGACAGGTTTTATTTCTCCTCTGGGCAGGCCATTTCCCTCAGGTAAACCATTTATCAGTAATCAATTGAGACAACACACAGTTGTGGTAATAAACATGATTTCGGCCATTGTTTGTCGCAAGGAACATTCCACTTTGAAGTTTGCTCCCCCTCCTCCTCCTCCAGCATCTCTGCCTCCCCCTTCCCCCTATACTCCCCCTTTCCCAAAGCCTTATAATGCCTGTGAACACAATAAAATTTTGCAGCTTGATCAGAAACTTGTCTTGCTGTCGTTCTTTCGTGTCTCTTGTCCCTGTCATTCCAGGTCTTTAGGTTCCTAGCCCCTGTTAACCGCCCCGCTGGTCGGGGCAGTTATGCAAAAAGACTCTTATGCCTGAGTCTCCAAAGTCCCAAGTTCAATCCCCCCCGCACCACCATAATAAGCCAGAGCTGATCAGTGCTCTGGTAGAAAAAAAAAAAAGAATTTTGGTCCTTAGTCCCAATAGGGAAGAAATGATAGGCGGAGGGTGATGGGGGGATGATAACCAGAGGGCTCTGAACTCCAACTCCATCAGATGTGGAGAGGGAAGAGATAAAAAGGAAGGACATCTGGAACCTGGTGGCTGAAAAGAGAGTTAACATACAAAGCCAAACAAATTGTTGAACAATCATGAACCAAAAGGCTGGAATAGTGCAGATGAAGAGTTGGGGGGGTCCTGCATTTTGTAGACAGCTAGGAAGCATATTTTAGTTATATTTCAAAGGGCCTGTGGCCATAATAGTTTTTTTTTTCTCCCCCTGAGCCTGAAATCTAGCATGATGCTGACCAGACTTCCCTGGACAGACAACCTCACCAATATGTCCTGGAGCTCCAATTCCCCAGAGCTCTGCCCCACTAGGGAAAGAGAGAGACAGGCTGGGAGTATGGATCAACCTGTCAACGCCCATGCTCAGTGGGGAAGCAATTACAGAAGCCAGACCTTCTACCTTCTGCATCCCATAATAACCCTGGGTCCATATTCCCAGAGGGATAAAGAATAGGAAAGCTATCAGGGGAAGGGATAGGATACAGAGTTCTGGTGGTGGGAATTGTGTGGAGTTGTACCCCTCTTATCCTATGGTTTTGTCAATGTTTCCTTTTTATAAATTAAAAAAAAAAAAGGAAGGACATTTGGAAGTAGTAATAGATGTAGGTGTGACTTGGAAAGGAAGAGAAGATGGGACCATGGAAAAGAAAGGGGGAGGCAAATATATACAAGTATAGACAGAGAGTTGTAGAAATAATAGTTAACCCACATCTGCAACCTCAGGAGAGCTACTGTAGCTTCCAAGGAAGGGAGTGGAGACACAGAGCTCTGTTGGTGGGAACTATGTGGAATCCTGTTATCCCATAATTTCGTGAATCAATATTAAAGCACTAGTAAAATTAAAATTAAAAAGAAAGAAAAAAGTGCCTCGTGAGAAAGTATTGATATTTCTTGATATTTCTATTGATTTTTAAATTTATTTTTAATTTTTTTATATTTATTTTCCCTTTTGTTGCCCTTGTTGTTTTATTGTTGTAGTTATTATTGATGTTGTAGTTGTTACGCAGGACAGCGAGATATGGGGAGAGGACGGGAAGACAGAGAGGGGGAGAGAAAGAGAGACACCTGCAGACCTGCTTCATCGCCTGTGAAGCGACTCCCCTGCAGTTGGGGAGCCAGGGGCTCAAACCGGGATCCTTCTGCCGGTCCTTGCGCTTTGCACCATGTGCGCTTAACCAGCTGCTCTACCGCAGAACTCCCATTTCTATTGATTTTTACCTAAAACCTTCATGTTTACAAAACATGTCTGGTTTATTGTTAACAGGTGCCTAGTAAGTGAGGCTTCAGGCTCTCCTTTTTGTCACAACCCCTCTTCCTCAAGGCAGAAGTATGAAGAGTGTCAGAGAGTTATAATGGCAGCCCACAGGCCTTGAAATTATGCAAAATGCATATCTTAACCTCTGGCTACTTCCCTGAAGGGTTCCGTTCTGTGCACAATAGAGTGATCTGAATATTTTCTGAAGCATCAGAAAATTGCACCTAACTGATGACATTCAGACAAAGACTATTATAGTCAAGGCTTAACACATTCTAGCTGTCTCCCACACCTTGCAAGTAATTTGTGCTTTGAAAATTGTTCCTACTGTGTTTACCCAAAAGCATCTTTGATCTTCCTGTTCCTTTTGCTGTACTTATCAATAAACACTCTGCCTTGAGTTTTGATCACTGGCACACCCTCCAGACTCTTCAGATAAACTACAAGTGATTGAAGTTATTTTCTCTCAACCCAGAAACAGGTTGGATCTCAGGGTCCTGGCATCTGGCTAAGGTTCTCTTACACCTACAAGCCATAGAAAAGATAATTTGTATTATCATTACCGAAGAGATTCACAAAGAGGGCTTGTGTCATTTAAGTGGGTTGTAACTTCAGTAAGTTCAGAGTCAGATTTCAACAATTAAAAATATCTTCCTGGGAGTTGGGCAGTGGTTAAGCGCAGGTGCGCAAAGTGTAAGGACCAGCTTAAGGATCCTGGTTCCAGCCTCCAGGGGAGTCGCTTCACAGGTGGTGAAGCAGGTCTGCAGGTGTCTCTCTCTCCCCCTCTCTGTCTTCCCCTCCTCTCTCCATTTCTCTCTATGCTATCCAACAACGACGACATCAATAGTAACTACAACAATAAAACAAGGGCAGCAAAAGGGAATAACTATTTAAAAAAATACATTAAAAAAAAGAAATTCTCTAAGTGGGAAAGGTCTACTTATTATCAATAACAACAACAATAATAACTACAACAATAAAAACAAGGGTAGTAAAAAGGGAATAAATAAATAAATATTTTTAAAAATGTATCTTCCTCTTTGAAGAGCCAAATTCTCATGCATGCATAATTTCACCACTCCCGGGACAACTTTTTTTTTTTTTTTTTTTTAATTCAGTTAAGGGACAAAGAGGTATCACAGTGCCAGAACTTACCCCAGTGTCACAGCACTCTTGTGTGGTATTCGGACTAGGATCAGCCACACACACAGCAAGGTACTCAGCACACTCAGAGCAATGTATATAGATGTGAGGAGAATTTTCAGAACAAAGCCCTTGAGAAGATGGGAGCTGGTGGAGAGTTTTACCTCCAGCAAGAGCAGAGACATATTTTCATCCCCCTACCCCCAGGGGTTGGTGGTGTTCATAATGCATGATTTCACCACTCTGAGGCCACTTTTTCAGTTGAGTGTGTGTGTGGTGTGTGTGTGTGTGTGTTGTGTGTGTGGTGTCACCACAGCATCCCTCTCACAGCTCCTGTCTCCTGATACCTCCCATGTGGTATCAGGGCTCAAACCTGGGCAAGGCACACACCCTACAGCATGAGCTACCTCACTGAGACATCATCTTCAACTGCAGCAGGGTGCGAGCTTAGCAGAATGTACTGGTGGACTCGGCTGAAGCCAGATGAGGGTTAGACCCGATAGCTCACTTCTCAGTGAACAGATGAGGCAGAATTTTACCTGAGAAAATGTATGGGGAGAAATTGGAGGTTTGAGATGACAATATAAGAAGTAAAATAAGAAGGCAGTCTTGTAGCAAAGTACCAGAGGGAATTGCTCAGCTGTGAACTCACCAACATTCTTTGTTTCTGGGTAAGCAAAGTGAAAGTCATTTTTTTCCTTCTTGTCACTTTTAGGGAAGGGAGATAAGGGTTTTCTTTATGTGGAAAGTGATATCAGGAGAGATAGCATAATGATTATACAAAAGACTTCCATGACTGAGACACTAGGGACTCCAGGTTCAAAACCCCGCACCAGTGCTCTGGTAAAATAAATAAATAAATAAAATTTAATTTATGTCAATAAATGAGCTAGTATCCAAAAATAAAATGTTCTTCCAATGTTTTATTTAAGGAAGGGCAAGTTCTCTGTCCAAGAAAAGTATTTTTCAAAGTGTACAAACAAACTAGACAATGAATTGTCTCTTTTCCTTGTTTCTTGAGTGGAAGTTTAGTATGTATGTTTGATGGGAAGGGGTGTAAGGAGGTATAAGCAGAACTTAGGTTTTGTACTTCTCTGCTGGAAGAGAAACGGGTATTTATCGATGGTGGGTCTGCAGGCTCTTTGAACTGTCAGATCATTTAATGTGGGTAGTAAAACTAGTAAACATTTATTCTGATAATAGATAGCTGGATACAGCTTCAAAAGATTATAGTGTAGTTGGAAAAATGTAATTTAGAAACATGAAATAGCCAAGAATTTCAGTTTCTCAAAGGGAAACAGGTAGAAGAGATGTGAATGGGGGAGGACACAGCATCGTTATTCTGCAAAAGAGACTCATGCATCAGGGTGCCAGGTTCCAGGTTCAATCCCCGGCACTAGCATAAGCCATAGCTGAGCAGTGCTCTGGTCTCTCTTTCTGTATCTCTGTCACTAAAAGGAAGAGGAGGAAGAGGAGAAGGAGGAGAAGAAAGAAGCATCAGCAGTGTGAATGAGCAGGTATAGCCACTATTTTATTTTATTTCATTTTATTTTATTTTATTTTATTTTTTATTGGATAGAGACAGAAATTGAGAGGAAGGGGGAGAGAGACCTGCAGCACTACTTCACCACTTGTGAAGCTTTCCCCCTGCAGATAGGGACTAGGGTCCTGAACCTGGATCCTTGAGCATTGTAACATGTATGCTCAACCAGGTGCACCGCTGCCAGGCCTGGGGAAAAAAAAATCATTTTTTCGAAAGGCATATTAACCAGTGATAGTACAAGGACTCTATCTGCATTCTGGTTCAAATAAACTGGAATATTCCAAACATACAAATGTTTTGGTTTTTTGCAGTTATTGGCAATCTGATGGCTGTCCATTGACTATCTGGGAATGATATTCAGGAATGCTTGTTAGGCAGTGACCATAGGACCATGGTTCTGTCTTTGGTGAAAGAGAGAGAGAGAGAGAGAGAGAGAGAGAGAGAGCCCACAACACTTAGCTTCCTTCAATGTGCCGGGGGATGGGGGCTGCTGGGCTCAAACCCCAGTATGCCCATGGCAAAGCAGCACACTATTCAAGTAAACTGTTTTGCCAGTCTTTTCCCTAGAATCATTTAAAGGATCTGTATTGTTAAAATAATCTTCATAACAGTGATTAGATATCCGCTTTCTTTATTTACTCCCATCCTCTCACAGGAGTACAGTGCAGTTTTCCAGCACTTACATGATATGTGATTAGATAGACTGCATGCAGACTACATATGAAAATTCCCCTTTTTAATAAACCAGAAATGGAATAGACTTTACAAAACTATAAAAATTCCGATCATATTACTTTTTTGTGGGGGGATAACTATTTTCATAAATGTGTCACACACGTTAACATGTAATAGATATTAAATTCCTATTTTGATTAATAAATATTTTGAATTGACTAGCTCCTGAGATGAAACTGTCAGTGAATATTACAAAAGTTTTGGGAGCTTTTGATGACTATTTTTAGCAGAGCACAGCTCAGCTCTGATTTATGGTAGTTTGGGGGACTGAACCTGGGACCTCTGGTGCCTCAGGCATGAAAATCTTTTTGTATAACCAATATGCTATCTACCCCCCCTTTTTAAAAGTGTCCCCCCTAACTTTTTTCCTTTTGTTACAGTCATTTTATCAGGGGTTTAATGGTTGTTGACATGCCATACACTTCCTCATCTTCCCAGGATAGGTATCTGCAAAACACTCTTACCTTTGACTTGGGTCCTTTTGTGCCATCATGCTCTAGGCCCTCAGAGTCTTTTGCTTGGGTGCAATACACCACTCCCAGAGATCCACTTTGTGTTTTCCCTTTCTGTTCTTATTTCTTAAATTCTACCTATAATTGCATTGGAGTCTGAAGACAAAATATTTAAAAATCAAGTGTGAAGATCTCATATTACGGTCCACATTTCTGAGAAGGAATGTGTGAGACAAGGCATTTCATAGGGTTACTGAAGTTAATGCCAAGTTCTGTGCACTATAGTTGTCTATTGCATATTGATAAGATTGGGCAAAGTTAATATATATATATATATGTTGCTACCAGGGTTGGGGCTCAGCACCTGCCTAGAGAATCCACTCACTGCTCCAGCACATTCTTCTTTTTTTTAAATCTTTATTTATAAAATAGAAACACTGACAAGACCATAGGATAAGAGGGGTACAATTCCACACAGTTCTGACCACCAGATCTCCATATCCCATCCCCTCCCCTGATAGCTTTCCTATTCTTTATCCCTCTGGGAGTATGGACCCAGGGTCATTATGGGGTGCAGAAGGTGGAAGGTCTGGCTTCCGTAACCGCTTCCCCATGCTCCAGCACATTCTAACTAGATAACTGGTGACTTCAGACTTGATCTATATTGGATGCCTAAGCCAGCACCTGGAGGTACCCACAACAGTTACCTGTAAGCTCTTCTAACCTGGATGAAGGTCAGTGGCAAAATCACCTAGGACCCAAAAGCCCCTGGGTAAACTGACCCTGGAAATGAATGAAGGGAGGATTACTGAGAACGCGACAACCCACCTGCTGAGTGAGATACAGACCAGTTACCAACTTACTGTCTCCCAAAGCTGTTTACCCACCTACCCCACTGTTTGTCCTGCTTCCTGCTCAGTTAAGTCCTTTGTAACCTGGAATTCTTGATGCATTGTAAACTTGCTATAAAAAGGTTCTGGCCCTGGGGTGGGGAGTGTGTGTGAGTCGGGGAGTCCATTATTTGTCCTCTTCCTTTATGGGTTCATGTTAGAAGGAGATACATTCAGGGTATCAGACACAATTTAGGTCTCTGTGACTAATCTTTTGGTTTCATGTGTCATCCTGCCCCAGGAGAGTTCAGCAGACACAAGGTGGCTTCTCCTCTTCCTCTTCTTCCTCTTCCTCTTCCTCCTTCTCCCTTTCTTTTATGATAGACAGAAATTGAGAGGGAAGGGGGAGGTAGAAGAGGGCAAGAAAAAGAGATACTTGCAGCTCTGCTTCACCACTCAAAGTTTTGCCCCTGCAAGTGGGAAGCAGGGACTTGAACTCAGGCCCTTGTGTCTAGTAATATTTGTACTCAACCTAGTGCATCACCTCCTAGCACCAGACAACATATTTAAAAAATTTTTTTTAAAAATTTATTTATTTATTCCCTTTTGTTGCCCTTGTTTTATTGTTGTAGTTATTGTTGTCATCATTGTTAGATAGGACAGAGAGAAATGAAGAGAGGAGGGGAGACAGAGAAGGGGAGAGAAAGATAGACAAATGCAGACCTGTTTCACCGCCTGTGAAGTGACTCCCCTGCAGGTGGGGAGCTGGGGGCTCGAACTGGGATCCTTATCCTTGCGCTTTGTGCCACCTGCGCTTAACCCCGCTGCGCTACAGCCCAACTCCCAATTTTTTAAATTAATTTTTTCAATTATAAAAAGGAAACATTGGCAAAACAATAGGATAAGAGGGGTACAACTCCACACAGTTCCCACCACCAGAACTCTGTATCCCATCCCCTCCCCTGATAGCTTTCCTATTCTTTAACCCAGGATCATTGTGGGATGCAGAAGGTGGAAGGTCTGGCTTCTGTAATTGCTTCCCTGCTGAACATGGACGTTGACAGGTCGACCCATACTCCCAGTCTGCCTCTTCTCTCTTTCCCTAGTGAGTAGGGCTCTGGGGAAGCGAAGCTCCAGGGCACATTGGTGGGGAAGTCTGGTTGGCATCATGGTAGCATCTGGAACCTGGTGGCTGAAAAAGAGTTACATATAAAGCCAAACAAATTGTTGATTGATCGTGAACCTAAAGGCTGGAATAGTGCAGATGAAGAGTTGAGGGTCTCCATTTTGTAGACAGCCAATAGGCCTATTTTAGTTATATTCTAAAAAAGCCCATGACTATACTAGGATTTTTTTTTTTTTATGATCCTGACATCTGATATGCAGGTGGGTCCAAGTTATTGTCTGGGGAGATGATGCCATGCTGGAAAAAGGACCAGAAAGCTGGATCAGGGAAGAGAGTAGCTCCCTAATATGGGGAAGGCGTATAAATATTGTTGACTGTAAACCCCACACCTATGGACATCTAATCCTTGACAAAGGGGACCAGACTATTCAATGGGGAAAGCAGAGTCTCTTCAACAAATGGTGTTGGAAACAATGGCTTGAAACATGCAGAAGAATGAAACTGAACCACTGTATTTCACCAAATACAAAAGTAAATTCCAAGTGGATCAAGGACTTGGATGTTAGACCAGAAACTACCAGATACTTAGAGGAAAATATTGGCAGAACTCTTTTCCGCATAAATTTCAAAGACATCTTCAATGAAACGAATCCAATTACAAAGAAGACTAAGGCAAGCATAAACCTATGGGACTACATCAAATTAAAAAGCTTCTTCACAGCAAAAGAAACCACTACCCAAACCAAGAGACCCCTCACAGAATGGGAGAAGATCTTTATATGCCAGACATCAGACAAGAGTTTAATAACCAACATATATAAAGAGCTTGCCAAACTCAACAACAAGACAACAAATAACCCCATCCAAAAATGGGGAGGAGAGAGGACATGGACAGAATATTCACCACAGAAGAGATCCAAAAGGCCAAGAAACACATGAAAAAATGCTCCAAGTCTCTGATTGTCAGAGAAATGCAAATAAAGACAACCGTGAGATATCACTTCACTCCTGTGAGAATGTCATACATCAGAAAAGGTAACAGCAGCAAATGCTGGAGAGAGTGTGGGGTCAAAGGAACCCTCCTACACTGCTGGTGGGAATGTCAATTGGTCCAACCTCTGTGGAGAACAGTCTGGAGAACTCTCAGAAGGCTAGACATGGACCTACCCTATGACCCTGCAATTCCTCTCCTGGGGATAGATCCTAAGGAACCCAACATATCCATCCAAAAAGATCTGTGTACACATATGTTCTTGGCAGCACAATTTGTAATAGCCAAAACCTGGAAGCAACCCAGGTGTCCAACAACAGATGAGTGGCTGAGCAAGTGGTGGTATATATACACAATGGAATACTACTCAGCTGTAAAAAATGGTTGACTTCACCGTTTTCAGCCGATCTTGGATGGACCTTTAAAAAATCCTGTTGAGTGAAATAAGTCAGAAACAGAAGGATGAATATGGGATGATCTCACTCTCAGGCCGAAGTTGAAAAACAAGATTAGAAAAGAAAACACAAGTCGAACCTGAAATGGAATTGGAGTATTACACCAAAGTAAAAGACTCCGGGGTGGGTGGGTGGGTGGGGAGAATACAGGTCCATGAAAAATGATGAATGAAATAGTGGGGGTTGTATTGTTAAATGGGAATCTGGGGAATGTAAAAAAAAAGAAAAAAAAAAAGAAAAAAAAACAACAAGTAGAACCTGAAACGGAATTGGCGTATCGCACCAAATTAAAAGACTCTGGGGTGGGGGTGGGTGGGTGGGGAGAATACAGGTCCAATAAGGATTCAGAGGACCTAGTGGGGGTTGTATTGTTATATGGGAAACTGGGGAATGTTATGCATGTACAAACCATTGTACTTACTGTTGAAAGTAAAACATTAACTCCCCAATAAAGAAAAAAAAATATTGTTGATTGTAAACCCCATTGATTTTATGTGATCTGGCCCATAATCAGCTTAGGAGCCTATGTGACCTCTGTATTCCCGTAGATCTGAGCTCACATTCTGTGGTCATAAGTAGGAACGTTCCAATCTGCCCCAGTATTAGGACCCATCTTCCTCAGGTGTAGCAAAGAGTATGTTGTCCAGTCTCCCTCCAGAGGATGGAACATTCTCTATGTGTTGTTGATCCACAAAGTATTTTTTTAAAGAATTTATTTAATTATTCATGAGAAAGATAGGCAAAGAGAGAAAGAACCAGACATCACTCCAGTACATGTGCTGCGGGGGATTGAAGTTGGGACCTCATGATTGAGAATCCAGCACTTTATCCACTGTGCCACCTCCTGGATCACAAGACAAAGTATTTTTTAAGAAGCTTTAATTTTTTATGTAAGTCTACATATGATACATAGAAAGTAGAGCATTTTTTAAAATCTTTATTTATTGGATAGAGACAGCCAGAAATCAAGAGGGAAGAGGGAGAGAGAGAGAGAGAGAGATACCTGCAGCCCTGCTTCACCACTCGCAAAGCTTTCCCTCTGCAGGTAGGGACCGGGGGCTTGAACCCGGGTCCTTGTGCATTGTAATACATGCGCTCAACTAGGTGCGTCACCACCCGGCCCCAAAGCAGATCATTTTAATGACAAACATTCTAAGAAGTTCTCTGATTTTACCACAGTGACTGCCAGTCTTCTTTTGTCCTCTTACTATAATGCACATATATTGTGATTGGAATGATTTCTATGTAGAAATGATATCATAATAATTTCATTGCTAAGTGTAAGTGGGATAGGATATTCAAAATAAGAAAACCAGTCTTTCTGCTTTCATATTTAAAAATATTTTAGCAATGGGTTTGTACATTTTAGAACTTTATTAAAATAAAAAGTATTAGTTTGCAAAACATTATGGCTTCAGAATACACCCTTTACATATACAGAAGTAGAAATTTTAAACGTCTCCAACGTGATTGGCATGTGATGTTGTGAAGGTTGTCTGGAATAGCGATATGCTTATTTCCTGTCTGTAATTTTGATTTGAAGCAACCATTTTTATAAAATCCCCAGTGGCAAGGTGTCAAGAACTGTAGCCATCTCATGTCTGTATCAGAGTTCATCAAAGATGGTAGCTTCTGGGAAGTCTCTTCTCCCTTGATCATTCACTAGCCAGGCAATAAATTCTTTGACAACTTGGTCTTAAAAAACAAGAACTTACATCACTGGAGCTAGCTAAGTGGCGCATTTGAATAAGGCATTTGTTGTGTGTGGGAGGCAGGTTTGAGCCCAGTTCACAAGGACCCAGGTTGAACTCCCGTTCCACCTGCCCCCCTCCTTTGCCCCAGCCAGGAGGTGGGGAGTTTTATGAGTGGTGAAGCAGAACTGTAGGTGTTTTGTCTCTCATTCTCTCTCACTATCTCCCCCTTCCCTCTCAATTTTTCTGTCTCTACCCAATTAATAAATATATATATATATATATATATATATATATATATATATATACTAAAAAATGTAGATCTCTGGGCAGACAATCTCACCAATGAGCCCTGCCCCACTAGGGAAACAGATAAAAAGGCTGGGAGTATGGATCAACCTGCCAGTGTCCATGTCCAGCAGAGAAGCAATTACAGAAGCCAGACCTCGCACCTTCTGCACCCCACAATGATCCTGCGTCCATGCTCCTAGCGGGATAAAGAATAGGGAAGCTTCCAGTGGAGGGGGTCGAATGGAAAACTTGGCAGTAGGGATTTTTTGAAATTGTACCACTCTTATACTACAAACTTGTTGCTCATTATTAAATAAAGTTGAAGTTCTGTTTCTTTAACAATATTCTTTTCACTGGCACCTTTGGGTTCAGGCTTCTATGATTCTTTGTAGGGGAGGTTTAGGGATATTTGGAAGATGAGGATTGCTATGTGACCTGTGTTGTATCTACATTACTTACCTGTATTTAGAGAAAATATTTTGAAGGGCAGATCTAAAGCAATCCACAAAAAAGAAAACGAAATCTCCACTAGTTTGTATAGCTAGCAAAAGCGTCTCTTCTTCATTTCACTTTATTGCCATCTAGTGGAAAATAATTGTAATAACTATGTGAATCCATTAGGACGGTAGTATGAATGAGTGCCCCACAGAGCTGGGGGGGGGGGGGGGCCGACGGGAACCCTGCCAGTAATCTCATTGGCTGCTGTCCTTGTGCTGCCCACTCGTGGACACGCAGCAGAATGCAGCTGAACACTGGAATTCACAAGATTCCCAGACCAATGGAGAAACCCCTTCCACTTGGAATGCCACATGCAAGTCACCACACCCCAGAGGAAAGAGCATATGATTTGGGAATCCTATGGGTAATTCAAACCTTGACATCGAGGGACCACAAAGCCTGAGCTCTCCTCCTTCCGCAAAAATCTCTACACACAACTCTGGGGGTTGCTGTCGCCTTGTGGACACACAGCACACTGCAGCTCAGCTCCCATACAGCAACTCCCAATGTAGTCTCTTCCCAGAAAATGACAGAAAGCATGGGGATGGCAAGAGCCAAGCTGGGGAACACCTTGGGGGAAACAACAGCAGTTCCCTGAGTCCAATGTGCCATCCATACATGAAAAACCGCTTGTGCAGAGTGAACTTGCTTTGGCATGGCACAACCCAGGTTCAAACCCAATCCGTAAGACACAGATGCAGGCTTTTCTGCTGGGGGCTTCCCCCACCCCCCTCTCTGTATCTCTATCTTCCCCTTGCTCTCACAGCTCTTCCTTGGCACTTTAGTATGTGTGCATGGGTGTAACCTGTCCCCATATTTGTTACTGGATAAAGACAGACAGGAACTGAGAGGCCACAGTGAGAGATACAGAGAACCATCCAGCACTTGTCAAGGCTTAACCAGATGTACTATACCTTGGCAACTTATAGGTGTAATCTAACAAAAATTCTTCCTACACACACACACACACACACACACACACACACACACACACACACACTTTCCAGAAGAAGCTTGAATTGGAATTTGTGTATTGTACCAAAAAGATAGGTCTAAAACACTGGGCTGGAACAGGGAATGTTCACGTCCTAGAACATGAAGGCAGCGGAGGGCCTAGTAGGCTTAGATACTTGCATTGAAACCTAGGTACAGCTCACCTGCTTGAGCGCCCAGGCAACAACGGGAAAGGACCCCATTTCGAGCCCCTTATCAACACTTTCCTGGGAAAAGCTTGCCTAGGGGCCAAGCAGGGCTGCAGGTGCCTCTCTCTCTCCCTCTTTATCTCCCCCTTTTCCTCTCAATGCCTGTCTCTACCCAGTAAATAAAGAACATTAAAAATAATTTCAAGTATAAAGGAAAACTGAGGAATGTTACCCATGTACCAAGTACTGGATTTAACTGTTGACTGTAAACTACTAATCCCCCAATAAAGAAAAATAAATTATTGAGGTGAAAAAACACTTTAAACAACATAGAATTAGAGATGACCTTGGAATTCAAGTGCATAGTTAGTGTGTGTGTGTGTGTATGTATGTCTATGTGTATATATATATATATATATATATATATATATATATATATGTATGTTATATATATAATCTTTATTAGAAATTCTGAGAGATATTAAGGCATGCATCTGGAGAGCTTAAGAGAGAGATTAAGGCATGCATCAGAGGAGCAAAATGAGTTTATAAGGAAAATATTAATGAGAAGTGAGAAAGGGAGAGAGGCAGAGAAGGGAGGAGCAGAAATAGAGCCTGGAAGAGACCATAGCACCAAACCTCCTGCAAAGCTGGAATTAATAATAGATTCACACCTGGGCTTTAGAGACGGCAAATCAGGAGCTCTGGTCCCCACAGGCCCCGAGATGGACTCAGCATTTGCCATCTGATGTCCTAGCAGGCCGGGACACGTGTGTGGGTGCTCAGAACTCACCTCCTCTAATCGCACAGGACAGCTGCTAGGTAGACACCCCCAGGTGGTCTAGCTAGCAAGCAGCCCAGTCTCTGGAAAAGCTTGAGTGAATATGCAAAGAGACACTCATGTCTGGGTCACCAGAGACCCAGGTTCAATCCCCTGGACCCACAGGCTCTCCAGCCTCTTGTCACTAAATGACCCAGGGAAGATGTGGGCCTCCCATGGCTGAGTCAGGAGCTTCCAGAGGAAATTGCAGCCCTACCCCTCACCTGACTGCCTGCCTTCTTTATGCTAAGTCATTTTAAAGAAGTCTCACAGCTTTGGCCCTGAAGACATACTCAGGGAAGCCTCCAGGAGCCTGCAGGCCAGGTGACCCCCTGAACCTCTGTATTTGGCTCAGATGTGGGCTCCTATTTTCTCGGGCCTTCTGTCCATAGACTGGAATGTTGCCTGAAAAGAAGGAATTCCCCCTTTCGAAAGCTATTTAAAGGCATGATGCACCTGAATAAAATGTTTCCTATCAACAGTCAGGAAACCGAAAGCACTCTTTCTGAACCCTGGATGCTTCGACTTCTGTGTGGAAATCTTGACACTTATGTGGTCATCACTGCTACAAAACCTTCAAACTCCATAGACATAAGGAAAACTTAATGCTTAGGAGAGATAAGAGTTTCACTTCTCTTCACCTGTGCTCTAATGGGAAGAGGGTTCTGTGCAGGAAAGGCAGGATATCTGGCTTGAAGCAGAATGACCAGCTTCAGGGCCTTGAGAAGGGGTGGCCAGCACAAGGGGCCTGAGAAGAAGCATCTTTGGACTCATTCCTGGAATGTGCATGGGGGGAAAGGCTCTCACTTACCCTCTGAATGACCCAATAAACATTAGAGTGAATAACAATCAAGCAAAGAAAACAAAATGGCAACACCTGGATGACTGAGTTCATCATGCAAGTACTGACCTTCAATAATGTCCCTGCTACCAATTAAGAAAACAGAGGGGGAGAGATTGAGATGCTGGGCCTGTATTGAACAGAACATGGGTCCTCAGTATTCCTGCATATTTATTAAGAATTACATAGTTGTGGTCCAGGAGGTGGCACAGTGGATAAAGCATTGGATTCTCAAGCATGAGGTCCTGAGTTCAATCCCCGGCAGCACATGTACCAGAGTGATGGCTGGTTCTTTCTCTCCTCCTATCTTTCTCATAAATAAATAAATAAATTCTTTAAAAAAAAAGAATTACATAGTTATTTTTTTCTTTGAGAAAGGGCAAAATTTACAATATCTAAGACTGAGGCCCTCTGAGAAGCAACACCTGCGATATCTCAACGGACACACCAGGTGGTCAGGGGATAGCCAGGAAGCCCAGACTCTGGAAAAGCAAAACTGGATATGCAAACAGACACTCATGTCTGAGTCACCACAGAGCCAAGATCAATCCCCTGCCTCACTCATCCAGCACTGCGTGCTCTGATAAAATGAAGGAAAAGAAGAAAAAGGAAGATGAAGAAAATGAGGAAAACAAACGCAGCAGCAAACACTTAGCCATTTGGAACAGCTCCTCCCATGGCAGAGGTCCAGGTGCTGTGGTGCAGGACCGTCCGGGCTCTGATTCTCAGTGAAGGTGCCAGGCGTATGTGTTTCCAGAGCTCCGAGTGGCAAAAAGAACAGGAAAGTGCTGAGGATGGATCATACTCCAGCCCATCACCCTGGATTTTAGATTGGGGGGAAAAAACTCAAATTTTCAGTGATTGTCTTGAGTATTTTAACAACTGAGTTAATTGATTTTTTTCCCCAAGAAAATAGGTGGGGGCGGGGGCGGGTGGTGGTGTACCTGATTGAGTGCACGTGTTACAGTGCTCAAGGATCAGGGTTCAAGCCCCCAGTCCCCACCTGCAGGGAGAAAGCTTTGTGAGTGGTGAAGCAGGGCTACAAGTGTCTCTCTGTCTCTCTCCCTCTCTATCTCCCCCTTTTCTCTTGATTCCTGGCTGTCTCTATTCAATCGGTAAATAAAAAATAAAGATAATAAAAATATTTAAAAACTAAATGAGGAAAAGTCTAGTATTCACTTATTGCCCAAGTCAATTGTCATTCTGAAAAGTTTTACTCTGCTGCCCTCTTCTGGATATTGTATATTAACTAGATAATTCTCCCACCTGTGGACAATTAAGTCCAAGTTGAATTACCACTAAAATACAATTAGCTGCAACAAGGAGAATGAACAAGGAGGAAGTGAAGGTAAAATGCAAAACGTAAAACAAACAAATCTCCCCAAATTGTGTCCTTAGAAATGCCCTTTTACTTTTAATTCTGAAAATTTATTTTTTTGGTTATTTATTTATTTATTTGAATTTTTATTTGTAAAAAGGAAACACTGACAAAAACCATAGGATAAGAGGGGTACAAATCCACACAATTCCCACCACCAGAACTCCGTATTCCATCCCCTCCCCTGATAGCTTTCCTATTCTTTATCCCTCTGGGAGTATGGGATGCAGAAGGTGGAAGGTCTGGCTTCTGTAATTTTTTCCCTGCTGAAAGTGCACGTTGACAGGTCAACCCATACTCCCAACCTGCCTCTCTCTTTTCCCTAGTGGGGTGGGGTTCTGGGGAAGCAGGACTCTAGGACACATTGGTGGGGTCATCTGCCCAGGGAAGTCCGGTTGGCATCATGGAATCTGGTGCTGAAAAGAGTTAACATATACAGCCAAAAAAAAAATGTTGACAAATCATGAAACTAAAGGCTAGAATAGTACAGACGAAGAGTTGGGGGTTTCTGTTTTGTAGATAGTTGGTAGGCCTATTTTGGTTATATTCCAAGAAGCCCATAACTATACTAGTTTTCTTTTCTTTCTTTCTTTCTTTCTCTCTCTCTCTCTCTCTCTGAGACTGACATCTGATATGCAGGTGGGTCCAAGTTATTGTCTGGGGAGATAATGTCATGGCTGGAAAAAGGACCAGAAAGCTGGATTAGGGAAGAGAGTAGCTCCCTAATATGGGAAAGGGGTATAAATATTGTTGACTGTAAACCCCATCGATTTGATGTGATCTGGGGCCCATAATCAGCTTAGGAGCCTATGTGACCTCTGCATCCCTGTAGATCTGAGCTCACATTCTGTGGTCATGAGTAGGAATGTTCCAAGCTGCCCCAATTTCAGGACCCTTCTTCCTCAGGTGTCCAGTCTCCCTTTGGAGGATGGAACATTCTCTACCATTGTTGATCCAAGTTGAGGCCAAGGCCCTCTGAGGGCCCACAAAGGGGTCTACTGTGTTGTTCCTGATAGAAATGACTGGTAACAATGAAGAGAGGGATTTATTCGAGTTCTAGGCCCATCAAGTCTGTTTGGGAATCTCAGGACTCCCTGATTAGGCCCCAACTGATGGAATGGCCTGATAGTGACTAAAGAGTCATCGTTAAAGTATGCCAGTCTCTTGCCCTTATTCAGCTTTTGCAGTCCTTGCTTTGATAAGGTTAGCATTGGAGTGAGTGAGAGAACTGTAATAGGAAGTAGGTGAGGAGGGTATCTAAGTCTAAGTAGACACTATTTCATTATGAACTTGATACTGACTCACTACAGACTATTGTGTATTTTTTGCTTTCAGGTATATATTTTGCCCTAATTTATGGATACATGTGAACATATGCTCTATCTTCCGGCATCTGGTCTATATCTAGGTTTTGGGACTTTGTTAGGAAGTGAACCTCCTGGAATGGAATTAGAGAATCCTATGAAAGGAAAGGTCTTACCCGAGTAATGAGGGTGAAGGGTTGACAGGCATGGAAAGTCAAGCCTTTACTTATGAATCAAATTAGGGGATGGGGTGGTAGCGCAGAGCGTTAAGTGCACATGGTGCAAAGCTCAGGGACCATAAGGATCCCAGTTCAAGCCCCTGGCTCCCCACCTGCAGGGAGGTTGCTTCACAAGCGGTCAAGCAGGTCTGCAGGTGTCTGTCTTACTCTCCCCCTTTCTGTCTCCCCTCCTCTCTCTCAATTTCTCTCTGTCCTATCCAACAACATCAATGGAAACAATAACAATAATGACCAAAGGGCAACAAAATGGGAAGAAATGGCCTCCAGGAGCAGTGGATTCGTAATGCAGGCACCAAGCGTGGAGGCAAAAAAAAAAAAAAAAAATCAAATTAGAGTTTTAATATCCTTCAGATTAGTGCCTAGGAATGGTACTGATGGGTCATGTGGTGTTTCCATTTTATTTTTTATTATTTTTTTGCCTCCAGGGTTATCACTGGGGCTCGGTGCCAGCACTATGAACCCACTGCTCCTGGAGGCCATTTTTTTCCCATTTTTTTTATTGGAGAGAGAGGGAACACACAAGCAGAGCTCTAATATAGGCAGTGCTGGCTATTAAGCTCAGGGTCACCCACATGCTAGCTCAGTGCTCTTCCCATTGCTTGTCAAGAACCTGGATTCTTGCCCAGGGCAATGTGTATGCTCTATCGTGTGTGCCACAACCCTGTCATTATGATGGTATTTATTTGTTTTTATCAATATTTTATTAACTTATTTATTGTATAGAGACAGAAATTGAGAGGGGAGAGTGACAGACAGACACTTGCACTTAACCAGGTGCACTGCTACCTGGTTCCCCCCTTTTTTTTTAGAGATAAAGGAAAGGTGAGGGAGACCACCACAGCTTCTTTTAGTGTGATGGGGGTGGGGCTTGAAGCTGGACCATTCACATTGCAAAGCAGCACCCTATCCAAGTGAACTATTTCACTGGCCCTAGTTATTATTATTGCTTTAAATTTATGCATCTATTAGATCTGTCTCAGTAGCTGTTCCATTTAGAGTTTTATCTGGATTATCTAATCACTGATGTAAGTAGTATATTGAGACCCCTAACTCCTCCAGCGTTACTGTGCCTTGGTTTAAGCATGTTGACAAGTGTTTTATCTGCTTATGTGTATCTGTGTTGGGTACGTAGATATTAATGAATTATATCTCTCTGACGGACTATCCCTTTGATCACTATGTAATTTCATCATAATAGCATTTTTCTCTCTTTTCAGCTATAAGTCTAGTTTTTCACATATGAAGGTAACAATTCCTGATTTTTTTTTCTGTTACTGGCTTACAATATCATACTCTAGTCTTTGCTAATGAGTTTGTTTGCTTTTAGATCCGATGTAATTTTCTTGAATGCATAATATTGATGGAAACTGCTTTTTAAAACATCAATACAGCCATCTAGGGCTACAGTAATCAAAACTGCGGGAACTGGAACAAAAATAGACACACAGATCAATGGAACAGAACTGAAATCCAAGATATAAGCTCCCGTATTTATAGGCAGTTACTGTATGACACGGGGGGCACAGCACATTAAATGGAAAAAGGAGGATCATTTAAATAAGTGGTGCTGGGGATGTTGGGTTATGATATGCAGAAGACTGAAACAGGACTTCCACATCTCACCATGCACAAAGTGAAGTCAAAATGGATCCAAAACTTGGATGTTAGCCCAGAAAACATAAACTAGAAGAAAATACTGACAGGACACTCTATGATGTCTGCTTTGAAAATGTTTTCAGAGACTCAAGTCCAACAGCAAGGGAAACAAAAGCAAAAATAAGCTGGGGGGACTACATCAAACTGATGAATTTCTGAACAGCAAAAGGAACCATCCTTATAACAAAAAGACATCCTGTGAATGGGAGAATACATATATACATATATACATATTCTTTTGGGAGTCAGGTGGTAGCGCAGTGGGCTAAGAGCAAGTGGTGCAAAGTGCAAAGACCAGCATAAGGATCCTGGTTCAAGCCCCCGACTCCCCACCTGGAGGGGAGTCGCTTTACAAGCGGTGAAGCAGGTCTACACAGGTCTCTGTCTTTCTCTCCCCCTGTCTTTCCCTCCTCTTTCCATTTCTCTCTGTCCTATCTAACAACAACGACAGCAATAACAACAATAACTACAACAACAATAAAAAGCAAGGGCAACAAAAGGGAAAATAAATATAACAAAAAAGAATAATGAAAAAAAGAATTCTTTTTTAGGGGCCGGGTGGATTGAACCTGGGACTTCAGAGTATCAGGCATGAGAATTTCTTTGTATAGCCATTATGCTATCTACCACCACCTGACTTTACTTATTTATTAATGAGAAAGATAAGAGGAGAGAGAGAAAGAACCAGACATCACTCTGGTACACGTGCTGCTAGGAATTGAACTTGGGACCTCATGGTTGAGAGTCCACTGCTTTAACCACTGCACCACCTCTCAGACCACTTTTCTACTTTTATTTTATTTAATAATGAATGACAAGTCCATTGGATGAGAGGGGGTACAATTCCCACCACTAGAGTTCTCCATCCATCCCCTCTATTGGAAGATCAGACAACTATTTCTCCCCCCCCCCCATTTTCATTTGACAGAATTTGAGAAGGGAGGGGAGACAGAAAGGCGGAAAGACCTGTAGACCTATTTCACCGCTCAAGTGTTCCCCCTACAGGTAGGAAGCAGGGGCGCAAGCCTGGGTCCTTGTGCACGGTGAAATGTGCACTTAACTAGGGGCACTGACACCCCGCCCCTGCACCACCACTGGCTCCGGAGTATTCTCCGGAGTATTTATATGCAATTCCATAAGACAAAGAGCTCATAACTAAAGTATATAAAGGGTCACAAAACTGAGCCAAAACTAAAACTAAACAAAAAAGTAACCCCCTTAAAAATGGGGAGAGTACATGAATAGGTAGATGGCTAGGTGAAGAATTGCTTGATTACATGTTAGGTCCATTCCCATGTTTTCCAGAAAACCCAGACTATTTCAATGAGAGCTGAACCAATATGAATTCCTGCCAACAGTCTACAAGTGTTCCTTTCCCCTCACATCCTGCCAGCCCCGCTCCTATTTAATGTGCGATATTCCCAGAGGTGTTAACTGGTATCTCACTGTTGTTTAGATCTGCATTTCTCTGATAGTGACTTTCAGCATTTTTTTTTCTGTCAATTGGCTGAGTACTCTCATTAGTGAAGAAATTATTCATGTACTCTCCCCATTCCTTGGAATTTTGAATTTGTAGATGATTTGGGGCCAATATTTTAACAATACTAGTCTTCTGCTCCATGAACAGATTTTTCCATTTGTGTCTACTTCAATTTATTTCTTTATATTTTTTCAATGTCCATACTACTTTCTTAAATCAATTACTAAATTGTTTGTTTATTTATTTACTTATTTAATTTATTTATTTTGCTTCCAGGGTTATCGCTGGGGCTCAGTGCCTGCACTATGAATCTACTGTTCCTGGAGGCCATTTTTTCCCTTTTGTTGCCCTTGTTGTTTATCATTGCTGTTGTTATTATTGATGGGTAGGACAGAGAGAGAAATCAAGAGAGGAGGGGAAGACAGTGAAGGGGAGAAAAAGATAAGACACCTGCAGACCTGCCTCAACACCTCTGAAGCGACTCCCCCTGCAGGTGAGGAACCAGGGATAGAACTGAGAGCCTTACTCCGGTCCTTACGCTTTGTGCCATGTGTGCTTAACCCGCTGTACTACCACCCGGAGCCCAATTATCTTGTTTTTGATGTAATTTTTTAAGTCTTTTTTTTTTTTAGAAGAGCACTGCATGACTAGCTGAAGGTGATGTGGGGGACTGAACCTGGGACTTTGGAGCCTTAAGCATGAAAGTCTTTTGCAGACCCATGCTGTCTCCTTTACCTCCTGAGTTTATATTTTTGAATCATAATGGTAGAATTCTGATGTAAATTCATTTATGTATGTATGTATACATAAAGTTATATACAGGGGCAGGGGTAGATAGCATAATGGTTATGCAAAGAGACTCTCATGCCTGAGGCTCCAAAGTCCCAGGTTCAATCTCTGCACCACCATAAACCATAGCTGAGCAGTGCTCTGCTAACAAATAAAATAAACTGAAATAAAAAATAAAATAAATATATGTACATATATTCTATAACTACCAAGAGGGAATATATCCAGCACTCATATCTTGGTTTTCAAATATGACTCTCCATCAAAGGAATTCTGGCTTTTTGGGAAAATGGCTGTTTCTAGGCCTGAAGCAGAGAATGTACAATGTCTAAAAGTAAGGAAATGTTGAAGGGATCATGGTGACCTGTGAATTAACAGAGAAGCTAGTTCTCCATTTATCCCACTGGCTAAATCTGACAATCTGAGTGAATGCATAATGATAATAATAGATTTTATCTTACTGAAGAGGAATTCACATATTCATTTTGATATAAATAATTAGGATAAAAGAAAGCCATTATTAATCTTTTAAAATATTTTTATTTATTATTGGATAGAGACAGAGAGAAATTGAGAGGGGAGGAGGAGATAGAGAGGGAGAGAGAGAGAGACACCTGTAGCCCTGCTTCACCACTCATGAATCTTTCCCCCTGCAGGTGGGGACCAGGAGGCTTGACCTTGGGTCCTTGAACACTGTAATATGTGCATTTAACCAGGTGCGCCACCGCCTGGTCCCAAGAAAGCTGCTCTTTATAAAAAATTTACATTAATAAAATGATAGAAGAAAGGGAAGAGCTAGAAAATCCCCGTATGCCAACCACCAGAGCAGTCAAGAAAACTAAGCACAGAGAGATAAAGTTGGATGTTAGACGTAGCTTCAAAGCGTCATATCTAAGGTGGAGAGATAGCATAATGGTTATGCAAAGCACTTTGTGCCTGAGACTCTGCCAGGTTCCATCTCCAGTACCCCCATTAGCCAGAGCTGAACTGTGCTCTGGTCTCTGTGTATTTCTATTAATAAAATAATAAAGATCTTTAAAAAAGGTATCATCTCCACAGAATATTTAATGGAAAGGTGGATATTAATTACAAAGGGAAAAGACGACTTTCCAGATGAAGTCTGCTTAGATGCTCAAAGCTGGTATCACCTCTGTGATAACCTGGTCACAAATGGATACTGTGAATTGGAAGCACCAAGCTAATATTGAGGAGCTTATATAAAACCATGACCTGTACCCCATCAGCTGGGGCCCTGATAGTTGGGGAGTCCTGAGATTCCCAAAAAGACATGTTGGGCCTAGACCTCAAATAAATACCTCTCTCCATTGTTACCAGTCATTTCTATCAGGAACAACAAAATGGACCCCTTTGTGGGCCCTCATAGGATCTTGGCCTCAACTTGCATCAACAACGGTAGAGAATATTCCCCATCCTCCGAAGGGAAGATGGACAACATACTCTATGCTACACCTGAGGAAGATGGGTCGATTATTGGGCAGCTTGGAATGTTCCTACTCATGACCACAGAATGTGAGCTCAGATCTACAGGGATGCAGAGGTCACATAGGCTCCTAAGCTGAATATGGGCCCCAGATCACATCACATCGATAGGGTTTACAGTCAACAATATTTATACACCTTTCCCATATTTGGGAGCTACTCTCTTCCCTGATCCAGCTTTCTGTTCCTTTTCCAGCCATGACATCATCTCTCCAGACAAAACTTGGGTCCACCTGCATATCAGATTTCAGGCTCAGGGGAAAACAAACAAACAAATGAAAAAACTAGTATAGCCATAGGCCCTTTGGAATATAACTAAAATATGACTACTAGCTATCTACAAAATGGAGTACCCTCCCCCCCAACTCTTCATCTGCACTATTCCAGCCTTTAGGTTCACGATTGTTCAACAATTTGTTTGGCTTTGTATGTTAACTCTTTTGTCAACCATCAGGTTCCAGATGCTAGCATGATTCTGACCAGACTTCCCTGGATAGACAACCCCACCAATGTGTCCTGGAGCTCTGCCTCCCCAGAGCCCCACCCTAATAAGGGAAAGAAAGAGACAGGCTGGGAGTATGGATTGACCTGCCAATGCCCATGTTCAGCGGGGAAGCAATTACAGAAACCAGACCTTCCACCTTCTGCATCCCACAATGACCTTGGGTCCATACTCCCAGAGGAATAAAGAATAGGAAAGCTATCAAGGGAGGAGATGGGATGGGATATGGAGTTCTGGTGGTGGGAATTGTATGGAGTTGTATCCCTCTTATCCTATGATTTTGTCAGTGTTTCCTTTTTATAAATAAAGAAATAAAAATAAAAAATAAAACAGTGAACTGTAATCTAAAAAAAATATTAAGGCCAAAAAAAAAAAAATTAAGGCCATGGTAGTTTCAAGGAAAAAGTAAGGAATGATTCTAGATTAAATGACAGTGAAGAAACAGGACGACAGAGAGCAATACACAGTTTGCTTTGGAACTTTTTGCTACAGGACGTAGGAAAGGGCAGTGGACTGAACCTGAATGAAGTCTTTGGATAAAAAGTATTTAGGAGTAATTATTTTTTAAGAATTAATTAATTTATACAGGACAAAAGAGGGAGACAGACAGAAAACTCGTGTGTCACACAGGTGCTAGGGTTCAAACTCAGGACTTGATACTTCAAGTTCAGTACCTGACTCTGTACTACCTCCTGGGCTTGAGAATTTTTCCTCTCAGAGCTTTGTAGTTACAAAGTGATTTCAAAATAAATAAAAGTAATGATAATTACCTTTGTTCAAAAACTTTTATTTACTATAAAGACAAAACACCAAAATAGGTACAAATACTATAAAATTGGTTCAATGGGGTAAAAATTTTAATTAAAATATCTCAATATATTTAAAATAATGAAGGATATAAGCCAAATTTTCTTAACCCAGAGTTTTTTTTTTTTTTTTTTTTTTTTTTTTTTTTTTTTAACATTTGCTTACACAGTAAGGTGCTAAGAGAAGTTAGCCCTTAAGCCCTGGAAGTCTTAGGAGTCATAATCACACAGCAAATACAATTTTCATTGTGAAAGTGAACTTTGGTAGAAGAAAAATCTATAGGGCACCTGAGGT
The DNA here is from genome assembly GCF_950295315.1 of Erinaceus europaeus. NCBI lineage: Eukaryota > Metazoa > Chordata > Mammalia > Eulipotyphla > Erinaceidae > Erinaceus > Erinaceus europaeus. Next base: position 54,712,061 of record NC_080166.1, read on the forward strand.
AGTAGAAACTGGAATAAACAGCAGTAGACGTTATTTACAACTCGAGTACCAAATAACATTAAGTACACAAAAATAATTACACAATACAATTTTCAGTCCAGCTTTGATCCAAAGAAAATAAGAATATTATATCACATTTCATTGAAAACAAAACAATACAACAAAACACCACAATTACCAGCAAGCCAAGGGAACTGCAAACAAACTCAAACACAATGGATTTTGACACCTAGAGGCAGTTTGAGTTTGAAATGTGGTGGGCATGGTGATCTATAAAGTAATACTGATTAGCTGAGGTTCCTCAGTTTATACAGTTTACATTTCTGTCAGACACAGACTTGATCTGACCAATGATCTTCCAGTACATAAAATGGCAAGAGTGCATATTCTTTAAAGCTTGCACAGAGGAGACTTGAAAACAATCTGATTAGAACTCTGACAATTTGTAAGTTTTCTTTTGTTTGTTTTTTAATAGAACGAAAATAAAGTAAAATATAACATGTTTAGAGTTACCAAACTTCACATTTTGATACTAGGTTTTTTTTTAACTCTTCAAATATTGCCAATCTTTCAAATCAAAGGAATGTAAAATTTTTCTAAGAAACACATTCACATAAAAAAAAAAAAAACTGCCCTAAAAGTTATATGCAATATATCCCTGTAAACTTGTAACTGATTTTTACTTCCGATTTGTACTGTACATTTGAAATGTACTCTATATAGCTTATTTAGTTTATCCTGAGTCTTTGAGAATAATCAATTCTATTTCACTCTGCAACAATTCAACTGGCTTCGGAAGAGTTAAAACTTAACAATGTAAAAAGTTTTGTTATATAATGAACCGGCACTTGACTCACACGAAAAGATAAACAGCTGTGGTTCTCTGCTCGGATTCCATGCATCAGGAGTGAAGCCAGGTTAAAACCATTAGCCGGCTGTGCAATCTCTAGGGAAGTAGGAGGCTGGTGAAATCTGACTTCACTTCTAACAGGTTTTCGAAGTTCAGGACAAATTTACTGTGTAAAAACAGCTTTATTCCTTGGTAACTAAGTATGTTAACATTTCATGTTCTACCAGCCAAGTCTGCTGTAAAGAGATGATGCGTGGTGGAAGAAAAGTGTCAGTTTGTGTGTCAGTCAGTGTCAGCTGTGATGAACAGTGAGCTGTCATCTATGGGGCAAAACGAACGGGGTGAAGTCTTGAAGTTTCTTACAAAATGACCAAAGAAACACACACATCAAAACTTTCAAATATATTTCAAGGTAATCTTGATCTTTGTTGCAAGCTGCATCACAGAATACAGTTGATTTTCACTTAATTTCTATATGACCTGCCTGAGAAGAGCAGTGACTGACTCAATGAAGGTAGGACTTTTATATGCCAATTTTAAAAACAAACAAAATTCTATCTGCATTTTAAAAACTCTTGCAATAGCAAGATATTTAATCAACTCTAGCTCAAACCTACTTCTACTCTTTTTTTTTTTCTGATTTGAAAAGATCACCTTTCCCTGAATATCAAACAAAAATTAAGGTGAAATGAAAATATAGAACCATAATTTCCAAGAACGAAATGGATGGGCCAACAGTAAAATGCACATAAAAACCCACAATTGATCTGGTATTAAAAAATAATAATAATAAGGGTCAACTGTGGGTCATCATAAAGAATTACCAGCTTTAAAAAATATATTTATTTACTGCTACTCATAGCATAATCTGACCTACGAGAGGCAGAGACTGATTTTTATAGCCAGTGACAACAGAGCAAACAACACAAAAAGCCTAAACTCAATGGAACTGCAGAACCCCCTGCCTGTGATAAGAAACAGAAGAGTAGCTGGAACATTAAAAACAGATCCTGAGCCCCCCAGCCGCTAATATTGCTGAAAAAGTGCTCCCCCAAATAAAATGATGCTTTTGTTAATTAGCCTGCGAACTTCATTGCTTTCCTGTTCACCTAGGGCCAGTTCTTTGAAAGGCACAATTTACAGTTTCTGCACTAATTGTGGACTTTTGCATACTAAGCTTAGGTACAAGTCATGATTTGTCAATCACATACTTAGGTAACGGTTCCGCCCCGGTCTCATTCATAGCACAAAGTTCTAGTTCAGTGGCACAAACGCCAGTAGATTATCAATGTGGTTGCCCACAAAAGTTTTTTTTTTTTTTTCTCTTCTTCTTCTTCCCCTCTTACTGAGCATCCTGCCTCCATGATGGTTTGTAGACATGACTACCACGTAGTCCGGAAGACTGGGTGTTTCAGTAGCTCTCTTGATGGAGGTCTGTCCTGAGGTTGAAGTTCTAAGCAACGAAGAGCCACATCCCGTAAGCCAGGAGACAGATGTGAAGGGATTGATGGAGCAGTAGTTGCACTAGCAATCTGAAGGAGAAAACACCAAAGCATCGAGATTTTCCAAGGCTGGAATTTTGGGTACAGAAGTCAAGGTGCCTATCATTTCATAATCTCTTTCTCTCTCTCTTTTTTACCAGAGCACTGCTCAGCTCTGGTTTATGGTGGTGCAGAGGATTGAACCTGGGACTTTGGAGCCTTAGGCATGAGAGTCTCTTTTCATAACCATTATGCTATCTACCCCTGCCCTCATTTCATAACCTCTCTATGCATCCTGTCTGTACACGGAGGACTTGAAGAGGAAGTGAGCATTCTGTTGACAAAGAGTCTGTGGAAAAACCTACCCGTTGGATAGGAGGGTTCACTAAGAGTCAAGTTTTAGGATTTTTGAATTGATCACACATTCCAATCAGATTGAACTACTGTTTCCTTTTTGTCTTTTTTTTTTTTTTTTTTAAGATGTACTAAGTGGTCTGGGAGTTGGTGCAGTGGATAAAGCATTGGACTCTCAGGCATGAGGCCCTGAGTTCAATCCCAGGCAGCACATGTACCAGAGTGGTATCTGGTTCTCTCTCTCTCTCCTGTCATTTCTCATGAATAAACAAAATCTTTAAAAATTAAAAAAAAAAATTTTCAAATAAACAAGTATAAGTACATCAAAACTCAACCAGAGAGGAAAAAGTATCTGTATTCAATGAAATCTACTTTTCTCATTTTCATTTTCCAAGTTCTACCCAATTTGTTTCATTGCAAGTTTTCTAATGTTTCTGTACAAAGAGCTACTCAAAGTAGAAAGATACACTAGAAACACAAACCATATGAACTTCTTCCAGGTGACTGGGGAAATTACAGAAGTGTGGGAAGAGGGAGCCTGGCGGTGGCGCAGCGGGTTAAGCACATGTTGCGAAGTGCAAGGACCGGAGTAAAGATCCCACAGCGTAAGGATCCCGGTTCGAGCCCCCGGCTCCACACTTGCAGGGGGGTCACTTCACAGGTGATGAAGCAGGTCTGCAGGTGACTATCTTTCTCTCCGCCTCTCTCCATTTCTCTCTGTCTTATCCAACAACAATGACAACATCAATAACAACAATAACAATAACTACAACAATAAAACAACAAGGGCAACAAAAGGGGAAAAATAATTAAATAAAATTTTTAAAAAGTGTGGGGAGAGCAAGAGGAAGCTAGACAAAATGAGAGGTACTGGGAGGCTAACACTAGCCCCTTCACACAGAGGTGATGGTGTGTGCGTGCTCAGTCCTTTACTTTGCTCCAGATGTAATTTGCTAAATGAGGAAACCAGGAATAGGCAGAGAGAGTAATTTTCCTAGTTCTGAGGCTCTTAAACAGAAACCCAGATATTGAAACCAGACCTATACAATTCCAGAGCCTACAGTTTCATATTCATACCACATAGCTGACATGAAAACTCAAAATCTCACACAGCACAACTACTCTATGGTAGTGACGATGAGAACTAACTATCTGCCAGACAATTACTGTCAAGAACGTAGAACAGGATGTAGCCGGTGACTGGCTGTGAATTTTTAAAATATGGAAAACAGCAAATCGGACTGAAACTCTTTTGGGGACTTATGAAAACTGCATGAAGAACTGTATGTATGTGTTCAGCATTCAGTGGCATTACAGAGCATAGCTACCAGCTCAGGAAGACTGCACATGCCACCAAGATTCATCACAACAAATAAATTCCTGGAATTTCTTTCTCCCCGTTTCCCAAAGGATGATAGACCTTCATGTGAGGTTGCCAGCTAAGGAGAAGCCTTGAGAACTCCCCTGGCCCCCACCAATTTTAGCGGAAAGAAGAAACTGATTTTAGAATTACCTTAAATATCAAAGCAAGGTGATTGGAGTGTTTCTCTGCGTTCCACGGCGGCTTAGCACAAGTCATTTCTATGATCGCACAGCCGACACTCCACACGTCACAGCTTCTACCGTACTGCTGGCCTCTCAGTACCTAAAATAAAACAGAGAATTAATTTGTAGACAGTATTTGTTAAAAGAAAAGTGCTTCTGTAGATGTGGATTTCAGTTTTGTTTTTTTTACTTCAAAGGAAAAACAACAGTACAAACAGCAACTACATGGACTCTTCTCTGTGGCACAAACATATTTTGGAGAATTGTGAGAGTGCCCCCCCCCCCCCCAAAGAGTCATATCACAGAATTTCTTTTTCTCTTCTTTGCCATCAGGGTTATTGCTGGGGCTTGGTGTCTGCCCCCCACCCTTTTAAATTAGGTAAGACAGAAATTGAGAGAGGAAGGGGAGACAGACAGAGAGGGAGAGATATGAAGAAACACCTGCAAACCCGCTTCATCACTTGTGAAGCTTCCTCCCTGCAGGTGGGAGCAGGGGCTTGAACACAGGTCTTTGCACATGGTAACATGGGTGCTCAAGCAGGTGTGCTACTGCCTAGGCCCCATATCACAGAATTTCAGAAGAGCTCCAGGGTGCTTAAGAAAACGATACTTCAGGGAGTAGGGAGGTAGCGCAGCGGGTTGAATACATGTGGCACAAAGGGCAAGGACCAGAGTAAGGATTCCAGTTTGAGCCCCCAGCTCCCCACCTGCAGGGGAGTCACTTCACAGGTGGTGAAGCAGGTCTGCAGGTGTCTGTCTTTCTCTCCCCCTCTGTCTTGCCCTCCTCTCTCCATTTCTCTCTGTCCTATCCAACTACGACAACATCAATAACAACAACAACTACGACAACAATAAAAAGAAAACAAGGGCAACAAAAGGGAAAATAAATAAAAAATAAGAAAATGACACTTCAAAAGGGCAACAATCACTACAAGTGTACAGAAAGAGCTCTGAACAAAATTGTTCCAAACAGCAACATTCAGACTTCTGCCACTGCTACTAAGACTTGCTTCAATGTGTTCCTCTCTCTTGGAAAAGAACAATTAAAAAATTTCTAGTATGTGTACTTTGGTTCTCTTACAAACAACTATAAATTACGTAATGATTCTTTGCTATTGCTGGGGCTCGGTGCCTGCACTATGAATCCACTGTTCCTGGAGGCCATTTTTTTCCTTTTGTTTCCCTTGTTGTTTATTTTTGTTATTATTATTACTGTTGTTGTTGGATAGGACAGAGAGAAATCGAGAGAGGAGGGGAAGACACCGAAGAGGAGATAAAGACAGACACCTGCAGACCTGCTTCACTGCCTGTGGGGAGCCGGGGGCTCGAACCTGGATCCTTATACCGGTCTTTGCGCTTTGCGCTATGTGTGCTTAACCCACTGCACTACCACCCGGCCCCAACAACTGTTATTCTAACTAACAAGACCTAGCTTTGAAAATGATGAGCTAAAGACAGAAGGCAGGGAACAAGGGTCTGAAATCAGTGTAAATAACATCTCATCTGTAGGGTCACAGTTTTATAGTTTGTAGGGAAATGCTAGCTACCACTGCAAAACAGCCTGAAGTCATGTGACAGAGCTCCTCTCACCACAATGAAAGCTGCTCTCACCTCTGGTGCCATAAACGCAATTGTCCCCAGCAGCTGTCCCTGAAACTCTCCTGCACCAGTTCCTTTTGATGCCAACCTCGCTGCGGCTCCAAAATCTGCGATTCTCAGTCTCTGACCTGTGCTGTCAATGAGCAAATTGGCACCTGTTGAGAAAGAAAAAAAAAAAAAGAGCAAATAATCTTGTAGATTAAAAACAAAAGGACATTAAGAAAAAATTCAGTGCAATGTTTCTAATAAAAAGGAAATGGGCAGTGATCCGGGAGTGGCACAGTGGATAGAGTGTTGAACTCTAAAGCATGAGGTACTAAGTTCGATCCCCGGCAGCATATGTACCAGAGTGATGTCTGGTTCTTTCTCTCTCCTCCTATTCTTTTCATAAACAAACAAACAAACAAACATTTATTTATTTATTGCCTCCAGGGGTATCTCTGGGACTCAATGCCTGCACTACAAATACACTGCTTCTGGAGGCCACTTTCCCCATTCTGTTGCCCTTGTTGTTGTCATTGCTGGATAGGACAGAGAGAAATGGAGAGAGGAGGGGAAGACAGAGAGGGGGAGAGAAAGATAGACACCTGCAGACCCGCCTCACCACTTGTGAAGCGACTGCCCTGCAGGTGGGGAGCTGGGGGCTTGAACCGGGATCCTTAATGGCTGTCAGTCTTTGCGCTACGTGCCAAGTGCACTTAATACGCTGCGCTACCACCCGGTCCCCTAAATTAATACTTAAAAAAAAAAAAAGGGAGTCGGGCTGTAGCACAGCGGGTTAAGTTAAGCGCAGGTGGCGCAAAACACAAGGACCGGCATAAGGATCCCGGTTCGAACCCCGGCTCCCCACCTGCAGGGGAGTCGCTTCACAGGCAGTGAAGCAGGTCTGCAGGTGTCTATCTTTCTCTCCTCCTCTCTGTCTTCCCCTCCCTCTCTCCATTTCTCTCTGTCCTATTCAACAACGACAACAACAATAATAACTACAACAATAAAACAACAAGGGCAACAAAAGGGAATAAATTAAAAAAGAAAAAAGGAAATGGACTATATATCAGAAGTTCAGATAAATAAATTCTCCTCTTCTCACTTCATTATGGCTAAAGACACATAGGCCTCTACAGGGTAAAAATAAATAAAATCTAAGACCCCAGGAGGAAAATCTGAAAAGCAAAGTATCAAGGCATAAGGAGATAAAGAAGATGTAGTAAGACTTCAAGACCAGTTATAACTATATATAGTTTCATAACTGTAGTTTAATAAAAAGCTATAAAGTTACTTAACTACATTATGTGAAACACTAGGCAAACATATTTATGACAGAATACTAAAATTTCTCTAAAAAAAAAAAAATTCTTCTGAGTAGTAGCCAACAGTATTTCTGAACTCTGGCATAAGGTAGTACCAGGGCTTGAACCTTGGGTCTCTGGGCTGCTCTAATAATAAGCTATTTCCCTGCCCCCCCAATTGTTCTTAAAAAGAAATCAGGCTGGGGGCCAGGCGGTGGTGCACCTGGTTAAGCACACATACTACAGTGTGCAAGGTCCCAGGTTCAAGCCCCTGGTCCCCACCTGCAGGGGGAAAGCTTCATAAGTGGTGAAGCAGGGCTGCAGGTGTCTCTCTGTCTCCATCTCTACCTCCTCTTCCCCTCAATTTCTCTCTGTCTCCATCCAATAATAAATAAAGTTAAAAAGATAAATAAATAATGAGGCTGCAGTAAATTTTTAAAGCATTTAAAAAATATTTTATGTACTTATTAATGAGAAAGATAGGAGGAGAGAGAAAGAACCAGACATCACTCTGGCACATGTGCTGCCAGGGATAGAACTCAAGACCTCATGCTTGAGAGTCCAAATCTTTATTATCACTGCACCACCTCCCAGGCCACAAAGCATTTTTTTTTTTTCTTAAAAGGAACTTTTTCTTTCCTTCTTTGCTTATTTCACCACTGGTGAAATGCTTCTGCTCCTATAACTTGGTTTCTAATCAATTAGCAATTAGACTGTGGAAAAGTCACTTTCTGTTTGTGGAAAAAAGATGATATGGCTCTGAAGATTCCTTTCACTTTTGATACTCAGAAGAAACAAGTCTGAAACTGATCGCATGTGAGAAACCATCGACAGAAGACTAAATTTTAACATTACATTTGCTTTCTATTTAGTAAAGAAATCCCCCACCTTTGACGTCTCTGTGAATGATCTGGTTTTCATGGAGATAGGAAAGGCCACGAAGTAGTTGTTCAGTATAGTTGATAACTACGGACTCTTTGAAGGCTCCGTATTTGCTGAGTAAGTGAGCTACAGAACCCCCTGGAAGGCAAACATACAATGGTTACCGTAAACTTAAGCCATACTTAAAAATTGTTTATTTGACTTGGTTTACTTAAGCTTGTGCTTGCATGAGATCACATTCACATCTGTACTATTTATTTTATTTTTTGCCTCCAGGGTTATCACTGGGGCTCAGCCTGCACTATGAATCCACTGCTCCTGGCGTCCATTTCCCCCCCCCCCCATTTTTTGATTGGATAGGACAGAGAGAAACTGAAAGAGGAGGGGAAGATAGAGAGGAGGAGAGAGTGAGATACAACTGCAGACCTGCTTCACTGCTTGTGAAATGATCCCCCTGCAGGTGGGAAGCTGAAGGTTTGAATTGGGACCCTTGTGCTTTATACTATGTGTACTTAACCTGGTCTGCTACCACCCAACTCACTCACATTCACATTTGAAATGTTAAATTTAGACTCTGAATTAGAAGTGGAACTGATTTCAAAGTGTATCGTTCTACCATCTCCTAACCTATCAATAAGGAGACATTTTCAAAGGACCCTCCCGAACTACAGGAAAGCCCTATTTGACTATGCCTTAGAGACAATGTGCGGCAATCCTGTGCCAGGAAAGTCTGTTGGTGTCATTTTTCCAACAATGTAATCACTTCACATTTCTTGTCACCTTTAATTTAGGCAGTGTTCTTGTTTTCAGACATAATACGACTGCAACACTTAGACTACGTTTCGTACAGACAAGCACTTGGAAACAACTGTGTGCCTTTCACGTTACTGTGGTACTTGCTTTATTGTAGGTGGATGGAACCACCCCACAGAATCTGAGGTCTGTATGTAGTTTTGTTGTTGTTGTTGTTGTTTTGTTTTTAGAAGGTCAAGACTTCAGGGAGCTTTAAAAGTCAACAATTTTGGATAGAACTGTTACTGAAATGTGTGATTCATCTCTCTTTTTTAAAAAGTTTTAAAAATATTTATTCCCTTTTGTTGCCCTTGTTTTTTTGTAGTTTTTTTTATTGATGTTGCCGTTGTTGGATAGGAAAGAGAGAAATGGAGAAAAGAGGGGAAGACAGAGGGGGAGAGAAAGGTAGACACTTGCAGACCTGCTTCACCGCTTGTGAAGCGACCCCCTGCAGGTGGAGAGCCGGGGCTCGAACTGGGATCCTTACCAGGTCCTTGTGCTTCACGCCACTTGTGCTTAACCCACTGTGCTACCGTCCGATTCCCTCTCTTTTCTTTTTTTTTTTTAATTTTTAAAAATATTTATTTATTTATTCCCTTTTGTTGCCCTTGTTGTAGTTATTATTATTATTGTTGTTGGATAGGACAGAGAGAAATGGAGAGAGGAGGGGAAGACAGAGAGGAGGAGAGAAAGATAGACACCTGCAGACCTGCTTCACCACCTGTGAAGCGACTCCCCTGCAGGTGGGGAGCCAGGGTTCGAACCGGGATCCTTATGCCAGTCCTTGTGCTTTGCGCCACCTGCGCTTAACCCGCTGCGCTACAGCCCGACTCCCACTCTCTCTCTTAATAACAGAGCACTGATCAACTCTGGTTTATGGTGGTGTGAGGGATTGAACCTGAGACTTTGGAGTCTCAGGCTCTTTGCATAACCATTATGCTGTCTACCCCCACCCTCTTCTCTCTTTTTATGAAATGTACCATTCATCTAGCATTTTATTTAGCAGAAGGTAAAAAGTCCAGGAGTAATGGCATGGTTTCATGTCATACTACTGAGTTGTCAAAAAATTCACAACACATTTTTTACACAGAAAAACAGAAAAAAAAAATGTCATGACTTTTAAGACAACCTACACTCTGACTCAATAAGCCTCATTTAAAATTATGTGTAGTGGTCCAGGGGGTGGCATAATGGATAATAGGTTGAACTTTCAACTAGGAAGTCCTGAGTCTGATCCCTGGAATCACATGTGCTGGAGTGATGCTCTGGTTCTCTCCCTTCATCTCATAAATAAGTCTTTAAAAAAAAGGGGGAGTCGGGCGGTAGCAAAACGGGTTAAGCGCATGTGGCGCAAAGCGCAAGGACCGGCATAAGGATCCCGGTTCAAGTCCCCGGCTCCCCACCTGCAGGGGAGTTGTTTCACAAGTGGTGAAGCAGGTCTGCAGGTGTCTGTCTTTCTCTCCCCCTCTCTGTCTTCCCCTCTTCTCTCCATTTCTCTCTGTCCTAACAACAATGACATCAATAACAACAACAATAACTACAACAATAAAACAAGGGCAACAAAAGGGAATAAATATTAAAAAAAATAAATTCTAAAAAAAAAAGTTTGTAAGGAATTGAAAGACAATAATAACCAGACGGTTTATCTCATATGTGAAATATAGAGAACTGGCACACCTGAACTGGGGGGAGGGGGGGCTTAAACATTTATTTCATGAGAGATACAGATAGAAAGACACATAGTGAGACCAGAGCCCTGCTCAGCTCTGAGTTCATGGTGGTGCTAGGGATTGAACCTTTGAACTCAGAAACTCAGAGCCTCAGGTATGAAAGTCTTTTGCATAATCATTACGCTGTTTCCAGAGTCTCTTAATTTTATTTCTATATTGTCATATTAAAACACTTTAGAAATCTGTCAAATTAGCAACAGCAAACACACAGGCTGACAGGGGGCACAGTGCACAGAGCAATGGATTCTCAAGCAAGAGGGCCTGGGTTCGATCACAGGCATAGTATGTGCCAGGGTGACGCTCTGTTTTTCTCTTTCATTAATAACCGGATGAATATTGAAAAAAAAATGGCAAACAGGAAAAATAAGGCTCTTGTACGTCTCAGTTGAGCTGTTTCCTCTCTGAGCCTCTACAGAATCATTTAAAACACTATGCAAGTTTAAAAGACAGAGGTAATGAATGACTCATGTGCCATTCAAGTGAACTATTTCCCAGCCCATAAATTACTTCTGCTTAAATGAAGGATGAAGCATTTACAGTTTACAGTCCTGTTTGGGGTGATTTACTTTTAGAAATGCAAACTAATAAAGTGGACATCGGTTTTGCTTAAATATAATATTGACCCAAAAGATAAACCCACTTACTACTACCTGTAATTTAACATGTGACATACATACCTGCCATCCATTCGATGAAGAGATTGTAATTGCTCTTCTCACAAGTGGCTCCCAACATCCTAATGATGTTTGGATGATTCAAATGACTCATCATTCTTATCTCTTCTCTTAATGCTTCTACGACTTCTTCTTGTTCAGAAGAGGTGTTTCTGACATATGTCACCTGTTCCAAAAAAACACGTTTACAAGGTTTTGAGTTCCGATGATTTTCTACTTATAATTTGCATTAATGTGATTGAGTGTAGACAAATCTGATTTTTCCTAATAGCAGGCCATGCTTATGCTCATGAGTGCAGCGCAGATATATCATGAAACAGTCAAATTGTTCTTAATTTTTAGGTTATTTAGTTACTAGAGCACTGCTCAGCTTTAGTGCTGGGGATTGAACATGGGGCCTTTGGTGCCTCAGGCATGAAAGTATCAAACCCTTTTAATATTAAGAACTTAGATTAAGAGACAGTGAAATGTTAAGAGAGTGGCAAAAAAATTGGGACACAGTCAATGTTCTAAAACTGACAGTACAAAATTGGGAAAGTCCAACCATGCCAGGAACCATTTCTCTGCTTTATAAGCTTTGAAACAACGGAAGCCCTCGAGACAAGTTTTATTTCCCCCCTGGGCAGGCCATTTCCCCTCAGGTAAACCATTTATCAGTAATCAAGTGAGACAACACACAGCTGTGGTAATAAACATGGTTTCGGCCATTGTTTGTTGCAAGGAACATTCCACTTTGAAGTTTGCTCCCCCTCCTCCTCCTCCAGCATCTCCCCCCACTTCCCAAAGCCTTATAATGCCTGTGAACACAATAAAATTTTGCAGCTTGATCAGAAACCTGTCTTGCTGTCGTTCTTTCGTGTCTCTTGTCCCTGTCATTCCAGGTCCTTAGGTTCCTAGCCCCTGTTCACCGCCCCGCTGGTCGGGGCACAACCATGGGAGAAATATTAACATATCTTAAAGAGGAAAGCCTTATCATTTTCATATTTTTATAAGCAGGCTCCATTATAAACATCCTCATAGAAATCCCAAGATAAAATTGTAAAAGTAAGGTTGATGAAAGGAATTAAAAAAAAAAATCCAATCTATTCACTATACAAATGCAAAAATAAGAACAACTCAGATGAGACCCATCTTGGTATTGCATTCTATAATAAAGAAGCCTCAAAACAGAGAGGAGCTCATACCTGGATGGCATGCAAAGGTGCCCCCTCACATTCCTGAAGGATTTGTTTACAATGCGGACCAGAGCATCACACTGGCACAGGCGCTGCCAGGGACTGCATTTGGGACCTCATCCTCCTGAGCTCAACCCTTTGTCCACTGTGTCTCCTCCCAAACCACTCAAGCCTCAATGTCTAGTAACAGAATTCACAATGACTTGTGTACTTTGGAAAATAGGTTTTACCTGCTTAACAGCCATTAAAGTTCCAGTTCCCACGTCTTGTGCCTGATAACAGGAAGAAAATGCTCCAAGGCCTATTTGCTGACCTTTCAGCCATTCAGTGTCTTCTCTATAATGTTGTTTTGCTTTGGTATGTCCTGGTAGAGTCTCTGGTGTCTATATAACAAACAAGAAGAAATCTTTTATTGTTAAACTTATTTTTTATCTTTTATTGTTAAATTTATTTTATAGTTGAATTGTTAATTATTTGAGCCTCACAAAACCTTACTCTGTTGGGCTTCCCAAGTTGCCTATCAACTTGACTTTTGAATGGGTACTTGGTGAGCAATGGTAAATGCAAAGGTGCTCACCATTACAGAACCAACCAGAAATGTCTTTGTAATAGGCAGAAAGGACTTCTGCTCAAACAAATATGTAGGAAGTACTGTTATTATAATTGCCAGTTAAAAAAAAAGCCCACTTGTGATGATTAGCTTATGTTAACAGCATCGTTTTGAATTAGATTTATTCTAGCAACCCGACTTCCTTGGGCAGATGACTCCAGCAATGTGTCCTGGAGCCCCACCTCCCCCAGATCTCTGCCCTACTAGGGAAAGAGAGAGACAGGTTGGGAGTATGACTTGACTTCCCCATGTTCAGGCTGGGAGTATGGCTTGACTTCCCCATGTTCAGCGGGGAAGCAATTACAGAAGCCAGACCTTCCACCTTTTGCACCCCATAATGACCCTGGGTCCTAGAGGGATAAAGAATAGGAAAGCTATCAGGGGAGGGGATGGGATATGGAGGTCTAGGAGTGGGCATTATGTGAAAATGTATCCCTCTTATCCTATGGTCTTGTCAACATTTCCATTTTATATATATATAAAAGGATCTCATGTAAAAACTATTGTATTTACTGTTGAATGTAAAACATTAATTCCCCAATAAAGAAATTAAAAAAATAAAGAAAAAAATACTAAAAAAAAAAAAAAAGATTTATTTTAGCATGGTCTAAGAAAACTAACCTCCTAAAGACTACAATAGTGGGGCCAGGTGGTGGTATGCCTGGTTAAGCACACACACTACAGTGCTCAAGGACCCAGGTTCAACTCCTGGTCCCTATACCTGCACTTGGAAAGCTTCATGAGTGGTGAAGCAGGGCTGCAGGTGTCTCTCTCCCTCCCCTCCACCTCTTAATTTCTGTTTCTATCCAATAATAATAATAAGAAGAAGAAGAACAACAATAATACTGCAATACTTACATCCTGCTGAATAATGATGATATCCTCTCCATTTTCAACCTGCAGCTGAGGAACTATAGGTAGGGCATCCTGAGACGCTGACATTGCCATGGCAATTGCTAAAGCTTCTTCTTCCTCAGCTTCCATCTTTTCTTTGCACTTTTGATTATGAGTCACATCATCTTTGTAGGTATCATCACTTTCATTCTTTTCAGGAGACAAGACAGCAACTTCTGACTTGAAAGTCACTGTTGCGTCATTTGAAGGCATTGATGCTTCAAGAAGGTCCTCAATACTGGAGTTGAGCTCTGTGTTGACATCTAATCTGCATTTTTCTTCTACTGGGGTGAATACTGTCTCATCGCTGGGTATGATAGCATTACTGCTATTGCCACTACCGCCAAAGCTGTCGTCACATTTGGAAGCACTGTTCAGATCAAGCGTCATGCTCTTGGAGGCCTCTCCCTGTTTACCTGTGCTACCTGGACTAGGTCGAGATGGCTTTGGCCTGTGTACATGACTAGAGAGCAGGGGTCTTGACTGAGTAAAGATTGGGGAAAGTGTATCCGAGTCTTTGTTTTCAGAACAGTTTCTCGGGAACTGGAGAGAGAACTTGCGCTGTGTTTGAGGAGATGCACAAGGGATTTTGCAGGGAATGAATCCCTGAGGTCTATGTTTAGAGACATCAGTTACAGTGCCGGCTGGGACAGATGGGGCAGATGAAGAAGGGGTTGACGAGGCTGGGAATGTAATTTGAGAATGATGAGATAAAGGAGAGGAGTTCAAACACTGACTGTGGGGTCTGCCTTTTGTCTGCACCATTGGCTTTGGTTGCTCTGTTGTTACACTAGCAAGTCCTACCGAAACGCCAGCCAGCCTGTCAGATACGTCCTCTAAGCTGGCACTTAATTTTGTAGCACACAGTCCTTTTCCAGTTTTCTCTAAATGGTCTGTGTGCTCAAAGGAATGACTCTCTGTAGTTTCTGGAGAGCTGCTCGGGACAGAGGCCTGTGAAAAGCTGTCATGTCGAGCATCCAAAGTGTCTTCTAAGCCCAGCTGGACGACCTCAGCGATTTCCACCTCGTCAGCAATAGCCATCAAACGGCGACGCATCCTGGTGAAATGCGTGGACCTGGAAACACTCAGCATTTCTAACAGTTTCGAAAATACATGGGGAACTGCAGTGACCATCCTTGCGGAACTCAAATAGATCCTTCGTGAGAGTTTACCAATCATCGAGTGGGAATTATCAATGGACTGCAAAGCAAAGGTTAAGAGGGACAGCAGCTTCTTATACCTGAAAAGGAAAAACAACAAAACAAAACTACTGCAGTATGAACAAATAATTCTTTATTTTATTTTTTACCAGAGCACTGCTCAGCTCTGGCTTATGGCGGTGTGGGGACTTGAAACTGGGACTTGAGAGCCTCAGGCATGAAAGTCTCTTTGCATAATCGTTATGTTATACCCCCACCCTAACAAATAATTCTTTAAAATACAGTCCAAATAGCTTGTACATATCAAAATAGGTTGGAAGGGTTATGAATTTATAATCCATAATATTTTAACAGATGAGACTTAGTCTTTATGCAGTTGGCTATGAAGTCATTATCAGGAATCTAAAGTCTGTAATCCGAGTCTGCATTAATTTAAAATGTGCCTCTTTTGGGAAGTGGAGTGAGAAAAATAGTAGGTTTTTTTGTTTGTTTTTGTTTTTAACACCAGAGCACTGCTAAACTCTGGCTTATGGTGGTGTGGGGGGTTGAATCTGGGACTCTGGAGCCTCAGGCACAAGAGTCTCTTTGCATAACCATTATGCTATCTACCCCTGTCCAGTAGTAGGTCTTGTTGAGAAAAATTACCTGACTTCAACAGGCTCAGTTTGTGAAACATCAACACAGACAATATGGGGGTAAAACTCAGCGGGGAATTCCAACAGCAGTCTGTCTATAAGGCAGAGGCGGCCCAGGAGTTCTTGCCAGTTGTTTGATTCAGCTTGGTTTCCAAGAATACAGTTTAAGACATAATCAACACCACCTATCCCAATGGAGCCTAGAGGAAAAAGACAAGTGAAAAACAGTGACATTAAGATCTAAAACGAACTATGATTAAAGGCAGAACACCAAAAATATTCTCAACTGTGGAAATTAAAAAAAAAAAAAAACCATCTCTCTTAGGTTAGCATTTCTAAAGTTAACTGACTACAGGAAGCTATAATATCTTGTCACAACTCTGTAACTGTCTCAGAGACTGAGATTAGGTACAATGCTAAAGAAAAAAAAAAAGACAGGATAAAATACTCTTAGATAAAGGTGCATTACCTGCTTTAAGTATTTCTCTGCCGACTGCCAACTCTCCTGCTTGCCCTTTGCACAGTTCCAACAGTGTTGATATCGACAGCTGACTTGTGCGACTAAAAACCAGAGTAACATCTCATCAGTGGGTGAAATATGCACTAAAAGGAGAGTAGTAATGGAATGACTTATGAAGAAGCATTCTCAAAACCTGGACCCAGTGTGGTGTATCACACCAAAGCAAAGGGAAGACTCCCGGGAAGGAGGGGGAGGGACGCATGAAGAGAACTCTGGGGCACTCTTTTGTGTGGTGATGGGAAGGGACCTCAGTTGTGGGTGAGAGTGTTCTGCAGAAAACTTTTGCAGGGAGATGAGAGACTGTCCCCATGTGTCAACAACTGCACTGCAGGTCACTACCCCCACCCCCTTAAAGATGGCACAGAAGAAAAAGACATTTTTAGCTGTTTCACTGCTAAAACTGTGTCAACTGAGTCATTATAAGTAATAATATTAATTATTAAATGTACTTGTGTAACTTTTGCCTTCTGTGTTAAACATCAAGTACTGTTTAACTCATAAATTAATTTAGTCTAGTCTATGCCTGTATGACTCCAGCCCTGTTTAGGTGGGATATATAATTTATGTATTATTGGATAGAAACAAAGAGAAATCAAGAGGGAAGGAGAAGAGAGAAGGAGAAGGAAAGGGAGAGGAAGGAGGGAGAGAGGGAGGGAAGGAAGGAAGTAGGGAAGGAGAGAGAGAGGGAGAGGGGAAGAGGGTGAGAGGGGGAGAGAGGGAGAGAGAGAGAGAGGACTAACGCACTGCTTCACTGCTCAGGATGCTTTTCCCCCTGCAGGTGGGGACCAGGGTCTTGAACCCAAGTCCTTGCATATTGTAACATGTGTGTTCAATGAGCTGCCACCGCCACCTGGCCCCTTGGTGGACTCTTTGCTAGAGGGCAAGAGACAGAGAAAGGAGAGAGACAACAGCCACACTCATGAAACCTTCACCCTCCCCAGGTTGCTCCCACATGGTAGTTTGTTTTTAATAGCGGTGCAGGGGATTGTCCTGGGGCCTTTGATGCCTTAGGCATGAAAGTCTTTTTGCATAAACATGCTATGTCCAGAACCCAGTGCTAGGCAGTTAATACAAGTCAATTCGAAGTAGTTCATCTTAAGATCCTTACCTATTGGCATCTGCACACTTGACAAGGATGGTGTCCACAACTGGCCGGAGAAGTCTCTGCAGTTTGATTCTTTCTGCCAGACTGTGGCAAGGAGTATATACTAGCATGGCTCTCAATGTTTTCTGGAGAGGGGAAAGACAGGAGGTCGGCTTAGCTACATTAAGAGGATCAGGGACAATGGACTAAGGTAACACAATATGAGAAACAAAATAGTATTAGGGACATGTAAATAGTTGAATAAATAGATGGGGTAAAAAAAAGAGAAAGAGACGACAGAAAGGGAGAGAGACACAGAGGAGCAAAACCAGAGCACTGCCCCACTCCTCATGGTGTTCTCCTGTGTGTGATGCTCCCGTGAGGCTGGTGCTGGGGGTGACACTGAGAGATCTTACTTTAAAGACAGACATACTCACAATAGTGACAGTCAAATTAGCCTCCAAAATTATACACACAGTTGCCTCCTTATGCTCTTATCACATTTATAAAAGATAGCCTCTAACAGGCTAAGCTAGGAAGATGACGTAAGTCCTAGGTGTCACAGACCTCTCTTCTTTTTAAATATTTATTTATTTATTCCCTTTTGTTACCCTTGTTTTTTTTTTTTTTGTTGTAGTTATTATTGATGTCGTTGTTGTTGGATAGGACAGAGAGAAATGGAGAAAGGAGGGGAAGACAGAGAGGGGGAGAGAAAGATAAGACACCTGCAGACTTGCTTCACCACCTGTGAGATGACTCCCCTGCAGGTGGGGAGCTGGGGTCTCGAACCAGGATCCTTATTCCAGTCCTTGTGCTTTGCGCCACATGCGCTTAACCTGCTGCGCTACCGCCCGACTCCCACAGACTTGTCTTCTGTAAGAAGGCTCCATAATCTCCACACAACAGAGTTCATCAGACTCTATTCTTGTCGTCTACTAAGGTCAACTAAAAAAAAAAAAATCTCACAGCAATTTCTTTTGCTTACTGCACTATCCTATGAGGCACTTTTGATTTGGTCATGTAAAGGTGTCAAAGATGTAGCCAGGAGCAGCAACACATTGCTACTTCAAGGGGGAAAAGTAAGTGGTAGGTAAGAAAATCTGAATATTCAACATCCAGGTTCAATCCCCCCCCCCCACCATAAGCCAGAGCTGAACAGTGCTCTGGTAGAAAAATAAATAAATAGAAAAAAAATAGTAAAATTAAAAAAGCTAAAAAAAAAAAAAAAAAGGAAAGAAAATCTGAGTAGATTAACAAAAATCTAAATGAACAGGTTAAATGGAAACTGGCAGGGGTAGACAGCATATACAAATAGGTATGCAAAGAGACTCCTATGCCTGAGGCTCCGAAGTCCTAGGTTCAATCCCCAGCACCACCCGTAAACCAGAGCTGAGCAGTGCAAATTAAATGGAAACTTGTAATTTCCTAAATCTTAAAAAAAAGAAAGAGGGAGTCGGGTGGTTAAACTCAGCAGGTTAAGCACACGTGGCGCAAAGCACAAGGACCCGCATAAGGATCCCGGTTCCAGCCCCTGGCTCCCCACCTGCAGGGGAGTCACTTCACAAGCGGTGAAGTAGGTCTGCAGGTGTCTATCTTTCTTTCCCCCTCTGTTTTCCCTTCCTCTCTCCATTTCTCTCTGTCCTATCCAACAACGACGACATCAATAACAACAACAATAAAAAACAACAATGGCAACAAAAGGGAAAATAAATAAATAAATATTTTTTTTAAAAAAAGAGTCCTCTACAACAATTGTAGTTAGTGGGGGTGCCATAGGACTTTGGTTGTGGGCATGATGTCTTCTATGAACAAATTCAGGTGTGAAACTACACCCCTCAGGGGGTATGGCTACCAAGAGCAGGAGATTCCTAGTGCAGACAGGCAGAAAGAATCCCAGTGATAAGCCTGGTGGAAATAAATAAATAAATAAATAAATAAAAACACTACGGCCCTGAAATTTTACAACTCTGTACACTGCTGTTGAATCACAAATAACAAAAACTCCTCCTCCTCCTACTCCAACAGAACATCTCAAGTGTGAGCAAGCCCATAATGCTACAGTTAGGGAATGAAACTACTTACTAAAGCCGCAACATACACTTTGTACACAGGGTCAGCACAGACCATGGACAGAACGTTGCAGCACGCCTCCACTACGTCTCCTGAGACGCCGGCCTGGGAAGATCCGGTGACGCCCCCCACACCAGGGCTGCTCCCACCGCTGCCGCCGCCGCCGGAATTTCCAGTGCTCTCCCCATTAGCCAGCAGCAGGGCCCCACTAACATCGTGGGAGAGACGCCTGAGAGCCATCTCTCTAACATTCCAGTTTCTTGAAAATAAGCAGCCAACGAGTTCCATTCCAAATACCTAGAGTCAAACAAGCACAGTGAATTCAACGTGAAGAAAAGCTACCAAAAGCTCATGTCCTGGAACAGGATGGCAGAGGACCTGGTGGGGGTTGTACTGTTGTGTGGGAAACTGAGAAATGGGGGTTCGGGCGGTAGCGTAGTGGGTTAAGTGTACGTGGCGCAAAGTGCAAGGACCCACGTAAAGATCCCGGTTCAGCCCCCGGCTCCCCTCTTGCGAGGGAGTCACTTCACAATCGGTGAAGCAGGTCTGCAGGTATCTATCTTTCTCTCCTTCTCTCTGTCTTCCCCATCTCTCTTGATTTCTCTTTGTCCTATCCAACAACAACAGCAATGGCAATAATAATAATAACAACAACAAGGGCAACAAAATGGGAAAAATGGCCTCCAGGAACAGTGGATTCATAGTGCAGGCACTGAACCCCAGTGATAACTGAGACAAAACAAAACAAAACAAAACACCCTGAGAAATGTTATGCATGTGCATACCGTATTTACTGTCAACTGTAAAATATTAGCCCCCCAATAAAGAAATGAATTTAAAAAAGAAAAGCTAACAAAATTGAAGTGATTGGGGTTAATGTGGTTTTTATTGCTGAGAAAAACTGAATTAAACAAAGAACAATAAAACCTCTTCACCATACTATATACAATGTCAGATATGTCCAGGCACTTAAAAGCACAAGGAAGGAGGGCACGTGGTGGTGTACCCAGATGAGTGTACATGTTACAGTGGACAAAGACAAAGAGGTTCAAGGCCCTGGTCTCCGCCTGCAAGGGGAAAGCTTTCCAAGGGAAGCAGTAGGGCTGAAGGTCTTCCTCTCTATCTCCCCTACCCTTCTCAATTTATCTCTGTCTCTATTCCATAAATAAAATATATTTTAAAAATCACAAGGAGAAATATTATACTCAGTTGAATTGACAGTTATCAAAAGTCACTAACATCTATTAGCTCAAGTAAAATTCAGAGTTAACTCCATTATGTCTCTGCTGCAGATATTATCTGGTGTAATCTTTAAATTATAAATTTTCTAATGGACTAATGGTGGGAGATGAGACAACAAATAATTTCTTTCCTTCTTTTTTTAAATTACCTTTATTTACTGGGTAGAAACAACCAAAAATTGAGAGGGGAGGGGAGATAGAGAGGGAGAGAGACAGAGAGACACCTGCAGCCCTGCTTCACCACTCATGAAGCTCTCCCCCTGCGGGTAGTGAGGGGAGGCACTGTAGCTTGTCTGCTCAACCAGGTGAGCCCCCCACCCAGCCCCAACAACAAATCATATCTAAATGTCTATAATAAGGGAGGGGGAGAGAGCATAATGATCATACACAAAGGTTTTCCTGCCTGAGGCTCCAAGGCCCTAGCTTCAGTCCCCTGTAAATCATAAGTCAGAGCTGAGCAGTGCTCTGGTGGGAAAACTAACTAACGTGTATAAAGTTTCAATGGACTAAGATCATGAAGACAAGAAAAAAAAAAAACATTCTTCTTAGGGAATAGTGGGGCAAAGTCAGAAATAAACTGCCTCTAACACTTTATCCAGTAATCTTATAATCTTGTAAACCCCCATTAATCACAAATTTTAAAAATGGCTTAAAAGAAAAGTGCACTCTTATTTTTTTTAAATATTTTTTATTTGCTTTGTTACTAGATACAGACAGAGAGAAATTGAGAGGGAAAGGGAGTGATAAAGAGAGAACGAGACAGAGAGACACCTGCTGCCCTGCTTCACCACTCATGAAACTCTCCCCTCTGCAGGTAGGGACCCGGGGCTCGAACCTAGGTCTTCAAGCACTTTAATGTGTGCTCCTCACCAGGTGTGCCATTGCCTGGTCCCTAATAAGTTCTTTTTTAAAAAAATAAAATAAATAAACGGCTAAAGAGAGCAATAACCAACTGAGTTGGAAATGCTTCTTTGAGAAGTCGGGAACATGAACGACTCACCTGAATCCATGGCTCAGCTAAGTCTTTGTAAGCAGGAGGGACCTGAGGAGTTCCGTAGTGAGTGAGGTTAAAAGTGCTCTCCTGACTCCTTCGCTGTGATCCAGCCAGAGGTGGCTGCTGACTGGTTTGCTGCTGTGCAGCTCGCAGGGAAGAAGGGGAATCCACAGGGCTTGATAACTCGTGGCTAGACGAAAAATTGACAAAGCTTGCTGAAAGTAATGAGCAGGCTTAAGTAACACTCTGAAGACTTTTTCCACTTTTTATGAAACACAGCCAAACCACTCATTAAAAATCATTACCTGTAGAAGTCATGGGATCTCCACTTAGATCTACAAAGGGGACATATTAAAGGCTCTCTATTTCTTCTACATTCTTCTGCCCCTGAAAAAAATAAAAGGAAAATAGGACTTAATTAACATTGTGGTCCAAGAGGTGGCACAGTGAGTAAAGTGTTAGACCCTGGAGCATGAGGTCCTGAGTTTGATTCCCCAGCAGCACATGTACCAGAGTGATGTCTGGTTCTTTTTTTTTTGCCTCCAGGGTTATTGCTGGGGGCTTGGTTCCTGCACTATGAATCCACTGCTTCTGGAGGCCATTTTTCTCATTTTGTTGCCCTTGTTGTTACCCTAGCTGTTGTCATTATTATTGTTGTCCTTGCTGCTGTTGTTGTTGCATAGGACAAAGAGAAATTGAGAGAGATGGGGAGATGGAGAGGGGGAGAGAAAGACAGACACCTGCAGACCTGCTTCACCGCCTGTGAAGCGACTCCCCTGCAGGTGGGGAGCCGGGGGCTGGAACTGGGATCCTTATGAGGGTCCATGCGCTTAGTCCGCTGTGTTACCGCCTGATCCCCATGTCTGGTTTTCTTTTTCTCTCCCCTATCTTAAATAAGTAAAATGCTTTTTAAAATAATTAACATTGAGTATTGATATGTAATAACTATTCATAAAGACTAACATAGAATTTAATGGAACAAAACTATATATAAAAAAAAATCTAGCATTAACATTTACTCCAAAGCAGGAAAACACAGTAGCTTATTTTGGTGTCCACACCTTTGGTGAAGCTATTTTATTCATTGTGATAATAATGTGTACTCTGATTACTGTTTTTCAAAAGTGTTCTGCCTCACTCTATTATCTGAGAATATTATTCCAAACCTTTGCTTATACCTATTTTCCCCTAATCCCTGCCCCAGACTTCTTCTACTGCTTCCCTCTAAACATACCTTCCAGTCAAGAATCCTTTCTGTTTGAGACATTTTATAGTATAAGGAAGGAGGGACAAAATTGCCAACTGTGTTGTGCATGGCTGGATTATACTCCCTGGGTGCTTCTTCCATCTATCACACTCTAGTGCCTCCCTTTTGCTCACTTACCTCATCTCTCAACATGCCCCAATACCCAATTTGCTGGCAATTTCATACAAGGCCTCGATACATACTCCTCCTCTCTCACTGGCCACTCCAAAAATCCCATCCTGTCGAGACTAATACAGCTAGCTTACAGAGCGGCCATGGCGAGTGAACAGAAGGACAAGTGACATGTACATACAAATCGACATGCAGTGGTGGTGCAGCTTGTTCCTGCAGCCATCTTCACACACTGTGAGACTCTCTTCGTCAAGCATGCCCAACAGGCAGATCGGACACATCTGCTCCTCTTCATCCTTTATGCTGTAAAGGAGGTGAAACGAAAGCGTCTGGCACAAAAGACTGTGACACAAAATGAATGCCATATGCAAAAACCAATTCTGGCTAGTTTAGAATACCAAAATGGTTATTAGAACTCTACTTTTAGATGGCTTGGGAGGTAGTGCAGTGGGTAAGGTGTTGGACTCTCAAGCATGGGGCCTCGAGTTCTTTGAGTCCCAGCATTGTATGTGCCAGAGTAATACTTTGGTGTTCTCTCTCTCTCTCACTCAAATAAAGATATCTTCTGAAAAAAAAAAATCTTATTAGGAGCATCTTACACATTAATTTGAGAGATATTTTTTTCTTCATCTCCTCCCCTCTCTCTCCTTCTTCCTTTTCTCTCAGAGGCAGAGAGAGTGGAAGAGACTTCAGCACCAAGGCTTCCTTCAATGCAGTGGGGGTCAGGCTTGAACCTGGCTCAAGCACAGAGCAGAGCAGCACACTATCCAGGGGGGCTATTTTGACAGTTTGAGAAATACTTATTTCTCTTCATAACATGAAGCAATTTTTTTTGTTACATTTTTTGCAGAGTCAGGTATGATTTCAACACTCCCAGGCTGACTTTCTCCCTGAGAGACAGATAAGACAGAGACATGACAACCGTGCTCTCCTTGGTGGTCATGCCATTCCCAGGCAGGAGGCTCAAATATGGGCAGTATGTCTGGCAAGGCATGTGCTCTACTCTGTGAACCATCTCTTTGGACCCTCCAGTAAATTTAATTTAGATTCATACAACTATGCAGTCATTGAGTGTCTAAGTGAATCTCCTCTTGCTATATATAAAATTTAGTATGTGGAAATGCTGGTCATTTTAGAGAATATATGTGTGCCTCAAATCCTGTATTTATATATTTTGAATAAACAAATTGACTAAGGTTTGACTATATACAAATATACTCCATGCCAATAGCTTCAAATTTTCAACTACTAGAAGGTACATTATAATTCACATAGTCCACACCTGAAGTTTGAAAACTCATCTTAGACATTTTGGGTAAGTGGATAAGATTGTCCAACTTTTCTAGAAACAAATATAAAAATATTTCACATTTTTATTTTTTTAAAAAATATTTATTCCCTTTTGCTGCCCTTGTTTTATTGTTGTAGTTCTAAATGTTGTTGTTCTTATTGATGTCATTGTTGTTGGATAGGACGGACAGAAATGGAGAAAGGAGAGGAAGACAGAGGGGGCGAGAAAGATAGACACCTGCAGACCAGCTTCACCACTTGTGAAGCGACTCCCCTGGAGGTGGGGAGCCGGGAGCTCGAACCGGGATCTTTATGTCGGTCCTAGTGCTTTGTACCACCTGCCCTTAACCCTCTGCGCTATCGCCCGACTCCCCAATATTTCACATTTTTAATGTACACAGCCTTTCAACTAGACTTGTAGGAACAAATCATCAAGAAAAAAAAAAAAGAATAAAGTAGGCAGAGATATGTCGATACCACAGAGTGCAGTACCAAATGAACAAAAGGAGGTTAGCAAATAGTATACTCAAGATAGTGAGAAAGTTTTGCCAAAGATCAAAAAGGCCCCTAAGGACAAAGATAGCACAAATACCAGAGGGCAAGTAAAGTAGATAACTTGATGAAATTTAATTTGCATGGGAGGATTCCATGTAGAGGGACAATATATTATTGATATATTATAAATATATCAAGGGCATACCTGAATTATATTCAATATATTTGAATATTCCTAACATAAAGTACATTAAAAAAAACTAGTAAGAAAAAAAAAGCAATAACTAGTAAACTAGTAACAGTAGTCATTTAGTATAGTGCTTCTACCAGAGACAGGTTTTCTGGTTTCTATTTTATAAATCTTTGCTTTAACCATCAAGAATGGATTAATATTTCCAACATAAAGATAATGCTCTGGGATGTTAAATATGTTGTTCAAGATCATAAAGTCAGTTTGTAGTAGACCTTGCATTAGACCTCAATTTGAGAAGAATATCTTGTAACCCACCTCTACTCCTACAAGTAGGGAGTCTTGACAAGCTCAGGTTTTTGCCCCTGGCCAATGCCACACTTCTATTATCTTAACCCAGAAGATTGGTCTGGGATGACTGATAGCAAAGTAACACCCCCCACCACCACCTCAATTTTTTTCCCTGAAGGCTAAACAGATGGGTTTATTCATACTGTGTTACCCCTGAGGTAAAGCACAATTAATATTTTGTTTTGTCTTCTCTATTTCCCTCACCAGTCCATCCTTTCGACTTTGCTCAAATGAGCTGTGACCATTTTTGGGTTCACTTGTCATTAAGCCATACAAACTAGGAAATCTCTAAACAAACAAAACCCCATCAAATGATGATTCTAAAACCCAATTCACTTAATAAGATAATGTTCAAACATCTGCTTTTTTTTTGATAGTTAAAAATCCTGAATTTTCTCCACTAGATCCTTGTTCATATTTCATCACATTCTTCATTGAGTTTGAAACAGCTACACTCCTTAAAAAGATTGATGAGATGAACATGGGGCTCTATCACTCAGGCCAGTGCTTCCCAAACTGGGGTGCTCTGGATAGGAGGTATGTTCACCAGCAAAGCAGGGCTCCTTTCTGGAGTACATTATAAGCAATAGACAAACTTTGGAAAAGAAAGTCAATTCATATTGATTTTTATGATGACACCTGAAACTTGAAAAATCTTCACAGCTATCATTTTAGGCTTCATTTCAGATGCTTCAGAATTATGATGATTCATTCTTACCAGCAAGGATGCAATGGAAGAATCTGAGAAGAAACTGCGTAACAACTAATGATCTCTGACAAATGACTAGTCTCACTGTTTAAAGGGAGTCCGGCGGTAGCGCAGTGGGTTAAGCGCATGTGGCACCAAGTGCAAGGACCAGCTAAGGATCTCGGTTCGAGCCACCGGCTCCCCACCTGCAGAGGAGTCGCTTCACAGGCGGTGAAGCAGGTCTGCAGGTGTCTATCTTTCTCTCCCCCTCTCTGTCTTCCCCTCCTCTCTCCATTTCTTTCTGTCCTATCCAACAATGAACGACATCAACAACAACAATAATAATTACAACAATAAAAAAACCAACAAGGACAACAAAAAGAATAAATAAATAAATATTTTTAAAAAATTTTAAAAAAGAACACACTGATTTTTTCACAGGAAAAATAAATTGTAATGAGGATTCTTCTGAAAGTATCTATGAAAGAAGTGGTGTGTCAGTTCTCTATATTTGAAAGTTATTTTGGAAAACCACTTTGCATTGCTTGTTAATTTGTCGACTGAAGAACCAGACATATCCTACAACACAGTGCTCCAGCTTCATTATCTGCATTATCAACAGAATAGTGGTTAGGACCTACCAAACAGGAGGCTGGGCAGTAGCACAGCAGGTTAAGCGCACATGGGTACATGGCGGGAAGCACAAAGACTGGCTTAAGGATCCAGGTTTGAGCTCCAGGCTCCCCACCTGCAGGGGGGTCGCTTCACAAGCAGGTCTGCAGGTGTCTATCTTTCTTTCCCCCGTCTTCCCCTCCTCTCTTGATTTCTCTCTGTCCTATCCAACAATAGCAGCGATGACAACAATAACAATAACAACAAGAGCAACAAAATGGGAAAAATGGCCTCCAGGAGCAGTGGATTTACAGTGCAGGCACTGAGCCCCGGCAATAACCCTGGAGGCAAGGAAAAAAAAAAAACCTACAAATTAGATTGCTGTACAAACAGAATGAACCAAAACATTAGGTGCTTGGCACAAAATGATGTATGCGGAGTGTTATTAAACCCGCCATTTAATTAACTGGACATATTATATTCTACTATTTAAGGGCTTCCTTCTCCCCTCCTTCCTTGGTTCTTTCCTTTCTTTTTATTGCCACTAGTTATCTCTGGGACTCGGTACTAGCACTATGAAACCATCGCTCCCGGTGGCCATTTTTATTTGATAGGTCAGAGATAAACTGCAAGGGGCAGTGATGGTATAAAAACAAGATTCCTGGTGACAAATGCTTTGGGTCCTGGTGAAACTGGGGTTCAGAGCCCTCTGGCCATCTCCCCCTATTACTTAACTCTCTGGGAGTATGAAGATAAATTACGTTTTAACACAGTAAGTGTCCTGAGTCTTAAAATTTAGAAGTTTTAGAAGATGTTTCCTGAGGAGGAATCTGTGAAGGGATTTAATTCTGAACTGTGTTAATTAGGCTAGAGCTAAACTGACTTCAGTAAGCTGCAGTTGCTAAAAGCCTATCCACAAAGGGCTTGAACCCAGGTCCTTGTGTTGTTCTTTGTGCTTAACTGGGTGCCGGCCATTTCCTAACACTGAATATATATATATATGACCTATGATATTCCTTCCCCTTCAAGTTAACTTGAAAGCCAAGATTCAATAGTAAAATCATTTCACAGCAACTTAACACCTAGATTAAAAGAGAATTACCCCTAAAATTACATCACACTGGGTTGATGCTTTTGATTCCTTAACAAGTACCGACCTGTTTTCTGAACTAGATGCAGAAGTACTCGGTGATGACAAGGTATGAGAATTGGACATGCGTGAAACAAACTTCTGGATGGTGTTACGAGATGGAGCTTTGATCCTTGAGCTACGCCTGCTGTGATATTTCTGGAACAAACTTTCAACCTAACATTGGAAAAAAGACAGTGACAATGATATTTGTGTTGTAATATACATATAGAGAGTTCTAGAAGTTGAATTGTCTCTTAATAAATTTTCATAGAGCTGATCTAAGAAGCTTAAAAAATAAGAATAGTTACAGCTTACTAAGGACAATAACGTAGTAAGTCAGTGTTTATTTTATTTTTTTCCTTTTTTCTGTTTAGAAGAAAAAAAAAACCAATTGGTCAATAGACCACAAGGAAACTACTTAGAAGCAGTCAGTGATTCTTATATAACTTTGTATCTTAAAACCGACAAGTCCCTAGAGCTGTAAAATCACAGCTGTACATTGAGAGCTTACAGAAAAGTATCAACGTACACCATGACAGTAATCTGTTGACAATTTTTCTCTACTGTATTTATGAAAAATTACCTCAAAATTCTTTAAGGTTTTTCTCCATAACATTGGGTCTGACGGTTCTAGTTGAAACACCCGGAGCATAACAAATAATAAATGAATACAAAATGTTCCACGCCCACAGCTGCAATTCTGAAAAATCAAGATATAAACCTATGAATTAGTAAGCCCGTGACTCTATGAGATTGCCTAAGCTGACTGTGTGTTTTCAAGTTAATTATACTACATTTTTGACTCTTTTTCTACATCATTCTTACATTCCCTGTTTCTTTAGGGAACATCCACTTTGGGTCTACAAACGCCTGGCTTAGGAGAGCAGGTGCTTAAACAGAGAATGTGTTTCACTACAAGGCGGATGAGAGCAAGAGAGTGAGTGAGCAGGAAATCAATTGCCAGCTAGAATCACCCCCAGTGTGCAGTTTGTAAATGATCCCCATGTCCACCTGGGGGGCTTCTAGGTCTTCACTCCAGTTTCCTCTCACTTTCCAAAGATGTACACACTCAGTTCACTATTCAAACCTAGATTGTCTCAGTCTGGGTGAGTGTGAATATGTGAGTGAGTGTCCCCTGTGATGGGATGGTGTCCTGCCCAGGACTAGTTCTTATCTTGAGCCCAAGTGACTGGGATAAGCTCTGATCACCTGTGATTCTGAACTAGAATAGCAGGCTGGAAAATGAGTCAATTAATAAAGATAAATTACTATTTTTTAATTTTTTATTAGTGACTTAATATTGTTCTACAGAATTATAAGATAATAGGGGTGTAATTCCCCACCATTCACACCACCAGAGTTCTGTGTCCCCATTCCCTCCACTGGAAACTGTAGTTGTTCTCCCAAGATCACAGATATGGGTTGACTTTATACTATCTGTCTCTATATTTTTTGCCCATTTTTTCAGTGGTCCTGCCTTTACTTCCTTTCTAAGTCACACCTATACCTATTACTACTTTCAAATGTCCTTCCTTTTTTCCACTTCTCTCTCAGATAAGCACAATAGCGGATGGTTTCCTCTGGTGTTTTCCAGATTTGTTTCCCTGGCAGTGATGCTATAAAAACAAGATTCCTGGTGACAAATGCTTTGGGTCCTGGTGAAATTGGGGTTCAGAGCCCTCTGGCCATCTCCCCCTATCACTTAACTCTCTGGGAGTATGAAGATGAATTATGTTTTAACACAGTAAGTGTCCCAAGTCTTAAAATTCAGAAGTTTTAGAAGATGTTCCCTGATGAGGAATCTGTGAAGGGATTTAATTCTGAACTGTGTTAACCAGACTAGAGCTAAACCGACTTCACTAAGTTGCAGTTTCCAAAAGCCTATCCACAAGGTTAAGTGAGAACTTGCTGTACCTTATTTTGTGGGAAGAAATGAGGCCAAGTGATGGGACATCTGGTTGTGCACACACATTACCATGCATAAGGACCTGGGTTTAAACCCCTGGTTCCCACCTGCAGGAGGTAGGAGGCAGGAGGGAAGCTTCACAAGTGGTGAAGCAATGCTGTAGGTGTCTCTATTTCTTTCTCACTCTCTAGCTTCCCATTCCTTCTTAATTTCTCTCTCTTTTTTAACCAGACCACTGATTAGCTCTGGCTTATGGTGGTGCAGGGGTTTGAACCTGGGACTTTGAAGCCTCAGGAGAGAGTCTCTTTGCATAACCATTATGCTATCTACCCCTGCCCCATGTCTCTATCTGAAGTAAATAAAGAAAATATTTTTAAAAAAATAAAGGGGAAAAGTGGCCCAGGAAGTGGATAAAGCACTGGATTCTCAAGCATGAACTCCCAAGTTCAATCCCAGGCAGCATGTACCAGAGTGATGTCTGATTCTTTGTCTCCTCCTGTCTTTCCCATTAGTAAATAAATAAAAGTCTTTTTTAAAAAGAGAGAATTAAGTGACTTAACATAAAAAAAAAATAAAGGGGAAAAAGTGACAGTGAGATTCCACCTTTGTTTTGCAGTGGGTGTTTCTATACGGAATGTCGCCTGGCACTGCCCTGCACTTCCCACCTCCTTCAGGGAAGACTGCTGCCTACAGCCGGCAGCATGGAGGGAGCAAATCCTTCCCGCCTTTGCTACACAGTAGTGCTGTCGAGGGCTTGGGAGTGCTTGAATGTTTTCTCCATATATATTAGTGGTAATTGTTTCTTTTTTTTTTTTTAGTTTTTTTTTTTTTAATTTTCCCTTTTGTTGCACCCTTGTTGTTTTCATTGTTGTAGTTATTATTGTTGTTATTGGTGTCATCGTTGTTGGATATGACAGACAGAAATGTAGAGAGGAGGGGAAGAGAAAGAGAGCAGGAGAGAAAGATAAGACACCTACAGACCTGCTTTACCGCCTGTGAAGCGACTCCCCTGCAGGTGGGGAGCCAGGGGCTTGAACCGGGATCCTTACGCCGGTCCTCACACTTTGCGCCACGTGCGTTTAACACAGCTACTGCCTGACTCCCTGTTTCTTTGTTTTATACCCTTTCAGATTATGAAAATTTTGGCAGGGACATTCTACTTCCCGAAAGCAGAGGAATATTCTAAAGTATATTAAAAGCAAAAACCAAAAACATCAGTACATTAAAACAAAATGCTTATTAGTCCAAAATACATTACTTCAGTTTAATAAAAGAGAATGAAATTATCAATAGGGTTGACTGACTTTAAGGATGTTCCAGTGTGGTACATCTACCTGACTGAGCAGTCAGTACTAGTAAAATGTGCATCAGCAGCGAATCCTACCTGAGGTCCGATGAACACCCGGTATTTATTGTCAGGACTGTCCCCTCCGATTAGGAAAGAGTTGGGTCCTATCTGCTGCAGTAAGTACAGCCTAGCTCGCATCACTTTGTTCACTCTGCGGCTTGTTTCCTCGGGGCTGTATGGTGAGAAGCCATCTGGTGAAGGGGCTCTTCTAGGGGGTGTGATCCTCCCGTTCTGAAACTTCACAGGAGTTTTTCATTAGGCAAATTTCTCACTGCTCGATAAGATACAATAACCAGTAGAAGGTCATACCAGAGTCCCATATGACACTTTCCATTCTGGGGAGACACACACACACACACCCCTAAATATATATACTATTATGGGAGAAAAACACCTTTTGCAAATGTTGGCAGGCTCATCACGAGTAAACGTCTAGGATTTCAGTCATCTCAGTACATAAAGGTGTTTTTTTTTTTGACCCAAAGAAACAAGAACGTGGTAGTTTTCTAAACTGTAAAAACACTAAAGCTGAGTTCTTTGACAAGTATTATGTGACCCGAAATAAAAACGCATGGAACCTTATTCACCTTGTCAGCAGGGACAACTGTATCTGGTGATAAAAATTGAAGGGCAGCTATGGTTCAAACTTGCCAGTTGTGCACCTGGCGATTTGTGAACACCAAGCAGCCCCTCCCTGGGGACGTGCGGCAAGAGCCCACAAGACGTGACTCTTCTCAGATGAAGGCATCTCACCGGGGCTGACAGAGTCCTCCTGCGGAGCCAGTGCTACACGTGCTCTCACTTGATTCTGCCGGGGCCCCTAGAATGTGGTCTTCCCATCAGTGCCCAGTGACATGTTCTTTCTGTTCTCTAGCTGAATAAAGGTAAGTGCTGGTGAGAATCTAAAGCAACGGAAAGCCCTCCTGCAGTGCTGGTGGGGAGGCAAAATGCTGCGACTGTTTTGGAAAACTTATAATTCAGTAATTCCACCTCCAGAGAAATGTACAGTTATGAACACATGACGACTTGACAGAAATGTTCACAGTGGCACCATTCAGAACAGCCCTGAAGGGGGAACAGCCCGAGCATCCGAGAACCAACAGATGGTTAAACAGAATCTTTTTTTTTTTTTTTTTTTACTACAGTACTGCTCAGCTCTGGCTTATGGTGGTGCAGGAGATCGAACCTGGGACTTTGGAGCCTCAGGCATGAGAGTCTCTTTGTATAACCACTATGCTGTCTAGTAGCCCTGCCCGGGTAAACAGAAATCTATACACAGACATATAGAACATTATGCTAAGATCTAAAATGCAGTATGGATACAAGCTAGAATCTGGATGAATCCTGAAAACATTCTAATTCTAAAACATTCTAAATCCTGAAAACATTCTAAATGCTAGAATCTGGATGAATCCTGAAAACATTCTAAAAACATTCTAAATTCTGAAAACAAAAGGCTGCACACACTGTAAATGTTCAATTCTATTAAATGTCCAGAATAGGCATGCCACATACAGAGTGAATAGAATACATTAGTGCTTGCTTGGGATTGGAGAGTGTGCCAGTTTGTCAGGGGTTCCGTTTGGGGGTGATGAAAACATTAAAGAACTGACCACAGCAACAGTAGCACAGTGGACCCTATGCTATTCAGATGATACAATTCAATACAGTAAGTGATTCATAGAGCAATGAATTATATATCAATGAAACCAATTTTTAAATGAGTAACTAAAACAGTAGAAAACAAATGCACACGTTATTTGACCTGCTAGTATTAATGCTTACAGATGTACAAAATGATGTTTGCAGAAAAAAACTGTTTTTGTAGTTTTTTTTTTTTTTTTTAATTACAACTAGGGTTGTTGCTCCAGGTGGCCATTTTCTCCAGTTTTCCCTTTTATTTGACAGGACAGAGAGAAATTGAGGGGGAGAAGACAACAGAGAGGGAGAGAAACAGATACCTGCAGCACTGCTTCACCACTCATGAAGCTTCCCCTGGAGTTGGGGACAAGGGGCCCAAATCCAGATCCTTGCTCTTGGTAAAATGTGTGCTCAACTGAGGGCAACACTGCCTGGTCCCTGCAGCTTTTTGTATTTTAAAGTAACAAGAGCATGAGATGTCTGGTTCTCTAGATAAACTGATCCATCCACTTAATGAAATGCTAAGTAATTAAAAAAATATATTTATTTAGTTACTCCCTTTTGTTGCCCTTGTTTATTTTTTATTGTTGTAGTTATTATTGTTCTTGTTATCGATGTCATCATTGTTGGATAGGATAGAGAGAAATGGATAGGAGGGGAAGACAGAGAAGGGGAGAGAGGGACACCTGCAGACCTGCTTCACCGCTTGTGAAGTGACTCCTCTGCAGGTGGGGAGCCGGGGGCTTGAACTGGGATCCTTCCGCCAGTCCTTATGCTTTGTGCCACCTGCGCTTAACTGGCTGCGCTACCGCCTGACTCCCAGAGATGCTAAGTAATTTTAAAAAAAATAGTAAGAGGTTAAGTTTATCTAGCAAATCTCCCAAGTGAGTTGGGAAGGGAGCTGTAGTGACGTTTACTTTGATGGCTCCCGTGAACCACACCTTCTAGGATCTATACTCCCGTGTAGTCCTCTCCCACAGTGATTCTGAGTTTCAGCATGTAAGTAGCTTTGGGCAATAAGACATCAGTAAACATGATGTAAGTGGCAACTTAATAAGATATTCCATGCTGGAACTTGCCTCCTTAAAACATTTCTTGTTGCAATTCAATGTCTGTGTTATAAGGACGTGGTGCCAACAGTCCCCAACTTTTCTGGCATCCTAGCTGAAGCGTAAGACATGCGGTGGAAGCAGTGTGGAATATTCCTGCCTCAGCAGATGCTAAGGGGAGCAAAGATAAGTCACTCTTGCTGCGTCCTGCTAATTGGGAGGAGGGGAAGGTAGGCAGGGAAAAGGGCAGTCTTGCGTGTGTGTAATTCCCATGCTTCTGGGATGACACTTTCATTTTTTTTTTTTTTAATA
The DNA here is from genome assembly GCF_950295315.1 of Erinaceus europaeus. Lineage (NCBI taxonomy): Eukaryota > Metazoa > Chordata > Mammalia > Eulipotyphla > Erinaceidae > Erinaceus > Erinaceus europaeus. The sequence goes on from NC_080166.1 coordinate 54,746,029, forward strand.
GAGAAAAAGACAGGAGATAGAAATGGAGAGGCTTCACAGCACCATTTTATCATCTATGGAGCTTCCCCTGGTGATGTGATGCTGCCCAAATGTTGCTGTGGCTTGAAACCCTGGGGATCATGCTTAGTAAGACATCTGTTTTACTAGGTGAACTCTCTCTCATTCCTTCCTGTTTTTAGAAATTGCTTACTTAGAGGAGTGTCAACATAAATCCAACAAATATCAATGGGCATCTTAGACTTTACTACTATATAAAATGCTATGCTTAAAAATTATTATTATGTCCAAAGTTAATTTAACAACTGTAGATTTGGGAAAGATCCAATTTGTCTCATGTGGTCACTATCTCAATCATTTCTCTACTCTCTCTTGGACTTCTGTCACTAGGGTTCTCTCTCTCAGAAAGTTAGCACCTTTGATGTCCGATTTAATGCAAAAGACAGGGATCTTCATAAATGTTTCTGTACAATCTGTTGTGATATGATGTTTTGGTTAAAATACATGAAGCAAACCTGGCTTCTCAAAGACACGCACCTAGAAAACTCTTTTCAAATAGTTGTTAATCTTCTCTGATAGGACATTATATCTCAAAAGCTGGCTTTCCTTAAATGAGGCTGTATAGTAGAAACTTACCTGCATGAACAAACTTGCTGTTATTTCATTAAAATCTAGATATTTTATCTTACAGGCTATGAATGAATCATTTACCTGTGAATAATCTTGTCTGTCACCCACTGCTCATTTGAAAAATACTGGTTCACTAAGTTCTACAGATCTTCCAAATATTCAAGCATTTCATTGGGCAAAATATATATATCTTACTATTATTTTTTAAGAAACTATATTTTTTTATTTTTTCCCTTTTGCTGCCCTTGTTGTGTATCATTGTTATTGTTATTATTGTTGGATAGGACAGAGAGAAATGGAGAGAGGAGGGGAAGACAGAGAGGGGGAGAGAAAGACAGACACCTGCAGACCTGCTTCACCGCCTGTGAAGCGAACCCCCTGCAGGTGGGGAGCCGGGGGCTTGAACTGGGATCCTTAGGCGGGTCCTCCTTCGCGCCACATGCTTAACACGCTTTAACCTGCTGTACCACCGTCCAGCTCCCATATATGTATTTTAAAACTCCACACTGATAGCATTTCCCATAGCATTAGAAAAGTCTAATTCTTGGACCACTGTCATGTTTTTATAGCACTGGGTACGAGTTTTCCAAAAATCTAGTTTTTCCTTGAAATCTACCATTTGGCTTTTGGAGGAAAAATAAAACCAAAAACTAAAATTCAGTTATCTTTCTTAGAATGATTTCATTCAATCCACTTTGAAGAAAATGTCTGCCACATTATACAATTGATGAGTACAGTTTCCAACAGTGACAGCATAATGATTATGACAAAGATTTTCATTTCATGCCTAAGGCTCTGGGGTCCCCAGTTTAATGTCTGGCACCACCGTAAGCCAAAGTTGAGCAGTACTCTGGTAAAAAAAAAAATAAAACAAAACAGCCACAAAGCAAGGCAGTGGCACACCTAGCTGAGTACACGTTACAGTGAGCAACATCTAGTCCCCACCTGCAGGGGAAAGAAGCTGCACTACAGCTTATCTCTCTTTTTTTACCTCTTTAAGATCTCCTGCTTCCCTCTTGATTTCTCTGTCTCCCTCTTAAATTTTTTAATTAACTTTATTTATTGGATAGAGACAGCCACGAAATGAGAGGGGACAGAAAGAGAGGGAGAGAGACATAGACACCTGCAGCACTGCTTCACCACTTGTGAAGCTTTCCCTCTGCAGGTGGGGACCAGGGGCTCGACCCTGGGTCCTTGCACATTGTAACACGGGTGCCTGACACCACCCGGCTCCAGTTCTCTGTCTTTATCCAATGAATGGTAAATAAAATACTAAAAAAAAAAAAAAAAAAAAAAAAAAAAAAAAAGTAATTCCTAGTGTCCTAACTTTAATTCAGGGAAATGAGTCAGAATCTCTACTCACCTTCGTAAATATTAATGTGGGTGAAAGTGGCAAGTGATGTTGTTACCACAAAATTAGTTTTGACCTAATGAGCCCAAAGGAAGATGTCAACATCTGTCGTCTTCCTGCAGCCAAGGCTCTACAGACCAGACTCTGAGAACCACTGCTCTGGGTCCAACTCTTTAGTGTCACAAAATGCTAGGGCTGTATCTGGTGAAACGTCAACTTACAGGTACCGGAGAAACTCTTTTTCTTCTTACTCCTGGAGATTCTGACTTCACTGCGCGTCCTGAAGGGGAGCTGCCGGGGGAAGGGCTGCGCCGTCCTTTGGGGGTCGAGGATGTGGCACTTGCCTGGCTCTCTCCTTGAGTTTCAGTTGGTGGGTGGTGAATTTCAGATCCATCTCCTTTAATTGGGATTGGCTTGACTACCTACATTAAGAAGGATTCCAATATTTTAATCACTTAAAAGACAGAAAAGGTAAGCAGATGTTTAACACAACAGAAGAAATCAGCTCAGTGAGTCTGTACTATGAAATACTGTACAACTATAACAGACAATATAGCATAAATATAACATATATATATACATACACACACACACATATATAAATGTAGCCATAAATGTAAGACTAATCCCACTCACACAGATTTCATTTTGATCTTGGCACCCATTAAAATGTTTCTGCAGATAACTTTAGAATTTGTCGAATCATTTAACATTCAAAATTCAGCAAAGGTTAGTAAAAACGTGGAAGACAAGCAAATTTTTACTGTAGAAATCTATCTGATGGGGCCAGATGGTGGCACACACATTATAGTGCACAAGGACCCGGGTTTAAGCCCCTGGTCCTGACCTGCAGGGGGAAAGCTTCATGAGTGGTGAAGTAGGGCTGCAGGTGTCTCTCTTCCCCCTCTGTCTCCCCCCTTCTCAATTTCTCTGTCTCTACTCAATAAATAAATAATTTTTTTAAAAAATGGAAAAATGTTTAAAAAAAATCTATTTGACTAGAGAGAGGGTCAGGTGGTGGTACACACACTGCAGTGCTTGAAGATCGAGTTCAAGCCTCCACTCCCCACCTACAGAGAGGAAGTTTCATGAGTGGTAAAGCAGGTCTGCAGGTCTCTCTCTCTCTCTTCCTATCTCTCCCACTCCTCTCAATTTCTCTCTGTCCTATCTAATAAAAGAAAGAAAAAAAAATCTATCTAAATAAATGTTTTCTTTTCCTTTTGTACTGAAAACATGCGAGATAATGAAACAAAAGTGGGCATGATTTGAAAGCATTTGATTATAAAATTCTGTTCTACTAGTTAATCACTATGCTCTCCAAACACGACTGACCTGTCCTCTTCTTTGGATTGTAATGCACACTCTCCCTTCTAATTCACATCTGCCATTGTATACCTTCACCTAGTACAAGCTTATCTTTTTTATTTTCTTGTATTTGATAGGACCATGAGAAACTGAGAGGGAACCGGAGAGAAGAGAGAGAGATACCTATAGCACTGTGTCACACTCCTGAAGCTTGCTCCTTGCAGGTGGGGACCAGGGGCTAGAATCCGGGTCCTAGCACATGGTAATGTGTGTGTTAACCAAGTGCACCTTTGCCCAATCCTACAGACTTATCTTTTAAAGCTCAGTTAAAAACTCTGCCTTTTAAGTTCTCCACTTCACTTATGATTAGAGAAATGCAAATTAAAACTGCATTGAAATTCCACCTCACACCTGAAAGAATGGTCTACATCAACAAAACAGGAAATGACAGGCGTTGGTGAGGTTGTGGAGAAAAAGGGACTCTGTTATACTGTTGATGGGAATGTGAACTGGTGCAGTCCCTTTAGAAGACTGTACAGGGGTCCTTAAACAAATAAAAATGGAATTACCTCATGATCCAGCAATATCACTCTGAGGTATTTATCCAGCGGACACTCAAACACTAATTAGAAGGGACATATGCACCCCTGTGTTCATAGCTGCATTACTCACAATAGTCAAAGAGTGAAAGCAGCCTAAATGCCCATCAACAGATGACTGGCTAAAGAAGTAATGGGATATAGATTCCATGGAATATGACTCTGCAATAAAAAAAAAAAAAAGATGGTGTGTCCTTTGGAACAAAATGGGTGGAACTGAAAATGATTATGCTGAGTGAAATGATTAATAATGAGGCAACTACCTAATGGCTTCATTCGTAGATCAAGATTCCACCTATGAGTGAAACCACCAGGGAGATGTCTTTCATCTCTTAACATTCATCTTGACATTCTTCTTCAGGTTTGAAACTTTCTGAAGGCCTTTCTGCTACTTTGATCGCCCTAGGCATTTGGCATATTAAACATTCATGCTACTTTATTTTTATTTGTTATGTGGAAGTCTAATGTTCACAACCCAAGATACTTCACTTATATTTAAAGGCAGATTTGATGAACACATGAGACTTAATCAAGACGAACAAGAACTCTCAAGTAGATTATAAACATCTTAAGGATGACATAAGATGGTTTAAACAACAAGATGTTTAAGTGGGCTTTCAAAAGTTCATATTATATGTCTCATCCCATATTCTCTTCCCTCGTTACTCCTATTATTTATTTATTTTATCTACCAGACCACCGTGCAGCTTTGGTCTATGGAGGTGCTAGGGACTGAACCTGGGACCTCTGATTCCTCAGGCATAAAACTTTGCTTTGTTTACTGTCGAATATAAAGCATTAACTCCTCAATAAAGAAATAAAAAAAAAACTAAAGGAAAAAAAACCCCAAACTTTGTTTTGTATAATCATTATATTATCTTCCTAGCCCTACCTCTATTCTTTAAAAATGTAAGTACTTAGGTATTCAGAAGAAAAGGAATAGCAAGAAAAAAAATTGGTCTCAGATAACTAGATGCTCTTAGTTCATATGCAATAAAGGATAAACTGTTGGTTTCTTTTAAAAAAAAATGTTGTGATTTCCACTCCAAGGGAGTCCACTAGTTTAAGGAACTCCAAAAGCAGACTGATCAAACTCCATTTACCTTAACTTATTCAATGGTTCTATTAATTGAGTAGAAATTTGCTATTATCTACGAGAGGATTCCATAAAATTTTATTCTAAGATAACTTTCTAATTTCTTTCTTTCTTTTTTGCCTCCATAATTATTGTTGGAGCACAGTGCCAGCATTATGATGAATAGGACAGAGAAAGAAAAATCAAGAGAGGTGGGGAAGACAGAGAAGGGGGAGAGAAAGATAGACACCTGTAGCCCTGCTTCACCGCCTGTGAAGCTTTCCTCCTGCAGGTGGGGAATCAGGGCTTGAATGGGTCCTTGTGCACTGTAATGCGTGTGCTTAACCAGATGTGCCACCACCTGGCCCCTCAATCTCTAATTTCTTTATCTCCACTCTCTGAAATGATTACCAAAATGGTGAAGGGTTGTCATGTCATTGCATGTGGAATATACAAATGAAAATGTAGGAGTTTCTTTGGGTAAAGAGGAATAAAGGACCCAGAGGCAATATGGTAGCTGAAAAAGTTGATGGAGAAAGAAGCGATCAGATGTAGTCTATATTGGTTTTATATTTTAGAATCAGTGGGTAGAATGTGGAGGGAAGAGTGCAGCTTAATGACAACAGGTGTCTAGAACCTCAGGTGCCTTTGAGATATTTAAGAACCTCATCTGCTAGACACCTATTAGAACTCTGAGATGACAGAAATGCTCTAGAACTATACTTCTTATTTACAGATGAAGACACATCTGTAAATAAGTCTTCACACCTGTGAAGACACAGATGCCTGTGGCCACTGAGCACTGGAAATAAATGGCTGACACTGAATTTTGCTTACTTGACTTTCTTTGCTGTTTAGAGTTTAGGAATACGGGGGTGGATGTAGAGCCAGATAATCACATGCCAATGGTACAGTTTGTGGATTATAAATAGTAAATGTAGTTCAGTGACTTATAATGATGCCTACCCCCACCTCCGTCCCCAGTACACACACTATGACCTAATGAATCTGAAACTAAGCAGCAAATCTTTTTTTTTTTTTTTTTTTTTTTTTTTTTTTAACCAGAGCACTGCTCAGCTCTGGATTACGGTGGGGCAGAGGATGTTGCTTGCTTGCTTTCTTTCTTCTCCTCCTCCTTCTTCTTCTTCTTCTTCTTTTTCTTCTTCTTCTTCTTCTTCTTTTACCTCTTCTTTTTAAAATAAAGAACAAAGTAAAACAAAAATCTGCTGCTATAGTCTGGTGCTAGATCACTAATAACAACTGAAATCTACTTCTTCCTTTATAGGAACAAAAATATATATCAATTTTTTTCATTATCTTCATTTATTTATTGAATAGAGACAGCCAAAAATCAAGAAGGATGGGGGTGATACAGAGGGAGAGAGACAGACACCTGCAATACTGCTTCACCACTCACATGCAAAGCTTTCCCCCAGCAGGTGGGGACGGGGCCTCGAACCCTGATGCTTGCACATTGTAAACTGTGCACTCAACCAGGTGCGCCAACACCCATCCCCTATTTATCAATTTTTATAGCACTGTCATACTTAAAAAATGAAATCAAACAAAAACAACCACCACAGCAAAATATGGAGCATGTCTACCTTTCCTAGTTTAGAGGTTTCCTAGGTTTTCTTCCTTAAACTTTAGGCATCTTTTCAGTTTATCTCAAGTCCTGTAAATCTATTTTATGTTTTGCTTTCCTGGAGGATTTCTGGAATGAAGATCTTTGAACTCCAGCATTAAGAAAAGATAAATCTTGCCAAGGAGGTTGCTCCTTGGCAGAGCAGTAGACCTGGATGTGTGACGTTCTCAGTTAGGTCCTCAGCAGTGCATATGCCACAGTGATGCTCCGATTCTCTCTCACACTCACTCATGAAATACAAGATGAGCTTCTGCCTTTTGCTAAGACATGGATGGAACCGGGAGGGGTTGCGCTAAGTGAAACAAGTCAAAAGGAGGACAAATACTAGATGAGCAAGTGATTTCCTGATCTAGTAGGCCAAGCAAGGATGTAGATAGATTGCAACGTATATAAGATAGTGACTTGTAGGTCTGGGGTTATTAATAGCAAAGGTCACTCACCAGGTTGGGGGAGGTGGCACATTGGTGGTGGGAGATGTATACTAACACAAAGTCATATATAGCTGGGGCATGAAGCTATACTCCTGGGACAACAACAGACTTGTAAAACAATATTCCCTCAATAAAAATACTAGGAAAGGAAAAAAAAAATCTTTGACTCCTACCACAGAGATAAAAATGTTGAGGGGTGTATAGATAGCATATTGGTTGTACAAAAAAGACTTCTGTATCTGAAGTGCCAAAGTCCCAAGTCAATCCCATCTGATCCCCTACCCAGAGCTGAGCAGTGCTGTTTATTTATTTATTTATTTTTTAAAGCACAATACAAATCTCTAATAAAAGAACCTTAGAATCCTACATTAGAGGGCAGTGTTGCTTTAAGCATTTCGCGCTTTGCTCTTATTTACTAGAACAGTTTGAGCTGTGTGGTTATGGTCTTATTTCAAGTAGCTGGAATATCAAACAAATAAGATAACTGTTTTCCTGTATATATATATATTAAATTTCTTTATTGGGGATTAATGTTTTACATTCGACAGTAAATACAACAGTTTGTACATGCCATATATATATAATTAGTGATTTCGCTGGGTTTTACACAATTATAAGACTTTAGGGGCACTATTTCATAACCACATGGCCAGTGAAAGTCACCACTCTTCATCAAAGTTGTGTGTCCCCTTTATCCAACTACCAGAGTCCTCACAGAGTCCAAGAGGCAAAGACTGTTCTTCAAATGAAGAAGAAAAAGCTTCCAGAGCGGCTATTTAAGCTGAACTTTTCATTTCTTTATTTTTAAAAATTATTTATTCATTCCCTTTTGTTGCCCTTGTTGTTTTATTGTTGTAGTTATTATTGTTGTTGTTATTGATGTTGTCATTGTTGTTGGATAAGACAGAGAGAAATGGAGAGAGGAGGGGAAGATAGAGGGGGAGAGAAAGACAGACACCTGCAGACCTGCTTCACCACTTGTGAAGCGAGTCCCCTGAAAGTGGGGATCCGGGGGCTCCAACCAGTATCCTTACGCTGGTCTTTGTGCTTTGCGCCATGTGCGCTTAACCCGCTGTGCTACCGCCCGACTCCCTCTTTTCACTTCTTCTTACACATTTCCCCTCACAGCAGTTAACCTAGAGTGACTCACCACAGGGCCTCTTCTATTTCTCCTTTCCAGCCACTCATGCTTCCAGGCTGGCATACAGGTTGCCTTCAGTTTCTCCCTGATCATTCGTTCTTCTGGACGGTCATCCATCTTGTGCAACCCCTTGAGAGTGTCTTTACTGTCCATCTCACGACTGAAATAAAAAAAGAAACAAGGAGGTTTATATAGGAAGAATAATCCCCAAGAACAAACAAAACTGGTTTTACATTACAGTGTCAGTGGATCTATAATAAAAGGATCATTGCCAACAGCCCTGGACAATCGAAGCAAGGTGTGAAAACGTCACTGTGAATTGCACACGACTCTACTGTTGAATTTTCAACACGGAAAGTGATGAGTACACCCCGATTTCCCTTTAGAAAGAAAAGTTCTACTTAAAAAGGACCGGTGTAAGGATCCTGGTTCGAGCCCCCGTCTCCCCACCTGCAGGGGAGTCCCTTCACAGGCGGTGAAGCAGGTCTGCAGGTGTCTATCTTTCTCTCCCCCTCTCTGTCTTCCCCTCCTCTCTCCATTTCTCTCTGTCCTATCCAACAACAATGACATCATCAACAACAATAAAACAAGGGCAACAAAAAGGGAAAATAAATAAATATTTTAAAAAAAGGTACAGGCTTAGCGCAAGTTCTGCTATAGATATTTGTTTTCAGGTTGTTAAACTCTTAAACGCTGCATTAACGGGGCCGGGTGGTTAGCACACCTGACTGAGTGAACATGTTACAGTGTGCCTGGGTTTAAGCCCCCTAGTCCCCACCTGTGGGGGGAAAGCTTGGCAAATGGTGAAGCAGGGCTGCAGGTGTCTCTCTCTCTGTCACCCCCTTCCCTTTCGATTTCTGGATATTTCTATCCAATAAAAAAATAAAGATAATAAAAAAAATTGCATTAGCATACACATTCACAAAAATTGCACTGTTTTTTTTAATCATAACACACTAACATAATTATGTACACAACAGACAAATAGGAGTGTTTTACTTTAAAAAAAAGGGACATTTTACTAGCCTTTATCAAAAGATTTCTAATCATTTAATTCAATACACAATGTGGTGAATATGTCCATTTAAAAAAAATAAACTAAATAAATATTTAATAAGGTAGGTGAAATCTAACCACAACTATGAGCCAGATTTTCTAAAAGCCTAGATAAGTAAATTTGTATTCTCAAAACAGTAATTCCATAACCAAAGCACTTGGGGTATTCTATATATTAAGAGTAGAACTTATCTAGTACAAACATTTTACTTTTAAGGAGCCAGGCGGTGGTGCACCTGGTTAAGCGCAAACATTGCAGTGAGCAAGGTTGCAGATTCAAGGCCCTGGTCCCCACCTGTGGGGAGAAAGCCTCACGAGAGGTGGAGCAGGGCTGCAGGTGTCCCTGTCTCTCTTCCTCTCTGTCTCCCCTCCCCTCTCAATTCCTCTATCTCTATCCAATAATCAATCCATAACAACATTGGGAAAAAACCCATTTTACTCTAATGTAATATGGAAGAGCATTAAAATTTTTTTAAAAATCTGTAAGCTTGTTACTTGAGAATTTTACAAAGCCTACTAGGTAAAGCTGAAAGATATAATCATATCCATATGTAATGTACTGTCCACATGGGGTACACATAAATTTTAAAGCCTAACATAAGGAAACAGAGTAGTTGTACTCTGGGGAAATATTTAAAAAATACTAAAGTAATTTCAGTAATGATTTTGGAAATCCTATAAAGCTACAGATCAGTTAATTTTTCTACACTGCAAGGGAAAGGACATACTAAAGATAACTGCAGGCCAAATTCAAACTCCTCTAGGAATTTTCCAGCTATCTAGTTAGAACTGAGCATGTACTGGTTTTATTGAACCATCTAGACTGTGAGGACAGAAACTGATCTGTTAACTCCTTAACTTAGACAATTTTTGGAATGCAAGGAATATGGAACATTTGAAATCTTCAAGTGGGCCATAATGCCCTAAAGTAGAATTCTTCCACTGCACAGGTCTAAAGGCTACCACGAAGACACAACAGGAGATGAAATAAATTTTAAAAAGAAAGAAGGAAAACATTTTCTTTATCTAGAAACAGTCTTTTTTTTTTTTACTGACTAAAATATAAGATTGGTGGTGATAAGAGAAAGTAACAGAGGAAAGGGGAACAGGAGAGAAGAGGGAGGAAGGAGAGAAAAGAAAGGGGGAAGGAGGAAGAGGCAGAGGAGGGAGAGAGTAATGTTTTTCAAAAACCCATCTTGCTCAGTCTGTGCGCGTGACCAAGGAAGCTTAGTTTTAGCAGGAATAGAATTCCTGGGCTGATTCAGACCAAAAATTGTCTTCTGACCTTCTTGTTTGAAAAGCAAACACACTTTCCCCTTCAGTAACAGTGTTAAAAGGTTTCCAGACTAATTTTCCAAAAGAAGGGTGACCTTGTAATCTAAAGTGAGCTTTGACACCAGAAGCTTCCAAATTCCCCGAACTTCCTAAAACTTTTAATGTTCTGAGTATCTCATCCCCAATCTGATCAGTATTACCAGTGTCTCTCTGACACCAATCTAAAAACAGAACTCTCTCCTTGTAGGATATGCAGCCTCCTTTCTGTTATGATAGGAGACATGCATATTAGTAGGTGAGCTTCTGCACACATCTGAAACTGCCTAGCAGAAATGCTGAGAAATAGAACTGCTGGGAGTCAGGCGGTAGCGCAGCAGGTTAAGTGCACGTGGCACAAAGCTCAAGGACTGGCTTAAGGATCCCAGCTGGAGCCCACAGCTCCCCACTTGCAGGGGAGTCACTTCACAGGTGGTGAAGCAGGTGTGCAGGTATCTCTCTTTCTCTCCCCCTCTTTGTCTTCCCCTCCTCTCCATTTCTCTCTGTCCTATACAACAACAATAATATAACTACAACAATAAAACAAGGACAACAAAAGGGAATAAATATTTTTAAAAAAGGGAAAGAAATGGAACTGCTGAGTGAAAATGTGTTCAAATTAAGACAGTTAGCAATACTAGAAACTTATTTTCAAGAACATATACCTTCTATTCACAACCCCCCCCCCCCCCGTCAAGTTGCTAACTTAGATGGTATGAACATGTAATTGATTCCTAGGGGGACCTTTTCCCTTTGATCTGACTGCCACCCAGTCTGTGATCCACAGAGCAGTCAGCATCACTCCCTCCATCAAAACCTTCTCATGGTTTCCCTCTGGACTTAGACCATCTAAAATGTTTAACAGGGTCTGTGTGGCCTTGCACCATCTGGTCTTAACCTGAACTGAAGTCACTCAAAAACCAAAGGTACTCTGTGTCTCATTACCTAAAAGCCTGTAAGTATGGTTTCTATTTTTACGTGTGTGTGTGTGTGTGTGTGTGTGTGCGTGTTTGTACAGTAGCAGCAGTTTGTCATCTTAACACTAATATTATAGACACAGTAGGAAACAACAGTTTCCTGCATCTGAGTATTTAAGTATTTGCTTCTGCCACCAGAGGGAACTCTTCCATGACAGTGCAACTTTTACTGATTTTTCTATCATTAATGTCATTAATGGATGAAGTAGAAAAGGCAATATATATATATACGTCCTTCAAGAAAATTAAAGGGCTTACTCAACCACACTACCCTTCCCTTCCAAGGGTTCTGTCTGGTGTTCAGGGTACCCTGCCTTATATTTCTTTCTTTCTTTCTCTTTCTTTCTTTCTTTCTTTCTTTCTTTCTTTCTTTCTTTCTTTCTTTCCAAAAGCAATGATCAGCTCTGGTTTTTAGTGGTGTGGAGGATTGAACCTGGGCCTGCGGAGTCTTAGGAATGAGAATCTCTTTGCAAAACCATTATGCTATCTACCTCTGCCCCCCTGTCTTATATATCTGAACACATCTGCAGTCCACAGCTGGCCTGGTGCAAGAATGTTCCCTGATCCAAAGACCCTCTATAAAGCATCTTAATATACCTTTCTCTCCCTGGGAGTATAAGATACACACATATAACATATTACAATGGAGGAAACTTTGAATCCTTTATTTTTCCACTGAAATAAGCACTAACATGTCTTTTTTCCTTGCAAACCCAAAGAGCCACCTGTTCAGAACACTAATTGCATGTACTTCCCTGATGCAGAGAGGATGTGGGGGGGGGAATGGGATTCTAACAAATGTATTATGAATTTTTATAGGTCCACCTTTTAGCATGCAAATATTATACTAGTCAACAAATAGTGATATGGAAAAATAATTTACATCTGTGTCATAATAGAAAAAGCTAATATTGCATATCAAGAATGGTTAGGTCTTTTATATGTATTAACTAACTGAACACTTCCCGTCCACAGCAAACAATTCTATGAAGTTGGTACCATCTAAGGCTTAAAGAGATTGGTTAATATGCTCAACTTCACAAGTCTATACACAGCAGAACCAAGATTCATGCCCTAGTTGAGTGACTCTGAGGCTTAATCAGTTGATCTTCATTGGTATGACAGGTTGCTGTCAAATCTGATTTTGTTTTTAACAAGTCACTTTCATATATATGTATACTAATACTGATTTTGTGAAAACACAAAAGTTTGATAAGCTTTTACAATGGTGACTATTGTAAGATTTAAAGAAGCATTTAAAAATTTATTAGTGATTTAAAATTGATTTACAAAATTATCAGATAACGGTATAATTCCAAAAGAAGTATTTTCCGCTCGTTAATGGAAGAACAGTAAAGGCTATAATGGCCATGTGGTTAACTTTATATAGAGACAACCTCAGTTCTCTTGGTACCCAGGGAAAATCAAGCAACCATGGAAAATACACTGAATTACCTGGGACAGGAGGAGTTCAGAGCCTCTCAACTGAGGTCTACTTAGAGAAATTATTTTTCAAAACAAAAGTCCACTGTAGGACCCTTAAACTGTAAGGATCCACACAAAAGGTGAAAGAATGCCTTAGATGAGGCTGTGCAGAACTTCAAGAAGGAAGGCCAGCAAACCCTTGCCGTGGACAGAGGATTGTGCCAACCAATTCACATGGGCCATTCAGGCAATTCTGAGGAAACTGGAACTCTTAACATTCCATTTTGCAGATAAAGTGTGTGACATGTCTAAGGTTATAGTGTCTATAAATGGAAAATATAGAATATAATAGTAAAAATGATTCCATAGCCCCTGTTTCTTACAGGACAAAAGGAGAATGAGTCACTTATAAGTGCTTAAAAGCCACTGACCTGGATCTGAGGTCAAAAACAAATAAGCAAACAAAACTAATACTAAACAATACTTCCCTATAAACTGACTTCTCCACAGACATATTCTCATTGGCAACTGCTGGCCCTCTCCCTCTGGCCAGCAAGAAAGATGCTACAAAACCACTGGCAGTGGTAACTTATCTTTTGTGTAGTATGACATTCAGAACATCTAATTTTATACTAAAAGAATAGTAGGTAACACTGACTCATGGGCCCACGATGTAGCTCACCTAGATAGTGCATCTGCTTAATCATTGTACGGCCCAGGTTCGAGTCCAGTCCTCAGTGCCCTGGAGGAAGATTCGGTGCTGTGGTATCCTTCCCTCCCGTCTCTCTCTGATTAGCCTCCCACTGAAGACTGCACTTTACGCTCCGTAACATTTGACCTTGGCACAGCTCTGTCAGTTACAAGAAACAGGTAGTATCCAGTGTTTTTATATAGACAACACAACTTGTCTCTTCAAGAGCAAAGGGTTCCTGTTCTCTTAACATGGGCACAACTGTAGTAGTATTTTTTTAAAGAGAACTATGTTGCGGAGTCGGGCGGTAGCACAGCAGGCTAAGTGCATGTGGTGCAAAGGATCCCGGTTCCAGCCCCCAGTTCCCCACCTGCAGGGCAGTCGCTTTACAGGCGGTGAAGCAGATCTGCAAGTGTCTTTCTCTCCCCACTGTCTTCCCTTCCTCTTTCTATTTCTCTCTGTCCTATCCTACAACGACGACATCAATAACAATAATAACTACAAGGGCAACAAAAGGGAATAAATATTTAAAAAAAAAGAAAACTATGTCTTTCTTCCTCTTCCTTGACTTTTGTCTTTTCTCCCTCCCTCCTCCTCCTAGCATTTAATTTGGGGAGATGATGGCTTCTAGGACAGGTGTTGATAAATGGGTACAATTTCTCAGCACCTCCTGAGGTTTTCTGCACACTCCTCCCTCTACCAACTTACATCCTTCACCATTGTGCACTGAGTCCTAACACCCTCTCAACTCCCTCCCACTTCTCCTCACCCTCTCCCCGCCTTTTCTTTTGCTGCTAATACAGCACATCCAAACCAAGTTTCAGCCTGTGTCTTTCCCTTTTCTTTCTTTATATATCATTAATTTTCCTAGATGCTCATCTGTTGTTGGGAATCAGTTGTTTCCAAATTTGGGCCATCACAAACTCTGCTGCTATGAACACCAGTGCACACAGATCCTTTTGGATAGGTGTTTTGTGTGGAACCATTTTTGGTGTTCTGAGGTGTACTGCTTTCTGCAGGGGGTGGGCCCATCCAATAGACCCACCATGCTCACCAACACTGGCTGTATCTGTTCTTTCTGATGACATGCTCACAGGCATGAAGTGGTATCTTACTGTTGTTTTTAGAAAATGAGTTCTAGTAGGATGTACAAACCTTCTTATTTAGGCCTTTGAGGGGTACATGTATGAACGTTTAGTCTACAAAGGCTCACATTCCAGTTGAAGTACATCAAAAGTTAAATAGTGTGGAGGTCAAATACCAGAAGCAAGAATATAACTTATTATCAACAATGATTATAAGCAGTTTACTACCACTCAGTATGCTACAAATTACAGACACCATTAAAAAATGTATTTTTAAAATTTACATAAAATATTTATAGCTATCAACTATGATGAGCAGCAGATACACTGCTAAGTGGCAAAAGGAATAAGGAGCAGGGCTGGGTGATGGCGAACCTGTTGAGTGCACACGTCACAAGGCACAAGGAAGGACCTGAGTTCAAGCCCCTGGTCCACACTTACACAGTGAAAGCTTCACAAGTGGTGAAGCAGTACTACACGTGTCTCTCTCCCTCTTCCCCCTTGATTTTGATTTCTATACAATAAAAAATAAACAAATGCATTGTGAAAAAATATTTATTATTGGATATAAAGAAACTGAGAGTGGAGGGAGAGGAGAGCAGGAAAGAGACAGAGAGACACCTTCAGGCCTGCTTTCACCATTCAAGAAGCTTTCCCCCTACAGGTGTGAACCAAGCTCTTGAATCTTGTGCACTATGGTGTGAAAACTTAACCAGGTATGCCACCTCGTGGCCCCTGAACATTTTTTTAACTTAAAGACCCTAGGCTTTCATTTACAAATTCATTCTTCATTTAATTCTACTCAAGACTGATTTATAACTAAAAGGTAGTTTTATTTTATTTTTTAATAAGAGAAAAAGAAGATTTAATATTACATGTATATCCCTTGTACACATCAGCCACGGTACAGATGAATAACTCACCAGCCAGTATCAGGTGGCACCTTTAAATAACATCACCATTTCAAGTCTCTAGCGTTAGGTAAAATACTAAGGCTAGATTTTCAGATGTATATGTTTACATGTGAGCAAAAATCATAAAGCTATAGAGCTTCCTGTAAGTGAGATCCAGATAAACTTAGAGAAAGCTGCAGGGGGTACTCCTCCCTAGGGGAAGGAGGCCCTAGGAAAAAGAAAAAGACAAAGATTCAGTGCAGGAGCCAGGAAACAGCTCACCTGGCTGGTAGAGTGTGCACACTTGACTAGGAGCCAAACCCAGGTTCAAGTCCCAGTGTTTCAGAGGTGCACCAGGCACAAGGACAAAGCTTCTTAAGTGATGGAGCAGTGCTGTAGTGGATTCTCTCTCTCCATAATCTACATACATACATACATACATACATACATACATACATACATTTCCATCAGTGACTAAAATGAGAAAAAATGTCTGCTGGGAGCAGTGGCAAAGTCCGTGTTATGAAAATCATTCTTTCTAGATGTTAATAGATGAATATAAGAACCAGACAGCTTAGGTAAGAATCAAACTAATTCTGGATACTTTATCAACTCATACGATATATAAATTGACAATCACTGGTGAACTGACAGGTATGTAAGAAAAAGTAATGATCAATGTAGGAAAACAGAGACTACCAGAACTTGAGCAAAAAGTACTGAAGACACAGGCCCCTAGGAACATACCTAAAACAGACTTCCTAGTTTCCTTCCACACTAAATTCCCTATTCTGATCTGCTCTAAGTACTACTTTCTGGTTCCTGTTTATTAAACATTTTGTCCTGCTTTATATCTTACCACCTTTCAGTCACAAAGTTGCAGATGCTACTATGATTCCATCCTGAGCTTCCTGGGCAGATGATCTCACTACTGTGTCCTGGAACCTCACCTCTCCAGAGCCCTGCTCCACTAGGGAAAGACAGAAACAGGCTGGGGGGTATGGATCCACCTGCCAATGCCCATGTCCAGAGAAGAAGCAATTACAGAAGCCAGACCTTCCACTTTTTGCTCCCTATAGTCTTTATGAATCCTGATCCATACTCCCTGTGGGGGAGAAGGGTTAGGGGAAGATGACCACAGGGCTCTGAACTCTAATTCCACAAGGATCTGGAGAGAGAAAAAGAAAAAAGGACACCTGAAAGTGGCGAACAGTAAAGGTTTGACTTAAACGGGAGGCGAGGACAGGACTGTGGGAGAAATGGGCAAATATATAAAAATATAGACAGATATAGCCAACCCACGACTGTGACCTTGGGAGAGCTACTGCAGGTTGTCATGGAGGGGACGGGGGCGCAGAACTCTGGTGGTGGGAATGGTGTGGAATTAATTATACTTCTCTTCCGTAATTTTGTAAATCAATACTAAATCACTAATAAAAGTAATAAAACACACATAAAAGGAAATGTTTTGTGACTCTGCAACAGTCATCACCTTACAACATATATGAAATCCTGACATATCAAAAAAAAAAAAAAGCAATGCTACCAATGGCAGACAAAACAAATGGACTAGATAAACTGAAAATTTACTAGCTGTCACTGGAATATTTATGCTTCAACTAAATCTTTCTCAAATCGACATTTCTCAGTCATCAAAGCAATAACATTTGTAGCTACAGTTCTAAATACTGTTTTTCTTTCCATCTTCCCAGGGAGGAAGATTCACACTTTTCTTCTTGTCTGTGAACTTGGATCACCTACTAGATTTAATGTAAAATTAAATTGTCTTCTGAAAACCCTGAAGAAAGTTCCATTTCTTCCTTTCTATCAAAAACCCATGGAAGTACTTTTTTTATGTTGTTGCCTTCAGGGTTATCGCTGGGGCTCGGTGCCTGCACTACGAATCCACTGCTGCTGGAGGCCATTTTTCCCCTTTTGCTGCCCTTTCTATATATCATTATTGTTGTTATTATTGTTGTTGGTAAGACAGAGAGAAATCAAGAGAAACGGGAAGACAGAGAGGGGGAGAGAAAGAAAGACACTTGCAGACCTGCTTCACTGCCTGTGAGGCAACCCCCCTGCAGGTGGGGAGCCGGGGACTTGAACCAGGATCCTTAGGGCGGTCCTTGAGCTTTGCGCCATGTGTGCTTAACCCACTGCACTACCGGCCGGCCCCCAGTTTCAAATACTTTTTATCCTGTAAGTTTATGTTCTTTTGATATCCAGTGTTAAAAATTCCACTGTTTATTCCTTCCTTTGTTGTGTCTGTGTTACTTGTCCAAGAGACCTTTTGAGGAAAAAATAGAGAGGATCATGTCAGAGTATCCTTTTCCTTAGTTGTTGAGCACAGATCAGTAAGCAAGGAAAAGGATGCTAATATTTCACAGTACCCGACTAAATGTGTATTTCCTTTCAAGAATTCCTCTTTTGTGCTACTTGAAAAAATCTAGGAATAGGAATGTCTAAAATACAACTGGTGAATAAATGTCAGTGACCTTTCACGTAACACTAGAGAAAAAGGCTGGAACTCTCTCTACCAGTAGTAATGTGTAGTCTTCAGCAAGGCAATGGGTTCTCCTCTGAGAATACTGCAAGGCCCAGGATGCACCCAACTTGTAGGCATGAGGTCCTGGTTCAATGCCTGTCATCAAAGATGCCAGAGAGAAGATCTGTTCCCTTCTTTCTCTCTCATTAATTAATGTCTTTTTTTTTTAACATCAGTACATAGTTCATGGCATAAAAGTAGGTGTTTGGGGTTAAAATAGACAGCTGCTCCTTGACCATTTTGAAGTTCATTTAAAAAAGACCCTACTTAGAAGCTCTGGTAAGTGTATCTTTTTCAAATAAGTATATGGCTACATTTCAAATAAGACAACTATCTTCAAAGAACTGTGACAGCTGCATTTAAATGCTGTCTTCCCCACCCGCTCATCTGTATACATTTATTTATTCCTTTTATGGGTGAGAGAGACCTGGGGATCAGACTTGGCCACTCCAAAGCAAGTTCTCTGCTCCAACTGCAAAGCCACCTACCTCATCTGCTCAGTCTAAGTATATTCTGAACAATCAAATGAAGAAAGTGGCCTGTTACTGCAACATCTTCTCCCTTCCATAGAGTAAGAAAAGGTCGAGGGACTAGGTGGTTGCATACCCACTTGAGTGCACATGTAATAATGTGCAAGGACCCAGGTTCAAATCCCTGATCCCCACCTGCTGGAGTGTGTGTATGGGAGTGATGCTTCACTAGCTGCAAAACAGTGGTGCAAGTGTCTCTCTATTTCCTCCCCCCCCAATGTCTTTCTGTCTCCTATCAAATAAAAAAAAATTAATCTTAATAAAAGAGAAAAGGTTTAAAGTAAAAAAAAATGCAATAATTTGACTGAGTACCTTATATGCTAACAATAAGCCTTTTAATTATTTTTGAATGTTCCTGGATTAATGGAGAAGAAGGTCTAGGGCTGAATGACAGTATACAAGTTCTCTTACAGCCTTTGCTAGGAGGATGACTCCTCTCAGATCCATGGAACAGCTATTTCTATAGTAATGCCATCTGATTTACAGACAGGAATATTATCTGGGATGCACAGAGGAAGAATCACTTTCTGACAAACGTGCTTTCCTTCTGTTTTTAAATACCAGAGCATTGTTCAGCTCTGGCTTATGGTAGCATGGGGGATTGAACCTCAGGCATTACAATCTTTTGCATAACCAAATGCAACCCTTATTCTAGCTCCTCCGGCCCCTACGTGCACTTTTTTAGGATTATATTTATTTCTATTTATTTTATTTTTTAATGAGAGAGATACACAGAAAAAAGCAGAGGGCCAGAGCACTACTACTCAGATCTTATTATTTTGCCACCAGGATTATTCCCAGGACTAAGTGTATGCACAGCATTTATTTTCACCAGCGGTAAAGTAGTGCTGCAGGTGTCTTTCTCCCTCATTTGCTGTTCCCTTCTACTTTTATCAAAAGAAAAGGAAAAAAATAAATGCTGTGCTTGAAGGCTTGTGTGTGCTCTACTAGGCACGCCACTGGCTGACCAAGAAGCTGTGTGTCTTTAGCTGATAGAAGTGCGGTAGCGCAGCGGGTTAAGCGCATATGGCACAAAGCACAAGGACCAGCGGAAGGATCTCAGTTCGAGTCCCTGGCTCCCCACCTGCAGGGGAGTCACTTCACAGGCAGTGAAGCAGGTCTGCAGGTGTCTGTTTTTCTTTTCCCCTCTCTGTCTTCCCCTCCTTTCTCCATTTCGCTCTGTCTTATCCAACAACCAACGACATCAACAACAACAATAATAACCATAACAAGGGCAACAAAAGGGGGAAAAATGGCCACCAGGAGCAGTGGATTCATGGTGTAGGCACTGAGCCCCAGCAATAACCCTGGAGGCAAAAACCAAACAACAAAAAAAAGTGCTCCAGGGAGTGAAGGTGATGGCCAAGGAAGCAGTACTGTTCTGTTCAGAGACAGCTACAGAGCAAGTGAGCCAACCAATTCAAGAGCGCACAGGAGACTGGAGTTTAGAGAGTACGGAGGGGGCGGGGATTGATGGAGCAGTAATACTCACCCAGACTAATAAAACCTGGAGGTTGTACATAATAACAAATTCAAATAGTTTTCTTAGAAAACAGAAGTGACACATTCGAAGGACACATATCAGTACTCCGGACAGGGTAGATACAGAAGCCAGACTACAAACACACGTGAGAGGCATGAGCCGGGCTTCAAATCCCAGGTTTGACACTTTCTGAGCTATGTGACTTTGGTTTAAGTTGTTTAAACCTCTCTGTGCCTCAGTTTCCTCACTATAAAATGCGAGTGAGTGGGGGAGATAGCATTAGGAGTTATGAAAAAAGACTTTCATGCCCGAGTCTCCAAAGACCCAGGTTCAATCCCCCCAACACCACCATAAATCACAGCTGAGCAGTGCTTTGGTCTCTCTCTGTATCTTTCTCACTGTCTTTCTCTCATTGAAATAAAATAATATTAAAAATAAATAAAAATTAAAACCTCTTTTTTAAAAAAACTGGGAGGTAATGATGCCTACCATACACAGCCTAGTAGCACACAACTAGCCGGTGTATCTGTCAAGCGCTTAAAGGAAGTTACCTTCTGTCTGCGGCCATACCACCCCAAACACGCCTGATGGCAGAAGCCAAGGAAGTAAACTTCCCTTTTTTTCTCTCATTAATTTCTCCTTCTGTAAAAAGGAGATAAAAAAGCAGCACTGTAGGGGTAGATAGCATAATGGTTATGTGAAGAAACTCTTTTGCCTGAGAATCCAAAGTCCCAGGTTCAATCCCCTGCACCACCTTAAACTAAAGCTGAACAGTATTCTGGTAAAACAAAACAAAGCTAACAAACAAAAACCAGCCAAACAAGAAATCCTTGACATACAGTTCGCATCTCGTATTTTTTAAATGAACAGGACTGAAGTACTTAGAGCAGTACCACATACACGGTGAGCATACAGCACAGGTAAATACTACAATCACTATGGCAGCTCATGAAGAGCCCGGCTGGAGTTGCCCTGTATGGAACCCCTGCTCTGTACGAGGCACTCTGCTAGACGTCACACTGTGTGGAACCCCTGCTCTGTATGAGGCACTCTGCTGGGTGTCACACTGTGTGGAACCCCTGCTCTGTATGAGGCACTCTGCTGGGTGTCACACTGTGTGGAACCCCTGCTCTGTATGAGGCACTCTGCTGGGTGTCACACTGTGTGGAACCCCTGCTCTGTATGAGGCACTCTGCTGGGTGTCACACTGTGTGGAACCCCAGCTCTGTATGAGGCACTCTGCTGGGCGTCACACTGTGTGGAACTCCTCCTCTGTATGAGGCACTCTGCTGGGCGTCACACTGTGTGGAACCCCTGCTCTGTATGAGGCACTCTGCTGGGCGTCACACTGTGTGGAACTCCTCCTCTGTATGAGGCACTCTGCTGGGCGTCACACTGTGTGGAATCCCTCTTCTGTACGAGGCACTCTGCTAGGCGTCACACTGTGTGGAACCCCTGCTCTGTATGAGGCACTCTGCTAGGCGTCACACTGTGTGGAACCCCAGCTCTGTATGAGGCACTCTGCTAGGTGTCACTCAGGCCACAAGCTCAGCCACACCTTCATCCTAGAGATAGTGAAACCCTAGCAACAGATTAACTAAGTAGACTAAGACCTCGAAGTGAGCAGAATTCTGGCTTCAAAGCCCTGCCCTCCTCTTTTTTTTTTTTTAGTCAATAGAGCCTTTATGAACATGCAAGTACCATTTGTAAGATCTACAGGTTTACCTAATCTTCATTTCAGTTCTACTATGATGTTTAAAGTAACCCACTAAAATTGATGAAATCTACTGGTTTTTAGCTAGCACTTTGATCCTTAGACTTAAGATCACCATTTGTGTTTATAATCATCATTACTTATCACCAGGTACCAGAAAAATAGTTCTTGAACTTGACAATCATTTATACTAAAATATGTATCATTATGTATTAAGAAGTTACTAACATATATGCAATTAACATCTATATTTGACTATTTTCAATAAGCCAGAAAATATACTGTAAGTTCTTTTAAGGGGAAAATTTGCCTTTATAGATCTTGATTGTTTATAAAGGTTTCAGTTTTCAGAGAAACTGGTCCATATTAGACCAGTCTGGAAGAACTAAGATTCAGATTTTATAGACCCTATAGTGACAGTATTGCTTTACTGCTAACAGGAATCCATTAAAAACCCTACGCCAGTGCTTTCCTCATTTGCGAGCCTCCTTCTTTTTACACTGCTGAGAAACACAGGCTGGGAAATAGTCAACTTTTAGACTGAGCATTCCCCAAAAATCACTATCTATGTTAGATATAAGTAACATTGGCAAGTTACATGTCATTACGTATGTAATATTCTTAGAAAGTGATTACTTCAAGGACAAAACTTCCAGAAAGGCAAGACCACAAAATTTGGATTTTTATGGTTATTTTGAATCAGAAACACTAATTCTCCTAGTCCTTATCCCTCAATTCAAAGAAATACACTTTTATCATCTTAAAAAAGACACAATCATTTTGCATAGGTGTTATAAGGAAAAAAATGTTGTGCAAGGCTAGGAAGATAAGCATAATGGTTATATCAAAAGTCTTTTGTGCTTGAAGCTCTGAGGTCCCAGGTTCTATCCCCAGCACCACCATAAACCAGAACTGAGCAGTGCTCTGGAAGGGGGTTAAAAGTGAAGCAGTTGTCTGAAATGAGAACAGCTACATGAAGGCTCCAGGATCACGTCAACTCCCATGATGCTGCTGGCCCAATGTGAATTCTAACCAACTCTCCAGTGAACGGTTCTCTGTAGCCACATAGCTATTTTCTTGTAATCTAGTAATTTTAGAAATGCTTTATTTGTTTCAATTCATAGGGTGACAGTTTGCAGTTTTCTTATTTTAATGAAGTCAAACTGGGATACAGTGTTAATTTCGAATGGGTCATTTTAAACACAATTACTACAAAATAGTTCTACTTATGTACCATCAAAAGCCATAATGTTTACACATAATATTTCCATTTCAGCTAATTATCAACAGCACTCTTATACTTAAGCAGCATGACTAGATGTAAATGCCACACACACACACACACACACACACACACGCACACGTACGTATGCACATACACACTGTTGACATCTACTCTCTTAGGATGCAATTTATTTAATCTGGGGAAAACAGCTAAGCATTGACTAATTACATCTGGTAAGTAGGACACAAAGTTGACAAATTTGGGTTAGACATTATAAACATTTTTGGTGGAATGAATTTTCACACCTCATGCTATTTCATACTTCAGGATTTTATTATAAAATATCATTCCTCAATGTTCTGTGCACAGCCTGTTCACATGGACAAGTATAAATCAATCAAGCATATGGCCCACTGCCCTCAAAAAAAAAGTCACTCTATTTGCATGGCCCAGTAAGTAAGTGTGAAAAGTGGAAAGACTGATGCTAAGCAATAAATTATGATAAACACTAAATGTACCAAAAGACTACAAGTCGTGGTGATTAGAAATTCTCAAAAGCTTGGGACTGGGCAGTGGCACACCTTGCACACATGCAACGACCTGGGTTCAAGTCCCAGGTTTAACGTGTTCCCACCTTAAAGTTCAGGAGGAAGCTTCACTAATGGTGAAGAAGTAATGCAGGTCAGGTCTCCCTTTCCTTCCCCCCTCCCAATCTATCCCTCCTTCTACCACACAATTGCTTTCTGTTCTTAGTCAAAAATGAAAAAAAGGAAGAGAGAAAGGAAGGAAGGGAGAGAGAAAGGAAGAAAGAAAGGAAGGAAGGAAGGAAGGAAGGAAGGAAGGAAGGAAGGAAGAAAAGTAGAAAAGAATAAATGAATGGTTGTGGAAGTGGTGGATTCCTCATGGAGGCACCAAGCCCTAGGGATAACCCGAGTGGCAGTAAAAGAAAAAAAAACTAATAATAAAACCTAACTTTCCGAATATTTTTCCCCCACAGCACTGCTCAGTTCTGGTTTATGGTGGCACAGGGAACTGAACCTTGGAGCCTCCTGCAAGAGTCTGTTTGCATAATCATTATGTTATCTCCCTGGCCCCACTTTGGAATGAGTTGGGGCCTCCAGCACATGTGGTTTCACCAGGCCCAGGCTGCTTATTCATTCAGACATAGAGACATTACACCAGAGCTGCCCCTGCTGCCACGACACGACACTCCACGGAGTGCTGGGACTTAAACCTGGGTTTTGTGCAAGATGAGGCAGGTGTCTTATCCAGTGAGTTAGTTCTTATCTCTCAAAATCTTTTAATCCTGATAATGATGCATTTGCTAGTACTCACATTCTCAGCCTTTCACTGATGAGCTCATATCTCCTTGTCAAGAACTCCAAAAAAACGCCATACGGATTACTCCGAAGTAGCAGCTTGACCTCAGGAGTTGCCCCAAACGGCCTACAGGCAAGCTGTGATCAAACAATCTCTGTACTAACGTAACCCTCTTGGAGACTGAGGCATCGCAAGGAGATCGAGACCAGTGTTGTGTGTTCTCCAGTCCCCTCAGCAACTTCTTGGAATGAATTTTTCCCCCTAGCCACTTGCTTATCGTTTCCTTCTCACTCAGTATCTGAAGTCCTGATTTAGGACAAAACAAAAAGCCAAGAAAATAATGGGAAGGTTCTGAAAAGTGCAGTGAATCCTCCGTAAATTTAGATTTCGTTTCTACAGCCAATTCTGGAGACACAGACTTGTTCTAAGAAGACCAGCCACCCAAGTCGCTCTACTGGCAGACAGGGTCAGGAGCAAACTTAACTCCTTTGTTCACTGTCTGGCATCAGCTACCTACTGGAGTCAGCTGTAGCACAGTTGGAGAAGTGAAGGAATTCAAAGAGAAACAGAACATTCTATGAATGGAATGAGAAGGAAAGTGAGAAAAAAAGAAGTTCAGTAGGTGGCACTCTCCCCCTAACAATGTTAACAGGCAAGTATTTATGTCCAAAATGTCGTCTGGCTGCTAATCACTTCAAAGAGAATTCCAACATTCGGTCCCAAATGTAACTTGAATCTCTGCTTTCTATCTACCTAAGAACTATCTTCTTCATTTCAGTGAAACTCAGGAGGTATTAATTAATAAACATGCCAACATCTTTTCACTATAGCAAAAGCTACAGCTCAGCACTTATTTTAATGGGACAGGTTTTGGTTTGTGACTTAGCATGTACGTACTTCAAAAGATACCGCAATAACCATTTTCTAATCTTAGTGAATCTAACTTCCTGTTCTTGTGATATATGGATCCCGTTACTGTCCTATTCCTGTTTGAATGACAGCAACTCCATCCCCACTCAGGATATGGCAGGCTTCATACCTGTCTCTGATACTTGATTGTGCATGTTTGGGAGCAGTGCTGAGTCTTAGCTTTCATATCCCCAGTTCAAACAGAAAGATTGGCATGATGGAGGTACTCCATAACTGTCCTGCATAAGCAACAGGCTGACCTTGCCTCTTGAACTGTATTTTACTTGAGGGCAAAGCCTGTGTGGCATTCAATTTCCATTCGCACAGTACCCACTCTCAAATGCCTGCTAGTGGAACATGGCAGGCTATGAAGAAGCAGAATTTTTCCAATAAAAACCTCCAGATCAGAAAGATCACTAAAACACAAATAACTTTACTACAGTCTTTGTATAAGTATCCACCATCAGCTTTTTGAGGGGCACTGCATAAGTAAGAGAAGAGCCAGGAGTCGGGAGGTAGCGCAGCAGGTTAAGCACATGTGGTGCAAAGCACAAGAACCGGCTTAAGGATCCTGGTTCGAGTCCCCGCTCCCCACCTGCAGGGGAGTCGCTTCACAAGTGGTGAAGCAGGTCTGCAGGTGTCTCTTTTTCTCTCCCCCTCTGTCTTCCCCTCCTCTCTCCATTTCTCTGTCCTATCCAACTACAACGACATCAGTAACAACAATAATAACTACAACAATAAAACAGGGGCAACAAAAAGGAAAATAAATAAGTATTTAAAAAGAAAGAGAAGAGCCTCTGGAAGATATACATTCCATCCCCAGGAAAACATGAAGAAATGGTTGGTACAACTACGGATCACGAATGTAGGAGACTCATCTATATTTCAGTGAAGGGAAGAAAAAGCTTTCTTTGTAAATTTACTTTAATGAGAGAGAGGGAGAGAGAGAGAGAGAGCGAGCTCTGGCTTATAGTGGTACTGGGGATTGAACCTGGGACCTCGGAGCTTCAGGCATGAAATTCTTTTGCATGACCATGTCTCTCCAGCCCCTCTCATAACTTGTGTCTATAGCTTTGTTAATAATGGCTGTTGGTTCCCCTGTGGTTAAGAGGAAGAAAAAGCTCCAAGACTTTTGTGCCTAAGAGGAGGAGAGGCAGAAGCTGCCACTCTAGCAGGTAAGCAGTCAGAAGGGAAGGCAGAACTAGCTGGGGCAGAGGACGTGCCAGCAAACTGGTTCTGTCTGGGCAGAGGCAGTGCTAGAGCCTCAATCCCAGAGTCCTCAAGTCTGACGTCTCCTGGTGTGGACGGGGGTGGAGGATGGGACACAGCTGGCAGGGTACATTAAAAAAAAGTTTTTTTATTATCTTTATTTATTTATTGGATAGAGACGGCCAGAAATTGAGAAGGACGGGGTGATAGAGAGGGAGAGAGACAGAGAGACACCTGAAACACTGTTTCACCACTCGTGAAGCTTCTCTCCTGCAGGTGGGGACTGGGGGCTTGAACCCAGGTCCTTGCGCACTGTGTGACATGTGCACTCAACCAGGTGCGCCACCACCCAGCCCCCAGATACATTTTTTAAATGAAGCATAAGCATGAATAATAATGCGTCTATTTCTAGAATGTCAATTTTATTTCAAGACTTGGGAAGGTGCTGCAATAAATAGTTTTATGTTAAAATATGAATAAAACTAAAACAATAGTCAAACGAACTAAGATAGGGACTGAAACCATTTGTCACTGTCCCAAGTAAGGATTTAGGGTGACAGGTTGCACAGGATGCTCCTGGGGCCTTTCTTTTCACACGTCTGCTGAATGAGTGGTCAAACTGTTCAACAATAACCAAGCGTAACCATTCTCAAGGCCTTTCTTATTTATCATCTGATATTCACGAACACATTTTAATAACACAAAACTTCAAAGAATCGCTTAAAAAGTGTAAGAAGGCTTCCCCAGAGACTCACCCTTCTAGGGAAAGAGAGAGGCAGACTGGGAGTATGGATCAACCAGTCAACGCCCATGTTCAGTGGGGAAGCAATTATAGAAGCCTGACTTCCCACCTTCTGCAACCCACAAAGACCCTGGGTCCATGCTCCCAGAGGGCTAGAGAATGGGAAAGCTATTGGGGAGGGGGTGGGATATGGAGATTGGGTGGCAGGAATTGTGTGGAGTTGTACCCCCCCATCCTATGATTTTGTTAATGTCTCCTTTCTTAAATAAATAAATAAATAAATTTTTAAAAACAGTGTAAGAAGATAGTACTAGTTTGTGCATGAAACTTTTATGTTCAATGTCCTATATGTCTCAGGTTCTATCCCTGGAACTACAAGAAGTCAAGAGCTGATTGGGTGCTCTAGTCTCAGTCTGTCTGTCTCTCTGATTAAAATCAAATCAATAAAATATTAAAACAAATGGCTTAGGGGACATAATTTATGAATGCCGCAACAGCTACTCTCTCTCCCTCCCTCTGTAAAGCAGAAATCAACTGCATAACTATCAGGCCATTAGCCATAATCTTAGCAGTTTCCATTCAAGAAAGCCTATAAGTTATGCAAAATAACAGGCAATATTTATAGAACTATTTCTAGATATATTCTAAGTTACTTTTTAAAGTTTCTTTGGGGGGGTAAATTGAGAAATTGAGAGAGAAAGAGAGACACTTGCAGCCCTGTTTTATTGCTAGTGAGGCTCTCCCCCACCCCCCAGCAGGTGGGGACTGAGAGTTGGAGCCCGGGTCCTTGTGCACAGTAGTACACTGGCCTCAAGCAACTGTACCACCACCCAGCCCCTCTGAATTATTTTTCTAAAAATAAGTCATTTTAAAACTTTGATTTTTATTAACACCAAGACAGTTCTCTGGGATCAAGTCCCAAGGTGTGCTGTACCTTCAACACAAACCTGACAGCTAGTCAGGGACATTCTAGGGTCGCTATAAAGTGGGACAGAGACTTGCTTCGAGGTCCTGACAAGTATGAAGAGAGCAGAGAAATGCTAAGAGCCATTTGGAAGGCGTGGGCACAAAGCACTCTGCTGAACACTTAGGCCAAGGAAGGTCGCTTTTAAAGAAGTGTTCATGTTATTTGAAGTGAAGTCCATTAAAAAAATTTAAAAATGTAAACAGAAACGATGAAATGGGTTCCAGGCACCCTGGCTTTTGTCAAGATAAATCATCTCTATGAGAGCAAAGATTTATGTCTTGTTTCATCACTGCTTATTTCTAGTACCTGGCAGATAGCCAATTTGTAATAGATTTGAGTGAATGAATGTTTTGTTACACCATGAGCTACCATCATTTAAACACACAGAAAACTCCTGTGGACATACTTTATAACTGTGGCAAACTTTTAATCATAGACTGGCTTCCTAGTTAATACTCAGCCAAGCACCCTCCAAGCCTCCTTGAGAAATGTCAGTGTTTCAGGAAAACACAACTCACTACTGGAACATTAATAAAGCCTCTTCTTTGTTGTCAGGCTCAGGCAAAAATTAGTGAAGTCATGGGCCCCTTGGAATATACCTAAAATAGACTTACTAGCTTCTTCCAGTATCAAGATCCCAAACCTCATCTGCTATTTACCTCTAGGTTCCTGATTATTAAGCAATTTGATCTGCTTTAAATCTCAATGCTTGCTTTTCTGCCACCAAGCTGCAGATGCTACCATGCACCAGCCTGACTTCCCTGGGCAGCTAACCTCACCAATGAGTCCTGGAGCCCCACCTCCCCAGAGCCCTGCCCACTAAGGAAAGCCAGAAACAGGCTGGGAGTATGGATCCACCTGTCAATGTCATGTCTAGAGGAGAAGCAATTATAGAAGACTTCTACCTTCTGCACCCCATAAAGATCTTTCGGTCCATAATCCCAGAGGAATAAAGAATAGGGAAGCTTCAAATAGAGGTGATGGAAGACAGAACTCTGGTGGTGGGAATTGTATGGAATTGTAGCCCTCTTATCCCATAATCTTGTCAATCATTATTAAATCACTAAAAAAAAAAAGCAAAAAAAAAAAAATTTAAAAAAACCCACTCTTCTCTTTGCTCCTCCCTCCACATATCTTTTTTTTATATATTTTTAAAATATTTATTTATTCTCTTTTGTTGCCCTTGTTGTTTCATTGTTGTAGTTATTATTGATGTCATTGTTGTTGGATAGGACAGAGAGAAATGGAGAGAGATGGGGAAGACAGAGATGGGGAGAGAAAGACACCTGCAGACCTGCTTCACCGGCTGTGAAGCGACTCCCCTGCAGGTGGGGAACCAGGGGCTCGAACTGGGATCCTTATGCTGGTCCTTGCGCTTTGCACCATATGCACTTAACCCACTGCGCTACCATCCGACTCCCTACCCTCCACATTTCTAAGTGTTCTTCCCTCTTCCTGCCTTACAACAAATCCAAGCAAACCAAGCTCAAAATGCTCCTGTCTTTGAAGGCCTCGAGCGTTCCCCCTCCAGCTTACTTCTGCTGCCACCCCACTGCCTCCCTGGCCTGCCTGCCCTTTAGCACAAGGGCTCACATGCCCACTAGGTCACCAACACTGCTGGTCCTGAGGCGACTAGTCACAGCCGCTCTGTGGCCATCACCCCACAGCATGACTGCTGCTGATCTTTACTTTTTTTTAATCTTTAATCTTTTTTTTCTTTTTTTTTTAATCTTTATTTATTGGACAGAGACAGCCAGAAATTGAGAGGAAGGGGGAGGTCGAGAGGGCAAGAAACAGAGAGACACCTGCAACACCGATTCACTACTCATGAAGCTTTCCCCTGCAGGTGGGGATCAGGGGCTCAAACATGTGTCCTTACACATTGTAACATGTGCATGTGCTCAACCAGCTGCACCAGCACCTGGCCCCGATGATCTTTTTCTCTTTGCACGAAGACGCCTTGTTTTTCAGTCCCACATCAAGTTAGCCTCCTTTTCAAGTTCAACACCACTCTATTCCAGGAAATCCTGGCACTTGTCAGAGGGAGAAATCTGAGCTAGACTTTCTCCACAAGCTTGGATGAGAATCAAGACTGCCAAGCGGGGCTCCTCACTTATTTCTTAATCCTCGGCAACTGTGTGAAATCCTGGGCAGCCCAAGTTTCAGCTGAGCAAAACTAAGTTGAGAGGGAAGCAGCCAGGAGAAGGAGGAGAGAGAATTCCGTCTCAGAGATGGAGCAGCTGCTGAATTAAGCTCCTCTTACTCTCCACACGCTACATCTTTGAAACTTCACAAATAAAACGTGTTAGGACTATGACCTGAAATCCTTCTTCCTTCTTCTGGAGGGATGGGGGGGGACTCACAATTGTTTCTCTTTTATTTTCCTCCTCACATATCATTTGTACCATAAAGAGACAGCAATCCCAAAACTAACTTCATCTCAGTGTCTTCAAGAATACTGTCAAATCCAGAAACAAAACAAAACAAACAAAAAAGCCCTACAGCTACCTCACAACTTTCTCTACCTTTTCCATCAAACTGCCAAGCAGTAGTCAATAACTGGCAAGAAAACACAAGAAGTCATTTATCTTGTTTCCTCTTTAGTTCTTGCCTGGGGAGAAATCAGTTCTTTGCATAGCAGTATGAAGCAGTATGTAGCAAGTAGAGTCGTAAATGTGTATTGAGTTTAAATAATAATGTAAGTTTTTCAAACATCTTTTAAATTATCTTTATTTATTGATTGGCTAGAGACATCCAGAAATCAAGAGGGAAGGGGGCGATAGAGAGGAAGAGAGACATCATCTCTTGCAAACGTTTCCCCCGCCACAGGTGGGAACTGGAGACTCAAACCCGGGTTCTTGTGCATTGTAACATGTGTGCTCAACCAGGTGTGCCACCACCGGCCCCATAATGTAAGTTTACATTAACAGCATACATATAGTCCACAGGACAGCAAGCGCATTACTACTGCTACTTTAGGAAAACAAAAGCCAAGAGGATATTGGATGCACAGTGAAAGGCTAAGTTCGTTATTTTTCCTGACATTTCAGCTTTACCTGAGTGTCCTTTCCATGATAAAGTTCAAACATAATCTCCTTTGTTTATCGAGGGAGATTACTGTGCTCTCTCGAAGACACTAAATCTATTAATTATCAAAGATGTTGAAGGATGAACACGAAATAAAGGCCCCCACACTTGGAAGCCAGGAATCCTTAACTTCTATCAACAGCAGAGAAGAAACTGAAGTCCACTTAGGCATCACCCTGTGTTGGATGTTATAGATCTAAATCTCTATATTCAAATTACTAACCAGGTATGGTGCACAGTACAAACATACCAGCTGAAAGGATGCTGAATGAACCTTAGATTTCAAATCACAGCAAGTTGTCGGGGAGGTGGTTCAGGGAGGACATACATGCAAGAGATGTGAGTTCAGGCCCTGGCACCAGATGCCACAACTATGTTCTGGTTCTCCCCCACCCACACACACATTTTCTTTTCTTTTTTTTAAAAAAATTTTTTTTTCCTCCAGGGTTATTGCTGGGCTCGGTGCCTGCATCATGAACCCACCACTCCCAGAGGCCATTTTTCCCCCTTTTGTTGCCCTTGTTGTTGTAGCCTCGTTGCGGTTATTATTATTATTACCATTGTTGATGTTGTTCGTTGTTGGATAGGACAGAGAGAAATGGAGAGAGGAAGGGAAGACAGAGAGGGGGAGAGAAATATAGACACCTGCTTCACCGCCCGTGAAGTGACTCCCCTACAGGTGGGGAGGGGGGATTCGAACCGGGATCTTTACACGGGTCCTTGCGTTTTGTGCCACGTGCGCTTAACCCACTGCGCCACCACCCGACCCCCTTTCTTTTCCTTTTTTAGCCATATGTATATGGAGAGAGACACACACACACAGAGAGAGAGAGAGAGAGAGAAGGGGAGGGGAGGAGGGAGAGAAAGGTGCCATAGTACCGCTCCACCATTCATGGAGCTTCCCCTAGTGTGGTGGTCTCCAGTGTGGTACCTGAACCCAGGCTTTGGGCATGGAAAGACTTAAACACTACCCGGCGCGCTATCTCACAGTCCCTCTCACTCTTAAAAAATAAGTGAATCTTTAAAAATAAGCCAGCCACCAGAAATGACAACTAGCTTTTTTTTTCTCTTTCTTTCTTTAATAGGTAGTTAGTTTATAAAGCGTTAAAACAGCTATGCTCAGTTGTAATGCAGTGAATTTCAGAATGCCTAAGGCAGCCAAGACAGCTACTTCAAACCATGAGCCAGGACAGCCAGATGTGAGGTAAGAAGGGATGTAAACACAGTCCAGATGTGAGGTAAGAAGGTATGTAAACACAGTCCAGATGCTCAGGAATTTTTAATCTGGCCCATACCAACTCACTTGGCTGGGGACAGCTGCCTGAACTTTCTGATGCGGACCCACCAACTAAAAGATGGAAATAAACGCAGGTGTCTTAGCTCGAGGGGAAGACATAGGCCACCGGTGCAAACACCGTGGAATGGCCGAAGATTCCACAAATACTAACGATGACCACTTTCTAAAATCTGAGACAAAACAGACATGCTGACCATTACTTTAGCTTCAGGTGCACAACATAATGTCTTGATTTTGTACACGCTGCAAAATAATTGCTGAAGTTTGTTAACTGTCAGAGTATTTTTCTTGTGATGAAAACTTGTACAGTAAAAAAAAAACAAAAAACAAACCCATTTATCCATCTATGGGCACTTTCTCACTCTTCTGTTGGTTACTATAAATACTGTTGTAATGAATGGGGAGAGGGGCATTTTCTTCTCAGTGTTTTGGACTTTCTCTAGATACATACTTGGAAGTGAAATTGCTGACTTGTATGACAGCTGTATTTTCTTAGTATCTTGAGTAAACACTATACTGTTTTCCATAGTGGCTGCACCAAACTGAACTCCCATGTGTAGTGACCACTTCTGCTGTGTCTGTG
This sequence comes from Erinaceus europaeus, assembly GCF_950295315.1. Lineage (NCBI taxonomy): Eukaryota > Metazoa > Chordata > Mammalia > Eulipotyphla > Erinaceidae > Erinaceus > Erinaceus europaeus. The sequence goes on from NC_080166.1 coordinate 54,779,252, forward strand.
CTCTAAGCATCCGGGCCATATTTGCAGCTCAGAGTTTATTTTCTTCTATGGCACAGCAAGCACATGTTGACTCCTAGCTTTTTTCTGAAACACATGAATGCTTAAACATATGGCAAAAAAAAAAAAAAAATCAATGAACATTTCAAATATACTTTGTTATTTATGTGGAATTATTCTTACAAGACCTAGATTAAGTGCTATCATCCCTGTTTTAATGTAGGAAATCTTCCTCAGATACCTAAAAATCAGTAATTAGTGAGGAGCAATTTTCTATGTCTTTGGGTATCTTGTGACAGATTTAAAGTCACCATTTCTGTGAATACAACAACATGCAGCCTGTGTGCTCTGCCCTCCTGAAGTGGCACACTGACAGTATGAGGGCAAGAAGTCAGCCTAGCTGCAAAAGTATGGCACAGGTAAAGTGTGCAGCGGATTTGATTCCACTGACAGTCAACAAATATTCTGTAAAATGAGACTATTAGCCAAGTACTGAGAAATGCAGAGAGAATGTACAGGAGCACTGACAATACAGAGAGGTCCATGCTGTAGCACAGAATTAACGTAAACGGTTCAAAGAACCCATAATATATAGCAAAGCGGTTCAAAGAACCCATAATAGCATGCCCCAGAACAAGTTGGCATCGGGGAGTAAAAAGGCAGTAAGTACTTCAGCAAAACATCTGTGTGTGTGTGTGTGGGGGGGGGTGGCTGGAGAGGAGGGTGTGTCCGGGAGGGACATACGTTATGTGTTAATGGGATAAGAGAGAATTCAGAAAAAATAATCATCCTGTCTTAGGGTGGATATTTTCTACTCAGATAAGAAATTTCACTATTTTGCATTTAGTAATTATAATCTGGAACATTCAGAATTCTGGAGGCTCTTCAGTAAAGGGGGGGTGCCCCCTCCCCCCCAGTAATGTAGTTCTTTTCTTTAGCAAGTTGTAATATGTTTTTTGACTTTAGAGTCTAATGGATTTCTACTTTATCACTAAAATGGTCCAGGAAATGAGGAGAAAGCAAGTAGCTCTTCAGCATAGACCTTGTCTCTTTGACACCAATACTGCCGGTACGGCCCTGTGCCCTGAAAGGCAAGGCTTTGCTCTCCTGTGTCTTGGCACTATTTAAATCTCTCCTAGCAAATCCTCTCAAGGTGAAGGGAATGTTCTTTTACTATCCACTTAGAAAACTGCAGAATGATTTCAGTTTGCACTGTGCCAAAGACAAGCTGGCTCCCTCACTTATTGAAGTCGAAATTAGATAAGCGTCAGCTCTCAGAATCAGTCACAATAGGCTAGAAGAACGATGCTGAAGCAAGCATGACCCAACAGGGCTTCCTTCCCCTTCTGTGGTCACTGGGGCTTCACTGCTCTGGGTCTACTTTTTCAGAAAGACAGAGCTAGGGAGACAGAGAGGAAGACACCACAGTATTGTAGCTCCCTATGGTAGACACCAGAGTATAGTAGTGTGGGGGCTGGGCTCAAACTCTGGGTCATGAACATGGCAAAGCAAGTACACTATCCAACTGAGCTATCTTGCCAGCCCAAGGGCTTTGCTCTTATTTCTCACCCCTCTGGAAATCCTCTGCTGGTAGCATACAGTAAGTGGTCCTAAATATAGACAATGGCAGCAATCACGACTAGGAAACCACATGGGTTATGACAGAAGTAGTATGGGTCAAATATTCTTCACTACCATGAACTCAAGACAATAGTAATTACTGTCAGATACATATGTGCTCAGCTTTAGTTCTGTGCATGAGGACAGCAGTGGGCAAGGTTGTGTGAATATACTGTGCCCTGGTGTGGTCACAGTTAAAAAGCCCCACTCCAAACTCATCTGAAAGTCAAAATCTCTTAGAATTTGAATCCGAGTTATTATATTTCAAAAGAGCTGTCGAGAAAGCTGTGCTATATACAATGAAATACTTCTCAGTTATTAAGAATGATGAGTTCCCCTTCTTCACCTCATCTTGGATGGAAGCCTGCAGGAATTATGTTAAATGAGATAAGGCAGAAAGAGAAGGATGAACATGGGGTGATCTCACACACGCGCAGGAGTTGAGAAATAAGAACAGACGGGAAATCACAAAGCAGAACTTGGACTGGGTCTGTGCACCGTGGGTCCTTGCGCATGGCACTCCGTTGCTCATCCAGGTGTGCCCCCACCCGGACCCCTCTTGGCATAGCTCTATGCTTCACAAAGAATAAGATATTTTCTCAACACTAAATGCTAGTTAATAAATGTGTCCCCCCCCCTTTTCTAAGCCCTCATTGATTTTTCCTTGTACTTTACAGTTAGCACCCAGGTTTAAAATGTCTAGTACTTAAAAGTTAAAAAAGAAAAAATCGGGGGGGTTTGGGCTGTAGCGCAGTGGGTTAAGCACACATGGTGCGAAACTCAAGGACTGGTGTAAGGATCCCAGTTCAAATCCCCGGCTCCCCACCTGCAGGAGAGTCGCTTCACAAGCAGTGAAACAGGTCTGCAGGTGTCTATCCTCTCCCTCTCTTTGTCTTCCCCTCTTCTCTCTATTTCTCTCTGTCCTATCCGGCAACAACATCAGTGATAATAATAATAATCACAACAATGATGAAAACAATAAGGGCAACAAAAAGGAAATAAATAAATTAATTAAAAAAATAAATTGCTGTTTAAATAATTACTACTAAATTTAGCCACAAGAAGTAATCTTCAAATCAGACTTCTGGAAAGTTACATGTGAAGGAAACTAAGAGGTCAGAGAAGTTCAGGTCTTCTTTCCCAAATGAGAAAAGGAGACTGGCAATAGGACCCAACAAAGTGATGAGAACCAATGACGAGTCTTATCATGTATCACGTGACTTAGAAAGCTGAGGGGTTGGGTGGTGGCACACTGGGTTAAGCACATATAGTACAAAGCACAAGGACTTGTGGAAGGATCCTGGTTCGAGCCCCTGGCTCCTCACCTGCAGGGGGGGGGTCACTTCACAAGCGGTGAAGCAGGTCTGCAGGTGTCTCTCTCCCTCTCTATCCAGCCCACTCTCTCAATTTATTTCTGTCCTATCCAAAAGAGAAAGGTGTAGCTTTCTATTATTGTAGTAAATAATTCCAAAATAATAAGAAAAAGATCAAACCGCTCTCAAGAGGTGTATTTTACCAAACTGCCTTTGGTAAACTAATGGAAACTAGTATGGTGATTTTGAATCTCTTATTTTCTTTTCTTTTCTATCAGGTGTGCTACCACCTGACCCCTGAATTTCTTCATTCTTAACTTTATAATGGCTTAAGAATGAGTCTTCCAGACTACTGAAATAGCATGGGGAGGGGGCTACTTGATCACGTGTAGGACCCAGGTTTGAGTCCCTGTTACATACACCACACGAGAATACTGCAGCATCAGGCGGAGGAAGCTTGAGTGCTCTCTTTCTGTCTCTATCTGAAAAAGGTAGCCAAGAGCAGTGATTCCCTGGTGACCCAAAAGAGTCTTCACAGTCGCTTGAAATAATATTGTTTATAGTTAATACTGACTGAATGTCCCCCTGGATCAGGACTCATACTTCAACTATCTGGTTGAATTACTACTTGGGGTCAGATGGTGGTGTGCCCTGTAGAGCAAAGACCCAGGTTCAAGCCCTTGGTCTCCTGCTGTAGGCGGGAAACTTCATGAGTGGTAGAGCAGTGAATACAGGTGTCTCCTTTTCTCAGTCTCCCTCTACCTCTCTTTTATCTGCCTCTAACCCTTTCTCAAAGAAAGAGAAAAATGCTTATCTCTGGTTTAGTAACTCCCACTCAACACCACGTTGGAGATATGAAGCCCGAGGTTCCCTGTACTTCACTAAGTAAGAAGTACTACTTATTATAGGTAACGAAGTTGGACTCCTGGGACCCAAGTTTGTCATTACTCCACTGAATGACTTCTGAAATACAAACATGTACTTCCAAAGACACATTCACTTCTGGAGCGGATGGAATTCATTGTACATGAGAAACATTTCTCAGTCTGCGAACCTCTGAAACTTTGGGGAGCTGTAAGAAACGTGGCCTCCAACCATCTTGCACCAGCACTGATGTAACTCCTTTGGACCTCCGGACCCACTTCCAAATGCGCTGTGGTTACCTATCAAGTTACAAAGGCCTTTTCTTTTGCCTTAAGAACGGAGAATTGGTCTGTGAGAGCAATCCAGAGGCAGAGAGCTCCACAGAGTTGGCATCCTGCTGCAGCTCAGTTCCCGAGTCCTGTCTGCACCCTGTTCTCTACCCAGAGAGAGCTACCTGAATTCCTGGCAGCTCTTATCAGCACGCCACTGCACCAGGGGACCCATGAATTCTCCACATACCCTCCCACAGCTACCCTGGGGCGACGAAACCTCCCTAGAAAGTCCCTTTCACCTGTTTAACAATCTTCAAAGCTCAGGGGTGGGACCTCTGGATTCCCAGAAAAATCTTCCTTGCCCCAGCTGATGGAGAGCAACACTTGCCCACGCGTACAGTGTAGGCTGTTACTCTGCTCAACTCCAAGGTTACTGCCCTGCTGGGTCCCCAGCATTTTGCTACCTGGCTCACAGAAATGACTCAAAAGTTTTCTGAAAGGCACCAAGGGACACCGCCCATATGAGGATGAGGGGTGGCACTCAGGATGAACAAGTTTACTTTGACTCTCTCTCACTGCTTTAGTACCCACAGACCAAATAAAAAGGAACTTGGAAGGTCCCAAGACTGATGTGCTTGTTTATATACAACGCCTCAGCTCCTCGGGCCTGTGGAGACCAGGAACTGCTATATATGTTGTGATGGACACAGCCAGGGGGCACATTCAAGCTCTGAAGAATTTGAAAATGCTTGTTCTGTGGCTTGAAATGACCTTGGATTACTCTCTATGACAGCAGTATATTGCCTGGTACCAGATATTTTCTGAAGCACTGAGAATGTCAGGTAGAGCACACATTACCACATGCTCAACCCAGGCTCAACCGCTTGGTCCTCATCTACAGGGGAGAGGCTTCATAAACAGAGCAGCACTACTGCTCTCTGTTTCTGTAATTAAAAAGAAAGAGGGGGCTGGGCAGCGGAGCACTTGGTTGAATGCACATGTTACAATGTGCAAGGACTGGGGTTCTAGTCCCCAGTCTCCACCTGCAGGGAGGAAAGCTATCTCTATTCAATACATAAATAAAATATTATAAAAAGAAAAAGTGGCCAGTAGGAGCGGTGGATTCACTATACAGGCACTGAGCCCCAGAGGCAATCCTCATGGGCAAAATGGGGAAAAAAAAATTTTTTCCCCCCTGAAATTTCCACACAAAGTAATAGGGAAATCTGATGCACTTTACAATAACATGTACCATGCAAACAATTCTTTGTAAACACTTGTTCTTTATGGCGTGACCACATTTACAGTAATAGAAGAAAAACTGAAGAAGTTTAAAAGTGGCAAGTCTCACTCAGATGCTGAGTAATTTTACACTACCTAAAATTTAGCAGGGTTCACAACAGTGTTGACTTCTGCACACACACACACACACACACACACACACACACACACATATTTAGTAGAATGCCAGTAATTCTTTATTGCAAAGAGGGAAAAAAAAGCTTACTAAAAATATCCCACAGAAGAAATAAGATGAGCCTTCAATAGAGGAAAACTGCACTTAGCTAGTTGAGAAAAAAGGAGAGCTGGGAATACAAAAAATATGAACAAAGCATCTGATGAAACCTCAGAGAAGGGCAGAGATGATCACCAGGGACTTCTGAGCTGAGCTAAGAAGCCTGGACTTTATTCTGAGGGTGAAGAAAGGGCTTCAGGGATTGAAGTGTCAAGATCAGACCTGTATTGTAGAAGCCTCGCCCTTACTGAAAAGTAGAGAAAAGCCAGAGGAGGGCATGTCCAAAAGCAGGAGGCTGGCTAGGACCGAGGCTTTGCAAGAACTGGGATGAGGTGACAGTGGCCTGACCCTGGGTTAGCAGCTGTGGGGGTGGATTCCAAGGCTAGTAGAGAACTGGCAACAATAGGGCTGGAGACTGATTGGACAACAAGGGTGAGAAAGGCACATCAATTAGGGAGACAGTGGCAGGGATTACCAGGAGGTCTGAGGGGGAAAAGGGAGGTGCTGGCTGGAGGACAAGGGTTCAGAATGGGCACATGGCAGCTTCAGTGCCCAGCAGAGCCCTGCCTCTGTACCCTGAGTGCAGGGTTCTCACCGAAAGCAAGGCACTTTAAGCACTGGAATTCAAGTAAGATGACTCAGCAAAGACAGCTAAAAATCTCCAGCCATACCCTTTCTTCTTCAGTGAATGACTTTTCAAAATCTGTGTACAAGCTTTTTTTTTTGGTCTCTGGGGTTACAGCTGGAGCTTGGTGCTGGCACTATGAACCCACTGCTCCCAGAGGCCAACACCCCCTATTTTATTCAATAGAAAAGAGAGAAATTGATAGGAGGGGGAGATAGTGAGGGAGAAAGACCTGCAGACCTGCTTCACCACTTGTGAAGCGTCCCTTTGCAGGTGGAGAGCAGGGGCGCTCGAACCTAGGTCCTTGTGCAGAGTACTATGCACACTTAACCAGTTGCACCACTGCCCAGCCCTGTGTACACATCTTGCAAGGTGGCTATTTTGGAATTCAGATCCTGAGTGAAAGAGAGAGAAAGAGGAGGGAGGGGAAGAAAAAAAAGAAATGCACCGAGGGAAAACTTCAACCACTTATTATATGATAAGTAAGATCATCTTAATCAATAAACAGTGCTAGGATATCTAGCCAGTTACTTCGAGGAAGTAAAGCTGGAATCCTTAATCTTCAGATGGATCAGAGATTAAAATATTTTTTAACTGATAAAACAGCTTAGAAAACACTGGTGAGGAAGTTGAGCGGTAGCGCAGGTGGCGCAAAGCACAAGGACCGGCATAAGGATCCCAGTTCAAGCCCCTGGCTCCCCACCTGCGGGGGGGAGTCGCTTCACAAGCGGTGAAGCAGGTCTGCAGGTGTCTGTCTTTCTCTCCCCCGCTGTCTTCCCCTCCTCTCTCCATTTCTCTCTGTCCTATGCAACAACGACAACAACAATAATTACAACAATAAAACAAGGGCAACAAAAGAATAAATAAATATTTTTTAAAAAGTAAAAAAAAAAAAGAAAGAAAAAGAAAACACTGGTGAAGTTTCAATTCCCCGCAGCTGGGAACAACCGCTCTCGCTGACTGGGCTGTGGAGATGGAGTCTTGGTTGTGTATCAGACTCTCATGCCTGAGGCCTGGGGGTCCCAGGTTGAATCCCTAGAACCACAAGCCAGAAGTGAGCAGTGCTCTAGTTTAAATAAGTCAGTATATATTTAATAAAGTAAATGAATATATATTTAATAAAATGAATGAATGTATACTTTTTTAAAACCCAGTTATCATTTATAGCCCATAGCACATTCAATGATTTTAAGAATTATACAAATAATTATGTTGTCAGAACATCTTCAAAGGTATATTTTCATTTTTCAGTTGAGAAAATTCTAGTGCAAAGAAGTTAAGTGACTTCCATGTGGTCCAGGAGATGGCGCAGTGGATAGAACACTGGACTCTCAAGCATGAGGTCCTGAGTTCAACCCCTGGCAGCACATGTACCAGGGTGATGTCTGGTTCACTCTCTCCTCCTGTCCTTCTCATTAACAAATAAATGTAATCTTTAAACAAAAAAAGAAGTAAAGTAACTTCCCAGTTATACTAGCTGATAGTGGGATAAACTCTCGACTAGAAGTCACGAGTCTATACACCCAAGCATTCCAGTGCATTAGCCCTTTGAAGATCACTGTGTAAAATGCAAACAGAGAAACAATAATCACACTGATTTCAAAGAATATTTAAACCTCCTTTACAGGAAAATCTGTAACAGAAATTCACGACACAATACAAAGCAGTGTTGGAGATAATATTCTCATGTAAAGAATGCCTCTAAGTCAGTAAGATAAAATGAATGATTCTTTCCTGACACTTTCTTGTGTACAAGTTAATCCCCAAAAGTGTGGCACTGTCAGGAAACAGGAGGGTAGATCTTGGGCTGGCACACAAAGGGCACTGTGACTGTGAAGTCAATGCAACCTGGCAATTTGTAAGAGAAAAGAAATGGGCTTACAGGTTTTTCGACTCAGAAATTTCATTAGTAATGGTTTAGTTTACAAAACTAAATGAACTAGATGGAAACATATGTGATGGTCGTCAACGAAGTTTATTTAAAATAACCACCAGAAATCAAGCAATATTAATGTCTAAAGTTAGTAAACTGGTTAATCTACTATATGGTGAAGTACTATGCAGCCTGTTGACTGTAAAACATTAATCCCCCTGGGAGTCGGGAGGTAGCGCAGTGGGTTAAGCGCAGGTGATCCTTGTTCGAGCCCCCGGCTCCCCATCTGCAGGGGAGTCGCTTCACAGGCAGTGAAGCAGGTCTGCAGGTGTCTCTCTTCCTCCTCTCTCCATTTCTCTCTGTCCTATCTAACAACAATGATGACATAACAACAACAATAACTACAACAAGGGCAACAAAAGGGAATAAATAAATAAATATTAAAAAAAGACAGTAACTAATAAAATGGCATCAGGAGGGGATTAGGAGATAGTTTCTCAGGTAAACTTTATGCCACACAAAATCGAAGACCCTGAATATGAGCTGCACATCACATGGGAGCATAATGACACCAGTAAAAGTTCCGTGGATGGTGAAGCACTGCTGTGGAATCTCCCCGCCGCCACACCGTGCCTGCACACACGTCCAATGTACAACTTTGCACACCATCTCTGAGGCCACCCGCTCTACCTGACATACACCCCGCTCTACCTGACATACAGAGAATGAAAAAGCTGGCCAAGAAGCAGTGTATACGTGCTCATGTGTGTGTGAGGCTCCAGGATCACAAACACACACAGTGAATTACATAGTTGTCTACACAGTCCAACACTTTCTGTTAAATGATAAAGATAGCCACTGAATAAAAAAAAAAGTTCTCTTTTCAAACGGCTTAGCCAATCATTTTATTAACAAAATTTATTCTATAAATGCTAAACCCCAGGATCCTGTTATAAAATAACATAGCAACTTATATAGCGAGTACACTAGAATAATGAAATTTTATTTTCTTTTTTTGTTAACATTTACTTTTTGAAATCAATTTTATTAGTGATTTAACAATTATTAACAAGACTGTAAGATAACAGGGGAATAATTCCATACAGTTCCCACCACCAGGGTTTCGTGTCCCATCCCCTCCACTGGAAGCTTCCCTATTCTTACCAAAATTCTTTTTTGTTTTTTTGGTTTTGTTTTTGTAACAGGAGCATTACTCAGCTCTGGTTTATGGTGCTGTGGGGGATTGAACCTGGGACTTTTAGAGCCTCAGGCATGAGTCTCTGTGCATAGCCATGAGGCTATCTACCCCTACCCTGGACCAAAATTCTTTATGGGGTGCAGAAGGTCTGGCTTCTATAATTGTCTCTCAAGTGGACATGGATGTTGGTAGGTAGACCTGTACCCCCAGCCTGTTGCTAGCTTTCCCTGACGGGATACGGGACTTGGGGACACTGACGAGGTGTCCCTGCCCAGGGAAGTCAGGATGCAATCACAGTAGAACCTGTCACTTGGGGGCTGCTTCTCTGCTCATGAGGCCTCCTCCCTGAGGCTGCGAAGTGCATACTGGGGCTACCTGGTATCTATCGGGTGTGCCCTGTTACAACGGCTTCTTTGCTTCTCTGGTTCCTGGTGTCCTCTTCTACAAAGTGGGAATGGTTCTTTATACGAGTTTGCCGAGGATTCTGTCATCAGCCACACCGGCCCTCCTCCAGAGCAGGCTCTCAGGACTGGCTGCTAGACTGCCATCTTGCCCTCCTGATTCATTTCTTAGCTGCGGTAGCTTTCTTGTGAATCTCTTCACTTTTTTTTTTTTTTTAAATAGAAGGTTATGCCATATACAAATAGTGAGAGTTCTGTCTCTCCTTTTCCAGTCTGAATCAATTTGTTTTTCTTGTCACGAAAACACAATTTTCAAAATTCAAAACAAATTTAGATTAAAACACTGATACTTTTGTGACTTGGGAGGTGGCTCCATAGGTAGAGAGCCAAAATATGTACAGGGGCTCCTGAGGTTACGCCCGGCACTGAATATGCCAGAATGCCACTCAGGTTCTTCTTCTCTTCCAATTTCATAAATAAATCTAATAATAATAACAACAACAACACTAATACTGGGGGTCAGGAGATGGCTCGCCAGGTATAGCACACACTTAGCCACTTTCAAGGACCTGGATTCAAGCCCTCCGCTTGGGAACACCTACATGGGGAAGCTTCACCAGTGCTACCTCTACTTCTCACTCCTTTTTCTCTCACCTTCATCTGGAAAAAAAAAAAAATGTCTATCAGGTTCGTAGGAATCAGGCAGGCACAGAGCCCAGAGATAACCCTGGTGGCATTCAATAAATATACCACTAATACTTTTTCAGGAATGTTAATATCTACATTAACCTGTTTCATTTTTTTTAAATCTAAAGTTCAATGAAAATAATTTACTACTCCAAAAGAATTTAAGAATAGTGGTAGAAATTATGAAGGCATAACAGATATAGCAACTAACTATTTTGAAGAAGAAGAAAAAAGGAGAGTCGGGCGGTAGTGCAGCTGGTTAAGCGCAGCTGGTGCAAAGCACAAGGACAGGCGTAAGGAACCTGGTTCGAGCCCCCAGCTCCCCACCTGAAGGGGGATCACTTCACAAGTGGTGAAAAAGGTCTGCAGGTGTCTCTCTTTCTCTCCCGTCTTCCCCTCCTCTCTCCATTTCTCTCTGTCCTATGCAACGAACGACATCAATAACAACAACAATAACTACAACAATAAAACAACAAGGGCAACAAAAGGGAATAAAGAAAGAAAGAAAAGAAAAAAAGAAGAAATGAGACATGTCTGCTTCAAAATTCTTGTCACAAAAGAGTTATGAAGACCTTCAGGATGCTTGTGAAAGTAACTATCCCATTAAATCAAAATCCCTATAGTAATTCAACAGCTTGGTCAGTGTCACAAAGCTGGAACTTACTGTCCAACTCCTCAAAATCTAACTACAAGAAAGGTCAGTACGTATACTGGTGACTGTTAAAAAAAAAAAGTTAAAAACGACAACATATGAATCAAAAGATTTAACCACACTGATAACGCTTACAAAGCATTTCTAAAGAACAGCATCCAACTTCATGAAATTCTGAATAACCGCTCATTTATTATTATCAAGGCCAACCAGGATCAGAATACTTTAACCCACCATCTTGAATGGGAATCTTTCTATTATAAGCTAACTTTAGTTCACCAAATAGGCAGAAACATGACTACATAGTAGTAATTAGCCAGTTGGTATATATATATGAATATGATCACACTTTACAAACAATCAAACTGATGCTTAAGAAGCACTTTGGAATATAAATAGAACTACCATATAAAATGGAAATAAATTTGTCATTTTCTCTATCCTGGTATGTGGAACTGACTATTCCAATGCTAGGCATCCTCCAATTGCCATGTTTTCAAATCATCTTTTGTTGCCAGGTCTCTCTGCCTATACTGATGTCTTTAAAAACAACAACAACAACAAAAAAACAACCTATCCTTTTCTCAAATCCTAGCACTCTAATCGGCTGCTTTTCATTGCTGCATGTTAGGAACAGACACCAAATGGACAAGACTGCAAGAACAATTTTTTAAGTGTCAGTGAGCCCTGAGCCAATGACCTTGTAACTGTTCTAAGTGCAAAAATCGAAAAACTTCAAAGGACAGCTTTTGTTACAAACCCCTTGGCAGTAAAGCCTTCTTAGACCTGAACCATGTTCTAGATAAGGGAGGCTCTGGCGTTAAGTTACCACCTGTAAACTTTAAAAACGTTTTCTATAGCACTTTTTTTTTCCTTCTGAAATTTCATAAAGTACTTGCCCAGAGAAGTTTTTCTTTAATGCAAATGTAAACTTCTATTTATCTCATGTTGAATTATTATCAGCAACAAATTAATACATTATTAATTTGGGGTTGGGATAAGAATCCTGAAAGTAGTTTAAGTTTAGATAATATTCTGAGAACTTGAAAAAAAGGAATAACTAATGCATAACATCTTTCTGCACATGTACATTCTACACAAGCAGAAAAATTAAAGATAGCTAGAAAATTCCTCTTCCTGGTAATAGGTGCTCGCTCTATAGCTATTTGCTTTCTATCACATGAAATTAGCATACTTCATTGAAGTTTTAAGCATGACCAACAGTCCAGACACTTGACAATGAATCTATCACAAACCAGCAATTCAGTAACACTGATAGTCTAGACTTTTGCCCTTGAACCCTATCTCAGCTAGGTCCTACTACTAAAGACCAAAGAGAAAGAACAGCTGATAGGACTTGCTATATATCACATTACACAAATCCACTTATTCAACATCATGCTGGGTCCTTGCCCACCCATAAGCTCTACCTGCTTATATCTAAAAGTCTTCTAGAGCAGAGAGCCATTCATCAAATGAGATAAGAAGTACAAACTGCAGCAGTGACAGAAAGGATATGCCAACACAGCCACTCTGAGAGAGCAGGCAAGGAAAATTTTCCTAAGGAAGCACCAACAAGCTAAAATCTGTGCAGTGAAAGAACTGAGCTGAAGGCTGGGATAGGTGCAAAGGCCCTGTGGTGGGAGGTGGTGTGCAGGGTTTGAGCAAATATGATCTGAGGCAGGACTGGAGAGCCGGTCCAGGTAGGCAGAGAGGCAGCGGGGTATGGAAAGGGCTCTCTGCTCTTTATTTAAATGCAAAGCAATTGAAAATTTTTAAATTAATTTTTTTTGGTGTTTTACTTTTTTTGAAAAAAGTTGTTAGGATCAGATTTACATTTTGGCATGATCCCACTGGCTACACAATATGAAAAACAGAATATAAGGGAGTAAGATGTCTATGGGAAACAAGTTAGGAGGCTACTATACTGAAGTTGAAATGACTGAAGCCCGGAAGACTGGACTAAAAACATGACAGCAGACTACCTACTAGCCTCTGATGATGGGAGTTATCACTCCCATGATATGATATGATGAGCTAAGGAAAGAGTAGAGACAAGAAAGTTAACTCCCTAGGTCCTAGTTTTGTCATTTCACAAGCAGGGAACATATTTTCAGTAGGTCAAAGTGTAGAGAAAAGTCACTAATCTGGTTCTGAACATCTGAATATGGATATATCATGTGAACAGTTAATCCGTGTGTCTGGAGTTCAGGAGACATCATGGTGAGGGCTGGAGACAGAAACCTCAGGACTGCCCGGAGGATCTTCCTGTATTTATTATTATTATTTTCAGATAGAGACAAGGAAAGGAGAGAGAGAGAGAGACACCACAACACCAAATCTTCCTTCAAGGCAGTGAGGGCCGGTTTTGAAAGCAGGGGCAAACAACATACTCAATAAGTGAGCTGTTATCCCCAGCTTCCTGAGGATCTTCTAACATTAATGTTCACCAGGACAGCAATGGACCATCAGGGAAAATGTCAGGGTTAAGAAAACCAGGAGCCCCCATTCGCCCAACAGCTAAAAGCTTTCAAATACCAGGAACTCAATTTCTCAACATAAGCTATTAAAGCATGGCTCCAATTACTTTGTAACTTAGTTCTAAGCATTGCTTTACATAAAATCGGTCAGTATTAGCAACAACTTGCTTGCAAAGTATCAACTACTGGTACAAAACAGCAGTGACCTTGCAGAAAGAAGACATAGCTTTGATCTTCAAAACTCACCTTAAGCTAAACCATGATTAAAAATCACAATCACACCATAGATGTTGTTCTCCCAACATACTACTTTCAAAATGATCTCTTTGGAAAAAAATTAATTTATCAAGACATTTATCGGCACCTAATATTCATGGATCCCTGACACTAGTCTAGGTGCTACAAGACAGAAGAAGCTACTAAGATATCTATGGTGAGCTTCTTATCTGTTAACAACTGATATTTAGTATTCAGAATGCTGTTAGACCAGTGTGATCATTCTGCTTTCAAGTGATAAATTTCATGTCCTAACTATAGCACTGTGTAAGCTTCAAAAACTTCCTCTAGTCTTCAGAGCCTTGATGGGTTCATTAATAATCCCCAGGTTGACAGTGTTCTTTCAAAAATATATGCTTGGTAGATCTTAAGAACTTAACAGTTCTTGGCATGCTAAAACATCTCAGTCTATTAAGTAAACGAACTAGACTGATATTCCAAAGGACTCAATCACTAACAACACAGAACTCCCTTCCATACTAAACATGCCTATAGCAAGTGTGATATGTCATAAAGTAAATGAAGACAAGGATATCTTCAGCATGATCTTCGGCCTAGAGCATATTTTACATTTCCCTATGTTTTGTTAACTCGTAGAGTTGTTGTTACTAGTAATATAAACTGAGTCTTTAAACCAGATTGGCAGAGACTGAATTTCTTGTTCCCCATACGCTCTTGTAAGGAAAAAAAAAAAAAAAAAATCATGTCTGAACCTGTAGTTCTGCATGTATCCCTCTTCAGAGTGTAGGTACAAATGGAAAAGCTGCACTATATATTTGTACTTAGAAAAGGGAAAGAAATCACAGGGAAAGAGCATAAACTATAGACAGACTGTAAGGTAGAAAAAAGCTGACTGCTCTTAAAAATGAGGGCCAAATAATTTTCCAGAAATTTAGGGAGGCAGCATTGTATTTACTGCAGGAGTGCAGTGATGAATGTTGTAGATAAGATTCAGAACACTAATTTCAATCTGTGGTGTCCTCTGTACTGGCATTTCTTTCGCAGCTCTTAGCGAGGTATTTTCAGTGAGGCCTGTCCATACCTACCAACACAGAGGGGATGCGCTCACATGATCAGCTCACGGATGTGGGATGAATAAAATATGCAACAATAAAACAAAGAGTGGTGTGGTCTGGTTAACATCGAAACAGTTCCTCTCTGTGTGTTATAAGGAAAGATGAATGAATCATCTTACTTCAAGCTTCTTTTATTTCCTTCCATTTGTGACTTAATTCAGCACAATTCAATAAATCTAAGAAATACTCAACACTAACTACGTCTACTCGCTGCCTAGCATTCTGAGCCGATTTTAGCATGGTTTGAGTCTGCTTCTTTTACAAATCTGAGACCAGGTTACAGAAAACTAAGCAAGCATTTGCTTACCAAGAGACATGTACTGGCAAAACCCAGGTAGAGACCTATTAGTCTATTAGGGCTTCTGCAAAACAACTTCCTCCTTAGGGATCAGTAATTTGCTTATTAATTTGAGAAGGAAAAAAAATGAATTCAACATTTTGAGTGGTAGAATGAAATTAGATGTGTAGTCAGATCAGACTGGGCTTGAACACAGTTCTGTTGGCTGGTTTGTGGGGTCATGTGAGCATCTCAGGTGAGTTTCTACCTCTCAAAACCAGAAATGACAATATCTCACAAGGCTGCAGTGATAACAAAAGGTAAAAAAGCATTTAATGTCCAACACACAGAGGCAAGGAATAAGTGGTATGGAAACATCTATCAGTATACTCAATAAACAGCTTTTAGTCACAGCTAAAATGTTCTTATATTCATGCAATAAGTGAACACCACTAAACTCACTGCTTTGCAGTAAGTCATTTACTTTAATCCTGCTTCTGATTATTTTCTCCATGCTTAAAAATATCCTCAAACTACTACTTTTTTTTTAACCAGAGCACTGCTCAGCTCTGGCTTATGGGTGTGGGGGATTGAACCTGGGACTTTGAAGCCTCAGGCATGAGAGTCTCTTTGCATAACCATTATGCTATCTACCCTCTGCCCTATCAAATTACTTCTTAAAGACAACTCGGAATATACTTCTTGTATCTGGTAAAAGCAAACATTTGACGGTTACAGATGCAATAGGCTGCAGCTCTTAGCAGACTCTGGAGACTTAGTTTTCCCCGTGTCATATTTTTTTCTATTGTCTTTTACACTGATTTCACTCCACCCAAGAGGAAAGGGAACAGAGCACAAGAGTTGTGCTTTCTATCAGAGACACCCATGTTTCCTCAGGAGAATGCCTTCTCCACTAACCTGCCTTGCCCCTCCCATCATTTCTCCTTTTGGAATGCTCTCATTGAGCAAGGGTTGCTCAGCAGACAGCACAGGCAAGCAAGCAGCAGTTGTGGGTTTTGTTTGTTTGTTTCCTCTTGTTAAAAGCAAAGAGAACACTCCTTTCCATACTTTGAAATTTTTTAGTCCACAGGTAGCTATTTCTAAAGTAAACAACATATTATGCTTGCGGTGCTGTAGGAGATGTGAAAGAAAATCAATGGACAGGGCTACTTCCTGCTTTTTGTACCTAACAAAATGGAGTTATTATAGCATATTGGAAATCATATATTAAGGAATGTTGATTAACCAGTCCTCTGTGCCAAAATCAGATATGGAAAGAAAACAAAAGCTGGCAACAATTCTTGCTCAGATATTTCTCTTTCAGAATTATACTTAATAAAGTTAATCTTTGAAGAATGCATTAACTTTCTTACCTGATTTAAAATACAACTTGGAGAGAGAGAAAGCACAAAAATTATAAAATCCATGTAACTACTTCTGCTGCTTTATAAAATAGCCTATTAAAAATTTTAACTTATCTTTAGGTAATAGTGTTCCTTTACCTCCTCTAATTAACAAAAAACCACTAAGGTATATTTCTAACCTAACAGTTTCTAAAAGGAAGTGAAAAGTGAGGTCTATATGAGGATATAAAAGTAGTCTACTAGTTTTTTTTATTATTTATTTTTTTCTTTTTAAATTTAATTATTTATTTTGTTGCCCTTGTTGTTTTGTTGTTATAGTTATTATTGATGTCATTGTTGTTGGATAGGACAGAGAAATGGAAAGAGGAGGGCAAGACAGAGAGGGGGAGAGAAAGACAGACACCTGCAGACCTGCTTCACCACCTGTGAAGTGACTCCCCTGCAGGTGGGGAGCCGGAGGCTCGAACCGGGATCCCTTAGCAGGTCCTTGTGCTTAGCGCCACCTGCGCTTAACCCGCTGCGCTACCGCCCGACTCCCCGGTCTACTAGTTTTTAAACAAAATCTAACATTAACAAGTACAGCATATCTTGTGCTTTCATGAGGTCAGAAAATTGCTAGTTAGGGTTTTATTTATTTATTTATTTATTTTTGGTTACAAAAATAGGATGGGATAATTATATCTACCAAACTCACAACAGCCTGTTCAACAGAAAGTAACACTGTATTTTAAAGACAGTAAATAGAAAGGGGGAAAAAAAGCCCCTAATTCTATGATAAAAGGAAAAATTCCAAACCCTTGGGCGCCACTTACAGGCACAAAACTTTCACTGATTTCAGTCATTACCCTGGGGAAGGACAGACGTGAATTTTTTCTCTTTTTATGAATATTGCTTCTAAAATTTATTCTTCACAAATTTTATTTTCTGCACTTTCAATGTTTACATCTAGTGATCAAAAACTAAAAGAACTCATGAAGTAAAAAAATCAGAATTTTCTGTTAAAAAATACATTCAATTTTTAGACAGAAGGGGGAGGACCTTCAAAGCCATATTGCAACTACTGAAACATTTAAAAATCTCAATATTAGATTTCTCCCCCAAAGCCGTGTGTAATTATTGCCAAAAAAAAAGTAAAATGTAAAGCTCAACTGAGACTTTACGGAACTGCTTATAGTCAAAGTATGTCAGAAGATTCAAATGAATTTTAATCCCACTAACAAGGAAATGGGAAGCAAAATCAACCTTAAAAAGTCAAGAGAACCAACATTTTACTCTAAATGAAACCTCTAGACAAGACTTATAGGGTGTAATTTAATCATTTTAAAAATGATTATGCTTATTAGCATTTAATTTTATTTACTGTGCATTTATAATCTTCCCCTTAAGCAAAGAGGAAGAAAAGTCTAAGTTACAAAATGCAAAAAATTAAGCATGAATTACTTAATCCCTGAATTCTATCTACCTTTTTACTTTAGTCACAATAAACAATTCTATAGTTATTACAGCGGTTGTTCTGATACTATTCATAGCTCATTAAGATGACCAGAATGCTGACACTTTCTGAATTATTCGCTGTAGCCAAAAAGATGGTCTTATGACAATAAGATTAATTCCTCAAATTTGGAGGGGTGTGTAAATATTTTTGTCTGGAGTTCATTTGTGTAACAGTTGCCTTAGAAGAAGAATTATTGTAGTGAAATTTTAATCCAGTCTGCACAGAAACAAGATAAGTGTAGAGGAATGTGATTCTTGTTAAGACTAAATTGCATATGTAAGTGCACACAGAAGGGAAAAAACCAGAGACACACACAGCTCCTTGAATCTCAGTGTTACCACAGCACTGGGGGGAGGGGGGCGGCGCAACTTGCAAGTAAAAACAAACAAACAAACAAACAGTGTGGCCTTAAACAAATCAACAAACTTTTTCATACCCCCCCCCAAAAAGTACCCAAATCATTTTGGGTTACGAACCAAAACCAAATTCAGCCCACAGGGCAACAAACATTAAGACGAAAGTATTTAAAATACTCAGCGGTAAAAGTCAGGAAACTGCAGGGCAACGGCTGACAATCGCACAAACACTGCCAGCAATTCAAACTCAACTGTGGTTTGACGCGACCAGCTTTCTTTCTTTCTTTCTTTCTTTCTTTCTTTCTTTCTTTCTTTCTTTCTTTCTTTTCTTTCTTTCTTTCTTTCTTCTTTCTTTCCTTTTTTAAACAAGGATTGCGGCTGTCACACTTAAAATGATTTCCATTAACATAAAGGGTTCCAGTTGCCCCACCCCACCCCCCAAAAAAGGGTGAGACCAAGCACCTCTGTGCAGAGGTCACCGTGCACGGGCTGCAGAGGCGACCCTGGCCCGGGGAGCCCCGCACCGCCGCCCCGGGGTCCGCAGCCCGCGCAGACGCGCCGCGAGGGAAGGAGGCTCGGACGCCGCGGTCGCCCACCACGCCAGAGGGGCTGCGGGCTCCGGTCCCCTCCGCTCAGACACTGAATGGCTGACACATCCGGTCCCGGGCTCTGGCACCACTCTACCCAATGCAAACTTCAAAGGCCAGATTCAAACTTCAAACCCAAGTCAAAGAGAATCGGGGTGCAGTCGGCCTTTCCCGGGAGCACCCCGAGCCCCCAGGGGAGCGGAAGGGGGGGGCGATCGGGAAACCCGAGTCCCATCAGGTGGCAGCCCCCGAGCCGGCGCAGCCCGTTCGCCCCGGGCAAAGGTTTTGACAGGCGTTACAGCCATCCGCTCCGGGGCTCCGCCCGGCTCCATTCGGATCCCCGGTGCCTGCCACGGGGCTGCGCCTGTCACGGCCGCGGGGACCCCGCCCAAGGCCCCTCTGCCCACCGACCCCCGCACGGACCCCAGCCAGCCCCGGGCTGTGGCTGCCCGGCCACCCCGCCCCTTTTCTGACCACCGCCCGCTCGCACGCTCCGGCCAAGCCGCCGGCGCTGCCCGGAACCCCAGTCGGGAGCCGCGGCCCCCGGGATGCCGTGCCCCCTGCCCCGGGCTCGCGCACCGCCCGGAGCCCACAAACCCCGCCCGGCCTCCGCACCTCGCTCCCCGGTCCCCACGGCGCCGCTCGCTCGTCTGTCACTTGTCGGCGAACAATAACAAAGTCTCGGGATCCTTCCTGCCCCGCGCCCCCACCCCGTCCCGTGTCCCCCAGATGCCGACGGGTCGCCAAGCGCCCCCGGGGGGCGGGTGCGGGTGCGGCGAGCCCCCTGCCGCCGCGCGGTGCCCAGGCTCCATTCATTGCCCCTGCGCCCCCGCTCGCCCCGCAGCACCGCTGCGCCCCCGGCCAAGCTACTCACCCCGCGGGGGCCGCTGCGGGATGGGGCTCGGCGGCGGACGCGCGCTTCTCCCCGGGCTCGGCCCCCGCGGGGCTCTGGGAGCCGCCGTCCGGCGCGGCCGCCGGCTCCGCGGGGTGGGCGCCGCCGAGGCTCCGGGCTCCGTGAGCCGGCGGCACCGCCACGGGCTGGAAACCGCTTCCTCCCGCGGCCGCGTCCACGGGCTCCGGGGACGGGGAGGTGGACGAGGACGGCGGAGAGGCTGAGAGGAAGAGCGGCGGCTCGGGCAGCTGGTCCAGCTCCACACTCCGCACTTTGCGCAGCTGCCGCCGGCGCCAGTCCGCCCGCTCGCGGCTCCCGCTGCCCGTCTCCCGCAGCAGTCCCGCGGCCGCCGGCGCGCCGCTCGCCTTGGGGGCCCCTCCGCCGCCGCCCGCTTCGGGGCTCGCAGCCCGGGCGCCCGGGAGTCCCGACGACGAGGCGCGATTCCCCGCCGCCGCCATTTTCTCTCGCGGGCTACATTCGCTCGGCCCCCGAGAGGGAGGGAGGAGGCGGGGAGAGTGCAGGGGGCGGGCGGACGGGAGGGCGCTGCGCCGCCGGCGTAGGGCCGCCTGCGCCAACGGCGGGAGCGCAGCCGGCGGAGACGGGCTGGCGGGCGCGGGGCGCGGGGCGCGGGGCGCGGGGCGCGGGGCGGCCGGGGCCGGCAGGTGAGCGGGGTGGGCCGGGCGCGGTGGCGGCGGGCGAGGAGCGCGGGGATGCGGCGGCCGCTGGGGCGCCCGGTCTGCGGCGCTGCAGCGCCCGCCCCGCCGCCAGGTAGTCCCGGGCCGCCCCGGCGGGCGATGGGAGGAGCCTGGGGACGGCAGTGTGCGGCTTCCTGGGCGCCGCAATCTCGGCCGACGCGCCCGGCTCGGGTGCAGGGACGCGAGCGCGGGGCTCTGCGGCGCGTGGGTGGCGCTCGGCTCTCCAGGGGGCGCGCGGGGACTCGGGCCACGCCCCTTCCCGTGGGGGGCGCGCAGGTGGCACCCGGGCTGTCGCCTTGAGCAAAACGAAAGGCGTCCTAAATTCAACAGAGGTGCCGCCCCAAAACGATGATCCTGTTGAAAGACCAAACTCTCAACCTCCTTTGGCCCCCACAGCCAAGTCGTGCTGCAAACAGCAAAACTCCCAAGTTCCATGGAACATCTTGTTCACAGCCTGCAGACTCCCATGTGGGACACCCGTTTTTGCTGTCCCCCCACCCACCTGCCACTGGTGAGAAAGAGAGTCATGGGGGGGGGGCGGTGTCTCTGCAGAAAGTTTTTTTTTTTTTCTTTTTTCTCCGCTGCCCTTGGGAAACACCACTTGCAGTACGTCTGGGGAAGGACCCAGCTCTGCGCCAGGAAGTGCTGCATGAAGCCACCCTTCCCGGGCCAGGTCTCCGCCCTCCCCGAGCCCGACGCCTGCAGCCGCACGTCCTCCCTCTCCCCCCCCCCACCCCCCGCCGGCCCCCACCCGGGCAGCGGGGAGTCGCGGGGCCGGGCGCTCGGGCCTTTCCAGGCCCCCGGGGGCGTTTCTGTGATAAGGTGCTTTGGAATGGAAAAGAGCCATTTATATGTTAATGATTTTCTACCTTTTTTTCCAGGCAGTAGGGCTTCAGTTTCGGGCTGGTTTCTCTCAAGACCTTCCTTTCCAGGAGCTGGCTGGTCTGGGAAGGCACCTGCCCTGGAGCCTAGGAGCAGAATCCTTAACATTTTAGGAAACATTAAGACTTGGGGGCTTGGGGGGGGGGGCGTGTCTCTCGAAAAGAAAGGTGAGAGCTATTTTGTCAGTCTTCATATGTATAGACAAGTATCTGAATTGTCTACAAAACTGTTGACTTCTTAAGAATAAATAATAAATGAAAACCCGTTGTGTATAAAAGTTAAATGAGGGGGAAGGTGGTATCCTAGTGATTTTTCTTAAACCACCCTGATTTTGACAAATGAGCTCGTGTCTTGACTGTTAGCACCTAACAGTACAAATTTTCAAAGTTTAGGTAAATCTCTTAAAAAATTTAAGTCTCAGGAGTCGGGATGTAGCGCAGCGGGTTAAGCGCAGGTGGCACAAAGCACAAGGACCGGCATAAGAATCCCGGTTCGAACCCCGGCTCCCCACCTGCAGGGGAGTCGCTTCACAGGCGGTGAAGCAGGTCTGCAGGTGTCTATCTTTCTCTCCTCCTCTCTGTCTTCCCCTCCTCTCTCCATTTCTCTCTGTCCTATCCAACAACGACGACAACAACAATAATAACTACAACAATAAGACAACAAGGGCAACAAAAGGGAATAAATAAATAAAATAAATATTTTTTTAAAAAATTAAGTCTCTATTTAGACTGTATGTAATTGTGTATTCTTTGAAGGGTAGCCAAGAGTATCATCCAAACCAAAATAGTAGTCATTTCCCAGGTCATCCCGGATTGTCATGCCTACTAAATCCTAAATTGAAAAGAATAAACTGTCTTTGTTCCTACTTAGATAGAAAAACCTTGAAAATTACACACACAAACTCAGGTACCTGTAAATGACAAAAGCTAAGTGGATGCCTTTAACTGTTTAAAATTGCTCCCATTTTGATGGACTTAGCAAAACCTTTTATCTCTTTATTTACATGCACTCTTCTATGTAAATAATCCAGTTGCCCTTAGCATCTACACGGACAAACCCACTTTAAGAGAGAAACATAATCAAAGGGTATACTTGGCTGACAAGAGTGTTTTCCCTTTGCCTTATGTAGAATTTATCCCATGGGACTGCAGTGGTAGTTTGGGGTCTTAAACATAGTTAAGATTCAGCTCTAGTTTTGATGCTGCTGGAACCTGCTTAATTTTTATTTATTTATTTATTTTAATTTTTTTTTCTTGCCTCCAGGGCTATCACTGGAGTTTGGTGCCTGCATTAGGAATCCACTGCTCTCAAAGGGCATTTGTCTCATTTTTGTTATTGTTATTGGATAGGACAGAGAGAGGAGGGGAGACAGAGAGGGGGAAAGAAAGATAGACACCTGCTGACCTGCTTCACCACTTGTGAATCGACCCCCCTGCAGGTGGGGAGCCAGGGACCTGAACCTAGATCTTCACCCAGTCCTTGCACTTCACCCCAAGTGTGCTTAACTTGCTGCACTACCACCTGGCCCAAACCTGCTTTATATTACAGTCCAGAGGCATATGTTGAATTGCCTTAATCTGATTTCTTTAATTACACAAAGAAAGCATATCTCTTCAAAGGTTGCTTTTGTGGTTTGGGAGGTGGTGCAGTGGCTAAGGCACTGGACTCTAAAGCATGAGGTCCTGAGTTCAGTCCCTGGCAGCACATGTACCAGAGTGATATCTGGTTCTCTCCCTATCTCTCTGTCTCCTCTCTTTCTCATTAATAAATAAACAACATCTTGAAAAAAAAAAAAAGGTTGCTTTTGCTCTGAAAGCTCAGACTATTTCTCAGCCTTTTATTTCCATCTTCTCTCAAATAGAATAAGGCTTGTGCTGGTTTCATTTATGCAACGACAATTTTAGTAACCTTTTCATTAGTGTTTTACAGATCACTGCTTCCATATATTACTTCTGGGAATTGCCTAAGTCACACTTCAGTTCCTACATCCCATCCATTTGCAGGATTAAGTGCAATTCTTCACTTTGCATAAATATCACTGACATTGCCATTATCAAATTTAATGTGCATTGGCAGAAATATGTCAATTTGCATATTCATCATGTGCTTATTAAATACCTACTATACACATACAAAAAGTTTCTTCTTGAGATATTGTTTATTAATTTTTGTATTTATAAAATTACATGAAACAATTCTATCTACAAATACTTTTATCAGTGGATACTTACTGGGTTGGCTTGAATAGAATTCCAGATCTCTGTATACCTGTGTGTGTGTGCATGTGTTTTCATATCTCTGTGAGACTTACGTTTGAATCAGATAAATAAAAAAAGAATGTGGACTTGAGAATAGAGATCTGGGGTTCCATCAGGCTTAAAATATTTATTATGGAGTACTTGTAGGAGAATTGGTCTAGCCGTGTTTGCTCACCAGGGTTATTGCTGAGGCTAGGTACCTGCACAGATCCACTGTTCCCAGTGCTCCCCTCCCCCACACACCCTTTCTTTTCAGACAGAAGATGACAGACACTACAATACCACTCTTCTGATTGTGAAGCTTCCCTCTGCAGGAGTTTCTATGTGATGTCTGTGAACTCAAACCCAGGTCCTCACACATGGTAATGTGCACTGTACCAGGTGAAACACCTCTTGGCCACCTAAACTTGGTTTCTTCCTGTTTTTGGTCTCCTTGACTGCACTTTGAATCACTGCTACCAGCAGCCATTTTTTAAAATGTTATTAGTGATTTAATATTGATTTACAAAATTACATGTCAACAAGGGTCTAATTCCATACCATTCCCACCACCAAAATTCTGAATCCCCAATCCCTCCATTCCAAGCCACAGCAGTTCACTCAAGGTTGCAGACATGGGTTAACTATCATCTCTACAACTATCTGTCTACTTCTGTACATAATTGCCCTCTTTTTCTTCCAAGTGCAGTTCTCTCTTCCCCTTCAAGCCACACATAGCCCTATTACTACATCCAATGCCCCCTCCCTTTTTCTTCCTCTCTCTGCGGGTCCTAATGGAGCTTGAGTTCAGAGCCCTCTTACCCTATTCTTCCTATCTCTTCTCCCCCACTGAGAGTATGGGTCAAAATTGTTTTTGGGGTGCAGAGGTAGGAGTTCTAGCTTCTGTAATTACTTCTCAGCTGGACATGGGCATTGGTATGTCAATCTGTATCCCCAGCCTGTTTCCATATTTCCCTAGTCGGGTAGAGCTCTGGGGAGGTTATGTTCCAGGACACATTGGTGAGGTGGTTTGCCCAGATGGATTCATGATAGTGTCTGCAACTTGGAGTCTGGAAGGTGGCAGTATATAAAGTGAGACAAAATGGTTAATAAACAAGATCCATTGCTTCCAGATTCTCTAGCTTGGTGCCGTATAGTTCTTCATAGAAGTTTTGCATGATTTTCTGGATTTCTGTGGTGTCAGTTGTGATATCTCCTCTATCATTTATAATTTTGTTTATTTGAGTCTTCTACCTTTTTTTTTTTTTTTTTTTTTTTTAGTGAGTCTGGCTAGGGGTTTGTCAATCTTGTTTATTTTTTCAAAGAATCAACATTTGGCTTCATTGACCTTTTTTGTTTCTCTTATTTTCGATGTTGTTTCTGCTCTAATTTTAGTTATTTCTGTCCTTCTGGTTACTTTAGGGTTCCACAGGCCCTTTGGAATATAACTAAAATATGCCTACTAACTATCTACAGAACAGAGCCCCCCCCCCCAAACTCTTCATCTGTACTACTCCAGCCTTTAGGTTGATGATTAGTCAACAACTTGTTTGGCTTTATATTAACTCTCTTTTCAGCCACCAGGTTCCAGATGCTAGCATGATGCCAGCCAGACTTCCCTGGACAGACAACCCCACCAATGTGTCCTGGAGCTCTGCTTCCCCAGCCCTACCCTACTAGGGAAAGAGAGAGACAGGCTGGGAGTATGGATCAAACTTTCAGTGCCCATGTTCAGCAGGGAAGCAATTACAGAAGCCAACTGTTTTAGAAAGAGAAATATAGAGGATAGAAAGACATACGAACAGAAATACCACAACACAGATACTTTCCTTAGTGCCATATTATCTCTTGTAGTGTACTGGGATTTGAACCTAAGTAGTGCAAGGGCAGAGTGTCCTTCCAGATGAGCTGTCTTGTGAACCTGAAGATTCTACAAATAAGTATTTTAAAAATCCAATGTAAGTATTTAAGATTCTCTTTTATTAACTAGTCATTTAATTATTTTGCCTCTATTACATGTACTTTAAGCCTGTAGTAACCAATGAGAACAGTTCAATTGGTTTTTATATTTAAATCTTTGTCTTTGTACCCAGTATCTTGTACACTCTATCAGGAGAGCCACCACCATGCCCTGTTGGAATTTTATATTTAAAATAAAACTACAACTAGGGTCTGGCAGTGGTGTGACCAACTGAATATACACAATCCCATGTGCAAGGATCCAGGTTCAAGCCCTTGTCTCCAGCTGCAGGAGGGAAGCTTCATGAGTGGTGAAGCAGTGTTGTGGGTGTCTTTCTCTCTCCCTCTCTACCCTTTCAATTTCTCTCTGTCCTATGAAATAAAAGAAACAAACCAAAAAAAAAATTAAGATAGGAAGATGGAAGTGGTTATCAGAACAGTGGATTTGGAGTGTGAACACTTTTTCTTCTTCTAGAGTTTGCTCTTCTTCCGTAGCCAGTCAACAGCGTCAGGTTGAGCCTGATGTAGTTTCGAGACCTCCTTTGAATTTGGAAAGGTGGCAGTCGTTGACTATGTGGGTTATAGTCTGTCTGTAGCCGCAGGGGCAGTTCGGGTCGTCTCTGGCTCCCCAGCGATGGAACATAGCGGCGCACCGGCCATGGCCTGTTCGATAGCGATTGAGGAGGGCCCAATCATAACGTGCTAGGTCAAAGCCGGGTTGATGCTTGCAGGGGTCTGTGATGAGGTGTTTGTTCTTTACCTCAGCTGACTGCCAACTCTGTTTCCAAGAGACTGGAACAGAGAAGTTCAGTGTAGGCGTAGGGGACCAGATTGGGTGACGAGACGTCAAGCGTTGGACAGGGTGGGCGAAGATATCCGCGTATATTGGCAGGTCCGGTCGAGCGTAGATGTGGGAAATGAACTTAGATGATGCCCCATCCCGACGAATATCTGGCGGGGCGATGTTGCTAAGAACTGGCAGCCATGGAACCGGGGTGGAACGGATGGTTCCAGAAATTATCCTCATGGAGGAATATAATTTGGAATCGACCA
The DNA here is from genome assembly GCF_950295315.1 of Erinaceus europaeus. NCBI lineage: Eukaryota > Metazoa > Chordata > Mammalia > Eulipotyphla > Erinaceidae > Erinaceus > Erinaceus europaeus. The sequence continues at coordinate 54,805,899 of NC_080166.1, forward strand.
AGTGGGCATGGGGGCTACGGAACCATACTGGGGCACAGTATTCTGCAGTGGAATAGCATAATGCCAGAGATGATGATCGTAGTGTGGAAGCGCTCGTGCCCCATGAGGAGCTGGCCAGTCTTGCAATGATGTTATTCCTCGTGCCCACCTTTGCTGCAGTTTTTATGAGATGTTTGTGAAATGACAGAGTGTGATCGAGAGTAACGCCAAGATAGACTGGCTGGGCTTCATGCCGGATTCTCATATCGTCAAGCTGCACATTAAGCTCACGCGAGGCCGAGGCATGGTGTAGATGGAAAACAGATGATACCGTTTTTGTAGTGCTAGGGATTAGTCGCCATTTTTTACAGTAATCAGATATCAGAGACATGTCTTTCGTGAGTGTTTCCTCGAGGATGTCGAACTTGGATGCCTGAGTTGCACAGCAGATGTCATCAGCGTAGATGAACTTCCTTGAAGAAGTTTCTGGGAGGTCATTGATGTAAATATTAAATAGCGTAGGAGCCAGAACAGAGCCCTGGGGGAGGCCACTTGAGACAAGTCTCTATCTGCTAGACTTGTCACCCAGATGCACCCGGAATCTTCTGTTTTGGAGAAGAAATGATATAGTGTTGGCCACCCATGGAGGCAGGCATCTAGAGATCTTGACTAGGAGACCACGGTGAACACTGAAACCCAGCAATAACTGTGGTGGCAATAATAAAATAAAGTAAATAAATTCAAATAAAAGTACAAATTATGAAATTTGATCTTACAGTGCCCTAATTTATGCTTACTATTGCTAACCTGCAATGATTCTTTGAGTTCTTTGGGAACCATGTTGACTGCTGCTTTTCTTTTTTTTTTTTTTAACTGAGGTTTAATTTAACTTATTTACTTACAACTGGATAGAGACAGAGAAATTGAGAGAGGAGAGGAAGGTAGAGAGGGAGAGAGATAGACACTTGCAGCCCTGCTTCACCACTTGTGAAGCTTTCCCCCTGCAGGTGGGGACCAGGCCTTGAACCTGCATCCTTGGGCATTACAATATGTGAGCTTAACCAGGTGCACCACCACCTGGCCTCGACTGCTGTTTTCTCTTTCGTGCATGACAAAATGGTCTTTTTCTGTTTGGTTTTTGTAACTAAATCATATCTATCGCTGTTGCAAAATACATTTAAAGTGTTCATACATTTTCCCCGATTTCTCTCGATACTTGATATCAGCTGCTTGTTTGACCTGTGATGTGCAAATATCTTCTCAGATTATTAGGTGGCCTGGTTACCCTTGTATACTTTGCTTTCAATGTGTAGAAGCTTTTTAGTTTCATGTAGTCCCTTTTTTTTTTTTATTCTTGTTTTCATTTCCCATGCCCAGGGGGTTAGATCTCCAAATACACCTTTAATGTGAAGGTCCTGCAAAATTCCACCAAAGAAATCATGTAGTGAGATTATGAATAACATTTCTTACTTTATAGTATTTCAATAGTCAACGGGGGGGGATCTTACCAATCTCAAGGACTTAGGATGTTTTGGAAAACTCAAACCATAATTTTCTGGAGAAAAGGCAACGTGAATATATGAATAGCAACAAACCAAGAGTCAGTTACTAGCACTGTCAGTGCTAGTCATTTTTTTTTTTCTTACCAGTGGCTTTCTACAGCCTACCAGAGAACCCAAACTACTTCATGTGAGAAAACAAACAAGCAAAACCCAAACAAACAGGGCCTCAAGAACAGCACCCCTGGATAGCATGCTGCTTTGCCATGTGATGACCCAGGTTTGAGCCTGGCTCCCACCGCACTGAAGGAAGCTTCAGTGTTTGGGTCTCTCCTCCGCCCCTCTGCCCTGCCACTCCCGATTCTCCCTAACAAGCAAACAAAAACCAAATTCCTTAATGCAGCACTTAAAATGTGTTCTTACCCAGCCAGCTGTGCTCTACTGCATGCCAAATTTATCCTCAATTCTGAGTTTTCATTCACCTCACTGGGAAGATATTATCAATCAGTGTTCTCCCTATTTTCCATGCCCTTTCTCTCTCCGCCTTCAGGTTATTTTTTAAAATAATTTATTTCTTTATTGGGGAAATAATGTTTTACATTCAACAGTAAATACAATAGTCTGTACATGCATAACATTCCCCAGATTCCCATTTAACAATATAACCCCCACTATGTCATTCATCATCTTTCATGGACCTGTATTCTCCCCACCCACCCACCCACCCACCCCAGAGTCTTTTACTTTGGTGTAATACTCCAATTCCATTTCAGGTTCGACTTGTGTTTTCTTTTCTAATCTTGTTTTTCAACTTCGGCTTGAGAGTGAGATCATCACATATTCATCCTTCAGTTTCTGACTTATTTCACTCAACATGATTTTTTCAAGGTCCATCCAAGATCAGCTGAAAACAGTGAAGTCACCATTTTTCACAGCTGAGTAGTATTCCATTGTGTATATATACCACAACTTGCTCAGCCACTCATCTGTGGTTGGACACCTGGGTTGCTTCCAGGTTTTGGCTATTACAAATTGTGCTGCCAAGAACATATGTGTACACAGATCTTTTTGTATGGATGTGTTGGGTTCCTTAGGATATATCCCCAGGAGGGGAATTGCAGGGTCATAGGGTAGGTTCATTTCTAGCCTTCTGAGAGTTCTCCAGACTGTTCTCCACAGAGGTTGGACCAATTGACATTCCCACCAGCAGTGCAGGAGGGTTCCTTTGACCCCACATCCTCTCCAGCATTTGCTGCTGTTACCTTTTCTGATGTTTGACATTCTCACAGGAGTGAAGTGATATCTCATTGTTGTCTTGATTTGCATTTCTCTGACAGAGACTTGGAGCATTTTTTCATGTGTTTCTCGGCCTTTTGGATCTCTTCTGTGGTGAATATTCTGTCCAAGTCCTTCCCCCATTTTTGGATGGGGTTATTTGTTGTCTTGTTGTTGGGTCTGGCAAGCTCTTTATATATGTTGGTTATTAAACTCTTATCTGATGTATGGCATGTAAAGATCTTCTCCCATTCTGTGAGGGGTCTCTTGGTTTGGGGAGTGGTTTCTTTTGCTGTGAAAAAGCTTTTTAATTTGATGTAGTCCCATAGGTTTATACTTGCCTTAGTCTTCCTTGTAATTGAATTCATTTCATTGAAAATGTCTTTAAAATTTATGCGGAAAAGAGTTCTGCCAATATTTTCCTCTAAGTATCTGATAGTTTCTGGTCTAACATCCAAGTCCTTGATCTACTTGGAATTTACTTTTGTATTTGGTGAAATACAGTGATTCAGTTTCATTCTTCTGCATGTTTCAACACATTGTTTCCAACACCATTTGTTGAAGAGACTCTGCTTTCCCCATTTAATAGTCTGGGCCCCTTTGTCAAAGATTAGCTGTCCATACGTGTGGGGCCTCATTTCTGGGCTCTCAATTCTATTCCACTGGTCAGTGTGTCTGTTCATGTTCCAGTACCAAGCAGTTTTGATGACAATGGCCCTATAATACAGTTTGAGATCTGGCAGTGTGATGCCTCTGGTTCTGTTCTTTTTTCTCAAGATTGTTTTGGCAATTCTAGGTCTTTTCTGGTTCCAGATAAACATTTGTAGCATTTTTTCTATTCTCCTAAAAAATGTGCTTGGGATCTTGATGGGGATAGCATTAAATTTGTAGATGGCTCTGGATAATATATTCATTTTGATGATGTTAATTCTTCCAACCCATGAACATGGAATATCTTTCCACTTCTTTGTGTCTTTTTCAATTTCTTTGAGTAGTGACTCATAATTTTCAGTATACAAGTCTTTCCCTTCTTTGGTTAGGTTCACTCCTAGATATTTTATTGTTTTTGTTGCTATAGAAAAAGGAACTGATTTCTGGATTTCAATTTCTTCTAACTTAGTGTTTACATAGAGGAATGCCACTGACTTTTGAATGTTAATTTTGTAGCCTGACACCTTACTGTATTGCCTGATGATTTCCAAAAGCTTCTTGCTGGATTCCTTAGGTTTTTCCATGTATACTATCATGTCATCTGCAAATAAGGAGAGTTTGACTTCTTCTCTTCCAATCTGTATGCCTTTAATTCCTTGCTCCTGCCTGATTGCTATGGCAAGAACTTCCAACACTATGTTGAATAGTAATGGTGATAGTGGGCAGCCCTGTCTGGTACCTGATCTGAGGGGAAATGCTTCCAGTTTTTCACCATTGAGTATGATGTTGACTGTAGGTGTGCTATATATAGTTTCCACTATCTTCAGGAATTTTCCATCTATTCCCATTTTTTGTAGTGTTTTGATCATAAAGGGATGTTGTATTTTGTCAAAGGCTTTCTCTGCATCTATTGATATGACCATGTGGTTTTGAGTCTTGCTTTTGTTGATGTGGTGGATCACATTGATTGATTTACGTATATTAAACCAACCTTGCATGCCTGGGATAAACCCCACTTGGTCATGATGAACAATCTTTTTGATATACTTCTGTATCCGGTTGGCTAGAATTTTGTTCAATATTTTCGCATCTATGTTCATCAGAGATATTGGTCTGTAGTTTTCTTTTTTGGTTGTGTCCCTGTCTGCTTTTGGTATCAGAGTGATGTTGGCTTCATAGAAGCTGGCAGGGAGTATTCCAGTGTCTTCAATCTTCTGGAAGACTTTTAAAAGTAGAGGTATTAGTTCTTCTTTGAAAGTTTTATAGAATTCATTTGTAAAACCATCTGGTCCAGGACTTTTATTTTTGGGAAGATTTTTGATAACTGTTTCAATTTCATTAGCTGTGATGGGCCTGTTCATGTTATCCACTTCCTCTTTACTTGGTTTTGGAAGTTGGTAGGTATCTAGGAAATCATTCATTTCATCCAGGTTCTCTAGCTTGGTGGCATATAGTTGTTCATAGAAGCCTCGCATGATATGTTGAATTTCTGCAGTGTCTGTTGTGATATCTCCTCTTTCATTTACTATCCGATTTATTTGGGTCTTCTCCCTTTTTTGTTTTGTGAGTCTGGCTAAAGTCTTGTCGATTTTGTTTACTCTTTCGAAGAACCAACATTTACTTTCGTTGACCTTTTGTATGGTTTTCCTATTCTCAATATTATTTATTTCTGCCCTAACTTTAGTGATTTCTGTCCTTCTGGTTGCTTTAGGATTCCTTTGTTGTTCTTTTTCTCGGTCTTTAAGATGTGCAATCAGGCTGTTTATTTGTGCCTTTTCTTGTTTCCTAATGTGTGCTTGTATAGCTATGAACTTCCCTCTTAGGACTGCTTTAGCTGTGTCCCAAATATTTTGATAGCTTGTGTCTTCATTTTCATTAAAGTCTCAAAACATTTTGATTTCTTCCTTGATTTCCTCTTTGACCCAGAAGTTGTTAAGAAGTATAGTGTTATGCAGCTATCAAGAACAATGAACTCACCTTCTCTGACCCATCTTGGACAGAGCTAGAAGGAATTATGTTAAGTGGACTAAGTCAGAAAGTTAAAGGTGAGTATGGGATGATCCCACTCATCAACAGAAGCTGACTTAGAAGATTTGAAAGGGAAACTAAAAGCAGGACCTGATCAAATTGTAAGTAGGGCACCAAAGTAAAAACCCAGTGGTGAGGAGTAGACATGTAGCTTCCTGGGCCAGTGGGGGGTGGGAATGGGCGGGAGGGATGGGTCACGGTCCTTTGGTGATGGGAATGGTGTTTATGTACACTCCTAGCAAAATGTAGTCATATAAATCAGTAGTTAATTAATATGAGAGGGGGAAATCAATTGTATGTCTCAAAGGTTCTCAAAAGACAAACTGAATCTTTTTAATAGATAGGCTACGTATTTGATATGCGGACTCTCTCAAAAGCCTAGACCAAGTAGATTAGAAGCTTCCAATAGCACAGCTATATACAAGATACTGGGTACTGTACAGCAAACCATAACAAAGGGACTTTTCAAAGTTAACCCAATTAACAAATAATGTGTGGGTAATATTAACTATTGATTGTCTTTTTGAACCCTAAGACAGCAGGAACCTCACATCTTCACTATAGAGCCCCTACTTCCCCCAGTCCTGGCACCCTTGGATAGGGCTCACTTTCCCGTATGCTTCTCCCATTCCATACCAAATAATATTGCATCCGCCGATCACAACCTAACCAAAGCAACGATTGCCATCTCAACATGCTTCACCTCAGAGTGTATCCAGAGACTTCACGTGTGGAGTGACAACCCTTCAGCTTCATTACTCGGGTGAGACCTTTCCTTTTATAGTACACTCTAATTTCATCTCAGGTAGTTCACTTTCTAACAAAGTCCCATAACCTAGACATATACCAGTTTCTGTGAGAGAGAGCGTATGTGCACACGTATCCATAAACTACTGCAAAATATATACCTGAAAGCAGCATTACACTAGAGTTTGCAGTGAGTACCTCCCCAACACTTCCTCTCCACTATTCCAATCTTGGGATCCATGTTTGCTCAACAAATTGATTGGCTTTGTATGTTAACTCTCTTTTCAATCACCAGGTTCCAGATGCCACCAGGATGCTGGCTAGGCTTCCCTGGATTGAGGACCCCACCAATGTGTCCTGGAGCTCAGCTTCCCCAGAGACACACCTTACTAGGGAAAGAGAGAGGCAGACTGGGAGTATGGACCGACCAGTCAACACCCATGTTCAGCAGGGAAGCAATTACAGAAGCCAGACCTTCTACCTTCTGCAACCCTCAACGACCCTGGGTCCATGCTCCCAGAGGGCTAGAGAATGGGAAGGCTATCATGGGAGAGGGTGGGTTATGGGGATTGGGTGGTGGGAATTGTGTGGAGTTGTACCCCTCCTACCTTATGCCTTTGTTCACTAATCCTTTCTTAAATTAAAAATTTAAATAAATAAAAAAAAAAAAAAAAAAAAAGAAAAGTTAAAATAAATAGATAAATAAATAAATAAATAAAAAAAAAAAAAAAAAAAAAAAAAAAGAAGTATAGTGTTGAGCTTCCACATTTTGGGACTGTTACTAATTTTTTGCTGATTGTTAAGTGTTAGTTTAATTCCACTGTGGTCTGAGAAGATGCTGGGATGATTTCAGCGCTCTTGAATTGGCTGATGCTGTCTTTGTGGCCTAACATATGGTCTATCCTTGAGAATGATCCATGTGGATTTGAGTAAAATGTGTATTCCAGTTTCTTGGGATGAATGACTCTGAAAATGTCCAATAATTCTAGTTTATCTATCTCTTCATTTAGCTCCCTTATGTCTTTACTGATTTTCTTCCTGGATGATATGCCAAGCTGAGATAGTGGGGTGTTGAAGTCCCCTACTATGATTGTGTTACTGTTTTTTTTTTTCTCTTTTTCTCTTTTTTTTTTTTTTATTTAAGAAAGGATTAATTAACAAAACCATAGGGTAGGAGGGGTACAACTCCACACAATTCCCACCGCCCAATCTCCATATCCCACCCCCTCCCCCGATAGCTTTCCCATTCTCTATCTCTCTGAGAGCATGGACCCAGGGTCATTGAGGGTTGCAGAAGGTAGAAGGTAATTGTAATTGCTTCCTCGCTGAACATGGGCGTTGACTGGTCGGTCCATGCTCCCAGTCTGCCTCTCTCTTTCCCTAGTGGGGTGGGTCTCTGGGGAAGCTGAGCTCCAGGACACATTGGTGGTGTCTTCAATCCAGGGAAGTCTGGCCGGCATCCTGATGACACCTGGAACCTGGTGACTGAAAAGAGAGTTAACATACAAAGCCAAACAAATTGTTGAGCAATCATGGACCCAAAGCTTGGAAAAGTGGAGAGGAAGTATTAGGGAGGTACTCACTGCAAACTCTAGTATACTTCTGCTTTCTTACTTTGGTGCCATACTCCAAACTCAGTCAATTTCTGCTTTGCGTTTCTACTTCTTCTTTTTTTTTTTTTTTTTAACATGCATAACATTCCCCAGATTCCCATTTAGCAATACAACCCACACTATTTCATTCATCATTTTTCATGGACCTGTATTCTCCCCACCCACCCACCTACCCACCCCAGAGTCTTTTACTTTGGTGTAATACTCCAATTCCATTTCAGGTTCAACTTGTGTTTTCTTTTCTAATCTTGTTTTTCAACTTCGGCCTGAGAGTGAGATCATCCCGTATTCATCCTTCAGTTTCTGACTTATTTCACTCAACATGATTTTTTCAAGGTCCATCCAAGATCGGCTGAAAACGGTGAAGTCACCATTTTTTACAGCTGAGTAGTATTCCATTGTGTATATATTCCACAACTTGCTCAGCCACTCATCTGTTGTTGGACACCTGGGTTGCTTCCAGGTTTTGGCTATTACAAATTGTGCTGCCAAGAACATGTGTGTACACAGATCTTTTTGGATGGATGCGTTGGGTTCCTTAGGATATATCCCCAGGAGGGGAATTGCAGGGTCATAGGGTAGGTCCATTTCTAGCCTTCTGAGAGTTCTCCAGACTGTTCTCCACAGAGGTTGGACCAATTGACATTCCCACCAGCAGTGCAGGAGGGTTCCTTTGACCCCACATCCTCTCCAGCATTTGCTGCTGTTACCTTTTCTGATGTGTGACATTCTCACAGGAGTGAAGTGATATCTCATTGTTGTCTTGATTTGCATTTCTCTGACAATCAGAGACTTGGAGCATTTTTTCATGTGTTTCTCGGCCTTTTGGATCTCTTCTGTGGTGAATATTCTGTCCAATTCCTCCCCCCATTTTTGGATGGGGTTATTTGTTGTCTTGTTGTTGAGTCTGGTAAGCTCTTTATATATATTGGTTATTAAACTCTTATCTGATGTATGGCATGTAAAGATCTTCTCCCATTCTGTGAGGGGTCTCTTGATTTGGGTAGTGGTTTGTTTTGCTGTGAAGAAGCGTTTTAATTTGATGTAGTCCCATAGGTTTATACTTGCCTTAGTCTTCCTTGTAATTGGATTCGTTTCATTGAAAATGTCTTTAAAATTTATGCGGAAAAAATTTCTTCCAATATTTTCCTCTAAGTATCTGATAGTTTCTGGTCTAACATCCAAGTCCTTGATCCACTTGGAATTTACTTTTGTATTTGGTGAAATACAGTGATTCAGCTTCATTCTTCTGCTTGTTTCAACCCATTGTTTCCAACACCATTTGTTGAAGAGACTCTGCTTTCCCCATGTAATAGTCTGGGCCCCTTTGTCAAAGATTAGATGTCCATAGGTGTGGGGCCTCATTTCTGGGCTCTCAATTCTATTCCACTGGTCAGTGTGTCTGTTCATGTTCCAGTACCAAGCAGTTTTGATGACAATGGCCCTATAATAATATAGTTTGAGATCTGGCAGTGTGATGCCTCTGGTTCTGTTCTTTTTTCTCAAGATTGTTTTGGCAATTCTAGGTCTTTTCTGGTTCCAGATAAACATTTGTAGCATTTTTTCTATTCTCCTAAAAAATGTGCTTGGGATCTTGATGGGGATAGCATTAAATTTGTAGATGGCTCTGGGTAATATATTCATTTTGATGATGTTAATTCTTCCAACCCATGAACATGGAATATCTTTCCACTTCTTTGTGTCTTTTTCAATTTCTTTGAGTAGTGACTCATAATTTTCAGTATACAAGTCTTTCACTTCTTTGGTTAGGTTTATTCCTAGATATTTTATTGTTTTTGTTGCTATAGAAAAAGGAACTGATTTCTGGATTTCAATTTCTTCTAACTTAGTATTTGCATAGAGGAATGCCACTGACTTTTGAATGTTAATTTTATAGCCTGACACCTTACTGTATTGCCTGATGATTTCCAAAAGCTTCTTGCTAGATTCCTTAGGTTTTTCCATGTATACTATCATGTCATCTGCAAATAAGGAGAGTTTGACTTCTTCTCTTCTAATCTGTATTCCTTTAATTCCTTGCTCCTGCCTGATTGCTATGGCAAGAACTTCCAACACTATGTTGAATAGTAATGGTGATAGTAGGCAGCCCTGTCTAGTACCTGATCTGAGGGGAAATGCTTCCAGTTTTTCACCATTGAGTATGATGTTGGCTGTAGGTTTGCTATATATAGACTCCACTATCTTCAGGAATTTTCCATCTATTCCTATTTTTTGTAGTGTTTTGATCATAAAGGGATGTTGTATTTTGTCAAAGGCTTTCTCTGCATCTATTGATATGACCATGTGGTTTTGAGTCTTGCTTTTGTTGATGTGGTGGATCACATTGATTGATTTACGTATATTAAACCAACCTTGCATGCCTGGGATAAACCCCACTTGGTCTTGATGAACAATCTTTTTGATATACTGCTGTATCCGGTTGGCTAGAATTTTGTTCAATATTTTCGCATCTATGTTCATCAGAGATATTGGTCTGTAGTTTTCTTTTTTGGTTGTGTCCCTGTCTGCTTTTGGTATCAGGGTGATGTTGGCTTCATAGAAGCTGGCAGGGAGTATTCCAGTGTCTTCAATCTTCTGGAAGACTTTTAAAAGTAGAGGTATTAGTTCTTCTTTGAAAGTTTTGTAGAATTCATTTGTAAAACCATCTGGTCCAGGACTTCTATTTTTGGGAAGATTTTTGATAACTGTTTCAATTTCATTAGCTGTGATGGGCCTGTTCATGTTATCCACTTCCTCTTTACTTAGTTTTGGAAGTTGGTAGGTATCTAGGAAATCATTCATTTCTTCCAGGTTCTCTAACTTGGTGGCATATAGTTGTTCATAGAAGCCTCGCATGATATGTTGAATTTCTGCATTGTCTGTTGTGATATCTCCTCTTTCATTTACTATCCGATTTATTTGGGTCTTCTCCCTTTTTTGTTTTGTGAGTCTGGCTAAAGGTTTGTCGATTTTGTTTACTCTTTCGAAGAACCAACATTTACTTTCATTGATCTTTTGTATGGTTTTCCTATTCTCAATGTTATTTATTTCTGCCCTAACTTTAGTGATTTCTGTCCTTCTGGTTGCTTTAGGGTTCCTTTGTTGTTCTTCTTCTAGGTCTTTAAGATGTGCAATCAGGCTGTTTATTTGTGCCTTTTCTTGTTTCCTAATGTGTGCTTGTATAGCTATGAACTTCCCTCTTAGGACTGCTTTAGCTGTGTCCCAAATATTTTGATAACTTGTGTCTTCATTTTCATTGAACTCTCGAAACATTTTGATTTCTTCCTTGATTTCCTCTTTGACCCAGAAGTTGTTAAGAAGTGTACTGTTGAGCTTCCACATTTTGGCACTGTTACTAATCTTTTGTTGATTGTTAAGTGTTAGTTTAATTCCACTGTGGTCTGAGAAGATGCTTGGGATGATTTCAGTGCTCTTGAATAGGCTGATGCTGTCTTTGTGGCCTAACATATGGTCTATCCTTGAGAATGATCCATGTGGATTTGAGTAAAATGTGTATTCCAGTTTCTTGGGATGAATGACTCTGAAAATGTCCAATAGTTCTAGTTTATCTATCTCTTCATTTAGCTCCCTTATGTCTTTACTGATTTTCTTCCTGGATGATCTGTGAAGTTGAGATAGTGGGGTGTTGAAGTCCCCTACTATGATTGTGTTACTGTTAATATATTGCTGTAGCTCTTTCAGTTGAAGTTTATGTATTTAGATGGCTTCTCATTGGGTGCATAGATATTAATAATTGTTAAGTCCTCTTGATTGACTGATCCTCTGAGCATTAAGTAGTGTCCATTCCTATCTTTTTTAATCTTATGTATTTTAAAGTCTATCATGTCAGATATGAGAATAGCTGTTCCTGCCCTTTTTTGTGGGCCATTGGCTTGTATGATAGTTTTCCATCCTTTCACTTTAAGTCTGTGTTTGTCTTGTTGAGTTAGGTGAGTTTCCTGTAGACAACATATTGTTGGGTTGTGTTTTCTGATCCATCTTCCTACTCTGTGTCTTTTAATAAGTGAATTCAGGCCATTGACATTTATTGATATCAAAGATCGAAGATATTTTAATGCCATTCTTGTAGAGTTTTAGAGTGTTTTGATATATGTCCTATTTGTGGTGGTCTGGTTGTTTATAGGAGACCTTTCAGAACTTCTTTCAGGGCAGGCTTGGTGATGGTTGCTTCCTTCAACTGTTGCTTGTCTGAGAAGGTTTTGATGCTTCCATCTAGTCTGAATGACAGTCTAGCAGGATATAGTATTCTTGGCTGAAAGCCTTTCTCATTGAGCACTCGATAGATATCTTGCCATTCTCTTCTGGCCTGTAGTGTTTGTATGGAGAAGTCTGCTGCTAATCTTATGGGTTTTCCTTTGTAGGTGACTCTGTTTTTCTCTTGCAGCCTTGAGGATCCTTTCTTTATCCTTATTCCTTTCCATTCTAAGTATGACATGTCTTGGTGTCTTTAGATCTGGGTTAATTCTGTTTGGGACCCTCTGGGCTTCTTGAATCTTTATGTCTTTGGTGTTGTCTAGACTAGAATAATTTTCAGCTATTATGGCCTGGAGAATGCTTTCTTCCTCTCCTTCTCTTTCTTCCTCTGGTAAGCCAATAATGCGTATATTGTTTCTTTTGAAGTCATCCCATAGGACTCTGTTGTTGTTTTCAGCATCTCTTAATCTCTTTTTGAGATCTCTTACTTCTTTTTTAGTTGTCTCTAATTCATCCTCAATCTTGCTAATTCTGTCTTCAGCCTCATAGATTCTATTCTCTCTGCCCTCTACTGTTTTCTGGAGTTCATCTATTTTGTTGCCCTGCTCTGATACTGTTTTAGCTTGTTCAGCTAGTTGCCTTCTCAGCTCAGTGATTTCAGCTTTCAGCTCTCTAATAACCATGCGATTATTAGAATTTTCTTCCATATTCTCATTTGTTGTTCCTGCATTTCTGATTACAATTTTTTTCAAATTCTTTACTCACTCCTGTTATTATTTCCTTAGCTAATGTTTGGATGTTGAACTCGTTGTTTTGTGCTTCACCCTCTGGAGGACTTTTAGCTGGACTCTTGTCCTGGTTCGAGTCTCCAATATATCTTCTTGTTGTTTTAACCATTTTATATATTATGTTATGAGTTCCCTTTATCAGTACTTTTCAAATTATTGATCACTATTGCCTGGATTGACTTATGTCTAAGTAATTTAATTAAAGGTTTTACCGTGGTGGAAGTTAACAGTTTTTTCAATCCCTGAGTTGGAACTCAGTGGTGTAAAAGCCTCTTTTTTTTTCTTCCCTGTAGGCTATGGGAGTCTGAGGGCTTTTAAACTATCAATAGGCTTCTTCGCTTAATCACTGACTCCTGACCAAGAGATAAAGCAGGGTGTGGCAGAGATAATCCAGTGGTTATGCAAAGAGACTTTCACAGCCCCTCAGCTATGCCACGGAGGTATAGGTCTTCTCCTGAGTTTCCCGGTTAGATCTCTGTCCCCTGGTGTCCCTCCCTGTTGCTGCTCCAGATTCTGAGGGTAGTAGCAATGGAGACTCAGAGTTGCACTTGGTGAGTCTCTGGGGAGTCCTTTCCTCCCTTCAGCTGTCCCCTTGTTGGTGGAGGCCCCTCTCTCCTCTCTGTCACCAGCCATGCGTGTTTGTACTCACGGGTGATTTACTGGGTTCCTGTGGTCATTCTAGTCCTGTCTTGTTTCGGTCCGGGAGGTCTCCTTTGGTATTCCTAGTTGATCCGGGAGAGGAGAGGAGAGGAGAGGAGAGGAGAGGAGAGGAGAGGAGAGGAGAGGAGAGAAAGTGATCTGCTCAGTGCTAGTCATTTTGGGTGAATCATTCGGTCCCTTCCCTGACAATTCTCAACTAGAAGATACCAACCATCTCTTTCATCTCCAATATTTTGTAAAAAAAAAAATCTGACACAAATGGACAATAGTCCAAATTCAAATTATTAGTCTTCATTTGCTGGTCTTGTTTCTATATTTCAGGAGTTATAAAGTAGTAGGAAAACTTCTGGCCCTATGTTTCTGCTGCGTCAGTCACCACACAGTAGTCATAAAGTATAACCTTCATCTGTGGAAAATGAGGCAATGTTTTCCATCAAGAACTTAGTATTAGAAAAAAAAAATTCTTAAAAAATATTTGGTGATTTAACATTGATTTATAAAATGGTAAGATTTCAGGTTTATAGTTTCACATCCACCACCAAACCCCCTGCCCCTAAAAAGGAGTTTGGATGCTATTGCCTCTTTCTTGATTCTGTCTTTTCTGCCTTCCTTTCCTTTTAAATTTTGCTTGCATTCATTAGCTATATTCTACACCTGAGTGAAACAATTTCTTAGTTAGAAAAGACTTATTCTTGGGAGCCTGGTGGTAGTGTGCCTAATTAAGTACACATATTACAATGCACAAGGTCCTAGGTTCAAACCCTTGTCCTCACCTGCAAGGGGAAAACTTCATGAGTAGTGAAGCAGGTCTGCAGGTATCTCTCTGTCTCTAACTCCCTTTCCCTTCTCAATGTCTCTCTATCTTTACCCAATAATAAATAAATAAATAAAATAAGAAAAAAATGATTCTTGACAGTAGTTTACTTGTTGATTTTTAAAAGTAAGGTTTCTGAATTACTTACTACTAATCACCCATGCAAATAAGGACAGATTGATTTATTTCCTATAAGGCAGACAACATTTTTTAAAAGTGGGTAAGGGTACATGGGAATAAAGAATTTCAAAGAATTGTCATCAGAAATGCAGAAACAACAAATGAGACTCTGGAAAAAAAAACCCTAATTATCTCAAGGTTATTAAAGAGCTGAAAGGTGAAATAGCTGAGCTAAGAACACAACTAGCTAAACAAGCTAAAACAGTATCAGAACAGGATAACAAAATAGATGAACTCCAGAAAACAGTAGAAGGGAGATGGTGTATTGCACCAAAGTAAAAGACTCTGGGGTGGGTAGGGGGGAGAATACAGGTACAAAAGGATGGCAGAGGACCTAATGGGGGTCGTATTGTTCTATGGAAAACTGGGAAATATTATGCATGTACGAATTATTGTATTTACTGTTGAATGTAAAACATTAATTCCCCAATAAGGAAATTAAAAAAAAAACAGTAGCAGGGAGAGAGAATAAAATAAATGCGGCTGAAGACAGAATTAGCAAGATCAAAGATGAATTAGAGACAACTAAAAAAGAAGTAAAAGATCTCAAAAAGAGATTAAGAGATACTGAAAATAACAACAGAGACCTATGGGATAACTTCAAAAGAAATAACATACACACTACTGGCTTACCAGAGGAAGAAAGAAAGAAGGGGAAGAAAGCATTCTTCAGGACATAATAGCTGAGAACTTATCTAGTCTAGACAACAACAAAGACATAAAGGTTCAAGAAGCCCAGAGGGTCCTAAACAGAATTAACTCAGACTTAAAGAAACCAAGACACATCATATTTAGAATGGAAAGGAATAAGGATAAAGAAAAGATCCTGAAGGCTGCAAGAGAAAAACAAAGAGTCAACTACAGAGGAAAACCCATAAGATTAGCAGTGGACTTCTCCACATAAACACTACAGGCCAGAAGAAAATGGCAAGATATCTATCTCTCAAGTGCTCAATGAGAAATACTTTCAATCAAGACTACTGTATCCTGCTAGGCTGTCATTCAGACTAGATAGAGGCATGAAAACCTCAGACAAGCAACAGTTGAAAGAATCAACTATCACCAAGCCTATCCTGAAAGAAGTTCTGAAAAGTCTCTTATAAAGTCAGACCACCATAAATATGCATATATCAGAACACTCTAAAAATCTACAAGAATGGTATTAAAATATCTTCAATCTATGATATCAATAAATGTCAGTGTCCTGAATTCACCTATTAAAAGGCACAGAGTAGGAAGATGAATCAGAAAACACAACCCAACAATATGTTGTCTACAGGAAACCCACCTAACTCAACAAGACAAACGCAGAAAGGAGTCAGGCGGCAGCACAGAAGGTTAAGTGCAGGTGGTGCAAAGTGCAAGGACCTGCACAAGGATCCTGGTTCAAGCTCCTGGCTCCCCATCTGCAGGGAAGTTGCTTCACAAGTGGTGAAGCAGGTCTGCAGGTATCTATCTTTCTCTCCCCCTCTGTCTTCCCTTCCTCTCTTCATTTCTCTCTGTTCTGTCTAAATATATAAATAAAAATAAGAAAACACAGACTCAAAGTGAAAGGATGGAAAACGATCATATAAGCCAGTGACCCACAAAAAGGGGCAGGAACAGCTATTCTCATATCTGACATGATAGACTATAAAATAAATAAAATTAAAAAAGATAGGGATGGACATTACTTAATGCCTAGAGGATCTATCATTCAAGAGGACTGAATAATTATTAACATTTATGCACCCAGTGAGAAGCCATCTAAATACATCAAACATCTACTGAAAGAGCTACAGCAATATATTAACAGCAACACAGTAATAGTAGAGGACTTCAATACCCCACTCTCTCAGCTTGACAGATCATCCAGGCAGAAAATCAATAAAGAAATAAGGGAGCATGGTCTGGGAGGTGGCACAGTGATAAAGCTTTGGACTCTCAAGCATGAGGTCCTGAGTTTGATCCCCAGCAGCACATGTGCTAGAGTGATGTCTGGTTCTTTTTTTTTTTTCTTAATTTTTTATTTAAGAAAAGATTAGTGAACAAAAACATAAGGTAGGAGGGGTACAACTCCACACAATTCCCACCACCCAATCTCTATAACGCACCCCCTCCCATGGTAGCTTTCCCATTCTCTAGCCCTCTGGGAGCATGGACCCAGGGTCGTTGAGGGTTGCAGAAGGTAGAAGGTCTGGCTTCTGTAATTACTTCCCCGCTGAACATGGGTGTTGACTGGTCGGTCCATACCCCCAGTCTGCCTCTCTCTTTCCCTAGTGAGGTGTGTCTCTGGGGAAGCTGAGCTCCAGGACACATTGGTGGGGTCTTCAATCCAGGGAAGCCTAGCCAGCATCCTGGTGGCATCTGGAACCTGGTGATTGAAAAGAGAGTTAACATATGAAGCCAAACAATTTGTTGAGCAATCATGGATCCCAAGCTTGGAATAGTGGAGAGGAAGTGTTAGGGAGGTACTCACTGCAAACTCTAGTGTACTTCTGCTTTCAGGTATATATTTTGCAGTAGTTTATGGATACGTGTGCACATAAGCTCTCTCTCACAGAAACTGGTGTATATCTAGGCTATGGGACTTTGTTAGAAAGTGAACTACCTGAGATGAAATTAGAGTGTACTATAAAAGGAAAGGTCTCACCCGAGTAATGAAGCTGAAGGGTTGTCATTCCACACGTGAAGTCTCTGGATACAGTCTGAGGTGAAGCATGTTGAGGTGGCAATCGTTGCTTTGGTTAGGTTGTGATCGGCGGATGCAATATTATTTGGTTTGGATTGGGAGATGTATACGGGAAAGTGGGCCCTATCCAAGGGTTCAGGACTGGGGGAAGTAGGGGCTCTATAGTGAAGATGTGAGGTTCCTGCTGTCTTAGGGTTCAAAAAGACAATCGATAGTTAATATTATCATCACATTATTTGTTAATTGGGTTAACTTTGAAAAGTCTCTTTGTTATGGTTTGCTGTACAGTACCAAGTATCTTGTATATAGCTGTGCTATTGGAAGCTTCTAATCTACTTGGTCTAGGCTTTTGAGAGAGTCCGCATATCAAATACATAGCTTATATATTAAAAAGATTCAGTTTGTCTTTTGAGAAACTTTGAGACATACAATTGATTTTCCCCCTCATATTAATTAACTACTGATTTATATGTCTACATTTTGCTAGGAGTGTACATAAACACCATTCCCACCACCAAAGGACTGTGACCCATCCCTCCTGCCCACTCCCACCCCCACTGGCCCAGGAAGCTGCATGTCTACCCCTCACCACTGGGTTTTTACTTTGGTGCCCTACTTAACACAATTTGATCAGGTCCTGCTTTTAGTTTCCCTTTCAGATCTTCTAAGTCAGCTTCTGTTGATGAGTGGGATCATCCCATACTCATCTTTATCTTTCTGACTTAGTTCACTTAACATAATTCCTTCTAGCTCTGTCCAAGATGGGTCAGAGAAGGTGGGTTCATTGTTCTTGATAGCTGCATAATATTCCATTGTGTATATATACCACAGCTTTCTCAGCCACTCATCTGGTGTTGGGCACCTGGGTTGCTTCCAGGTTTTAGCTATTATGAATTGTGCTGCTATGAACATAGGAGTACACACCTCTTTTTGGTTGGGTGTTATGGAGTCCTTGGGGTATAACCCCAGGAGAGGAATTATTGGGTCATATGGAAGGTCCATGTCTAGCCTTCTGAGAGTTTTCCAGACTGCTCTCCACAGAGGCTGTACCAATTTACATTGCCACCAGCAATGTAAAAGGGTTCCTCTGTCCCCACATCCTCTCCAGCATTTGTTGCTGCTGTCCTTTTTGATGTATGCCATTCTTACAGGAGTGAGGTGGTATCTTAGTGTTGTCTTAATTTGCATTTCTCTGACAATCAGTGACCTAGAGCAGTTTTTCATATGTTTGTTAGCCTTTTGGATCTCCTCTGTGGTGAATGTTTTGTTCATTTCCTCTGCTCATTTTTGGATGGGGTCATTTGCTTTTTTGCGGCTATGTTTGCTGAGCTCTTTATATATTTTTGTGATTAGTTTCTTGTCTGATGTCTGGCATGTGAAGATCTTCTCCCATTCTGTGAGGGGTCTCTCTGTTTGTTTAATAGTTTCTTTGGATGTGCAGAAGCTTTTCAATTTGATGTAGTCCCATTGGTTTGTTTCTGCTTTAGTCTTCCTTGCAATTGGGTTTGATTCATCAAAGATGTCCTTGAGGTGTTGGTGGGAAAGTGTTTTACCAATGTTTTCCTCTAAGTATTTGATTGTTTCTGGTCTGACATCTAGGTCTTTGATCCATTTGGAGTTGATTTTTGTTTCTGGTGAGATAAAGTGGTTCAATTTCATTCTTCTGCATGTTTCAACCCAGTTTTCCCAGCACCATTTATTGAAGAGAGCCTCCTTTTTCCATTTAATCCTTTGGGCCCCCTTATCAAAGATTAGATGCCCATAGGTGTTCTGGTTCTTTATCTCTCCTTCTTTCTCATAAATAAATAAATAAACAAACAAACAAATAAATAAATAAAATCTTTAAAAAAAAGAAATGAGAGAGCTAAATGAGATGGAAAACTAGAAATATTTGGACATTTTCAGAGCCATTCACCAAAAGAAACTGGAATACACATCTACTCAAGTCCATATGGATCGTTCTCAAGGATAGACCATATGTTAGGCCACAAAGACAACATCAGAAAATTCAAGAGCATTGAAATCATCTCAAGCATCTTCTCAGACCACAGTGGAATTAAACTAACAATAATCAACAAAAGATTATTAATAGTCCCCAAATGTGGAAGCTCAACAGTACACTACTTAACACCTATTGAGTCAAAGAGGAAATAAAGGAAGAAATCAAAATGTTTTGAGAGTTCAATGAAAATGAAGACACAATATGTCAAATATTTGGGACACAGCTAAGGCAGTACTGAGAGGGAAGTTCATAGCCATACAAGCACACATTAGGAAACAAGAAAAAGCACAAATAAACAGCCTGATTGCACATCTTAAAGACCTAGAAGAAGAAGAACAAAGGAACCCTGAAGCAACCATAAAGACAGAAATAACTAAAGTTAGGGCAGAAATAAATAACACTGAAAATAAGAAAACCATACAAAAGATCAACGAAAATAAATGTTGGTTCTTTGAAAGAGTGAACAAAATCAATAAACCTTTAGCTAGATTCACAAAATAAAAAAGGGAGAAGATCCAAATAAATCATATTGTAAATGAAAGAGGAGATATCACAACAGACACCACAGAAATTCAACATATCATGTGAGGCTTCTATGAACAACTCTATGCCACCAAGCTAGAGAACCTGGAAGAAATGGAAAATTTCCTAGATACTTATGTACTTCCATAATTAAATAAAAAGGAACTAGATAATGTGAACAGGCTCATCAGAGCCAATGAAATTGAAATAGTTATCAAAAACCTTCCCAAGAATGAAAGTCCTGGACCAGATGGTTTTACAAATGAATTCTACAAATCCTTCAAGGAATAGTTAATACCTCTACTTTTAAAAGTCTTCCAGAGACTGAAGACACAGGAATACTCCCAGCTTCTATGAAACCAACATCACTTTGATACCAAAAGCAGACAGGGACACAACCAAAAAAGAAAGCTACATACCAATATCTCTGATGAACATAGATGCTAAAATATTGAACAAAATTCTAGCCAACCGGATACAGCAGTATGTTCAGAAGATTGTTCATCATGACCTAGTTGGGTTTACCCCAGGGATGCAAGATTGGATTAATATATGTAAATCAATCAACGTGATCCACCACATCAATAAAAGCAAGACCAAAATCCATATGGTCATATCAATAGATGCAGAGAAAGCCTTTGACAAACTCCAACATCCCTTTATGAAAGCTACAAAAAATGGGAATAGATGAAAAATTCCTGAAGGTAGTGGAATATGTATATATATATCAAACTTATAGCCAGCATCAAACGCAATGGCATTTCCCCTCAGTTCAGGTACTAGACAGGGCTGCCCACTATCACTATTACTATTCAACATAGTGTTGGAAGTTCTTGCCATAGCAATCAGGCAAGAGCAAGGAATTAAAGGGGCACAGGTAGGAAGAGAAGAAGTCAAACTCTCCCTATTTGCAGACTACATGATAGTATACATAGAAAAACCTAAAGAGGGAGTTGGGTGGTAGCACAGCGTGTTAAGCACATGTGGCGCAAAGTGCAAAGGCTGCTGTTAGGATCCCAGTTTGAGCCCCCGGCTCTCCACCTACAGGGGAGTCACTTCACAAGCGGTGAGGCAGGTCTGCAGGTGTCTTTCTCTCCCCCTTTCTGTCTTTCCCTCCTCTCTCCATTTCTCTCTGTCCTATCTAACAATGATGACATAAATAACAACAATAATAACTATAGCAATAAAACAACAAGGGCAACAAAAAGGAAAATAAATAGTTTAAATAATAATAAATAGTCTCTTTTTTCTTTTTCTCTCTTCTCTTTTCCTCTTCATCCTCTTCTTCTCCTTCTCCTTATTCTTCTCTTTTAGCAATTTACAAAATTCCAAAATAACAGGGGTACAGTTCCACACCATTCCCACCACAAGAGTTCTGTGTCTCCATTCCCTATGGGAAACTGTAGAGGTTCTCTCAAGGTCAGAGATAAGGTTTGACTATTATTTCTATAACTATCTGTCTACCTATCTATATATGTTTTTGCCTTTTTTTCTTTTTTGATTTAATTTTATTAGTGCTTTAATATTGATTTTAAAAAATAGAAGATAACAGGGGTAAAACTCCACACCACTCCCAGAGTTCTGAATCCCCAATCCCTTCATTGTAAGCTACAGCAGTTCTCTTAAGGTTGTAGATATGGCTTAGCTGTTATTTCTGTCTATGTTTGTATATATTTACCCCTCACCCTCCTATTCCCCCCTGTGGTTATTCTCTTCCTTTCCAAGTCACACATACATCTGTTTACTACATTCACTGCCCCTCCCTTTTTTCTCTTCTTTCTCTGGGTCCTGATGGAATTAGAGGTCAGAGTCATCTTCTACGTATCATTTCTCCCCTACTGGGAATATGGATCAAAAATTATTTTGGGGGTGCTGAAGGTAGGAGTTCTGGCTTCCGTAATTGCTTCTCCACTGGACATGTGAGTTGGCAGGTTTACCCATATCCTCAGCCTGTTTCTGTCTTTCCCTAATGGGGTAGGGTTATGGAGAGGTGAGGTTCCAGAACACATTGGTGAAGTTGTCTGCTCAAGGAAGTCAGGATAGATGCATGATAGTATTTGCAACTTGGTGGCAAAAAGGCAGAAAGATAAAAAGTAGGACAAAATGATTAATGAACAGGAACCAAAAAGTAGCAAGAGAGAAGATAAGAATAGAGGTCTTAGTGTGGAAAGAAGCTAGGATGTTCAGTCTAGGCATGTTCCTTAGAGGCCCACAACTATCGTAGTTTTTGTTTGAGTTTGATAGATAACATGAAGTTCAACAAAAATGTTGGAGAAGATGGTGTCGGAGTAGAAAAAAGTTGGATTAGGGCAGAGAGTAGCTTCCAATCTTGAAAAAAGTCTATGAGGGAGTTGCGTGGTAGTAAAGCGGGTTAAGCGCATGTGGCACGAAGCGCAAGGACCAGCATTAGGATTCTGGTTCAAGCCCCTGGCTCCCCACCTGCAAGGGGTTGCTTCACAGGTGGTGAAGCAGGTCTGCAGGTGTCTGTCTTTCTCTCCCCTCTCTGTCTTCCCCTCCTCTCTCCATTTCTCTCTGTCCTATCCAACAATGATGACAACATCAGTAACAACAATAATAACTACAATAATAAAACAATGATCAACAAAAGGGAATAAAAAATGAATAAATTTTTTTAAAAAAAGAAAAAAGTCTATAAATAAAATTAACTATTTACCCTCATTCACTTGTCCCAGGGCCCATATATATTTATATTGAGCACCAGAGCCTGTGTAACCTCTGAGTCCCTATTGGTCTGTGCTCAGCAGCTCATGGCCACAGCTAGGGACATTGCAGGCTGCACTCATTTCAGGACCAGTCTTCCCTGAGTGGCAGGGCAGGATGACCCAGTCTCCCTTTGTAGACTGGGAAAGTCCCTGACATTGCTACTTTATAGTGAGGGCAAGGTTCTAGGAAAACAGGAAAAAGGGCTTATGATGACATTCCTGATTTTGCTTTTGCTTTTTTTTTATTATTATTTTTTATGGTGCTGCCTTCTCTTCTATTTTAAGTTACACCTACACCTATTACTACTTCTGAATTGTTGGTATGTTTCATATTGGTTTGGTCCTTGCTAGTTTCGTGGGCCCTCTTTCTCCCCACCCTCTATGCTAAGTAGTTGGAGAGTTCTTGGTGCGGCCGCGTAAAGAGAAGGATGCTGGAGAGATCTGTGTGGTGGTTAGTTTAAGGGTCTCTCTCTGCCGCCAGAGGAGAAAGACAGGAGAGCACATGTTTGCCCGCTCGTGAATAAAGCTTCTCTGCCCAGCCGTGTGTCCTCGAGTCTCTCTCTACCGCAGCGAAGCTAGCCCGGCCAGCTGGAGCCTCCGAACGTTAACAACACTGAATGTCTTTCTTTTTTTCCTTTGTTTCTCTCTGGGTCCTGATGGAATTGGAGTTCAGAGTCTTTTCATCATCTTCCCCTAACATTTCTCCCCCTCTGGGAGTAGGGACCAGAATTATTTTTTTGGAGTGCAGAAGGTGGGAGTTCTGGCTTCTGTAATTGCTCTTCTGATGGACATGAGTAATGCCAGATTAATCTGTTATACCTGCAGTCTGTTTTTGTATTTCCCTAGTAGGGTAAGACTCTGGAGAGGTGGGAATCTGGGACACATTGGTGAGGTTGTCCACCCAGGGAGTTCTTCAACTTGGTGTCTGAAAGGCAGTAAGTTATGAAGCAAAAAAAAATGAGAAATAAACTTTTCATCTTATGTCAGTCACATTTGATATGTCAGAGTTATCAAATTTTGTTTCAAAGGTACATCTTCCTTAGAAATATGATAATGACAGCTGATCTCGGATGGAGCTTGAAAAAATCATGTTAAGTGAAATAAGTCAGAAACAGAAGGATGAATATGGGATGATCTCACTCTCAGGTAGAAGTTGAAAAACAAGATCAGAAGAGAAAACACAAATAGAACCTGAACTGGAATTGGCATATTGCACCAAAGTAAAAGACTCTGGGGTGGTTGGGGGGGAGAATACAGGTCTAAAAAGGATGACAGAGGACCTAGTGGGGGCTGTATTGTTATATGGAAAACTGGGAAATGTTATGCATGTACAAACTATTGTATTTACTGTCGAATGTAAGACATTAATTCCCCAATAAAGAAATTAAAAAAAAAAGAAATATGATAATGACAACATCAGTTGAACTTTTTGTTGTTGTCATTGGGGCTTCATTATTCTGACTCTTTTTTTCTTCTTCTTTTTTAGATGGATAGATAAATAGATAGGTTGATACCACAGTACCAAAGTTTCCCTGAGTGAAGCGGGGGCCAAACTTGAACCTAGGTCACACACATGGGAAAGCAGCTGTACTGTTCAGGTCAGCCATCTTGCTGGCCCCAGTGGAACTTATTTTAATGAAGTTTCAGTTTTATACATTTTTTAATATTATAAATTTTCAGGATCAAAACCCCAAAACTTCCAACATATAAGAACACTTTGAGGTCCAGGTGTTGGCACACCCAGTTAAGTGCATATATTACGAGGTACAGAGACCCTTCTTCAAGCCCTCAGCCCCCAGATGCAGTGGGGAAGCTTCACAAGCAGTGAAGCAGTGCTATACGTCTTTCTCTTTCTCTCCTCTATCTCTCCCTTCCCTCTCAATTTCTCTGTATCTCTATTCAATAAATAAAGAAATGAATAATAGTAAATATAGAAAAAAAGAAAACCAAAAAGGAAAATAATTTAAAAAATAACATTTTGAATCTGATTTAAAGATTGTCATCTTTTCCTAAAAGCAATTCTCTATCTTCTGGTAACAGCTGACTCTATACTGGTGTCTGGACTCTACACTGAGAGTTGGAGAGACAGACCTAAGGCATTTATTTGCGTTTTTCTATTCCCTGACTGCTTCCTACCTTGTTGGCTGGGGCTAGTGTCACCCCACTGCATCTTTGGAGCCTCAGGCATTTTTTTTTTCCCACCAAAGTACTGCTCAGCTCTGGCTTCTGGTGGTATGGGGCTTAAACCTGGGACTTTGGAGCTACCTCAAAACTCATTGTTCTTGCACTATACATGATCAGCTCTGGGGAAAATAAATGCATCCTTTGTATATCAATCAGGCACTCCTGAATCAACAAATATTTGTCTAGTGTACGGAGTACTTGAAGGCTTTTTGAGAAGTGATAGTCACGTACCTCCACCTCTTCTGAGCAGCAGCACACAATTTTTCAGTACTCTAGTGTTAGGCTTTTAGTGGGTGGTAAAAGTAACAAAATTTCTTGGAGTGAATGCTTAGTAACTTAAGCAGGAGCTATGCTGGCCATGTCACTTCATTCAAATTGGCTTGTAATTCACTGAGGTACCAGGCCCACACACAAGAATGAGGAACTATAGTCTCATAACAGATTCTTAGACTTTTCACTAGTATTAACTAGTATGGATAGGAGGCATCTAGGATCTTCAGTTATAGTTTTCATTACAGTTTTGTTTCCTCTCATTCTCACTGCTGGTGCATCATTGCTTCAAGCTGACTTGTGCTTTTTTAAGAGAAAGAGAGACAGAGACAGAGACAGAGAGAGAGAGAGAGAGAGAGAGGCAGAGACACAGAGACTGAATCCTCCTCTGATGTAGTAGGATCCAGGATGGAATCTGGGTTGCATTCATGACAAATCAGGTGCACTATTCAGGTGAACTATTTTACTAGCTCCTTTTCTCAGTTTTTAAAAAAATTTTAAAATCATATTTATTTTAAGGTGAAAGATCAGAGCACTCCTCAGCCCTGGCTTATAGTGATGCTGGGGACTGGACCTGGGACCTCCAAGTCTCAGGCATGGAAATCTGCTACGCAACCAGTGCACTGTGGACCACTGTACTATGTCTCTGTTTTACAAATGGAATACTTCACATTTACATTCTTAGTCTGTTTTAAGGCTCAGCTCTTTCTTCTAAAGACAGTCACATGGATAAGAAGAAGAAAAAAAGTTTAACAAAGACACCAAGAATACACTTTGTCTTATAAGATCCTCATGATTGAATTAATGCTAATGAAACATTCTCCCCAAATTAAGTTTTGGACTGACTCCAATAGGGAAAGCTCCAGCTACAAAGGATATAATCCCAGAAATTCGAAAATACATGAAAACTGGTCGGACTTTACGTAAAAGTCTTTGGATCTCTTTCATTTGTAATAGTTTTTTTAAAAATTTTTAAAAAATCTTTATTTATTGGATAGAGACAGTCAGAAATTGAGAGGGAAGTGGGTGAGAGTGAGGGAGAGAGACAGAGAGACACCTGCAGCCCTGCTTCACCACTCGCAAAGCTTTCCCCCTGCAGGTGGGGACCAGGGACTCAAACCTGGGTCCTTGCACATTGTAACATGTGTGTTCAACCAGGTGAGCCATTAGCTGGCCTTGTAATAGTTTTTATTGCTGGCGATTTCACACTTGTCTACAAAAGTATAAAATCTCAGGGGTATACTTTCATCTCCCTACATGTATGTATCTAATTCAATGGATGCACCACTAGAGGTCTTGAGCCGGTATCCCCCTTCCCTCTGGTTAAATCTTTGGGGTTCAGCTTTTATATTAGAATCCAGCTGATCTGTTACAATGCTACTGGAGACAGACAGTAGAGATGTTCACAGTACAAAGTCCATAAACAAAAGGATCTAATAGAAAAGCATTGACTTTTCCTGCCACCCTTTCAATTTCTCTTCTCAATTGTATTCTTGCATTTGAAAAGTATTTATTTATTTGATAGGACAGAGAGAAACCGAGAAGGCATGGGGAGATAGAAAGGGAGAAAGAAAGAGAGACATCTACAGATCTGCTTCATCACTTGTGAAGCATCCCCTGTACAGATGGGGACCAGCGGCTGGAGGCCAGGTCCTTGTATACTATAATGTGTGTGCTCAACCAGGTGCACCACACAGCCTCCCCCCCCCGCCTTTTAAAATTTCTTTATTGGGGGTTTAATGGTTTACAGTCACAGTAAAATACAATAGTTTGTACATGTGTAACATTTCTGTTTTCCACATAACAATTCAACCCCCACTAGGTCCTCTATCAACATTTTTTTTATAGTTTAGTTTCTTACTGAAAATGAACCATAAACTCCTACATTCATCAGAATTACTCTGAGTCTCTCTCTCTGCACTCATTAGACAGCTTTTTAACTGCCCTGGGTCCCTCTCCCAAACCACTACTCACATTGAAACAACAATTTTTTTTTTTTTGTGGGTGGGTGAGGAAAAGCTTTCACAGCAAATGAGAACATAAAATATTTGAAAATTACTCTTCCACTCTTAACTTTAAAAAAAAAACTTTGGGTGCTTTCCTTTACCAAATAATTAAATATTTAATTGAACTCAAAAGGGCAAATAGATGGTCAGTGTTTTACACCTGAAGTATAATCAGCATGCAGTTTGTTGTTTAAACGTCTGGCTAAAGGAAAGAACACCAGGGAAAGCAGATTAACAGAAGCAGAAAACAGAATTAGCCAGACAGAGAATGAGCTAGAGCAAGATAGATACCTGCAAACCTGCTTTGCTGCTTGTAAAGTGTCCCCTCTGTAGGTGGGGAGGCCGGGGGCTTGAACAGGGATCCTTGCTTGAGACCTTGCGCTTCCTACTATGTGAAACTAGCCCTGTGCGCCATTGCCTCGCCCCCTATAGTTATATATCTATAGCTAGATATTTGAAGTTCTAATATATATATATTTTGTTATAAGGCTTTTTCAACTGCAGGTCAGAACCAATAGGAATATTAGGAAGCATGCCATTAGACTTTAACTGATATTAAAGGAAAAAGAGAGTAGAAATGTCAGACTACATTGACTGAAGAGCAATGTCTTGTGTATGTGTTGTTTGTCTGTGGTACCACAGTAAAGTATATTCCTTGTCAGGCAAGGGAAGATGCTCAGCAGTAGAGCATCTGTCTGACATGTGTGAGAGCCTGAGTTTGACATCCAGCACCACGTGAGCACAACAGAGACAGAAAAAGGAGTAGAATTTCATGGATGAAGAATTAGTGCTTAGTGTTCTATCTCATGAAAGAGTATATCCCCAGTTGTAGGAAATGATGACATGTTCTCCTTTGCTACAGCATGGGAACTAGAGAGAATCCTGTTGAGCCAGATAAGCCTGAATGTGAAGGAAGAATTCCTGAGGATCTCACTTACTGATGGGCTCTGAGAAACAAAGCAAAGATCAATATAGAGGGAATCTTCACTGGACAATACTCTATTGCAGAAGATTCAGGGACTCAGAAAGGAGAAGGGTGGGTTGCTAAGGAAAGGGGACGGTTTATGTTCCTATAGTGGAATAAGATGATGGTTTGGCTGAGGTTGAAATGGATGGAAACGTTTCTTGAGGAAACAGGAAAATGTAGCCTTGCGATAATGAAAATCCTGCAAATCTACATCTCTTCAATAAAATGATAACGGAATTAGAGGGGGAAAGTATACATTAATACTTATAGTATTACTATAGGTTACAATGGAAATGGATTAGAGACCATTGAGCTGGGAAATTGCAACCTAGCCATGCAATCCATTTCTAGATGTTAATTTCTGTATTATGACAGTGACTAATTCAGTGACTGAATTTGGCATGAGCCACTTCTTCAAAAACCTATTCCACAAATAATCCAATTTCTGAGTTTATCAATTCACTGCCTTTCAAGAGACATCTCTTATTTAGCTTCCCTACAACCACGTAACTGGAGATTTGATAGAACTGGCATATGACTATCAATTTTGGCTATGGAACTCACAATTTCAATACTTTTGTCCCTTTCTGCCTCTGATCATGTGTGTGGCTTCCACAGTGCAGTAATAGCTAGGAGGAATTTTCTGATAAATTTCATAAAATGTATCATTATTATTTCTTTATGGGGGGGTTAATGTTTTACAGTCAACAGTAAACATAATAGTTTGTACATGCATAACATTTCTCATTTTTCCACATAATAATACAACCCCCACTAGGTCCTCTGCCACCTTGTTCCAGGACCTGAATCCCCCTGCCACCCCACCTACCCCAGAGTCTTCTACTTTGGTACAATACACCAACTCCAGTTGAAGTTTTGCTTAGTGTTTTCTCTTCTGATCTTGTTTTTCAACTTCTGCCTGTGAATGAGATCATCCCATATCCATCCTTTTATTTCTGACTTATTTCACTTAACATGATTTCTTCAAGCTCCATCCAAGATGGGCTAAAAATGATGAAATCACCAGAAAATGTATTCTTATTATTTTGCCTCCAGGTTTATTGCTGGGGCTCAGTGCTGGAACTAAGTGCTAGCCATTTTTTAATAGGACAGAGAGAAATTGAGAGGGGAGGGGAAGATATGGAGAGAGAAAGATAGACAGCTGCAGACCTGCCTTACTGCCTGTGAGGTGACCCTTCTGCAGGTGGGGAGCCTGGGGCTTGAACCCAGATCCTTGTGCTGGTCCTTGCACTTCATACTATGTGCCTTAACCCAGTGTGCCACCACCCGCCCCCTTTATTTTGAAAATTATTATTGTATTTTTCATTTTCAGTTTGAGCAGAACTTGAACTACCAGAGGTAGATCAAGTATCCTAAAGCCTTAAGAATAATAGAGAAAAAATAAATGGAGGATATAAGCCTGATCTCAGGAGAAACTTTGAGGAAGAAGGAAGACATGCTTTCCTCAAAGAAAGGCTTTGTTTAGGAGAGTTGCCTCAGTCAGTTCCTGCAAAAGGAGCCTTGACATTTACATCATCCCAGAGAACAGAGTGACAACACATTGCCACAAAAAAGAAAGAGTAGTTTTTATATAGAATGATTATACAGAATTATTACTAAAATGATTCACAATCAATCACAACTTTTATGCATGAAACCAATATTGGAAAATAACAAAATTGGAAGATTAATTTTTCCTGATTTCAAAATGTACTATAAAGCAATGTTAATCAAGATATTTTGGTGCTGGCATAAGGACAGGCATATAGACCCACGGACTGAAGTGAGAGTTTAGAAATAAACCTTCACACTTGACAAGAGTACAAAGACGACTTAGTGGAGAAAATAGTCTTTCAAGAAATGGTTCTGAGAAAACTAAATAACCATATGCAAAAGAATGAAGTGAAAGACTTGTATACTGAAAACTGTGAGTCACTATTCAAGGAAATAGAAATACCAAGAAACAGAAAGACATCTCATGCTTATGGATTGGAAGAATAAATATCATCAAAATGAATATTCTCCCCAGAGCCATATACAAATTTAACATGATACCCATCAAAGTTCCACTAAGCTTCTTTAAGAGAATAAAACAAAAACTATAATCATTTATCTGGAACCAGAAAACACCTAGAATTGCCAAAAAAATCTTGAGGAAAAGAAACAAAAATGGAGGCATCAAACACCCAGATCTCAAACCATATTATAAGGCCATCATCATCAAAATAGTCTGGTACTAGAACAAAAATAAGCACATAGACCAGTGGAACTGAATTGAAAGCCCAGAACTAGACCCTCACACCTATGGACATCTAATCTTCGATAAGGGGTCCCAAAGTATTAAATGGAGAAAGGAGGCTCTCTTCAATAAATGGTGCTGGGAAAACTGGGTTGAAACATGCAGAAGAATGAAACTGAACCACTTCATCTCACCAGAAACAAAAACCAACTCCAAATGGACCAAAGACCTGGATGTTATACCAGAAAATATCAAATACTTGCCAAATAGAGGGAAACATTGGTGGAACAGTTTCCCACCTAAACCTCAAAGACATCTTTGACGAAACAAGCCCAACTGCAAGGAAGACTAGAGCAGAAATAAATCAATGGGATTACATCAAATTGAAAAGCTTCTGCACAGCCAAAGAAACTATCACACAAACAAGGAGACCCCTCACAGAATGGGAGAATATCTTCACATGCAATACATCAGAAAAGAGACTAATAAACAAAATATACAAAAAGCTCAGTAAACTTAGCAACAAAAAAGCAAATGATCCCATCCAAAAATGGGCAGATGATATGAAGAGAACATTCACTATAGAAGAGATCCAAAAGGCTAACAAACACATGAAAAATTGCTCCAGTTGCAGATTGTCAGAGAAATGCAAATAAAGGAACACTGAGATACCTCACCCCTGTGAGAATGACATACAACAAAAAGGACAGCAGAAACAAATGTTGGAGAGGCTGTGGGGACAGAGGAACCCTTCTGCACTGCTGTGGGAATGTAAATTGGTCCAGCCTCTGTGGAGAGCAGTCTGGAGAACTCTCACAAGGCTAGACATGGACTTTCCATATCTCTGTCTTTCTACCCAGAAAAGTCAAGTTGGTAGGGTCAAGCCCTGGCAACGACTTCTGGGGGACTAAAGGATAGTTCACCTGGTAAATTATGAGTGAAAACCCAGGTTTGAGCCCACTCCCCATGACAATATGGGAATACCTGCACAGGGGAAATTTTGTGAACAGTGGAACAGTTTTGTAGTATCTTTCTTTCTCTGTTTCTCCCTTTCTAGCTCTACCTATCTAAAAACGAGTTGGATGTGTCTGGGGCAGTGGAATCATGCAGGCATGGAACTCCAGAGATAACACTGAGGATGAATGAATGAATGAATGAATGAATGGATATATAGACAAGTAAATAAAAATGGGCAAAGGCCTAGGATAGCTATTTCTTTAAAGAAGAAATTACAAATGACCAGTGGTCACATGAAGAGTTGACTAGCATCACCTATCAGAGAAATGAAAATGCACAGTGAAATAGCATATCACATCCAATATAATGGTAGTGATGATGATGATAATAATAATAATATCAGCAAACAGATAGTAACAAGTGTTGCTAAGATTGTGGAGAGATTACCAATAGGAATATAAAATTGTGCAGTCAGTCATTCTGAAACAGTTTTGAGGTTCATCAAAATGCTGATTTCATACATGAAACTCTGTATATGAGGCCAGCTCACCTGGGTGCCGTCACGTCCACGATCCAGCTTCATACAGTTGCCAACGCTGTGGTGTCTCTGTCTTTCTGTCTCTGTCTCATTCTACCTGAAAAAGAGTGGTGATGAAGACAGAAACATTAACAGCAAGACTTGCATGTCAATGTTCATAACAGCAGTATTGGTGTGAGCCTAATCAACAACTCAAATAAACTAATAACTATTGAATGAGTTGTGCAGGATGTGAATTTTATCTTTATAGGTCAACAAATCACACATGCAGGCAAGACTTCAATATCCACTTTGTAAGAGCATATATATTAAACAAACCAAACATGCCAGAATGGGAAGAAAGGGAAGAAAGGGAATGAAATATGGAGGAAAATGTAATGTGTAACTATGAAAAAGTTTAAAAATAAGTGAGTGGGGCATTGCAGAATTGATGATAATGTGTGTTAATGGGAGAGTGTGATGAATTTGGCCCTCTCCATCTGTATTTAGAAAACTGAAAGGAGGTGGGTGGTGGCACACCTGCTTGAGAACATATATTACCCTGTGTAAGGACCCAGACTCCCCACCTGCAGGGGGACAGTTCATGAGTGGTGAAGTAGGTCTTCAGGTGTCTAATTCTTCTTTCTCCATCTATATTTCCTCCTCCCCTCAATTTCTATGTCCTATCAAATAAAATAGAAAGAACTGACTTTCAATGTAATAATAGAGCATTATTTGTACCACCTCACTGGTCATTGTATAGAATATCACAGAGAGACAATCCTACCCTGTCAACTAGTTTGCTAAAACAAATTCATAGAAATGTAAAGTCATCTGGTAAGACAGCAAGGACTTACAAATGAGTTGATTTAAAGCTATGTCCACTGTTACAAAACTAACCTTAGCTTCAAAATTTAGATGTGCATCCCTCTACATGATCTTCATTTGCAGAGATCTTCAGCATTGTCTGAGAAAGGCATTCCAGAAATCTTACTTTAGTCATTGTACCATATCAAACACAACAAAAGCAGCCCTGCAGATGAAGAGTACAGCCTTTTCAAAAAGGGTGCATATAGCATATTTAGAAGGTCGTAGGTCCAAATTCCATTGATGTCTTACATTCTAGTCCCCTGGTAAAGAATGGGAGAGTGTAGTTGAGTATTTCAGTGTTACTCTTTGGCCTTGTAGTTCTTCTCATTTTAGTACTTGAGCATTTGCCATTTGTGGCTAGAATTTGAGTCCTGGAATCAGTGGGAGAACTTACAGCTTTTTCTGTTTTTTTTTTTTTCCTTTTCTTTCTTTTCTCTTTTTTTCTTCCCTTCCTTCCTTCCTTTCTTTCTTTCTTTCTTTCTTTCTTTCTTTCTTTCTTTCTCTCTTTCCTTCCTTCTTTCTTTTTTCTTTATTTTTCCTTCCTTTCTCTCTTTCTTTCTGCCTCCAGGGTTATTGCTGGGGCTCCGTGCCTGCACATGAATCCACTGCTCCTGGAAGCCATCTTTTCCCATTATTATTGCTATTATTGTTGTTGGTGTTGTAGCAGTTGTTGTTGTTGGACAGGACAGAGAGAAATTGAGAAAGGAGGGGAAGACAGAGGGAGAGAGATAGACACCTGCAGACCTGCTTCACTACTTATGAAGTGACCCCCTGCAGCTGGGGAACCGGAGGTCTCGAACTAGGATCCTGGTGCTTCGCACTATGTGTGTTTGAACTGGTGCGCTGCCGCCCAGCTCCCTCTAGTTTTTCTGAGTAACTTAGGAAGTTTGTCTTAAAGATCCCTTTATCTTTGTTGGTCACTCAGGTGGATCAGGAGTGTCCAGCAGATTATATTGTATTCAAAATACCAACAGGCACTGTGCTCTATACTGCAATACAGCTATAAACATACATCAGTACTCAACTTCTGGGGTTTTCCTTTTAGTGTGAGAGGCAGTCAAAGTAACATTGTAACATAGTGAGATGCATGTTCCCGTGCAGATGTTGGGGAAGCTAGCACATAGAATTCCCTACTACTTGCTGGTCATTGTGATAATAACTTGCCAGACATTCAGAGTTTCAGATAAGAAAGTCTAGGTAAGATCCCATCTCTCTGACTTTGTAATTTTATGGATACAGACCAATGAGGTGCCCAGTTTGTGCCTCAACTTCACCATTTGCAAAATAGAAACAATAATTATACATCTTGCATAAGGCTGATACCAAGATAAATTAAGTTAATATATGTTAAGCACTAGAATTAGTACTAGCTATCTACATTATACTATGTAAAAGTCAGTTACAATCTCCTCTTATTTTCAAAACAGTCTTAACTTCCATTAGGGCAATAATCTTCAAATAGAATACATTGGGAACATGGAACTTCTTTCCTTTGTTCACCTTTATTGTTTTTATTTTATTTTAATTTTTATTTTGTCTGTTTTACATATATTACTAGAGAAGTATATATTTACGGCTTATTAATGAATGCCTAACAGAGAGGCTGATTAATAAACCTTTCTATACTGTTATTCAGTTAAAAACTTAAGAGATGATTGCATTCCTGAAGGATCTGACACCCTGTTGGCAGAAGGAATTTTCAATTTGTAATTTATAATACACAACTTAGATATTAGTCCAAGCACTGCAAGGACAGTGAGCACATGAGACTTTATGTGCCTTTCTCAGCTACGGATTCTCAGTGTATTCAACTGGAATACACAGGAGTGAATGACGAGGCCATGTGTCTACCAGTGTAAATGACTTGAGAAGTCAATTTTACCTTATATTCTGCATTTGCTAGGTCTTGCTGGACTTCAGACAAGTTGGGTTATACATTGTCACTACCTATGCTCATCATGCACACTCAGCTATAGCATGGCAAAGACATGAATTACAGGATCCCTGGGAATATAGATCAGATATGTTATTGGTCAAATTTTTTTCCAGCGTGATGGCTAGTCGTCATTCCTTTGTTATTATTATTATTAGAGTTTATTTTTCTGAAATTATGAAGGTTCTATAAGACAAGTATAAAAAGGACTTACTAGAGAAAGAAATATGATGGGAGTCCGGAGGTAGTGCAGTGGGCTAAGCACATGTGGCGCGAACTGCAAGGACCTAAGTAAAGATCCCGGTTTGAGCCCCTGGCTCCCCACCTGCAGGGGAGTTGCTTCACAGGTGGTGAAGCAGGTCTGCAGATGTCTATCTTTCTCTCCCCCTCTCTGTCTTCCCCTCCTCTCTCCATTTCTCTCTGTCCTATCTAACAACACTGACATCAATAACAACAATAATAATTACAACAACAATAAAAAACAAGGGCAACAAAAGGGAAAATAAATAAATATAAAAAATTAAAAAAGAAAGAAATATAATTTTCCTGTGTACATGGCCATTTTTCAGATTTTCTTGTATACCATCTTCCCTGACAATAATCCTAGCTCACCTGCATTTTATCTGTGGGACCCAGGCAAAAATTAGTAGTCATTGGCCTCCTTGGAATATACCTAAAATAAACTTCCTAGCTTCTTCCAATATCAAGACCCCAAAGGTAACCTGCTATACTCTTACCTTTAGGTTCCTGATTATTAAACAGTTTGTCCTGCTTTATATCTTAATGCTTTTCAGCCACCAAGCTGCAGATACTACCATGATGCTAACCTGACTTCCATGGAAAGATTATCTCACCAGTGAGTCCTGGAACTCCACCTCCCCAGAGCCCTGCCCCACTAGGGAAAGATAGAAACAGGCTGGGAGTATGGATCGACCTACCAGTGCCCATATCCAGTGGAGAAGCAATTATAGAAGCCAGACCTTCCGCCTTCTGCACCCAATAAAAATCTTTGGTCCATATTCCCAGAGGGATAAAGAATAGGGAAACCTCTAATGGAGGGGATGGGATATGGAATTCTGGTGGTGGGAACTGTATGGAATTATACCCCCTGTATCCCACAATCTTGTTGATCATTATTAAATCACTAAAAAAAAAAAAACTTGAAGATTCTACCAAAATAATATCTGCTGACCTTTAAATTGTTAAAACAATCTTCTCACACAATATTATTATTGAAGGTTTTATTTAAGAATATTTATGAATTCATGAGAATTTTACTTAGCACATTCATACTTGATATAGCTTTTGAAGTCTTTTAGGGAGGGTATTTGAGAATTTCAGAGAAAAACCTTTTTAAACGACAACAACAACAATAATAGACAGTGACCAAACCCAGGACTTCATAATATAAAGCATGCATTCTAGTACTCATTTCTTGATCCTCTCTCTCTCTCTCTCTGCTGAGAATTTGAAAATGACATATACAAATAAAAAAGAAAGTCATGCTTGCTAGAAGTTTCTTAAGCTGGTTACATTTTAAGTTGGGCTTTCATAGTGTATTTTAAGTCAGCATCAGCCTCTCATTGACTGGAAAGATAACACAGGGACCTCAGTGGAATTAGTGGAAGCCTTGAGGACTTTTAGAAGTGGAGTTATTTCTTCCTTTGGTATTTAAATTTTATTTTATTTTATTGTTGTAGTTATTATTATTGCTATTGTTGATGTCATCATTATTGGATAGGACAGAGAGAAATGGAGAGAAGAGGGGAAGACAGAGATGGGGAGAGAAAGACACCTGCAGACCTGCTTCACCGCCTGTGAAGCGACTCCCCGGCAGGTGGGGAGCCAGGGCTTGAACCAGAATCCTTATGCTGGTCCTTGTGCTTTGTGCCACATGCGCTTAACCTGCTGTGCTACCCAACTCCCTTTAAATTTTATTTTTAAGAGACAAGAAATCCAAAGCAATACGTTCAAGTTAGAATATTCTGCATTCACTGGTGAATTATACTAACCTTGGGTAAGTCACTAACTCTTGCTTCCTCAGTTTCTCTGCCTACCTGCAGAGAACCTCACAAACTTGCAGAGTGAGTTCATTAGTTAGTGTAGGTGAATTATTTCTGAAGATGGGATGTACTAATTGCCATTGCTTTTTATACATTTGTTTATATAATTTGAGACACACACTCAATTTTCAAAATGAGAATAGATTTCAAATTTGATTGTGTGTGTGTGTGAATGTGATTTGATCTTTAAAGAAATGGAAATATTGTGAACTGCTGGCTAATTTGTTAATGAAGTATCCTGTACCTTTAATGTTTAATTTACACACACATATTGTTTAAATCTCTAATTGGAAGGAAGCAAGAGAGCTGTTGGGGTTGGTGGAAAAACAGGATAGGTGGATAAAGTATGGTAGTGGGTGGAATCTAGACTTTTGTGGTAATGTAATCCTGCACACCTGAAATGTATCTATCATCTGACATCAGTGCTACTCCAAGAAGTTCTAGATATGCAAAATAGGCTTAATAAATAGGTGCCGACTATTATGAGTAAATCAACCCAAGTTTACAAGGTGAGCAGTTTCTACCCATTGGCATTGGTGAAGGTGATACGTATCCACTGCTTTCAAAATGCTGTTGCAGGAATAGCATACCCCTCAGAACTTGTTAGAAAGGTTAAGTTCTCAGACCCCACCCAGGACTTCTGAATCTGAGCATCTGGGGAGGGGTCCTAGAAATCTATGCTTTATTAACAAACTCTCTGATTCACTTGGGTTTTTTCTGAAGCCCAAGAAGCACTACCCTGGGTTAAACTTCACCTTTGTTATCTAGTTAATGGTCCAGATGTGTTCTTGCTATTATTATTTGGACCAACCAAGTCATTGGAGCACACTTGCCTTGTATGTGGATCTATTTGCTATTTATAAACTTGCATTCCAGATTTAGTTTAAGAAATACTCTGTACTATCACTTTTTGAAAACTCAATTTTATGTGCAGGGATAAATATTTCAATGCCCCACCTCCCCAGAGCCCTACGATAGGGAATGACGGAGACAGGCTGGGAGTATGGATTGACCTGCCAGTGTCCATGTCCAGTAGAGAAGCAATTAAAGAAGACGGACCTTCCATTTTTTTGCATCTCACAAAAATCTTTTGTCCATACTCCCAGAGGGATACAGAATAGGGAAGGTTCCATTGGTAGGGATGGGATATGGCACTCTGGTGGTGGGAACTGTATGAGTTTCACCCCCTTATTCCACAATATTGTCAATCATTATTGAATCACTTATAATAATCAAAAAAGTTGAAAAAACAAGAAAACACAAAGCAGAACTTGGACCGGGTTTGGCATATTGCACCAAAGTAAGAGACTCTGGGTTGGGGAGAAGGGTTCAGATGATGGTGGTGGATGAGGACCTAGAGGGTATTGAATTGTTATGAAATCAAGAGGAAGAAATCAAGAGGAAGGGGGAGGTAGAGAGAGAAAAACAGGGAGACACCTGCAGCACTGCTTCACCACTTGCAAAGCTTTCCCCCTGCAGGTGGGGGCTTGAACACAGGTTCTTTTGTATTGTAACATGTGTGCTTAACCAGGTATGCCACCATCCAGCCAAATTTATTATTATTATTATTATTATTATTATTACCAGAGTATTGCTCCAGCTCTGGCTTGTGGTGTGGGGGATTGAACCTGAGACCTTAGAGCCTCAGATATGAGAGTCTCTTTGCATAACCATTATGCTGAGAAAACTGAGAAATGGAAAACTGAGAAATGTTACACATGTACAAATTATTGCATTTTACCATTGACTGTAAATCATTAATACCCCCTAAAAAGAAAAAAAAAGAAAAAAAATCTGTATGTATTAAAAAGAAAGAAGTAGTTCTGAGATGGGGAAATTCTCTCAACTGAATTTGGTTCAACCTGGATTCACACTCTCATGCTGTAGATGCTAGACTAGGGTCCGCACCTGTGCAGACAGATTTATAAAAGTCTTGAAAGGGGAGGCAGAGCAGTCTTTGCATAGGCATAATGGGATGTGTCAGGAGTAGGAAGGACAGCTTTTAGGTTGGTTCCTGTGGGGCTCGTTCTGGGTTTTTGTTGTTTTTTTAGTTGGGTAGAGTTGCTGGACTGTCCCCAGATTCTGCCTTCCCGTGTGAATGAGGCCATTTCCACCAGGCAACATGGCTTCACCCTCACATCCAAAAGTAAGACATTGAAGTGCTGGCCCCTGCCAGGAAAAGAATGTCCTAGAGTCTCTCTGGTGGCATGTTTGTGGGAGTGGTGCCATTCATATGTCTCCGCCACCACCACCCCCACGTTATTATTGGGTCTCTTGAGAGACATGATAGAAGCAGGAAAGGAATTTCTTGGTCTTTGCTCTACAGGCTTAATAAGTGGGTGCTCTCAACACAAGTAGAAGCTGAACTGGAATTGGCATATTGCACCAAAGTAAAAGACTCTGTTTTTTTTTTTTTTTTTTGATAGGCATCAAGTTTTATATTTGTAAGTGACCAAATCTAGTAAAATGAAAAACAGGCTTACTAAAACAGGTCCAAAAAGGATGGCAGAGGACCTAGTGGAGGTTGTATTAGAAGATTTTTTCAGTTTAATTTGGTTCCACTGGTTTATTATTTTTATTTTTTAACATTTATTTTAATTTATTTAATAACAATCAACAAAGCCATATGATAAGAGGGGTACAATTCCATATAATTCCCACCATCAGAGTTACGAATCCCATCCCTTCCATTGGAAGCTTTCCTATGCTATATCCCTTTGGGAGCATGGACCCAGGATCATTATGAGGTGCAAAAAGTGGGAGTTCTGGCTTCTGTAACTGCTTCTCCACTCAACATGGGCGTTGGCAGGTCGACCCATACTCCCAGCCTGTTTCTATCTTTCTCTAGTGGGGGAAGGGTCTAGAGAGATGGGGCTCTAGAACACATTGGTGAAGTTGTTTCCCCAGGGAACTCACGTTGTCATCATGGTAGCATCTGGAATTTGTTGGCTGAAAAATAATTGAGATATAAAGCAGAACAAATTGTTAAATAATTAGGAACCTAAAGGCAGAAGTATAGAAGAAGTTTGCAGAGCACTGCTTAGCTCTGGCTTATGACGGTACGGAGGATGAAACCTGGGACTTTGGAGCCTCAGACATGTGAGTCTCTTTGCATAACCATTATGCTATCTAGCTCCACCCCACATGCTTTTTTTTTTTTTCCTTGCTGTTAGAGTTGAGTCTTTGAAAATATTTCTGAAGCATAGATTGTGAATTGTTCTGTCTTTTTCTATGTGTCTGATGGTTTCTGATTTAATGTCCCTGTCTTTGATCCATTTCTAGTAGACTTTTCTTCATGGTGATATGTGGTAGTCCAGTTTAGCTTGTCTGCACATGCGGACTCAATTTCCCCACTTATTGAAGGGACCCTCCTTTTTCAATGTAATATTTTGGGCTACTTTTTCAATAATTAGCTGTCCGTAGGTGTGTGTGTATGTCTATTATTTCTAGGCTTTAAATTCAGGGTAGGGGAGATTATGCTATGGTTATGGGAACATATTATCATGCCTGAGGCTCCAAGCTCCCAGGTTCAATCCCCTGTTCCACCATAAGCCAGAGCTGAGAAGTTCTCTGGTTAAAAAGAAAAAAAAGAAGAAAAACTCGTTTCCACTCAACTTGAATGATTTCTTTGCTTATGAGCAATTGAAAAGAATTCTGTAGCTTAAGATGATAGAGACAATTTAAAATTGTATGGCATTTTATTTATAAACACTAATTTTTTTATATATTCTCCAAAATAATTCTATAATCCATTAAACTGATATAATTTGAGTTTCTGCCAGCAAGGGAGTTAAAAATTGCAAGTTATTAAAGTTTTATGATCATATTTAAATATATTACCTTAATATACTGGAATAGTTTTTATAGGGAAAGTGTTAGGCTTAGCCACATAACTTGGCTTTGCTCCATCACTGGACTTCCTTCTGGAAAAGTCTCTGGATTTGGATTTATGGCAACTGTGACTCTCCATTTCCTTCCACCAAACACTGTGTAATGTTATGTTAATCTGATCATGTCAGTATGTTTCAAGTTATATCTTTTAAAACGAGAATGTGAATATCTGTTGTAGAATATTTAAATTCCCTTTTCCTAATTTTCATTTTAGAAATTCTAAATATATGGCAAATGCACTGTTTTCAGTTTTTTTTTCTTTTTTCTTTACTGCCAGAGAAGAGACTCAGCCCCTTGTGCATGTGTGATACTGATAAGCAGCTATCCCTCCTCAAATGTTCTGTTCTCTAGTTTGAGAGGGAGGGGAAGAGACTGGGAGAGATCACCAGAAAGGAGAGATACCACAGCACTACTCCACCATTCATGGAGCTACTTTGGCGCTACTCACGGTGCTTCCATGCCATGCTGGGGCTCAGATTCAGGGCCTCACATACAACAAAGGATAAGTTCTACTGGATAAATTATCTCCTGGTTCCCAGAGTTTAATTTTTTTCTATATGGAAGCTTTATAGGGATACTTCATTCACTGCCTTTATCGGTTCTGGGTTTCACATTTACTTAAGCTTTCCTATAAAAAAATCAAATATGTTTTGAACTTGCAGGCTCTGTCTCCTCTCTCTTTCTCTCTCTGTCTTCTCTCTCTCTCTCCTCTCTTCTCTCTCTCTCTTTCTCTCTGTATGTGTTCATGGTTTAGCTTGCATGTTCCTCCTGATACTTGTTTCTGAGTGGGGTGAGGTGAAGAGTCCCCAGGTCCTCTTATGTGTAGGGATAGTTGTATGATATTCTTGTCAATGAAGTGTAAGTGGGAATTTGGAGGATTAGAGGAGATTTGCCTCTGGAGCTGAGGGTCTAGCATACAGTAATAAAGTACTACATTGCAGGAGATGGTGTGATTAGCATGGCAAGAAAGAAAGTTGGAGAGGGTTTTGGTTCCTTAGGACAGAGCTGAACAAAGTCCTTTCTATAAAGGGCTAACCAGTAACTATCTTTATGTGGATAACCTAGTCTTGTCACAGTTACTGAACTCTGCATTATGAATGCTGCCACAGAAGAAATAGAAACAGATTTATCCAAACATGAGTTTCTTCAAGGGCACTAAAATTAGCTTTCATTTAATTTTCTCTTGTCACAAAATATATTTTTTTCCTTTTAATCGTTTAAATAGTTAAAGACCATCTTTACTTTGGGAGTATATAAAAACAGGTGGTGAGGGCTGGGCCATGGCGCACCGAGTTAAGCTCACATAGAATGAAGCTCAAGGACCCAGAGTAAGGATCCCTGTGCGAGCCCCGGGCTCCTCACCTGCAGGGGGGGGGGGGGGGACGCTTCACAGCAGTGAAGCAGGTCTGCAGGTAGTTCTCTTTCTCTCTCCCTCTCTATCTTCCCTTCCACTCTCAATTTCTTTCTGTCCTATCAAAAAAATCGAAAAAATGGCCACAGAAGCAGTGGATTCGTAGTGCAGGCACTGAGCCCCCGTGATATCCCTGGAGGCAAACAAATAAACAAACAAAAACCAAACAGGTGGTGAATGGCCCATGGGTCCTCACACACAATAGAGTGTACACTCTACCTCCCTTCTCATGCTGCTTAATGGGAATTTTAAAAGTGAATTAATTTCAAATCGGTCGTACTACTGAGTGCCAGGTGCAAGGCACCAGGTTATTCACTCATTTAATCTTCTGTCAACACAGAAGAGGTAGGTGCTGCTTTATGGAGGAGGAAGCTGAGGAAAGAGTTGTTGACTAGATTTGTTTTTCAATCATTAAAGCACAAGAAATCCTCATTCTTAAGGTCTGGTGTTAAACCCCATGTTTCTCAACTGGAAGAAAAAAAATTCTCTCAATTCTAATTATAAACTGTTTTCATTCGTGTTAATTTCATGATAGCAAGCATCATAGGATGAGTGCTTGCTTTGGATACACTGTTATTTTGAATCAAAACAGAATCATTTTATTTCATTTTTATTCATAGTTACTATACTGGGGGAAGGAATATTGTGATAAGCCATCTTTTCTAGGATCCCCGTCTTTGTCTTTGGTAGCTGCTCTTTTATTTCCATACTGGTTTCTCCAGGGCATGTTTATCCCTTGCAGCTTAGTTTTATGGAGCTTTGAAACAGCCCATCTTCCCATCAGCCTCAGCCACATCCAGTTATCTCTGGCTGGCTGGTCAGAGCACAGAGTAGCTGTAGGCAGAATACTCTGTAAAGCAGAAAGGCTCAGGCCTCTGTTGGGAGCCCTGCTTTCTGTCACACT
Organism: Erinaceus europaeus; assembly: GCF_950295315.1. Lineage (NCBI taxonomy): Eukaryota > Metazoa > Chordata > Mammalia > Eulipotyphla > Erinaceidae > Erinaceus > Erinaceus europaeus. The sequence continues at coordinate 54,848,478 of NC_080166.1, forward strand.
CCATCAGACTTTTTTGAGACTCCACCTTGCCTGAGGGATTTAGCCTGGTTAAAATAAACTGCTCAGGACACTCTCAGCTGAGTTGTTATCTGGGGAGGCTGGGAAAGTTGAAAAAGGAGAGGCATCCTGGAAAAGATAAAAGAAAACAGAGGAAAAGGGAAATGTATGGGGGCAGAGGTCAGTCGTTATCACAGACAGACAAGTGCATCTTGTTCTCTCAAATACCTCCTTTACCCAGCATTTTGCAAAATATCTGTCCGTAATTGCCACATATTCAACAATCCTGAATTCAAGGAGAATGCTGAGAGAAAACAGTTGCTACGGAAAAGACTCTCCAAAGAAGCCATTGTGTTGTCCGCTGATTTTTAGTTGGGATATAGGCACACTGACGTCTTTTTAGTGAGGGATCTGTAAGTAACTTCACTCAACTGCAGACAAAGTCATTCTCTTGCTATGTGGAAATCTCCCACTTCCCTTCCTGACTGTGTCTCTGGTTAACAGTTACAAACTCTTTCTCAGACAGCTGGTTGTATATTAAAGTCTATTTATAACAGTCAATGGACAACTGCTTGTTTATGGGGAATCATGGCAATTTTTGCTTAGGAAAGACAATCAGGGTATTTCTTCTGTAGCAGAGCGGGTTCAGCCACTGGACTCCACAAACATTGCCTTGCTTGTCCTTGGACATTCTGCGGACTGACGTTACCCTGGGTGCTAATGGCGAACTTAAACACAGCACAGACAAGGCAAGACAAGAACCAGACAAGACTGGTTCTTCAGACAAGGTTGGGAGTTGGACAATGGAAAAAAAAAATCAAACAGTAATACTTTGTGAAGAACAAAGAAGCATAAATGTACTCGGCAATCAAGACCAGCACACTGTACTTGAAATCTACAGTAAAGTTCAGGAAACTAGGGTTCCCCCCTACCTCTGATTCTACTTAAAATATGATCATATTATAACTTGTTAGTTAAAATTTTTCTTTTTTGGTGGATCTTAAGATGTCTTTAATTTTTTTAGAATGTTAAAAAAAAACAAACTAGAACATAAACATCTGTCGATAAGGCAATAATCTACCAGTTATGAATGAACAGTGAAATAAATATGCTACATGAGAAAAATATGGGTTCTGGGGGCAGGGTGCTGGCACACCTGGTTGAGTGCACATGCTACAGTGTGCAAGGACCAGGGTTCAAGCCCCGGTCCCCATCTGTAGGGAGAAAGCTTCACGAGTGGTAAAGCAGTGCTGCAGGTGTCTCTTTGTCTCTCTCCCTTTCTATCTCTCCTTTCCTCTAAATTTCTGGCTGTATCTATGACATAAACAAGATTAAAAATAAAAAAGAAAAAGAAAAAATATGGGTTCCTAGAAACTGCACAGCCCCATTTCACTAGTAATGACTTTAAAGGCTTCCCTTTACCCACTATTTGAATAACAGAGTAGTTAATGATATTTGATTTAAAATATCCATGTATGGGCTGGAGAGATACTTAACCTGGTAGGTACATGCCTTGTTGTATGTGTGACCCATGGTTAAGCCCTAGCACCACATGAACTACCACTGTGGCCCTGGGGCATTCTGTTGCTGTGTCCCCACCCAATCCCCAACACCATCACTCTGTCTGAGTGGAAAAGTGGAAAATTTTATGAAAGTTTGCATCAACAATGAAAAGGGAGACTGTGCATGATCAAGGCCCTCACTTCAAAAACAACAACATCAATTAGGTTGAACTATAAGAAGGAATATAAAAAAATTCGTCGGTCAGATCACTGCCCAAATAACAATTGTGATATTGAAAAGAAGCTGTCACTGGTATATATGATTAGAAATCTCAGCTAAACAGCTGTAAACAGAACCAGAAATTCGAATTATGTATAACCATTGCTGATAATTACAAGTCTAGAAAATAGCTGTATGTGTGTTTGTATATCTATACATGTGCTGATGTGTTTCTGGAGGAATGTTAAACAAGTGAATTATATATTTTTAATTTATTCATTAGAATGATAGGAGGAGAGAGAAAGAACCAGACATCACTCTGGTACACATGCTGCTGGACTGAACTCAGGACCTCACGCTTGAGAGTCCACTGAATTATCCACTGCTTCAGCCACCTCCCAGACAAGTGTATTTACATACCACAATGACCTTGTGCCCCTCTTGGTTGACCAGTTCTGATTTCAGCTTAATCTATAACTTCTGTAAAACCAAGTATATATAACTCATTATTTTTGTGTCTTCTCCTGAAGATGCTGATGACAATGATGAACAAGGTTATGACTGATTTTAATAATTCTTGTTATATGATTTGCAAATTAGGGTTTCAATAATTTTCAGTGACTTGATTTTTCTTAAATCACTGAACTATCACTAAGTCACTAATTATCCAAGTTTAAATACTTTTTCTTGATGCATCACCCAACTCTTACTTTTCTGTATATATTTTTTTAGGTCAGTTTGGAAAAGAAATAACCTTAGTGTTCACTTCGGCAGCACATATACTAAAATTGGAATGATACAGAGAAGATTAGCATGGCCCCTGCGCATGGATGACACGCAAATTCATGAAGCGTTCCATATTTTTTTAGGAAACAAGAAAAAGCACAAATTAACAGCCTGATTGCACATCTTTTTTTTTTTAAATTTATTTCTTTATTGGGGAGTTAATGGTTTACATTCAATAGTAAATACAATAGTTTGTACATGCATAACATTCCCCAGTTTCCCATTTAACAATACAACCCCCACTATGTCATTTATCATCCTTCATAGACCTGTATTCTCCCGACCCACCCACCCCAGAGTCTTTTACTTTGGTGTGATATGCCAATTACATTTCAGGTTCTACTTGTATTTTCTTTTCTTGTGTTTTGTTTTTCAACTTCTGCCTGAGAGTGAGATCATCCCATATTCATCCTTCTGTTTCTGACTTATTTCACGCAACATGAATTTTTCAAGGTCTATCCAAGATCGGCTGAAAACGGTGAAGTCACCATTTTTTACAGCTGAGTAGTATTCCATTGTGTATATATGCCACAACTTGCTCAGCCACTCATCTGTTGTTGGACACCTGGGTTACTGCCAGGTTTCGGCTATTACAAATTGTGCTGCCAAGAACATATGTGTACACAGATCTTTTTGGATGTATGTGTTGGGTTCCTTAGGATATATCCCCAGGAGAGGAATTGCAAGATCATAGGGCAGGTCCATTTCTAGCCTTCTGAGAGTTCTCCAGACTGTTCTCCACAGAGGTTGGACCAATTGACATTCCCACCAGCAGTGCAGGAGGGTTCCTTTGACCCCACACCCTCTCCAGCATTTGCTGCTGTTACCTTTTCTGATGTATGACATTCTCACAGGAGTGAAGTGATATCTCACGGTTGTCTTTATTTGCATTTCTCTGACAATCAGAGACTTGGAGCATTTTTTCATGTGTTTCTTGGCCTTTTGGATCTCTTTTTTTTTTTAAATTTTTTATTTAAGAAAGGATTAGTGAACAAAAGCATAAGGTAGGGGGGTAAACTCCACACAATTCCCAACACCCAATCCCCATAACCCACCCCCTCCCATGGTAGCTTTCCCATTCTCTATCCCTCTGGGAGCATGGACCCAGGGTCGTTGAGGGTTGCAGAAGGTAGAAGGTCTGGCTTCTGTAATTGCTTCCCCGCTGAACATGGGCGTTGACTGGTCGGTCCATACCCCAAGTCTGCCTCTCTCTTTCCATAGTAGGGTGTGTCTCTGGGGAAGCTGAGCTCCAGGACACATTGGTGGGGTCTTCAATCCAGGGAAGCCTAGCCAGCATCCTGGTGGCATCTGGAACCTGGTGATTGAAAAGAGAGTTAACATATGAAGCCAAACAATTTGTTGAGCAATCATGGATCCCAAGCTTGGAATAGTGGAGAGGAAGTGTTAGGGAGGTACTCACTGCAAACTCTAGTGTAATCCTGCTTTCAGGTATATATTTTGCAGTAGTTTATGGATACGTGTGCACATAAGCTCTCTCTCACAGAAACTGGTGTATATCTAGGTTATGGGACTTTGTTAGAAAGTGAACTATCTGAGATGAAATTAGAGTGTACTATTAAAGGAAAGGTCTCATCTGAGTAATGAAGCTGAAGGGTTGTCATTCCACACGTGAAGTCTCTGGATACAGTCTGAGGTAAAGCATGTTGAGGTGGCAATCGTTGCTTTGGTTAGGTTGTGATCGGCGGATGCAATATTATTTGGTTTGGATTGGGAGATGCATACAGGAAAGTGGGTCCTATCCAAGGATTCCAGAACTGGGGGAGTAGGGGCTCTATAGTGAAGATGTGAGGTTCCTGCTGTCTTAGGGTTCAAAAAGACAATCAATAGTTAATATCATCACATTATTTGTTAATTGGGTTAACTTTGAAAAGTCCCTTTGTTATGGTTTGCTGGACAGTACCCAGTATCTTGTATATAGCTGTGCTATTGGAAGCTTCTAATCTACTTGGTCTAGGCTTTTGAGAGAGTCCACATATCAAATACATAGCCTATATATTAAAAAGATTCAGTTTGTCTTTTGAGAAACTTTGAGACATACAATTGATTTCCCCCTCTCATATTAATTAACTACTGATTTTTATGTCTACATTTTGCTAAGAGTGTACATAAACACCATTCCCACCACCAAGGGACTGTGACCCATCCCTCCCGCCCACTCCCACCCCCCACTGGCCCAAGAAGCTACATGTCTACCCCTCACCACTGGGTTTTTACTTTGGTGCCCTACTTACAATTTGATCAGGTCCTGCTTTTAGTTTCCCTTTCAGATCTTCTAAGTCAGCTTCTGTTGATGAGTGGGATCATCCCATACTCATCTTTATCTTTCTGACTTAGTTCACTTCACATAATTCCTTCTAGCTCTGTCCAAGATGGGTCAGAGAAGGTGGTTCATTGTTCTTGATAGCTGCATAGTATTCCATTGTGTATATATACCACAGCTTTCTCAGCCACTCATCTGCTGTTGGGCACCTGGGTTGCCTCCAGGTTTTAGCTATTATGAATTGTGCTGCTATGAACATAGGAGTACACACCTCTTTTTGGTTGGGTGTTATGGAGTCCTTGGGGTATAACCCCAGGAGAGGAATTACTGGATCATATGGAAGGTCCATGTCTAGCCTTCTGAGAGTTTTCCAGACTGCTCTCCACAGAGGCTGTACCAATTTACATTGCCACCAGCAATGTAAAAGGGTTCCTCTGTCCCCACATCCTCTCCAGCATTTGTCGCTGCTGTCCTTTTTGATGTATGCCATTCTTACAGGAGTGAGGTGGTATCTTAGTGTTGTCTTAATTTGCATTTCTCTGACAATCAGTGACCTAGAGCAGTTTTTCATATGTTTGTTAGCCTTTTGGATCTCCTCTGTGGTGAATGTTTTGTTCATTTCCTCTGCCCATTTTTGGATGGGGTCATTTGCTATTTTGTGGCTGAGTTTGCTGAGCTCTTTATATATTTTTGTGATTAGTTTCTTGTCTGATGTCTGGCATTTGAAGATCTTCTCCCATTCTGTGAGGGGTCTCTCTGTTTGTTTAATAGTTTCTTTGGATGTGCAGAAGCTTTTCAATTTGATGTAGTCCCATTGGTTTGTTTCTGCTTTGGTCTTCCTTGCAATTGGGTTTGATTCATCAAAGATGTCCTTGAGGTGTAGGTGGGAAACTGTTTTACCAATGTTTTCCTCTAAGTATTTGATTGTTTCTGGTCTGACATCTAGGTCTTTGATCCATTTGGAGTTGATTTTTGTTTCTGGTGAGATAAAGTGGTTCAATTTCATTCTTCTGCATGTTTCAACCAGTTTTCCCAGCACCATTTATTGAAGAGAGCCTCCTTTTTCCATTTAATCCTTTGGGCCCCCTTATCAAAGATTAGATGCCCATAGGTGTTGGGATTTACTTCTGGGCTTTCAATTCTGTTCCACTGGTCTGTGTGCCTATTTTTGTTCCAGTACCATGCTGTTTTGATGATGATGGCTTTATAATATAGTTTAAGGTCTGGGAGTGTGATGCCTCCATTTCTGTTTCTTTTCCTTAAGATGTTTTTGGCAATTCTAGGTGTTTTCAGGTTCCAGATAAATGATTGTAGTGTTTGTTCTATTCTCTTAAAGAAGCCTGGTGCAACTTTGATTGGTATTGCATTAAATTTGTATATGGCTCTGGGGAGAATATTCATTTTGATGATATTTATTCTTCCAATCCATGAGCATGGGATATCTTTCCATTTCTTGGTATCAGTTTCTATCTCCTTGAGTAGCAACTCATAGTTTTCAGTATACAAGTCTTTCACTTCTTTGGTCAACTTTATTCCTAGGTATTTCATTGATTTTGCTGAAACAGTAAATGGGAGTGATTTCTGGATGTCTTCTTTTTCAGATTTAGTGTTTGCATAAAGAAATGCCACTGATTTTTGTACATTGATTTTGTAGCCTGATACCTTGCTATATTGCCTAACAACTTCCAGTAATTTTCTACTGGATTCTTTAGGTCTTTCTATGTATACTATCATATCATCTGCAAATAGTGAGAGCTTGACTTCTTCCCTTCCAATCTGTATCCCTTTGATTTCTTTCTCTTGCCTGATTGCTATTGCAAGAACTTCCAATACTATGTTGAATAGTAACGGTGACAGTGGACAGCCCTGTCTAGTCCCTGATCTGAGGGGGAATGCTTTCAGCTTCTCTCCATTGAGTATGATGTTGGCTGTAGGTTTGCTATATATAGACTCCACTATCTTGAGGAATTTCCCATCTATTCCCATTTTTTGTAGAGTTTTGAGCATGAATGGGTGTTGGATTTTGTCAAAGGCTTTCTCTGCATCTATTGAGATAATCATGTGGTTTTTGGCTTTGCTTTTATTGATGTGATGAATGACATTGATTGATTTACGGATATTGAACCAGCCTTGCATTCCTGGGATGAATCCCACTTGGTCATGATGAACAATCTTTTTGATGTGTTGCTGTATCTGGTTGGCCAAGATCTTGTTTAATATTTTGGCATCTATGTTCAACAGAGATATTGGTCTGTAGTTTTCCTTTTTTGTTCTGTCCCTATCAGCTTTTGGTATCAGGGTGATGTTGGCTTCATAAAAGGTGGAAGGGAGTATTCCTGTTTCTTCAGTCTTATGGAATAGCTTAAGAAGTATGGGTATTAACTGTTTCCTGAAAGTTTTGTAGAATTCATTTGTGAAGCCATCTGGTCCAGGACTTTTGTTGTTGGGGAGATTCTTAATAACGGTTTCAATTTCTTTGTCTGTGATTGGTGCATTTAGATTTTGTAGTTCTTCTTGGTTCAGTTTTGGAAGTGCATAGGTTTCTAGGAATTGTTCCATTTCTTCCAGATTCTCTAGCTTGGTGGCATATAGTTCTTTATAGAAGTTTCGCAGGATTCTCTGGATTTCTGTGGTGTCAGTTGTGATATCTCCTGCATCATTTACAATTCTATTAATTTGAGTCTTCTCTCTTTTTTGTTTGGTGAGTCTGGCTAGGGGTTTGTCAATTTAGAAACCCTAAAGCAACCAGAAGGACAGAAATCACTAAAGTCAGGGCAGAAATAAATAACATTGAGAATAAGATAACAATATAAAAGATCAACAAAAGTAAATGTCGGTTCTTTGAAAGAATAAACAAAATCGACAAACCTTTAGCCAGACTCACAAAACAAAAAAGGGAGAAGACCCAAATAAATCGGATAGTAAATGAAAGAGGAGATATCACAACAGACACTGCAGAAATTCAACATATCATGCGAGGCTTCTATGAACAACTATATGCCACCAAGCTAGAGAACCTGGAAGAAATGTTGATTTCCTAGATACCTACCAACTTCCAAAACTAAGTAAAGAGGAAGTGGATAACATGAACAGGCCCATCACAGCTAATGAAATTGAAACAGTTATCAAAAATCTCCCCAAAAATAAAAGTCCTGGACCATATGGTTTTACAAATGAATTCTATAAAACCTCCAAAGAAGAACTAATACCTCTACTTTTAAAAGTCTTCCAGATGATTAAAGACACTGGAATATTCCCTGCCAGCTTCTATGAAGCCAACATCACTCTGATACCAAAAGCAGACAGGGACACAACCAAAAAAGAAAACTACAGACCAATATCTCTGATGAACATAGATGCGAAAATATTGAACAAAATTCTAGCCAACCGGATACAGCAGTATATCAAAAAGATTGTTCATCATGACCAAGTGGGGTTTATCCCAGGCATGCAAGGTTGGTAAATCAATCAATGTGATCCACCACATCAACAAAAGCAAGACCCAAAACCACATGGTCATATCAATAGATGCAGAGAAAGCCTTTGACAAAATACAACATCCCTTTATGATCAAAACACTACAAAAAATGGGAATAGATGGAAAATTCCTGAAGATAGTGGAGTCTATATATAGCAAACCTACAGCCAACATATACTCAATGGTGAAAAACTGGAAGCATTTCCACTCAGATCAGGTACTAGACAGGGCTGCCCACTATCGCCATTACTATTCAACATAGTGTTGGAAGTTCTTGCCATAGCAATCAGGCAGGAGCAAGGAATTAAAGGCATACAGACTGGAAGAGAAGAAGTCAGACTTTCCCTATTTGCAGATGACATGATAGTATACACAGAAAAACCTAAGGAATCCAGCAAGAAACTTCTGGAAATCATCAGGAAATACAGTAAGGTGTCAGGCTACAAAATTGACATTCAAAAGTCAGTGGCATTCCTCCATGCAAACACTAAGCTAGAAGAAATCGAAATCCAGAAATCAATTCCTTTTACTATAGCAACTAAAACAATAAAATATCTAGGAGTAAACCTAACCAAAGAAGTGACAGACTTGTATACTGAAAATTATGAGTCACTACTCAAAGAAATTGAAAAAGACACAAAGAAGTGGAAAGATATTCCATGTTCATGGGTTGGTAGAATTAACATCATCAAAATGAATATACTACCCAGAGCCATCTACAAATTTAATGCTATCCCCATCAAGATCCCAAGCACATTTTTTTAGGAGAATAGAACAAATGCTACAGATGTTTATCTGGAACCAGAAAAGGGCTAGAATTGCCAAAACAATCTTGAGAAAAAAGAACAGAACTGGAGGCATCACACTCCCAGATCTCAAACTGTATTATAGGGCCATTGTCATCAAAACTGCTTGGTACTGGAACATGAATAGACACACTGACCAGTGGAATAGAATTGAGAGCCCAGAATGAGGCCCCACAGCTATGGACATCTAATCTTTGACAAAGGTGCCCAGACTATTAAATGGGGAAAGCAGAGTCTCTTCAACAAATGGTGTTGGAAACAATAGGTTGAAACATGCAGAAGAATGAAACTGAATCACTGTATTTCACCAAATAAAAAAGTAAATTCCAAGTAGATCAAGGATGTTAGACTTGGATGTTAGACCAGAAACTATCAAATACTCAGAGGAAAATATTGGCAGAACTCTTTTCCGCATACATTTTAAAGACATCTTCAATGAAACGAATCCAATTACAAAGAAGACTAAGGCAAGTATAAACCTATGGGACTACATCAAATTAAAAAGCTTTTTCACAGCAAAAGAAACTACTACCCAAACCAAGACACCCCTCACAGAATGGGAGAAGATCTTTACATGCCATACATCAGATAAGAGTTTAATAACCAACATATATAAAGAGCTTGCCAGACTCAACAACAAGACAACAAATAACCCCATCCAAAAATGGGGGAAGGACATGGACAGAATATTCACCACAGCAGAGATCCAAAAGGCCAAGAAACACATGAAAAAATGCTCCAAGTCTCTGATTGTCAGAGAAATGCAAATAAAGACAACCGTGAGATATCACTTCACTCCTGTGAGAATGTCATACATCAGAAAAGGTAACAGCAGCAAATGCTGGAGAGGGTGTGGGGTCAAAGGAACCCTCCTGCACTGCTGGTGGGAATGTCAATTGGTCCAACCTCTGTGGAGAACAGTCTGGAGAACTCTCAGAAGGCTAGAAATGGACCTGCCCTATGATCTTGCAATTCCTCTCCTGGGGATATATCCTAAGGAACCCAACACATACATCCAAAAAGATCTGTGTACACATATGTTCTTGGCAGCACAATTTGTAATAGCCGAAACCTGGCAGTAACCCAGGTGTCCAACAACAGATGAGTGGCTGAGCAAGTTGTGGCATATATACACAATGGAATACTACTCAGCTGTAAAAAATGGTGACTTCACCGTTTTCAGCCGATCTTGGATAGACCTTGAAAAATTCATGTTGCGTGAAATAAGTCAGAAACAGAAGGATGAATATGGGATGATCTCACTCTCAGGCAGAAGTTGAAAAACAAAACACAAGAAAAGAAAATACAAGTAGAACCTGAAATGTAATTGGCATATCACACCAAAGTAAAAGACTCTGGGGTGGGTGGGTCGGGAGAATACAGGTCTATGAAGGATGATAAATGACATAGTGGGGGTTGTATTGTTAAATGGGAAACTGGGGAATGTTATGCATGTACAAGCTATTGTACTTACTGTTGAATTTAAAACATTAATTTCTCAATTAAAAAAAAAGTGAAAAAAAAGAAGTAACCTTATATTACTGAATCAATTAATTGTCAGTTTTGTTCTAGTCTGGGACTGTTTTCCAAAAACATTAAATTAAAACCCATCATTTTGCTCAACAGTACGTATTTTGAGATTTCGCCCTTGGACAGTTTTCTTGCTGTCTCTGCCTCAGCAGAAGGTCAATTAATAATGAGGTGCAGATGAATCAAGCCAAAAACCTTTTTAAAGAAGCAGCTGGGAAGCAGTATCACGGTTTCAGTTCTTATATTCTACTCAAGGTCTCAGATTCTTATGAGATGCAAAACTGCAAAAACCTTTTGTAGAGAACAGAATCAGTTTCAGGGTGCTTAGGCAAGATCATCACTCTTATTCCTGGGTCTATGAGAGAGAAAAAGAGAGAGAGAGAGAGAGAGAGGGAGAAAGAGAGAGAGAGGAGTGAGAGAGATAGGAAGAAAGAACGGAGAGGAGAAAGAGAGGGAGAGAAGACAGAGATAGAGAAGAGAGAGGAGAGAGAGAAGAGAGAAAGAGAGGAGAGGAGAGAGAGAGAGAGAGATGAAGGTTGAGCTATATAAAGCTTTGTTGCCACATAGATGTGACACTGTCAGAAAATGGGAAAAAGAACAGTCAATTCTTGCCTAATGGAATTCCCCTTTTGTGGATTTAACAGAGAAAAGCAGGAAAAATTTTACATTGACGGATAACTTGTGAGCTGTTTGAGGCAGAGATGACTGAAATAGGAAGATGAAAACGTAACTAGGTCAGAAGAAGGTTGTGTTCCATTTATAAATATAGAACACACAGCACAGAAGAGAATAGTGAATAGCAACAACAGTGATGAATCATCTGTTTTTTTTTTTTTTTTACTTTTTATTCCCACCAGGGTTATTGCTGGGATTTGGTACAGGCACTATGAATCCATCACTCTTGGTGGTCATTTTTGTTTTCTTTCTTTCTTAGGACAGATAGAAATTGAGAAGAAAATGGGAGACTAAGAGAGACACCTGCATACCTGCTTCATCATTCATGAAACTTTCCTCCCTGCAGGTGGGGAGCAGGGGCTTGAACCTTGGTCCTTGAGCACTGCAATGTGTGTGCTCAATTGGGTGTGCCACTGCCCTCCTCCCCACCCCCATAAAATTGCCTTAAGCAAAAAAAAATCTAGATATATTAATTTGGGGTGATATTTTAATATGGTTTCATGGGAGAATTAAGTCTTTTTAGTTTCATTTATTTTTTTTTCTGTCTAGAAATTGGTAAGAGGGAGTTGGGTGGTAGCGCACCAGGTTAAGCGCACATAGTACAAAGCACAAGAACGCACTTAAGGATCTTGGTTCGAGACCTGGCTCCCCACCTACAGGGGGGTCACTTCGCAAGGGGTGAAGCAGGCCTGCAGGTGTCTATCTTTCTTTCTCCCTCTATGTCTCCCCTTTCTTTCTCAGTTTCTCTCTGTCCTATACAACAACAACAATAATGGAAAAGATGGCCTCAGGAGCAGTGGATTCTTGGTGCCTGGCACTGAGCCCCAGAGATAACCCTGGAGGCAAAAAAACCAAACCAAACCAAACCAAACCAAACCAAACCAAACCAAACCAAACCAAACCAAACCAAACCAAACCAAACCAAACCAAACAAAACAACCAACCAACCAAAAAAACAAAACAAAACAAAACAAAAACAAACAAGTTGGTAAGAACTGAACAATAAGATACACATTATAAAAATATCTTAAAGGTCATGTAACTTTTAGAAAGCAAAGTATGTTTTCTTGGGGTCAGTCAACCCCCAAGGTAGAGAATGACCCTCTCTCTAGAAGAAAAGCTATTTTGGGGGTAGGAGAAGCCTGATCAGCCTTCCTTTCTTTATTCATAAAAGGGTAGGTTCCCAGGAACAGTAAGTGCTGATTTTGAGGATCTTTTTTTCTTTTCCTTTCTTTTTTTCTATTGCTCAGACTACAGAAAGAGTGAGTTCCCAAGATCACTGAGACTAAGAAGCAGGACATGCTTTCACCAAAGCTTTCCAGGGAACTTAAGTGGGGGGGGGTGGGGGGAGGTAGATGATTCAGGAAAGCAACTTAAGGTCATTGAGGACAGAGCAGAGAATCAACTGGAGAGGGAGAGGGAGGAAAGTGCAAATCTTGGACAAAGACTGTAGGTGCTTCTAGGTGGAGTAGGAGTCAGGAGGTTACCAGCAGGCTAAGAAAACCACTTGGGAGCCAGTACAGAAGCGGTTAGCTTACCATTGAGGTCTTTTGCCATTGAGGGCTGTGCTCTATCATGTTGGTTAGGTTGTCCTAGGTTGAACCTGGGACCACACACATGTAGTACATTAGAATCTTCATATTAAGGACTGGACTATTAAACATCATCTCCAAACATAGCGAGTAGCCATGAAATCAGCTTTTGACCAGGGAAATAACATGTGGAATGTTAGGGGAGTGGAAATTCCAGCATGGAAAGCCTTTAGCTGTTAACTTGGAGTAGTGTGAAAACTCTCATTTCATGGAATTGTTGGGGAGATTATCCTTGTGGTACAACTCAGAGAGGCTTAGAATCATATTTGGGGTTGAAATTCTGGCTTTGTCACTTACTACACAAGTGACTTAATTTTTTGAGGTCTTAGTTTCTTCATTTGCAAAATGGGATTGATAAACTTTACAGTGAGAATTCAATTTTTTTTGTTTTTTGCTTTTTCCTCTATTTTGTTGCCTTTGTTGTTTTATTGTTGTGGTAGTTATTATTACTGTTGTTGTTATTGATGTTGTCATTGTTGGACAGGACAGAGAGTAATGGAGAGAGGAGGGGAAGACAGAGAGGCAGAGAGAAAGATAGACACCTGCAGACCTGCTTCAACACCTGTGAATCGACTCCCCTGCAGGTGGGGAGCTGGGGGCCCAAACCGGGATCCTTATGCTGGTCTTTGTGCTTTGTGCCACGTGTGCTTAACCCACTGCACTACTGCCTGATTCCCCAATTTTTTTTTTATGAGTGATAAAATAATGATAACAAGATTGTGGGATAAAAGGGATATAATTCCACACAATTCCTACCACCAGAGTTTCACATCCCATGCCCTCTATTGGAAGATTCCCTATTTTATTTCTTTATTGGGGGAAATTAATGGTTTATAGTCAACAGTATAGGACAGTAGTTTGTACATGTGTAACATTTTTCAGCTTCCCACATAACGAGACAATCCCCTCTAGGTCTTCCTCTTCCATCATGTTCTAGGATCTGAACCCTCCCCCTACCCTAGAGTCTTTTAGTTTGGTGCAATACACCACTCCAGTCCAAGTTCTGCATTGTGTTTTATTTTTCAACTTCTTTTTTTTTATATTATTACTAGAGATTCAATAATGATTGACAAGATTGTGGAATAAGAGGGGTACAATTCATACAATTCCCACCACCAGAGTGTTGTATCCCATCCCCTCCATTGGAAGCTTCCCTATTTTTTGTCCCTCTGAAGTATGAACCAAAGATCTCTATGGGACACAGAAGATGGATGGTCTGGTTTCTGTAATTGCTTCTTCGATGGACAAGGGCACTCACAGTTTGATCCATATCCCTAGCCTGTTTCTGTCTTTCCCTAGTGGGGTTCTTAAATAGCTAAAGCATGCTGCTTGGCATATGGGGAACATGGCAGTCACATGTAGGAACCAAGTGCTGATTATTTGTCAAACCATATCAAATGTGGTGAGCCTTCCCTTTTTTTTTTTTTTTTTTGATTGTCACATTGAGAAAAATGTTGATATATGGAAATATTGTCTTGGCTACAATTCCACATCTGTCCAAGGCAGGTGTCAGCACACCACATACTCCATCAAAATATCACCTTCCATGATGCCCAACCCCCTTCTTGTCATTCTTCTCTCTTCTACTCCAATATGAATGGGTGGATCTCAGCAACAGACTACTGTCTATTGAATTTTCACTGCATATGGTACCATGTTTTGTTTCTCAGGTCCTACCTATGAAGGAGATCATTCTTCTGGCTTATTACACTTTACATAATTACCTCTAGGTCCATCCATACTAAAGCAAAAGAGAATATTTCTTCATTATTTTTATTTGTTTATCTTTTTTAAAATTTATTTTATTACTGATTTAATAAAGATTGGCAAGATTGTAGTATAGGAGGGGTACAATTCCATACAGTTCCCATTATCAGAATTACATATCCTAACCCCTCCACTGGAAGCTTCCCTACTTTTTATCCCTCTGGGAGTATGGACCAAAGATCTGTATGGGGTGCAGAAAGTGGGAGGTCTAGCTTCTGTAGTTGTTTCTCTGCTAGACATGGGCATTGACAGGTCGATCCATACCCCTAGTCTGTAGGGCTCTGGAGAGATGGGCTTCTAGGACACATTGATGAGGCCATCTGCTCAGGGAAATCAAGTTGGCATCATGGTAGCACCTGCAACTTGGTGGCTGAAAAGCATTAAGATATAGAGCAGAACCAATTGTTTAATAATCAGTAACCTAAAAGTAAGAGTATAGCAGATAAAATCTAGAGTCTTCAAGTTGGAAGATGCTAGGAAGTCTATTTTAGGTATATTCTGATGGGTCCCTGACTTTACTAATTTTTACCTGGGCTGGACAGCTGACATGCAGGTGGGCTAGGAGTATTGTCTGGGAGGATTGTGCCAGAGATGGGAACAGGACCACAAAGCTGGATCAGGGGCAGAGAGTAGCTCCCAAATATGAGAAAGTATATATATGTCATTAACCTTAAATACCACAGATCTGACCCAGGGCCCAGGCCTATTTGTATTTAGCACAGGAGCCTGTGTAACCTCTGCATCCCTGTCAGTCTGAGCTCACATTCCGTGGTCATAGCTGGGAACGTTCTAGGCTGCACTCATTTCAGGACCTGTCTTCCTCAAGTGGCAGAATGTGTTGACCCAGCCTCCCTTCAGAGAGTGGGGCGGTTTCTACCATTGCTACTCTACATTGAGGGCAAGGTCCTGGAGAGGCCCACAAGAGGTTTATGATGTTCCTGTTGGAGATGACCAATGATGGAGGAGAGAGGGACCTATTAGAGATCTAGGCCCATCATATCTATGTGAGAATCCCAGGATTCCCTGACTAGGGTCCCGGATGATGGGGTGGCCTGGTAGTGACCAAAAGGGCCATCATTAGAGTGTGCCAGTCTCTTGCACTTATCCAGCTTTTATAGCCCTTAGTTTACGTGACAGGGTTAGGCTTATAGTGATTGAGAGAGTAAAACAGGAAGTTTTTAAGGAGGGTATGTAGGTCTAAATAGAGAATATTTGATGAAGTATTTATGGTGTCTTTTAAAATTTTTTTAATATTTATTTATTTTCCCTTTTGTTGCCCCCCCCCTTTTTTTTTTTTTTTTTTTACTGTTGTTGTAGTTACTATTGTTGTTGTTATTGTCACTAGAAGTCCAATGCACTATCCATTGCGCCACAGGGCCACCTTGTTGTTGTTCTTTATGTCTTCATTGTTAAGACAGAGAGAAATGGAGAGAGGAGGGGAAGACAGAGAGGAGGAGAGAAAGATAGACACCTGCAGACCTGCTTCAATGCCTGTAAAGTGACTCCCCTGCAGGTGGGGAGCCTATGGTGCCTTTTTAGGTCTTTCTGCTTGTCTGCTGCACTTACTAAGTCACTGTAGACTATTGCACACTTTTCCTTTAAGGTATATATTTTCCCTTAACTTATAGGTACAGGTGACCATATGCCTTATCTCATGGGCCTTAGTCTATAGGTTAGTCTTATATCTAGGTTCTAAAACTTTGACAGGATCTCTCTCTTTCTCTTTTATGAGAGCACTATTAAGTTCTGGCTTATGGTGGTGTGGCAGGGAATTGAACTTGAGACTTTGGAGCCTCAGGCATGACAGTCTCTTTGCATAACAATTATACTATATACCCCCACAATTCTATAACTTTGTTAGGAGGTGTGCCACCCGAAATGGAACTAAGGAGTCCTATGAGCTAGGAAAGGTGTCACTGGAGTATTGGAGCTGCATAGTTGACATCCCAGGCCTGGCATGTCTGGAGATAGTCTGAAGTGAAACACGTTGAGGTGGCACTGGTTGCACTGATATGGTTGACTGAGTTTGGAGTATTGCACCAAAGTAAAAAACTCTGGGAGGGAGGGAAGGGTGGGCTTTCAGCACCACTAGAGGGGAGTAGGGGTAGGGTTAGGGACATAGACTTTGGTGGTGGGAATGGTGTTAATATACACTCCTGTTAACTTACAGTTTCATAAATCACTACTTAATCAATATTAGAGGGGAAAATAGATTGAATATCTCAAGCTTTTTAATGCTTAGACTTCAGTTCTAAGTATATATTCCTTCAATCTAAGCACTTAAGGTTTCAAATTAGTAAAGTGAATTTCAACATTGGGCTTAAGTTGTTAATACATTTCTAATAATGCCTTTTTTTCAAAGTTGTTAGTGCATTTCTAGTAATACCTTTTTTTTTGAAATATTAAATCACTTACAACCTTAGACCAGGGAGACCAGAAGCAACTGGTCTTGTCAGTATATGATATAATTATTTGTAAATTGCATTAAATGACATAAATCATGGTAAAGTCTTGTATGAAACCTCTGGGGCTTTGCTCATTTTCTTTCATGCTTATTTTGATCCATAACATTTAATTACTTCATTTTTTATAGATGAGTAGTGCTTATTCCATTGTGTATATATAACACAATTTTCTTAACCAGTTGTCTATTGTTGAGTACTTGGGTTGTTCCTATATTTTGGCTATTAAAAATAGCACTGCCATGAACATATGCATACGTAGAAGAATTATCAGATTGTATGGGAGAGCTATTGTTAATATTTAAGGAATATCCAGACTGTTTTCTACAAGGACTGACTGGACAATTTACATTGCCACACTGGTGTGAAAAGTTATTAGACACTTATAGAGCTCTCCCACTCAAGAAAGTATTGGTTTGGAAATGTCATGATGCTATTTTGCATAGAAAAACATAAAACATATATCATGACTTTTCTGACAGCCCAATAAAACATAATTTCTACTTTAGCACATGTAGAACTTTCTTTTAAAAATTACTTAATTTATTTATTGGCTAGAGACAAAAATTGATATGGAAGGGGAGATAAAAAGGGGAAGGAGGGAGAAAGAGAGAGAGAGGCCTGCAGTACTACTTCTCCACTCATGAAGCTTGCAGTTGGATGGATCATTCTTAAGGTTAGATCATATGCTGGGCCACAGAGACAGTATAAATAAATTCAGGAAAAAATATTTAAAAAGGTTCAAGCAAGAAAGATATCAATACCACCTAACTATTGAGTGATATGTTAATCACTTCACATATTCTTCCCAGTTCAATCTGTATAGTGTCCTTTTCAGGTTGTTAATGGGGTTATCTTTGTTTTTAGATAAGGAAATAGTGGCTTATAAAAATGATCTTAGAGATCTAATTTTAGCTGAAGAAGGTCCCTGAGCATGGTCACGTGTGCTCAGCTGGGTGTGCCATCACCAGGTGTCATGAAAGCTTTTTTGTGTAACTGTTATGCTGACTCTGTCTCTCCAGCCCTACATGTAGACTTGTAGTGGGAGGCATCACAGGCTTCACTGAACTGCACTTTCCTCATACTCAGGCCTGATGTTTCAGTGCTTCTCTTAACAAGGCCTGACTTTTTCCCATTGTACTTGGGAATCCACGAGACAGGAGGGGGAAGCTACCAGTTCCTTCATGGATAGGGAAATGCCACGGGCACAAAATCTCTTCTATCATGTTATCTTGTGCGGGGCAGACACAGACCAGCTTAGAGTAAAGGGCATGGAGGAATAGATTGTACCTCCTGAATGAAGAATGGCATGTACCCACGGTAGGGTAGGGATTTTTAAAAAAAAAAAATTATTGGGGAAATTTTGGCCATTAGAGTATTTTATACATTTAAATTGTGCAAAAAACTTAGTGATTTGAAATACATGTTATGAAATAGTTACCTCAATCCAGCTAACAAACATATCCATCACCACAGAGAGGTACCATTTTCTTCTGGTTGTGAGAACATGAGGACACATTTACTGCAAATACAGGGAAGGTAGGGACTGATGACAGACATCCTGAGAACGTAGTCATTTTGACAATATTCTGTTATTGTTTGGTACAATTTTAAATACATTTCCCAAGCATCTGAACGCTTATGCATTCCAGAGAAAGATATTTCTCTCAGAAATAAACATTGCTGATTGCTTCTAGGAGATTGAGTGAGGGTGGCAGCACTATCAAGACTGGTTCTCCTCACCAAACCTAAAAGTGTGGTGTGCAGCTAATGCAAATGGACATTACCTAGTGAGTGCTACTGCTGAATGACTTGTCGTGCCTCAGGCAAACACTGGACTTTCCTGTTCTCTGAGGTTAAGCTTAGGCTGTCCTTGTTCAGTTCAGACCTCCAGGCCAGACCACAACCTTGGCAGCAGTGCCAGGAAAGAGGCACACTGGCAGAGGGGTGTCCTGGGAGGAACAAGAGCAAGTCATTGCTGGGAAGGAAGGGCTTTGAGATACAACCGTGAGGAGAAGGAAGAGGGAGGATCAAGAGTAGATGAGTAATGGGAGACAGAGATCTCTAACTTTGGCTTGAAGATGTGTATCTATAGTGCCATGCACCTTCCAATAGTCTCTGTTCTTCTTTTTCTCCTTTTTTATTTTTTTTAAATTTCTTCATTGGAGGATTAGTGGTTTATAATCAACAGTAAAATATAATGTACATGTGTAACATTCCTCAGTTTTTCACATAACAATTCAACCCTCACAAGGTCCTCCTCTGCCATCATATTTCAGGACCTGAACTCTCCCCTTCCCCCAGAGAGTTTTACTCCACTTTTACCTTGGTGCAATACACCAATGTCTCTTTTTCTGAGAAGGGTTTTACTTTGTGTGACTCTACCACCCAGTGAATAGAAATCAAGCATTCTGCCCCTATATAAAATTCACCATGTAGTTATTATAAGACTGAACTACTTTGGAAAGGGGAAAATGACTACTTCTCTATCAGCCTTGAATGCTGCTTGACCCCTACCCATGCTTATATCATTCTGACCTTGTCCCTATCGGTCTCTGCCTTGTCTCTGTCAAGTCTGTGAGACTTGAATTTCTTATAGAATAAATTCAGGGAGCAAGAGCTTGAACCTGGATCCTTGGTGCTTAGTATTATGTGTGCCACCACCTGGCACCCTCTTTTTTTTTTTTGACTTTATGGATGTTTTATGTGATTGCTGTTCAAACCTCAAATACAAATGTGTAATGGACTCTCCTTTTATCCTCTTCTCTTTATCTCACAGCAGCCTATGACACGGTCTGGCACCGTGGTCTCCTAGTCAAGATCTCAAGATGCCTGCCTCCATAGGTGGCCAACACTATATCGTTTCTTCTCCAAAACAGAAGATTCTGGGTGCATCTGGGTGACAAGTCTAGCAGATGGAGACTTGTCTCAAGTGGCCTCCCCCAGGGCTCTGTTCTGGCTCCTACGCTATTTAATATTTACATCAATGACCTTCCAGAAACTTCTTCAAGGAAGTTCATCTACGCCGATGACATCTGCTGTGCAACTCAGGCATCAAAGTTCGACATCCTCGAGGAAACACTCACGAAAGACATGTCTCTGATATCTGATTACTGTAAGAAATGGCGACTAATCCCTAGCACTGCAAAAATGGTATCATCTGTTTTCCATCTACACCATGCCTCGGCTTCACGTGAGCTTAATGTGCAGCTTGGCGATACGAGAATCCGGCATGAAGCCCAGCCAGTCTATCTTGGTGTTACTCTCGATCGCACCCTGTCATTTCACGAACATCTCATAAAAACTGCAGCAAAGGTGGGCGCGAGGAATAACATCATTGCAAGACTGGCCAGCTCCTCATGGGGTGCGAGCACTTCCACACTACGATCATCATCTCTGGCATTATGCTATTCCACTGCAGAATACTGTGCCCCAGTATGGTTCCGTAGCCCCCATGTCCACTTGGCCAATTCCAAATTATATTCCTCCATGAGGATAATTTCTGGAACCATCCGTTCCACCCCGGTTCCATGGCTGCCAGTTCTTAGCAACATCGCCCCGCCAGATATTCGTCGGGATGCGGCATCATCTAAGTTCATTTCCCACGTCTACGCTCGACCAGACCTGCCAATATACGCGGATATCTTCGCCCACCCTGTCCAACGCTTGACGTCTCGTCACCCAATCTGGTCCCCTACGCCTACACTGAACTTCTCTGTTCCAGACTCTTGGAAACAGTTGGCAGTCAGCTGAGGTAAAGAACAAACACCTCATCACAGACCCCTGCAAGCGTCAACCCGGCTTTGACCTAGCACGTTATGCTTGGGCCCTCCTCAATCGCTATCGAACAGGACATGGCCGGTGTGCCACTATGTTCCATCGCTGGGGAGCCAGAGACAACCCGAACTGCCCCTGAGGCTACAGACAGACTAAGACCCACATAGTCAACGACTGCCACCTCTCCAGATTCAAAGGAGGTCTCGAAACTTTACATTAGGCTCAACCTGATGCTGTTGACTGGCTATGGAAGAAAGGCAAACGCTAGAAGAAGAAGTCACACCTTCTATATCTTTCTTTACCCCTCTGGCTTCCTTTTCAGAATCTGGGTATGGCACTTCTGCTTTGGGTAAAAGTATTAGTATCTTGGATTCTCCAGAGATATAAATGAATAATTCATATAGTATAAATTACATTATGAGAAATTAGCATAAGGAGTTGGTTTACCCAGTTATAGAGACTGAGAAGTCCGATGGTTGGTAAACAAAGAGATTCAGAAAAGTCATTCTCCTAAATTCCAGACCAAGCCCAAAGGTGAAAGAAGATTAATCAATCTTTTTCCCTAGTTTGAGGGAAAAAAAAAATCAATCAATTCTCTCTAAAAATCTGCCTTGTTTTCCTATTTCGTCCTTCCACAGGTTGGAGAAAGCTCCACATTTTGGGAGAGGTCACCTGCTTTACTTACCCTATTAATTCAAATGTTAATCTTATCCAAAAACCCTTTAGAACCACTCCTGTAGTGATATCCAGACTGTTGTTAACAAAATACATGGGCCTGTGTGGCCCAGTAGGTTGATAATTCAAATCAGCTATCACAGTGGTGCCATCATGCACCCAAATTCTAACTGCAAGGGCGGTTTAGAAAATAAATATCTTGCCTTTTATGCTTGTACAATGTATCTCACAGCAAAAGATTCTTTTTTCTTTTTTTTCCCTTCAGGGCTATCACTGGGGCTCGGTACAAATCCACAGCTCCTAGTGGCCATTTCTCTCCATTTTTTATTGGATAGGACAGAGAGAAATTGGGGGGGGGGGATAGGGAGATAGAAGATAGACACCTGCAGACCTGTTTTGCAGTTTGTGAAGCATCTCCCCTGCATGTGGGGAGTGGGGGATCGAACCTGAATCCTTGAGTGGTTCCTTGTGCTTAGTACTATACTCACCACCACCCAGCCCCTAAAAGATTTATCAAATCTGAAAAGGGTCAGATCCTGGATGATCAAGAAGAATGTCAAATGTTTCCTATAGTCTAGAAACATTCCTGAGTCCATATCTAATACTTTCTTCATTATGTCATGGTTCTGATAAATTATTGAGAAAATAATTTTCCTCTTTACTTTCAGACAACAGACTGGTGGGGTTAGAGCTCTAGAATTCCATTCTTTAGTGTGTATTTAATTATTTCTACACTGGAGCAAATACCATGGACTGATTTCTTTTTTCATGGGAATTCAAGTCCCACTCTCTTTAGCAGAAAATTTTAACTATTTTTGGAAGTCAGAAAAAAATTCAGAGAATCTGGTTCACTTTTGGTCATGTACAGTAATGTTATTTTTATGTATCTAGGACAGTAACATGGTCAATGTTTATTTTTAATTGGCTTTCTGGGGACATGGGGTGGACTAAGAGGTCAAAGACAAGGCAGGAGAGTCATTCTCAGTTGGCTGGAATCCTGTCCTGCTGATCTATACTCACTAATAGAATCTTTCTTTCTTTCTTTCTTTCTTTCTTTCTTTCTTTCTTTCTTTCTTTCTTTCTTTCTTTTTCTGAGTGCCTGAGATTTCTTTCCTTCAGAGAAAACCAGACCTCCCTCTGGTCTTATTTCCTTTTAACTCTAACTAGAATGTTCTCTAGAGGTTGACAGAAAATGCTTTATTTCAAGAAACATGGTGCCAGCATTTGAACTGTAGTTCTCTCACTCAAATACTGTGGGTATTGAGCAAGTTCCTGACTCAAGAATAGTTATCTGTGGAGTGTCACTATTGTGTTAAATAATTCTAAGTTAGGTGATTTTGGCTATAAGTCAGAACATGCAAATATAATTCTTTTAAACAAAAGACAAGCTGAACAGTGGTGCATCTGGTTGAATGTACATGTTACCCTGTGCAAAGATTTGGAGTTTTAAGCCCTTGGTCCCCCACCTGCTGGTGGTTGGGGCGGGGGAGGTTCACAATTGGTGAAGCAGATATGGTTGTATTCCTCTTTGTCTTTCTAGCTCTCTTATCTCTGTCCCTATCAAATAAAGAGAAACTAAAAAAAAAAAAAAAAAAAAAAAAAAAAAAAAAGACCCCAGGTACCTTCTCATTGTCGGTCTGTATCTGAAATCTGACTCAGCCTACTGAGACTGTTCCCTGGAACGTGTGCCCTCAGCCTTCCAGTCAATGTTTTGTTATGACAACTTTTCCTGCCTGAATAAATTCAGAACTTAGTCAGTTGTTTATGATTGTGCTTCTGGAGTGTTGTGTTCTGGGTCAGGCACCCTAGCCTGTCACTTCAGTCTTTCTGGTTCTGTGTTATGGATAGTCCTCACTTAGTCACCTGGTCTTGCTCCTGAAAGCTGACTGATTCTTCTTCTAGCAGCAAGTGAGCAGCTAGCTGCCCCTGACTGGCTTTTCAGGCATTATACACGGTATTGGTAGTCGGTTTGTTAACCATCTCTAGATAGTTTAATGTCACTTTTGCATCATTTATAACATGAGAATATTGTAAAATCTTCATTCAGTAATGCTCTGTGTAGTTTACTATAATAAAAATAGAGGAAATAAATAACTACACAGTAAAGTAAAAATAGATGAAGAATACTAGGCTGAAACTAAAAGAGGTGATGTGAGACCAGATGCTAGAGTGTGAGTGGAAATATCTTCTACACTGCCACAATACCACTTGTCAGAGAACTGGTCTTACCTCCCAGCTCTGATAAAGAAGTCAGCCAGTGAGAACTAGCCTTCTTCACAACAGCCAAAAAGTGGAAGCAGCTTAAATGCCCACCAACAGATGACTGTGTAAAAACGTTATGGGATGTATATTCCATTGAATATTGCTCTGTGATCAAAAAAGATGATATTGTGTCCTTTGGGACAAAATGGATGGAACTGGGGGTGATTATGCTTAGGGAAATAAGGAGATGACAGACAGCTACAGGATGGTTTCACTTTATTATGTGGAATTATTGTTATTATTTTTTATATTTACTTATTATTCCTTTTTGTTGTTTTATTATTGTAGTAATTATTGATGTCGTCGTTGTTGGATAGGACAGAGAGAAATGGAGAGAAGAGGGGAAGACAGAGAGGGGGAGAGAAAGATAGACACCTGCAGACCTGCTTCAATGCCTGTGAAGCAACACCCCTGCAGGCGGGGAGCTGGGGCCTGGAACCCAGATCCTTATGCCGGTCTTTGTGCTTTGTGCCACGTGCGCTTAACCGGCTGCACTACCGCCCGACTCCCTTATGTGGAATTATTATGTGGAATAATATTATGTGCATTATGTGGAATCTAGAGATCTTATTTACATAAACTTTCAATAATAATAAAAATCCAAACAAAACAGAAGCAAGCAAACTGTAAGACTTGTGACAACTCTGGTGGTGATCTTTGGGAGGTGGGTGAGTGGGGATACAGAACTTTGGTGGTGAGTGTGGTGTGGAACTATGCATTGTAATCTTAGAATCTTGTAACAAAAATTATTAAAAAATAAAAAATGAAAGAGAGAGAGAACTAGAAGTAATGCAAATCCCAGGCTTTAGGCAGTTAAGTGTGTCCATCTAGGCTGTGTGTTTTAGGGTCCTGTCATTCTTTTTGTGATCAGTAGTCCAGTTCTGCAGTGGTATCTCCTATACTAATAATCATCCATGACCTGCAGAGAGAAGCCATCACTGACTTTTAAAAAAATATTTCTTGCCAGCTTATACCTTATCAATGGACAAGTGGCGTGTTTTTTGGCCCTTCTTGTAAACTGTACTCTGGTGGGTCTCTGGCTATTTCAGCCCACTCACATCCTTGAACCTCTGAGTCTATTCATCCGCACTCTGCCATGGTAATTCTGGCATTACTACTTCACTTAGAATGTCCATCATTTTTTATTTTTTTGATGGAACAGAGAGAGTGATAGAGACCACAGCACCAACACTTCCGTCAATACGGTGGTGGCTGAGCTTGGAACTGGTTTCCGGTGGTGCCAGGAACTGAACCTGGGGCTTCAGGCATGAAAATCTTGTGGACTACCTCTGTGCTGTCATCCTGGGCTGAGGGAAGTATTTTTATTAATCAGAGTAATGTGAACTAACCCTTTCATTCATATTTCATCAACTCTCAATTTATCTACAACAAGAACTGGGCAGTTCATTGTTTCCTTAAAGAATAGCAGCCTTCTCAGTCTCACATTTATATATATGGTGCTTCTTATTTTTTTCTTTTTATTATTTTTTACTCATGCTTCAAATAGTTGGCTCTCTGAATGTCATTTGTAACAGCTGAGAGCTTTGGAGGACCAAGTTTAATTTGTGAGTCTACTTGTGAATGAATGTTCCTACTGCAGGGCATCCCAAAGCCAGCTTAAATTATTGTGGTTACCTGTGAGTCCTAATGCTATAATCTAATGAGAATGCATTTCTTCCTTTAGACCTAGAGTAAGGCTCTTTGTTCATCAAGGTCTAGTTCTAACTCTCACTGTCCCAGAAAGTCCTAGTTAGGTTTTTCCCAATGACTCTAGCTCATAGGATGGTTTGTGAGCACATATAAAGTTGTACTTCCTTCTGTGGATTCCCATAAATAGCTCAAAAGGTATACTCTGGGTGCAGGTGAAGCAAAAACAGGATTTGTACATGACTGGCATTTTTGGGACTTCTTTTTGTACCCAATGAAGTGGGAAACTCTAGGAACATGGGAATAATACTACTTTTTTACATTTGTAGTGTTTTAGATGACCATTTTAAGCCTTTATATCATTGCAGCTAAGTTTTGGGATCTTCTTTCCTTCCTTCTTTCCTTCTTTCTGTCATTTTCTCCTTCCCATGCTCTTTCTCCTTTCCTTTCTTCCTTTTGGTAGAGGGTGAGGGACAGAGCTGGTGATGCTGCAGCACTGCCCACCATATGTGAAGCTCCCTCTTTGCAGGCACTCATATGTGGTAACTGGGAGCTAGAACCCATGTTCTTACACATGATATCAGGAGTATGGTACTGCGTGAACAACCTTCCAGCCCCGAGATTCATATTTTTAGATCATACTTTTGATCCCATGCAATCACATAGGCATTTTGGAAATTGATAAGAGAAACCATCACTGTCCTAATAAATTGCAGGAAGCTTCCTAATTTCATTTCTACCTTTAATTTAATGAAACCTTAAGAACACTGGTGCTTGGGCTATAGTTCTGTCAAAGTGTATTAAATACTGTACATTAAAATTCAGCAGATGCTGTTTTTACAGAACAAAGCTGGGGAAGCCATAAACTGGAGTCACAGATCAATTTCAGGTAGCAAATTTAAAAATAAGCATTGATTATAGTTTTTTTTACGATGTAATACAAATACAAAATCAACAATCAGATTGAATGATGTTAAGAGCTGTAATATTAAATGTAGAAAGGGGTATCTCTCCAACAAATGGTACTAGGAAAATTGGGTTGAAATTTGAGGTGAGTGAAACTGGGTCACCACATATCATCATACACTAAAGTCAAGGTCAAATGGTTCAAACACATGGACATTTGACCAGAGACCATCAAATATATACAAGAAAACATTGGCAGAACACTTCACTAGCTGAGCTTTGGGAATGTCTTCGAAGACTTGAGTTTAATGGTAAGAAAGACAGAAACAAAAATAAATCAATGGGACTAAAACAAAGTGAAAATTTTCTGCACATCAAAGGGAACCGTCACCTACAGGAAGAAACCCTATAGAATGGGAGATCTTTCTCTGACATATACCAGATAAAGGGATAATTATAAAAATATATAAAGAACTTAGTAAATTCAGTGACAAACAAAAGAAAACAAACCACATTTAAAATGGGGAAAGAAAATGAATAAGAGTCTTCACCAAAGAAGAGATCTGGAGGGCCAATGGACATGAAAAAATGCTTAAAAGTACAGATTATCAGAGAAGTGTAACTAAAATCAGTAATGAGCTACTGCTTCACACCTGTGAGAATGTAAAACATAGACAAGGGTATGTAGGGGAAAGAGGAACCTTTCTACACTGCTGGTGGAAATGTAAATTGGCCCAACCCCTCTGAAAAATAGTCTGGAGATTTTTCAGATATGAATCTACCATATGACCCAGCAAACTCTCTCCTGGGGAATTATTCAAAGGCAATAGAAACATCTCTCCAAAGAATTCTTTTTTTTGATCCAAAGAATTCTTTTTTTTATTTATTTTTATTTTTTTTTATTTAAGCAAGTATTAATTAACAAAACATAGGGTAGGAGGGGTACAACTCCACACAATTACCACCACCCAATCTCCATATCCCACCCCTCCCCTGACAGCTTTCCCATTCTCTATCCCTCTGGGAGCATGGACCCAGGGTCATTGTGGGTTGCAGAAGGTAGAAGGTCTGGCTTCTGTAATTGCTTCCCCGCTGAACATGGGCATTGACTGGTCGGTCCATACTCCCAGTCTGCCTCTCTCTTTCCCTAGTATGATCCAAAGAATTCTATGTGTGCTTACATTCATAGCAGTACAGTTTGTAATAGCCCAATCTTGGAAGAAACCTAGTTGCCCATGGACTATGAGTGCCTAAGTATATTGTGGATTATACACACAATGGGATACTACTTAGCTGTTCAAAATGATGAAGTCATCTCCTTGGCCTCATCTTGGGTGGAGCTTGAAGGAATAATGTCAAATGAGATTAGCCTAAAAGAGAAGGACAGATACTAAATGATCTTACTTATATGTGGAACTGAAGAAACAAGAACAGAAAGGGAAAACACTAAGCAAACTTTGAACTGGGAAGGGTATATTGATCAAAGCAAAAATCTCCCTCTGGGGAGGGAGGATGAGGGAGAGGGTCGGAGTGATGGTAGGGGTCCTGGTGCATCATGGCCGAAAAGGACCTGATTTGAGGGCGAGAATATCCTGCAGACACCTATCACAGAGATGTGAGAAACTGTACCAATGTACTAACAACTGTGCCATCATCTACTAAATCCTTAACACATTGGCTAATAATAATTAAAAAAGAGTTCTGCTTTCATATATTAAAGATAGTAGCTGAAGTTTGCTAAACTAGCTAGAGTGGGCCAACTAATTAATATACAATATTTACTTAAAAATGAACATTGGAGGAGTCAGGTGGTAGTGTAGCAGGTTAAGCGAGCCCCAGGTTCCCCACCTGCAAAGGAGTCACTTCACAGGCGGTGAAGCAGGTCTTCAGGTGTCTATCTTTCTCTCCCTTTATCTGTCTTCCCCTCCTCTCTCCATTTCTCTCTGTCCTAACAATGACAACATCAATAACAACAACAACAATTACACCAACAATAAAAAACAAGGGCAACAAAAGGGAAAATAAATAAACAAAATGAACATTGGAATCATTTTGTCAATTTTATTTTATTATTATTTTTTAAATTTCTTTATCGAGGGATTAGTGGTTTACAGTATACAGTAAAATACAATAGTTTGTACATGCATAACATTTCCCAGTTTTCCACATAACAATTCAACCCCCCTCTATGTCCTCCTATGCCTTCAGGACCTGAACCCTTCCCTCCCCAACCTCAGAGAGAGTATTATTTTTTTCCAAACTAAAAGTTGCTATGGAAAAGCTTTACTAGTGAATTTTCATTTATTTCCTGTCTTACTGCTGATATATTCATAATCATTATTGTTATCGTAATTAATATTCCAGATATTATCAATAAGATGGATAAAAATTGGACTGGAATTTTTTTTATTGGTGATTTAATGATTGACAAGGACTATGGAATAAGAGGGGTACAATTCCATACAATTCCCAGCACCAGAGTTCCATATCCTCTTCCTCCATTGGAAGTTTCCCTATTCATTATCCCTCTGGGAGTATGAAACCAGGATCAGTCTGGGGTGCAGAAGTGGGAGGTCTGGCTTCTGTAATTGCTGCTCCTCTGAACATGGGCATTGACAGGTAGATCCACACCCCCAGCCTGTTTCTTTCTTTGCTTAGTGAGGCAGGGCTTTGAGGTGGGGTTCCAGGACTCATTGGTGAGATCATCTACTTAGGGAAGTCAGGCTGGTGTCATGGTAGCATCTTCAACTTGGTGGCTGAAAAGCATTAAGATATAAAGCTTTAATAACTGTTTAATAATCAGGAACCTAAAGGTAAGAATATAGCAGATGAAATTTGGGGTCTTCATGTGGGAAGATGCTAGGAAGTCTATTTTAGATATATTCCAATGGGACCCTGACTTTACTAATTTTTGCCTGGGCTGGGAAGCTAAAGAGCCAGGTGGTCCCAGTTCCGGCGCTTAGAGCAGGTTGAAGCCTTCGGTGCAGACATGGCCAAGTCCAAGAACCACACCACGCACAACCAGTCCCGGAAATGGCACAGAAACGCATCAAGAAACCTTGATGGCAAAGATACGAATCTCTGAAGGGGGTGGACCCCAAGTTCCTGAGGAACATGCGGTTTGCCAAGAAACAACAAGAAAGGTCTGAAGAAGATGCAGGCCAATAACGCCAAGGCCGTGAGCGCACGGGTCGAGGTCGTCAAGGCCCTGGCAAAGCCCAAGCAGGCCAAGACCAACATCCCAAAGGGCAGCAGCCGCAAGTTCAAGCGACTGGCCTTCATCACCCACCCCATGCCTGGGAAATGTGTCCGTGTCTTCATGGCCAGGGCTCTCAGGTGAAAAGACAAGGCCCAGGCCGGGGCTCCAGCTGTAGCTCCAGCTGTTCCAGCTCCAGCCACCAAAAGCGCCCAGGCCCCCAAGGCTGCACAGTAGAAGCCCCTTCCTGTCAGTGTGAGGACAGTGGGGCTGGTGTCCTCCTGTGCTGTTTGTACAGTAAACTTGAGACACGAAAAAAAAAAGAGCAGGTGGGATGAAAGTATTATCTGGGAAGATGGTGTTAGAGTTGGGAATAGGACTAGAAAGCTGGATCAGGGCAGAGATTAGCTCCCAACTATAGGAAAGGTCTATAAATACCGTGGACTGGATTTTTTGTGGGGTTGTAGTGGGAGGTGATGATGAACAGTGATGATGAATATGAACTAGTGTCCTGACGTTTCCCAGAATCACTGCCATAAGAGAATCACCAGGATGAGGGTTTTTCCTATCTGTATTCTCCCACCAATTAGCTAAATTACTTAGCTCCAGTGACTTTAGTTCCTCATCTTATAAAGCAAAATTATTCATAACTATTAATATCACAAGAATTTCTTGTGAATATTATTAGGTGGGAGAACTTTTTCATAGTATTTCTTAAGCCTTTTCTCCACATAATACAAAAGGCACTGTTTCTTCTCATTACCAAAGCAGTAGCAACAAAAATCTCATCAGAATCAACTGAAAGAGAGGTGCCAATTTTGAATAGTAAGAACAAGACTTTAAAATTATAAAACCTCACAAAAGAAATGATTTAGTCCAAAAATAATTATTTCTACATTATATTGGGCTGTCAGAAAAGTCTCCTCTCTTCCCCAATCCAGCTTTCTAGTCCTTTTTGCGACCGACCATCTCCACAGACAATAACCTGGGTCCATCTGCATATTAGATGTCAGCCTCAGGCCAAAGCTAGTAAAGTCATGGGCCTCTTGGAATATACCTAAGATAGACCTACTAGCTTTTTCCAAAATGGAGGCCCCCCAAATCTTCATCTGCTATATTATTGCCTTTAGGTTCATGATTAGTCAACAATATGTTCTGCTTTATATCTTAACTCTTTTTTCAGCCATCAGGTTCCTAATGCTACCATGATGCCAACCACACTTTCCTGGGCAGATGACTACACCAGTGTGTCCTGGAGCCCTGCCTTCCCAGAGCCTTGCCCCACTAGGGAAAGAGAGAGGCAGGCTGGGAGTATGGATCAACCTGCCAACACCCATGTTGAGCAGGGAAGCAGTTACAGACCTTCCACCTTCTGCACCCCACAATGACGCTGGGTCCATATTTCCAGAGGGATAAGGAATAGGAAAGCTATCAAGGGATGAGATGAGATATGGAGTCCTGGTGGTGGGAACTGTGTGGAAATGTACCCCTCTTATCCTATGGTCTTGTCAGTATTTCCATATTATAAATAAAAATTACAATTTTTATCTTTATTTATTGGATAGAGACAGGCAGAAATTGAGAGGGAAGGGGGTGGTAGAGAAGGGAGAGAGACAGAAAAACACATATACACTGCTTCAACTCTCACAAAGCTTTCCCCTTGCAGGTGGGGAACTAGGGGCTCGAACCCAGGTCCTTGTACATTGTAACATGTGTGCTCAACCAGGTATGCCACTACCTGGCTCCCTAGAGAATTTTTTGTCACTATCAGTATCTGAAGTTTCAAAGAAAAAATTCTGAAAAACTTGTATTTGATAACTTCCAAGTATTTAACTAATTCAAATGAGATAAGCATTTTATCAAATATTGCTTACCAAGTAAGTACAACTTACCAAGACTAATGTTACATGTGCCTTTCTATTATTGTATAAGGAAATGTGTCAACATCTGGAAGATTTTCATAACTTTAGGGAACTAAGCATTTTAAAATGACAACAGTGTTACCATAGAGTGTAAGTTGTATAATACTACTGGTGCACACAGGAGAATGCAAGCCTTCCGGACGAGAAAGTGTAGTTTGAATACCAGACTGTTTGGGCAGGTCTATCTCTCCTTTCTTTTGTCTTGGGGCATTTTTATTAGGAAAAGAGAAAGGGGCGAGTACAGAGATTAAGGTATATGGAGGAGTCAGCTTGTAGCCATTTGGTAAAGTCTTTCTTGATAGGCAGAGGAGCCAAGAAATCATGTCTTATCATGGACTGCAAAGAGACTCACAGGGACTCAGAAGTTATACAGGCTCCTGTACTAAATATGAATGTATATGGACCTTGGGTCAGATGAACACGGTAAATAGTTTATTGTGTTTTTATATTTTCTCTGACTTTGGGAGCTACTCTCTCCTCTGATCCAGCTTTTTTTTTAATTTAAAAATATTTTTTAAAATATTTACTTATTTTTCCTTTTGTTGCCCTTGTAGTTATTATTGTTGTTGTTATTGATGTCGTCGTTGTTAGGTAGGACAGAGAGAAATGGAGAGAGGAGGGGAAGACAGAGAGGGGGAGAGAAAGATTGACACCTGCAGACCTGCTTCATCGCCTGTGAATCGACTCCCCTGCAGTGGGGAGCCAGGGGCTTGAACTGAGATCCTTGCACTTTGCGCCATGTGCGCTTAACCCGCTGCGCTACCGCCCAACTTCCCTGATCCAGCTTTTTAATCCTATTCTTAACTCTGACACCATATTCAGAGACAATATTTTTTAGTGTACCTGCAGGTTAGCTATAAAGCTCCAGAAAAAAAAAAAAAAAGAAAAATTACCACAGTCATGGGCCTCTAGGAATGTACCTAAAATAGATTTCCTAGATTCTATCCACCCTAAAATCCTTATTCCTATCTGCTCTATTCTTACATTATGGTTCCTTTTCATTAAACATTTTGTCCTGCTTCATATCTTATTGCAGTTTCCTCTTGGTGCTCAGAACCTCCCATATGGTGCTGAAACTCCATACTGTGCCATGTGCATAGAAAGGCAAGCACCTTACCCAGTGAGCTAGCTCTTTGATCCTACCACTGCTTTTTTTTTCTTTAGTTAGAAAGATAGGGAGTTTCTCTTTCCCCCTTCTCTTCATAGATAAGCACTTATTGTTTTTTATTAGTAATTAGTGCAAGTTCACACCCATACATGATATATGTAAGTAACCACATGCTCCCCCAAGTCCTGGCCCCGCTCACTTCAGGAACCACTATAATTTGCAGTCTTAGAGACAGTTGCTACCCCTCCCATTTTTTGCAAGTACATTTGGTTTAGGTTTTTTTTTTTTTACTATTTATTTATTTATTCATTCCCTTTTGTTGTCTTTGTTTTTATTGTTGTAGTTATTTTTAAAAATTTCTTTATTGGGAGAGTAATGTTTTGCATTCAACAATAAATACAATAGTTTGTACATGCATAGCATTTCCCAGTTTTCCATATAACACTACAACCCCCACTAGGTCCTCTGTCATCCTTTTTGGACCTGTATTCTCCCCCCTACCCCACCCCAGAGTCTTTTAATTGGTGTAATACGCCAATTCCAGTTCAGGTTCTACTTGTGTTTGCTCTTCTGATCTTATTTTTCAGCTTTTGCCTAATAGTGAGATAGTCCCATATGTATCTATTATTGATGTTGTTGTTGTTAGGACAGAGAGAAATGGAGCGAGGAGGGGAAGACAGAGAGGGGGAGAGAAAGATAGACACCTGCAATTAGACACCAATTGTGAAGTGAGTCCCCTGCAGGTGGGGAGCTGGGGGCTCGAACCAGGATTCTTAAGCCAATCCTTGCACTTTTTAAATTAGTGATTTAATAATAGTTTACAAAATTATAAGATGACAGCATTGTAGTTCCACATCACACCTACCAATGAAGTTCTGTGAGACTTCTACCCCCCATAGCCACATAGTTCTCACAGTCTTAGAAATTGTTTGCTCTCTCTCCCTCTCTCTTGCAAGTTCATATCTTTCCTTATTCTCTACATATGACAAAACCATTCAGTAGTTTGATTTCATAAGATGGAAATATTTGATGAACATTTACTCGTTAGGTGAGATAATAGGTTGAATTCTACAGGGTACACAAAGTCTGGAGCTATGGCAAAATGCGCAATGATTCTGCATTATATTATGGCATATGGGGTCTTTATTATTGTTCATAGCAACACATAGTGTCGTGCTCTGTGTGGTATCATCGTGAACCTGGTGCATTAGCGAAGGGTTTCCATCAACCTCTGCCCATGCACTCTGAGATGCGTGACTTCTGATTTGTTATTCTGGTTTTTATGAAATAAACCCATGCCTTTAGCATTACCCCAAAGAAATAATCATAAGAGGTCCAGTTATTAAAAAAATAAAAAATAGGGGGTCGGGTGGTA
Source organism: Erinaceus europaeus (assembly GCF_950295315.1). Classification (NCBI taxonomy): domain Eukaryota; kingdom Metazoa; phylum Chordata; class Mammalia; order Eulipotyphla; family Erinaceidae; genus Erinaceus; species Erinaceus europaeus. The sequence continues at coordinate 54,882,442 of NC_080166.1, forward strand.
ACACAGCAGGTAAAGCGCACATGGAGGACGGGCGTAAGAATCCATGTTGGAGCCCCTGGCTCCCCACCTTCAGGGGGTTGGCTTCATAAGCGGTGAAGCAGGTCTGCAGGTGTTTATCTTTCTCTACTCCTATCTCCATTTCTCTCTGTTCTGTCCAATAACAATGAAATCAATAACAACAACAATTATAATAACCACAACAACATTAAATAACAAGGGCAACAAAAGGGAAAAAAACAGCCTCCAGGAGCAGTGAATTCATGGTGTAGGCACTGAGCTCCAGCAATAACCCTGGAGGCAAAAAAAAAAGTATATTTATATCACATGCTTAATGGCCATCCTGTGTTCTAACTCTACTCATGGTGAAAACCTTAGTTTTGCTATTTCTTATTTATATTTGGGTAAAGAAGATAATTAACAAAATATATCTAAGCTTCTCATTGTTAATTGCTTTGATTAATCATACAGTTGATTTCCTTTTGTTTGACTTTTTGGTAGTGTTTTATTTTATTCCTAATTGTACAAGAACCACCACTCACTGCTATGGCAAAAAGAAAGACTTTATAATTTTAAAAAATTATGTTTATTTATTTATTGGATAGAGACAGCCAGAAATCAAGAGGGGAGAGGGAGACAGAGAGGGAGACAGAAAGACACATGCAAAACTGCTCCAGCTCTTGTGAAGGCTTTCCGCCTGCAGGTGGGGATCAGGGGCTCAAACCTGGGTCCTTGTGCATTGTAACGTGTGCTGAACCAGGTGCGCCATCACCCGGCTCTTTTTTTCTTAAAAATTTTAGAATTATTTTTATTTATTTATTGGATAGAGACAAACATATACTGAGAAGGAAGAGGGTGCTAGAGAAGGAGAGAGACAGAGAGACACCTGTAGCCCTACTTCACCACACACAAAGCTTTCTCTCTGCCGGTAGGGAGATTTATTTTTCTTGACATGTTAGGCCCACAAGTTTCTAATAATTGTTCCTAGTGGGAATTAGCAAAGCCATATTGTAGAGAGGATACCTGTTATAAGAAAGGTGTGTGCTTCTAATCCATTATATTTCTAGAACACTGTTCAGAGGATCCTTGCTTGACACTATGACTGGAATCAGCAATTACAGTCAAACTGCAGTTAAACATCTTGGTGAAGAATGAGACTCTGGAGTTAGAAACTTTTTATGTGACTTTGAATATGTTTTTTATGTTTTGAAGTTTTCATGTTCTTTTTTTATGTTTTAGTGATACTATCTCACAAAACTGTAAGAATTCCATGAGATTTCAATGCAAAGCATGCAGAACAGGTCTTAGCACAGAGTTAAGACCCTGTACAGGTTAGGTGCATGTGTATGCTATTATTATTATTATTATTATTATTATTATTATTATTATTACAATGCTGTTTAGAAAAGCAGGATTTCAAAGAACCACTAACCAAGGAAAAGTGTCACAAATTTTAGTTTGGTTTAAAGACAGCTTGTGCTTCTGATAAGTTATTAATGGCAAATGAATGTGTCCTATAGCTTTATGTTCTTTAAAATTTTGGTGGCAAGCTCCAGGTGTAATAGCTATACCTGAAATTTATTTAAGCTTAATTCACTGTTTTCATTTAGAGAACCTTGTCAATTGATTCCTAAGATGAATCTGGTGGTGACTAGAGGATTTTGATTCAGTTTTTGTTTTGTCACCTGTCTTCTTTCTTTTGTTTTTGTTGGGGATTTGTTCTTGTATGATTTTACTGTTCCCAGTTGATTATTTTTTAATTTTTTAGAGGGTTGAGAGAGAGAGACAGAAAGAGGAGACACCAGACACCATAGCACCACTCTATTGTTCTTTTTAAAAATTTTTATTAGTGAGTTAATAATGATAAGTAAGACTGTAGGATAACAGGGGTATAATTCCATACAATTCCCACCACCAGAGTACCATGTCCTATCTCATCCATTGGAAAATACCCTATTCTTTATACCTCTGGGAGTATGGACTAGAGTTCTTTTTTTTAATTTCCACTAACATTTATTTATTTATTTTAGAGAGAAATCGAGAGAGGAGGGGAAGAAAGAGGGAGAGAAAGACACATGCTGATCTGCTTCACGGCTTGCGAAGTGACCCCCCTGCAGGTGGGGGAGATGGGGGCTCGAATTGGGATCCTTACTCCAGCCCTGGCGCTTTGTACCATGTGCACTTAACCTGCTAGGCTACCTACTGCCCAGCCCTCTATTTATTATTTTTTAAGGGACTTGTTATACTCTACTTCTATTTCTTTTCTTTTCTTTTTATTACAGACTTACATGTCAACAGGGGTTTGAATTCACACTATTCCCACCACCAGAGTTCTGAATCTTCACTCTCCCCACTGCAATCCACCACAATTCCCCTTCTTCTTCTAGCGTTTGCCCTTCTTCCGTAGCCAGTCAACAGCGTCAGGTTGAGCCTGATGTAAAGTTTTGAGACCTCCTACAATTCCCTTAAAGTTGCAGATATGGGCCAACCATCTTCTCTAAAACTATCTGTCCACATTTATAAGTAGTTGCCCCTTCTTTTTCTGATTCAATCCTCTCTTCCCCTCTAAGCCACTCATGACATCATAACTATCTCCATATGTCCCTCTAAGCCACTCATAGCAACATAACTACCTCCATATGTCCTTCTCCTTTTCCTTCTCTCTCTCTGGGTGCTGATGGAGCTAGAGTACAGAGTCCTTTTATCTTCATCCTATCACTTCTCCCCCGCTGGGAGTATGGATCAAAGTTGTTTATAGGGAGCAGAAGGTAGGAGTTCTGGATTCTGTAACTGCATCTTTGCTGAGCATGGCCAACCCATACCTCCAGCATGTTTCTGTCTTTTCCTAGTGGACCAGAGCTCTGGAGATGTGAGGGTCCAGGACACATGAGGCTGTCTGCCCAGAGAAGTCGGGGTGGAGTCATGGTAGCATCTATAGCTTGGTGTCTGGAAGGTGGCATGACCTAAGTTGAGACAAGATGGTTAATGAACAGGAACCAAAAAGTAGGATCAGAGCAGATGAGATTAGGGATTTTAGGGTAGAAGAAAGCTAGGAAAACCATTTTAGGTATGTTCCTGGGGGCATACAACTATAGTAGTTTTGTTTGAGTTTGGTAGCTAGCTTGAGGATGAATGAGAATACTGTCTGAGAGAATGGTGTCAGAGTAGAGAAAATGGCTAGAAAGTTGGATTAGGGCAGGGAGTAGCTCCCATTCATATATATATATATATATATATATATATATATATATATATATGTAAATTCTGTGGCTAAGATTAACTATTACCTCTATCCATCTGCTCCAGTGCCCTTATGTAAATGCATATTTATATTTAGTGCCAGAGCCTGTGTAACCTCTAAGTCCCTAATAGTCTGAGCTTATAGCTCATGGTCACTTCGGAGGAACATTGCAGGCTGCACTCATTTCAGGACCAATCCTTTTCAAGTGGCAGGGCAGGATACCCTCAGCCTCCCTTCAGAGACTGGGGTTATCCTTACCATCATTACTTTATAATAGAGCCAAGGTCCTGAGAGGACCCCACAAGACACTGTTCTTTATGGAAGCAACCAGTGGTAGTGGAGAGAGGAGCCCTTTAGAGGTCAAGTCCCATCATATGTGTATGGGAATTCAAGGATTCCCTAACTAGGACCCCAGATGATCAGATGGTGTGATATTGACCAAACAGGCCATTATTAAGTGGGCCAGTCTCTTGCCCTTATCCAACTTTTGTAGTCCTTTCTTCATCTGATTATCTTAGATTTTCTCTCAGTTGTTTAGGCATTGAGTATCATTTGTTGAGCCCAACCAGAGTTAGGTTTTGGGGATCTGTCTTCTTTGGGCCTTTCTGCTAGGCTGTCCTGCTAATTTGTGGACCAGAATTCTTTATGGGGTGTAGAAGGTGGAAAGTCTGGCTTCTGTAATTGCTTCTTTGCTGGACATGGGTGTTGGCAAGTCAATCCATTCCCCCATCCTGTTTCTATCTTTCCCTAATTAGGTAGGGCTCTGGGGAGGTGAGGTTCTGGGACACATTGGTGAGGTCATCTGCCCGAGAAAGTCAGAATGGCATCCTAGTAGCCTCTGCAACGGTGTTTCATTGTTCTTGAAACTTCCTTTTTCCATGGTTCTTCCATGTGGCTGGGGGCATGGTAACGTGTAAACTCTGTGGGGTGAGCTAACTCTTGGCTTCTAGGGTTTCTCCTTTTGTGACATTGGGGTGGATCACATCTGGGCCACTTCTGGAGGCGCCACATCTCGACTGAAGCTCTAGTTCAGTTAGTTAGATTGACACATTGAGGCTCATCAGAGCAGATTCTAAACAGTTCTGGCAAGAAACCTCCTCTGGCCTTTTTCAATTTTTAAGTCATTAACTAGCCATTTCCTAGCAGGTTAAAACATTAGCTCTCAATCTAGGATTATCTTAGAATGTAGGGCTGTATGTAACTATATAATTAAGAGAAATAACTTGTCGTCAATGGCAATTTGTGCTATAGCAAGCATTTCAGTCTGTCAAACCTCATTTGGAGGAAAAAGATTAATAATCCCCAACTATGCATGCAATATAAAATTTGACAGTGAATCTACACTTTCTAGTTAGGAGTTTTTCTTTATTTAACAGGACATAGAGAAATTGAAAGAGAAGGTTGAGAGACAGAGAGACACTTGCAGTACTTGCTTCGCTACTTAGAAGCTTCTCCATTGCAGGTTGAAAGTGAGGGCTTGAACCTTGGTCCTTGCATATGGGGTAACATGTGCACTTAAGGCTATGTAGTTTCTGTGGAATGTTTTCAACAATGATTAAAACTTATTTATTTTTACTTTTGCTTTCAAGTAGTCTTTGTCAATTTATAGGATGCATTGTTTTCATATAAGATTAATCAAGGCTGGTTAGAACTAGTTGTAAACAAACAGGTGAAGATCTCCTTACCAAATACTGAGAGATCTAGCCTCTTCCCCTTGTCATCAGTGGAAACTGGCAACATGACTATGCCTTAGACATGAGACCTAGAGGTCTGATTCCATTAAGAGCAACGATGTGTATGTATAACAGATAACTGCTACTTCTCTTTAGTGAGACAGACTGTTCAGAAAGCCTTACAGTGAAGACCATTACTATTACAGCTTCTGCTCAAAAGCAAAGCGTTTCAATAAGTTTTGTTTCACAATGTGAGCTTATGGCTAGGGAGTATAAGTAGAGAATATTTTAGGGACTGGGCATGGCACATGTGGCATAGAGCACATGTTACCATTAGTGAGAACTTAGTTTCAAGCCTCTCCTGTCACTATCTGCAAGGGATGGAAGCGTCATGAACAATGGAGCTGTACTGCAGGTGTTCCTCCTTCTCTGTTTCCCTTTCTACCTTCTTCTCTTCCCCTGTTTCTAGCCTTCTACTAAAGGAAAAACTTGGAAAAACAGCTACAGGGAGTGGAACTGTGTAGACAAATCCTGTGATGCTCTGATGGCAAAAATAAATAAATAAATAATAATTTAAAACAAACAAACAAAAAACATGACCTCCAACATAAACAAAGGTTATTTATCCCTTAATCATCTAGAAGTTGAATACTACTCAGCTGTTAAAAATGGTGATATCATCACCTTTGCCTTCTCTTGGATGGAACGTGTAGGCATCATGTTAAATGAGATAAGCCAAAAAAAAAAAAAAAGGACAAATACTGGATGACCTCACTTACAGGTACAACTTAAGAAACAAGGCCACAAAGTGAAGATGGACTAGGTGTGGTGTATTTCACCAAAGCAAAAGAAGAAATGGAATTCCACACACTACTTAGGTCTTTGAAACGCTTAGAGTTAATTATATGTGGTGTAGGGTAAGAGTTTAACATCATTCTCTTGCACTCTGATATCAGTTTTCCCAGTCCAGTTTGTTAGAAGACTCTTTTTTTTTTTTTTTTCATATTGAGTGGTTTTGACATGCTTGTCAGAAAGCATTTGATTAATACATGGTTTATTTCAGGTCTCTCTGTTCTGTTCTACTAGCTTATAAGTCTTTATGTGAGTATCATACTATTTTCATTACTGTGAAAACAATTTAAAATCAACTTAAAGTTTTAAAATAATTAGGGGCCGGGAAGTGGCACACCTGGCTGAGCACAAACATTACCATGCACAAGGACTCAGGTTCAAGCCCCTGTTCCCTTCATGAGTGGTGAAGCAGGGCTGCAGGTGACTCTCCCTCTCTCTCTCTCCCTCACTATCTCCCTCCCCTTTCAATTTCTCTCTGTTCTATCAAATAAAATAGAATGAAGAAAGAAAGAAAGAAAGAAAGAAAGAAAGAAAGAAAGAAAGAAAGAAGGAAAAAAAAGTGGTCACCAGGAGCAGTGAATTCATAGTGTTAGCCTTGGTGGGAAAATAACAAGAAACAAAAAAGGAAGCCAGGCATCATTTCTTTTATCTGAGAGTAAGAAGGAGAAAAGGAAGGATGAAGGACACTCTGAAGTAGTAGTAGGTGTGGGTTCTCTTTAAATGAACACATCCATACTACAAAACATGACAAGTTATGAAATATATCTCTGGCATGTCCTGATACACCTAATTTCAAGAAATCCCTTTTGCTAAACATTCTTTCCTCACCCCCATCAATAGCCAAATCCTATCATTCAACACAGGACTTCCTGTACGCTACTAGAATCATTTTTTAAAAACTAGTTTTTCTAAAGTCCCTCCTTTCTATCTCTTGCCCACATATCCCCCAAGCCCTGCCCAAGATATGTGGCAGGTTGTGCTTGTCGATAGACTCTTAGCCAAATGAAAAGAAGGGCTGGAATGTAGCCATGCACTCTCAGATAGATCTGTGTGTCCTTAGAAGGAAGAAACCATTATTTATTTATTCTTTATTGATTTAATAATGATCCACAAGACTATAGGATAAGAGGAATACAATTCTACACAATTCCCACTACCAGAGTTTGGCATCCCACCCCCTCCATTGGAAGCTTTCCTATTCTTTATGGACGCAGGGTCATTCTGGGATGCAGAAGGTGGAAGGTTTGGCTTCTGTAGTTGTTTCTCCACTGGACATGGACGTTGGCAGGTTGAATCACATGTGAAGCTCTTAGGCTAGCATCTATTGTCAGCTACATGCTATGCCGTACTCTGTTTTGCATTGCTTGGTCTTCAGATCGCCTCATCAACATCCAACCCGATTTTCTTCTAGGAACCCCTTCATCCCTTTGTGCTACTCTAGCTTCCCACTGAACATTTCAGGGTGTCCTCACCTACCTGGTTTCAAAACGTCTTTTAACTCAAATACCTCTTATAGAAGATCCTCCAGAGTATACTTTTTTATAGCACTGTTCTGAGCACTTGAGAGAGAGAACTTCACTGACTTGATGCATTAATTTCTAATGACTAAAATTAAAAGAATGAAAGTTAGACAGATATTAAATGAATGATTATCAAAAGCAAAACAGGAAACAAATGTTTGTCCAGCTATGCGTTTTCTACTGAGGCTTCTCTGTGTAAGGCGGCTGAAGAAGAGTTTACTGTTCAGTTTCAAACAGATTGAAATGATTCATGGTGGGGAGAGGGGAGGGAGGAGAACCAAATCCAAGAGCTGTGTGGAAATGATGTTCAGAGCCAGGCCCCTGAGCTGCTGAAGCAAGGCTGGCTGTGAAGGCTACGTGTTTGTGCTCAAGGGAAGTCTTTGAAAACTATGAATGTGAAAACCACGAGGGGAAAAAAAAAACAAAACCCTGCCACTTGAGCATTGCTTCCTGTCCATGTAGCTCTAACTGCTTGCTGACAGTTATTCTTAGGCCTGCTTTGACTTCAAAGGTTTCCTCTCTTCTATTTTTGGTAGCAGAATATGGATTTAGATCTACATAACCCCCTCTCGGCTAATCTGTGTGCCCTGAAGAGAGTAGGGCTGCTGGTTTCCGTAGCTATCAGTTCTCTTTTTTTCAGCACCTTGGAATGATTTTTAATATTAAGGACACAGATTTATGGGAAGGAGTCATTGAGTTTTCTGACTGATTTGTAGTCTCCTAATTTGCACATTCCTTTCTCTAGGAGGGGCATCTCAGAGATCATGTCAAATAATAGAGCCAGACTTCTGCGATGAGTGAAAGAATCCAGGTTGGCAAAACAGACGGCCATCGAATGACCAGGAGGCAAGCAGGAATGATTTGCATTGGAGTGACATGTGACTGATGAAGCCAACTCCATTTTGGAAAGGAACAGTTGACTCCTATGTAATCTGTGATTAGTTTCATGCATATAAACTACAGTCAGTACTAGAAGCTGTCACAGACTTGAATAACTGGGATTCTGGTCTGGGAAAAGTAAAAGATGTTGCTCAGAGCAAGTCATTTTTATTTCATGGATGTTTAATTTCACATCCTCTAATTTTATATCTTGGATAGCTTCTATTTTGCCTGTGTGTTTTACAGCTATTTAAGTTGGTTGGCATAATAATAACAACAACAACAACTTTGAACACTTGTCTTTTAGCAAGATAGCTTAATGAAAAAAAAAAAAGCAAGAAAAAGTAAGAGAAAAAGACCGAGCTAAACCTTCAAGTCCCTTCATAAAAATCTGGGCCCGCCCTCTTGGATGAACACAGAGCTGGGGATCAGGCATGCTGCTCCCTCAGCCCAGCTGCCTGGGCCACGTGGTGTTAATCAGCATCTCCCTCTAGGGCTTTAACAGGGTGACAAATCTTATGCTTGAGAAGGATTATTGTGGGGAGCTGTGAACTAAAGCATCAAGGGCTCGCCCCACCTCAACATTAGATCTGACCTCTGCAACCCCTTAGAAATCACAAACCCATGCACTACAAATATTCTCCACATACTGCTGATTTTTTAATTTTGCTTTGCAAAGAGAAAGACAAACAGAAACATATTGGGGTTGGGGAAGGGGAGAGGCAGAGCCTTGAGAATTCTAGGCACTTTGCAAATGTAATTGGAAAAACGAAACAAAACAACAAATATAGGTCATGTGTTGGATTTCCAGTACTAGGAAGAAAAATGTTTTAACATATATTTTAAGTAATGGTGTGGAGCAATATGTAGCATTGCATATTCAGTAGCAGTGTTGACAGTGAACTTAGGAGCTATATAACAGACTTAAAAAGAAAGTCTCTCTGAACATTTGTTCCAGAATATTTTTACATTGCTGATTTTTTAGGGGCTACTTTAAATGTGTCCCTGTGTCAGGCTTGTTTAGAAAGAGAGCTTTGTGTCTCACAAGAGAATGATAACTTTTTTTCCTGTTGTAAAATGCTAACACTTAATAGACTATCTAGCTCTTTCCATACCCAGTAACTCCTCCGTCAAGATTCCTATGCAAATAGTAAAATCTAGGGTTGGGAAAAGGCTTCAAGGAACTGAGAAAGCTTATAGTGGTTCTTTCTGAGATGCACTACAAAACTTGGCAGGATGAGGTGTTCATGGCAGGTGCTGGATTTGCTATAAATGGACAATTTATAAACAGAGCCGACAACTGGGAAAACAGAGCAGTGGGGAATGCTGGCATTCCAGGGGCCAGTGGTTGATTTCCTATCAGATGGCCCTCAGCATGGAATTATTGATAGCCACTGCTCTGAAAGAAAGCCAGTTGGCTGTGCATAAAAGGGCTGTACCTTAGTTCATGCATGATCTGCTGCTAGATATTTTAAATAGGTCGGCAAAATTAGCTTCTTCAGGTTGGGACTTCCTTAACTAGCAATTTAATTACCAAGTCTTCTCCCTCCCCATCCTTGACTGAATGTAACTCTCTCTTCCTTTTTAAAATTTTTATAATTTTGATAGTGACTTAATAATGACTGACAAGATTGTGGTATCAAAGGGGTCCAATTTCAAATAATTCCCACCACCAGAGTTCCATATCCTCTCCCCTCCATTGGAAGCTTCCCTATTCTTTATCCCCCTGGGAATATGGACCAAAGATCTTTATGGGGGTGCAGAAGGTAGGTCTGGCTTCTGTAATTTCTTCTCTGCTGGACATGGGCATTGACAGATCAATCCACACCCCCTGCCTGTTTCTATCTTTTCCTAGTTGGGTAGGGCTCTGGGGATGTGAGTTTCCAGGACACAATGGTGAAGTGGCAAACGCTAGAAGAAGAAGAATGGTGAGGTTGTCTGCCTAGGGAAGTCAGGTTGGTGTCATGGTAGCTAGCATCTGCAGCTTGGAGGATGAAAAGAATTAAGATGTAAAACAGAACAATTTGTTTAATAATCAAGAACCTAAAGGTAAAACTATAGCAGATGAAGTTTGGGTCTTCATGCTGGAAGGAGCTAGGAAGTCCACTTTAGGTCTATTCCAAGGAGTGTAGTCCATGACTTTACTAATTTTTTACTGAGCCCAACAGCTGACATGCAGGTGGGCTAGGAGTATTGTCTGGGAAGATAGTGTCAGAGTTGGGAACAGGACTAGAAAGCTGGATAAGGACAGAGAGAAGGGAAAAGTATATAAAGTATATAAATATCATTAACTGTAAACCCCATCTATCTGACCTTGGGCCCAGGTCTATTTGTTTTCAGCACAGGAGCCTGTGTAACCTCTGCATCCCTGTCAGTCTGAGCTCACATTCTGTGGTCATAGCTGGGAACACTCTAGGCTGCACTCATTTCAGGATCAGTCTTCCTCAAGTGGCAGAGTATGTTGACACAGCCTCCCTCCAGAGAGTGGGGCAATTTCAACTACTGTTATTGTACATCGAGGGCGGTTCTATAGAGGCCCATAAAAGGGCTTATGATGTTGTTCCTGATGGAGATGACCAGTAATGGTGCAGAGAGGGATCTGTTAGAGGTCTAGGCCCATCATATCTATATGGAAATCCCAGGATTCCCTGACTAGAGCCCCAGATGATGGGGTGGCCTGGTAATGACTGAAAGGGCCATTGTTAGAGTGTGCCGATCTCTTACCCTGCTTTTGTAGTCATCACTTTATCTTACAAGGTTGGACTTAGAGTGGTGTCTCTGGACGTAGTCCGAAGTGGAACATGTCGAGGTGACACGGTCGCATTGATTTGGTTGAGATCAGCAGAAGCAGTATCACATGGTCTGGATCGAGAGAAGCATGAAGGAAAACAAGCAAAGCCCCAGAGGTTCCAGGACTGGGAGAAATACTGGTTTATAGAGAATGAGGACGGTTCTTTGCTGTCTTAGGTTTGAGGAGGCAATGGGTAATTATTATTATAACCAAGTTACTTGGGAATTTGATTTACTATATTAAAAAAAGAGATTTACTATACTATATAATTACCATGACTTGTGTCATTTAATGTTATTTACAAATAACTATATATTATATGCTGACAAGACCAGTTACTTCTGGTTTTCTTGGTCTAAAATTATAGGTCACATAATATTTCAAAAAGTTATTCTTAGAATTGCATTAACAATTTAAGCCCAATGTTAAAATTCAATCAGTTTACTCATTTGATACCTTAAGTGCTTATATTGGAGGAATATATACTCAGAACTGAAGTTTATGCATTAAAAAGCTTGAGACATTCAATCTATTTTTCTCCCTCATACTGCTTAAATAGTTCTTTATAAAACTATAGATTAATAGGAAAATATGCTAACACCATTTCCACCACCAATGGCCTGGGTCCCTACCCCCACCTCCCTACAATGAAGCTGAAAATCTACCTTTCTCACCCCCTCATTCCAGAGGCTTTTTTTTTTTTTAATTTGGTGCAATACTCCAAATTCAGTCAGATTATGCTTTGTATTTCCCTTTCTGTTCTTCTTTCTCAACTTCTTTTTATGAGTGGGGTTATCCCATATTCATCTTTCTCTTTCTTTTTTAAAATTTTATTTATTTATTTATTTTCCCTTTTGTTGCCCTTTTTTATTGTTGTAGTTATTATTGATGTTGTTGTTGGACAAGACAGAGAGAAATGGAGAGAGGAGGGGAAGACAGAGAGAGGGAGAGAAAGACAGACATCTGCAGACCTGCTTCGCTGCCTGTGAAACGATTACCTTGCAGGTGGGGAGTCAGGGGGCTTGAACCGGGATCCATAAACGGGTCCCTGTGCTTAGCACCACGTGCACTTAACCCGCTGCGCTACTGCCAGACTCCCTCATCTTTCTCTTTCTGGTTTATCTCAACGTAATTCCTTCTAGCTCCATCCAAGATGGATCAGAGAAGGTGGATTCTTATTCTTAATAGCTGAGTAATATATATATGTATATAACCACAATGTTCTCAGCTACCCATCTGTTGTTGGACACCTGGGTTGTTTACAGGCTTTGACTATTAAGAACTGTGTTGTTCAATCCAGGGAAGTCTGGCCGGCATCCTGATGACACCTGGAACCTGGTGACTGAAAAGAGAGTTAACATACAAAGCCAAACAAATTGTTGAGCAATCATGGACCCAAAGCTTGGAAAAGTGGAGAGGAAGTATTAGGGAGGTACTCACTGCAAACTCTAGTATACTTCTGCTTTCTTACTTTGGTGCCATACTCCAAACTCAGTCATTTCCCTGGATTGAAGACACCACCAATGTGTCCTGGAGCTCAGCTTCCCCAGAGACCCATCCTACTAGGGAAAGAGAGAGGCAGACTGGGAGTATGGACCGACCAGTCAACGCCCATGTTCAGCGAGGAAGCAATTACAGAAGCCAGACCTTCTACCTTCTGCAACCCTCAATGACCCTGGGTCCATGCTCCCAGAGGGATAGAGAATGGGAAAGCTATCGGGGGAGGGGGTGGGATATGGAGATTGGGCGGTGGGAATTGTGTGGAGTTGTACCCCTCCTACCCTATGGTTTTGTTAATTAATCCTTTCTTAAATTAAAAAAAAAAAATTAAAAAAAAAAAAAGAACTGTGTTGTTATGAACGTAAGTGTACACATATCTTTTTGGTTGGGTGTTATGAAGTCCTTAGTATATATCCCTAGGAGAGGAATTACTGGGTCACATGGAAGGTCCATTTCTATCCTTGTGAGGGTTTTCCACACTGATTTCCACAGGGGCTGAACCAATTTACATTCCTACTAGCAGTGCAGGAGGGCTTCTTTGTCCCCACAGCCTCTCCAGCATTTGTTGTTGCTGTCATTTCGGATGTGTGCCAGTCTCACCATCTGGCTCCTCTACACTGACATCTCCTTCTCCTTCTCATTCTCATCCTGATCCTTCCTTTCCTCTTCTTCCTCCATCTCCTCCTCCTTTTATGTGGTTTAATAGTGATTTATAAAATTAGACAACCACAGGGGAATAGTTCCAAACCATACCCACTGCCAAAGTTCTATCCACTGAAGTTTTCTTTGTCAGTCAGTACTACTTGGTCATATTAACAGCCAACTTTATGGCGCTCATTTCTCAGATTTGGCCACAGCAGAACAACATGTCTAAGGAGAGAAGGAATAAGGAAAAAAAAAGTAAAAGAAAAAGAAAAACAGCCAGACTGTCCTATAGCCCTATTTTCTTGAAGCAGTGATGGTCTTGGTGTCACCTTGCCTTCCCAAAACAACAGGACAGTAATTATCTTGGCTTGCCCAGTCAGCCAACCCTCGATAAAAGGTAGTAAAGTAGAAATAAATGGAGAGACAAAATAATAAAATAAGTTTACAAGCAACCTACCTTTAAACATTTTATTATCATTTCAAATGAGAAGGTTTAGACTTTTGATTACATAATTAATAGCCCAGGAAGGTACTTGTTTGGACAAAAGGCATAATAACTTTAAGCACAGAGTGAGGGTGCCCAGGAGCAACTTGGGTACAGCAAAGTGCAAATTATAAATCCTTTTACAGACAGAAGCCTTGTCTAAAATCCTCTGATCTTCTCCATGAATCTGCTTCCAGAGAGTAGTTAGTAGTGTGCTATCCCTCAAGGAGATGGCAGGACTGGCAGTTTACAGATCTCACAAGGCAATTAGTAGTCAGACTTTTACCATTAATGGAAATGATGCTATATGTTCCTGGACTTAATATTCACTTCACAAACAACCTGTTACATTTTCAGAAAATATATTTTATAGTGCACATTGTATTTCAAATCTATATATCTACATATATCTATCTCTCTATATATTCCACTTTAGTTTACCATTAGAGCCACATTTCAATTTTCTTATTCAAATTTTTTTTTTTTACAAAAAATATTTTTGGCTTACAATATTATGATGTAGAACTAAAGAAGCTGTTAATGCTTCAAACTGTAGGTTTTCTCACCACCATTCTCCAGTTTATCTTTAAATCTGCTTCCTCATTAACAAAGCAAAACAGATAAATATATATGTATGTATATACATATACATATACATATACATATACATATACATATACATATACATATACATATACATATACATATACATATACATATACATATACATATACATATACATATACATATACATATACATGGTGTTGCCACCGATGGCCACACTGACACTGTCTTCAGAAGACATTTGAAAAGGTTAGTGGTATTTTGTTAAACAAAATTAAGGAAATATATTGCCTTGAAACAAAGTGGTTAACCCAGGCCATAGTCTGTTGGGCTTTTTTATTATTATTATTAGATAGAGACAGCCAGAAATCAAGAGAGAAAGGGGTAATAGAGAGGGAGAGAGACAGAGACACCTGCAGCCCTGCTTCATCACTCATAAAGCTTCCCCCTCCCCTGAACATGTGTCCTCAACAAGGAGCACCGCCCATCCCTTAGTCTGTTAGTTTGCAACTCATGCTGCTCATAGAATCATCTGGAATTTTTTTCTCTAATGCTAGTGCCAGGATTCCATACCTAGAGATTTTGACTTAATTTGTCTGGGGTGGGATGCACAACATGCCAAGAAAATGTTTTAAAAACTCCACAAGTAATCCTTCCATCCAACAAAGCTGAAAAGTTGTGCTTCTCAAATTCTAATATGTATGTGAATCCCTCAGGCTCTTACAAAACACTCAGATCCTAAGCCATTAGTTCTGGAGCGTCACCTCACATTCTGTTTTGTTTTTTTAAACCTCCAGGGTTATTGCTGAGGCTGGATGCCTGCACTACCAATCCACTGCTCCTGGAGGCTATTTTTCCCCTTTTGTTGCCCTTGTTGTTTTATCGTTGTTGTGTCTATTATTACTGGTGTTATTGCTGTCATTGTTGGATAGGACAGAGAGAAACTGAGAGGGGAGGGGAAGACAGAGGAGGAGAGAAAGGCACCTGCAGATCTGCTTCACTGCTAGTGAGGTGACCCCCCCTGAAGGTGGGGAGCCAGGGGTTTGAACAGGGATCCTTAATCTGGTCCTTGCACATCACACCATGTATGCTTAACCTGCTGTGCTACTGCCCAGCCCCCAGATTATGTGTTTTTAACTAGCTCTCAAGCAATGCCCAAGCTATCTGCAAGACACGCAATGGGGTGTTTAAAGATGAGGACAGGGTTGTATTATGAAGAAGGTTCTGTGTCCTCCAGAACTCTTAACAGGGGAGCTCTCCCTGTTGAAGACAGTTTGCCCCCCCCCCCATCCAGGCCACCCCTAGGACTGTGATTCTGCCATAACTACCTGTCAAGTTGAGCACACGTTCCCAGAACTCAAAGATGGCCTCCTGAGTTGACCTGTGAAAATAAGCAATTGTTGAAATGCCTATTAAGGCCTCAAATCAATCAGGACAACACTAACAGGAAGCTCCGCATAAGGGAATAAAAGTCAAGCAGTGACTGAATTCTCTCTGTTTCATTTTAGTCTGTGTTTGTGGGGACCCCCGAGTTTGTGTGGCCCTAGTAGCATTAGATGGTAAACTGGGATCCTAGGGCAAGCGAAGGAACTCCAGGAAGAAAAGCTCTTTCTTTGCAGAGTGGCTTAGCTGAACATACCACACAGTCCACCAACCTCTGCAAACCTCATTCTGTGAAATTTCTGAGGCCCTGAGAGGCCCTCCTGCAGAGTTAGTCACTACCTTCTAACTGCTTTCTTTCTTTTTAAATTAATTTACTTATTTTGGATAGAGATAGAAAGAAGTTGAGAGGGAAGAAGGAGATAGAGAAGGAATGGGATAGACACCTGCAGCACCTTTTCACCACTTGTGAAGCTTCCCTCTTATAGGTGAGGACTAGGGCCTTGAACTTGGGTCCTGGCACACGGTAATATGTATCCCCAGTCACTGTCTCCTGCCTCCATCTTCCTAATTAATGATTTTCCTCAGCTCTCCTCCTTGAAGAAAAATGTGAAGGATAAATTCCAAATCCACTTGACCTCCACAGCCATCAGTCTTACCTCAAAGTACATTCTTCTCTTGGAATGATGAGTGTAATGGCACCCCCCCCCCCCACACACACACCTAGAAGTCTGTCTACACTCCCAATTACTAAGATCCAACCATCCTTCAAGGTTCAGTTCTAGCCTTTCTTTCCTTCTTCCTTTCTTTCTTTCTTTTAATTTTTATTAGTGATTTAATAAATTATAAGGTAACAGGTATACAACTCCACACCGTTCCCACCACCAGAGTTCTGAACTTCCAATCCCTTCATTGTAAGCTACCCTGATTCTCTTCAAGTCCTCTGCTCTATACTCCAGCAACCCTCATACCCAGGCCAACCCTCTTGCTAGGATGCACATACAATTCAGTAACCTAACCTTGAGGCCAGTGCAATTTTCACTCCTTGTAAGGAAATTTAAGGTCTTTGAAGGATCAGGCACTCCACTGCACTGAAGAGAAAAACAATAGGGTGTGGTTAGAAGACAAGTAGAGACCCAGCCAAGCACCTCCTGGAAAAACCACTCATACAGCCAGAACAAACAGGTATGGCCACTCCACTAATTCTGAGCAGAGCTCTGGACCAACACAAAGCGATATATATATATATATATATATATATATATATATATATATATATATATATATCCAGGAATGTCACCAAGTGCCATCATGAAGGAACCACTACCAAACTTTTCCATGGGGGGGGGCTAGTCCGAAAGTACTGGAAAAATGAGTGTGGTAATTAGAATGTACCATGAGAATACTTTAAAAATTGTCTTGCTGAGGGGGTCTTAAGAATTAATGTCAGCATACTGATAGAGCTTGGCACAAAGCAAAGGAGAAATGAGCTGCATCTGCTATGCATTTCTTGTTCTCTTTCTTTCCTAGGGTCAGTGCTGAAAGGCCCTGTTCCCTTCTTGTTAAGGACATACAACCAAAGAAAGCTGTCCTCCGTTGAATACATGATTTGCCTTGACCAGACTCTTATGTTGGGGTTGGGCAGTAAGGACTTCTCTGAAACCCATCCTTCCCCATTACCCTGCATTCCCCTTTTGTTTCAGTCAGATATTTACAAGGCCCTAGTCCTCTGGCAGCACATAGAAGGAAGGGGGCATACGAAGATCTTCTCCCATTCTGTGAGGGGTCTCCTTGTTTGTGTGCTAGTTTGTTTGGCTGTGCAGAAGCTTTTCAATTTGATGTAGTCCCGCTGATTTGTTTCTGCTTTAGTCTTCCTTGCAATTGGGTTTGTATCATCAAAGATGTCCTTGAGGTTTAGGTGGGAAAGAGTTCCACCAATGTTTTCCTCTAAGTATTTGATAGTCTTTGGTCTAACATTCAGGTCTTTGGTCCATTTGGAGTTGATTTTTGTTTCTGGTGAGATGAAGTGGTTCAGTTTCATTCTTCTGCATGTTTTAACCCAGTTTTCCCAGCACCATTTATTGAAGAGAGCCTCCTTTCTCCATTTAATACTTTGGGCCTCCTTATCAAAGATTAGATGTCCATAGGTGTGGGGATTTAGTTCTGGGATTTCGATTCTGTTCCACTTGTCTGTGTGCCTATTTTTGTTCCAGTACCAGGCTGTTTTGATGTTGATAGCCTTATAATATAGTTTGAGATCTGGGAGTATGATGCCTTCATTTCTGTTTCTTTTCCTCAAGATTGTTTTGGCAATTCTAGGTGTTTTCTGGTTCCAGATAAATGATTACAGTTTATATTCTTCTTCTTCTTCTTTTTTATTTACAGTTTATGTTCTATTCTCTTAAAGAAACTTGGTGGAACTTTGATGGGTATCACGTTAAATTTGTATATGGCTCTGGGGAGAATATTCATTTTGATGATATTAATTCTTCCAATCCATGAGCATGGGATGTCTTTCTATTTCTTGGAATCATTTTCTATTTCCTTGAATAGTGACACATAGTTTTCAGTATACAAGTCTTTTACTTTTTTGGTCAGGTTTATTCCTAGGTATTTTATTGAGTTTTCCAGACAATAACTTGAATCCACCTGCATATCAGGTTTCAGGCTCAGGGTAAAAAAAAAAAAACAAAACTAGTATAGGCACAGGCCCTTTGGAATATAACTAAAATATGCCTACTAGCTGTCTACAAAATGGAGGACCCCCCCCCCCCCAAACTCTTCATCTGCACTACTCCAGCTTTTAGGCTCATGATTAGTCAACAACTTGTTTGGCTTTATATGCTAACTCTCTTTTCAGCCACCAAGTTCCAGATGCTAACAAGATGCCAACCAGACTTCCCTGGACAAACAACCCCACCAATATGTCCTGGAGCTCCAATTCCCCATAACCCCGCCCCACTAGGGAAAGAGAGAGGCAGGCTGGGAGTATGGATAGACCAGTCAACACCCATGTTCAGCTGGGAAGCAATTATAGAAGCCAGACCTTCCACCTTCTGCATCCCACAATGACCTTGGGTCCATACTCCCAGAGGGATAAAGAATAGGAAAGCTATTAGGGGAGGGGATACAGAGATCTGGTTGTGAATTGTATGGAGTTGTGCCCCTCTTATCCTATGGTTTTGTCCATGTTTCCTTTTTATAAATTAAAAAAAGAAAGAAAAGAAATCTAAATGAAAAAAAAAGAAAAGAAGGAAGTGGGCAGAGTCAAAATGTTGGCTTGAAGGCAGCATCTGGCTGACTCTCCATAAAATCAACAAAATATCAAGAAATAAACCTAACCAAAGATGTGAAAGACTTGTAGATAGAAAACTATGAATCTCTATTCAAGGAAATAGAAAATTATACAAAGAAGTACAAAGATATCCTATGCTCATGGATTGGAAGAATTAACATCATCAAAATGAATATTCTATCCAGAGTCATGTATAACCTTAATGGGATACCCATCAAAGTTCCCCCAAGCTTCTTTAAGAGAATAGATCACTGAAGACCCCACCAATGTGTCCTGGAGCTTCGCTTCCCCAGAGACCCACCCTACTAGGGAAAGAGAGAGGCAGACTAGGAGTATGGACCGACCAGTCAACGCCCATGTTCAGCGGGGAAGCAATTACAGAAGCCAGACCTTCCACTTTCTGCAACCCACAATGACCCTGGGTCCATGCTCCCACAGGGATAGAGAGTGGGAAAGCTATCAGGGGAGGGGGTGGGATATGGAGACTGGGTCGTGGGAATTGTGTGGAGTTGTACCCCTCCTACCCTATGATTTTGTTAATTTATCCTTTCTTAAATAAATAAAAAAAGAGAATAGATAAAACATTACAATCATTTATCTGGAACCAGAAGATACCTAGAATTGCCAAAAATGATCTTGAGAAAAAGAAACAGAAATGGGGGCATCACACTCCCAGATCTCAAGCTATATTATAGGGCCATCATAATCAAAACTTCCTGGTGCTGGAACAAAAATAGATACACAGCTCAGTGGAACAGAATTGAAAGCCCAGAAATAAACCCCCATACCTATGGATATCTAATTTTTGATAAGGGACCCAAACTATTAAATGAAGAAAAGAGGGTCTGCAATAAATGGTGCCAGGAAAACGGGCTTGAAATGTGCAGAAGAATGAAACTGAACCACTGTATTTCACCAAACACAAAAGTCAACTCCAAGTGGATCAAGAACCTGGATGCTAGACCAGAAACTATCAAATACTTAGAGGAAAATATTGGTGGAACTCTTTCCCATCTAGATCTCAATGGCATCTTTGATGATACAGGCACAACTGTAAGGAAGACTAAAACAAAAATAAACCAATGGGACTACATCAAATTGACAAGCTTCTGCATAGCAAAAAAGCTATCACCCAGACATAGATACCCCATACAGAATGGGAGATCTTTACATGCCATACATCAGACAAGAGGCTATAACCAAAATACATAAAAAGCTCACCAAACTTAGCAACGAAAAAGCAAATGACCCAATTCAATCTGCTGTTTTTTTTTCCTTTCAAATGGAAAAATCAAGTAGATTCCCAAAGACCTTTGCAGCAATAACCTATTTGTAAGGCTTAGTCTTTGACTTGTATGATGACATAGTTAACATCTTGAACCTAGCGTTCACTCTCTGTTTATTCTTTTAAAAATTATTTATTTATTTGTTTGTTATTGGATAGAGAAAGAGAGACATTGAGAGGTGAGAAGGAGATAGTGAGTGAGAGAGATACTGCATCGTCAAGGCTGATTGCTGTGCTTAGTCTGACGCACACACATGCTAACACATATGTGTGGTCTAGATCTTCTGGGGGTAAACATCATCTCTCTCCTCAGTTGCATCCACAATGTGTTGTGGGTTCTCACTGTTTCTTGGTTTATTCCTCGTGTTGATGGAACATACCTCTGGTCTCTCTTGGAGCACTCCACATTTTAAAGGTCCATGTTGGGGGACATTCCTTTTTCACTCCTGGAAAGGGTACATTCATGGTGCCTTGAAAAATTTTATTGGATTGAAGGATGCTGAGCAGTGTATGGCATGGCTGAGGACTAGGGACGTACAGGTATTTGTGTAACTAGCTTGTTTCCTTGATTAGCTTCTTAACTGTGAGCCCTCCTGGAAAGCCACAAGGTCTTAGGAGCCCAAATCACGTGAGTCTAAAAGTCCTTCAATCTGCCTTCTCACCAGAAGGAGACCCCAAATCATAAACAATCTCTTATTTGTAGGAGGTGAACTTTATATGACTGTAGATATACATGGCTGTTTTGGGAAATATGCTCAACTCCTTTTTTTTTTTTTTTTTTAGTCACTTATGCCATTGATAAAATATTCCTGGCTTCTTAGTGTCTTTAATCTTATTGGCTGCATTTAAAGTATCGGGTCTTGTAAACGCAATAGGTTAACTGCACAAAAATGGATGTACTGAAGTACAAATGGCTCAGTTACAGTGGAAAGAGGAGACTCCACCTATCACTTCAGTTAATGCACTGCATTCAGAATGTCAGAAGCTCAAAAAAAAAAGTAATTATGTTGTCATTTCAAATGTCTTTTCTCCAAGAGCAGTGACACAAGAATGTGCTGCCATTACAGTAAATGCAGAAGAGCAGGTCATGATACTCTATTTTGAAATTATCACATGAAATGACTGAATATATGTGCAAACATATATACATATGCATTACATCCACTAACACAGAGGAATACTAAAGGTTTGAGTAAATCAAGGTGTGATTTTAATTGTCTCCTCTGCCTTTTCTATCTGCTTTATAATGAGAAGCTTTCATGTTCATAGAAATTAGAGAAAAAAATATTACCAGAGAAAAGAAAAATAAAGTGAATGTAACTAACTCTAAAATATAAATTCGATTGCAAGAGAAAGAATATTTTATTTTTTTATTATCTCTATTTATTTATTGGATAGAGACAGCCAGATATCGAGAGGGAAAGGGGCAGATAGAGAGTGATAGATACTGATAGATAGAGTGATAGAGAGTGATAGAGAGTGGAGGGGCAGAGTGACACCTGCAGCCCTGCTTCACTACTCTAAATTTTCTCCCTGAAGGTGGGGATGGGGGCCTTGAACCCAGGTCCTTGTGCACTGTAACATGTGCACTCAACCAGGTACACCACCACCAGGCCCCAGAATATTTTCAAATAAAGAAAGACTCTTGAAAAGATTAAAACAACAACAACAACAAAGAATATTATAATGTGTGTGTCTTTCTCTCAAAAATGTGTGCATTTTTCTTCCTATAACTGTATCCAACCTCTCCAGAGCTGATTTCTTGTAATGCTTGGGAAACAATGTTCTTTATTTCTTTTTTTAATCTTTCCTTTTTTAAAAAAAAACATTTATTTATTTATTTATTCCTTTTTGTTGCCCTTGTTGTTTTATTGTTGTAGTTATTTTTGTTGACATTGATGGATACAGAAGAAGAGAGAAGTGGAGAGAGGAGGGGAAGACAGAGAGGGGGAGAGAAGTATAGACACCTGCAGACCTGCTTCACCACTTGTGAAGGGACTCCCCTGTAGGTGGGGAGCCAGGGGCTCGAACTGGAATCCTTACACCGGTCCTTGTGCTTTGCACCATGTGCGCTTAGCCTGCTGCGCTACTGCCCGACTCCTTATCTTTCCTTTTAAAAAATATTTTATTTATTTATTTATTTATTTATTTATTTATTTATTTATTGTCGGATAGAGACAGAGAGAAATTGGGAGAGGAGGGGGAAATAGAAAGGGAGAGAGACACCTGCAGCCCTGCTTCACCATTTGTGAAGCTTTCCCCCTGCAGGTGGGGACTAGGGGCTTGAACCTGGATCCTTGTGCATTTTAATGTGTGTGCTCAACCAGTTGCACCACCACCTGGCCCCTGGGAAACAATTTTCTGAACTAATAATTAGAAGAATCATTTTGCTCCACAGCCTAACTAGTGTTGTGTTAGTGAGCAGTGTTCTAGGATCATTTAGTGTGTACACTGATCTATGGGCCAGTTTGGGGGGTAGTTGTCCTGAGTTGGTTTTAAATTGTACTAGCATTAACTTTACTGGTTTTTACGGTATGCCATACTGTAAAACCTGAGTCAGAATCTGTCATGATCCAAAGCTATCAGGGTGATGAGGGTCCTGCCTTTGTCAGTATGAAATGACTTTCAGAGCTGACAATTGTTCCCCACTGACCTATGATCAGGGTTCCCAGTTTTTTTTGCAGACATTCTCTTATTTAACTTATTTAGAACTTCATCTTCCAGTCAGATCTGGGTGACATGGTGACACTGCTCTGAGGCTGCCCCAAATACTGATCCCTGAAGAGAAGTGTGCAGTCGCTTGTCTGGACCTGACAGCCACACCCAGTGAAGTTGGCCTTTCATGTAGACTGGATTTGCACACAAGAACATGAGATCTAAACAAGACAGTTCAAATTTGAATTTAGAAGACCATATTATGCAGTGTTGTCATGTTTCTGAGCTGAACGAATAAACAAAAAAGCAAATAAACAAGAAATTAGGGTGTAAAGCAACTTAATACAATTATAGTAAGCTATAATTATTTTCGTGGGATGATTTATCTGAAAATAACAACTTATCATAGATGTTTTGCTATAGGCATAAGTGTAATACATATTTATCCCAAATATAATTTTCTTTTTAAAATATTAATAAATAAATTTTTCAAAACTTATCTAATGTGGACATGTGCAAGATTTCTTAGTCTTCTGCAAAACACTCTAACTCCCAGACTAGGACTTTTGCCCCCATCATGCACCATGAGCTAAAAGTCACATCTCTCCACTCCCAGTTTTGACTTTGGTGCAATACACCAAACTAATTTCTACTTTTGTTTCCCTTTTATGTTCTTATTTCTCAGCTTCTGTCCATGAGTGAGATCATGCCAAATTCACCTTTCTCTTTCTGGCTTATTTCATTTAACATGTTTTTTTCAAGCTTTATCCAAGTTAAGGTGAAGAAGGTGACTTTATCATTCTTAATAGCTGAGTAGTATTCCATTGTGTATATAGACCACAATTTATTCAGCCACTCACCTAGGTTGCTACCAGGTTTTAGCTATTACAAATTGTGCTGCTATGAACAGATTTCTTTGCATGAGTGTGCTTGATTCCTTAGGATATATCCCTAGGAGAGAATTTCAGAGTCATAGGGTAAGTCCATGTCTAGCCTTCTGATAGTTCTCCAGACTGCTTTCCATAGGGGTTGGGATTTACTTTCCCACCAGTAGTGCAGGAGGCTTCTCTTACCCCTACAATATCCCCAGTATTTGTTGTTATCATCCTTTTTGATATATGACATTCTCACAGGAGTGAAATAGTATTTCATTGTTGATTTTATTTGCATTTCTCTGACAATCAATGACTTAGAGCAGTTTTTTAAAACATATTTATTTATTCCCTTTTGTTGCCCTGTTTTTTTAAATTGTTGTAGTTATTGATGTCATCATTGTTGGATAGGACAGAGAGAAATGGAGAGAGGAGGGGAAGACAGGGGGAGAGAAAGATAGACACCTGCAGACCTGCTTCACCACCTGTGAAGTGATTCCCCTGCAGGTGGGGAGTTGGGGGCTCGAACCGGGATCTTTACTCCTGTCCTTGCGCTTTGCGCCACGTGCGCTTAACCCACTGCACTCCCGCCCAACACCCCAGTTTTTTAAATGTCTGTTGGCCTTTAGGATCTCTTCTGTGGTAAATATTCTGTTCATATCCTTTTTCCATTTTTGAATGGGGTCATTTTGTTGTTGTTGTTGTTGTTACTGAGTTTGGTGAGCTCTTTATATATTTTGGTTATTTAACCTCTTGTCTGATGTATGGCATGTAAAGATATTCTCCCATTCTGTAAGGAGTCTCTTTGTTCGAGTGGTGTCTTCTTCTGTGAAGAAGCTTTTTAATTTAATGTAATCCCACTGGTTTGTTTTTGGATTTGTCTTCCTTGCAACTGGACTAGAGCCATTAAAGATGCTTATGAAATTTGCATACAATATTTTCTTTTTTTAAATTAAAAAAAATTTATTTAGTTTATTTATTCCCTTTTGTTGCCCTTGTTGTTTTATTGTTGTAGTTATTATTGTTGTTGTCGTTGTTGGAGAGGACAGAGAGAAATGGAGAGAGGAGGGGAAGACAGAGAGGAGGAGAGAAAGATAGACACCTGCAGACCTGCTTCACCGCCTGTGAAGCGACTCCCCTGCAGGTGGGGAGCCGGGGTTCGAACCGGGATCCTTATGCCCGTCCTTGTGCTTTGCGCCACCTGCGCTTAACCCGCTGCGCTACAGCCTGATTCCCTACATACAATATTTTCTAAGTCCTTGATCCATTTGGAGTTTGCTTTTCTGTGTGGTGAAATGTGGTGGTTCAGTTTCACCTTTCTGCACATTTCAACCCAATTTTTCTACCCCATTTATTGAACAGACTCTCCTTTCCCCATTTTTAATAGTTTAGGCTCCCTTGTCGAACACTTGCACTGTTTTCAGACTCCAGTAAGATTGGCCTGAATATAAGCTATCCCTTCAGAAAATTCCTGCCCAGGTTTGTAGCCCACTGCCACTGGAGCTCTTCAGTGTTATCGGTAGGTCAGGTTGGTCTTGTTTTCTCTGAAGACTCAGTATAGGCACAGCATTGGGACTAGAGTAGGCTGGACAGGGAATTGCATTCTCTCAGAGGTCTAATCTCCTGGCTACAAATAGTTCACTGGAATTCACACCTCAGCTGTGACCACACTTCACTTCCCCAAATATTCTCTAGGAACCAAAAGCAGCTAGAAAGCTAGACCTCACTCTCTAGGCAGACAGTTTGAGCAAATTCACACAAGGGGCGTTAGATACACTTGTATATGTGTCCTGGGGCACTGATGATTCTAGTACAGCTATGGCTTCCTTTTCTGACTCTAACAGTCTAAGTCATTTCACAGTCAACTTTTTTCCTGCTGGGATCTGAAGAGAGGTCTTATAGGTAGGTTCCTTCTCTTGATTAGGGGCCTCCAAAGACTTGAACCCCTGACTTTAAAACTTGGGGGTGGGGAAGAGGCAACACACACACACACACACACACACACACACACACACACACACACACACACACAAACACACACACACACACACACACACCCTTATTGACCTCCCATGTTTTCTCCTTAGTCCTGCTGTTTATGTATGTTTCAGGTTTCTTTTGTGGCTTTATTTTTTTCATTTTTTATTTTTTATTTTTTTCAGTTCTCTGGATGATTTCATTTCAGGGTAGATAAGCAAGGATCTGAAGAGATTTACTGAGGAGAAGTTCCCTAGGTTTGGCTTCTATCCACCACCCCAAATACGATTTTCAAAAGAGATAATTCATAAATGCCTAGCAGACATAGTAAGCACTCAGTAACTAGTAACTCCTTCTGGTAAGTTTGAGCAGTAGGGTTGAAAGCTAGTAGCATGAGGCTATGTTTTCCAATGTTAGAGAATGATTTTAACTACAGCAGTGTTTTATTTCAAGATTAGAAATCTGACTCAATGCCAAAATTTCAGGCATTTCATATTTTGAGCTTTGCACAAAAGAACATCTTCTTTGGGAGAAATGGTAGATGAGGAAAAGATAGGAGGAGCCCACAGACACTTAATAGGTCTCATCCTACACTTTCCGACCCTGTGGCCTGGAGAATTTTTCCTTTAAGAGATAAACTTAATTCATCTCTCTTCTGGATGGATGGTCAGGGAAATTTGACCAATGACTTAGTGATATGGATGTTTTATTTCAACATTAATTCTCTTTCTCATTCAGTATTCATACTTTACTCAACTTTTTGAAATTAAGAGACTTGGAGATAATCCACTATAGACGGGATCTGAGTAGTGGGAAGATGGAAGGTGCCTCTCCCTTGGAAAGACATTCCTTTCTGTGTTGGGTGGAGGGGATTAGTGTGATTAAGTTTGATGAGCTTCTTAATTCACATGACTTTAACTAGCAGCAGAAAAGCAAAGGACTATAATTTCTTGGCAAAGCCAAGAAGCCTCTAGGAGCTTCTCTTCCAA
Source organism: Erinaceus europaeus (assembly GCF_950295315.1). Classification (NCBI taxonomy): domain Eukaryota; kingdom Metazoa; phylum Chordata; class Mammalia; order Eulipotyphla; family Erinaceidae; genus Erinaceus; species Erinaceus europaeus. The sequence goes on from NC_080166.1 coordinate 54,909,041, forward strand.
AAACACGAGGAATTTGCTCAGAGAGTCTCTTTTATTTCATTGTCCTCTATCAGTGTTCTTCATTTTATCTTATTTCTTGAAATCTGTCCATTTTCCTAATTTTGTTTGTCAGTGGCATTTTGAAACTAGTGGAATTACATTTTTTTCCTTCTCCTTCCTGTTCCTTATTTCTATACACTTTTTTTTTTTTGCAGCTGTGAACACAGGGTGTGACAGCACTATTTCTTTTCTTCTTCTTTTTAAAATTTTTTATTTATAGAAAGGAAACACTGAAAAAAACATAAGGTAAGAGGGGTAGAGCTTCACACAATTCCCACCACCAGAGATCTGTATCCCATCCCCTCCCCTGATAGCTTTCCTATTCTTTAACTCTCTGGGAGTATGGACCCAAGGTCATTGTGGGATGCAGAAGGTGGAAGGTCTGGCTTCTGTAATTGCTTCCCTGCTGAACATGGGCATTGACAGGTCAATCTATACTCCCAAGATGACCCTATTTCTAAAACAGATCAGCAAACAAAATTTATACTGAGAAAAGTAGGCAACTAAATGACTGCCTATTCCAAATTGTTCTTCTTGCTAATGTTTTCTGATTTGAGAATGAACCACAAGTGGGATGAATGGTGATCATCTACTTCCACTGAAATCCCTTTCTTTAAGCTCAACAGATCTGTCTTTCCACTCTCAAAAGGAAGATGGGGAATTGCTAATTTGCTAACCCTTTTCTGATGAATTATTGAATTTCTTATTTATTTATTTAAGAAAGGAGACATTAACAAAACCATAGAATGAGAGGGGTACAATTCCGCATAATTCCCATAACCCGATCTCCACATCCCACCCCCTCCTCTGATAGCCTTCCCATTCTCTATCTCTCTGGGAGTATGGATCCAGGGTCGTTGTGGGTTGCAGAGGGTGGAAGTCTGGCTTCTGTAATTGCTTCCCCGCTGAACATGGGCGTTGACTGGTCAATCCATACTCCTAGTCTGTCTCTCTCTTTCCCTAGTAGGGTGGAGCTCTGAGGAAGTGGCACTCCACTTGATGTACACATTGATGGTGTCATCTGTCCAGGGAAGTCTGGTCAGCATCCAGAACCTGGTGGCTGAAAACAGAGTTAACATACAAAGCCAACAAACATATGAAAAACTGTTCCAGGTCGCTGATTGTCAGAGAGATGCAAATAAAGACAACATTGCAATACCACCTCACTCCTATGAGAATGGCATACATCAAAAAGGACAGCAGCAACTAATGTTGGAGAGGCTGTGGGGATAGAGGAACCCTTCTACACTGCTGGTGGGAATGTAAATTGGTCCCGCCTCTCTGGACAGCAGTCTGGAGAACTTTTACAAGGCTAGACATAGACCTTCCATATGACCCAGTAATTCCTCTCCTGGGGATATGCCCCAAGGATTCCATAATGCCCAACCAAAAAGATGTGTGTAAATCTATGTTCATAGCAGCACAATTCATAATAGCTAAAACCTGGAAGGAACCTAGGTGCCCAACAGCAGATAAGTGGCTGAGAAAGCTGTGGTACATATACACAATGGAATACTATGCAGCTATTAAGAACAATGAGCCCAACTTATCTGATCCATCATGGACAGAGTTAGAAGGAATTATGTTAAGTCAGCTAAGTCAGAAAGATAAAGATGAGTATGGGATGTCCCCACTCATCAACAGAAGTTGAGAAAGAAGAACAGAAAGGGAAACTAAAAGCAGGATCTGATTAAATCGAGAGCAGGGCACCAATGCAAAAACACTGTGGTGAAGGGGAGGGTGGCCATTGGGCTTCCCGGCACGGTGGAGGGTGGGGGGTCGGGGGTGGGTGGTGGGGATGGGCACAGTCTTTTGGTGGTGGGAGTGGTGTTTATGTACAATCCTATTAAAGTGTAAACATTATATAAACCACTATTTAATTAATATGAGAGGTGAAAAACTGATGATATGTCTAGAACTTCTTAAAACATAGACTGAGTCTTTTTAATACATAGGCTGTCTTTGATATGTTCTCTTCCAAAAGCCTAGACCAGGGAGAACAGAAGCAACCGACAACACAGCTATATACAAGATGCTAGGTACTATACCCCAAGCCCTATCAAAGGGACTTTCCAAAGTTAACCCTATCACCAAATAATGTGATGATAACAATAACTATCCATTGTCTTCTTGAACTCTAAGACAACAGGAACCTCACATTTCCACTACAGAGCCTATATTTCCCCCAGTCCTGGAACCTTAGGGTGGGGCCCACTTTTCTGCATGCTGCTCTCAATTCAAATAAAATAATATTGCATCCGTGGATCGCAACCTAATCAACACAACTAGTGTCACCCCAGCATGCTTCACTTTAGACTGTGACCAGAGACTTCAGGTGTGGAATGACAACCCTTCAGCTTCATCACTCAGGTGAGACCTTTCCTTTCATAGTATTCTCTAATTCCATTCCAGGTGTTCCACTCCCCAATAAAGTCCCCAAACCTAGATATAGTCCAGGTCCCCTGAGATAGAGCATAAGTTCACCCGTGCCCATAAACTAGGGGAAAAATATATACCTGAAAGCAGAAGTACACAAGAGCATGCAGGGAATACCCCCAACACTTCATCTGCACTATTACAGTCTTTAGGTCCATGATTGTTCAACAGTTTGAATTATTGAATTTCTTTTGCACAGCTGGGCAAAGGCCAACCAGGAACTATTCAGAAGACTTATAAAAACATTTTGTCTGAGTGCAAGGACCCTCACAAAGAGCCAGATTCCAGCCTGCAGTTCCCCACCTGTGCTGGGGTGGGGGAGTAGGTGGGGTGGGGGGGTGTCACTTTACAAGTGGTGAAGCAGGTCTGTAGATAGCTAGCTTTCTTTCTTTTTCCCTCTGTATTTTCCCCTCCATGGCTGCCCCAGAGCAGTGGGTTCTTAGGGCAGGCCCAGAACCCCAGCAATAACACTCAAGGCAAAAAAAAAAAAAAAAAAGGAGTAGGAGTTTTCCAAAGGGGTGGGTAGAAGGAGACATTACAAGTGTACATGCAAAAGTTTAAAGATTTAATGCAATGTGGTGCTTTCAGAGGACTTACATAGTTTTCTGCGCTAGAGTTTGGGATTTAAGAGTTAATGGATGAGAGAGAGGAGGGGCTGAAAGGTAGCTCAATGGGTTAAGGGCACATGGTTCAAAGTGCAAGGGCGGGCCTAAGGATGAGAGAGAGGAGGAGCCTACATGAGCTGGAGCTGGGAAGCTCAGTAGGGACCCAATGACAATGAAAGCTGCATGATACTGTGTCTGGGGGCCCTACCAGCTATGTTAGCTATTATATAAGAACCAAGATTGAACTAAATAAAGTGCTTAAATTACCCCTTCCCCCCAAAAAAATTCTGCCTGTGATTTAGAAATTGGTGAATAGGTCTAGGGGTTAAGAGATATAGGTTTAAAATTCTTCTGTAGAATTAGACCCTGATTTAAACAAAACCTGTCTCTAGCTGAATGAGTCCATAGCTCAGTAGCTTTTGAAGCTACATATTTCTTTCTTCTTTTTTTTTAAATTTTATTTTTGCAGTTACTATTGTTGTTATTGATGTCGTTGGATAAGACAGAGAAATGGCGAGAGGAGGGGAAGACAGAGAGGGGGAGAGAAAGATAGACACCTGCAGACCTGCTTCACCGCCTGTGAAGCGACTCCCCTGCAGGTAGGGAGCCGGGGTCTTGAACCTGGTTCCTTATGCTGGTCCTCGCACTTTGCGTCCCCTGCACTTAACCTGCTGCGATACTGCCCAACTCCCCATATTTCTTAAGTATGAAATGGAAGGGAGGGCAGGAGATAGTTCATCCTGTCTAGTACATACCTTACTGAAAGGCTCTGAATTTGAGCCCTGATATCACATGGGAACATCGTAGATGGCTCTGGGAAACGCCATAGGTGACTGAACAGCACTGTTGTGTCTCTCCTGCTCGGTCTCTCCTTCCTCTTTCTAAAAACTAAGAAATAGAAATTTAGGTTGAAATGGCTGTTTAGTGGTATGTATGAGGCCCTAGGTTCATTCCTCAATGCCATGTTTAAAAAAAAAAAGAAGGCAGGTAGAGAACATTATATTTGGAAAATCTTAATTGTGGGGCTGGATGGTGGTGTACCTGGTTGAGTGCACATGTTACAATGCACAAAGACCCAGGTTCGAACCCCTTGTCCTTATCTGCAGGAGAAAAGTTTTGTTGAGTGGTGAAGCAGTGCTGCAGGTCTCTGTTTTTCTCTCTCCCTCTCTACCTCTCCTATCCACACAATTTCTGGCTGTCTCTAGGCAACAAATAAAGATAATAATAAAAAATGAAAAAAAGAAAATATTGCATTGTCAGAAAAGCCATGATGTATTTTTCTGCTTTCCTATGCAAAAATACAACATGACTTTTCCAACAACCCAACATTTCTTGTGAGTGAATGCTTATTTCACTGAGTGATTAAAAGTGGTAAATTACATGTAGCATTTAGTAGTATACTTGGCTCATAAGTAGCATATGCTAATTAAGACATATTTTAAGTTGGCATTTTTGCATAAATCTCTTAATCTGTGTTAAATTCTTCTCCCCCCCTCCAACCCCCTTGGTAGTAGAAAAACTGATTTTCATCAAGCAACAAAAGACCCAGCCCTAGAAACTTATTCATGGTTGGTTTAAATGAACATTTCCAGTTCTAGTCTTATTTCTGATTGGCTTAGAAATGATGATCCAGCTGTAGCCACTGAGACATTAGGAAGACATTTATTGACCATTTATGGGAAAGATTTTGTTTTTAAACATAAATTTGTGTGAAAAGAAATCCTTCACCACTGCCCACATTCTCGTTAGTTTGTCTTTAGTCCCTTGTCTTACTGTTTGGGACTCTCTTGTGTAAAGAACTTCTGAGGGAGTCAGCTATCTGTAACTGAGAAGGGAAAATCTGTTAATACAATGAGGACGCCAAGGTGGAAGGATGAGAGGAGACTGATTATTTTTTAATCTCTTTGAGCTCTGAGCTCACCCTGGAGCCAACAGATCTTTTATTAACAACATGTGTTTTATGATTTAGGCTACTGTTAATCATTTCTTCTACTGACTGTAAGTTGTAGTGGTAATATATCCTAATGACAACTTAAAATTCTTATTATAAACTGGATAATTTTCAAGTGCTTTATGTGTATTGACTCATTTGATTCTCAAAACTACCTTCTTCTTCTAGCGTTTGCCCTTCTTCCGTAGCCAGTCAACAGCGTCAGGTTGAGCCTGATGTCTGCTTGTTGCTGGCTTTGAAAGTGACTGGGATCCATGTGGATTCAGTTGGCTAGAAAGGATCGTCAGTTTCCCCAATGAATGGGTACTCACGGGATGCAACACGAAAAGGTCGATCCAATGCATCCCCCAAAACTACCTTAAAATATAGTTGTTATCGTTATCATCATCCTACACTTGAGGCATTTATTTTTCTACATTGCCAAAAAAGACTTATGGAAGTATAAGTGAGACACCAGGAAATATGTAATATAATGTTATTTTTTTCTGAGAGTATTGGGTTATTATTTTTAAAAAAATTTTTAAAAAATATTTCTTTTTCTTTTTGTTGCCCTTGTTGTCTTTATTGTTATATTATTATTGTTGTTGATGTTGTCATTGTTGGATAGGACAGAGAGAAATGGAGAGAGGAGGGTAAGACAGAGGCGGGAGAGAAAGATAGACACCTGCAGACCTGCTTCACCGCTTGTGAAGCAACTCCCCTGCAGGTGGAGAGCCGGGGGCTGGAACCGGGATCCTTGCACCGCTCCTTGTGCTTTGTGCCACGTGCACTTAACCAGCTTAGCTACTGCTGGACTCCCTAGTATTGGGTTATTTTATGGGGGAATGATTGAAGTGGTCTCCAAATTAAAATTAAAAAATCTAGTTTATAATTGAACAGAAGTCTGGATATCATTTGATAATCATGTAGTCAGAAATCCTGGAATGAGAAATTAAATTGAAGACGTTTGTGGTATCAGGGCTCAAACCCAGGTCCTTACACATGGTGGCAAAACATGTCCAATGCTGGGTGATTATCTCCCAGTCACTGATTATCTTAAGTTCATCTGAATTTTCTTTCAGATGAGATAGTAGTAGAAAAAGAAATATTTCTCCCTTGAGAAATAGATAATCATGTTTCTGTCATCAAAAGAGAATGGTGGCTAGATGGAAACCGTATCAGCACAACTTTCATTGTACTAACACTAATTTATGCTGTTGAATGGCCTTTTAGAATGCTTCATTGATTTAGGCCTCTTCGACCTTCTACGACTCCATTACTATTGGAACTATTCAGCTCGTCAACGTATATAAGCCTCCCAGTGCCTCATGGGATAATGAGGTCCTGCCTAGCCCGAATCACCCAGCCGTTTACGTTGGAGACTTTAATAGTCATCACCAAGACTGGGGATATTCCTCCACTCGTGCTGACGGCTCTATCTTAGCCGACTGGGCTTCAGCGAATGACCTCTCCCTATTATACGATCCCAAACAGCCAGGCTCTTTTCACAGTGCTAGATGGAATAAAGACTCGTCACCCAACCTGTATTGGATTAGCACAGTCAACGGCAAACGCTAGAAGAAGAAGCACAGTCAACGGCCAAGCCTTTCCCGCTACGAGACAAGTTCTCAAGATCTTCCCACACAGTCATCACCGCCCAGCTATCATCCACATTGGTCTCCAGCTCCCACTGATTCTGTGCTCGGAGAAACTAAGATGGAACTTTCGGAAAGCAAATTGGCGTCTATTCAGTGATCTTACCAACAAATCTATTCCTGCAATTCCAATTAACTCTATCCCCTCTGAAGATTCCTACAGGCACTTCCGCCAAGCCATCTTCAAAGCAGCTTCCCAGGCTATTCTTCGTGGGAGACGTACTAACTATATGCCTTGTCTTGATGCTGAATGCGAGCAACTACTAAAGCAGTATGATGAGTCGGGCGACCCAGATGTGGCTGACCATCTCATTGCCTCCTAGATGCAGCACGCCAAGCCCGCTGGCAACAACTCACGGAAAGTCTGAACTTCACCCACTCAAGTAGGAAGGCCTGGAAGCTTCTTCATAGTCTGGGTGCCAGTAGCCAACCCTCTCCCGTCTCCCATCCTCCTGTATCTCCAAACTCAGTGGCCAGTCACCTAACTCACGTTGAACATGCTAAGATTGACCCAGTCTGGAAAAGAGAAATTTCCCATGAGTGGTCATCCCACTTCCGTTTATCTTGTCCATCTCCAAAACTCTCTCCCTTTACACTGTCTGAACTGGAAGACACTTTGAAGAGGGTTAAACCGGGAACGGCTGCTGGCTATGATAACATCACCCCAGAACTCATTCTTAACTTGGGCCCCACGGAAAGAAGTGGCTCACTACATTCCTGTCCCACATCTTGGAATCTGAATCTATGCCCAAAATTTGGTGTTGTGCGAAGATAATAGCAGTTTTGAAACCAAAGAAAGACCCAACACTGGCCGCCAGCTATAGACCAATTTCTCTCCTCTCCGTGTGTTACAAACTCCTTGAGAGGCTGCTTCTGTCACATATTTCTCTTCTTACAGAGAAATTCCTGTCACCCACCCAAGCTGGTTTCCGCCCAGGAAGATCTACCTGCGAACAAGTCCTGGCCCTCTCAACTTACATTGAAAATGGATTCCAGAAGAATTTAAAGATGGGTGCTGCCTTTGTTGCTCTCACAGCAGCCTATGACACGGTCTGGCACCGTGGTCTCCTAGTCAAGATCTCAAGATGCCTGCCTCCATGGGTGGCCAACACTATATCATTTCTTCTCCAAAACAGAAGATTCTGGGTGCATCTGGGTGACAAGTCTAGCAGATGGAGACTTGTCTCAAGTGGCCTCCCCCAGGGCTCTGTTCTGGCTCCTACGCTATTTAATATTTACATCAATGACCTTCCAGAAACTTCTTCAAGGAAGTTCATCTACGCCAATGATATCTGCTGTGCAACTCAGGCATCAAAGTTCGACATCCTCGAGGAAACACTCACGAAAGACATGTCTCTGATATCTGATTACTGTAAAAAATGGCGACTAATCCCTAGCACTGCAAAAATGGTATCATCTGTTTTCCATCTACACCATGCCTCGGCCTTGCGTGAGCTTAATGTGCAGCATGACTATATGAGAATCCGGTATGAAGCCCAGCCAGTCTATCTTGGCGTTACTCTCGATCGCACCCTGTCATTTCACGAACATCTCATAAAAACTGCAGCAAAGGTGGGCGCGAGGAATCACATCATTGCAAGACTGGCCAGCTCCTCATGGGGCGCGAGCGCTTCCACACTACGATCATCCTCTCTGGCATTATGCTATTCCACTGCAGAATACTGTGCCCCAGTATGGTTTCGTAGCCCCCACGTCCACTTGGTCGATTCCAAATTATATTCCTCCATGAGGATAATTTCTGGAACCATCCGTTCCACCCCGGTTCCATGGCTGCCAGTTCTTAGCAACATCGCCCCGCCAGATATTCGTCGGGATGCGGCATCATCTAAGTTCATTTCCCACGTCTACGCTCGACCGGACCTGCCAATATACGCAGATATCTTTGCCCACCCTGTCCAACGCTTGACGTCTGGTCACCCAATCTGGTCTCCTACGCCTACACTGAACTTCTCTGTTCCAGACTCTTGGAAACAGAGTTGGCAGTCAGCTGAGGTAAAGAACAAACACCTCATCACAGACCCCTGCAAGCGTCAACCCGGCTTTGACCTAGCACGTTATGATTGGGCCCTCCTCAATCGCTATGGAACAGGCCATGGCCGGTGCGCTGCTATGTTCCATCGCTGGGGAGCCAGAGACGACCCGAACTGCCCCTGTGGCTGCAGACAGACTATGTCCCACATAGTCAATGACTGCCACCTCTCCAGAATCAAAGGAGGTCTCGAAACTTTACATCAGGCTCAACCTGACGCTGTTGACTGGCTACGGAAGAAGGGCAAACGCTAGAAGAAGAAGATTGATTTAGAAGGTTGACTGTCTTGTGTCTATAGGGAATTATTGATGCCAATAGGAGACTGGGAGAAATCCTGATGGGTTGGAGAAGGCCTTGGGGTACACGCGCATGATGATGGAAAAGGGCCTCGGTCAGGGTGAGAGTGTTTTGCAGACATCTTTCATGTGGAGACGAGAAATTGTACCCATGTACAAACAACTGTACTGTAAACAATTAACTTCCAATAAATGGTAAAAAAAAAAAAGATGTTAGGAATTTCTACCTCTTTTTCTCTTTTACATAATGACATTCTTCAACCACAACTGGTACTCCCATTGGAAGGAAGGGGAGACTTCGCAGGCTACTCTTGTGATGACCTTTTATCCTTAGACCCAATGTATCACCCAGTGTTTATTCATTATTATTTAGTGTGATATCTCAATTAAAGCATTTTCCATTAATGTAGCCCTGCATTATCCTAATTCCAAACTCCAGAAACAATGATTAATCTTACTTAGCTGTTTCAAGCCAGGTGTTAGTTATCATAGAGATGAATTAGTGACTTAGTGTATAAAGGTATTCTATTTTGATCTGGGTAGAACATGAATTGTTATAAAACATAACAGATGTGGTAAAGGCACTGAATTGAGTGAGAATAAATCCAACAACCTCATTAGAAAATGGATCAAGAACATGGACAGAACTTTCACTGAGGAAGAGCTCTAGAGGGCCGACAGACACATGGGAGCCAGCTGAAAGTCATTGGTTATCTGAGAAATGGAAGTAAAGATGACAATAAGATACCACTTTATACCTATGAGAATGTTGTACATTAAAAAAAGACAATAAAAACAAATGTTGGAGAGGATGAGACGGAAAAAGGACACTCCTGCACTGCTGATGGAAGTAGAAATTTGTCTAACCCTGGTGGAAAATCGTCTGGAGATATTCTTCAGAACACTAAACATGGACATACTCTATAACCCAGCAATTTCTTTCCTAGGGATTTACCCAAAGGAAGCAAAAACACCTGTCAGAAGAAATCTAGGTAAAACTATGTTCATATCAGCACAATTTGCAATAGCCAACACTTCCAGTGACAGGTGAGTGGCTAAAACAGTTGTGGTGTATGTAAACTCAAGTTCTGTTTCTGATTATGTTATGGCCTAGCTGCGTGTTCTTTTGCAAAAGATGATTTATTATAAACTGATTTGTTATAAACCACATTTCAGTTCCTATCTTTGTGGTGCCTAAGTTACTCACTCACTGGTGTCTAAGTTACTTTACTTGTTGTTGTTGGTCCATAGATATTTTCTATGGTGCTTTTGCGGTAGTATTCTGTGAATCTTCATTTTACGACCTGCTAATCCGTTTAGGATAGGCTACATTTCCTGATGTTATCAACTATTCTACATCGACTATGTTCTAATAGATTGACTCCATATAGCAGTTCAGGAACTTGAAATTCATCAGTAATATAAATTGTACATCCCACTCTGGAGTGGCTTACTTCTGTGAATGATTTATTTATTAATTTATTTACTTATTTTTTAAATTTACTTTGTGGACAGTTAGCTATGATGCTTTCTAAACTGACATGACTATTAGCATAATCGTTTACTAGCATAACTTACATTTTTATTAATAATAAGGATCAACTTTCACTGATTCCATAACTTTTTCTGTATTCTGGATGCTATTTTTAATAGAAATCATTCCAGAAATGTTTTTGTTATTAAAATGGGATTAAAATGAAGCTGTTTTTTTTAGAATATATTCTAAATTCTCAATTTCCATAATGGCACAGAGTTAAGAAACAGACGGAAGGAATTTTCAAAGTTCTGAAGCAGAAAATTTTCCACATGTGTAATTTTAAGTGGAAAATTTGAAACTAGATATGGTGCCTCACAAGAGGGTAATGAATACAGAAAACCATGATTGTAACAGACATGGCAGAAGGCAAAGGCAGTGTTAGTTTGGGCTGTCTTTGTATGTTTGAGTACAGAGGAAAGAGAAGATGCTTTTTTTTTTTTTTTTCCCTTTGAGGGAAAGCTTGATGAGAAAGCACAGGAAGTAGTGGAGAAAAGCATATACAGAAAGTAAGGCATGCTTCTGCTTTTGCTTTTTTGTCTTTATTAGGTTACTCCGGAAGTGGACCTGGAAGTAAGACTTTGGGCACATACATGGGGAGGTGATCTAAGGAGACATTGGCTGGAAGTGGACCAACAAGCTGATGAAGGAAAAGTGGCCAATAAAAGGCGAATTATCAAGTATAGCGCACCTGCTGACATGTGAAGCTTTATCTCACTGGGAGACTTGGGGAGTCAGTGTTGATTACATACTGCAAGTACATGCATACTTTTTTTTCTTCTGCTTTTTCAATGATTTATTGAAGGGACAGCACAATAAGTAAAAAATAGATAAATTGAAACTTTATGGAAAATTAAAAAACTTTGCATATCAAATGACACAGTCAACAAAACCTTCCAGGTCAAGCATTACTACCCAGGGTAAATCCAGGCCCCTACAAAGCAGTGACCACAAGACAGTCAGTCCTCTTGGCCACTGGTTGAGGGACACTTCTACAGGTATTGGCTCTCTGGCACTTTTGCTCAAATGTACCGTAGGAAAGTGGGCAGAGAATGGTCTCAGGTTGGGATATGAATGTGTAAGCATTGGGAATCCTGCCAGCACACAATAAAAGGAGGGATCTGAAGGGGGTTGGTCAGGGCATTGGCAGTATCTAATGCAGTCTTCACCTAACGAATGTAGGTAATAATTGTGTTTACTATATATAGTACCTATGGCCTCTACATAATAGTATATGTCAAACTCAATCCAATACTTACTACATAGTAAGTGCTTGAAAACTTTACTATTGTCTAATTTTATAGAATCATTGAAACCAGATCTGCTTATGTTTGGTAGAAATGCCAAGCTGTGAGCTGTTTGGTGATAATTATGTGCCCACATCCAAAAATAGGGAGGGGGGGGGGAGAGAGAAACTGTCCATTTATCTATAGTTCATAGAAGTAGTCCTGGGTTGGAGAGATAGATTACTTTGCAATCAGGAAGTTATTTTTGATGTAATTCAACTCCTCCTGCCACAGTTATCTAAACTCTTCGGAGAGACAAGTAATAGCTTCCAGGTAGGGTACATGCCACACCATACCCATGACCTACACTGGCATTCTGGCACCATCTAGGAGGGACTACAGACCAGCGGAAGTGCTGGTGCTGTGGTATCTACACCTCTTTCTGTCTCTCTGAAGTGACCCAGATGGGTGAGATTCCACATGTGGGAAACCCTCTGTCTACAAAAATAAAGGTAGTATTGTATAGCATGGAAGTCTGGACCAGCGGACCTCTAATAGGCCTCCTTACTCTGAGTTACTGTGGTTCCTTGAATCTGTGTGTCTGCAGTAGACACATTCTGCACCTTGAGTGGCAGGCCCTCAACCCATCTCACTTGTGCTGCAGCTGCAGTGCTCAGGTTCTGGTGCGACTGCTGGTAGCTATCGCAAACACCTGCTATAATATTTTTCAACTTCATTTGTTGTTGTTGAAGATAATGAAGACCTGGGGCTGGGAGGTGTTACATCCTGTAGAGTTCACGTATTCAAATAAGCAAGGAACTCAAGTCAAGCCCTTGGTCCCCACCCGCAAGGGGAAGCTTCACTAGTAGACAAACAGTGCTCCTGGTGTATCTCTTTCTTCCTCTACTTCTAGCTCCGTCTCTCCCATCTCTTCCAATTCCTCTTGGCCTCTATCAAAAATAAATAAAAATAAAATATTAAAAAATAAAGTGAAGGCCTAGTCCTTATTCTGTGATGATTTGTGGGGCATGGGTAGAGATGGTAAAAAAAGCGAATAATGAAAATATAGTTAGTCAATTAGAGATTCATTTTTGAGGTACTCTGAGGGGAGCTATAGGAATGTTTTATAGATGAAAATGGAATCCTAAAGTGTGAGTAGAAGTAACACAAAGTAGAAAGAAGGAAAGGTTTTCCATTTGTAGAAGCTAGCATGTGCACAGCTGCGCAGGGCAAGTGCATAGGGCAGGGAAACGCCAGAGATGGGAGAGAAAGGCAGGGAGCAGCTAACCCTGCAGGTGTGGGAAGTCTCAAGACTTTATCAGGAGATAAAAGGTGCCAGCCTGTGCTTTATTAAGTTTATTCTGGTAGGAATGAGAAGGGTAAAATGGAGAGAGGAGGGGCAACTCTTATATCGATGTATTGTTTTTGTTTGCTTCATGGTAGGTGAAGCTCTTTTCTACATAGTCTGTGAAAAGATGCCTTGGAATAACATGTGTTGGAATGTAAGAAAAATAAGGTGGACCCAAGCCAACCATTGGAGGAGTAATAAATAAATTCAAGAAAGACCTGCCAAGTTCATCCTTCTGCTTGAAGAATAGATAAAATATCAGGTGCAATATAAATACAGTCCTTTGGGGGAAGAGTCAGAGAAGAGTCTTTCCATTACTGATGAGCCAAGCTCTGTAACAAATGCTTGCAATTATACAAAGGCAGAAAGATAATACAAGGGAGGTTGTTTTGATCATGTAATCCATAGTACTAGAGAAACCCATCTGTAACAGTTTACAGTGAGAAGAGTACAGAGACACCAACTCTTGGAAACTTCTATGGGATACATTCCTGAGTCGTAACATTATCGTTCATTCTCAATAAAATAATGAATTGTGCAGTAAAGAAAAGCTTACCTCAGCAAAAGCCATTGATTTGTGTTCCATGACATTAACATTACTCTTGGATCTTATCATTCCCAGTTTTCTTGGACTGCGGTATTTTATCTCCAGATGCATGCAACTTCTTTCAGATTACACTAAGATAAATAAAATACACATTTGACACTTGACACTTTGTAATACATGCTTGCCTGTATGGCTCAGTGTATTTTGGGGAATAATAAGTAAAGTTGTGAATAAGTGATAAATGGAGCATTACTTCTAATAGTTTCTTATTTGACTGAAATTGAAAAATATAGATATATGATTGGAATACTTATAAAATGTATATGCATTTCAAAGTTAAATGTGAAACCATGAAAGGATTTTTTATCTGGAACTGGCTGATTGGAAATACCTCCTGGGCCTCTAAATCTTTATACCCCTTTTAGTCTCTTCACCGAGGCTTTTTTTTTTTTCTCTACTCCTGTTTTATGTGCTTTGGAGAAAGTTATTAGAGAACTTGCCTTGGTAAGATGCTTAAAATGGAATCAGATAACGTTGTATTGTCTCTATTAGTCAACTGAGCAACCTTGATTTGCACTGTTCTTCCACCAAACTCTGTCTCTTTCACACAGTTTCAGCCTCTCCATAGTGATCGAAAGGAATCACACCCTTGAATTTATTCCATTATAGAGGTTCAGCTAGAAGGAAAATTTTCTGCTAGGAAATGATTTTTTAAAAAATATTTTATATATGCATTTTGCTTTTTGTATAGAGACAGAGAGAAATTGAGAGGGAGGGAGAGATAGAAAAGGAGAAAGAAGCATATTCCATTGCTTATGAAGCTTCCCCCTGCCCTGCAAGTGGGGTTCAGGGGGTTTAATCCAGGTTTTTGGCATGGTCACATGTGCTCTCAATGGGATATACCACCACCCGGCCCATTAGGATATGATTTTTGACTTTAGCATTTATCAGAAAGGATGGAATTGTGGACAGTGCTTGTTTTGTGAGCTAAGTTAAAGTCTTTAAGAGCTGAAAACTATTCTTGCACTTTTCTTAAATTAATCTGTTAGTAATAGATTAATATAATCCGTTTCTTTCACTGGAAAGTATAGATAATGATGGCCTGTAGTTTACAAACTCTTCCTGGTCTGGTTGCCAAACACCTGAGTTACTATTTGTTCTAGCAAGTCACTTTTAGCATCTATAAGACAGAATAACAGGACAAAGAATCATCCCTGAGGTGGTTCACTCAGTGGGCTTTATTTAGCCTGTCCCAAACTCTTCTCTATCAATGGAACAACCCTTATTGGCACTAAACTTACACCAATGTAGATATCCTACATGAATTTCTCTCTCTTTACCTTGTTTCTCCCACCCCTATTTCACATACAAGCTCACATAGTGGTGGTATTCAATGTCAATTGAATTGGGGGAAATAAAGTTTCTCCTTTAATGAAAAACAAAACAAAACAAAAAAACAAACCAGCTTTGCACAGGTGCGATGACCTGCCTTGATGAAGAAAGGCAGCCTGGACGCCTACAACAGAACCTAGTTTTGCACAATAGCCCCCGACTGCAATGTGAGGCTCCAGGTAATGTGATCTGTTTTCATATAACCTAGTGTTAGGGTGTTGCTGCCACTCACTGTAAAGGTTACTATCTCTCTTTTATTGTAATTACAAAAGGTAACTGCAAAACCTGAAACCATGTTGGGAAATTGCCTACCTACACAAAGAACAAAAGAGACCCTATCATTTCAGAGTTTAGGTCTTTCCAAGCTTCTTTATAAAGGATTTTTTGTCTGCTTGCAAATCTCCAACCAAGGAGGATCTGAAGAATCCAGGTTAACTGATGGCTTGGAGTATTTCTGTGGAGAAGATTCTCTCTGGAGGTTTGCATATCGATGCTTTACAATTCTTTTTGCAGAAGCCAAGTAAAACTGCAGCCTGGGCACATTTTAGACAGTTGAGAAGGAAAGGGGTTAAAGAGAGAAAGAGAGAGGTGAGGTGGGAGGGAGTGAAAGGAAGAAAAGAGGGAGAGAGATTGCTAGTAATTGGTGGCTCCTGTTTTTATTCAGAGCTCATCCTCTTTCCTTGAAGGAGGTGTTACCGTGAGCTCCTTGTCTCTCTCTGCTTACATCAACCTTGTGCTCACAGTTTGAACACTATAATCACAATGTAGAGGATGGAGGGAGGCATTTATTTTTATCCTAACTGCCAGCATCATCACAGTATGTGAGATCCAAATTTACACACTGCATATATACAGCATGTGTTCCTGCTGCTGAACCAGCTGCTTCCCCCAAGGCTAAGACTGGTAAAGTTTCATGTTTTGCCTCATCAAAAATGTGATAGCAGAAATATGAGAGTGAAAACCACACTCACAGTAGCTTCCTTGAAAAATACTGAAATGTGTTCCAAATGTGTGATTTGTTATCCAGTGGGAATCAAGAATGAAGGAAGAGGGGGGAGAGAGAAAGAGAGAGAGAGAGAGAGGGAGAGAGAGAGAGTTTAGTAGCTGCTGCAAACGAATCACTAGTGGTCTAAACCAAGACAGTTCCTACCTCTCTGCTTACCAGAAGAGACTTGCTTTTGGGGCCAGCAGAGTATTGCTCAAGGATCATGTTTCCCTTGATAGGTGTGACCATATGACCAGGTTATAACTGACTTGACTTGGACAGAGAATTCTGTGGGACTTCCAGGAAGCCTTCTTAAAAAGGAGGGAGAGCATTTTTGCCCTTCATCTTCTCAGTCTGCCTGAATGCTGGAAAGCAGATATGAGACTAGTGTCTAAGTTAGCCTTGACTTTAAGGTGACCTTAAAGACAGAATCATGTATTGAAATGTGGAGTAGAAGACAGAATTCACCCCTGAAGACTTTACTCTGTTGTCACACCCACCTTCCTCTTTCAGATTTATTAAAAAAATATTTTATTTATTTATTTTGAGAGAAATTCTCCAGAGCCCTACCCAATGAAGGAAAGATAGAAACAGGCTGAGGGTATGAATTGACCTGCCAAATTGTCACTGCCCATGTCCAGTGGAAAAGCAATTAAAGAAGCCAGAAGCCCCACCTTCTGCACCCCAAAAGGAATTTTGGTTCATATTTCCAGAGGGGGAGAAATGATAGGGGAAGATGAACAGAGGAGTCTGAATTCCAACTCCATCAGGACCCAGAGAGAGAAGAAGGAAAAAGGAAGGGCATTCAGATATAGTAATAGGTGTAGGTGTGAGTTAAAAAGGGAGAGAAGATGGAATCATGGAAAAAAATAGGTAAACATATAAAAATGTAGTCAATCTGTATCTGTGACTTTGGGAGAACTACTGTAGCTTCCAATGGATGGAATGGGGACAGAGTGGTATTATAACCCTGTTATCCTGTAATTTGGTAAATCCAATATTGTCACTAATAAAATTTTAAAAAAGAAACAGAAATTGAGAGGAAGGGTGAGAGAGAGAGAGAGAGAGAGGGAGAAAGAGAGACACCTGCAGCACCGCTTCACCATTTGTGTGAAACTTCCTCCCTGCAGGTGGGAACTGAGGGCTTGACCCGGTCCTCATGCATGATTAAGTGTGTGCTCAACCAGGTGCATCGCCACCTGGCTCCCCTTCAGACTTCTCTTAGTGAGATAAAATACTTTTGTATATTTGGGGAGGGGGTTAAGAAAGAGAGAAAGGTGTTATAAGCAGAGAGAAACAGAGTAGAAAGAAGAAGGAAGGAAGAGAGGAGCAAGGTAGAGAGACTGATCCTAATCCCACTGGTTGGGGACGCTCTCTTATGAATAGCCAAGCAGAGTTTCTGACTGATATGTCCACATCATGCTAACTTTAACTGAAAGTCTAACTCAGTGAGTTAATATGCACAAGGGGTGTGTATGAAATTCAAAACAGAGAATTTAAAAATTTTTTATTTATAAAATAGAAATATTGACAAGACCATAGGATAAGAGGGGTATAACTCCACACAATTCCCACCACCAGATCTCCGTATCCCATCCCCTACCCAGATAGCTTTCTTATTCTTTATCCCTCTGAGAGTATGGACCCAGGATCATTATGGGGTGCAGGAGGTGAGAGGTCTAGCTTCTGTAATTGCTTCCCTGCTGAACATGGATGTTGACAGGTCAATCAATACTCCCAGCCTGTCTCTCAACAGAGACTTAAAGATTTTAAAATCTTTTTCAGGGAAATTTTAGGTTTAGAATTATTTCCATTGTTTGGCTCTCCCTTGTTCTCATCCCAGGAATGAGATTTCAGAAAGATTAAGAAAAACAAAACCAAAAACAAACAAACAAAAAAACAAACAAAAAAATAACATTACCTACAATTCTAAACTTTTTTTTACCTAATACAGTCTCAGACTTCTATCTTATGGAGACTGAGAAGATATAAACTCTAACAAGCTAAATTGAACATTTACTAAAAGTTTAGAAAATTCTCTTTCTTTTTTGGGCAAGAAACTATCCATAGTCATGATTTTAAGAACTCTCCCTTTTTATTCTTCTCAGTAGATGACTCCCCAATATCTGAAATTCTCTTATCTGCTTGGACATTCTTTGATCCACCCACCTTAAAAAGAACGGGAAAAGGATTTTTTAAAATTTGTTTTTAAGCATTGTCACATCCTAAATGGAATTTTTTTTAGCTTAAACTAGATAAAGACAACTAAAAATAATACCTCAAAGTGTATTGTTTATAATTTGATGTGGAAAGTATATTTAATCTTGGATTTAAAAGGTTTACCTTGCTGAAAAAAAAGCTTCTTCTTGCTCTTCTTTTTAATCTTCTTCACTTTCTTTCTCACTTTTACATGTCATTTGAAATTAGAAACTCTATTACATTTAATTTCTGATAACTTAAATTTTTTAATGTTGTTATAACTTGAAATGTGGAACTACTTCAGTTATTTTGATATGTATTTTGAGGGGGGAATAAATAAGAAGTGATCTGTGAAACAAAAAAAACTAAGAAATTATGAAAATTAAATTTCCATTTGTGTTGTAATCAGAAGGAAAACAAAAATGTACCTTCTGAAGATCTTATCATATGAGCAACCAATTTTCTTAGAATCTGTTCCAATCCCTAAATGAGCAAGTGAATTTCATTTTGAACCTTTAATCCATTCTTTGTTATCTCCCCAACATGTTATTATTTAATGACATATTAGGGGAATATAGAAAATCTTTGGTAATTTTTAGAGCTGAATCATATAGAAAAGATGACCAAACTCGAATATCTATATCTATATATATGAATGAAATATGAATTGAAATATGAATCAAAACTTCTTTATATTGCACATATGGATGAAACCAAATCGTAGGTGTCTTTCAGAGGAATGCAAGTCATTTGGTAACAGATATAAACTACAGCAAAAAGAGACCTTGAAAACAAGTACAACATTACAGAACCTCAAGGTGTTCTATAAGGTAAGACATATGAGAAAAATAAAAAGAAGACATAAGAAAGATGAAAAGATATTAGAAAAATGACATCATTTAAAAAGACATAGAAGACTGCATGCATGTAAATGTGATATACAGAAAGCAAGTGTGCGTGACTCACATATAAGGACACTGTACCATGCACACTCATCCAGGTGTGCCACCACCTGACCCCTATAAGTATACTGTAGATAAATACACCTAAGAGCCTTATTTTGAAATATTTTGTTAAGTGACGGATAAGGAGAATCTGTACAGAACTGGTACAGATATACAAAAGAAGCAAAAATAGCCCAATAAAATGTGGGCCATATGATTAAACAGTTTTCTAAAGAAGAGATACACGTGGCCCTGTATAGACACACAAAGAAATGCTCCACTTCTGGAGCCAGGCGGTGGCACAGCGGGTTAAGCGCACATGGTGCAAAGCGCACTGACCGGCATCAGGATCCCAGTTCGAGCCCCTGACTCCCCACCTGCAGGGGAGTCACTTCACAAGCGGTGAAGCAGGTCTGCAGGTGTCTATCTTTCTCGTCCCTTCTCTGTCTTCCCCTCCTCTCTCTACTTCTCTCTGTCCTATCCAACAACAACGACAGCAACAACAACAATAACAATAATGATGACATAAAACAAGGGCAACAAAAGGGGAAAAATAAAAAAAAAAGAAATGTTTTACTTCACTTATATTTAGAGAAATGGAAATTAAAACTACACTGAGAAACCATCTCACACTTGAGAGAATGGCTCCCATCAAGAAATAACTGGTATTGGAAAGGTTGTGGAGAAAAAGGGACTCTGTTATACTGCTGGTGGGAATGCAAACTGCTGTAGCCCCTTTGAAAGAGTGTATGGAGAGTCCTTAAACAAGTAACAATGGAGGTACCTTATGATACCACTCTTAGGCATTTATCCAGTGGACACGCAAACACTAATTAGAAGGGACAAATGTACACCTATGTTCCTAGCTGCATTATTCACCAAAGAGTGAAAGTGTAGCTTCTCAACCCTTCTGCAGGGTCTGCTCTAGTTTGCAGCCGGTTTTGTGCATTATGACCTTGTCACTGCGTCTTATGGTCCTAAGGGGCTGTCATTTTATCACAACAACATCAGTCATATCTGAATGGAAACCAGAGACTGTACTGGTATTCACACTCACTGTCTCACTGAGAAATGAGAACAGTAGTTACTTCTTCCAGTTAGTAGATGGGGGTAACTAAAATTAGAAGCAAAAAAAAAAAAAAAAAACCAACTGTTTCTAAGACTTGTAAGAACTATGGTGGTGATCTTTGGGAAGTGGGAGGGTGAGGATAAAGAACTTTGGTGGTAAGTGTGGTTGGAACCATACACTATAACCTGACAATCTTATAACCTACTATTATTAAAAAATAAACAGCATAAAATAAAATAAAAAGTTATATAGGCATATTATATAACTTGTAAGTTAACTGGAAGAAAACAGTAAAATAATATTTATAAAAAAATAAAAATAGGGAGCCGGGTTGTGGCACAGTGGGTTGAGCAGAAAGCACATGGACCTGCACCAGGATCCCAGTTGGAGCTTTGGCTCCCCACCTGCGGGGGGTGGGGTGGGGAGGTCGCTTCACAGGCGGTGAAGCAGGTTTGCAGGTGTCTATCTTTCTCTCCCCCTCTTTGTCTCCCCTATGCTCTCCATTTCTCTCTGTCCTATCCAACAACAATGACAGCAGTAACAATAATAACAACAACGATAAACAACAAGGACAACAAAAGGGAAAAAATGAAAAATAAAATAAAATAGACAAATTCTCATTTACCATTCAAATTACACCATCAAAGTCTCTGGGCAGTTTATTATTTTCTAAGCTGTGATATCTTTCTTCCTTGAGTGTCCTTTCCAGGTCCATTCTTCCCCCTTTCCCATACTATTCTTCCCTCCTTGATCATTTATGTTCATTCTCAGTACTATGTAAATATCTCATCTGGTTTTCTCCTCTCACTGTTCATCTTTTTTCTTTTTTGCAAGCAAATAATTTATTTGATCATTACTGCTGTCTCATTTTTGAAGAGTAATTCAGGCATATTGCTTCTAAAAAAACAAGCAAACATTGTGACATCAGTATTTCTTAAGGAAAAATACACCCATACATTTCTTTCTCACTCCTTGGCATATATTTTAAAAATGTATTTTGACAATAACAAGATGACGTTGCTGGGATACTATGGTACAGTAGATAGAAGGCATGAAGAGAAAAGCCAGTTCCTGTTCCGTTCTGGTGTCCTTTGGTGGGTCCACTTACTTCCCAAGATCCTAGTTTATCTCTAAAATGAAGCATTTGGAAAGATTGTTTCTAGGAGTTAATGTCTTGTCAAGTGGTTCTTTCAGTGTTGGCTAGCCACAGTATCTGTATTTTTCCTTCAGTTCTTCTGTGTGAATGCAGAAACCAGAACCCTGCTGACGTAGATTGGAGTACTTTTTGCATATGGATTATTACCTCTTAGTCTTTTACCCTTTGGACCTGTTGATCTTTAGTTATTGTGGTGCTATTGGAGAGCTCTTGGGCTCTCCTGCTTGACCCTCCTACCCACATCTGTGTTGGTGAAATGCCTGGACAGAGTTAAGTGTAGGTGTTTTGAATCTAGAAGAGAACTTCTTTGTGGTTTGTGCTGGTAGCAGAACTCAAATACCTTTCTACTACAATGAGAAGCAACACTGTAATTTTACTAGGATACTGGTTTAATCTGATACATATATCACCTTCACTGGGTGAGGGGAGAAAGGAAGGTCAGAAGCAAATACATTTAGAAAAATGTCTTCATTTATCGATGTTCTTACTGGCTTTTTCTCCCAGAGGGTGGTCAGATGCTTCCCTCCCCCTAGTGAGGATGAACTGAAGGACCAGCAGTACAGAAGCTTCTGTGCTAGGACATTAGTGTGAAGCCTTACTGTACTTTAAGTGCTTAAGAAAAAGTTACTAAGAACTTTCCAGAGAAGATAGTGGGTGTTATTAGCATGAAAGTATGTCTGAGAATTCCTGAATGAGAGCTTTTATAGGGTAGAGTTGGAGGCTAATACTGCTCTGACTAGTGGAGGGTGGGCAGGATGTGGGACCAGGTTGGGGGTGGGAGAGAAAGGGTAAGGAAGAAAGCCTTCTTTTGCCTTGGAGTGGGCCTGTTAGAAGGACTTAGAATAAAAGTTAAAGAGGAGCCAAGCAAAACGGTGGCAGTGACAAAGAAATCAATTGGCAGGAGGGAGATCATTGCTTAAAGTGGAACTGAAAACTAGAGTTGGAAGTAGAAAATGATAGAAGTCCATGTTGAGGCCCAAAGAAGATCATCCATGACTCTCAGTGCTAATCAAAGACTTGACAAATAAATAAGCATCAAAGAGAATGAAAAGAGAAAATGTATAGAGGGAAAAAAATCAGTAACATATATGTTGTATATATACAAGGGAGAGACCCAGAAAAACTGAGTAACTCCCACATAGTCAACTTTCATCTTAAAATTTCTTAGCTAAGATGGAAGACACTGAAAAGAAGGGAAAGGTCAGCCAGGCAGACTAGCAAAGGCGGCCCAGGAACGCAAGGAGAGCTGCTCCATGCTTTGCTTTCTCTATCCAAGGAGACTGGGTTTTCTGTAGAAGGCCACCTTTGAAGGAGATATTTACAAATACATTATCTTTTTCAAAGATAATCTTTAAGTTAGGATAAATGATGTTCCTAAAATCCCAATGATTTATTAACTAATGTCAAATCAATAAAAAAGAAAAAGGGAAGTTGGGTGGTAGTGCAGCGGGTTAAGTGCAGGTGGCACAAAGCTCAAGGACCGGCGCAAGGATCCCAGTTTGAGTCCCCAGCTCCCCACCTACAGGGGAGTCGCTTCACAGATAGTGAAGCAGGTTTGCAGGTGTCTATCTTTCTCTCCCCTTCTCTGTCTTCCCCTCCTCTCTCCATTTCTCTCTGTCCTATCCAACAACGACAACATCAAGAACAGCAACAATAATAACTACAACAATAAAACAAGGGCAACAAAAGGGAATAAATAAATAAATATTAAAAAACATTTAAATAAAAAAAGAAAGAAACCGGGAAAAAAGAAAGAAAAAGAACAAAAGTAACTTCCATTCAAGCCTTTGGAAGCCTTCTCATGAAATTAAACTTTTATCAAAGAATGGAAGTGTTTTTGTACTCTCATATTTATTAAAAATTCAAAGTGGAGCCAGCAGTGCACTCAGTTGAGTGAACACATTACAATATGCAAGGACCAGTGTTCAAGCCCTCATTCCCTAATTACTTCATGAGTGGTGAAGCAGTGCTGCAGGTCTCTCTCCCTCTCCCTCTCTTTTTCTCTCCCCCATTCCCTCTTGGTTTCTCTCTGTCACTTTCCAAAACATAAAGAAATAAAATATTAAAAAAGAATATATATATATATATGTATGTATTTTATAAAAGGTAACTCCTAAAGATATGGGCTGTACTAGGAATGACTTGTGAATTTAAAGAAAAATGGCCATGAGGAGTCTTAAAGAATGACCTGTCTTTGGCTGGGAGTATGGATCCACCTGCCAACGCCCATGTTCAGTGGGGAAGCAATTACAGAAGCCAGACCTCCCTCCTTCTGCACCCCATAATGATCCTGGGTCCATATTACTAAAGGGATAAAGAATAGGAGAGCTATCAGGGGAGGGGATGGGATATGGAGGTCTGGTGGTGGGAATTGTGTGGAGTAGTGCCCCTATTATACTATGGTCTTGTCAATATTTCCATTTTACAAATAAAAATAATTAAAAAAAGAATCATTTGTCTTTGAGCTGTACCAAGTCCTTCAGGGTCATGAGCAACCTGGCTTCCTCAGCTTTCAGGTGCCTAACATTTGCAGTTAATGCAGAGACTTCCAAAGACTTAGGAGCCAAAGCTGTTTTTATCAAAAAGCTAGAACTTCTAGTTCACGGCTGTCTTGGCAGCCTCGCTTCTCAACCCTTCTGCAACAGTAAAAACAATCTGCTCTAGTTTGCAGCAGGTTTTTTTTTTTTTTTTTTTTTTTTTGCATTATGACCTTGTCACTGCATCTTGGAGTCCTAAGGGGCTGCGTTTTATCACAACAACATCAGTCACATCTGAATGGAAACCAAAAACTGTACTGGTATTCACTCTCACTGTCTCATTGGGAAACGTGAATGGTAGTTACTTCTTACATTTAGTGTGTGTGCGTGTGGGGGTAACTAAGGTGCAGAGTATTCATTTGTTTTATTTGCCCGAAGTCATGCATCAGGCCATCTATAATCTAATCAATCTACTGCTAGAGTCCATCTGCATATCTCCTATACCACACACCTCCTACACCACACTGCCTTTCCACCCCATACCTGCTTCTGATTCCGTCTCTGCCCTGCATCTTTATTACTGCTAAGATCACTGGAGTGAGTTTTCTTTAGGTGAACCCCCCTCCTTTTTTCTTCCAGGGATGCTTAGAGATAGGAGGAAAGAAAAGTTATTGGTATGCTTCTAAAAACCCTTTCTGTTTCATTAGTTTAATCCCCCCTGCTTAACACTATTCTATTTACATAACACTGTATTCTATTTACATAACCTCTGTTAACAAGCACCACCTTCCCTCCAGGACATTGGTGGTTTAGTGGTAGAATTCTCACCTGCTCTGCTCCCTCTCCTTGTCACACTCTGATTTTCACGAGTCACTTTTCTCTCCACCCTCTCTATGTCACATCCTGTTTCCACCCTACTTGGCAAGTACATATAAAGACAGCATTGTGAGTTTTACGGTACTTTAGTGTAGAGTTTAGTTTAGCTTAGCTTGGTATAGATTGCGCAGCGTCCTGCATGAATAAAGAGATACTGCGTACAACCCAGCCATGAGTCCCGGGTTGTCTGTTACCCGCCCGTGAAGCCAGCCCGGCGAAAACAACATATGGCGCCCAACATGGGGCTGACATAAGCCCTGAAACAGGGACCAGCACCAACGTGGGACCTAACCCGCCCATCGCCCAGATAAGTAAACTTGGCTACCCATCCGCCATGGGTTGCCTTTCTACTTATGAAGAGGTTTGCCAAAGCCTCTACTGTTTCATCATGAGACAGTTACTCTTTCTCTGGAACATTTTGCTCTGGGCCACACTTCGGTTCCCTGACTGGGAACTTTGGTTTCTTGTGACCCTAATCATAGAGCTTAGGAGATGCACGGAGATTTCTCCTTGGACTTTCTGGATTCCCTCGCCCATGTTTCCCAAGGAGAAGGACTGCATTTTGCTCCAGGCCACAATTTGGTTCTTTATGACCGTGATCGTAGACCTTGGGATATGCATGGGGATTTCCCCTGGGACTTTCTGGACTTCTTCTTGCATGTTTCCCATGGAGAAGGACTACTCTAATTTGAGGAGCATTCTCCAGTACCCTGGCAGTCCCCAAGAATGGAGACACGTGGTTAGTTCTACTCTCCTGATTGGATTCTTTCTTTGATGGGAAGACGCTTTTAAAAATGGGTGTCTGAAGCAATCCTGCAGGAACAGTCAGAAGCACCCCAAATGGAATTTCGAGGAGCTTTTTGGACTAGGACGCCCTCCGGGGACTCTTGATGCTACATGGTGAGATCTGTTTCGTAAGAGAGTGATTTGAATGACTGAATTTTTGTTTGACATTGACTTAAAAAAAAATGCTGGATGCAGCCATGATTTCTAGAGACATCCAGAAACAATCCAAAAATTTGTTTTTTCCCTCCTTTGATTTCTTTTTTACGTCTTGGCATAAATCTGAAATGTTTAACCCGTGAAGCCAGCCCGGCAAAAACAACAAAAAGTCTTTAACAATGGAATAAAAATCTCTAGTTTTATACATAAAGAAAAAAAATAATGGGCTGTATACTCAGTGAAGTAATACTCAGAAGTTAATAAAACAAAAAAACTCTAATATGTCCTTTGGGACTAAATGGATGGGACCAGCAGTGACTATGATTAGTGAAATAAGTAAAGAATCGAATGACAGCCATGGGATGATTCCACTCATATGTGGAGTATAGGGCACTGAAACATATGAACTTGAAAAAAATATATATATAGTCAATCCATATCTGTTACCTTGGGAGAACAATGGTGGATAACACTGGAGGGAAATTGGGGGCACAGAACTTTGGTGATGGGAGTGGTGTGGAATTATACTTCTATTATCTTCTAACTTATTAAATTACTATGAAGTTGCTAATAAAATATATTTAGAGTATTTTTTTAAATTAAATAAATGTGTCCAGGTGGTGGTGCACCTGGTTGAACACACATGTTACAATGCACAAGGACCCAGGTTTGAGCACCCAGTCTCCACCTTCAGGGGGAAAGCTTTGTGAGTGGTAAAGCAGTGATGTAGGTGTCTCTCTGTCTCTTTCCCTCTCTATAACCCCTTCCTCTCAATTTCTGGTTGTCTCTATCCAATAAATAAAAAGAGACAATACAAAAAATTTAAAAAAATTTTAAATGTCAAAAAAAAAGACATCAAGAGGATTATAATACAAAACATGATTGAGAGATAATATTTGCAGAAGACACTTCTGATAGAGAATTATTTGACTTCTGGCCAAGATAATGATAGACTAACAGTTTCTGCTAGCTCTCATTGCTACCATCACATCAAAAGATAACAGTACATATGGAAAAACCAGCATAAAAATGACCTTGGGGCTCAGATGAACTAATGAGAAAAAGAAAAGTCCACCAAATTTAGGCAGCATGGGTAGAGTGACTCACAACCAAGGTAAACATTGGCTCCCTGCTTGGTCTGCCACCAGCCAGAATCTTGCCACAACACTCGTTTGCACTACTGGGCTTTTATAATTGCCAATTCCAGCTGCACCAGGCCCGCTCCCTTCTGCTGCTGCTGCCTGTCTGGGCACTGACTCTGTCGCTACTAGCTGCTGTGGTCGGCTGCATTTGTGGTAGTTGCTGAGTTTTGCCCACTCCTAGTTGAGTTTTTACCAGTTCATCCCACCTGACTTCAGTCTGCTCAGTTCACTTAGGTTGCTAGGTTCAGCCTGTGCCTTGTTTATCTCAAGCCTGGTTCTTTTCAAGCCAGGTTCAGTTTGTGCCTGGTTCAGCTTGCAGCCTATACATTTCCCCTGGTTCCTGGTAGGCCATCTATCTCTTTGGCTAAAATCTGGTTCCAGTGAGAGCCCCACTACCTACTTCCTTATTGCCTTCCTGGAAAATCACATCATGAGAAGATGTAGGTATGTAGGTATTCATCTGTAATGTTGGACTTACTCTGCAGCTTAAAAAAAAACCCAAATTCAAAAAAGCTATACAAACCTCCCAATGAAGAACTCAAAGATATGCTCCAGGAGCATCCAAAACTACAATGAATTCAGAGAAATAATGAGATGATTTGTAGTAATAATCAGAGGAACTAAGAGTGTAGTGAGAAAGCTAAAAAAACAAACAAGAAATACCTGCAAAGAGATAGACACCAAAGACTGAAATAATGAGAACATGAAGCCACTTCCCTTATTCAGCCCAACCCCCCACCAAAAAAAAAAAAAACCCACCAAAAATAGGGGCCAGGCAGTGGCACAGCTAGTTAAGTGTGCACACCACAGTGTACAAGGATCTGGGTTCAAGCCTGTGGTCTTCATTTGCAAAGTGGAAGTCTTCCTGAGCAGTGAAGCAGTGAAGCAGTGTTGCAGGTGTCTCTTTTTCTATTCCTCATTATCTCCCTCTCCCCTCTCAAATTCTTTTTGTTTATTATATAGAAAAATATCTAGAGTAAAAAAGATAAAACAGATGAGTATGAGAGTTATGGAATAACACCAAGAGAAACAGCATTCATGGCAATGGCAAAGGGGGTACAAAAATGAGATGAATGAGAGAGAGGGGGGGGAATTAATATTTGAAAAAAAATTAGCTGATAATTTTGCCAAATTAAAGGAGATGAGGACCCTTACAGCCACCCTCCAACCCCCCAGATCCAGGAGATTTGATGGACCCCAAGAAAAATGAATGCAGACTTAAATTCATTAAGGTACACAGTAGTTAAAATAACACAGGCCAAGGCATGATTATGGAATAACATCGGACTCACTTTGCTTTCCCTATCAGCTAGAAAAAGCAATCAAAATCATCCCAAAATTCAACAAAATACCACCAGAATTTCTTCAGAAACTCACTAAGCCACAGGTGAGCCCAGACACGTGTGATTCATGGATGGAAAAGGGTGAGGGAGAGATTCCTAGCACTAAAATGCCTTGGCTGGCACCAAATTGGGAGGTTAGCAGCTGAGGCAGACTGCTTCTGGGTCCAAGTCAAAACAACTGTTAAAAAAAAATCATCTAAAAATTCACCAATTTACAACTGTGACAAGTTCTTAAGTTTCTTTTTTATCTTTATCTTTATATTCTTTTTAAAAGGAAACATTGACAAAACCATAGGATAAGAGCGGTACAACTCCACACAATTCCCACCATCAGAACTCCGCATCTCATCCCCTCCCCTGTTAGCTTTCCTATTCTTTATCCCTCTGGGAATATGGACCCAGGGTCATTATGGGGTGCAGAAGGTGGAAGGTCTGGCTTCTGTAATTGCTTCCCTGCTGAACATGGGTGTTGACAGGCTGATTCATACTCCCAGCCTGTCTCTTTCTTTCCTTAGTGGGTCAGGGCTCTTGGGAATAGGAGCTTCAGGACACATTGCTGGGGTGTCTATCCAGGGAAGTGTGATTGGATCATGCTAGCATCCATTTTGCAGATAGCTAGTAGGCCTATTTTAGTTATATTCCAAAGGGCCTGTGACTATACTAGTTTTTTTTTTTTTTTTCCCTGAGCCTGAAATCTGATATGCAGGTGAATCCAAGATATTGCCTGGCGAGATGGTGTCATGGCTGGAAAAGGACCAGAAAGCCGAATCAAGGAAGAGAGTAGCTCCCAAATATAGGAAAGGTGAATAAATATTGTTGACTATAAATTCCACTGATTTGATGTGATCTGGGGCCCTTATTCAGCTTAGGAGCCTATGTGACTTCTGCATCCCTATAGATCTGAGCTCACATTCTGTGGCCATGAGTAGGAACATTCCAAGATGACCCAATTTCAGGACCCATCTTCCTCAGGGGGAGCATAGAGTATGTTGTCCATCCTCCCTTCAGAGGCTGGAACATTCTCTATTGTTGTTGTTCTAAGTTGAGGGCAAGATCCTATGGGGGTCCACAAAGGAGTCTACTCTGTTATTCCTGATAGAGATGACTGGTAATATTAGGGAGAGGGATTTATTGGAGGTCTAAGCCCATCATGTCTGTTTGGGAATCTCAGGACTCCCCGACTAGGGCCCCAGCTAATGGGGTGGCCTGATAGTGACTAAGGAGTCATTGTTAAAGTATGCCGGCCTCTTTATTCAACTTTTGCAGTCTTTGCTTTGATAAGGTTAGCTGTGGAGTGAGCGAGTGAGGGAAGTGTAATAGGAAGTAGGTGAGGAATGTATCTAAGTCTAACTAGACACTATGTCATTATGAACTTTATAATGACTCACTGCAGACTATTGAGTACTTTTGCTTTCAGGCTATATTTTGCCCTAATTTATGGATACATGT
Organism: Erinaceus europaeus; assembly: GCF_950295315.1. NCBI lineage: Eukaryota > Metazoa > Chordata > Mammalia > Eulipotyphla > Erinaceidae > Erinaceus > Erinaceus europaeus. The sequence continues at coordinate 54,938,681 of NC_080166.1, forward strand.
GAGCATATGCTCTATCTCAGGGGACCTGGTCTATATCTAGGTTTTGGGACTTTGTTAGGAAGTGAACCACCTGAAATGGAATTAGAGAATCCTATGAAAAGAAAGGTCTCACCCGAGTAATGAGGGTGAAGGGTTGACATTCCACACCTGACATCTCTGGACACAGTCTGAAGTGAAGCATGCTGAGGTGGAATTAACTGCATTGATTAGGTTGGGATCAGCGGATACAATATCATTTGGTATGAATTGAGAGGAGCATGCAGGAAAGTGCATTCCACCTTAGAGGTTCCAGGACTGGGGGAAATACAGGCTCAATAGAGGAAGCGGGAGGTTCCTGCTGTCTTAGGGTTTAAGAAGGCAATAGATAGTTACTGTTATAATCACATTACTTGGCAATTGGGTTAACTTTGAAATATCCCTTTGTTAGGATTTACTGTATCATACACAACATCACCATAATTTAAGTCCTTTGACATTATTTGTATATAGCTATGTCACCAGTTGCTTCTGTTCTCCCTGGTCTAAGCTTTTAAGAGAGTCAACATATTAAAGACTCATCCTATGGTCTGTGCATTAAGAAGTTTGAGACATTCAATCAATTTTCCCCTCTCATACTAATTAAATAGTGATTTATATGACTACAAATTAATAGGAGTGTACATAAACAACATTCCCACCACGAAAAGTCTGTGTCCCATCCCAACCTCCCCCCACCACCCCTGGCCAGTGAAGCTGAACTTCCACCCTTGCCCTCAACCCAGAAATTTTTACTTTTGTGCCCTACTCCAAATTCAGTCAAAACCTGCTTTGAAATACAAAGAGCTAAGCAAACTTAGCAACAAAAAAACAAATGACCCCACCCAAAAATGGGCAGAGGAGATGAACAGAACATTCACTACAGAGGAGATCCAAAAGGTTAACAAACACATGAAAAATTGTTCCAGGTCACTGATTGTCAGAGAAATGTAAATAAAGACAACACTGAGATATCACCTCACCCCTGTGAGAATGGCATACATCAAAAAGGACAGCAGCAACAAATGCTGGAGAGGCTGTGGGGACAAAGGAACCCTTCTGCACTGCTAGTGGGAATGTCAACTGGTCCAGCCTCTGTTGAGAGCAGTCTGGAGAACTCTCACAAGGCTAGACATAGACTTTCCATATGACCCAGTAATTCCTCTCCTAAGGATATACCCCAAGGACTCCATAACACCCAACCAAAAAGATATGTGTACACATATGTTCATAGCAGCACAATTTGTAATAGCTAAAACCTGGAAGCAACCCAGGTGCCCAACAACAGATGAATGTTGAGAAAGCTGTGACACACACACATACACACATATATATATATACACACACACAATGGAATACTATGCATCTATGAAGAACAATGAACCCACTTTCTCTGACCCATCTTGAATGGAGCTAGAAGGAATTATGTTAAGTGAGCTAAGTCAGAAAGACAACGATGAGTATGGGTTGATTCCACTCACAAACAGAAGTTGAGAAAGAAGGTTTCTAATGCTGTTACCTCAGAGGTTGGAATAAACTCAGAAAGACCCTACTGACAACTAAGACACTAAACCAGTTTGGTGACTCAGGGTAAACTCTCCCCTCCCTCCCAACTGTGATTTCTTAAGTACCTAACTCACTTAGCCACAAGTGGGTACAGGCAAACCTCATCAGTAGTGAGGGAAAAGGTCTCAAAAACATAAGAATCTGTGCTCAGTGGCAGCAGGTGCCTTTCTGGTACTTAAGAGACAGAGCACATAGTTGGAGGAAGGAAGACAGGGAATTTTTTGGGCCATAAATGTTGCTTTTCTTTGGCTACTAAGGAGAAAGGAATTCTCCAAAGCTGTAACCACCCCCAGTCCCAGAGGCTAGAATACCAGCAGGGAGAACCTATACTGACATCAAAGACACTAAACTGGCTTGGTGACACAGGATAAAATCTCCCCTGCCCCACCAAGATATGTAAACAGGAAAATCAAACACCTTAGCCGCAGTCTTCCTGCTGACACAACAACAAAAGCCACACTAAATCTGGAAACTGAGAAATACACAGACATCAGTGACAGAATCCCCAAATGAATAGACAGGCACATTTAGAAAAAAATCACAGAGATAGAGTTCAGAAACTCACCATGAAACCAATTAATGGAACTAAACTTAGGATTCAAGAACTCAGTGATCATTTTACCAAAGAATTGCAAAGTACAGAAAAACAAACAAAAACAAACTTCCAAGAAGAACTGCAGGGCTTAAAGCACACTTTAGATGCAGTTCAAGTTGAGGTAAGAGGCCTTGGAAGCAGGCTTAATAAGGTGAAGACAATATCAACAATAGAAGACATAACCACCACACTGTGAATTTAAAACTCTTGGAAAGGAAAGGTTTAGGAAAAATGATGCACTATTTATTTATTTATTTATTCCCTTTTGTTGCCCTTGTTGCTTTATTGTTGTAGTTATTATTGTTGTTGTCGTCGTTGTTGGATAGGACAGAAAGAAATGGAGAGAGGAGGGGAAAACAGAGAGGGGGAGAGAAAGATAGATACCTGTAGACCTGCTTCACCACCTGTGAGGCGATTCCCCTACAGGTGGGGAGCCAGGGACTTGAACCAGGATCCTTACGCTGGTCCTTGCGCTTTGCGCCACGTGCACTTAACCTGCTGTGCTACCACCCGACTCCCAATGATGCACTTTTTTTTTAATGAAATAGCAGACTCCATCAGAAAAACAAACATTGGATTCACTGGGGTCCCTAATAAGAGAGGAAGAGAAAAGTAGAAAACATAATTAAAGAAAGTATAGCAGAAAATTATCCATACTTGAGCAATGTTCAAAATACAGAAATTGAAGAATGTGAATGCACACCTAAATTCTTGAATTCAAAATGACACACACCAAGACATATCACTGTAAAACTGACCAAAACCAGGGACAAGGAAAAAATATTGCAGGCTTCTAGGGAAATGAAGAAAGTCACATATAGAGGCAGAACCACTAGGCTTTCATCAGATTTTTTCAACACAAACCCTAGAGCAAAGGAAGTGTAAAACAGCATATTCAAAGTTTTAAAAGATAAGAATTACCAGCCACAAATTCTGCATCCTGTTAAATTATCCTTCAAATGTGAGGGAGAAATAAAGACCTTTTCAAACACTTAGAAACTAAAGGATTACCAATCTTGCCTTATAAGAATTATTGAGAGGAGTCCCACGTGAAAAGAAGCAAAGGAATTTCAAGTTTTATTTACTTATTTATTTTTTGAATTTCAAGTTTTAATGAGATGATTAATATTATAATAGAACCAGAAAGACAACAACAATGGAAACTAGACATAGGACAGGGCAAAATAGATAGGTGACACAGTAAAATGTTAGTGAGCCAAGGCAACTTAAAAAAGATTCTTGTAGGTATTATAAGTTAGACACATTTTTATTATAACCATAAAACAAAATATAGCACAAAGACAAGTAGAAAGTATATACAAAGTAGGCAAGACCATTATAGAAAACCGTCCATATAAGGTAACAAACAGAAAAAGAGTCAACAAGAACATGAAACAGCCTAAAACAAAAACCAGAATAGCTATAAATAAACCACACTGTGGTTGTTAAATGTGAATGGCTTAAATTCACCAGGCAAAAAATTTGGAGTGACTGACTGGATTTAAAAACAAGACCCACCTGTTCTATGTCTTCAAGAAATACACACCCAAAAGAAAGGAAAACAGAAGCTCAGGGTAACAGACTGGAGCAAAGAATTCCAAGCCAATAATGCAAACAAAAGTGCAGGAACAGCTATTCTAATATCAGATAAATTAGATTTTCAGGCAAAGAAGGTGAAAAGAGACAGAAATGGATACTACTTATTGGTCAGATGATCAATCCAACAGGAAGACATAACCATCATCAGTATATATATTCCTAATATGTGTGCACTCAAATATATATATATATATATATATATATATATATATATATATATATATATATATTTATTGACCTTAAGGGAGACATAAACAACAGCACAGTATTAGACCTCAACACACCACTCACAGCAAGAGATAGATCAACAGGACAAAAAGTCAACAAGGAAATGGAGGCATAGATAAGATGAACATAACAGATATCTTCAGAACCATGCACTCTCTACCCCTCCCCCTGAAAGTATATATATTCTTTTCACATGCAGATGGAACACTCTCAAGCATTGACCATATGTTGGGACAAAAAGACAGACTTAGTAAATATGTGAATATTGAAATCATAAAAAGTATCTTTTTTGACCGTGAGGCAGTGAGGTTAGAAATCAACCACAAAAAGAAAAGAAGAAATACACCCAAACTATGGAGACTGAACCATACACATCTGAATAAAACCTGGGTGAATGAAGAAAATTTTAAAATACAACATAAAAAATTAGTTGGAGAATAATAAAAATGAAAACACAAACCCTGTGGGATGAGCAAAGCTGTCCTAAAAGGGAAATTTATAGCAATAAAGGCCAAAATGAACAAACAATGATCTGAAGCAAGCTACCTGACATCACAACTGAGTCAATTAGAAAAGGGACAACAGAGACCCAAACTTAGCAAAAGGAAGAAAATAGTCAAAATCAGAGCAGAAATTAATGAAATAGAATCCAGAAAGATGATTCAAAAGATTAATGGAACTATAGACTTATATGTATTGATTTTTATCCTGCTACTTTGCTGAATTTATTAATTATTTCCAATAATTTTTTTTGGTGGAGTCTTTGGGGTTCTTTAGGGATAATATCATATCATTAGTAAAGAATGATAGTTAGATTTCTTCTTTTATAATCTGTATGCCCTTGATATCTCTTTTCTTTTTTTTTTAAGGTTTTTAAAAAATCTTTATTTATTTTATAGAGACTGCCAGAAATTGAGAAGGGAAAAGGAGATCAAGAGGGAGAGAGACACCTGCAGCACTGCTTCACCACTTGCAAAACTTTCCCCCTGAAGGTGGGGACTGGGGGCTCAAACCTGGGTCCTTGCACATTGTAACATGTGTGCTCAACCAGGTGAACCACCACCTGCCCCCACATATCTCTTTCTTATCTAATTACCATGACAAGGACCTCAAGAACTATATTGAATAACAGTGGAAATAGTGAACATCCTTGTCTGGCTCCTGATTTTGGTCCAGCAATACAACTCATAGACATTTATCCAATAAACACTCAAATACTAATTAGAACAGACACATGCACCCCTATGTTCGTTGCTGCATTAATCACAATAGTCAAAGATGGAAGCAGCCTAAATGGCCATCAACAAATGATTGGCCACACACTACTCTGCAATCAGAAAAGATTATATTGTATGCCTTTGGGACAAAATGGATGGAACTGGATGTGATTATACTTAGTAAAATAAATAGAGATAAAATAGAACTACCAGATGGTTTCACTATTATGTGGAATCTAGAGATCTGATTCACATGAACTATCCAAAAAAAAAAAAAAAAAGCAGATGCAAGTAGACTGTTTCTAAGACTTGTGATAATTATGGTGGTTATCTTTTGAAGGTGGGAGGGTGGGGATACAGAACTGGTGATGGATGTAGTGTGGAACTATACACTGTAATCTTACAATCTTGTAACATTCTATTAATAACAAGTAAAATAATTAAAAAGCATAGATCAAAGACAAAAAGAATTCTAAAGTTGCAAAAGAGAATTAAAAGCCACCTATAAAGGGAATCCCATAAAACTATCAGCTAGTGATTCAAATAAAACTTTAAAGATTAGAAAATAGTGACACAATGTATTCAAATTTCTGAGTGGAAAAAACCTCCACTCCCGAGTAATTTATCCTGCTAGGTGATCCAGTCAGGTATGAAGAGATTTTCATGCAAGCAGTAAGTGAAAGAACTCATTACCACTAAACTAGACCTGCAGAAAATACTGAAGGAACTCATGTGAAATGAAAATATAGATGGGTTTCACTCATGGGGAGAAAACAAGCAAATCCAGGAAAATAAACAAAACCCAATGAAGATTATTGACTGGGACAGCAGAACTGAAGCTAACAAAAGTCTGGGGATAGGAGCCCTTATAGGGAGAGGTGTTTCATTGGACTTGGATGGAAGTATATAGTGATCTAGTGGGGAGGTGGAGTAACACATTTTGAAGAGGTGAAAAATCGTACTTCTAAAATACAGGTTTGGAAGCCAAGGTTACACCAAGGACAAATCTATTATTAAAAGGGAAAAAAAACCCAAGTCAAAAAGATCTTTTGAAAAGAAAAATATCAGGTAAATAGCTTTTGTGGAGATAGATTCACAATTTCTTTTAAAAAAATACGAGAAAAGCAAACAAATTACTAGCAAACTCAATTCAGCAACATATAAGCAAAATTATACAGCATGATTCACTGTTAATAACAAAAGTGTATATACAAGGTTTAAGATGGAGAGGCAAAATGGTTCACTTTACACATAAACATTCTTGCAAGCCAATATTACCTTAATAAAACAAGACACCTTAAAAAAGAGAACTATTTTCCAAAATATAAAGAACACCTTCCTTTTGTCATTTCTGGGAATTCACTGCTTTAGAATGCTTTTATTTTATTTATTTATTTTTTTTACTTCAGATACAAAGAGTAATACAGAGAGGTGGAGGGTAAGGATGGGGAATAAATCATAGCACTAAATCTTTGTGAGGTGGAGGCCAGGCTTGAACCTGGTTTTATACATGGCAAAGCAGCACAATATATAATTTGTTGATCCTACAAAGAATTCTTAAAACTCAGTAATAAGGAAATGATACAGTTACAAATGGGCTAGAGAATTTGAAGACACCATACCAAAGAAAATACATTGTTTATAAAGCTATATATATATATTTTTAAATTTATTTCTTTATTGGGGAATTAATGTTTTACATTCAACAGTAAATACAATAGTTTGTACATGCATAATATTCCCCAGTTTCCCATTTAACAATACAATATTTTCTTACAATATAATGTAGCAATAATACTCCTTGCTATTTACCCAAAATAGTTAAAAGCATATACACCTGCATATAGACATTTATAGAAGTTTTACTAACAAGTGCCACAACTTGAAAACAACATGATATCCTTTAAAGAAACAGATAAAATGACAGTAACCATATAATAGAATATGATTTGTTGTTAAAAGAAAATAGCTATCAAGTCATAGGAAATTATGGAGGAAGCTGAGATTAAAAAAAACTTGCATAAAAGCCCAAATCCATTAACCTATATCAACTTCCTAAAGAAGATGTCAAAAGGGGGCCAGGCTATTGTGTAGTGGGTTAAGTGCACATGGTGCAAAGTGCAAGGACTGTTGAAAGGATCCTGGTTCTAGTCCCTGGCTTCCCACCAGCAGGGGGGTCAATTCACAGGCAGTAAAGCAGGTCTGAATGTATCTTTCTCTTCCTCCCTTTGTCTTCCCTTCTTCTCTCGATTTCTCTCTGTCCTATCCAAAAAAATGGAAAAAGTGGCCACCAGGAGCAGTGAATTTATAATGCTGGCACCAAGCTCCAGTAATAACACTAAAGGAAAAAAAAAAAAGACTTCAAAATTATGTTCTTAAGGATACTCACCAAAATAAAAGGTTCAACAAGGAGGATATATAAAACAAATTATAATACATGTCAGAGAGATAAAAGACATAGCAAGAACATTAAATAAGACAGTAGAAGTGAATGAAAATAGAAGTAAAATGTAAAAGTGGTGAGTTGGAGCATAGGGTGAAGAAGCCATAAGAAAACAAAATAGAAAAAAAACTAAAATAAATAAAGGTAATATCAGAGAGTTATTGTATAACATCAAAAGAAACAACATTTGTATCATAAGAATGACAATAGGATAATAATAATTTGTATCATAAGGATGACAATACAGAGAAAAAGACAGACTTCTTATTTCAGGAAATACTAGTCATGAATTTACCAAGAAATCATGTTAAGTGAAATAAGTCAGAAACAGAAAGATGAATATGGCATCCTTCTGATGAGATCTCACTCTCAGGCAGAAGTTGAAAAACAAGATCAGATGAGAAAACACACGTAGAACCTGAACTGGAGATGGTGTATTACAACAAAGTAAAATACACTGGGGTGGGTGGGGAGGGAGAGTATAGGTCCAAAAAGGATGACAGAAGACCTAGTGGGGGTTGTATTGTTATGTGGAAAACTGAGAAATGTTATATACAAACTACTGTATTTACTGTTGAATGTAAAATATTAATCCCCCAATAAAGAAATTAAAAAAAACAAGAAGGATGTAGACCTTTCAGAATAGGAAGCTATTAGAGCTCCCACCCTCCCACCCATCCCCCCAAATAAATCCAAAACCTAAGCTTGCTAAGACAGGTAACAATTAAAATGGCAAAGATCAAAGATGAAGAGAGGATTTTAAAAGCAGCTAGAGAAAGCCAAAGAGTTATAAAGGGAAATCCCATTGAATTACCAGATGATTTCTCAGTAGAAACTCTAAAGGCTTGAAAATACTGAAAGAATATAGTAACAGCATTTAGTTGAAAAGATATCTGTCTCAGAATGCTCTATCTAGTTATGTTATCAATCAGGTATGAAGATATGATAAGGAGATTTTCAGACAAACAACAGTTGAAAGATATCACCAGCCCTAAACCAAACCTACAGGAAATGCTGAAGACATTTATAAAAATGAAAATATCTACTGTCCCATATCTTATGATATACATAAGTAAACAAAACGAGGGAATAGCAAAATTGAGTGAAGACAAGCCTTTGGTCTTGAGCCGAAGAATTGAGGTTAGTGAGGGGTTAGTGGGAGCAAGTAGTTTGCAAGAGTTTACTGGAATTTGGTGGTGGGGTATTTTTGCCTTGGTAGGAATCTTGTGTGACAACACATTTTAAAGTGTTGAGAAAATGCATTTCTAAAAGATTAATAGTCATATAAAGCAAGATTATCTCAAAAATAAAACTATCAAAAAAATGTTCAAAGTATAGTAGGTTTTAGAATACATATTAAGTATTAGGTATTGTCTCCTTAGGTTTGATATGCCAGATAGACATATAATCAAGAAACAAATACATGCATTTATCCAGGTATATATATCTAGTATATGCAACTGTCTTGTGCTCCAAAGGGGAGAATTTTGACTGGATATCTCTGAAGAGAGGCTGGACTTATTCTGCCCTGCCACTTGAAAAAGACTGGTCCTGAAATGAGTGCAGCCTGCAATGTTCCTCAGAAGTGAACATGAGCTACAAGCTCAGACTATTAGGGACTTAGAGGTTACTCAGGCTCTGGCACTAAATATAAATATGCATTTACATAAGGGCACTGGAGCAGATGGACAGAGGTAAATAGTTAATCTTAGCAACAGGATTCCCTAATCCAACTTTCTAGCTCTTTTCTATATTCTGACACCATTCTTTCAGACAATATTCTCACCCATCCTCAGGCTAGCTACCAAACTCAAGCAAAACTATAACAGTTGTATGCCTCCAGGAATATGCATAAAATGGTTCTCCTAACTTTCTTCTACCCTAAAATCCCTAATATCATCTGCTCTGATCTGTTGGTATGCTTCTAAATTCTGCTTCTAAGACCCCTTCTGTTTCATTGGTTTAATCCTCCCTGCTTAACACTGTATTCTATTTAAGTAACTACTGTTAACTAAGTACCTCCCTGCCTCCAGGGCATTGGTTTAATCCTCACTGTTTTGCATGCTTTTTCCTTCTCCCCACCCCCTATCCTATGTACATCCTCTTCAGACCTGACTCTTCCGCCTCAGGATATATAAAGACGAGATTGTGATTAGAGATAGCTTAGATTGTGCTGCATTCCACATGAATAAAGACTGAACTGCGTACCACTCAGCCACGAGTCCTTGGTCGTCTTTCTCTCCCACCTGCAAAGCTAGCCCGGCACTGATCCTACTTTTTGGTTCCTGTTCATTAACCATCTTGTCTCAACTTAGGTCATGACACCTTCCAGACACCAAGCTATAGATGCTACCATGACTCCACCCTGACTTCTCTGGGCAGACGACCTCACCAATGTGTCCTGGACCCTTGCATCTCTAGAGCTCTGGTTCACTAGGGAAAGATAGAAACTGGCTGGGGGTATGGATCAACCTGTCAACACCCATGCTCGGCAGAGAAGCAGCTACAGAAGCCAGAATTCCTACTTTTTGCTCCCTATAAATAGCCTTGATCCATATTCCCCGCAGGGGAGAAGTGATAGGATGAAGATAAGAGGACTCTGCACTCTAGCTCCATCAGCACCCAGAGAGAGAGAGGGAAAAGAAGAGGGACATATGGAGGTAGTTATGATGTCATGAGTGGCTTAGAGGGGAAGAGAGAATTGAATCAGAACAAGAAGGGTCAACTATGTACAAATGTGGACAGATAGTTGTAGAGAAGATGGTTGGCCCCGGCTCTCCACCTGCAGGGGAGTCGCTTCACAGTCTGTGAAGCAGGTCTCCAGATGTCTGTATTTCTCTCCTCCTCTCTGTCTTCCCCTCCTCTCTCCATTTCTCTCTGTCCTATCCAACAACAATGACATCAATAACAACAATAATAACTACAACAATATTAAACAACAAGGGCAACAAAAGGGGAAATAAATAAATATAAAAATAAAAAATAAAAAAAAGAAGATGGTTGGGCCATGTCTACAACTTTAGGGGAACTGTGGGGGACTGCAGTGAGGAGAGTGAAGATTCAGATCTCTGGTGGTGGGAATGGTATAGATTCAAACCCCTATTAACATAGAATTCTGTAATATAATTATAAGTATAAATATAAGTATAAGTAAAAAATATATATATATGGTTTCTCCCCTGCAGGTCTGGGGGCAGGGAGCTTGAACTTGGGTCCTCCTTGCACACTGTGATATGTGAGTTCAAACCAGAGCACCACCATCTGGCTCCCATGTTCAACTTTCTATAAACCTTTAATCATAATTAAATAGTCTCTCTCTCAGAAAAAAAAAAGGAAAAAAGAAAAACATGTAAGCCAAGATAGAGCACATTATTTGGAAAGTGAAATGTTGAGAATGACACCATTTACAGAATTGGATCTTAGTTTCCCAGGTCCTGAGGACAGGAAAAGCTCTGTAGCTGAAACTCTCCCCAGAAGTCACAATTTCAGGTGGCAGGAGAAATTGGCAAATGATTTCATGTCATTGGTCTCCAGTTCCTTGTCTTTACTGTAAAGATTGGATTCAAGCAGTAAGCTTTACTTAATTTTATATTTATTATTTATTTATTTATTTAGCCTCCAGGGTTATTGTTGGGACTTGGTGCCTGCAATACAAATCCACTGCTCCAGGAAGCTATTTTTTTCCCTTTTGTTGCCCTTGTTGTTTATCATTGTTGTTATTGCTGTTGATGTTGTTGGATAAGAGAGAGAGAAATCGAGAGAGGAGGGGAAGACAGGGAGGGGGACAGAATCACAGACACCTGCAGACCTGCTTAAAGGCCTATGAAGCAACTCCCCTGCAGGTGGGGAGCTGAGGGCTTGAATTGAGATCCATACACAGGTGGTTCCTTGCACTTCGCACTATGTGTGCTTAACCTGTTGTGCCACCGCCCAGCCCCTATCTTTACTTCTTTATTGGACTGAGACAGCCAGAAATTGAGAGGGAAGGAGAGAGAGACAGTGAGGGGAGGAGTGAGAGAGAGAGAGAGAGAGAGTATTGCAACACAGCTTCACCACTTGCAAAGCTTTCTCCCTGCAGGTGGGGACTGGGGGTTTGAACCTGGGTCCTTGTGCACTATGACATGTGTGTTCAACCATTTGCACCACCACCTGGCCCCAGCTTTCATACTTTTCTTTTTTTAAAGTGGCACCTTTTAGTCCTCTTTTTAATTTGAAATAAAAGATAAAGTAATCATACAGAAAAAAAGTTTAAAGGATGAGGAAGATAACATTGCAATGTGCTGGAAACTCCCCCTACGTTCCATCCTGTGTTTTGATTACAATCTTCTCTCTTCCAAAAGGAAATATTCTTCTGCCTTTTGCTTTCTTTCCTGTTTCACCAGCTACATGTATATCTATAAACCATACAGGCTGATAGTGTGAATTTTAAAATTTTATTTAAAACTTTATATTAGTGGAATCATCTGGTGTTTTATGTTTTGACGTTTTCATACCACATTGTGTTTGTAAGATGTGTTCATGTAATGGTACACAACAACTGATTTTCATCACACTATAATTTCCCACTGAATTAATGTAACATAATGTAGTAATCCATTGCATTAGATCTGGACATCTGGGCTGTTTCTAGCTAAAGTCACTATAGATAAAGAGTTCTCTGATCATGGGCCCTTTGGAATATAGCTGAAATCGACCTTCTAGCTATTTCCAAAGTGGAGACCCCCAAATCTTCATCTGCAATATTCCAGCCTTTAGGTTCATGATTAGTCAACACTTCGTTTGGCTTTATATGTTAACACTTTTTTTCAGCCATCAGGTTCCAGATGCTATCATGATGCCAACCGGACTTCCTGGAGTAGACAACCCCATCAATATGTCCTGGAGGCCCAGTCTCCTGTGCTCTGCCCCACTATGGAAAGAGAGAGACAGGCTGGGAGTATGGATCGACCTGCCAACACCCATGGTCAGCCGGGAAGCAGTTTCAGAAGCCAGACCTTCTATCTTCTGCACCCCATAATGACACTGGGTCCATACTCCCAGAGGGTTAAAGAATAGGAAAGCTATCAGGCAAGGGGATGGGATACAGAGTTCTGGTGGTGGGAATTGTACCCCTCTTATCCTATGGGTTTTGTCAATGTTTCCATTTAGTAAGTAAAAATAAAAAAAGTTCTCTAAATGTATATATATTCATCTTCTGTTGGGCACACAAATTACTCCAGGATAAAGATCTAGCAACATAATTGCTGATTACAGGATATGCAGACCTCAAACTATTTCCCCAAATGGTTATTGTGTCTCCTCCCCCCCTCCTTAAACAAAACTGGTGCATAAAGTCTGGAAATAAGATAGATGTAAGGGTCACAATCCCAGGGCTTGAATTTTTTCGGCTCTGCCCTGATGATGTTTTCTTGTGGGTCTGACACACCTTTTTCCTTAGCATTATTTAGTGCTTTTATATTCTCTATGCTGTCTTGAAAGATAAGGGAGGTGGGTTAACCACACAATCCAGGAAGGCTCTCTGGGAGCAAGATGACATTGGGCAGGGGTCCAGTGCTGATAGTTCTGTAATCTTAAAATACTCTAACCTATTGTCAATCAGAAAGAAAAATGAAGGAAAAAAAGAAAGCTACCCCATGTGCAGGTAGGGAGCCAAGGTCTCTAATTCTGGTCTTTGCACTTGGTAAAATGTGCACTTAACCAGGTGTGCCACTGCCAGCCCCTGCAAGAAATCTACCTTTAAGGTAAAGATTTCCTTAGATCCTCTCTAAGGAAGTTCTTATTCCATATAGGCCTTCTTGGGCCTCTCCTTAGTATGATCCTAAACTAATCTGACTTGGGTCTTGACTGGAAATACAAACATTGACTCCAATAGCTCAATAATAGTAGCCAAAAGCAATTGGTTTAAAATATTAAAGTTGTTTAAACTCAGAAAGGATGAATGAAAACATTGAGTACTGTTGGGTTTGTAAGGTGGATATTTATAAGCCTCTGATGTACTTGAATTTTGACTTCCTTATGGCTATAAAATTATGGTGGTGTCCCAAGTTTTGGAGGGGATTTATGCAGTTAGAAGTTAACTTTCCCGGGAGTTGGGTGGTAGCGCAGCGGGTTAAGTGCATGTGGCACAAAGTGCAAGGACCGCTGTAAGGATCCAGGCTCCAGCCCCAGCTCCCCACCTGCAGGGGAGTCACTTCACAGGCAGTGAAGCAGGTCTGCAGGTGTCTATCTTTCTCTCTTCCTCTCTGTCTTCCCCTCCTCTCTCCATTTTCGCTGTCCTATCCAACAATGACATCAATAACAACAATAGTAACCACAACAATAAAAAAACAAGAGCAACAAAAAGGGGATATATAAATAAATATCTAAAAAAATTTAAAAAGAAGTTAACCTTCCCACAAAATGGATGAAGCATTGAACTAGATTCTTTCCTCAGTGCTGTCATTTTTAACCAGGACAACACTAAAGCAGAATTGATGCTGGAACAGTCTGGGCAATAGACAGGCCGATGCATGTAATGTATATCATTAAAAATAGTTAGCACAAAGAAATGGTTGTTATTGTGCTTCATCCAAGTCAGACTTAGTAGTTAATTAAGTATAAGCTCCTTCTGGTTTTTTTTTTTCCATGACCATATGCAGTTTTTGAATTCTGACAGCACAAACTGTCTTAAAGAAGTTAAATACAGAATGCATTGAGTCTGGTAGAGAGAGTTTAAAGGTCTGCATGTTCCCACCAAAACTATTTAATATCAGCTGCAGAGTGGGTGTGTGTGTGTGTGGAAAGGTCGTGACCTCCCTTATTTTTACAACCATTGCCATGATTTCATAATGCTGGCAGCAGTCACCCCGAGTGAAGAAGTAGACTTTATGATAGTAATTAGATGCCAGAACGTGGGTATTAAAACAGAAAAACTTTTCTACTGATAGTAAATGTCAAGGAAAAAATGACTTTACTCAATAAATAGCTCTGCATTAATTTTTTTTAAATAGTCTAATGACCTTGATGAAGACCATGATGTATTCATGGTGGAGAAGTTCAAGCTGTATGTAGCCTTTTTTCTTTTTAAAAAAAGACTTTCTTATTATCTTTACTTATTTATTGGATGGAGATAGCCAGAATTCGAGGAACGGAGGGACAGAGAGGGAGAGAAGCAGAGAGACACCTATAGCCCTGTTTCACCACTGGTGAAGCTTTCCCCTTGCAGATGGGGAGTGGGGACTTGAACCCACGTCTTTGTGCATTGTAACATATGTGCTCAACCAGGTATGTCTACACCCTACCCTTTATCTAGCCCTTCTGTCTTATTTTCAGTATGGTAAGTAGGGTGATGGAAACATAGATGCATACTGTAGCAAGTTAGGCTTATTTTTCTTCGTGGAACATATATTTCTTCTTAATGGCATAAAGTTGGGTATATTTTTACTTGCATAGATAGAGCTATTTTTTCTGCAGATGGATTACTTCTAACTTGAATAATAACATAGCCATACATGCATTAGTCTATTGTTTCTGAATCACTTCATTGTTTTACTCTGGTATGTTCTGTGGGTTTCTGAGAGATAGGGAAGATAATGCAGGGTGAGAATTTGATCTTGAAATGTGGTAGTTTTCTGACTAGCTCATGACCTGTTCAAGTAAGGAAAACAAAAGCAGAGGATAGTCAAAAGCTTCACAAAGTACCAGAATATGTAACTTTTTGCAAATAGCCATATTCTGAACTATAGACTTGAGGCTACTAACTTATACTCAGCAGGCACTAATAGTAGGGCTATCAATACATGCTTGAAATAAGTACAGTCTAAATGTAGAAAGTCTGTAGCAGAAAAATACTTAATCCACCCTACAATTGAACTTGGCGGAAGGATTATTATTTCCCCCTGAATGCTAAGATTATAGTTTTTTTTTTTTAAAAAAAACTCTAATATCAATGAATTTTGGCCTTTTCTCAATACACCTTATTAGTTTGGTTAGATAGGTCAGAACATAGACAAGAAATCAGTAGCAAAAGTGAGAGCAAGATTTTTCTTCGCAGTCTCCATCATTGAAGGTTGTAGGAATCACACTTAAAAAAATCATTTACAATATATTTTTTAAATTTTAATTTTTTTATTTATAAAAAGGAAACATAGACAAAATCATAGGATAAGAGGGGTACAATTCCACATAATTCCCACCACCAGACCTCCATATCCCATCCCCTCCCCTGATAGCTTTCCTATTCTTTATCCTTTTGGGAGTATGGACCCAAGGTCATTGTGGGATGCAGAAGGTGGAAGGTCTGGCTTCTGTAATTGCATTTACAATATTTTTGACCAGTTGCTCTAACCATACACAGAAAACCATGAAATTAAAGGGTATGTTGGACTTTCCTCTGAATATCACTTTTTTTTTCCGTGCAGTGCTAGAAAATTCTTGCAAATAATAAAAATAATGTTCAGTTAGGGAAGTGCTCAGTGTATGAAAGACTTGAGTTCAGAATCTTTAGAAATGAGCTGATTGTCGACAACAACCTGGATAGCATTATAAGAAGCCTTCCTTTTCCCTTCTTTTCCCACCCCACTAGGGAAAGAGAGAGACATACTGGGAGTATGGATCGACCTGTCAACGGCCACGTTCAGCGGGGAAGCAATTACAGAAGCCAGACCTTTCACCTTCTGTATCCCATAATGACTCTGGGCCCATACTCCCAGAGGGTTAAAGAATAGGAAAACTATCAGGGGAGGGGATGGGATACAGAGTTCTGGTGGTGGCAGTTATGTCGTGTTGTAACCCTCTTATCCTATGGTTTTTGTCAGTGCTCCCTTTTAATAAATAAAGATAAAAAAAAAAAAAGAAGCTTTGTACTGTGAGGCATCAATTAGTGACTCATAACAGCCTTAAGGTGCTCTACTCTCCCACTCTGCTTCGCTGCTTAGAATTGAGACCAATCCTTAGAATATGACACTGACACCTCTTCTGTGTTTTCTCTGTTCTCTGCAGTGGATTTGTCTCTAACAATAAACTGTTCATGTGCACCTAGGGAACTATCCAGGACCAAGGAGATGACTGGAGGCCCTGCAGGCAGCTGGCCATTCTCCAGTCCAGATATTCTTGGGAATGTGAAATTATTTAAATCAAAGGGAAATAAATCTTTTGCAAATGTTAATACAAATGACTGTGGGAAGGGTTTGGTGTTAAAAGAGAAGCTGAGAATTTGTAGTGCCCACGGAGTTATTTTTTTGGCAGTGAATAAGAACTAAGTTGCTATGGGGATAATGAAGACAAATAGTAGTCATAGTTAATGGTTGCTCTTACAGTGTCTTGCTGTGCTATCGTTACCTGTCTTAGGTTGAGAAAAAAAAACTTCTGTTTGAATAGTTTTGACTACTTTTGTTACATTTTATCCTTCTCTTGTATTTAAGTTTACAAATATATCTCTGTAATCGTGAATCTAGCTGTGCCATATTTTCTTTGTGCACAGAGGAGCTATTGCATTTGAAATTTACACAGCTGATTCAATGCTTGGTATCATAAGTTCAAATTATATTAAGTATACACCCCAGGGATCTGAACTCTGTGCACTTTTCTGATTCCATAGAGAAAATGTCTAAATGTAAAGGAATGGCCAATTAGTCTAGGCCACTCTGTCTCTTTACCATATCTTATCGTGTCATCTTAGGAGAGAGAGTAAATATATGTGAACAGGTTTCTGCTTTTGATAATTGGTGCAAGTCATACTTCCAGTGAAGTTTAGTGAACCCCAGTTTGTATAGGGTTTACAAAGACCTGTTACAGGGATCACAAATACTTGGTGATTGTGATACCAATTCTTCATTATTTTTTTTTAAGATTTTGTTTATTTATTAATGAGAAAGATAGGAAGAGAGAAAAAGAACCAGATATCACCCTAGTACATATGCTGCTGGGGCTTGAACTCAGGACCTCATGCTTGAAAGTTCAGTGCTTTATCCACTGTGCCATCTCCTAGACCATGTCAATTCTTCATTCTATACCCACAGCAGAAATAACAATGCAGTTCTTTTCCTTAAAGTAAGGGACAGTCTCAGAATCATTCTTAGCAGAATGGTCCAGGTAGCAATTACCAACTTATCAAAGTGAGCCTGTGATATGTGTCAAAGTACAATCATTTGAACATGATAGATACCTGACTGTTCTTAATTATGACTATTTTTATGATAATAACATAATAGTTATTGTTACCATGAGGTTTTAAATGATAGCAGAAGGCATGGACAACTATCTCTTTGCTTTCCCTGTTATAACTTAGTTTGTATTTAAGAATCACCAGATCTGAGTATAAGTGATCACTTATCTAATTCAGGAGTTGGTCTCTCTATTTTTTTTTTCCCTCCAGAATCTCTGGGACTCTGTGCCTGCAACACGAATCCACTGCTCCTGGAGGCTGGTTTTTTTTTTTTTTTATCATTGTTGTGATTGTTATTGTTGTTACTTATGTCATTGTTGTTGGATAGGACAGAGAGAAATAGAGAGAGGAGGGGAAGACAGAGAGGGGGAGAGAAAGACATCTGCAGACCTGCTTCACTGCTCGTGAATCGACCCCTCTGCAGGTGGGGAGCCAGGGACTCAAACTGGTAAGCTGGTCATTGCTCTTTGTTCCGGTCCTTGCACTTTGTGCCACATATGCTTAACCCACTGCACTACCGCCCAACCCCAGGAATTGGTCTTTCATCTTTACTTATCTCTCTGGTCTCTTCCTGTACCTTCTTTGCTGGTTCGTCTTTATCTTACATTGGAGTATCATAAGGCCCTTCTTTTTCTTCCTTCATTTCTTCCTTTTTCTCATTCTTTCTGTAATTTCATTTGGCCTACTGGCTTTCAATATCATCTACATGCTAATGACATCAACATGACATGATCTCTTATGTTAGCTACATTCTTGAAGCACATTTCTAATAGAATGCATTTACTAGTTGTATCAATTAGTCCTGTTGATTGAATATTTAATGAACATCTTCAGCCTAACAAGGGTAAGTTGAAATCCTAATTTATAGCCACATCCCCTGCAACCCAAATATGTATTTCTCACCCTTGAAAATGCCGTTTTTTCCCAAGACTGGCACATATGGAAAACCATGAAACCACTAATGTTTCTCTTTCCCTCCTATCCCACATCCAATTTCCAAGAAATCCTGTGGGTTCAATCTCCAGAATCATATGACTTCTTAACTAGTTCTAACACTATCATCATAGTTCAAGGTGCTCTCTCTTATTTGGACAACTGTAATAACCAATAATAACTATTATTATTGGTTATTATTAAATTATTAAAAAAATTTTATTAGTGATTGGAAGTTGATTTATAAAATTATAAGATAACAGGGATATAATTCCACTCTTTTCTCACCACCAGAGTTCTCTATCCCCATTCCCTCCACTAGAAACTACAGTAGTTCTCCCAAGAGCACAGATATGAATTGACTGCTATTTCTATATCTATCTATATTTATATATATTCCCATTTTTTCTAAGATTGTTTTCTCCTCCTAAATCACACCTACTGCTTCTGAGTGTTCTTTTTTGTTGTTTGTTTCCTTCTTCTTTTTCTTTTCTTTCTTTTTTTTAAAAATATTGATTTTATTTATTTATTCCCTTTTGTTGCCCTTGTTGTTTTATTGTTGTAGTTATTATTGTTGTTGTCATTGTTGGATAGGACCGAGAGAAATGGAGAGAGGAGGGGAAGACAGAGAGGAGGAGAGAAAGACAGACACCTGCAGACCTGCTTCACTGCCTGTGAAGCGACTCCCCTGCAGGTGGGGAGCCGGGGTTCAAACTGGGATCCTTATGCCGGTCCTTGTGCTTTGCGCCACCTGCGCTTAACCCGCTGCGCTACAGCCCGACTCCCTTCTTTTTCTTTTCTTTCTGGGTCCTGATGGAACTGAGTTTCAGAGCCCTCTGGTCATCTTCCCCTTAATATTTCCCCCCCTCTGGGAGTATGGACCAAAAGTTTTTATGGGTATTGAAGGTAGAAGTTCTGGCTTCTGTAACTGCCTCTCCACTGAACTTGGACTTTGGCAGGTCATTCCATACCCTCAGCCTCTTTTATCTTTTCTTAAACAGGTAGGAATAGAGCAGATGGGAATAGGGATTTTAGGATGAAAAGAAACTAGGAAGTCTATTTCAGGTATGTTCCCAGGGGCTCAAGACTTTGGTAATTTTTGCTGGAGCTTGTTAGCTAACCTGAAGTTTGACTAAAAATATTGTCTGGGATGATGGTGTCAGAGTTGAGAATAGGACTACAAAGTTGGACCAGGGCAGAGAGTATCTTCCAAACTTGAACACAATATATAAATACAATAAACTGTTTATCTCATCTATCTGACCCATTTATATTCATATTTAATACAGGAGCCTGTAAAACCTTCAAGTACCTGTCAGTTTGTGTTTGCAGTCCATGGTCACAGCTGGGAACATACTAGGTTGCACTCATTTCAGGACCAGTTTTCTTTTCTTTTCTTTTCTTTTTTTTTTTTTGACACCTGCAGACCTGCTTCACTGCCTATGAAGCAACCTCCCTGCAGGAGGGGAGCCAGGGGCTCGAACCGGGATCCTTACGCCAGTCCTTGCGCTTTGTGCCACATGCATTTAACCCACTGCGCTACCGCCTGGCTCCCTCAGGACCAGCTTTCATCCAGTGGCAATAAGATAATCCAGCCTCTTTTCAGATAGCGGGACAGTCCTTACCACTGGTAGCTCATAGTGAGGGTACAGTCCTGAAGAAGCCCACGAAAGGGATTATACTGATGTTGCTGGTGGAAGTGACCATTGATGGTGGACCAGTGATTCCACCCATTGAATCTATGGGGGAATCCAAGGGTGCCCTAGTGGCAGTGACCAAAAAGGCCACCATTAAGGGATCATTCTCTTTCCATTTTCCAGGTTTTTTAGTCCCTTCTTTACCTGACAAGCTTGGAGTTTCTCCCAGTTGTTCAAGCACTGAGTGTCATTTGTTGTATCCAAACTGGTATTAAGTTTACGGGGTCTGGCCTCAAATGAGGGAGAAAATACATGTAGGGTCTTAGTGGGGTCTGAGTTAGCCTTAAGTTTTACTGAATTTACTTGTTTGGTGACTCTAATAAAGGTTGTCATAGCGACAATAACTGTCTTTTAGTTGGTAAAGATTTTTTGGCAGCATATTTTGTGGCTGGTTGCATAGTGTTCCTTCTAAAGATTTTCAAGGTGTGACAATGAAGCTGATGTCAGAAGAGACTAGGAGATTTATCCTACTTTCTTTTGTGTAATCAGCTGAGTAGATAGAGTGATTGAGGGAAGTGAAGTAGGGGTCTTAAACCTAAGTAATAAATATCTGATTAGACAATTTATGGTGACTTCTTTAGGCTTTTCCACTAGATTTGTGAGCTAAGTAGTTCTAAATCTAGTTATAGAGGACTATAAAGCACTTTTACTTTCAGGTATATAGTTGTCCCTAGCTTGTGGATACGTGTATACACGTACTCAGTCCCCTAGGCCCTAGCTTGTGTCTAGAACTGTAACTTTGCTGGAGAAAGTACCCATCTGGGTGTCAGGTGGTGATGCATCTGGTTGAGTGCACATGTTATAATGCTCAAGGTCCCAGGTTTGAGCTCCCAGTCCCCACTTACAGGGGGAGAGCTTTGTGAGTGGTGAAGCAGGGCTGCAAGTGTCTCTCTTTCTCTCTCCCTCTTTAGCTCCCCCTACCCTCTTGATTTTTGGCTGTTTCCATCGGCGTTTCCTTTTTATAGATAATAGCTATACCATTACTTTTTCCCATACTTCTCAAAAAAATAAAAAATAAAAAACCAACCAAAAGTGTTTCTATCTCTAAAAGTTTATTAGAAAGTATTGGAGATGGGGGCCAGGTGGTGGCACACCTGGTTGAGCACACATGTTACAGAGCACAAGGACTTGGGTTGGAGCCCCCGGTCCCCACCTGCAGAGGGAAAGCTTCACGAGTGGTGAAGCAGGACTGCAGGTGTCTCCCTATCTCTCTATCACCCCTTTCCCTCTCAATTTCTGGCTGTCTCTGTCCAGTAAAGATAATTTAAAAAAAAAATTTTAAAATGGGAGTCCAGTGGTAGCATAGCGGGTTAAGTGCACGTGGCACAAAGCGCAAGGATCAGCATAAGGATCCTGGTTGAGCCCTAGGCTTCCCACCTGCAGGGGAGTCGCTTCACAAGCAGTGAAGCAGGTCTACAGGTGTCTGTCTTTCTCTCTCCCTCTCTGTCTTCCCCTCCTTTCTCCATTTCTCTCTGTCCTATCCAATAACAATGACATCAATAACAACAACAATAATAATTACAACATAACAAGGGCAACAAAAGGGAATAAATAAATATTAAAAAAAATTAAATTAAAAAAAATTTTAAAAAGTATTGGAGATTTAATAGGTGTTTTTTTATATTTTTATTTTATTTTATTTATTTATTCCCTTTTGTTGCCCTTGTTGTCTTATTGTTGTAGTTATTATTGATGTCGTTGTTGTTGGATAGGACAGAGAGAAATGGAGAGAGGAGGGGAAGACAGAGAGGGGGAGAGAAAGACAGACACCTGCAGACCTGCTTCACCGCCTGTGAAGGGACCTGCCTGCAGGTGGGGAGCCGGGGGCTCCAACCGGGATCCTTATGCCAGTCCTTGAGCTTAGCGCCACCTGCGCTTAACCCGTTGTGCTACAGCCCGACTCCCTTAATAGGCGTTTTTAAAGAATCTCTTTCCTACACCCAAACATAAACACGATAGTTAAAAAAAAATAATATTTGATCCCTTTGTGAAGGTTTTTCATCAGTTTATAATCTAGAGCTAACTGAAGTTTCTGTTTCCTCTCTTTCTCTGAATCTACAGAGGCTGAAGTGCCAAGGTTAAGATCCAGGTGTGACTGGTCTCAGCTCAGGGTCATTCACTTAGATATTACTACCACCCATCCATCACAGCATAGCAAGAAAGGAAGGAATGGGAAGGAAGAGAAGTGGAAATTCAGAGTTTAAAACTATTGCCGCTTTCAGTGTGAACTGACCAGAATTGAGGTTAAAAAGAAATTTCAGCAGTTTATCCATCACTGATTTCTCAATGGGTCATTTCCTGTCTTCTTACTGCAAGCTTAAAAAATAAAGCTAACATCAAGGATATATCTCTGTTTTACATACTACCTCAAGGCAGAGTTAGTGTTCACCAGAAGCTGGAGACCCCTTCCTCCTCCCCCCCCAAAAAAAGTTGTTTATTTTCACCAGAGTAAAGGGGAAGAATCGAAAAGTGCTACAGAAAATTCCACCTTACAGAAAAAGAAAGTGAACCTCTAAGGGCCTTTCAATTTAAGTAGAAGTTAAGAGTCTGAGACATTTTGTAAGAACTATGGTAGTTACTGTTGGGAGGATGGGCTTAGTATGGAATTATACCCCTGTAAACTTATAATTTTGTAAACCACTTTAAATCACTAGTGAAACTGTGAATTAAATATACATATAAATGAAGTCAATTTAGAAAAGTATTTATGTTTCAAACTAGGTGATTAGTAGGTGCTTATTATATTTTCACTCTTAATTTATGTGTTTGAATTTCTCCAAATAGAAAGTTGAACATTTTTTTTAAGAGAGAAAGAGTATGGACCTTTCATGGGACTAATCAAACAAAAGGTTGGAAATGACCTTATAAATAATGCTTTCTAAGTTCCTCTTTTCACTGAGGCCAAAAGAAATAAAATGATGGCTGTGAAGACATACAGTTAGTAGGAATAAATCTCAAATGTGTTTATGCCTTTGAGACAGAGACAACTTTAGAACCTCCTTTCCCTGTCCCAAACCCTATCTAGCAGTCTTACATTCTATAAGATGGACAATTTTATGGAATATTCATTCCATGGAATACCACTCTGCAATCAAAAAAGATGATATTGTGTCCTTTGGGACAAAATGGGTGGAGCTGAAAGTGATCATGCTTAGCAAAGAGATGAAAGACAACTAACTACAAGATGGTTTCACCCATACGTGGAATCTAGAGGTCTGATACACTTGAACTTGGACATGAAATAAAAAAGCAAGCAAACTGTAAGATTTGTGAGAACTATGGTGGTTATCTTTGGGAGATGAGTACATGGGGAACAGATCTTTGATGGATGTGGTGTAAAACTATGTATTATAATCTTAAAGTACTATCAGTCACGGGGGAGATAGAAAACTGATACTTTATAACAAGTTTTTATCACAGCAATAAGTTCTAAATATCCTTTTTCATATTCTTTTCAAACAAATTATCACTCTCCTGTAGAAATTCAAGATCCACCACTTAACCCCAACCCAATACAAACAAAGCTGTAGCACCCAGGCAATTAAAAATATCTCCCTGAGTATGGATCGGTCAGTCAACGCCCATGTTCAGCCGGGAAGCAATTACAGAAGCCAGACCTTCCACCTTCTGCATCTCATAATGACCTTGGGTCCATGCTCCCAGAGGGTTAGAGAATAGGAGAGCTATCAGGGGAGGGGGTGGGATACGGAGATCTGGTGGTGGGAATTGTGTGGAGTTGTACCCCTCTTATCCTACATATTTTTTAATGTCTCTTTTTTTAAACAAGTAAAAAAAAAATCTCCTTGTACTTGATAAACACCCAAAGTTGGTCATTGTCAAGCATATTAACGAGGAACAGACAGTATTTTCCCATGATGTGGTCTCTATCTCTATTACCAAAGTAGGCAAACTAGGATGCTGGAAAACTACAGTAAACAAAGTAATTTTTATCCATGGCTACACTGGCTATTCTAATCTTTGTTCTTAGTGATAAACATGCAGAGACAATAAAGTGGTTGAAAATGAATCA
This sequence comes from Erinaceus europaeus, assembly GCF_950295315.1. Classification (NCBI taxonomy): domain Eukaryota; kingdom Metazoa; phylum Chordata; class Mammalia; order Eulipotyphla; family Erinaceidae; genus Erinaceus; species Erinaceus europaeus. The sequence goes on from NC_080166.1 coordinate 54,963,148, forward strand.
GATGTAGGAAATTCTATAAATTCTATGTGATCCTATAGAGAATCATTACCTTAGTAACTCAGAAATACTCAAATTTTAGAGACGAGCATTTCATTCATCTAATACTTTAATAAAAATTGAAGGTTTACTAATGCCCAAAACTTTCTAGATGCTGGAGATACAGCAGGAAACAAAAATTCTTGCCATCTTAGAATTTCCTTTCCAGAAAGAAAGGCAAACAATAAACATACACTAGGCTCTATGTCAGATATTAATATCTCCAATGAAACAAAGGAAAGCAGAAGTAGGCCAGTGGGTGCTAGGCTAAAGGGGTAAGGAGGGTACTTGCTATGTCCTATATGCTATGTCATTACTGATAAATGAATTGGAGAAGAGAGAACATGAGCCTTGGAGATAGCTGGTGGAAGTGTTTGTCAAGCAGAAAGCCCATAACTGCAAAGGACTGAAGGAACTGCAGGGTATATATATATATATATATATATATATATATATATATATATATATATATATATCTTTTTTTCTCTTCCTTTTCTAAAATTTTAATTAATTTTTTAAATTTTATTTATAAAAAGGAAGTCTCACAAGTGGAGAAGCAGGGCTTCAGGTCTCTTTCCCTCTCTATCTCTCCTTCCTCTCTTAATTTCTTTCTGTCTTTAGCCAACAATAAATAATAATAAATAATAATAACATGAAAAAAGAAACTAATGTCTTACTATATATCATCTTCGTTTGTTTTAATTAACTTTTTCCAAGCCATTTTTTAATTTGTGTGGTTAATGGCAGCTTACACGATTGAAAATTCGCAAGGAATAGTTCTGCACTGTACTCACCACTATCATCCTTGTCAGTTTTTCTCTACCTCTTCCTCCTCTTTCTTCATCCTTTTCTTTTTTTAATGACTTTTTCTACTCCATCCTTCAAACAAGAAGCTGAAAAACTACACTGTGAACACACATTTTTATGGTTATTATTTTATTTACATCTTTCTATTCCTCTATTAATCTATCTTAAAAGTATGAATTTTGAAAAGGGCTTTCACTTATGTGATCACCAATTTATCTTTTACACTTCCTCTTTCCCCTTATTTTCTTTCTTTCTTTCTTTCTTTCTTTCTTTCTTTCTTTCTTTCTTTCTTCTTTTCTCAGAGTACTGCTCATTTGTATGGTGGTACAGGGGATTGAACCTGGGATTTCATAGCCTTAGGCATGAAAGTGTTTTTACATAACCATTATCCTCTCTTCATGTCCCCACCTTGTTTTTAACTGTAGATTAATTAACTTATACTAGAATTTTATATGATGCTTCTTTTATTTGACAGGATATTCTCAATTCATTCTTAGTGTGTGTATCTGTCTTGTTAAATAAATAAATAAATAAATAATGAATTTACTGATCTCCAGAGATGCACAGGTTGGTAACTTTTTTAGAAAGCATTAGAGGAACTAAAGTCTTTTTTTTTTTTTTTTTAATAAATTTCAAGGGAATGAACTCAAGGCTTTGCACATGCAAGATACCACTGAGTGACTTTCCTAGATTAATTTTCTATACTTTAATTTTTGGGCTAGGGGTCAGAGAAGAAAGAGGGAGAGACAGGCAGAAAGCTAGGTGAAAGTTTTACAATCCATAGGATTTTTGTGAGCTCCCTGGGCTTGAACCCAGGGCCTAATGTGTGGTAAAGCATATGTTCTTTTGAGTATGAGACCTCCTGCTACCTACCTCCCCCTCTTTTTAACAGGAAAATTTAAAAGAATTCTAGTGACAGTGATTCTGGCCCTTAGTTTTCCATGAGAACTGATTGGGGACCAGTCATAGAGGTCATCTAGATTAAGCTGAAACTGGAACCCAGGTCTCCTGACTGGCTCCTTGAAATAGTTGGGAAGGCAGCTGAGCAGGCTGGCTGTTTTGAGCTGAAGCCATGCGAGACAAGAAAGTTTCGACAGAGCTCTGCCTTAGAGGATGTGAAACTACACTAACCTCATGTGACAAGAAATCCTTGGAGGCCTTGGTGTGGTGCCAGGGGAGGAAGTTTGACGTGGCTTCTGGTTACTAGCTCCACATCTGAACCCACTGGCCTGGGGTTTATGGTGAACTAGCTGATTTGCAATAAAACCAGACATGGGACGGGGGCACTTCCTATATCAGCATGACTGGCAGGGTAATGCTAAAGGGAAAAATGACAACGAAAATAAATAAATGAATAAATAAATAAATAAATAAATAAATAAATAAATAGAACATCAAGAAAGGCCCCTTTATTCACATGGCCTTCTCATAGGAAAAGACCAAATGCTGAAAATAAAACACTGGGGGTGTGGGAGTGGGGGTGGTGGAGATGCTAAGCTACAGACTGAGCCTTTGTCTGCAATTCAGCCCAGGAGGACAATGACCTAGCCCTGCCAGCCTGCCAGCTGTTGGCGAGCCTTTGTGAAAGTCCCTGATCTCTGGGCCAATGCTTAGTGGGCAGGTATCCATATCACGAAGCCAAGTGCCACGGCCAGTACCTTTGTTGGTGAAATGAGCCAAGTGACAGGGAATTGAGACTTCAGGGCTACTCTTGCTATCCACTGGCAGGTGTTAACTCCATTGTCAGGTGCTCTGGGGAGAAAGGGTTGGTGTTGTCATGGTAACTGATTAAAAAAAAGATTTTCCTTCAAGGTCAGATCTGTTTTCTTCCAGGAAGGCTGTTGTGAAGGAAAAGTGACTTAGCGGCAGCTCTGACCACTGTGTGATGAGTGTTGCCTCTGCTTGGACTACACTACTTCCTATTGGATTTTATTAGCTCCTCTCTAATGGAGCAGATCTGGGAGGTGGTGAATCTCTTAGGGGATTTTGTGGTGGACCAAGATTAGGTCACCAGAGAAGACCCAGCGGAGGAGATCCAGGGTAAACCAAGCAGGACTAAACAAAGAATTCCAAAGAAGTTTCTAAAAGGCAGTCAGTCAGGTTCTACTGGTTCTTTGGGCTATTCCGGGATACAAGATTAGTGCTGACTGTTTGAGGTGTGTCACCCTAGATGTCCTTTGGCCAAACTGTCCTGGCCTCTGGGGTAAAGGGACCCTTGTCGGCTTACTGGGTGTCTCATCAATTTCACACAATGAGTTCATTGTAAAGATGGAAGCTTTTCTTATCACCATTGCCCTTCTCTGTAAATCTTTTACTCTCCTTCATTTACCTTGGGCAAATAAATAGTCTGACTTTGACTCAAAAGTCCAGATTCTCAGTAAGTAAATAAATAAGAAAGTTCATATTCTCCTGCATGTTAGTAGTTAATCCTCATTATGGTAAATGTTGTAGTTGAAGCTATTGAGCCAGCTGTCTGTGATTGTCTTATTTCTCGTCTTTTGTGTGCTTATAATGATGAGTTCTCCTTCCTATGCCCAGAAGTTCCTTTTGAGAGAAATAGTAGCATTTATTGATATTGAAACCCCTGGAGAATTATTTTTTGTTTGGTTCAGTGGAATGTTATCGAAATTACTTAGATGACCAGGTCTGGAAAGTGGGAAATATAAATTATTTTGAATAAACGCTGAGAATTTTCTCGAAAACTTGATTATGTGTCAACACAGACCTTGGTCTCCTTATGTGTACGACAAAGAGAATAGATTAATCTGTTCAGATCACTAGCAGCTAGATTTTAAGGACTTTAGATACAAGAACAGAGACAGAAAACACAAACTGAAAGGTGGATTGAGTGGGGTATATTGTACCAAAGAAAAGACTGGGAATAGGGAGGAGGAGGTGGAGAGCCATGGGTCTTGGTGTAGGGTGGTGGGAAGGAACTTGGGGGAGAGTGTTCTACAAAGACTTTTCACAGGGAGCTAGGAAGTTGTGCCCACATGTGAATAACTGGACTGTAAGCCATTAAGCCTTCAATCAGTAAAAATGATTAAAGAAAAAGACTTTAGATTTTGATATGAAAAAGAAAAACTCTAAGTAAACAGTAATTAGCAGGTTACCCTGAGTTACTCATGGAGACTTACACTAGATGTTTGTACTTAGTAAATATGACTCATGGACCATGTCTAGGCACCACTAATACAGAAACTGATAAAGATTAATTTCCAGTCTTCATGGTCCAGTGGGGGAGGGGTAACATGGAAATTTAACCTCATAGTTGGTAGGAATTTGAAAGCAATGTTCTGCTTGCAAAATATAGCTTATATTTTATACATTTTGACTTGGAAAAGCACCTTCCTGGACATACTTAAGGTACAAAGGCGGGAAGGGGGGCCTGGGTGGTTGAATGTGTATGTTACTGTGTGCAAGGACCTAGGATCAAATGCCAGGTCCCCACCTGCAGGGGGAAGCTTACAAGTGGTAGAGCAGTGCTGCAGATGTCTCTCTCTTTACACCTCTATTTTCCCCATTCCTCTTAATTTCTCTCTACACAAAATAAATGAAGTAAAATAATATATACATATATATATATTCCTTACCTCCCCCCCCTTTTTGCCTCTAGGATTACTGCTGGGCCTCAGTGCTGGCACCATGAATCCACTGCTCCTGGTGGCCTTTTCTCCCCATTTCATTGGATAGGACAAGGGAGGATAGTGAGGCAGAGAGAAAATAGACACTCACAGATCTGCTCCATCACTCGTGAATCTTCCCCGTGCAGATGGGGAGTGGGAGCTCAAACAAGGATCCTTGTGCAGGCCCTTGTCCTTTGAACTATGTGTGTTTCACCAGTTATGCCACCAGCTGCCCCTCCCCTAAAATGATATGTTTTTAGAAAGCTTTTATTTAAAAAAAAAAAGATACTAAGATGAACCCTTCTCCTTACTTCCAAAGTGATTCAGGACATTTTACCTTGGGTGAAAAAATTTGGAGGGGAGATTGGTGAACAAGATAAATATGTTTATAATGTATTTTTTTCTAAAACACACCCATGATGAACACTGTGTGGAAATTTTGAATGAAGAGAGGGAATCTGACCCTACAAATGAATGATCTTGCATCACAGTTCTCACCCTAATCCTGGTCATGGTCTCAATAAAATTATATGAATTTCACTGGTTTAATTTTTTAAAGCTGTTTTTATTAATGTAGTTAAAAATGCAAAGAAGAGTATAGCAGACTTTTGAGGGGTTAGAAGGTTGTCATTCAAGGCAGGGGAAAAACCCATGAGAAGGGTGAAGGTATCTAGAAAGTTGTGGTGAATACAGTTCAGTTGTTCATGGTAGAAACTACTGAGTGAGAAGGATGCCTAACAAAGGATTTGAAGCTGTCCCTTCCTCTGCTGCATTATTGTTGCACCAGTCCCCCTCAATTCGAAATTTGATAGACATCATAACTTCTGAATCCTGCTGATGTGAGAAAAAGGAAGGAAGAAGGGTAGTGCCCAGTATGGGAGGAAGTGGTTTGGAGAGAGGAGGAGTGATGGAGGAACTAGACAGGATCCAGAAAAGCTCTGCTTTATTCTAAGAAGTTTTTAAATTAAAGTGTCTTGACTATAACAGTGCTAGTTGTCTTTTGTTGCCACCTGCTACAAATGTGGGAAGTGATAAAACAGATCGTGCAAAGTATTATAGCTTGGAGGCTGACAAGCAACTAAGTGCTTAGCACAAATGAAAGATGGCTGAGCATAGAGAATGTCATGGGATAATATTTGAGCTGAATCTCATGGGATAAGATATTTACCTGGGAGTAAATCAAATTTCAGCCTAAAATGGTCTTGCATCTGCTAGACAGGTGTCCATATAAGTACATCTCAATAGTATGCATGGATGTAAAAGAGAGTGGCTTAAAAAAACTATGAAAGTCATGGGCTCCTAGGAACATACCTAAAATAGACTTCCTAACTTCTCTCCAATCTAAGATTCCTATTCTCATCTGCTCTATTCCTGCTTTTTGGTTCCTTTTCATTGATCATTTTGTCCTGCTTTATATCTTATTGCCTTTCAGCCACCAAATTGCAGATAAGTTCACTAGTGTGTCCTGGAGCCCCACCTCTCCAGAGCTCTATCCCACTAGGGAAAGATAGAAACAGGCTGGGGGTTTGGATCGACCTGCTGATGTCCATATCCAGTAGAGAAGCAGTTATAGAAGCCAGACCTTCCACCTTCTGCTCTTCTTTTTTCTAGTCTTTATTTATTTATTAGATAGAGACAGCTAGAAAATGAGAGGGAAGGGGGTTATACAGAGGGAGAGAGACAGACACCTGCAACACTGCTTCACCACTTGCAAAACTTTCCCTCTGCAAGTGGGGACTGGGGGCTCGAACCTGGGTCCTTGAGCACTGTAATATATGTACTTAACTAGATGCAGCACTATCCAGCCCCAACCTTCTACTTTCTGCACCCTGAGAAGAATGCTAGTCCATACTCCTAGAAAGGGACAAATGATGGGAAGATGACCAGAAGGCTCTGAACTCCAACTCCATCATGATCTGGAGAGAGAAGAGGAAAAGAGGAAGGACATTCGGAAATAGTAATATGTGTGGGTGTGACTTGGAGAGGAAGAGAAAGCAGGACCATAGCGGGGAAATGGGTAGGGCTGGGTGGTGTTATGGTGTTACATGTTACCATGCACAAGGACCCAGTTCAAGCCCTCAGTCCCCACCTGCAGGAGCAAAGTTTCCTAAGTGGTGAAGCCATGCTCCAGGTGTCTCTCTTTCTTTCTCTATCTCTTCCTTCCTCTCAGTTTCAGACTTCTCTATAAAATAAATAAAAATAATTAAATTTTAAAAAGTAAAAAAGGGCAAATATATATATAGACAGATAATTATAGAAACAATAGTCAATTCATATCTGCAGCCCTGGTAGAACTACTGTAGCTTCCAATGGAAAGAATAGAATTACAGAACTCTGGTTGTAGGAATGGTACAGAATTATATGCATGTTATCTTATGATTTTGGAAATCAATATTAAGTCAATAATAAAATTAAAAAAAGAAAACTGAGGGCCAGAAAGATTACATGTCTTACCTTAAAAAAAAAAAAGAAAAAAAAAAGATGGTGGCTTTCAAAAGTATGGGAAATGGGGGACTGGTAAAATAGTTCATTTGGATAATGCTCTGCTTTGACATATATGCCACCTAGGTTTGAGTTTAGTCCCTTGCCATATTGAAGAAAGCCTCAGTGTTGTGGTTTTTCTTCCATTCTATCTCTGTCTCCCTGACTCTCTGTCTCTATCAAAAGAGAAAGATCATATTAAGTAGAAAAGCTTAACCAAAATAGTAATAATAACAACAACCCATACTCAGAATCTCTGTTGACAAACTTTCTTCTAGATTTTAACAGAACTAAAATACTTTCCATACAATTTAAAACTCAATTTCCTAGCATTATGTAGTAAGCAATTTTCTGACAACTGAAGGAAGTTGAAAAATGTACTTTTAGAAGTAGCGAGTAATGGGGAACTTAAGAAACAAAGAAAGAAAAGAAAAACACTGAGTGAAATAGACTAGCTATGGCTGATTGTAGCAGGGCAAAGACTGAAGGGGAAATGACATGATGGACCTAGTGATGGAAGGTGGAGACTGCAATTGTGACAGATGTGGCATGTAGATACATATTAACGGGTGATAAGAAACTATACTCATGTAATAATAACTGTCATATAAACCGGTATTTTCCCTAGTAAAGAGATCTTGAATAGAAAACAGAAAATCAGAATACTATTATATCAGATAGCTGTATTGTGAGTTAAAAAAATAAACATAATAGTTTTAGGTATTTCCAAGGGGCCCATGACTTTAGTAACTTTTTGCCTGACCTGATAGCTCACATGTAGGTGGACTAAAAATATTGTCTGGTTGTTCATCCCATGGTTAGACTAGTTCTAACCTAAACTTGGTCGTGGTATTTTCTGGCATGCTTTTTTCTTCTTCTTCCCATTAGAAATCCAAACATGCCACTAATATTTTTTTTCTCATGTTATTATCTAATTCATTTTTCAGCTCACACTCAACTTCTGTTAGACATGAAGCTAAGGATAAGCTTAGGAAAAAAACATCTGATTGAGACAAGCTTGCATTTTCCACATGACTTTATCAGAAGTGATTTCTGCATTCTAACTGGAAGACTTCCACACTGAGAACTACTTAAACTTAATATTCAATGTGCTTTGCAAGAACTTGATTGTGGAATTCAAACTAGTTTCTGCAAATAATTTGTAATGTGGTTCTATTTTTGTTCTGGGAAGTGAAAACATGGTGTTACTTTGAACAGGGCTTAGGGAATCCTAGGAACATACATTTGTAAGGTTTTAATATGGATTTTGTATTTATTGGTTAGGTTATGATTTGGCAATATGTCTCAGAAAGGAATATATAGGATATTGACAAGAAGGCCATTTTGGTTAAAAAAAAAAAAAAGATCTCCTAGGGCCAGGGACACAATACAAAGGTCACACAAAAGATTTTTCAAGTTTTAGGTTCTGAGGTCTTAGGTTCTTTCCTAAGTATCAGTATAAGCCAGAGTTGAACAGCTTTATGTTTTTTTTAGATAACAATATGTAAATTACAATAAGTAAATATGTATCTTTTTCACTTTAAAAAGAGTTTTATTTATATATTTACATTTTAATGAAAGAGAAAGATACAGAGGGAGACTAGAGCACTGTTCAACTTAAGCTTATGGTACTAACTAGTGAGAGAGCAAGATACCATTACCTAATGCATAAATAGGTTAGCATCCCATTGCTTCTGCTGAAGCCATAGAATCTTACGTTTGCACAGTATGAAATAATATTGATGACCTCTATCCAAGATCAACTTAAGAAAAGCACAAAATACTTCCTTATGTCTAACAGTAAGATCCTTTTATGTGATGTATCTGTGTTGGAGAGTAGTACTTACTCGCAGTGTTCTGGCCTTTGCTAGTATCAGCATGGCTTGGAACATAGCATCGCAAGGTCTCTAACACTGGAATTCAGGGTTCTTTATCTGAGCTTACCAGTTTGGAATATACTTGTATTAATAACTTGAGTGAAAGTATACAAGTCATTTAGTAGTTTACATAAATTTGAAAAGTTCTGACAATTGAATCAATATCATTAAAGGGTCTTCATGCTAGAATGATGGACTAAAACTAAGACATATAATGTCTTAGGTTAAAAAAACTCAATTGCTGAAAACACCTAGAATTGCCAAAACCATCTTGAGGAAAAGAAACAGAAATGGAGGCATCAAACTCCCAGACCTTAAACTATATTATAAAGCCATCATCATCAAAACAGCATGGTACTGGAACAAAAATAGGCACACAGACCAGTGGAACAGAATTGAAAGTCCAGAAATAAATCCCAACACCTATGGGCATCTAATCTTTGATAAGGGGGCCCAAAGGATTAAATAGAAAAAGGAGGCTCTCTTCAATAAATGGTGCTGGAAAAACTGGGTTGTAACATGCAAAAGAATGAAATTGAACCACTTTATCTCACCAGAAACAAAAATCAACTCCAAATGGATCAAAGACCTAGATGTCAGACCAGAAAAATCAAATACTTAGAGGAAAACATTGGTAAAACACTTTCCCACCAACACCTCAAGGACATCTTTGATGAATCAAACCCGATTGCAAGGAAGACTAAAGCAGAAACAAACCAATGGGACTACATCAAATTGAAAAGCTTCTGCACATCCAAAGAAACTATTAAACAAACAGAGAGACCCCTCACAGAATGGGAGAAGATCTTCACATGCCAGACATCAGACAAGAAACTAATCACCAAAATATATAAAGAGCTCAGCAAACTTAGCACCAAAAAAGCAAATGACCCCATCCAAAAATGGGCAGAGGATATGAACAAAACATTCACTACAGAGGAGATCCAAAAGGCTAACAAACATATGAAAAACTGCTCTAGGTCACTGATTGTCAGAGAAATGCAAATTAAGACAACACTAAGATACCACCTCACTCCTGTAAGAATGGCATACATCAAAAAGGACAGCAGCAACAAATGCTGGAGAGGATGTGGGGACAGAGGAACCCTTTTACATTGCTGGTGGGATGTAAATTGGTACAGCCTCTGTGGAGAGCAGTCTGGAAAACTCTCAGAAGGCTAGACATGGACCTTCCATATGATCCAGTAATTCCTCTCCTGGGGTTATACCCCAAGGACTCCATAACAGCCAACCAAAAAGAGGTGTGTACTCCTATGTTCATAGCAGCACAATTCATAATAGCTAAAACCTGGAGGCAACCCAGGTGCCCAACACCAGATGAGTGGCTGAGAAAGCTGTGGTATATATACACAATGGAATACTATGCAGCTATCAAGAACAATGAACCCACCTTCTCTGACCCATCTTGGACAGAGCTAGAAGGAATTATGTTAAGTGAACTAAGTCAGAAAGATAAAGATGAGTATGGGATGATCCCACTCATCAACAGAAGTTGACTAAGAAGATCTGAAAGGGAAACTAAAAGCAGGACCTGATCAAATTGTGTTAAGTAGGGCACCAAAGTAAAAACCCTGTGGTGAGGGGTAGACATGCAGCTTCCTGGGCCAGTGGGGGGTAGGAGTGGGCGGGAGGGATGGGTCACAGTCTTTTGGTGGTGGGAATGGTGTTTATGTACACTCCTAGCAAAATGTAGACATATAAATCAGTAGTTAATTAATATGAGAGGGGGAAAATCGATTGTGTCTCAAAGTTTTTCAAAACACAAACTGAATCTTTTTAATATATAGGCTGTGTATTTGATATGCAGACTCTCTCAAAAGCCTAGACCAAGTAGATTAGAAGCATCCAATAGCATAGCTATATACAAGATACTGGATACTGTACAGCAAACCATAACAAAAGGACTTTTCAAAGTTAACCCAATTACCAAATAATGTGATGATAACATTAACTATCGATTGTCTTTTTGAACCCTAAGACAGCAGGAACCTCACATCTCCACTATAAAGTCCATACTTCCCCCAGTCCTGGAACCCTTGGATAGGGCCCACTTTCCAGTATGTGTCCCCCAATCCATACCAAATAATATTGCATCTGCCGATCACAACCTAACCAATGCAACGATTGCCACCTCAACATGCTTCACCTCAGACTGTGTCCAGAGACTTCACGTGTGGAATGACAACCCTTCAGCTTCATTACTCGGGTGAGACCTTTCCTTTTTAGTACACTCTAATTTCATCTCAGGTGGTTCACTTTCTAACAAAGTCCCATAACCTAGATATACACCAGTTCTGTGAGAGAGAGCTTATGTTCACACGTATCCATAAACTACTCCAAAATATATACCTGAAAGCAGAAGTACACTAGAGTTTGCAGTGAGTTCCTCCCTAACACTTCCTCTCTACTATTCCAAGCTTTGGGTCCATGATTGCTCAACAAATTGTTTGGCTTCATATGTTAACTCTCTTTTCAATCACCAGGTTCCAGATGCCACCAGAATGCTGGCCAGGCTTCCCTGGATTGAAGACCCCACCAATGTGTCCTGGAGCTCAGCTTCCCCAGAGACCCACCCTACTAGGGAAAGAGAGAGGCAGACTGGGAGTATGGACCGACCAGTCAACGCCCATGTTCAGCGGGGAAGCAATTACAGAAGCCAGACCTTCTACCTTCTGCAACCCTCAATGACCCTGGGTCCATGCTCCCAGAGGGATAGAGAATGGGAAAGCTATCAGGGGAGGGGGTGGGATATGGAGATTGGGTCGTGGGAATTGTGTGGAGTTGTACCTCTGCTACCTTATGTTTTTGTTCATTAATCCTTTCTTAAATAAAAAAAAATAAAATAAAATGAAAAAAAAAACTCAATTGAGTGGCTTAATAAGTTCATATGAAAAGTCTTATGATCTTTATCTCTGGGAAATTCAGTGGAATCCAGTGTCACATGACAAGCATCAGATCTGAGAGTGTTTTAAAGGAGATATATTTTGCCATGGTTGGTAACAGTGCCAAATTTTGACCCTGGCCAAACCTCAGCTGAATTCTGCATCTTTTTAAAATTATTAGTTATTTACAAAATTATAAGAAAATAGAGGTATAATTCCACAGTTCCTACCACTAGAGTTCTGTGTCCCAATTCCCTCTACTGGAAACTGCAGTAGTTCTTCCAAGATCACAAATATGGGTTGACTTTATATCTATAACTATATACCTATAACTACTATAACTATATCTATATTGATGATTTTTATTCACTTATTTTTAAAATATTTTTTATTTATTATTTATTCCCTTTTGTTGCCCTTGTTTTATTGTTGTAGTTATGATTGATGTCGTTGTTGTTGGATAGGACAGAGAGAAATGGAGAGAGGAGGGGAAGACAGAGAGGGGGAAAGAAAGATAGACACCTGCAGACCTGCTTCACCACTTGTGAAATGACCCCCCTGTAGGTGGGGAGCTGGGGGCTTGAACTGGCATCCTTATGCCAGTCCTTGCACTCTGCACTACCTGTGCTTAACCTGCTGCTTAACTCTTGATTTTTATTCACTTCTATGGTCCTGCTTTCACTTACTTTCTATGTCACTCCTACACCTATCATTACTTCCAAACATCCTTCCTTTTCCTGTTCCTCTCTCAGATAAGCAAAACAGTGTATGACTTCCTCTGGTGTTTTGCAGAATGCCTCTGTTTTGGTAATGGTAAAGACAAAGATTCCAGTTGACAAATGTTTGGGGGCTTGGTGGAATTGGGGTTCAGAATCCTTTGGTCATTTTTACCTATAACTTCCCTTCTCTGGGAATATGGACCAAAATTCCAATTGCAGTGCAGAGGGAAGGAATTCTGGGGTCTGTAATTGCTTCTCTGCTGAACATGGATGCTGGCCAGTTGATCCATATCCCCAGCTTGTCACAGTACCTTTCCCTAGTAAGGTAGGGCTCTGGAGAAGTGATGTTTTAGAACACATTGGCAAAGCTATCTGCCAGGAGGAGTCAGTATAGAATTTCTTACTTGGGTCTCTCTCTGACCCAGTGGTTCTTAAGCAGCATGTTGTTGAGTTTCCAAATTCTGTGACTTTTAGCAATTTTCTATTTGTTGTTAAATGTTAGCTTTACTCCACTGTGGTTGGAGAAGATACTTGGGATGATTTCAATGCTCTTGAATTTGTTGATACTGTCTTTGTGGCTTAACATGTGGTCTATCCTTGAGTATGTGCTGTGTGGATTTGAAAAGAATGTGTATTCCAGTTTTTTGGGGTGAAGAACTCTGAAAACGTCCAGGAGGTCTAGTCTGTCCGTCTCTTCATTTAATTCTCTTGTTTCTTTGTTGATTCTCTGCTTCAATGATATGTCTAAGTGTGAGAGTGGGGTGTTAAAATCTCCCACTATTACTGTGTTACTATTGATGTATTTTTGTAGTTCTTTCAGTAAGTGTTGGATGTATTTAGATGGTCCCTCATTGGGTGCATAGATGTTAATAGTTTCTAAATATTCTTTGTTGATTGAGCCACTAATAATTATGTAATGGCCTTGCCTATCTTTTATTACTTTATTTAATTTACAGTGTATTGTGTCAGAGATGAGAACGGCTATTCCTGCCCTTTTTCGTGGTTCGTTAGCCTGTAGGATAGTTTTCTATCCATTCACTTTAAATCTGTGTTTGTCGTGTTGGGTCAGATGGGATTCTTGCAAGCAGCATATGGTTGGGTTGTGTTTTCTGATCCATCTTCCCACTCTGTGCCTTTCATTGGGTGAATTTAAGCCATTGACATTTATTGATATTATGAATTTAATGTATTATAGTGCCATTATTCAACAATTTTTTATTTGCTCTGATATATGGTAAGTATTATGGTGATGTTCTTGTTTATAAGAGATCTTTTAGAACCCCTTTCAGGGCAGGCTTGGTAGTGGTTGCCTCCTTTAACTGTTGTCTGTCTGAGAAGGTTTTGATCTCTCCATCTAGTATGAATAAAAGTTTATCAGGATATATTATCCTTGGTTGAAACCCTTTTTCATTCAGGGATCAATAGATATCTTGCCATTCTCTTCTGGCTTTTAGAGTTTGAGTGGAGGAGTCTGCTGATAATCTTATGGGTTTTCCCCTGTATGTAACTTTTTGTTTTTCTCTTGCAGCCTTTAGGACCCTTTCTTTATCCTTACTTCTTTTCATTGTAAGTATGATGTGTCTTGGTGTCTTCAGGTCTGGGTTGATTCTATTTGGGACTTTCTGAGCCTCTTCAATCTTAATATCCTTTCTGTTGTTTAGGTCTGGGAAGTTTTCTTCTATATTTTCCTCTAGAATGTTTACTTCCCCTTATTCTCTTTCTTCTTCTGGCAGGCCAATTATAGGAATGTTACTTCTTTTCTTTTGAGATCATCCCATATGTCTCTGTTGTTGTTTTCAGTGTCTCTCAATCTCCCTTTGAGCTCTTTTACCTCTTTCTTCTCTTGCTTATCCTCTGTCTGTCTAATTATGTCTTCTGCTTCTGTTAGTCAGCTTTCCCTCAGCTTCTTTCTTCAGTTCAGTTATAGTATTAGCTTGTTCTGCTAATTGACCTTTTAGTTCAGCTATTTCAGCTTTCAGTTCTCTAATTACCTCGAGGTAGCTTGTGTTTTCCTTGAGGGTCTCATCTATTGTTTCCCTAATTCTGATGGCCCTTTCCTCCATAGTTGTCTTCATTTCTATGATTATTAGGTTTATTACTACTTGCATACTTTTTTTAAAATGATTTTTGCATACTTTTCTTATCTATGTTTACTTCTGACTGATTTGGAGTTTCTTCTGGGCTCCTGTCTTGATTCATTGTGGTAGAAGTTTTATTTGCTCTTGATTTAACCATTTTCTTTTTATTGATGTGTTTTTTATTTTTCTGTTCTATTGTTCTTCAATTGTTGTGTTTTGAGTTCAAGCTACGCTATATTAAACACCTTTATGACAAATGTAGTCACCCAACTACAACAGTAGAAATTACAACAGTAGTAACTTAAGCAAGGATTGATGCAGTTCAACCAATACCAGTTATCCAAACAGTACAAGAAGAAATAGCAACCAAATCCAAGGAAAAAGAAAGAGAAAGTAAAAAAGGGAAATTAAGAATAAACAATTATGCCAACCTACTGTCCACTGTAAATTCTAGGGATAGCAAGAGAAGAAAGGGAAGTAGAGAAGAGAAACACACAGAGTCCACTCTGAGTCAGATTTATTCCACAAAATAATTCACAAATGAGTATTAGTGAATTCAGAAAGCAAAAGAAGGAGGAAAAAAGAAAAGAATACAAGAACAAGAAAAAAGAAAAAAAAAGAGCAGTGAAAGGAAAGAGTTTTTTTTTTTTAATTAGCTAGGAGGAGGGAGAAAGGAGAGTGGAGGGAAGAGGTAGAGAGAAACAAGTTCCTCTCACACTGGATAGGAAACCCAGTCACCTAGCAATGGAGAAAACAACAACAGTTAATTTTGATCAACCTGAAGAAGTGGGGGGGGGGGGAAGGGACACACTTATAATAATAGTAAAAATAGAATAGAATAAAAAACCCTAACAGTCAGTCTGCAGTTTGAACCGCTCCAGATTGACTGCAGGCAGCCTGGGCAAAGACAGCCAATTATAAGAAATATAGAAGTATCAAAATAAAAAACAAAAAAACCCCAGGTAGTCTTTCCCAGAATTGGTCAGGTATTTTGTCACTCAAATAAAGCTCCAGCCACTTAAAAAACAAAAGGTAAGGAAAACAAAAAGTAAAAGGGTTGGAATGACACCCCTATGAGCCAGGAATCTTGGTAAAGAAAATAGCTCAGCGGGGAGTCTACTAGGAGTGGTTGTCCAGCCCCTGGGGGCTGGCTCTGGGGTGGGGAGGAGGGGTGAGCTTCAGAAATAATAAAAATAATTTCCTTTCTTTTTTTCCCCTGACCTCCGTTTTCTAACCCAGTAGTGGTCTCACACTTAGGACCCCTTATTCACCCACCTGATAACAGCCCAGTATCCTACCCTATCCAGAGAATCCCCAGTCACAAGCTGCTGATTGTTGGAGCTCACACCAGCAGCTGCTTGCAAGTCGTCATCTTGGCTTTGCCTCTCGTCAGTATAGAATTGTAATTGCATCTGCAACTTGGTGAGAGGTGATAAGATGCAAAGAAGGGCAAAATGTTTAATAGATAGGAACCAAAGAGTAAAGCAGACAAGAATAGTGACTCTAGAGTGGAAAGAAGCTAGGATGTCTGATTTAGGTATGTTCTTATGGGCCCATAACTTTAGTGATCTTTGCTTGAGCTTGATAGCTAACATGGAGGTGGATTGAAAATATTGTTTGGGAGGATGGTGTCAGAGTTGAGAATAGAACTTGAAAGATAGAGTAGGTCAGAGTGTAGCTCCAAAATTTGAAAAAAAAATACAATAAACTGTTTACCACTTTGATCTGATCCAGGGCCCATGCATATTCAGATTTAGTACAGTAAGCTGTATAACCTCTGAGTTCCTGTCAGATTGAACTCACAGTCTAGGGGCACACCTGGGAACATTCTAAGATGCACTCATTTCAGGGTCAGTCTTCCTTAAGTGGCAGAGTAGACCCAGGACTTTGGAGCCTCAAGCATGAGAGTCTCTTTCCATAACCAGAAGTCTCTTTGCATCTACCCCCCACCCCCACCACCATTGCTAGTTTATAGTGAGGGTAAGGTCCTGGAGAGGCCCGCAAAAGGACTTCTGATGACATTCCTGATGGAAGTGACCAGTGGTAGTCAAGAGAGTGATTTGCTAGAGCACTAGACTCATTGTATACATGTCTGGCTTTGAGTCAGGGAGGAAATAAACCTTGATTTTTAGTGGGATCTAATTTAACCTCATTTTTTTTTTTGCATTTACTTGTTTGAAGATTCTAATAAAGACTGTCATAAGCACAATAGTCATTTACTTAATTTACATTTTTTTTTGCCAGTATATTTCTTGGCTAGTCATACGCAGTACTTCTTCTAAAGATAGGCAAGAGGTGAAAACAATGTTGATGCCCTGTTACAAGAGTGAAGGAGTGGACCTTGCCCTTAACTTGGATCAACAGTGGTAGAGAATGTTCCATCCTCCGAAAGGAGGATGGATAACATACTCTATGCTACACCTGAGGAAGAAGGGTCCTGATATTGGGGCAGCTTGGAATGTTCCTACTCATGACCATAGAATGTGAGCTCAAATATAGAGGGATGCAGAGGTCACACAGGCTCCTAAGCTAATTATGGGCCCCAGACCAAATCAAATCGATGTGATTTATAGTCAACAATATTTATACCCCTTTCCCATATTAGGGAGCTACTCTCTTCCCTGATCCAGCTTTATGTTCCTTTTCCAGCCATGCCATTATCTCCCCAGACAATAACTTGGATCCACCTGCATATTATATTTCAGTCTCAGGAAAAAAAAAAAAAACTAGTATAGCCACAGGCCCTTTGGACAATAACTAAAATATGCCTACTAGCTACCTATAAAATGGAGGATCCTCCAACTCTTCATCTTTACTTTCCAGCCTATATGATAACTCTCTTTTCAGCCACTAGGTTCCAAATGCTAGCATAATGCTGACCAGACTTCCCTGGAAAGACAACCCCACCAATATGTCCTGGAGCTCTGCTTCCCCAGAACCCTACCCTACTAGGGGAAGAGAGAGGCAGGCTGGGAGTATGGATCAACCTGTGAATGCCCATGTTCAGTGGGGAAGCCAGACCTTCCACCTTCTGCATCCCACAATGACCTTGGGTCCATACTCCCAGAAGGATAAAGAATAGGAAAGCTATCAATGGAGGGGATGGAATGGGATACGGAGTTCTGGTGATGGGAAATGTGTGGAGTTGTATCCCTCTTATCCTATGGTTTTGTCAGTGTTTCCTTTTTATAAATAAAAAATAAAGAAAAAAGAATAGTGAAGAAGTAAAGTATGGTCTAAGCAATAAATAATTGATTTGAACAGTTATAATGCCTTCTTTAGTTCATTCTACTACATTGCCAAACTTACTAGGTCTAAGTCTGATTACAGAGGACTATTAAACTCTTTTACATATATAACTGTCCCTAATTTATGAATATCTGAACATATGTACCCAGACCTCTAGACCTTATCCTATATCTTTTTTTTTTTTTTTTTTCTTTTTACCAGAGCTCAGCTCTGGTGTATGGTGAAGCAGGGGATTGAACCTGGAACTTCGAAGCCTCAGGCATGAAAGTCTTTTTGCATAACCATTATGTTGTCTCTCCCACTCCCTACACTATATCTAGCATCTCTAACTTTGTTAGAAAATGCACCATCTGAAATAGAACTAGGTAGTCCCATGTGTTAGGAAAGATTTCACCAGGGTAAAGGAGTTGGGAGGTTGATATCCCTGGAGACAATCCACAGTGAGTTCTCCTTTAAAAGAGGGGAATGGGGGGGGGGTAGATGGTAGTGCACCTGGTTGAGCGCACATGTTACAGGGCCAATGACCTGGGTTCAAGCCTCTGGTCCTCACCTTTAGAGGGAAAGCTTCATAAGTGGTGAAGCAGGGCGGCAGGTGTCTCCCTGCCTCCCTCTTTATCTCCCCTTCCTCTCAATTTTTGGTTGTCTCTATCCAATAAGTAAAAAAAAAAAAAAAGATTAAGAAAAAAAAAAGACTGAAGAAGTTTTTTTAAAAAAGACAGGAATCAGTAAGATAGCTCACTAGGTAGGGTGTGAGCACTGCCATCTGCATGACCCAGTTTCAGTACCCGGCATCGTATGAGAGGTGCCACAGCACTGTGGGAACTCTAGTTCTGTGCTATTTCTCCTCTCTCTGTCTCCCTATCTGATGATCAACAGTATGGTTGAAAAAGTTGTTCAGGAGTGCTGAAATAGAGCGTGCAGGAGGCCCAGGCTCAGCAATAAAACAAAATTGTCCAAGAGAAATCTTAGTTTGTCCGAAGACAGAGAATTAGCCTGGAAGTAAAATTCAGGCAAGCCTTTGCATCTGGAAATTTGTCTTAAGAATTTCTGGAGTCACAATTTGGCTCAAAGTGGAAGAATACAGGTAAAAGCATGGATGATTGTTATGGAAATATTTATCTGAATGTTTCAGTATTTCTTGGAACTGGAGCGTAACACATTGGGTCAAGCCTACACTTAAGATCTGGAAGCTTTAGGGAAATTGTGTACGGGCTAGTGGAAGGAAGAATTCACTGTGAAGTAAGAGTTGTTAAGATATGGATTATTGTGAGTCGGGAGGTAGCACAGCAGGTTAAGCGCACGTGGTGCAAAGCGCAAGGACTGGAGTAAGGATCCAGGTTCGAGCCCACGGCTCCCCACCTGCAGGGGGTTTGCTTCACAGGTGGTGAAGCAGGTCTGCAGGTGTCTATCTTTTTCTCCCCCTCTCTGTCTTCCCCTCCTCTCTCCAATTCTCTTTGTTCTATCCAAAAACGATGACATCAACAACAATAACAATAATAACTACAACAGTAAAGCAATAAGGGCAACCAAAGGGAATAAATACATATTTTTTAAAAGATATGGATTATTTGTTACAAATTTGTTTAGATATACATATTTCTATGGGTTCCAGACATCAAATTGTAAGTGCTTTGAGTTCATGGAAAATGAAAGGACTAAGCTTGTCACTGGGCAGAATCTGAAGGTGGGTCTGCACACTTCAATCTTCCCACGATTTCCTTACTACAGTGTTGCTGTCTAACTCACTCTTCAGCATCTGGGAACTCCCTCCTCTCATTTCTCAAAGTTAGTGAGGAGGATGAAACAAGGGAGGGTATCTGAAAATCAGATTAAAATCTCTTAAAATGGTGACTAAAGAGTCACCATTTTAAGAGATTGGAGAAAAACCCAGGAGGGAGAAGAGAACTGAAAAATATTTTTTTCTCACCCAGAAGTTCCTGGGGCACGCTCTCTCTCTTTGTCTCTTTCTCTCATTCCCTTCCCTTCCCTTCCCTTCCCTTCCCTTCCCTTCCCTTCCCTTCCCTTCCCTTCCCTTCCCTTCCCTTCCCTTCCCTTCCCTTCCCTTCCCTTCCCTTCCCTTCCCTTCCCTTTCCTTCCTTCCTTCCTTCCTTCCTTCCTTCCTTCCTTCCTTCCTTCCTTCCTTCCTTCCTTCTTTCCTCTCTTTCTTTCTTTCTTTCTTTCTTTCTTTCTTTCTTTCTTTCTTTCTTTCTTTCTTTCTTCCTCTCTTCCCTGAATCTGGCATCCTCTTATTGGTCTCTTTGCAGAGATGTGCAGGGGTCTACGGAGTTCCTGAGGAATCGTGCAGCTGTTAGGGCCTCGTAGGAGTTGGGCAGTGTGTCTCCCAGTCCTTGTTAGACCCACAAATAGCCCATTGAGGAGAGCAGGAGGAGAGCCATCCACGACTGACTCTGGGGACCCTCAATGGGGTACTGTTCAGGCTTGGTCGGAAGCCAACCCTGACACCATGCTAGCTGTTAAAGCCTCATTCTTTCCAAAGGGGTGTCTGGAAAGACAGCAAGAGCAGCTGGGGCTCCAGGAAAGGTACTTCTCTTGTTCTTCACAAGGCCCAACTGACACATGAGAGGAAGCCACTTCCTTTTTCAATTATTTTCTGTTGTTCATTACATTTACATCCCGAGTGTTTTTCCTTCTCTTTCTTACTCTGGCTTTACTATTCAAGACCCAAAGCTGATGGGTATTTCCTTTCTCCAGTTTCAACGGAAAGTTAGAAACGATGTCAAATATTTTTTGTTTGGTAACAATCCCTTTGGACAGCCCATTACAGAAGCCCCTGGAGAATGGATATAATTTTGTCATTGGTGGAAGAGTTCAAAATCTCTTTCAAAATGAAAAGCCGGACTTTGGAGGTAGCAAAATACTAAATGACCAATATGGGAAACACCATTTTTTTTAAATATTTATTTTCACGAGAAATGCACAGAGGAAGAGACCAGAATACTGCTCAGTGGTGGGCCATGGAATTGGACCTGAGTTCTCTGGGTCCTAGGGCCTTCCAGACTGGTACACAACCATTTGTACTAGCTCCCTGCCTGCTCCTCTTTTCCCTTTTATTTTTACCCAGCACCCATACTCCTTACTATTGAGGCTCATCCTCTTCCAGCCCATGGGTATTGACAGAGCTTATCTGACTATGGGGGCCTCTGGATTCCTGCATGGGCACACCACCCTGGCCTCTGTCTTCTGTTCTAGATTTAAGTGAGGGGATAGTTGGGACCAAGATTAGGCCACATCTAGCCTAACAATTTAGAGTGACCATTCCTTATTTTAACAGAATGAAAAAAAAAATGAATGGAAAGGTAGTTGTACTGTATCTTCAAGGATGATTACAGAAGTTTTAACTGAAAGAAGTGAAGGAAAGGCAAATCAGACCGGCTCAAGAAGAAATGTCAGTTATGTATCATTATCTGGCTGAAAAATCTATCATCTGCAGAACTGAGAAGGCAATTTGTGTTGCCTACATGCTGAGCTGGTGTACTGTGTTGTTTAGTGGTCATACTGGTTCCCTTTTCTCTCATTTTTGCAAAGTTCAGAAAAATAAAGATAACGACCAGTTTTTCTGCTGGTAAACAAGTCCATACAGATGTTAAGAGTCACTTGTAGTGGACAAACTCACATTTCATGTTTAGTCGCCACGTTTTGTGTATGTGAGTCAGTGGTAGGATGGCCCATTAGCAGCCATGTAGTTACCCTGCTTCTGGATCAAAGTAAACATTGGTTTGATTCATTTCAAAGTAAATAAATAGCCAGTGGTAACTCCTTAACTTCCTCTTCAGTTCTTCCAGTGTCTCTGTTAGCACTGCACTAACTCTCACTTGGTTTGATGTACCGATGTGGCTCAGTTGTTTGCACTGGACTCTGATAAATTCATTCTGTGAGATCTGAAAGGTCCAACATCTGCTTATTTTGTTTCCCATTGCATCTCTAGTTCCAGCCACGAGGTTTGGCAGTAGTACATCCTAAGTGAACAGTTTTCAGGAAAGTGCACAAAAACTGTAAAATGCGGGGCCAGGTGGTGGTGCACCTGGTTGAGCATACATGTTGCAATGTGCAAGGACCCAGGTTCGAGCCCCCAGTCCCCACCTGCAGGGGGAAAGCTTTGCAAGTGGTGAAGCAGGGCTGCAGGTGTCTTTCTGTCTCTCTCCCTCTCTGTTTCCTCCTTCCTCTCGATTTCTGACCATTTCTATCCAATAAATAAAGATAATGAAAAAACGTAAAAAAAAAAAGTTGTAAAACGTGTAAGGACATGAATGTCTGTATAAGTAAATGTACAAGTTATACAAATAGTTCAAGCAACTCAGAAAAAAAAATACTATCAGGTTGTCCATGGTCAAGAGTCAACTTTCTGGCAACAAGTGTTATGTTAGTTACTTCAGGTTAGCATGCTGGTCGGAGACCTGATGTAGAAACCTTAGTGGAAATGGACCACCATATTCCAGTGGAAAAGTAGAAACTGCATGAGGAATAGAAAGGGTGGGATATTTTAGAAATAAGTCCTCAGTGAAAATGTCACTATGCTGATGACTAAGATAGATTCACTTCTGAAATGAAGACTAAATTCTCTGTAAAACACATGGGTTTAAAAATGAAGTGAAAAAGTCCTGGCATGGTTTTCTTGGGTTTTGCCAAGCCATAATGTTGTATTTGGAGCTCTTCTCTGACCCACACGCCACAAGAATTCCCCTGTCCCCCTCTCCTACCCACATCAAGCATATTTTGGTATCTTCTGGGAAGCCACACAGTGAGCAGTCAAATGTCTGATCCTGCTTCAGAACAAGCAAGGCAAGATCCGAGTTTAACTGGTAGAAAATTTCATGGGGAACATTAGCCCATAATGTTGGGATGTGGCCCAAATCAGGGTGTTGACTCACAGCCTATGGTTCTCCTGGTTCCCAGGAGTTGGTGAAAGGTTTTATGGACAAAACTATCTTTATATAGCGATTACAGGGGAACTGATTTGAGTGAAGAATTCTTTATAGAAGCTGATCAGTTCCCCAGAAAGCCACTAGATTTGCTCCCTGTTTTCATGAGAACTAACCCAGTCAATGCCCATTTCTTGTTTTTCCTTTTAAAATTGAATATAAGGACCACTTATAATCATGTTAAATAAATATAGTCCTATTATGATGTGACCGGAGATTTTCACATTAATCAGAGATACAGGCTTGTAGAAATACAGGAGAGACAGCAAATCTCCACAAAAGCTTTACAAGTCTACTAAATCTGTTGTCACTCTATAGAAAAAAGTTTTAAAAAAGGCTTTTTTAATGCCATTTTCTTTTAGAGTATTTAAAATTGGCAGATTTTATGTATTGCACCAAAGTAAAAAGACTCTGGGGTGGGGGGAGGGTTCAGGTCTTGGGACATGATGGCAGAGGAGGACCTAATGGGGGTTGTATTGTTATGTGGAAAACTGGGAAATGTTAAGCATGTACAAACTATTGCATTTACTGTCGACTGTAAAACATTAATACTCTAATAAAGAAAAGAAAATTTAAAAAAATGGTCCACACCACCACACATTATTGTAAAACTATTCCAAAATAAAGACAAAGAAAAGCTAGTGCAGGCAGGCCACTTAGGAGATAAAATAATTTGACACTAGAAGAGACTGAAATGATATATTCACTGAGCTAAAGGATAAAGCTTACCAGCCACTCGGTCCTGCCAAATTATCTTTCAGGAATGGAGGAGAAATAGAAACCTTTCCAAACATACAGAAACTGAAGAAATTCATCAACACCAACCCTGCAATGCAAGAATTACTGAAAGGAGTCTTTATTTCATTTTAAAGGAAGTTACAAGACTGTAAGATTACAGTGTATAATTCCATATCACACCTATCACCAAAGTTTCTACCCTCCCACCTCTCAAAGATAGCCATCATAGTTTTCACAGATCTCAGAAACAGTTTACTTGTTTTTGCAAGTTAATGTGTATCAGTTTTCTGGATCCTACACAAAAGTGAAGCCATCCATTTTGTCCCAAAGTACACAATATCAACATTTTTGACTGCTGAGTAATATTCAGTGAAAGATATGTCCTGTAACTTCTCTTGCCAGGCATCTGTTAATGAGTACTTAGGCTGCTTCCACTTTTTGACCACTATTAATAATGGTGCTACAAATATAGGGATATATGCCCCTTTGTATAAGTGTTTGTGTGGTCTTTGTGTAAATGCTCAAGAGTGGTATTGTTGGGGATGGATCGTGGCACACCTGGTTGAGCGCACGTATTATAATGTGCAAGGACCCCGGTCCTCACCTATATGGGGAAAGCTTCATGAGTGGTGAAGCAGGGCTGCAGGTATCTATCTGTGTTTCTCCCTCTCTATAGCCTCCTTCTCTCTTGATTCCTACCTGTCTCTATCCAATAAATAAAGGTAATAAAATTTTTTTTAAAAGAGTAGGATTGTCATGTCATATGGTAATTTCATTTTTATTTGTTTAAGGATTCTCAATATCATCTTCCAAAGAGCTGCACCAATTTTCATTCTCACCAGCAGTGTAGAAAAGTCACTTTTTCTCCACAACCTTGCCAATACTTGCTTTATTGATGTAGGCTATTCTCACAGGTGTGAGATGGAATCTCAGTGTAGTTTTGATTAGCATTTCTCTTTTTTTTTTAAATTTTTTATTAAGAAAGGATTAATGAACAAAAACATAAGGTAGGAGGGGTACAACTCCACACAATTCCCACCATCCAATCCCCATTACCCACCCCCTCCCATGGTAGCTTTCCCATTCTCTAGCCCTCTGGGAGCATGGACCCAGGGTCGTTGAGGGTTGCAGAAGGTAGAAGGTCTGGCTTCTGTAATTGCTTCCCCGCTGAACATGGGCGTTGACTGGTCGGTCCATACTCCCAGTCTGCCTCTCTCTTTCCCTACTAAGGTGTGCCTCTGGGGAAGCGGAGCTCCAGGACACATTGGTGGGGTCTTCAATCCAGGGAAGCCTGGCCAGCATCCTGGTGGCATCTGGAACCTGGTGATTGAAAAGAGAGTTAACATATGAAGCCAAACAATTTGTTGAGCAATCATGGATCCCAAGCTTGGAATAGTGGAGAGGAAGTGTTAGGGGGATACTGACTGCAAACTCTAGTGTACTTCTGCTTTCAGGTATATATTTTGCAGTAGTTTATGGATACGTGTGAACATAAGCTCTCTCTCACAGAAACTGGTGTATATCTAGGTTATGGGACTTTGTTAGAAAGTGAACTACCTGAGATGAAATTAGAGTGTACTATAAAAGGAAAGGTCTCACCCGAGTAATGAAGCTGAAGGGTTGTCATTCCACACGTGAAGTCTCTGGACACAGTCTGAGGTGAAGCATGTTGAGGTGGCAATCGTTGCATTGGTTAGGTTGTGATCGGCGGATGCAATGTTATTTGGTTTGGATTGGGAGATGCATACTGGAAAGTGGGCCCTATCCAAGGGTTCCAGGACTGGGGGAAGTAGGGGCTCTATAGTGGAGATGTGAGGTTCCTGCTGTCTTAGGGTTCAAAAAGACAATCGATAGTTAATGTTATCATCACATTATTTGTTAATTGGGTTAACTTTGAAAAGTCCTTTTGTTATGTTTTGCTGTACAGTATCCAGTATATTGTATATAGCTGTGCTATTGGATGCTTCTAATCTACTTGGTCTAGGCTTTTGAGAGAGTCCGCATATCAAATACATAGCTTATATATTAAAAAGATTCAGTTTGTCTTTTGAGAAACTTTGAGACATACAATCGATTTTCCCCCTCTCATATTAATTAACTACTGATTTATATGTCTACATTTTGCTAGGAGTGTACATAAACACCATTCCCACCACCAAAGGACTGTGACCCATCCCTCCCGCCCACTCCCACCCCCACTGGCCCAGGAAGCTGCATGTCTACCCCTCACCACTGGGTTTTTACTTTGGTGCCCTACTTAACACAATTTGATCAGGTCCTGCTTTTAGTTTCCCTTTCAGATCTTCTTAGTCAACTTCTGTTGATGAGTAGGATCATCCCATACTCATCTTTATCTTTCTGACTTAGCTCACTTAACATAATTCCTTCTAGCTCTGTCCAAGATGGGTCAGAGAAGGTGGGTTCATTGTTCTTGATAGCTGCATAGTATTCCATTGTGTATATATACCACAGCTTTCTCAGCCACTCATCTGGTGTTGGGCACCTGGGTTGCTTCCAGGTTTTAGCTATTATGAATTGTGCTGCTATGAACATAGGAGTACACACCTCTTTTTGGTTGGCTGTTATGGAGTCCTTGGGGTATAACCCCAGGAGAGGAATTACTGGATCATATGGAAGGTCCATGTCTAGCCTTCTGAGAGTTTTCCAGACTGCTCTCCACAGAGGCTGTACCAATTTACATTCCCACCAGCAATGTAAAAGGGTTCCTCTGTCCCCACATCCTCTCCAGCATTTGTTGCTGCTGTCCTTTTTGATGTATGCCATTCTTACAGGAGTGAGGTGGTATCTTAGTGTTGTCTTAATTTGCATTTCTCTGACAATCAGTGACCTAGAGCAGTTTTTCATATGTTTGTTAGCCTTTTGGATCTCCTCTGTAGTGAATGTTTTGTTCATATCCTCTGCCCATTTTTGGATGGGGTCATTTGCTTTTTTGGTGCTAAGTTTGCTGAGCTCTTTATATATTTTGGTGATTAGTTTCTTGTCTGATGTCTGGCATGTGAAGATCTTCTCCCATTCTGTGAGGGGTCTCTCTGTTTGTTTAATAGTTTCTTTGGATGTGCAGAAGCTTTTCAATTTGATGTAGTCCCATTGGTTTGTTTCTGCTTTAGTCTTCCTTGCAATCGGGTTTGATTCATCAAAGATGTCCTTGAGGTGTATGTTGGGGCATTTCTCTTATGATAACCATTGCTGAGCATTTCTTCATATGTCTGTGGGCCATGTGTATCTGTTCTTTGCAGAACTGCCTGTTCAGTTCTTTGATACACTTTTTTATTGGGTTAGTCTTTTTTTTTCTTTTTGTTAAGTTACATAAAAATTTTTGTAGATGTTTGATATCAATAATTTGTCTGATGTGTCATGTGTAAAAATTTTTTCCCAATTACTAAGTTGCCTGGTTATCGTTAATGCATAAAGGCTTTTTAATTTGGTGTTGTCAAGTAACTTTCTTTTTTTTCCTCCACACTTATCAATTGTATTTTATTGACCTCATATCTAATCTCCTTCAGAATCAAAGCAACTTTCTTATTTCAACATATTTCAACATTCATTTTGTATTTAAAATACAAAATAACCTTAAAAGGTTTGCAAAGCTACAAAATGATATATATATATATCATATATAGTACATAGAACCCATAATTTATTTAAGTAACATTTTTAACATTGCCCAGTTACTAAGTGACTGAGCAGAAAATAAAGATCAAATGGATCTTATTACAAAGTCTATCCTTTGCATCACTTCAATGAGAATATGACACTCTTTTTGAAAATGTATTCAAACAATATGCTGTCTACAGGAAACCCACCTAACTCAACAAGACAAACACAGACTCAAAGTGAGAGGATGGAAACTATCATACAAGTCAATGGACCACAAAACAGGGCAGGAACAGCTATTCTCATATCTGACATGATAGACTTTAAAATAAATAAAACTTAAAAAGATAGGGATGGACACTACTTAATGCTCAGTGGATCAGTCAATCAAGAGGACTTAACAATTATTAACATCTGTGCACCCAATGAGAAACCATCTAAATACATCAAACATCTATTGAAAGAGATACAGCAATATATTGACAGCAACACAGTCATAGTAGGGGACTTCATCACTCCACTCTCTCAACTTGACAGATTATCCAGGCAGAAAATCAATAAAGACATGAGGGAACTAAATAAGGAGGTAGATAAACTGAACTATTGAACATTTTCAGAGTCATTCACCCCAAGAAACACATTCTACTAAAGTCCACATGGGTCATTCTCAAGGATAGACCATATAGACACAGGATAGGCCACACAGACTGCACCAGCAAATTCAAGAGCATTGAAGTCATCCCAGGCATGTTCTCAGACCACAGTGGAATTAAAGTAACACTTAACAATCAACAAAAGATGAGTAACAGTCCCAAGATGTGGAAGCTCAACAGTACACTTCTTAACTACGGGGTCAAAGAGGAAATAAAGGAAAAAAATCAAAATGTTTTGAAAATGTATTCAGATATCAAGTATCCAAAGACTATTTATTACTTACCCACTCTATAAGATTTAGATAACACCCAAGAGTGCCTAGCCATGAATCATTTCCCTTTCAAGTGAGTTGCTGATATCAAACCCTCTGCTCCCTGGTTGTATATAAGTGGATAAAGGTCAATCTGACACTATTTCCCAGGAATTTGGAATTGGGGTACTAAAGCAGCCAGCTTGTCATTTCACAAAACTAGATACTTGGGGACTAAGGGAAAAATCTCGTCCCCTGGATAAGAGAGAAAGAGAGTATGAGAAAGCGAAAGAGTGTGTGTGAGAGAGAGAAGGTATAAACAGTGAAGCAAAAAATAGACAGTATTGCTTCTTATATTTCATCTAAATTTCCTGAGGAATGCCCCCTTCCCCATTTTCTTATAAGTAATTTTTCCAATTGGAAAAAAAAAAAGATTCATTAGAGCTCTTAGGGGAGCCCAAGGAAATTCAGCATTGAGAGACTGTTGACTCTATTTCTCAAGGGGCTGAAACTGGTGAGGAATAGGTTGGGGGGTAGTGGCAGAATGACTTTCAGTAGTCTCTAGAGAGTTACTAGGCTCATCAAATGCTGCTTAAGCCTGGATTTCTTGTAGGAAAAAAGAAGGAGATGGAGTTGAGGACATCTTGGTGCAGGGTTTCATTAACTCATCTGAAACATCCTGGGTGAGGTTTTGAGACAAAGCCTGTATAGGAAAGCTGCAGGAAAAGGAGAAAAAAGAAGATGAGAAAAGAAGATGGTCAGTTTGTGAAGAGGAAATGGATTTCTCTTAAGCTTCAGAAATGAGAATCAAGTCAAATTTAACAAATCCAAGGGAGACTTGCAGAGGCATGGGCTACGGAGCAGCGGGAGCCACAGTTTTATCTCCTTGATCAACTAGGAAAAGCAATGAAAATCACCTGAAAACTCAACAAAATACAACCAGGATCTCTTCAAAAACTCATCAAGCCACAGGTGAGTACAAACACGTGTGGCTCATGGACATAAAGGGGGTAAGGAAATGATTCCTAGGACTAAAAGGGTGTTATCAGGGACAGCTAGAACTGGACTGGGAGTTTGGCAGCTGAAACATACCACTTCTGGTCCAAGTTAAAGAAACACTGGTTAAAAAAAAAAAAGGAAGAAAGAAAGAAAGAAAGGAAGGAAGAAAGGAGGAAAGAAAGAAAGGAAACCAGTTAGTACAGACACATGTGGCTTGAGGACTGAAAGGGGGTGCATGAATAATTCCCAGGACTAACAACTAGTGCTCAGAGATGGCAGGCATTAAATGAGATTGACAACTGAGACATACCTCTACAGGTCTGAGTTTTAGCCATGAAAAGATGCTACCATGATGCCAACCAGACTTTCCTAGACAGCCAATCCCCAGAACCCCACTCCACCAGGGAAAGAGAGAGACAGGCTGGGAGTATGGTTCAACCTGTCAATGCCCATGTTCAGCAGGGAAGCAATTACAGAAGCCAGACCTCCCACCTTCTGCACCCCACAATGACCTTGGGACCATACTCCCAGAGGGATAAAGAATAGGAAAGCTATCAGGGGAAGGGATGAGATACGGAGTTCTGGTGGTGGGAACTGTGTGGAGTTGTACCCCTCTTACCCTATGGTTTTGTCAATGTTTCCTTTTTTTATAAATAAACAATAATAATAGTAAAAAACCCCAAACCTCACCAATTTACTATAACTATACTATAATTATAACTTCTGGAGTGTCCATTGCTATTGCCCCAAAGAGGCTGGCAGCAGGGAGACCCTATACTGACATCAAGGTCACAGAACCAGTCCTGTGACTTAGGATAAAATCTCTCTTTCCCCACCAAGATCCATACACAAGGAAATTAATACCTTAGCCACAGCACCTCCTGGTGACACAACAACATAATCCACATTAAATGAGGAAACAGAAAAATACACAGACAGCAATGACAGAAACCCCAAATGACCAGACAGACATAGATCTTGAAAACAGAGTTCAGAAAACTCATTATTAAAGTGATTTAAGAACCAAGTGATCATTTTACCAAAGAATTAGAAAGTACAGAAGAAAAAAAAATCAAACTTCAAACAGAACTGCAGGACCTAAAGGACACTTTGAATGCAGTTCAGGTTGAGGTAAGAGGCCTTGGAAGTAGAATTAACCAGGTGGAGGAGAGAACATCAACACTAGAAGACACACTCACCTTACTCTGTGATTTCAAAAAGTTTTAGAGAGGAAAGGTTTATGAAAATGAAGTACTTCTTAAAGAAATAGCAGACTCCATCAGAAAGGCAAACACCAGAGTTATTATGATACCTGAGGAAGAAGAGAGAGAAAAAAGAGTAGAGAACATAGTCAAAGAAATTTTAACAGAGAATTTTCCATGCTTCAAAATATTTTCAAAATATAGACATCTAAGAATGTGAGCACACCTAAATTTTTGAATCTAAAATAACACACAACAAGACACATCAATGTAAAACTATCCAAAATCAGGGACAAGGAAGAAATACTGTAGGCTTCCAGTGGAAAGAAGAAAGTCACATGCAAAGGCAGAACCATCAGACTTCATCAGAGTTCTCATCACAAACCTTAGAAACAAGGAGGGAGTAGAATGGAATATTCAAAGTATTGAAAGCTAAGAAGTGTTAGCCATGAATTCTGTATTCTTTTTTTATATAATTTTTTATTACCTTTATTTATTTATTGGATAGAGTCAGCCAGAAATCAAGAGGGAAAGGAGGATAGAGAGGAAGAGAGGCAGAGAGACACCTGCAGCACTGCTTCACCACTCACAAAGCTTTCCTGCTGCAGGTAGGAATTCTGTATTCTCCTAAATTATCCTTCATATATGAGGGAGAAATAAATATCTTTTCAGATATTCACAAACTGAAAGAATTTGCTACTACCAACTCTCCCTTGCAAGACTTTCCGAGAGGAGTCCAACATGAAAAGAAGAGGCAAAGGAATCCCAACATTTAATGTGATGATCAGTATTAGCAATAGAACCAGAAACACAACAACTACAGGGAAAAGCAGACACAGGAAAAGGGAGAGCGAAATAGAGCAACACAATCTGATGCTGGTGAACCAAGGCCAACTTGAAAAAGACTCTTGTAGAAAGATAGACAAAAGAAGCAAAAGTAACCCAATAAAAAGTGGACCAAAGAACTAAACAGTTTTCTAAAGAAGAGATACACATGGTCCACAGGCACATGAAAAAAATTGCTCCACTTATTAGAGAAATGAAAATTAAAATTTCACACTTGAAAGAATGATTTACATCAACAAATCTGGAAATGACAGGTGTTGGAGAAGTTGTGGAGAAAAGGGAATTCTGCTTCACTGCTGACAGAAATGCAAACTGGTACAGTCCTTTTGGAAGACTGTATTTTTATTTTACAAATAAAAATGGAAGTACCTTATGACCCAGCAATATCAGTCTTGGGCATTTATCCAGTGGACACTCAAACACTAATTAGAAAGGACTTACGCACCCCTATGTTCATAGCTGCATTATTCACAGTAGTCAAAGAACAGAAACAGCCTAGATGTCCATCATTTTTTTACCCAGATGATTGGGTTAAAAAAAAAAGTTATGGGATATATATATGCCATGGAATACTACTCTGTGGTCAAAAAGGATGGAATTGTGCCCTTTGGGACAAAATGGATGGACCTGGAGGCGATTATGCTTAGGAAAATAAGTAAAGAGATGAAAGAAAACTACCAGATGGTTTCACTCATATGTGGAATCTAGAGATCTGACTTACATTAATTTACCTAATTAAAAAAATCCAAACAAAAACAGAAGCAAGAAAACTGTTTGTAAGACATGTGAGAATTCTGGTGGCTATCTTTGGGAGATGGGAGGGTGGAGACACAGGACTTTGGTGATGGGTGTGATGTGGAACTATACATGAAAATATTGAAATTAATAGTTAAATTATTAATAACTATATATATATGAGATAGTGCACTACTATACAATTCTGGTTTGTGCTGAGAAAAAAAAAAGAAATGAAATGAAACGAAATAAAACAAATATTGAACTAACTTCGCCCAGCTCTCTCCTGTGTGAACTGGACTCCACATAGCAGGAGGGCTGAGAGGCACAGGGACACTGAGAACTTTGATACCAACTGGCTCTACTTTCTCTAATGTGCTACAGTGAGCACGAGTCTTGGAGGCTTAAATTGTGCCTGAGTGTATGATTCCAACTAAATGACATTCTGTAAAATAAAAAACTATGGAGACTGCAAAGAGACCGGTGACTCCCAGGCATTGGTTGGGCCGGAGAAATGAGCAGACAGAGCGCAGAGCATTTAAAAAAATTTTTTAATTATTTATTTATTTATTCCCTTGGATTACTCTTGGTTTTTTTTATTGTTGTAGTTATTATTGTTGTTGTTATTGATGTCATTCATTGTTGGATAGGACAGAGAGGGGGAGAGAAAGATAGACACCTGCCTACCTGCTTCACCGTCTGTGAAGCGACTCCCCTGCAGGTGGGGAGCCGAGGCTCGAACCGGGATCCTTATGCTGGTCCTTGCACTTTGCACCACATGCACTTAACCCGACTCCCAGAGCACAAAGTATTTTTAAGACGG
Source organism: Erinaceus europaeus (assembly GCF_950295315.1). Lineage (NCBI taxonomy): Eukaryota > Metazoa > Chordata > Mammalia > Eulipotyphla > Erinaceidae > Erinaceus > Erinaceus europaeus. The sequence continues at coordinate 54,995,726 of NC_080166.1, forward strand.
TGAAACTCTTTTTGTATGTTATTTTAGTGGCAAATACACTGGACTCTATATTTTTTCCAAAGCCATAAAATGGACACCACCAAAATTGAATTTAATGAAAACAATAGACTTTGGATGACAATTATATGTCAATATAAGTTTACTGATTGCAACAAATGTCTCATCTGGTGGGGGGTGTTGAAAACAGAGGGAACTATTTATGTGTGGGGGCAGGGAGTACATGGGAAATTTCTGCATCTTCCCCTTAAAAAATTATGATAACTACTAATGCTTAATGGATGTTTATTTGAGGCTAAGTAAAAACAAACCGTGCCCCAGGCATTGTTGCTACATCCACTGTGAGGAAGGACAGTGCTGTTTAAAAATTCCCTACCTGCTACCCACAACTTGGGACACTTTTTAGTCTCTTCTAAAAGCTTCAGGGCTTAAATTGGCTTCACCTGGAATTTCACTCTTGAACATTTGGGATGGCCATTAAGATAACTCAACTGCAAGGGTTCCTGCTTAATCATGCTCTTGACCTAGGTTTGAGCCCAGCCCTCTCAGGACTAGGAGAAGTTTGTGTGCTATGGTGTCTTTCTCTGTGTTTCTCTGTTTATCTGTCTCTGTATATCTGAAAGGGTAATGACAAAAAAGAGTGAGATTTGAGTGTGGAAAGGGCAGGGAGCTTTATATGTAACTTGAAACTTTACAAGAATATATATATATATATACATATCTTTCTCGAGTGTCAGGGCAGGATACCCCTAGCCTCCCTTCGGAGACTGAGGCTATCCCTACTGTTGTTGCTTTATGGTGAGGACAAGGTCCTGGGAGAGTCCACAAGATGCCGTTTCTGTTGAAAGCGACCAGTGGTGGTGGAGAGAGGGATCCTTTAGAGGTCTAGGCCCATCGTGTGTGTGTGTGGGAATCCAAGGATTCCCTAAAAAGGGACCCAGATGATGAGCTGGGAGGCAATTTGACCTCATATTCCAAGTCTGCATTTGCACTTGAATTTGGGGGTGTGGGTGGACAGTTGAAGTAAGGAAGTGACTGTAGACTTGGGATGCATATCGATTTGGGTTCCACTCTATGGTAAAGTGATCCCTCCTTTCCATTCCACTTCTGCTCTTTGCTCTGCATCTCATTCTATCATCCTTACCTGGACAAAAAAAAAAAAAAATCACACCTGTTGGGAAATTGTGCACACAGATCTGACTTGGGAGGAGACTTAATTCTGAGGACTAGTGATTTTGGGATCCTTAGGAGTGAACGGTGTTGTTACATATGAACCCTCGACATGCACAGGGAAATTTTGCTATGGATATGAAGCATTTGAACTCTACTAAAATCTAGTGTTTTACCTTTGCCCCTTCCTGTTCTTGGGCAGAAGGTGACTTCCAAGTTTGCTAATCATCCTTTGCTTTTTTCCCCTGGCATATCTTGGGCATTTTATAGTTCAAGTTCACTTCTACAAGAGAAAAAAGAGAGAGAAGATATATTACAAACCAAGCAATCTTGCCACCTACTAACCACTTAAAATCTGGGATGGCATTTGGTCAACAACACTAGCATCTCATCTCAACAAGCTATGGAGTTTTATGTTTGAATTTGGGTCAGGCTAACAACTGAAACTAAACGTCTTCCCAGGTAGCAGGAAGCAGAAGGGTGGAAGACAGAACAAAGGTAGGAAGTGATGGGTGAGGAATGAACTGAGGAGCCTGGACAGGAACAGGGCCCCCCCCCTTATTTTGCTAGGTCACCTCAATAAGAGAAGAAATAATAAGGGATTAATGGACACACCAAGATTTACTTTCCTGGGCAGGAGTAGACAGCATAATGGTTAAGCAAAGAGAATCTCCTGCGTGAGGCTCCAAAGTCCCAGGTTCAATCCCCTGCACCATCATAAACCAGAGCTCGGCAGTGCTCTGGTAAATAATAATAATTAATTAATTAAAATATTTACTTTCCAACAGTTGACTTGCAGAACTCGTGGGACTGCTTGTTGGCCATATTAAAAGTGGGGGTAAAAAAGTTTGGGAGAAGTGAATGAGAGGCCATGCTACTTGTTGGAGAGGGCAGAGGGCTCAGTGCTTTAAGAATTGTTGTGAATGCAGATTTTTTTTTTCCAAGATGATTAAATGGAATTAACCCCAGGGTCTGAGTTCTTACAGCCTCCAAATCCTTGTTTTACCTTTTCATAGCCGCCTGGAACCCTAAGGAATTTATTAATGAGATCCAATTACAAAAAATTGCAGGTTTTTAATCAACTTTGAATGCATGGCTGAGGGGTTCAGCTCAACTCCTTAAGAAAATGTATATTAAACAAGATTTATGATGAAATGCAGACTTGATTTCCCTGCTGTTCCCTCACCCCCTCCAGTCTAATCATCTATTCCATGCTCTCTTTTCCTCCCTCCACTTCCCCTCTGTTCTCATCTTCCCATCCTAATTTTCAGAGTTGAAGATTCCAGCCATTTCCATCATCTTCAACTTGTAACAGTCTTTGTTTCCTCTTCAAGAATGTTTCTCAAGACTAGAGGTTAGGAAAAACAAAACAAAACAAAGAAAAAACAGTTGGAATGACTCTTTAACAGGTTTTTCAAACACTGAGGAAAGGAAACAAAGGAGGTAGATGGGAGCATCACTGAATAATGCTCTGTTTATCATCCTGTGTTGTCTCAGGGTCCATACTGATTAGGTTTTTCTGGGCCTGTGGAAACTGTAAACTTCCAGGGCTTGGTCTCTGCAGAGGTTGCTTCTCACCCTGGGAGAGTCAGGCCCTCCTACCAGTTGCTGTGGGAATGGCACATCTGGCATTCTGGCAGCCACTTCCTCTCCAGGGAAAAGATTGGACTCCACCCACTCCAATTTCACAAAGTGACACTGGGACTCCTGGGAAAGGCAGGAGTGGTTGTGTTCTGTTAACATTCTTCCTGTGCTGCTGTGGGGCCTGAAGGATCTGCTCAGCTGATTAAACATTCTTCAACTTGAGAAGACAGTTATCAGAGTCATTGCATGGCACACTGACACACTGGGGTTTTCCATAGCTTGAAAATTCCACTTTACAAGGTGGGAAGCCCAGTTTAAAAAAGAAACCAAGTGGGAACTGTCTGGAGCTGGATCCCTGTTATCTTACAATCTTGTTAATAATTATTAAATCACTAATAAAAAATAAAATAATAAAGAAAAATAAAGCAAATAAACTGCAAGTTTGGCCTTCAGAACTAGTAATATAGGAGACCGGGCGGTGGCGCAGTGGGTTAAGTGCTCACAGTATGAAGCACAAGGACCCGCTCAACAATCCCGGTTCAAGGCCCCCCCCCCTTCCTTCAGGGGTGGGGGTCGCTTCATAAGCAGTGAAGGTGGTCTACAGTTGTCTTTCTCTCTCCCTCTCTATCTTACACTCTTCTCTCAATTTCTTTCTGTCCTACCCAATAAAAATAGAAAAAATGGCCACCAGGAGCAGTGTACTCATAGTGCTGGCCCTAAGCCCCAGGGGTAACCCTAAAGGCAAAAAAAAAAAGTAGTAATTTAAACCAACTTCTTAAATGAAGTCTTCCCACCTCTCTTGATTGCAGGGGCTTCTTTAATGGCAAGATTCTTTTGGCTACCAGTGACTGAAAAAGACAAAGTGGGCATTATCAGGTCCTGAATGAGGGTGGGATTATAGGTCTCAGGAATGAGTGGAGCCTACGGGGTATTGGATCTGTGCTCAACTGGTTCTGAAGAGCTGATTGCTTGACTTTTAGAATTGTGTGAGTCAGCTGTTTAATACAGCTAGTATTGAAAATCAAACTATATAAGTTATTAGGTAAAAGTTGTATTAAATGCAAAATTCATTCCTTTTTGAAACAATTTTTCATTATCTATATTTATTGGCTAGAGACAACCAGAAATGGAGAAGTAGGGGGAGAGAGAAAGAGAAACACCTGCAGCCCTGCTTCACCACTTGCTAAGCTTTCCCCCCCCGTAGGTAGGGACCGGGGGGCTCGAACCAGGTCCTTGTGCACTGTAATGTGCGCTCAACCAGATGAGCCACCACCCGGCCCACCATCACTTTCTAACTATTGTGGTATTTTGAAATTCTAAGTATCTACTGTACCTGTACAGTGGAGAAGCAGCATGAAGGCATGTTTTTGCTTATCCTGTTGTAGTTAAGACAGTTTTATATGATTTTTCTTTAATAAATCTCTGTAGCAGTTTATTTTTGGCATTTAAAAAAGTGAAAAAAAAAACACCCATAACTGTATTCTCCTTTGTTTTTACACATAGGAAGGGCATGAGGAGACTGGAAAATGAACCCTAGTGTACTGAAAAGGAAGGGTTACTGTTGCATTTAATACATCTTTCATACTCTCAGGTTTAGCACTTACGTGAGATATTGAACTTTTTTTTATTGTTGTCTGTTTGCCACTAAGGTTATTGCTGGGGCTTGGTGCCTGCATGATGACTCCACATTTGGTGGCCACCTTTTTTTCTTTTTCTGTTTTGTAGAGAGTGAGACAGGGAAGGGAGAGGGGAGACAGAAAGAAGCAGAGACATCTGCAGTACCGCTTTACCACTTGAGAAGCTTTTGTTCTGCAGATGGGCACAGGGGATAGGACCTGGATGTTTTCGAATGTTTTTTTTTATTTTTTTATTTTTAGTTTAGCACCATTTATTAAGTGATCTCAGCGGTTGTTGTAGCTGCTGCGTGCCAGCCTGTTTTTAAAAAACACAAAATGTTCTTCCAATTCCTCTTGTCCAGGACAGAAGGATCTTCCAGGTAACACACCAACAGAACAAGAGACTCCAATGATGCCAGCTTCAATGATGGTGCCATCCACAGGGAGAGAGAGGATCGTGGCACATTCAACCATGGCTTCTAGAGGTTTTGAAAAAGGAGCCTTTGTGGGCCCAGCCTGCCTGACATTTTGATGCTGTCAGTGTGGGTTTTGTATTCCATAAAGGTGTTGGGAGGTTGGTTAAGCACCCCCCGAAGCGTGTCCTGGATTCGGGCTGTGGTTGCTTGGTCACTGGCAGTATTATTCCATATGGAAATAATGTCCTCCTGAAATCGAACAGAGACCACGGCCCCACAGGTCTCCTCCCCAACCATGAACTGTTCCTCTAACATGGCCAAGATGAGATTCTCCCAACAGCGGGACGCCAAGCCCTTTTTCCAAACGAATAATCCACTTGCCATCATTTTTATTTGCATCATCCTCCCACATTGGTTTGATTCCTTCTTTGAAGAGATGGAAGTCACTGTGGCCTGTCAGGTCCCCGGGACGAACCATGTGGCTGTAAAATTTCCAGAACTTCTCCATAGAGGCGAAGGTGCCAATCTGCTTGATATTCTGCTCGTAGCTCTGTGAGCTGGTGGGGCAACCAGGGGTCCTCCTGGAGTACCAGAAAGTGTAGTTGTACTGCAAGGGGTGCTCTGCCAGTCCAGGGACAACAGTCTTCCTCTTGCTGCTGCTCTGACTCTTGTCCTGTTCCATTTTTTCCTTCTCACCATCTTTCTGTGTGCTGTTTTCTTCATTCTGATCATCTTTCAATGCATCCAACTTGTTCATCCTCTAGCAGCAGCTGCTGTCACCACTGCCTCAGGGAGTGATTTTTTAAAAATGCCTCTACGGTTATCGCTGGGGCTCAGTGCCTGCACTACAAATCCACTGCTCCTGGTGTCCATTATTGTTGTATGCTTTACATTGGTTTGTTCTAGCCCTCCCCCGCCAAGAGAATTGGATCAGTTCAGTTAGTTTTGCGGGCCGCTTGGCCCCGCCCCTAGGAACCCCGCCAGAGTTGGAGAGTTCCGGAGTTGGAGAGGGACAGAGTAAGAGAGAGTGCTTGCGCTGCTGCAAAGAGACAGCAGAGTTCTGTTTGGTGATTAGTTTGTCTTAGTTTATGAATCATCATTGCTGAATAAAGAAATACAGCTTCCCTGCCCAGCCGTAAGTCTCTGGTCGTCTCTGTTACCCATCCGTGAAGCTAGCCCGGCCAGCTGGAGCCACGAAATTTTTAACAACAAATGGCGCCCACGTGGACCTGACCTGCGCATCTCTCAGATAAGTGAAGACAATTTGGCTACCTATGTACTATGGCCTTCTCTTCTGCTTGTGAAGAGATCTCCAAAGGCCTCTGCTCTTTCTTCGTGAGACTGTTTTGCTGTTTCTGGAACATTTATCTCTGGACCACTCTGTGGTTTCCACTCGCTCGGGCAAACTCAGAACAGCCAGCGGGAATAGCCAGCGGGCGGGAGGCGAGGCGCGGAGCTGCTGTTTCCACCTGGTTAAACAGCCAGCCAGCCGGCTGTGCCCAGACAACCCCGTGCACCGCACCCGCAGCCCCGCAGCCCGCAGGAGCCCAATGTCACCACACAGGAGCCTGATGCCACCACACAGGAGCCCGATGCCAACACGCTGGAGCCTGATGCCAACACGCAGGAGCCCGATGCCACCACGCAGGAGCCCAATGCCAGCACGCAGGCCAGCCCACAGGAGCCGGCTCTCCACCGCGTGGCGCAGGGCACTGGATGCGTGATCCCTCCACGCTGCTCGGCCACTGCGAGCAGGGCAGCAGACATGGCAGGGTCATGGAGCAGGGCCGTGGCAGCCTATCATGGTCGCCACCCCTGGGCACCTAGGCCCACGCCTTCTACAAAGCTGGCCCGCCTGCCCTCTTGCTATAAATTCTGGAATGATCCCGGACCTCCCGGACCCCCGGGTTCCCTGCCGAAACTGGGCACACAAGATCTCCAGCCGCCACTCCGGTCTGAAGACAGACAAGCTGGAGTACACAGAGATTTGTACAGAGATTGCAACCTGCAATTCCTAGAAGTGAAGCTGCCCAAGAGACCACCGCTGGACAACGCACCCCCCCCAACAACTAAGACAATACAGATTTAAATTCGTGTTTAAAATGACATGTCTTCGTAACAAAGGTTTCTCTCCTTGTGTATTAATGACCATGTTTATTTATATGTTTAAAGTTTGGTAAACAGTAACTTTAAGGCTAAATTCTTACTAGACAAAGTTAAATGAAAAAGGTTTTCAACGTAATTCTCATAAAGATAAAATTAACTTACATTTAAAGTCTAAGGTAAAAATTAGTTAACAAACAATATATTTTAACTAAGTTGGTCTAAACAAAAGGTTAAATAGACTTGTTGATATGTAAAACTCTCCATTACCTTCTCGATTAGAAATGGTAGATCGCACAATGGTTATGCTAATTATTCTCATGCCTGAGGTTTCCTTTCCGCACACAACTAGGGTGTGACTCCATCTTGAATGGGTGTAACAAAAGGTTAAAAGACGTTGTTGATATGTAAAAGTCTCAAATTCCTTCTCTATTAGAAATATGCTAATAACAAGTTTTGTTTCATAGTAAGTAAATTGCAGCCAGCTGCCTTTGGGACTCTAGGCCATTCCCTGCCCCCATGCAAATGCCCGTCGAGGCAAGTACTCCCCCCAGAGGCAAGAAAGTATGCCCCCCAGAGGCAAGAAATGTTTTTTTTAAGCTGATAAAGTTTAGCCCACAGAGGCAAAAATGGCCCCCTCAGGCCTTCCCTTGACAGCACACTGGTTCTTGTTACTTGCTTACATGTTTCTCCATGTTTGTGCCAGTTTCTTTTTTTAAAAAAATGCCTGTACAATATAGGTTTCTGTTCCTTGATACTGTAGTCATTTAGTTAAAAAGAAAAGGGGGAATTGTTGTATGCTTTACGTTGGTTTGTTCTAGCCCTCCCCTGCCAAGAGAATTGGATCAGTCCAGTTAGTTTCGCGGGCCGCTTGGCCCCGCCCCTAGGAACCCTGCCAGAGTTGGAGAGTTCCGGAGTTGGAGAGGGACAGAGTAAGAGAGAGTGCTTGCGCTGCCGCAAAGAGACAGCAGAGTTCTGTTTGGTGATTAGTTTGTCTTAGTTTATGAATCGTCGTTGCTGAATAAAGAAATACAGCTTCCCTGCCCAGCCGTATGTCTCTGGTCGTCTCTGTTCGTCTCTGTTACCCATCCGTGAAGCTAGCCTGGCCAGCTGGACCGTACGAATTTTAACAACACATTATTTTCCCATTATTTTTGTTGCTGCTGCTGCTGTTGTTGCTGGATAAGACAGAGAAATGGAGAGAGGAGAGGAAGATAGAGAGGGGGAGAGAAAGATAGACACCTGCAGATCTGCTTCACCTCTTGTGAAGCGACTCCCCTACAGGTGGGGGAGCAGGGGGCTTGAACCAGGATCCCTGCTTGGGTCCCCATGCTTTGCACTATGTGCGCTTAACCTGGTGCACTACCGCCTGGCCCTCTGATGTGTGTAGCCCACCTGATACACCTCAACCTGGTCTGATGGACTTGTCTTTATGCAAAGCTCAAGTTGACTTAGGTAGCATGGGTATTGGTTGTAGATGTATTATGCAGTGAGACAATTCCATTAATATTCTTAAAGTGCCTACTATGGGCAATATTCCCATGTAAATATTCAGCTGAGTAATAACCACATAAAATATCATTTAAGTATAGGTAAGGCTGTTGGTGGGGATGCAAACTGATGTAACCCTTATGGAAAATAGTATGTAGTAGTCCTCAAGCATAAAAATGAAAGTGCCTTAAGATCCAGTAATACCACTCTTAGGCACATATCCAGATGACTAATTTAAAGGATATATGCAATCCTCTCTTGACAGCTGGACTATTTTACAATTACCAAAATATGGAAGCAACCTAGATGTCCAGTGACGGCTAGGTAAAGAAGCTGATGAATAACTATTCAATGAAATGCTACTGAGGGGGAGAGAATGAGATTATCATTTAGAATAAAATGAATGGAACTGACTGTAGGAGACTATGTTAAGTGAAATAAGTAAAGAAGTGAAGGGCAACAAGTGGATTGTTTCACTTATATGGGGAATATAGATGACTAAATAAATTAACTTGCAAAAAACACTAGGCTAACCAAACAGTCTCCCGGACTTGATGAGAACTATTGTGGCTATGGAGGTATGGTGGGGGAGGGCACAGAACCCTGTGGAGGGAGAGGGGATGTGCATTTACCGTGTTTGTGTTGAAAATTCTATCTCCTTGTTGGGAGATTGATTTAGTATCTTCCAATCACTAGTTATGGGTTTGCACAATAAAAATTAGTTTCCCTTTGTACAAAAAAAAAATTCTGTCTCCAGAGTCTTATATTTTTGTGAAACTTGTTGAATTACTGATTAAAAAGTAGAAACAAACAAAAGACTCAGAAAATAAAACTGGTTTTGATCGTCAATAAAAAAATAAATAGTGCAGGTCCCCAGACACATTGCTTAGTTTCAAAGATCCAATAAAATCCAGAGAGGGAGAGACACCTGTAGGTGGGGAGCTGGGGGATCGAACCAAGATCCTTGCACCGGTCCTTGCGCCATGTGTACTTAACCTGCTGCACCACCACCCGGTACCCCTAGGGATATAACTTTAAAGAACATTATCACTAATACTAACAGAAAATTCTTTGAGCTTTTCAGATGAAAGGCGCTAGGTGAGTATAAAATGCGGCTATTAGAGACTGACTTGGAATTTTACGTGACAGTGAGTGCTTACTAAATATAAGATAGCTACTCATTCGTAGGTTTATTTTCTAGTTAAATTTATTATTGATGCTATTACAGGGACTAGAAAAGTACCCAAAGGTTTATGACCAAGATTCAAAGCTAAGCTTGCATGTCTTAGGTAGATCTATCTGCATAAAATAATAAAACATAATAGTAATTATAATAAATCTGGTTTACACCATCTTTGCTTGAATGCCTTCAGAGTCTCTGTAAACTTTATCTTGTATTAGGTACATGTATTCGCAGACCTTTGACTTATCTGACCATCTAAGAACATTTTAGGAAATAATAGAAACTGATCACATCACAGAATCGCCTGTTTGGAGCATACCTGTTGTGGGCGGGTTTAGCCTGGATGACAACATCCAGATCTTCTTGATTCTTTTTATCTTTTTAGTCAATCCTAAATGAGCCACGGATGTTATTATAAAAGTCCTCCCAGGTTAGTGTTTCTTTTTGTCTATTGTTTATTTTTACATGACCCAGGCAGTGGCTGGGAAAGGAATACCATTCCTGTAAAGTATTTTCACATTAAGCAATTACAATGATTTGGGAAAGAGAGAGAGAAAGAGAAAGAATTTAGGGTCTTAGGAAAACTTTCATAGCAATTTTCATTGTGCTTTTCCTTTATGGGTATGAATAGAAAATCAAGGACAGATTAAATGCCAAGGTCAAGGTCATATGCTTTTACACTGCTGGTTAAAAAATAAATGTTACAAGTCTCTAAAATACATTGCGAAGTTTCAAAGATGTGTAAAAAAAGTCTGGACACATCTCAGAGCATTAAAAATGGATCTACCCTACAACTTGGCAGTTCTTCTAAGGATCTATCTGAGAATAGAGAAACACATATCCAAGAGAATGTATATACCTATTCTCATAGCAGTACTGTTTTATGATAGCTCAAACCCAGAAGCAACCCAGAAGCCCAGTGACAGCATAATGGCTAAGAAAATTATGTTATGTATACACAGTAGAATACTATACAGCTATTAAAAATGATAAAATGATCTCCTTTGCTCCTTCTTGGATGCACCTTGAAGGAATTACAATTCAGATGAAGCAAAAACTTCTGCATATGATCTCTCAAACTTTTTGCAGACTGTCTCATTTTAGTTTTCAACCCTCAGCCACTCTTTGGATAATATCAGTTGCAAACCCTTTCTTAGATGACAGAGCGATATTTCAGGTATTATCATATGAATTCCATAACTACCTGAAAGATGTACATCACTTAGTATGTCACCAGTGAGTAAGAGATCCAGGGAGACTTTCCAAGGTCACACAGTGTGTGTGCACAGGTGTTAGACCAGAGACAGTTTTTGGGTAAAATTTTGTGATTTGGGTTATGAACTATGTAAAGAATGAATGAAAGTCCCTGGTCCAAGGAGTCTGAGAGGAGCAGAAGAGATAAAATTAGGGTCCTGATAATAATGACAAAACATGGAAAAATGACAGTGCCTGCAGGAAGCACAAAGTTCACTAGTTACTTCAGATAATGACGAAAAAAAGAACATACTCAACTAGAGGCACCAAACACTGAGTTTAGGAAAGGAAATGCAGATTTGACCAGCTCTTCAGATTCATTAGTATGATCATCTAAAAGTATTTATGTGTTAACAAAGGAAAAAGAAGCCAGGAGATTACTCTAGCATATTTGATGTCAGGGGTTGAATTCAGAACTTTGAGCACGGACTTTCAATCCTCTCGCTACCTTTTCAGCTACTCCCCTTGCAGTTGATATGATGATTCACTTGGCACTATAGGCAACTACTACTGGTCAGCTGTTGGTTTTAGGGAATTCATTGTCTACTTTTAGGGAATTCATTGTCTAGTATGGAAGAATGCCACCAATCTGGTGATCACGTGTATAAATATAGGCTGGGGAGACAGCAGAATAGTTACAAAAGACTTTCATGCCTCAGGCTCTGGGGTTCCCAGTTCAATCCCCAATACCGTCATGAGCAAGAGCTAATCAGTGCTCTGGTCTTTCTCTCTCTCTCTCTCTCTCTCTTTCTGTCTCTCTTTTTCTCTCTCTCCCCTTCTCTGTTGTTAAAAATTAATAAAAATAAAAACACGTAATGGATATAGGGATAAGTGTTTAAGTGTTACGAAGGAAAAGTATAAGGCAGATGAATATGTAATAGGGAAATGCAAAACGGCTTGCTCTGGGGGTCTTTTGTTTTTTCTTTTTTCAAGAATCACCACAGCACCAAAGCTGCTTCCCCAAGTACCTTAGTACTTCCATGTGGTGTGCTGGGGTTTCTATATCTGGACTCGGCCCATGGTAAGGCCACCCTACCAGGCAAGCTATCTTGCTGGCCTCTTGGGTAATGATTAGAGGGAGTCATATAGGTGGAAGGAAGCATGGAGCTATAAAGTTCTTCTTCTTCTAGCGTTTGCTCTTCTTCCGTAGCCAGTCAACAGTGTCAGGTTGAGCCTGATGTAAAGTTTTGAGACCTCCTCTGAATCTGGAGAGGTGGCAGTCGTTGACTATGTGGGTCATAGTCTGTAGCCACAGGGGCAGTTCGGGTCGTCTCTGGCTCCCCAGCGATGGAACATAGCGGTGCACCGGCCATGGCCTGTTCGATAGCGATTGAGGAGGGCCCAAGCTATACAGTGAAACCATGTAACTTGGGGTGGGAGGGAAGGCAAGAAAAGTACTAGTACCAGCTCCAAAAGGGCCTCCTCAAATGTCAGGAATATATTGTGATTTATTAGATAATGAGGAAACCCATGAAGTCTGAGGTAATTGGGGAGAACATTTGTGGCCTAGGCCGGAAAGAGGCCATGTGAGAATAAACTGCATAGGACTGATATTTGTACCTCAGTCCATTCTGGTCCGTGTGAGAGGTAAGATGGGGCAAGGTCAAGTGTGGAGCAGATGGAATCATAATGCCTTTCCACGACAGAGAATGCTTGTTTCTTAGTGTGAAGGACTGAAGGATGAGCAGCAGGAACTTAGATCAGAAAAGAGGAGGGAGAAATGCATTTTCATATCCTTGCAAATTGGCAGGTAAAGGGCAAATGTTTTCCAGCACCTTCCTTGGAAATGCTAGGAATACTCAAAGGAACACTCTGCTTTTTGTTTTATGGCTCAGATAGAGGACAACAAGACCTTTCTTTAGATCTTTTCTTTTTTTTTTTTTAAGAAAAGTTTTATTTTAAAAAAAAGATTTATTAATGAGAGAGAGGAGGAGGGTGAAGAGAGAACCAGAGTACCATTCTGGTACTTGTGATGCTAGAGATAGAACTCAGTACCTCATGCCTGAGAGTTCAGTGCTTCTCCACTGTGCCACCTCCTGGACCATTTAAGACTTATTTATTTATTTATGAGAAGAAGAAAAGAGGGACAAAGAATTCATCCTTATTTATTTATTTATTTATTTTTGCCTGCAGGGTTATCGCTGGGCCTCGGTGCCTGCACTACGAATCCACTGCTCCTGGAGGCCATTTTTTCCCCATTTTTGTTGCCCTTGTTGTTATTGTTATTGCTGTTGTTGTCGGATAAGACAGAAAGAAATCGAGAGAAGAGGGGAAGAAAGAGAGGGGGAGAAAAAGATAGACTCCTACAGACCTGCTTGATCCCCTCCCTCTGCAGGTGGGGGAAGCCAGGGGCTAGAACCCGGATCCTTGAGCCTGTCCTTGTGTTTCTTACTTAACGCACTGCGCTACCGCCTGCTTACCTCCCCTCCCCCTTTTTATACTGGAGTGTTTTAGATGGAGTGTTTGGCTAGACCCAGTCTCACTCTGCTCCTCCACAGCTCAGAGAGCAATTTTGAAGTGAGACTGCCAAGTCCAGAGAGGCACACACCACCAGAAAGGAACATGAGTCGTTCTCCCTGGGGAGTTCTTGAACATCTTTAACAAGACTCCACCTGGCATAGACACTGTCAGCCATTCAGTGCATTCCTTACAAACCCAGACCACTGGTGGGAAGAGTGGTAAGATGACTGGCCACCATCCAGATGGTAAACAGGGAGGCAATTATGATGCAGCCATTCATCTTTGTCAAGTACATATTAACCAAGACAGTGTCTAAACAACACTAGCAACTTTCATTTTCCCTCCTTCTTAACTTGAGTTTCCCTCCCGACCACTACACAAACACATCCTACCACTTCCTCAAATTCCACATTGCTTCTACCTTTCCATTTATGGAAATAGTCATCTTGATATGGAAATTATTTATTTTTATCTAAAATTTTAAAAATTATATTTATTTATTTATTGGATAAAGACAGCCAGAAATTGAGAGGGAAAGCGGCGACAGAGAGGGAAAAAGACAGACACCTGCAGCCCTGCTTCACCACTTGCAGAGCTTTCCCCTGCAGGTGGGGACTGGGGCCTCGAACCTGGGTCCTTGTGCACTGTAATACATGCACTCAACCAGATATGCCACCACCCAGCCCTTAGCAATTCTGTTTAGCATGAATTACTTTGTGTGTGTGTGTGTGTGTGAATGCTGATACAGATAACATGGTAGAGGGTGCATAAGAAGCTGTTTTTTCTATTTTCTTTTTAAAAAATATTTATTTACTTATTCCATTTTGTTGCCCTTGTTTTATTGTTGTAGTTATTATTGTTGTCGTTGTTGTTGGATAAGACAGAGAGCAATGGAGAGAGGAGGGGGAGACAGAGGGGGAGAGAAAGACAGACACCTGCAGACCTGCTTCACCGCTTGTGAAGCGACTCCCCTCAGGTGGGGAGCCGTGGCCTCGAACGGGGATCCTTATGCCGGTCCTTGCACTTTGTGCCACGTGCACTTAACCCACTGCGCTACTGCCTGACTCCCTCTATTTTCTATAAGGCTGATCTTCCTTATCTACTTTGATATCCTAAGTCAAAAGTATCATATTAATAAAGAATATCATATCATCTTGATAAGGTAATACACGAGTGTATAACATGTTTTGAAACCTCTTTCTGGAAAGACTATTCCCCATTCATCTTTATCTAGGAAGATGTCAACCAAAGACATTCTTGTTTATTTGAAAACCAGGAACTCTTGCTTGTTGTGGTTAAGTTTAATGGAAATTAAAAAAGGGAGGGAGGAGAGAAGAACAGCTCTGAAGAGTTCAGATGTGGTGGTAATGTGCACAGACTTTCTCTCCAAAGCCCCCTCCCTCCTTTTCTCCTATGCTCACTTCCCCTTCAATGCCCTTGAGATCTTCTCTGCCTTCTTTCCCAAAGTCAGCTCTAGGGAGTTACCCATGTGAGTCTCTCACTCCTTTGTGTGCATTAGTGAGACCAGAGAATGCCTGGTACTGCTTTATTTGTCCTGGAAGTCTTATCTTTAACTGTGGAATGAAAGGAATTTCAGGTATCCAATCACTACCCAAAGTTCAGGTTTTCAAGTTCTATTCACATAGAGGTCCGAAAAGCAACTTCTTATGAGGGAGAGTAGTCTTCCTAGACTCTAGAGGTGACCAGTCTATGATTTCCTCTCTGGGGCACCATCTCAGGAGGAGAGGGTATGTGGTTGTGGTGGACAGACAAGTGGCACAAAGAGGTTTCTAACTGAGTTCTTGATAAGGTGCTTGAGAACTATATTCCCCTGAACGGTAGTAAAGGTCAGGTAGAAGGGGGTACCTGGATCAAGGATATGAGAAAGATTTGTTGAAATGAAATGGGGCATCTTGAGATATATCAGGGAACCTTCCATGGAATGTGATAAGGACAACCTTATTATTGTGTGTGCTTGTGTGCGTGTGCGTGTGCGTGTGCGTGTGTGTGTGTGTGTATTTTCTCCGGAGAAACCTGGAATGAGGCCTTGTTTGCTTAAAGTGTAAGTTACCACATTGTTTCCAAGGAGTTGGGAAACTTTTTATGTTGCAGGGCATGAAAATTGCTAACTGATTTTCTCAGAATTCAGAATTGATATTTCCTCTTGGTCCTGTTTAAAAGCTGCATAAATGAATATTCTGGAGCTCACTGAGGCTCATTCTAATTAATTCTGGTTATCTTTGAAATCCCTCAAGTAAAATTGTTGCATTTTTTATAAGGCTATTTACATCAAATGATGATGATCTGAGCTCTGATAGAAATTAAGAGCAAATAAATACGGGCCCTGGGTCAGATACATGAGGTAAGTAGTTCATTGTACTTATGTACTTTCTTCAAGTTTGGGAGCTACTCTCTGTCCTGATCCAGCTTTCTATTCTCAATTCTATTCTCAATTTCTATTCTCAATTCTGACACCTTCTTCCCAGACAATATCTTTAGTCCACCTGCAGGTTAGTTATCAAACTCCAGCAAAAATTACTACAGCCATGGAAACATACCTTAAATAGACTTTCTAGAGCTGTGTTTCTCTCCTCTCCTTGGTCAAATAGGAATATCAAAGGAGACCACCTGGAACTGCAACACAACAGGACTAGAACTACTTTGGGATCCCACCAAATCACCAGAGACTACAACTCTGCCCAGACATTCAGTTCTACCCAGTTGAGAAACTTCTCTAAAGAACAAGGGATATCAGAGATCACCTGAGACTGCAACAAGACAAGACTGGGACCACTTTGGGAACCCACCAAGTCATCAATGAGTGAAAACACGTGTGGCTCACGGACAGAGAGGAGCCTAAGGAGAGGTTCTTGGGGCTAAAGCCCATATCTACTTCTGAGTGACTGGTAACAGTCTGGCAGTTTGCCAGTTAAGGAGCCACCTCCGGTCGGTTTTACCAACAAAAAGTCTATTGAAGGGAGGAGAGGACTCCCCTATGACTCACCAAATGCAACTGGAAGCAGAGAGAAAGAAGAAGAAGAAGAAGAAGAAGAAGAAGAAGAAGAAGAAGGAGGAGGAGGAGGAGGAGGAGGAGGAGGAGGAGGAGGAGGAGGAGGAGGAGGAGGAGGAGGAGAAGAAGGAGGAGGAGGAGGAGGAGGAGGAGGAGGAGGAGGAGGAGGAGGAGGAGAAGAAGAAGAAGAAGAAGAAGAAGAAGAAGAAGAAGAAGAAGAAGAAGAAGAAGAAGAAGAAGAAGAAGAAGAAGAAGAAGAAGAAGAAGAAGGAGAAGAAGACCCAGCTGAGTTGTGGAATTCCCTGGACAAGAATTTGAAAAAGGACAAAGTTGATCTTTTTCTTTCTTTGGTGGAAAGAAAATGTATATAAATATAGAAAGATAACAGATAGTTACAGAAATCCTCTCCGTGATCTTGGAGAACTTCTGCAGTTTCCCATGGAGGGAATGGAGACAGAGAATTCTGGGGGTGGAAATAGTGTGGAATTATACCGCCTATTATCTTATAATTCTGTAAATCAACATTAAATCACTAATAAAAATTTAAAAATATATAATGCAAAAGTTCTAGTGTAATCCTATGATTCTCTGGGGAGGCATTACAAAGTATTATGAGAAAGTGCTGCTATTTAATTTTGTGTCTAAGAGACATAACTTCAATATGCTTCATGAATTATTAGTGGGAATAGGAAGGAAGAAGATTTGTTGCCACAAAGGTGGGTGATTCTAGGGACATTGGATAAAAACAGAAGCTGCTGGGGGCAAATGATTATGAACAGCATCGTTAATAGGGTTGCTCAGGGAAATACATTTATAAAGGGTAGGAAGGAACAGAGTGAGTCTAGTTAAGGGGGAGACCAGTTTCCCCTGAAGACATTGGTTTGAGCTGACAGATGACTTTATCTCTTCTTTAGTGAAGCAATTGCATTGAAGCATAGGAGAGTTCCCTAAAAAATCAAGTCACATGGTCAAGGAGTATTTCTTTGACAACTCACAGGCTATTTCCCAAGTACTCCAAGCAGCCCAGATGTTCAGATTAATGTCCACTATGTACTGGATCTCATAAATAAATATGAGTGTGATAGAGAAATGTTTAGAGAAAGCTGGAAAAGTTTTAATTAAAGTTTTTAGTTTATTAAATGGTATCTATTTTGGCATAATATTTCTGTCTTCAGTACCATCCTGGGTACTCTCTCGTAGCACATCTGGTTAAAGAATGACATTAGAGGAGCCAAGGTCCAGGGTTGAACCCCATGCATCAGTTGTCTCCATCGATTAATAAGTGACCAAAAATCTAGTACTTTGCCAAGAGAGAGAACAAAAGGACAAACAAAAACAATCTTGGAGGAATGTAAAATTTAGTAGAGAATGCAAAAACATAGTTACAACAGATAACATATTTGGAAATCACTTCACCTTGGAGCTACAGACTGTCACCAGCACTGACAAGCAAGTTTAGGAATCCAGGGAAGACTGAATGGATTACTTGGACAGGGGCAAACTCAATATTATGCTAAAAACTTACTTATTTCAAGGGCTTTGGTAGCATCGTTTCACACATGAAGACTTGTGTATTTTCTATATAGAGTAGTAATGATTATTTCTAATCTCAATAGTAAATTTAAAAATTTGGTAATAAAACGTCTCTAGAAATGTGTTTAAGTTCCTCAAATTCTAAAATGAAGAAAGTAAATGCCCTCAAGTTATTTTATGACTCAGAGCCAATTACAAATCTGTTAATCTTCCAATGTTTATTGCAATTCTATTCTCTAAAGGTCCTAGGTCAGTTTGCTGATTTCTTTTGTATATACCACTCTCATAGTCCTGTGGGATTGATGAGCCATGAGTTTTGATCCTCAGAAAAAAGCTGCCTAGAGGTTGAAACAGAGTGTTTTATTGGCTCTTCAAGAAAAAGCTGGTATTAGAATCCAGAAGATTGATGGCTACTTGCAGAATTTCTATTTCACTCTTGCCTATAGGAAGACCTATTCCTTCTGCAGATATGACATGGTGTGAATTTATGGAATATGAAATGTGCCCCTGCTGTCTTTGTGGTTAGTGACTTGGGAAGGTTTAAATGTATTTGGAACTTCTCTTGCTGTTCCCTGCTTAATTCTAATGAGTTTTCCTCTTTTTAATCTTTATACTGAGTTTTTGGGAAAGTCATGATAAATTTCTGCTTAGAAAACCAGAAATTTTCATCATGACTTTTTCAACAACCAATGAAAGAACCATAATAAACAAGAAAAAGAAAAGTTTGCTTTACATTGTATGAAAGTATTAAATTAATAGATGAACAGTTTCTTTTGAAAACAAGACTAAGTTGCATTTGTTCCAAGAATTTTAAGTTGGCTATATGTATTACCACATTAAAATAGGGGAGAAAATTCATATAATTGCATGAATAAATATGGGAAAAGTCCGTAAAATATACTGTTTATTCTTGACATAAGTTCTTCAGGGAACCTGTAGAGAAGGAAAGTTCTTAATTTGATAAACATCTTGTACAAAACCCCATAGCAAATATCATGCATTTTTGGCAAACTGTTGAGTGGCTTGGTCCAGGTTCCTCAGAAGTAGTACTTGAGAAAGGGTGTGTGAAGGAGAGCTCTTAGGTGTGATCTGTAAGGCAACGTTTGGCAAAAATGTGTATTCAGTTTTTTACCTGAGCAGATATGCCAGAGACTACGAAGCATAAATCGTACCACAGAGCTATCTATTCTACATTGAAATATGGAAGCAAGTCTTTTTGATGCTGCATGTCTGTGAGTCAGTAGTTGCTGCTCCCTGCAAAGGCAGGCCATAATTTTCCATATATTCTATGTCTAAGTGGCTACCTCTGACCAAGGGCAATTTGCAGGAAGACAGCATAACTGTCAGCTGGTAGGGACCCTTCTCCTCCAGCAAGTGGGAAAAGGGTGGACCAGTTCAGGAAAAGATGTCTACTTGGTTGACATTTTAATATTAAATTGTACTTGATCCACCCAGGGGTAGGAAAGCCTTCATATTGATAATTTCTGGTAACTTGTTTCACTTCATACTCCAAATTTTGATGTGGTTATTTTCTAATGTAGGGCTTTCTACAACATTCTTTATAATGTAGGTCTGCTGGTAACAACATTTCTGTTTCTATTTGTTTAAAGAAGTCTTTATCTTTCAATTTTGAAATATATTTTCAGTGGGGGTAAATTCTGGATTAGCATCTATTTTTCTTTCAGCATTTTAAAGACTTCATTCTTTTATCTTCTGATATAGTTTAGATAGAAAACAGACTGCTATGCTGAGTTTTGTTTTCTGTTTCTTAGACTGTCTCAATATTTTCTCTTTATCTTTTGCTTTTAAACATTTTTCTGTGCTGGATCAAAATGTATGAGGGTAGTGTGGGTTTTGTTTTTTTGTCTCCCTCATCCTTCTCTTTCTTTACATAGTTAAATACTCTGTTTGAACATCTGCAATTTAATACATTTCATTATTTGGAGAATTATTAGTTACTTTAATTCCTTCTACTGTACCTATTTACCACATGTAGTTCTAACAACTTTGCTCAACTTTAATTTTAAAATTTCTTCAGCTTTTTTCTTTGTGTTTTATGTTTGGAAAATTTCTTTTATTTCCCCCCCCCCTTTTTTTGTGGTTGTCTTTGGGAGTTCACTGCTCCAGGCCAACTTTTTCAGATAGAAAAAAAGAGACAGAGGCAGAAGATAAGAGGGAAAATCAACATAGCTCCAAGTCTTCCAGCAGTGTGGTGGGAGCTAGTCTTGAACCTGGATCACAGACATGGCCAAGTAGGTACCCTTCCAGGTGAACTATCTTGCCGGCCCCTATTTTAAATTTATTGATTTCCCCGCATTGCTCTGTCAAGCTGAAGATCCATTACTTGAAAGCATTTTAAAAATATTTGTTGATATGCTTGCTTTGGTAGCACTTACTAAAATACTTGATTATTTATTTAGTTTTAAATATTTATTTTCCCTTTTGTTGCCCTTGTTGCTGTAGTTATTGTTGTTGTTATTGATGTCATCATTGTTAGACAGGACAGAGAGTTATGGAGAGAGGAGGGGAAGACACAGGGGGGAGAGAAAGATAGACACCTGCAGACCTGCTTCACCACCTGTGAAGTGACTCCCCTGCAGGTGGGGAGCCGGGGGCTAGAACCAGGATCCTGATGTGTCCTTGGGCTTTGCGCCATGTGCGCTTAAACCACTGTGCTACCGCCCTACTCTTCAATACTTGATTTTTTAAAAAATGATTTTCCTTTTTTTTTTTTCAAATGGTAATAATGAAAATGTTCTATCTTTTTCTTGTATAGGTTCACATTTTATAGTAGAGATTTTAAAGATATTTATCAGTTATTTAAGTTCCTTTTTTGATAGTTCTTAAACATCTGGTTCATTACTGTAGAGTATGTTTGGTTTGCTATATATATATATATTTTTGAAACTAATTTTATTTTCATAACTTTTTGTCTACTACTTTTTTTTTTTTTTTTTTTTTACCAACTGCGTGATTTAACGTGTGTTGCAGAGTAGAGTTGAGGGCATGTTTATGCTCAGAAATGAGCATGTCCCTTCCTCTGCTGCATGCATGGTGAGGGAAGAAGATGGTTGTGTTGAGTCAGCCTAATCAGGAGTTAAACTGTGCCTGTATTTATTGTTTCCATAGTGACCCTTCCTTTGTATATATGGATTTGAATTCCTCTGGTATTACCTGTGCATGGGGTGGCTGCTGAATTCCTAAAGGTTGTGTTTTTTCAGTGTTCTTGCTCCATCTTTAGTTTTAAGCTTTTCCTGTAGCCCTGTGCCTCAGAGAAGGTTTCTCCATGCTCCTAGCTTCTTCTAGTGGTAAGCTACTATTTCTCACAAACTTGGAGTCGGGAACAGAAGATTTTATTTATTTATTTATTTATTTAGCCATCAGGGTTATCACTAGGGCTTTGTGCCTGGAAGACTTTACCATTCCAGTAGTCTTTTTTTTTTTTTTTTTTTCATCATCTGTTAAAGAGTGAGAGACAGAGAGAAACAGGTAGGGAGGGAGAGAATATAAAAGACAGACAGAAACTGCCCCACTGGTTGTGACATTCCACTCTCCCACTCTCCTCTCCGGTGGAGACCAGGGGCTTGAGCCTGGGTCCTCGTGGATGGCCCAGTATGTGCTGTTCTGGGTGTTCCATCAGCTGGCCCCTGGGAGTTTCTATTGTCCAGATTCAGGTTTTCTTTTAGAAAGACCCTGATAACATGTGAAGGTGGTGGTGGTGATTGTCTTGGAAAATCCTTCTACGTAGAAAATATGTCTAAATTGATTTAACAAGTGAGGCCTTAGGCACTAAAGTCAAAGAAGATTCCAGTAAGCAGCATGAAGTTGAGATCAATTCTTCTTCTAGCGTTTGCCCTTCTTCCGTAGCCAGTCAACAGCGTCAGGTTGAAAGCTGTCAGGAGCTGCTTGTTGCTGGCTTTGAAAGTGACTGGGATCCATGTGGATTCAGTCAGCTAGGAATGATTGTCAGTTTCCCCAATGAATGGGTACTCACGGGATGCACCACGAGAAGGTCGATCCAATGCATCCCGTTGAGATCAATGAAAGCATTTCTTAGCCAGAGAATGCTTCTTTTCTTCTGTCGTTCAGTCTTCTCGTTTATAAATATGAAGAAACAATCTGCCGTGATTGTGTACAACCCTAGAGGACACCTTCAAGTAGGAATGATACCAATGGTACCTGTGGGTTGATTTTCAGTGGCCTCAGGAGTTGAGGGTGTATCAAAACTGTCCGTGTCCCAAATGGAAGGCTCTCAATCAGTACCTTGATGCAGGCTGCACGGAAGCCAGATCCTCAAGCAACAGATAATGTCTACAGAGTGTACATACTATCTTAAACTAGAAATTGGCACACAATGCATTCAGTAAGCAACCATTATTATTGTTGTCATTATTATTTTGTGATGTCTCTGGGGATTCCCCACCCCCATCCTTATAATAATGGAGCTGTTTTTTTTTTTTTTGATGTAGTTCAATGACTTCTGTCACAATGATTTCAGTTTATTTTGGGAGGACCCAAAGAGACAGCTCACAGGGTAGAACTCCTGCCTTGCCTTATACAGGGCCCCATTTACTGGCTGTGGCATCAGGGAAAGTGCCAGTGCTGGTCTCTCTCTTAATCTCAATAAAAAGTTGGCATCTGTGAGGGGAAGAAAGGTGGTGAGGTAATGAAATCACACATGTGTGAAGCCCTGAACCACCACCCTCTTCACAATCTCCTTCTCAATATAAAAAAAGAACCTTCTTTGAGGGTTATATTTCTTCTGAAGCAGTTGAAAACAGCAAGTTTTGTGCTTGGCATTTTTTCTTCTTAAGTAACTCTGATAATTTTTTTCTCTCAGGTTATATACTGCCAAAGTGACTTAGAAATTTCTTGTGCTATTCCAGTCTGAGCTGTGGGTCAGGGCTATCACCACATACTAGTTAAGAAACTACTGGGGGCCTGGCAGTGGTGAATTAACTTAAGCTCATATATTACCAAGCTCAAGGACCAGGGTTCAAGCCCCCACTCCCCACCTACAGGGGGTCCTCTTCACAAGAGATGAAGCAGTTCTGCAGGTATCTTTCTCTCCCTCTCTCTATCTCCTCATTCTTTTCAATTTCTCTCTATTCTATCTAATGAAAAGAGTGTGTGTGTGTGTGTGTGTGTGAGAGAGAGAGAGAGAGAGAAATTCCTGCATAGATCTAATTTGTCCAGACATAAAGGAAGCTTCCAATTTTCCTTTGAAAATGACAATTTTGCAATAGCAGTTATACCTATTATTTAAGGGCAGGACTACCTTTGCTCAGACATTCCTATATGTGCCTTTAAAAACACACTGAGAAGTGCTGTGCAGATGTGATTTGGCCTCACTAGGTAATCTCAGAGAGCTCCCTTCAATGTCCTTTAGCACTCCAGTTCATGAAAAGGACAGAAGTAGTGAAGTTGATAGGACTTTTAAGAAACCAAAATGGTTTTATAAGATGGAATTGTAGAATAGAAAGGGGATTTATCTACTTATTCTGGGTGTGGTCAAGCTTATTCATGTCTGGCTGTTTTCCTAAATTCTTGCTCAAAATGGAATGTGCATATGGAGAAAAGAGGCAAAGTAAGAGCATGTAAAGACACTACAAATGCCAGTTTATCCCTTTCAACTTGCACTTCTGCTTCCTTCACAATAAAGCCGATTATATTTTTCCCCCTTTCACTCCTCATACAAGTTTCCATGAAGTGGGAGATGAAGGCCATTTTCAATCTGAAGTAGTGTAGTGTATTCATGATTATAAACTTACTAACACTGCCATTTTCTTACAGAGATTTAAAGGCTATTAGAAGCAGCAAAAGAACAATATCGATACTGTGCAGCACCAAAGTCAGTGAGATAAAGGGCAGTATTCAGAAAAGCAATACAAGTGACTGAGGAAAAGGAGTGTGTGCAAGGGATCAGAAGTTAAGTAGGTATGAAAAATAAGCAAGATGCTACTGAAGCAGTGCATGGACAAGCAACTGTGCAAAGATGAATTTGAAGAGTTGAAGAAAACTACTAAAATGAGAGTTCTGAATGTCCAGATTGATATGACTTATGGTGCTGTAGGAAACTTTCATGAATAACAACCCACATCAACATACATTCTGAGGATAAGCAATATCAGAAAAAGGGAATTTTCTGCATCATTTGCAAATAACAAAAAAGAATGACTCAGTTTCTTATTTAGCCTTTTATATTTTCACTTACAGAATAAAAAACAGGTATGTGGTTCAGACTGCTCTCAGACTCTTCAGAAGCATAGCTGGATGGAAAACATTAGAATAACATTTAAAGACAGTGGGGCTGGGGAGGTGGCATAGCGACTTGAGCACTGAACTTGGAAGCGTCAAGTCCTGAGTTCCATTCCTTTTTATTTATGTATTTATTTTTTTATATTTATTTATCTATTCATTTATTTATTTTCCCTTTTGTTTCCCTTTTTTTTTTTATTTAAGAAAGGATTAATTAACAAAACCATAGGGTAGGAGGGGTACAACTCCACACAATTCCCACCACCCAATCTCCATATCCCACCCCCTCCCCTAATAGTTCTCCCATTCTCTATCCCTCTGGAAGCATGGACCCAGGGTCATTGTGGGTTGCAGAAGGTAGAAGGTCTGGCTTCTGTAATTGCTTCCCCGCTGAACATGGACGTTGACTTCTCGGTCCATACTCCCAGTCTGATTCTCTCTTTCCCTAGTAGGGTGGGTCTCTGGGGAAGCTGAGCTCCAGGACATATTGGTGGGGTCTTCAATCCAGGGAAGCCTGGCCAGCATCCTGATGGCATCTGGAACCTGGTGATTGAAAAGAGAGTTAACATATGAAGCCAAACAAATTGTTGAGCATTCATGGACCCAAAGCTTGGAATAGTGGAGAGGAAGTGTTAGGGAGGTACTCACTGCAAACTCTAGCGTACTTCTGCTTTCAGGTATATATTTTGCAGTAGTTTATGGATACATATGAACATATGCTCTCTCTCACAGAAACTGGTGTATATCTAGGTTTTGGGACTTTGTTAGAAAGTGAACCACCTGAGATGAAATTAGAGTATACTAAGAAAGGAAAGGTCTCACCTGAGTAATGAAGCTGAAGGGTTGTCATTCCACATGTGAAGTCTCTGGACACAGTCTGAAGTGAAGCATGTTGAGGTGGCAAACGTAGCGTTCGTTAGGTTGTGATCGGCGGATGCAATATTATTTGGTATGGATTGGGAGAGGCATACGGGAAAGTGGGCCCTATCCAAGGGTTCCAGGACTGGGGGAAGTAGGGGCTCTATAGTGGAGATGTGAGGTTCCTGCTCTCTTAGGGTTCAAAAAGACAATAGATAGTTAATGTTATCATCTCATTATTTGGTAATTGGGTTAACTTTGAAAAGTCCTTTTGTTATGGTTTGCTGTACAGTACCCAGTATCTTGTATATAGCTTCTAATCTACTTGGTCTAGGCTTTTGAGAGAGTCCGCATATCAAATACACAGCCTATATATTAAAAAGATTCAGTTTGTGTTTTGAAAAACTTTGAGACATACAATTGATTTTCCCCTTCTCAAATTAATTAACTAGTGATTTATATGTCTATATTTTGCTAAGAGTGTACATAAACACCATTCCCACCACCAAAAGACTGTGACCCATCCCTCCCACCAACTCCCACCCCCCACTGACCCAGGAAGCTGCATTTCTACCCCTCACCACAGGGTTTTTACTTTGGTGCCCTACTTACAATTTGATCAGGTCCTGCTTTTAGTTTCCCTTTCAGATCTTCTTAGTCAACTTCTGTTGATGAGTGGGATCATCCCATACTCGTCTTTATCTTTCTGACTTAGCTCACTTAACATAATTCCTTCTAGCTCTGTCCAAGATGGGTCAGAGAAGGTGGGTTCATTGTTCTTGATAGCTGCATAGTATTCCATTGTGTATATATACCACAGCTTTCTCAGCCACTCATCTGTTGTTGGGCACCTGGGTTGCTTCCAGGTTTTAGCTATTATAAATTGTGCTGCTATGAACATAGGAGTACACACCTCTTTTTGGTTGGGTGTTATGGAGTCCTTGGGGTATAACCCCAGGAGAGGAATTACTGGATCATATGGAAGGTCCATGTCTAGTCTTCTGAGAGTTTTCCAGACTGCTCTTCACAGAGGCTGTACCAATTTACATTGCCACCAGCAATGTAAAAGGGTTCCTCTGTCCCCACAACCTCTCCAGCATTTGTTGCTGCTGTCCTTTTTGATGTATGCCATTCTTACAGGAGTGTGGTGGTATCTTAGTGTTGTCTTAATTTGCATTTCTCTAACCATCAGTGACCTAGAGCAGTTTTTCATATCCTTGTTAGCTTTTTGAATCTCCTCTGTAGTGAATGTTTTGTTCATATCCTCTGCCCATTTTTGGATGGGGTCATTTGCTTTTTTGGTGCTAAGTTTTCTGAGCTCTTTATGTATTTTAGTGACTAGTTTCTTGTCTGATGTATGGCATGTGAAGATCTTCTCCCATTCTGTGAGGGGTGTCTTTGTTTGTTTAATAGTTTCTTTGGATGTGCAGAAGCTTTTCAATTTGATGTAGTCCCATTGGTTTGTTTCTGCTTTAGTCTTCCTTGCAATTGGGTTTGATTCATCAAAGATGTCCTTGAGGTATAGGTGGGAAACTTGTTTTTCCAATGTTTTCCTCTATGTATTTGATTTTTCTGGTCTGACATCTAGGTCTTTGATCCATTTGGAGTTGATTTTTGTTTCTGGTGAGATTAAGTGGTTCAATTTCATTCTTTTGCATGTTACAACCCAGTTTTCCCAGCACCATTTATTGAAGAGAGCCTCCTTTTTCCATTTAATCCTTTGGGCCCCCTTATCAAAGATTAGATGCCCATAGGTGTTGGGATTTATTTTTGGGCTTTCAATTCTGGGCTTTCACACACTGGTCTGTGTGCCTATTTTTGTTCCAGTACCATGCTGTTTTGATGATGATGGCTTTATAATATAGTTTAAGGTCTGGGAGTGTGATGCCTCCATTTCTGTTTCTTTTCCTCAAGATGCTTTTGGCAATTCTAGGTGTTTCCAGGTTCCAGATAAATGATTGTAGTGTTTGTTCTGTTTTCTTAAAGAAGTTTGGTGGAACTTTGATGGGTATTGCATTAAATTTGTATATGGTTCTGGGGAGAATATTCATTTTGATGATATTTATTCTTCCAATCCATGAGCATGGGATATCTTTCCATTTCTTGGTATCAGTTTCTATTTCCTTGAGTAGCGACTCATAGTTTTCAGCATACACGTCTTTCACTTCTTTGGTCAACTTTATTCCTAGGTATTTCATTGATTTTGCTGAAACAGTAAATGGGAGTGATTTCTTGACGTCTTCTTCAGATTTAGTGTTTGCATAAAGAAATGCCACTGATTTTTGTACATTGATTTTGTAGCCTGATACCTTGCTATATTGCCTAATAACTTCCAGTAATTTTCTTCTGGATTCTTTAGGTTTTTCTATGTATACTATCATATCATCTGCAAATAGTGAGAGCTTAACTTCTTCCCTTCCAATCTGTATTCCTTTGATTTCTTTCTCTTGCCTGATTGCTATGGCAAGAACTTCCAATACTATGTTGAAGAGTAAAGGTGACAGTGGACAGCCCTGTCTAGTCCCCGATCTGAGGGGGATTGTTTTCAGCTTCTGTCCATTGAGTATGTTGTTGGCTGTTGGTTTGCTATATATAGACTCCACTATCTTGAGAATTTCCCATCTATCCCCATTTTTTTTAGAGTTTTGAGCATGAATGGGCGTTGGATTTTGTCAAAGGCTTTCTCTGCATCTATTGAGATAATCATGTGCTTTTTGGCTTTGCTTTTATTGATGTGGTGAATGACATTAATTGACTTATGGATGTTGAACCAGCCTTGCATTCCTGGGATGAATCCCACTTGGTCATGATGAACAATCTTTTTGATATGTTGCTGTATCCGGTTGGCCAAGATCTTGTTCAATATTTTGGCATCTATGTTCATCAGCGATATTGGTCTGTAGTTTTCCTTTTTTGTTCTGTCCCTATCAGCTTTTGTTTTCAGGGTGATGTTGGCTTCATAGAAGGTGGAAGGGAGTATTCCTGTTTCTTCAATCTTATGGAAAAGCTTAATAAGTATTAATAAGTATTGGTACTAACTGTATCCTGAAAGTTTTGTAGAATTCGTTTGTGAAGCCATCTGGTCCAGGACTTTTGTTGTTGGGGAGATTCTTAATAACGCTTTCAATTTCTTTGTCTATAATTGGTGAATTTAGATTTTGTAGTTCTTCTTGGTTCAGTTTTGGAAGGGCATAGGTTTCTAGGAATTGTTCCATTTCTTCCAGATTCTCTAGCTTGGTGGCGTATAGTTCTTTATAGAAGTTTCGCGGGATTCTCTGGATTTCTGTGGTGTCAGTTGTGATATGTCCTCCATCATTTACAATTCTATTAATTTGAGTCTTCTCTCTTTTTTGTTTGGTGAGTCTGGCTAGGGGTTTGTCAATTTTGTTTAATCTTTCAAAGAACCAACATTTGGCTTCATTGATCTTTTGTATGGTTCTTTTATTGTCGATGTTGTTTATTTCTGCTCTAACTTTAGTGATTTCTGTCCTTCTGGTTGCTTTAGGGTTCCTTTGTTCCTCTTCCTGTAGGTCCTTGAGGTGTGCATTAAGGTCGTTCATTTGAGCTTCTTCTTGGTGTTTAATATGTTATTGTATGGCTATAAGTTTCCCTCTCAGTACTGCTTTCGCTGTGTCCCAAATATTTTGATAGGTTGTGTCTTCATTTTCATTTGTTTCCAGGAACATTTGAATTTCCTGCTTGAGTGAGTCTCTGACCCAGTGGTTCTTAATGAGTATGTTGTTTAGTTTCCAAATTCTGTGACTTTTAATAATTTTCTGTTTGTTGTTAAATGTTAGTTTTACTCCACTGTGGTCTGAGAAGATACTTGGGATGATTTCAATGCTCTTGAATTTATTGATGCTGTCTTTGTGGCCTAACATGTGGTCTATCCTTGAGTATGTGTTATGTGGATTTGAAAAGAAGGTGCATTCCAATTTTTTGGGGTGAAGGACTCTGAAAATGTCCAAGAGGTCTAGTCTGTCAATCTCTTCATTCAATTCTCTTGTATCTTTGTTGGTTCTCTGCTTTGTTGATCTGTCTAAGTGTGATAGTGGGGTATTGAAGTCTCCCACTATTATTGTATTACTATTGATGTCTTTTTCAAATTCTTTCAGTAGGTGCCTAATGTATTTAGATGGTCCCTCATTGGGTGCACAGATGTTAATAATTGTTAAGTCTTCTTGGCTGATTAATCCTCTAATCATTATGTAATGTCCTTGCCTATCTTTTATTACTTTATTTAATTTAAAATCTATTGTGTCTGAGATGAGAATGGCTGTTCCTGCCCTTTTTTGTGGTCCCTTAGCATGTATGATAGTTTTCCATCCTTTCACTTTAAGTCTGTGTTTATCTTGTCGTGACAGATGGGATTCTTGCAAGCAGCATATGGTTGGGTTATATTTTATGATCCATCCCCCCACCCTGTGCCTTTTGATGGGTGAGTTTAAGCCATTGACATTTATTGATATTATGGATTTAATGTATTGTAGTGCCATTGTTCAAAAAAATGTTTTGTTTGCTCTGATATATTGCAAGTATTATAGTGATTTTCTTGTTTATAAGAGGTCTTTTAGAACCTCTTTCAGGGCTGGTTTGGTGATGGTTGCCTCCTTTAACTGTTGTTTGTCTAAGAAGGTTTCGAGCCCTCCATCTAGTTTGAATGAAAGTCTAGCAGGATATATTATCCTTGGTTGAAACCCTTTTTCATTCAGGGCTAGATAGATATCTTGCCATTCCCTTCTGGCTTTTAGAGTTTGAGTGGAGAAGTCTGCAGATAATCTTATGGGTTTTCCCTTATATGTGACTTTTTTTTCTCTCTTGCAGCCTTTAGGATCCTTATTTATCCTTACTTCTCATTGTGACTATGATGTGTCTTGGTGTCTTCAGGTCTGGGTTGATTCTGTTTGGTACTCTCTGGGCCTCTTGAATCTTGATATCCTTTCTGTTATTCAGGTCTGGGAAGTTTTCTTGTATTATTTCCTCTAGAATGTTTGTTTCCCCTTCCTCTCTTTCTTCCTCTGGCAGGCCAATTATACGAATGTTACTTCTTTTGAGATCATCCCATATGTCTCTGTTGTTGTTTTCAGTGTCTCTCAATCGCTTTTTAAGCTCTTTCACCTCTTTCTTAGTTTTCTCTAACTCATCCTCTGTCTGACTAATTCTGTTTTCTGCTTCTGTTAGTCTGCTTTCCCTTGCCTCAGCTTCTTTCTTCATTACAGCTATTTCAGCTGTCATTTCTCTAATTGCCTCAAGATAATCAGTATTTTCCTTGGGGGTCTCAACTGTTGTTTCCCTAATACTGCCATTCCTTTCCTCCAATGTTGTTTTCATATCTGTGATTAATAAGTTTATTATTGCTTGCATACTTTTCTTATCTATGGTTACTTCTGGCTGATTTGTAGTTTTTTCTGGGCTCTTATCTTCATTCATTGGAGTAGCAGTTTTATTTGTTTTTGATCTACCCATTTTTTTGATTTATGGGTTTCTTTTTTTTATATGCTCTGTTTTTCCTCAGTTGTTGTGTCTTGAGTACAAGTAACACTGTACTAAATACCTTTATGAAAATTGCACTCACCAACCTCAGGAATTACAGTAGCAACTGAAGCAAGTATTGAAGCAGTTTAATTGTTACTAGTTAGCCAAACAATTTCTCCAGACTGTGAAAGAATAGTAACCAAATGCCAGTGAATAAGAAAGATAAAAGAAAGAAGGGACAGCAAGAATAGACAGTTATGGAAACCTACTATCCACTGTATATTCTAGGGGTAACAAGAGGAGAAAGGGATCTAGAGTAGAGATACACACATAGTGTCCACTCTGAGTCAGATTTCTTCCTCAAAATAATTCACAAATTCAGAAAGGCAAAGAAGAAGGAAGGAAGAAGTGTATGACAAGATAAAAAAAAGAAAAAGAAAGAAGAGACAAGAGAGAGAAAAGGGAAAAGATAAGAAAAAGAGCTGTAATTTAAGAGCAGTGAAAGGAAAGGATTTTTTATTAATTAATTTTTAATTTAATTTAATTTTTTTGATTAGCTAGGATGGGGAGGGATGGTAGATGAGGTAGGATTAAGGAGATAAGTTCCTCCCACAATAGATAAGATGTCCACTACCCTAGCACTGAAATATATGCTAAGAGTTAATTCTGATCAACCTAAAGGGGGGGAAGATATATGCCTTTATATAATATTAATAGTAAAATAGAGCAGGGTGAAAAAAAATAAAATAAAGACCCTGTCCCAGATTACCTCAAACCTTGTGATCAGAGGCAGCTGATTGTTAAGAATAAGAAAAAAAACAAAAAAAACCTCAGGACTAGACAAGGATAGCTGAAATAGACAGTTATACAAATCTACTATCCACTGTATATTCTAGGGGTGGCTAAAGGAGGAAGGGAAGTTGAGCAGAGACACTCGCAGTGAGAGTCCACACTGAGTCAGAATTCTTCTCCAAAATAATTCCCAAATGTGTATCAGTGAATTCCAAAAAGCACACTGTTTGGTGGTGTGGGGGCTGGGGGCTGTGGCTTTGGAAGCTGTAGGATTAAGGAAGAAAGGATGACAAGAATGAGAAAAAGAAAAAAAAGAGAGAGAGAGAAATGAAAAAGATAAGAAAAAGAACAGTCATAAAAGAGCGGTGAAAGGAAAGGGTTTTTTTTTTTTATTTATTTTTAATTATTTAATTAGCTATGTGGGGTGAGGTGGGGGTTGTTGGCTACTTAGAAAGAAAAAAGGCCAGAGGTTTCAGAAGGGTATAGACTTAGAATGAATGATACTCCCTGGTGGGATAGGAACTTGGTGAAGACAGAAGCTCAGCAGGGGAGCCTGCTAGGAGCTGGTCCCCAGGGAGTGGTTGGGGGGGTAAGGGGGAGGAGGTATGCTTAAAAATTAAAAGGAAAAAAAAATTTTCCCCTTTTTTCCTACTCTTTTCTTAACCCAAATTAAGTTATAGTCACCTCCTTGGTGTCACCGCTAGGACCCCTTATTGACTGGCCTACTAAAGGCAGAAAATCCTACCGTTTTCAGGAGATGTGGTCAGAGCTCAAGCCACTAGCAGCTTTTCAGTCCGCCATCTTCCCGGAATCCCCGCCCTTGTTGTTTTTATTGTTATAGTTATTATTGCTATTGTTGTCATCATTGTTGGATAGGACAGAGAGAAATGGAGAGAGGAGGGGAAGGCAGAAAGGGGGAGAGAAAGATAGACACCTACAGATTTGCTTCACCGCTTGTGAAGTGACTCTCATGCAGGTGGGGAGTTGGGGACTCGAACAAGGATCCTTACGCTGATCCTTGCGCTTTGCGCTACCTGCGCTTAACCCGCTACGCTACCACCCGACTCCCCTGAGTTCCATTTCTGTCATCACATATGCCAGAGTGATGCTCTGGATTTCTCTCTCCTGCCCTCTTTGTCATAAATAAATAAATAAATAAATAAATAAATAAATAAATAGGTGCTGAGGAGAAAAGAAATTAATTTCAGTTAAATTATGTTTTTCACGTGAGAGTTACATTAAAATTCCCAGGGAAAGAGATTATTTATGAGCTCTTCCTGGATAAAATCCTTGAAATTAAAACCAAGCCAAACAAAATATATCTAATAACAATAATGAAAAAAAAAAAAAGAAGTAACATTATAACATTATAAGAAAATGCAAGAGAGCTCAAAAAATATATAGACTTGATTTGAACTTTCAAACTAAGGGCAATGCTTTGAATTGAAAATGTTAGATAAATCTGGTACACTGACGATTGAAATAAATACTTATGCAGATATGATTGAGCTGGTGGCAAAGTAAGGCAAAATAAATACATGGAAGAGGACCAGGGAGATAGATCCGTAAGTGTTTTCATGCTTGAGTCATTAAGAGTCCCTAGGTTCAGTCCCTGAACTACCATAAGCCAGAGCTGAATAGTGCTCTGGAACAAAAACAAAGCAAAGCAAAACAAAACATTAGAAAGAGAAAAATGATAATGATTGCCTAGGGGGCTGTGACTCCCAAAGTGGCATCTATCTTGTGCAATCTCTCCTTGTGTTATCCCTGGTAGACTTTAATTTACCAAGTATTCCTAAGGGGTAGGAGTAAACACTGGAATTAATCAAGGTGAAGGTGGATTAAAGATATCTGTATGAATTTTGTACTCCTAAAAGATGTCTTTGGTAGGTACAAGAACAGTAAGATAGGGAGTTGGGCGGTAGAGCAGCGGGTTAAGAGCATGTCACGCAAAGCGCAAGGACCAGCATAAGGATCCCGGTTTGAGCCCTCTGCTCCCCACCTGCAGGGGAGTCACTTCACAGGTGGTGAAGCAGGTCTGCAGGTACCTGTCTTTCTCTTCCCCTCCTCTCTCCATTGCTCTCTGTCCTATCCAACAACAACAACATCAATAATAACTACAATAATAAAACAACAAGGACAACAAAAGGGAATAAATAAAT
Source organism: Erinaceus europaeus (assembly GCF_950295315.1). Lineage (NCBI taxonomy): Eukaryota > Metazoa > Chordata > Mammalia > Eulipotyphla > Erinaceidae > Erinaceus > Erinaceus europaeus. The sequence goes on from NC_080166.1 coordinate 55,029,088, forward strand.
ATAAAAAAATTTTTAAAAAAAGAACAGTAAGACAAGAAAGGACTAGTCAGTTAAAAGTGGTGAGACAACTGAAAGTTCTTATATGGGACTGACTCTTGGAAAAGGTTTCCCTCTTAACTCACAATTCAGTTTCAATTGAATTCCTGACCTGAAATTTGAAAGGTAAGTTTAAAATCTTCTACAAAAAAAAAAAAATAGAGAGACTATCTATGATTTCACTGTAGAGAATGATTTTCTATACAAGTCACCTAGAAAAATTAATAATAGGGACTGGGTGGTAAGACACACATTGATGTGCAAGAAGGTGAAAGTTCAAGTTCCTGGTCTCTACCTACAGGGGGTGAACTTCATAAGTGGTGAAGCAGCACATCATCCATGTCTCTCTCTCTCTCTCTCTCTCTCTCTCACTTCCTTCTCTCTGTCTTTATTGAAAAATAAAGAGCAATAAAGGGAAGGAAATATATGTTTGCCTACAGGGTTATTGCTGGGGCTTGGTGCCTGCACTATGAATCCACTGCTCCTGGATGCCATTTTTCCCATTTTGGTTGCCCTTGCTGTTATTATTGGATAGAACAGAGAGAAATCAAGAGAGGAATGGAAAACAGAGAGGGGGAGAGAAAGATAGACACAGGCAGACCTGCTTCACTGCTTGTGAAGCGACCCTCCTGTAGGTGGGAAGTCAGGGGGCTCCAAACGGGATCCTTACTCCTTACACCATGTGCACTTAACCCGCTGCACTACCACCTGACTCCCAGAATTAATATATTTTACATGAGGAATATAAACTCATTAGAAGATACAATAGAGAGAAAATAAAATTGATAAAGGGGAGCTATTTATTATATAGCCTTTTGGCACTAGCCAAATGTGGATTCTGGAATTAAAAAAATACTTAAAATCATGAGTAGTCATTTTCCGTTGCAGAACATACAAATAACCACTAAACCTGCCAAAATGTTACATTTATTATATACCAATGAAATATAAATAAAAACCAAAATGCCATCTTTTTATATCTTCCAAAATAACAAAAATAAATGGTAAATTAGTTTCAAGTATTGGCAAGGATATGGAGCAATATCTGATTTCAGATGTTGCTTGAGGGGTTATAATTAGGTTCACTTTGTAACACGGACTGATATTAACTAGTAAAGTTGAATGTATTATAATACAGCAGTGTGTCATTTCCTGTATATATTTTAGAAACTACTACCTATAAATTAGAGATCCATTATTCCATGCTAGCAGAAATATAGAAGTAATCCAAAAACCCAGCATCAGTGAAATGAATCTTAAAAAATTTCTTTTTATTTATTTTTTTATATTATTTTAGCCAGAGCACTACTCAGCTCTGGCTTATGGTGGTGTGGGGGATTGAACCTGGGACCTTGTAGCCTCAAGCATGAGAGTTTGTTTGCATAACCATTATGTTATCTACCCCCAATGAATCTTAAAATTTTATGCTTTTAAATTACAGAATCCAGACCTCCCACCTTCTGCAGCCCGTAAAGATCTTTGGTCTGTACTCCCAGACGGATAAAGAACAGGGAAGCTTCCAATGGAGGGGGTAAGATATGGCACTCTGGTGGTGGGAATTGTATGGATTGTACCCCTCTTATCCCATAATTGTGTCGATCATTATTAAATCACTAATAAAGTAAAATTTAAAAGGTTTCTTGCTTTTAAAAAAAGCAGAAAAAAAGAGGGAGTTGGGCGGTAGTACAGCAAGTTAAGCGCACGTGGTGCAAAGCACAAGGACTGGGGAAGGATCCGGGTTTGAGCCCCTGACTCCCCACCTGCAGGGGAGTCGCTTCACAAGTGGTGAAACAGGTCTGCAGGTGTCTTTCTCTCCCACTCTCTGTCTTCCCCTCTTCTCTCCATTTCTCTCTGTCCTATCCAACAACAATAAGAACTACAATAATAAAACAATAAGGGCAACAAAAGGAAATATTTAAAAATAATTTTTAAAAAAGTAGAAAAAATTATGGATATACTTGTCTAGCAGAGCATGTATAACACATACATACCACACCCATAAATACCTGTGATAATGAATCATGAAAAGGAGCAGAGCGCACTATACGGAGTGATTCCATTCAGAACAAGTGCAAAAACAGGCAGAAGTAAAACAACTATGTTGTTCAGAAAAATATTTGAAGTAAACATATGATGAAAAGTAAGAGAATACTTTAATCCAATTTTGGATGGTGTGGAAGAGTATGGACCCAAAGGATAACATACAGACTTCAGAGATCAGCACATGGTGGAAGATGAATGGGTACTATTTTATTGCTCGTCATTAAATGATCTGTATCATGCAGAACATATATTATGATACACAACAGGTGTTATGATACATGCTTTGTGTTTTTAAAATAAATGTGAGTTCAACTGAAAACTAAAGCATCATTACAAATTGATTTCATTATCATAGACTGACAAGAGTGCAAGGGTATATCAAGAAAAATGATTTAGAGATAGAATTTCAGTAGGAAAAAAGTGAACGGTTTTACATCTTGGCTCAAATACAGAATTAAGACACATTACAAGGTGAAAACATGAGATGAAAGAGAAAATTTTTATTTTTAAAATTTAATTGGACTTTTATTGCAAATGTGTGTCAGAGAGAGGGGGAGACAGAGAGAGAGAGAGAGAAAGAGATCGGAGATCTGCCTTATGTAATGCTAGGGATTGAAGCCAGGTCCTCATATGTGCAAAGTTTGTGCTCTATGGCTGAGTAACTTCTTAGGTTTAAGGGGCAGATTTTAAAAATGGGATATCAAGCCCGGAAACAAACTTCAGTGTGCATAGAAATTTAATGTGTAGGGCGTCTGGCGGTAGTGCAGTGAGTTAAACGCACGTGGCGAAAAGCGCAAGGACTCGAGTAAGGATCCCAGTTCCAGCCCCCGGCTCCCCACCTGCAGGGATGTCGCTTCACAGGTGGTGAAGCAGGTATGCAGGTGTCTATATTTCTCTCCTCTTCTCTGTCTTTCCCTCTTCTCTCCATTTCTCTCTGTCCTATCCAACAACGAAGACATCAATAACAACAATAATAACTACAACAATAAAACAACAAGGGCAACAAAAAGGAATAAATAAATAAATGTTAAAAAAAGAAATTTAATGAGTAAAAACTCGAAGAGGTGCTCACATTTTCATCATATTTGCTATTTGGACTATTTTTGTATATTCCTATTTGATTTATTATGGACCAGAGATTTGAATGTAAAATGAAGCCATATATATAAACCTAGTAATTCTGGTGTTAGCTTAAATCTTACTTCTTACAGGAAATCTCTTGAGCTACTTGGAAAACTTACTGCTCCCGCGATAGGCTTCCATAGTAACCTATACTTTCTTGTCTCCATAGGTACTACTCTCTGTAACACTTTTATGTTTAAATTGGTAACAAAAAGGTTAACAAAGGACTGTTGCATTTAAAAAAAAAATTATTTCTTTATTGGGGAATTAATGTTTTACATTCAACAGTAAATACAATAGTTTGTACATGCATAACATTCCCCAGTTTCCCATTTAACAATACAACCCCCACTATGTCATTTATCATCCTTCATTTTGATTTCTTCCTTGATTTCCTCTTTGACCCAGAAGTTGATAAGAAGTGTACTGTTGAGCTTCCACATTTTGGGACTGTTACTAATCTTTTGTTGATTGTTAAGTGTTAGTTTCATTCCACTGTGGTCTGAGAAGATGCTTGGGATGATTTCAATGCTCTTGAAATGGCTGATGCTGTCTTTGTGGCCTAACATATGGTCTATCCTTGAGAATGACCCATGTGGATTTGAGTAAAATGTGTATTCTAGTTTCTTGGGATGAATGACTCTGAAAATGTCCAATAGTTTATCTATCTCTTCATTTAACTCCCTTATGTCTTTATTGATTTTCTGCCTGGATGATCTGTCAAGTTGAGAGAGTGGGGTGTTGGAAGTCCCCTACTATGATTGTGTTACTGTTAATATATTGCTGTAGCTATTTCAGTAGAAGTTTGATGTATTTAGATGGCTTCTCATTGGGTGCATAGATGTAAATAATTGTTAAGTCCTCTTGATTGACTGATCCTCTGAGCACTAAGTAGTGTCCATTCCTATCTTTTTTAATCTTATCTATTTTAAAGTCTATTGTCTCAGATATGAGAGTAGCTGTTCCTGCCCTTTTTTGTGGGCCATTGGCTTATATGATAGTTTTCCATCCTTTCACTTTACATCTGTGTTTGTCTTGTTGAGTTAGGTGGGTTTCCTGTAGACAGCATATTGTTGGGTTGTGTTTTCTGATCCATCTTCCTACTCTGTGTCTTTTAATAGGTGAATTCAGGCCATTGACATTTATTGATATCAAATATTGAAGATATTTTAACGCCATTCTTGTAGAGTTTTAGAGTGTTCTGATATATGTCCTATTTGTGGTGGTCTCATTGTTTATAGGAGACCTTTCAGAACTTCTTTCAGGGCAGGCTTGGTGATAGTTGATTCCTTCAACTGCTGCTTGTCTGAGAAGGTTTTGATGCCTACATCTAGTCTGACTGACAGTCTAGCAGGATATAGTATTCTTGGCTGAAAGCCTTTCTTATTGAGCACTTGATAGATATCTTGCCATTCTCTTCTGGCCTGTAGTGTTTGTATGGAGAAGTCTGCTGCTAATCTTATGGGGTTTCCTTTGTAGGTGACTCTGTTTTTCTCTTGCAGCCTTGAGGATCCTTTCTTTATCCTTATTCCTTTCCATTCTAAGTATGATATGTCTTGGTGTCTTTAGGTCTGGGTTAATTCTGTTTGGAACCCTCTGGGCTTCTTGAATCTTTATGTCTTTGATGTTGTCTAGACTAGAGAAGTTTTCATCTATTATGGCCTGGAAAATTCTGTCTTCCTCTCCTTCTCTTCCTTCCTCTGGTATGCCAATAATGCGTATATTGTTTCTTTTGAAGTCATCCCATAGGACTCTGTTGTTGTTTTCAGCATCTCTTAATCTCTTTTTGAGATCTCTTACTTCTTTTTTAGTTGTCTCTAATTCATCCTCAATCTTGCTAATTCTGTCTTCAGCCTCATAGATTCTATTCTCTCTGCCCTCTACTGTTTTCTGGAGTTCATCTATTTTGTTGCCCTGCTCTGATACTGTTTTAGCTTGTTCAGCTAGTTGCAGTCTTAGCTCAGTGATTTCAGCTTTCAGCTCTCTAATAACCATGAGATAATTAGTATTTTCTTCAATATTCTCATTTGACTGTTGCATTTAACCTTTGCACAATTTATTGTTATTTATCATAGTTCCATGGATTAATTTGGTTTAGTTGGGCAATTTTTTGCTTTCATGAAGTTGCAGACAGAAGCTAGATGGTTCACTTGCAAAGCCTGCAACTGCTCCTGGCCACTGATTGGGCGTCCATCTGAAGGTTTCCACCAGGGTGTTTATGTGTGGCTTCTTGAAAGGTTTGCGGTGCTCATGTACAGGCTGGATTAAAGACGAATCATCCCACTAATAAGGGTTACAAAAGATCCAGGGGCCTGCTTTGAGACTATTGAACTGGGGAGTCAGGCAGTAGCGCAGCAGGTTAAGTGCAGGTGGCTCTAAGCACATGGACTGATGTAAGGATCCCGGTTCAAGTCCCTGGCTCCCCACCTGCAGGGAAGTCCCTTCACAAGCAGTGAAGCAGGTCTGCAGGTGTCTACCTTTCTCTCCTCCTCTCTATCTTCCCCTCCCCTCTCCATTTCTCTCTGTCCTATCCAACAATGACGACGACAACAAGAATAACTACAAGGGCAACAAAAGGGAATAAATATTTTTTTTTTTTTTTTAAAAAAAGACTATTGAACTAGCCTCAAAAGCCCTACAACTTCATTTCTGCCGTATCTGTTGTCTAGCTCATCACTAAGGTCAGCAAAGATTCGATGAGGGAATTGGACTGCACATCTTCATAGAGTAGCCTGAGGGAAGGAACAGCATGATGACAACTATCTTTGGGTAGAGTTCCCTGGCCCCCATCTATTTACCTACTTACTGAGCTCTTTGGGGGACCAGTGGGGTTCACATTTCCTTCCCTTGAAAAAGCACACATCTGTTCTACCGGATCTTCACTTTGAAATACTTGGTGTTTGGTGGCCATGTAATTTGTGCTTCTATTTTTTTAAAAAAATATTGTTTTATTTATTTATTTTTATTATTGGATAGAGACAGAGATAAATTGAGAGGGAAGGGGGAGATAGAGAGGGAAAGAGACAGAGAGACACCTGCAGCCTTGCTTCACCACTGGTGAAGCTTTCCCCCTGCAGGTGGGGGACAGGGGCTTGAACCTGGGTCCTTGTGCATTATTATGTGTGTGCTTAACCAGGTGAGCCACTGGCTGGATGCTGTGCTTCAATTTTCTTAAATTTTTATTTATTTATTTTTAGTTAGAATTTATTTTTCAAAGCCTGTTTGCTTCTGGTAACCTAGAGCGATTTTCCATTTGCAAAAGACTAACTTTAATGTGCTTCCTTCTGGGCTCTTCGGACAGTGGAGTGGTATTTGAGAAATGATAGCCAGTGCCTGCTGCGTCCTTGACCTCCTGTTTATCCCACTCTGAATCACACCTTGCAATTCTTAGAGTTTCTCCACTTTGACATGCACAGTGAGTATGCCTGGTGGTGATGGGGGTGACACTGCGGTGGGAAAACCCTTCAGATTTGAAAGTCTGTTCTGCATTCATTTGAAGTTTTTATTTGTGAGCTTCAGCAGTCTAACGTGTCTTTGTGTATAACCCCTTTCTGTCTTTGCTGAACAACTATTATTATCTTGCTACAGAGGGTCATGCCAACTGCTTAATTACACAGAGAGTTATGAAACAGCCAGGGCACAAGAACATTATTTAACTGTGGGTTCCTAAAGGAAAATAAACTTTTTTTTCTGTACCGAGTGTCGCTGCCAATAAGTGAGACACATTTGTCTGTGTAGCATGGATAAGCTCCCTTGTAGAAAGGGCTTCTATGGCTACACTGGGCAAAAATCCTGGACTCACCTTTCCTTATAGCACCAGTTATAGTACAATGGAACCATTTTAATTTGGTGAGAGATTAAATCTGACTACTTCAAGTCAGACTTTTCCTTTCATTGGATGTAAACAATAAAACCTCTCTCTGAAAGTTTTCCTGATTCACTCAGAGATAGGCTAATGCCTTTCTATCATGGGATACTCCTAGTCAAACAACAGGCCTAATAAAAATAGGCATTTATGAAAGAGATGATTATGAAGCTTAAGTTTCCCATAATCCATCTGCCTGCCCCTCAACCATCATCCTTCAGGCTTAAACATTCTGTATTAAGAAAATCCATGCGAAGGCAAGTGAGGACGTTCTGTTTGGTTCAACTAGTCAGATTGCTCATTTGGTTCAACTCTTACCTTAAAAGTACACAGTCTCCACCCCATAATGATCCTGGGTCCATAGTACTAGAGGGATAAAAAATAGGATTGCTGGGGGTGGGGCGGTAGCTCAGCAGATTAAGCGCACGTGGTGCAAAGGGCAAGGACTGCCTAAGGATCCTGGTTCCAGCCCTCAGCTCCCCACCTGCAGGGGAGTCACTTTACGAGGGGTGAGGCAGGTCTGCAGGTATCTCTCTTTCTCTCCCCCTCTCTGTCTTCCCCTCCTTTCTCCATTTTTCTCTGTCCTATCCAACAACAAACGACATCAAACAATAATGACCACAACAAGGCTACAAAAACAAGGGCAACACAAAGGGGGAAAATGGCCTCCAGAAGCAGTGGATTCATGGTGCAGGCACTGAGCCCCAGCAATAACCCTGGAGGTAAAAAATAAAAAAAAAAAATAGGAAAGCTTTCAAGGGAGTGGATGGGATATGGAGTTCTGGTGGTGGGAACTGTGTGGAATTGTGCCCCTCTTACCCTATGGTCTTGTTAATATTTCCACTTTATAAATAAAAATTAAAAAATACACAGGCTGGCATTTCCAACACACTGGCTTTGATTTACCTGCCATTGTGAAAAAGAATGTGCCAGAGCTCTTTGCAAAATTAGATGCTGAATGAGAAACAGAAAAAGAGCTCTTGAGAAAGAGCTGCTCCTCTGAAGCAGTGTTTTTCTCAGGGCAATAACTTAGATAGTCTCTCTCTTGCTTCTGCAGGAAACAGCTTGCCCTGTTGCAGAGGGTGGGGCCCTCTCTTATTTCTCTAAACACTTCTAGAGGGGAAAAAAATTTCAGGCGTAAATGCCAAAAAATAACTTTAACTCTCAAATGTCAGAACCCAAGGTCAACCGAGGGTCACAAATGCAGCGTTTAAGGGAGAAGGCTGGCGGACCCTTTCTCCAGATATTGTCTCTTGTTTCTGAAATCTACAGATAAAACTGAAGCCATGGAAACACTACTCACTCATTCTCAGTGAGAAGTACCTATGATATATTAAGTACTTTGAGCTTCTGCTTAAAGCTTTAAGTACTGGAAAAGATTCCAGCTCCCACGGATACTCCTCCTTGAAACCCAATTTAGACTATCAAAGTTTTTATAAAGGCATTCCTAGTGCCATTGTACTGTAAATCCTGTCTGATCCAGCCTTCAAATATTTATGTAAACTGAAATATGTCTGGAAAGAAATCGAGACAAAACAAATATGCCACACCATCCACTCCAGCAGGTCCCTCCTCCCTCATTTGCATTCAAGCATAAACCTCACCAGCTGGCTCCCAACTGTTAAAGCTGGTTAATTAGCAATAATTGCAAAGACTATTTCTTTGAATGCACCGATGGCCTTATGTCTTGCAACCCGTTTAGCCTGGAGATTTTAGCACATGTGAAATGCGTTGGTAGTGTTGTTGTTGTTGTTGTTTAATCATTACTGACAAATGTTGTTAGTTTAGTCTCCCTGGGACCTGCTGCAACTATAACAAGTGTTTTTAAAGCATCCACAGGTTAGTCACAATGTATCTGTTCCTCAAGCTGTGAACTCAGCTTTTATGTCTCTAGAGTGGGCTGTTTCTCCTGGGATCATGGTGGGTGAAGCGCCTTGAGGTTCAGATGCAGTTTGCTAATGATAATTCGCGTCACTTGCAAGTTGTAGCAACTGCAAGATCTCATGGTCTATCTTTTGGCTCATGACACCACATAATTAGAAAGAGTAGAAAAAGGGAAGAATTTTAAAGTGACTGTATATTCATTACAATTCTGAAATACAAGAGAAGGAAAGAGGAACAATTGTGCATGGTAATAATAAAATACTTTTATGCTTTGGAGACAGTACATTATTTAACACTGAAAAGTACTACATATGGCGGCTGGGCAGTGGAGCACCAGGTTAAGTGCACATAGTATGATGGGCAAGGAGCCACACAAAGAACCCAGTCTAAGTCCCTGGCTCCCTACCTGCAGGGGCCACTCTTCAAAAGTAGTGAAATAGGTCTGCAGGTGTCTTTCTCTTCCCTTCTCTGTCTACCACCCTCAATTTGTCTCTGTCCTATCAAAAAAAAAATTGAAAAGAAGGACATGGGAGTAGTGGCATCGAGCCCAGCAATAACCCTCGAGGCAAAATAAAAATAAATAAATAAATAGCATTACATGCTTATTGATAGTAAACTACTGGATAGAGACAGGGAGAAATTGAGAGGGGGAGATAGAGATGGAAAGAGATGGAGAGACACCTGCATCCCTGCTTCACCACTTTCCCTCTACAGATGGGGTCCATGGGCTTGAATTCATGTCCTTAATGCGTTGTAATGTGAGCGCTCAACCAGGTGCACCACTGCCTGCCCCCCTTTCTTTGTTTCTCTTATGTCTCAAACAGGGCATCAGGAAGTAGCAGGTGTATCAGATTTGGTATGCAGAAAATTAGATTTCTCTCTCTGTCTCTCTCTCTGCATTCAGTCACTAGGGCTTGGAGCCAGCACTACAAATTCACAGCTCCTGGCAGCCATTTTTTCCCCATTTTATTGGATAGGACAGAGAGAAATTGAGAAAGGAGGAAAGAGATAGAGAAGGAGAGACAGCTGTAGACCTGCTTGACCGCTGGTGAAGAATCAGAGCTGCAGGTAGGGAATGGGGGGCTCGAACCCAGTTCCTTGCTTGTATCCTTCTGCATAGTACAGTGTGTGCCACTGCCCCTGCCCTTTCCCGGAAATTAGATTTCTCTATTTCCACGTTTCTAACGATCTTCCCTTTTTTCATACTACTTAAAACTACATGCTGTATGTAGCCCTGCTACATACATACTGATATGGGTTAATGTTCTTCTGTTTCCTACTGCTCTAGCATCCAGTTCAGTCAGTTTAGCTTTGCACCAGTCCATGTGAAGAAACAAGTACTGAATTTTGCTGAGTCACATTTTGGGGTTATCTTGACCTTTATCTGTATGGTCTTTCAACTCTCAGTAGGCATCCAGTTTTCAAAAATGCATGCTCTTTAGTGGAATGTTTATGTAATCTCCTCAGACATGAGAGGGAAGAGTGGCACTCAAACAGATTCAATGAGACAGAGAAGGGGAGTCAAAACACATTTGGATAAATGTTTGTTTGGGACAGTGCTTTTGAGTTTTGACACTATAAAGAATGCTTGAAGAGTCACTCTGAGTAAAGAGGTTTGCTTTTTCAGATTGTGGTGTTATAGGGTGAGATTGTCCTCCAGCTCAATAATTTCTGCCTGACTCCTACATTCTAGTTTTCATTAATTAATTAATTTTACTAATAACTTAATAATTTTAACAAGATTGTAGGATAAAAGGGGTATAATTCTGCTGGGAAATTGTGCAGATGCAGTCACATCTGCCATGTTGTCCCCTCAGGCTACTGCTGAGAGTTGGGACATTCTCGGAGCGCCTGTTCCACCATGTTGTGCCCTCAGGGCATTGTCTATTCCCCTGCGATATTTGGAGTGCTTTGGCTGCTCCTCCCCCCTCCCATTCTCATGAGAGTTATTATCCTATCCTGGAGTGCTGTGGTTACTCCTCCCCCTTCCCATTCTCGTGAAAACTACTCCCATAAAAGCCCTTCTTCTTCCGCACCTCTCTCTCTTGCCAGCGCTTCCCTTCGGTGTTTAGACTTCGGTGTTTAGATGCAGGAAAGGTTACTGCGTGAGGTGGCCATTTTTGCTACCTCCACATGGCCCAACCTGTTTCTCTCGCACCCAACTCTGAGGTGCCAGCGCAAATAAAGATTTGTGTTCACTCTTCGCTCCATACCTCCTCTCTCTAGTCTCCGCGGCGCAGAACAACACCTGCATTATGTTGTTTTCTCCAGGCTGGCTTCATGGGCGGGTAACAGATGACCAGAAACACACAGCTGAGCTGAGAATGCAGTTTAATCTTTATTCATGAGCGGGCAAACATTCCAATACCTAATCACCACACCATGTGCTCCTCCATCTTTCTCCTCTGGCGGCAGAGAGGAACTCAGGAAGTATGTAGGATAGGGGGCAGGGAGAAGGGAGGTGCACGAAAAGGCAAAGACTAAACCACATTCTCCCGGAGGTGAGGGGGAGTGAGACCAAACCAATATGAAGCATACCAACAAATTCCATGTAGTTCCTATTACCAGAATTCTGTGTCCCATCCCCTACATTGGAAACTTCCCTCTTTATATTCCTCTGGGACTAAGGACCAAAATTCTCTTTGGGGTGTAGAAGGTGAAAGACCTGGCTTCTGTAATTGCTTCTCCACTGGGCATGGGCATTAGCAGGTTGATCCATGCCCCCAGCCTGTTTCTGTTTTTCCCTAGTGGGGTAAGGCTCTGGAGAGGTGATACTTGGGGACACATTGGTGAGGTCCTCTTCCCAAGGAAATCAAGATGGTATCATAGTAGCATCTGCAACATGGTGGCTGCAAGGCAATAAGATAATAAAGCAGGACCACTTGTTTAATAAACAGGGACCCAGATGTAGGAATAGAGCAGATGAATTAGGGGTCTTCTAGTGGGAGGAGACTAGGGAGTCTACTTTTTTAAAAAATTTCTTTATTGAGGAATTAATGTTTTACATTCAACAGTAAATACAATAGTTTGTACATGTATAACATTACCCAGTTTCCCATTTAACAATACAACCCCCACTATGTCATTTATCATACTTCATGGACCTGTATTCTCCCCACCCACCCACCCACCCCAGAGTCTTTTACTTTGGTGCGATATGCCAATTCCATTTCAGGTACTACTTGTGTTTTCTTTTCTGTTCTTCTTTTTCAACTTCTACCTGAGAGTGAGATCATCCCATATTCATCCTTCTGTTTCTGACTTATTTCACTTAACATGAATTTTTCAAGGTCCATCCAGATGGGCTGAAAACAGAAGTAGAACCTTAAATGGAATTGGGAGTCTACTTTTTAAAATGTTTTTATTATCTTTATTTATTTATTGGATAGAGACAGCCAGAAATTGAGAGGGAAGGGTGTGATAGAGAGGAAGAGAGAACGAGAGACACCTGCATCACTTCTTCACCATTCATGAAGTTATCTCCCTGCGGATGGGGACTGGGAGCTTGAACCTAGGTCCTTGCACACTGTACCATGTGTGTTCAACCAGGTGTGCCACCACCCAGCCCCTGGGAGTCTACATGCAAAGGGGCCCATAACTTTAGTAATTTTTGTTTGATCCTGATAGTTAACATGCAGGTGGACAAAAATTTTGTCTGGGTTCTCAAATCTGGGGCCTGCATTCTTGTTTCTTCCATTGCTGGTTACAGATAAGTTAAGTATCATAAAGATGGGTGGGCTGAAAAGATGACAAGTAAAATAGTTAGAAGCAGCGTATGCAGAGCTGAGGGGCAAGCACACAGATCTTGGTAAAGCACAGCAGAATTTGTTGCATACTTTGTTCTTTCACTTGTAGACCCTGACCATAAAGGCCGGTATACTGTGTGGGCATAGCGATGGTGTGTGTGAGTGTGTGTGTGTGTGTGTGTGTGTAGATAATGGTGCTGGAGTTCTGCACATAGAGAAATAAAAGCCTGTGCTTGGAAACATGGAAGGCTGTGGAAATGATCTCAGACCATAAATATGACAGAGTCTGGTGTGCAGCCGCAAAGAAGGACCAGGACTATGACCGTTCCTGGCAGTGCAGAGAAGTGATAGAACCACTTAGGGAAATGACAGGTGGTTTTCATCAAGTCTTCCTCTGAAAAAGGGAGCACTGCTTATTCCAGTGACTAATGGGCATCTTATGACTGTCCACAGTGGGCAGAATCTAGAGGCTCTTACAGCACTTTTGGACACTCAAGGTTGGAGAACATGTAGGCCCAAACAGAACTCCTGAGATTATTTGGAGTTTGAGATGTACTTCTAGAATATACTCATACAGTCGAACACTGACTCATAGAGAACCCCATTTGAGCTTCAACTGTAGCAGTTACTATCAGTGAGTGGGACTCTTGGAATTTATGGAGAACATAAACTTTTTAACCCACTGTCTCTTCAAGCCCATCCTGGAGACTGGACCCTCTCATGTAAGTATCTGGATGTTCCTAGTTCTTTGGAGTGTGATATCAATGGTCTAGCCCCTCAGCTCAAACGAGATTAAAAGATTTCTCCATACCTAGAGCACCATCTCAGATTAGTAATCATTGCGTTTAATCCAGCATAGTAAAGAAATGTCTACATCTTTCAAAGTTGAAGCTTCTTGTTTTCACTGCCACCCCATCCCAAACTGTAGGGAGAACAGTTGGCTTTACTGTGTTGGTATGAAGGGAAAAATAAATAGACAAGAGAGTTCTTTTTAAAAAAATTTATTTACTATTGGATAGAGACACAGAGAAATTGAGAGAAGAAGTAGAGAGGGAAAGAATCAGAGACACCACTTGTGAATCTCTCCCCCTGAAGGTGGGGGTCAGGGCCTTGAACCTGGGTGCTTGAACACTGTAATGTGTGCACTTAATCAGGTGTGTTACTGTCTGGCTCCGACAAGAAAGTCTTTACTTAAATAGTACTGCAAGGCATGTCAGAGCCTGCAGTTGATTAACATGAGCCTGTCTTGGGTTTTGTGGTTCCTGTAGAACTTTGTGGTTGTACATGAGTAGTCTACCTATGTTGGGGGTGATAGGTGCACTTCTCCTGCTGTCAGTGTTTCTCACTGTGCTGAGACTGTGGTAGTTCACCTTCGTGTGGAGTCACTGCCCCTCCCTGCAGTTGTCTTTTGTGTGATTGACGACTGATGCACAGGACACAATCAAGCCTCTTATACTCTGCCTGTCTAGGGGCACAGTCTCAGAACCATGCTGCCCACCTTTCTTTGTTCTATTGTCAGCCATTACTACTCAGCCTTAACAATGAGATAGAGCCAGTATACTGTGACCCCCGTACTCAGACCATATGTTTCAAATCCTTTCGAGTTATATTTCTCTTCCCTTAAAACTAAGAGTAAAATGCAACAGTCCTCTTAGGACTAATGGGATGACAGCTTACTCATACTTCTTTCTAAAATTCTGCTTCCCATAGTCCTCTCTGAAAATGCCCACCTACCTTTTAATTCAGTAGGTTATACTCCTCATATGACAAAGGGCTAATTATTATTTTTTAAATATTTATTTATTCCCTTCTGTTGCCCTTGTTGTTTTATTGTTGCAGGTATTATTGTTGTAGTTATTGATGTTATTGTTGTTGGATAGGACAGAGAGAAATGGAGAGAGGAGGGGAAGATAGAGAGGGGGAGAGAAAGATAGACACCTGCAGACCTGCTTCACCGACTGTGAAGCGACTCCCCAGCAGATGGGGAGCCAGAGGCTCCACCAGAATCCTTACGTCGGTTCTTGGGCTTTGTGCCAAGTGCGCTTAACCCATTGCTCTACTGCCCGACTCCCAGGGATGATTATTTTTAAAGCCTGGTTTGTAATCATTCTGGTTTGTTTGTGTCTTAGTTCAAATGAAATAGTTTGCTTTAATACTCTTGCATTATATAAGAGAATAATGGAGAAATATTTCCTGTACTGATTCTTTCATTTATTAAGTGGACATTAAGTGCATTCAGTGTTTTTTTTAATCATACAGTTTGATTTTATTAGGTAGAAATTTATTTTTATTACTGATTTAATATTGATTTACAAAATTATGACATAACAGGGCTATGATTCCACTTTGGAGTTTGGGGAAGTCCCTACCATTGCTGCTCTACACTGAGGGCAAAGTCCTGTAGAGGCACACATAAGGGCTTGTGATGATGTCCCTCATGGAAATGGTGGTGTAGAGAGGGGTCTATTAGAAGTCTAGGCCCATCATATCTATGATGGACCACCCAACCATCTCCTCTTCATTATTCTTTTTTCTTTTTTTATTATTATTTATTTTCCCTTTTGTTGCCCTTGTTGTTTTTTGTTGTTGTAGTTATTGTTGATGTCGTTCATTGTTGGACAGGACAGAGAGAAATGGAGAGAGGAGGGGAAGACAGAGAGGGGGAGAGAAAGGTAGACACCTACAGACCTACTTCACCTCCTGTGAAGCGACTTCCCCTACAGGTGGGGAGCTGGGGGCTTGAACCGGAATCCTTACGATGGTCCTTGAGCTTTACGCCACGTGCGCTTAACCTGCTGCACTACCACCCAGCTCCCTCCTCTTCATTATTGTTCATCTGCATCTCTTCCCTGAGATAGACACAGGGGCATGGGCACATGGAACTTGAGTTGTAACTTGGGGGTGCAGTTGCTGCTTTTCATTCTGTTTCCAAACTTCCAACTGCATAGTCAATTCTCTGGCTTGAAGTAAGGTGACATGAAGAGTCAGAAAAGCTTGACCTGGACAGAAAAACAAAAACAAACAAACAGAATAAGAAGGCCTCATCTCACACTGTTACTTCCACTCTTCTCCACCCACAGGCCTTCAGTGCTGGAATCAGGGCAAACAGCCCATGGCACCAAGTGAGCTGACAGCTTTCTGAAGCCTAAGATGTTCATCTCCCCTCCTGCAGCTACACACATCCTTCTTCGTCCTCTCCATTTAAAAGTAATCCATAGAACTCCTTCCAGAATCTAAGGAACTAATGGTGAAGTATGTTTGTGATTACCATTTGTGTTTAATTAGAAGCTGGGAATTAAGTTCCCAAATACCACAAAAGGAAAGCTGGAGATTCTCCCAGCAAAATCCCAGCTTTCCATCATGGATCTGGGCTGACTCATAGGTCTCCTTTCTACTCTTTCTCATACATAAGCCCTTGCCTTTCATGCAGAAGTCATCTCCCCCCCTTTTTTTTTATCTACCCCCACCTGGATTTGGGAAACTACTGAGGTCTAGTTGTCCATGGGATGCAGAAATGTGGAGAGTACCTGTTGCAAGAGAAAAAAAAAAAGTCATGGTCACTGAGACTCACAGTGACCATGACTGAGACTCACACCAAGACTGTGAATAACTAGCTGCTATACATAAGAACAGACTAAACATGCACAATTAAATATGGAGCATAGCTTGCTCTTGTTATTCGATGATTTTAAATGTCTCTAGATGGCTGGGGAGGGTACTGAAATAAGTGACATTTCCTCATATGAGTTGTGATAATTTTTTTTTTTTTTTTTACTGTTTTCTGACTTTAGGGTCCTGTGAAAGAATGTTTTCATCCCTTGATTTTGGTGGGAATTGGCTGTTTGTCGACTTAGCACATGCTGGAATATTTTGGCTTTAGAAAAATGCAGAAGGCTTTTTCCTCTAGTCAAAACTAATCTTCTTCTAGCTCTGACAGAATATGATTCATGACTGGAATACTGTGTTTTTATCCTACTTTATCCACAGTGATTCTCATTTCCCTCTCCTACATTATACCTTAAGTTACATGTGGAAAGAACTGTGTTATATTTGTCTTTGTGCTTACTTGAGCCTAGTCTAGAACACCGTATATAATAAGAATTAAATACATGGGGAGTCAGGCGGTAGCTTAGCGGGTTAAGCTCACGTGGCACAAAAGCGCAAGGACCAGCATAAGGATTCCAGTTTAAGCCTCCGGCTCTCTACTTGCTGGGGGGTGGGTCACTTCACAGGCAGTGAAGCAGGTATGCAGGTGTCTATCTTTCTCTCCCCCCTCTGTCTTCCCCTCCTCTCTCCATTTCTCTCTGTCTTATCCAACTATGACGACATCAACAACAACAACAATAATAACTACAACAACAATTAAAAAAAGGAAAGAAAAAGAATTAAATACATGTTAAATTAAATTACATTCTGGGAGAGAAAGAGGGCTAAGTTATTGAAATATCTTTGTAGATGACGTCCCAAGGCTCAGCTGTAGACAACTGCTATACACATGATCTTCTGTTGTTTTAGTAAATATTTTTTATTTTTATGTATTTATGATTGAATAGAGACAGAAACTGAAGTGGAAGGGGGGAATAAAGAAGAAGAAGAAGAAGAAGAAGAAGAGAGAGAAAAACACTTGACAGCGCTCTTCATTTGTGAAGTTCCCCCCACCTTTCTCCCCCAAGGCCCTAAGAACTGGAGCCTTGAACCCAGGTTCCTGTGTATTTTAATATGTATGCCGACAGTCTGTGCCACCACTGGCCACTTAGTCATTTATTTTTATTTGCCTGAGCGAAATTTCATGCCATGGATATGCATTTGGGTTACCAGGACCAGGGAGTAATAGCCCATGAAGCATCCGCTGCCTAAGAAGTGGTAAACCCAGCTGCATACATAACCCAGCTTCCTTGCTGTTTTTATTCCCTCCTCTATGTTACATTTCCCCTTTTTCTTTTGTTGTTATCAATAGCTAAATAAATTACTTCACTCAAATTCTTGCCTTACAAAAGTCTGGGAGGTAGCACAGTGGGTAAAGCACTGGACTCTTAAGCACGAGGTCCTAAATTCAACCCCTGGCTGCACATGTACCAGAGTGATTTCTGGTTTGTTCTCTTTCTCGTCCTAGCTTCTTCATGAATAAATAAATAAATAAATAAAATTGCTTAAAAAAAAAGTACCACAGGGAGATCCAAACAAAGACTAAAATACTAAAAACATTAGAGATAATGACTTGGCCATTAGTAACAATAGGTTGGATATTCAACAGACAGGATCAACAGACAGAGCCTATAATCTCTGCTCTTCAAAAGAAGGAACTGGAGAGGTACATAAAATGAAATAGTTTGCTGCAGGTAAGCCTCAAGCTCTGTGGAGCTCTTGATTAGTGGAGAGTGAAATCCTGCATGTGACCAAGAAGTGGAGCTAGTGTTTTATAAGGAGGCTCAAACTAAAGAACTGTAAGTAAAAGTCTACATCGGTAAGTGTAAGAATTCACTGAAGACCAGAACCAGTCTCTTTCTAACAAACCAAATGAAGGTGGTAGAGCCATGGAATCTTTGGAGAAGTGTAAGGAAGAAGATGCAATTACCTGGCACAGTGAGGTGGAACGTTTAGACTGGGAAGAGATAGCTGGACCTTGTCTGGGCAGGATTCAGCAGAGGGGAGGGCAGAAGATGAACTGGAGCTACACTGTCTACACAGCCGATTAGGAATACAGGTGTGGACCTGGGTCTTAAGCCCTAGTCAGCCGAAACTTAACTGGTCTTGGTGTCTTTATGTTCATTTATTGGTAAAAGTGTGTGCTGGTGTGCATGAACATGTGTATGTCGGGTTACTTGCCTTGACTGAAACACAGCACAGTACAAAATGCTGGATAAGGGACTGGGTGGTGGTGCACCTGGTTGAGCACACACGTTACAATTATAAGGACCTGGGGTTCGAGCCCTTGGTCCCCACCTGCAGGGGGAAAGCTTTTTGAGTGGTGAAACAGGGCTGCATGTGTCTCTGTCTCTCTCCTTCTCTATCTCCTCCTCCCCTCTCAATTTCTGGCTGTCTCTATCCATTAAAGATAATAAAAAATTTAAAGAAAGAAAAGATAAAGTTCACTTTAAAAATGAATACTAGATGAAATCGGTGCTTTTCTACATATCTCTCAACACAGTCCTCATACAGCTTTAGTCATAGTAACTGGTTAAGGCAGTCTCCCAGGGTACTGGAGAGGGGATGTGGGAAAGGCTAGCTGGCAAGTGGAAGGAATCTGCTGTGTGAATATTTGTCCCTTTTTGAAAAGACTTTAAATGCATTCTTGGGATCACTTTTAAAGCTTTCTGTGTTATGTGTC
This sequence comes from Erinaceus europaeus, assembly GCF_950295315.1. NCBI lineage: Eukaryota > Metazoa > Chordata > Mammalia > Eulipotyphla > Erinaceidae > Erinaceus > Erinaceus europaeus. Next base: position 55,048,112 of record NC_080166.1, read on the forward strand.
ATAGGTACACAGATTTGAAAGATAATGACAAATCTCTCCCCTCTCATTGTAGGGTGGTAACTGATAAAGAGATTTGTTTTGAAAATCAAGGCAGAAGCTGGGTATCTCACAATATAAAACTGAAATGAAAAACCACATTCTTCTCTGATATTTGTTTGCAGAAGTAAGTGGAAGCAATGAAAGAAATCTCAGCTCTAATTTAGCAATTTTCAGACCTTGGGAACTACTTCACCATGCCCTTGTTTCTTTCCTATAATTCATGAGAATACTAAGTCACTCTGAATTTCTGGAATTCATTGATCCAAAAAGAGAGGCTGGACTTTATGGTTGACCAGGAGAGTTTTCTTTGTTGTGGGCATGTTCTATAAGGCTGAAACTGGATTCAGCATATTGGTAGACTTGGACTCTAGACAAATGAGGATATAAGAGCCTTTCTGAAAGTCCATTTAATTGAAAAGATTTGGGATCTTACTTAAATTCTATTTATATGCTTGATTTTTTTTCTTCTAAGATGTTGTTTTTTTCTATATTCCCCTGAACATACACACATACACATGTTTGTTCAAGTCTAGATGAAAGGTTTTTGTTTCAAGATACAATTTACCCTGGGTTCAAGCTCCTAACACCACAGAGGAGTCCCATAAGACCAGGGGAAGCTCCATGGATGATGGGATGGTGTTTCTCCTTCTTCCGCCTCGTAGCTTCTCTCTGTGAATGAACAATAATGAAAAATTGTCTCAGGAGCTGTGATGTTTCTCTTATGTAAGACTCTGGAACTGAAGGAAAAAAAAAACCCTCAAAATATACCCTTGCCTTGAAGGGAAGCAGGTCTGATTTTTGTCAAGTGCTGATTTGGGGAGAACCTGGAAAATGGTGGTTTCTGGGCAGTGTTATTTACGTAGCAGATTTTAAAATATACTAGCTCTTTCATATGACACGTAATTTCAATAGTGTTCGCATTTGCATAGTTCCTCGCAATTTATAAAGAGAATTCGCCCATTTAATTTTATCTGGTTTTACCAACAATCCCATGAGTAAATTGCCAGAACATCATTATCCTTAATTCATAGAGGAGGAAACTAAAGTGCAGAAAGAACAGTGTCAGCAGCTAACAGGTGGTGAAACTAGATCTTAAACTCAGATCCTGTGAGTTGACTCTTCTCCTGCACAACTCTCAACATTCTGCCTCCTTCAGAGAAGAATGGGAAGTTGTACTGGGAACTCGTCAAGGTCAGAGAGCTTGCCTAGGTTATCTCAGACTCCTCCCTGTCCTCCCAACCCTTAGCACAATGTCTGGTACTCACTAGGAACATGTTTATTGACTGAAATTAAACCTCTTCAGTGAGAGAATATAGAGGTCACCTGGTTCCTTTCATGTTATGAGATACAGTGATTCTTGCCATACCACCCTGAAATACCCATTCTCGTCTGCCCATCAGCATGCATACAGCAAGCCATACATACTTGCTTCTATGAAACGTACTCCCCAGAGGTCTAGGGCATTGCTGAATAGAGGGTAACCTGAAGATGAGACTATTGAATTTCAGAACTCTTGATTCACATTGTCTTATACTTCTTTTATTCTCAATGCTATTACAACTCTGAGGAATGCTTTGGAGAACTTGGACTTTGTGACTGCTCCAGATAAGAGTTAAGGAGACAATTTTAATAACTTGTGAATGTCATATAGATAAGTGTGTGTGTGGTCAAGTAAGGCTTGTTGGCAATTTATTTCATGACTTTCACTGTAGAGATTAATTATCTACTCTTGGCACTTGTTTCAAAGTTCATAGCTCCAGAAAATGTTCTTTTAAGTTCTCATTTCTGGAATTGTCCTCAATAAAGATGATTTTATTTTGATGCTAAAATAAGAACATTTCCAATCTGAAACCTCAGAGATTTTGGAGGTGGTTCAGTTTCAAGAAATTTGTATAATTTCAAGCAGGTTGATTTTTTTTTTTTTGTCTTAGTTGAATTTTAATTTTGTCTCTAAGGTCAGCAGGCATGATGTTGAAATCCTCTAGTGGTTTGTCCATTGACCTGAGTAGCTAGTAAGTACTTGTATTTAGTTAAGTATAAAATCTATTTCAGACTAGTTTCTGTTCCCATTTTGTCCCATCAGCAGGGAAGAAAGGGGACAATTATTTGGTGATAATTACTCTGATGGCAGTAATCTCTGGCAGCTGCTGGGGAAGAGACATAATTGCCTCCTACCACCCCCTAACCTTTTAAAACAGAGCTCAGGATGTTGATAAAGGGAGCTGGATATGCGTTAACAACCTCAAAATAACTTTCTATATACTTCTATCACCCAGGTTTTAATTAAACACAACTGGTAACTCTTCAGAAACTTGAGATGAGGCAGGTTAAGGAGCTTTATGAAAGGAAAGAACCATACAAATGTTACACATTAATGATTCATGATTCCACTTTCCTTGTCTAAGTCAAGAACCTTTGGGGAGGTTGGAGAAGGATCTAAATTTCTTATGGAAACTAAAAGAGAGAAATTTTAAGTGGATGATTTATGTGCACATATGAAAGATAAGATGAAAGAAAGATTGCCACTGACTGGTAATCTTATTCCTTAAGGTCCTTTTCCATGTAGCTGCAAACATTTTCACTGCATAATTAATGACTTGTGAGGTATTTTTTTTTTCTATTAAAAGGAACAAGGACAAATTAAAAAAAAAAAGGGACTTTAAAAAGGTATGGAATGGGCGGAGGGTAGATAGCATAATGGTTATGTAAACAGACTCTATGCCTGAGGCTCCAAAGTCCCAGGTTCAACCCCCCTCACCACCATAAACCAGAGCTGAACAGTGCTCTGGTTAAAAATAAATAAATAACTAAATAAAAAGGTATGGAATGGAGGCCGGGTGGTGGCACACCTGGTTAAGCACACATAGTACAAAGCATAAAGTCCTGCAGAAGGATCTGGGCTTGAGCCCCCAGCTTCACACCTGCAAGGGGGACACTTTACTAGTGATGAAGCAGATTTGAGGTGTCTATTTTCTTTTCTCTCACTCTATCTTTCCCTCCTCTCTCAATTTCTCTCTATCCTATCCAAAAAAAAAAGGGGGGGGAGAGAAAATGGCTATCAGGAGCTATGGACTCATAGTGCCAGCACCAAGCTCCAGTAATAAACCTGGAGGTGAGAAAAAAAAAAGATATAAAACATGAAAAAGTGATAACAAAATATTTGAATAGGGATGTAATTTAAAAATGCAAGCTATTTGAATAGGTTTTAAAATTTGACTATATTACCCACAAAAATCCCTGCATTTAATTTTCTTTTGTCGATTGTAGCTAGGCACTTGTGTTTCAAATATCATGTTTTATTTTACTTTTAGTATTATACACTTTTTTGGGAGTTTCTGTTGCTCAAACTTACTGGAAGTGTAAGTAAGAGAGTATATGTTACATTGGATCCTATTATATGAGGAAATGATTGCATACAAGTTTGTAGAGAGTTGATTTTCTTTTTTTTTGCCAGTAGAGAAATAACAACTATTTAAATTCTGGAAGTTAGCCAAAGATAGTTGATTGACTCATCAGTGGAGAAATGATTCAAACTTTAAGGCAGTTCTTTTCCATGTTATGTAAGCCTAGAACTGCAAAGGGACTTCTTAAATGATTGTTCTAAAAGGGAATTTTCTTTTCCCAGTTTTCTGTGACTCTTAGTTGTATTACTATAGGATTTAAAAGAAAAAAAAAGATGCTAATTCAGTTGACTATTTCTGGCTCTTCTCAAAAAGACAGGGTAAATGGGGCCAAGGAAGCTGAGCTGGAGGCAGTTGTTGGTGACACATTGAACTGGACTTTCACATTATAATAAATATCTCTATTTTATAAGTCACACACAACTTTTTTGGGTGCATCTAAAATGTCCTGGCATAAGTATTTTTTCTGTTCTCTGTAGACTGTTTTCTCAAATACTGTAATCATATATAGTCTAAAAACTACAGAAATGCAAGGACCTTGCGAATACACTTGCAGTGAAGCCAAGAGGCCAGATGAACAGAATATTTTCCTTCACCTCTACAACAACAGCAAAGCACAGCATGCATGGAAAACTTTCCATAGCGGTGGACTTGGATCCCAGACAAACTTTCACAGCAATGGACAAATGCTCTGTATCAAAGAGGCAAGGACACAGACAGGCACACTCATCAAAGGTAAAAACAAACAAACAAACAAAAAACTCAATTCTTACTATTCCAAACTGCTCCAAGCACAATAAATCACAATTGGAAAGAGAAGCATTAGACATGGACATTTAATTGCATGAGCAGGAGGCAGGCTGAACTGAAATTTCTACATCACAACCCTATTACAGTTTTGTGATTACAATTTCATAAGAGCAGGAAATGAGAAATAAAAGCTACAAACTTTTATGGGAACTGGAGTAGCAACCTTGTAGACAACTACTGCACCTTGGAAACAGCCATATTGGAATTAAATATCCATAGTTAACAGACTATGGGGGTGGAATCCCAGAGAAGGGTTCCATTTATGATACACAGCCTGCCGGGGTCTGTTTGTTTTCCCAGCAATTTTCAATGCATCTGTAAGCTCAGACTTATGGTTTGGTGTAACCTCAGTGCTATAGCGATATAAACAGTAATTTTCTGTCACTAAACCTAGAACAATACTATAGGACTGATATAAGGGGAAATACTGAATTCTCTTCTGTAGTAATAACAAGAAAAACCAGAGGACAGTAAAGATAAATGAGGAAAAACTTGTGGTCTCAGACTACAGAACAGAGGCTATCAAAGGGAGAAGAAGTGGGGAAAAAATTATCTTTACTTATTAGATAGACAGCCAGAAATTGAGACGAAAGATGGAGATAGGGAGAGAGACAGAGAAACACCTGCAGCCCTGCTTTACCACTCATGAAGCTTTCCTCCTGCAGGTGTGGGCTGTGGGGCTTGAACCTGGGTCCTTGTGCACTATTACATGTGCGATCAACTATATGTGTGACTACCCAGCCCCCCCCCCCCAGTAGACTTTTGTGTAGGACAGATTGGTCCTTTGGTGAGAGGCAAGGTGTAGTAATGCATTTGAAAGAGGTGAGAAATTGTGTTTCTAAAAGGTATGTAGTCTTGTAAATCAAGATTAGCTCAAAAACAAATGAAATTTTTATTCAAAAAAAGGATGTATTTAGTTAGTTAAATATAGAGATTGACTTATTTTTTTGTTATTTTTTCCTCCTGCTTTTCCCTTTCATTACTTTAAAACTGAAACTTCATACTTGATACTTGTCACAATTTCAGGAGAGCTGTGAGCTCTCCCCTTCTGCTCCCTTTCCCTTTTTTTTTTTTGTAACTTCCACTCATGTTGCACACTATTACAACCATACTTTCCACCATAAACATGTTTTGGTAGAACTGTGGATTGAAGACTTAATGACTGTGGACATAAAGAATAAGAGCAAGAATACCTCACGGGTCTTATGATCCTTAGAACACAGCTGTTGACTTCTTGTAGAGGTCATACAGATCTGTGAGTACACTGACATGTGAGTACACTGAACATGCCTCAAAAGTTCACTACTAAGTAGGCTGATGCTAGTAATTTATCTGTGTAGAAATATATCAGGGGGTGTTTGAACCTTTGTGTTTCTCCTTTGTTGAGTAATGCCATAGCATTCTATCTTTATAGTTGTCTCCTGACTATGAAAGGCTGTAACCACCTGGTGCAATAACCCCTTCGGTTTCTAGTCTCCTAAAGAGCGCTTCTCATACTAATGAGCATAAACATCCCCTATAGATCTTGTTAAAATGAAGATGCTGATTACTAGATATGGAGTGGGAACTGAGACTGCTTTCCTAACAAGCTCCCTACAATGTCAACTTTTCTAGTTCATGGGCCACACTTGAATAGTTCTGTGAGATGTTGCCAGTGGTGGGGGAAGGGTCTGATCCTCTGTATTCAATTTCCTACTCTGAATGTAGAAAATGGACCTCCTTCATAGACTTCAGGAAACCAAAGGTTATTGTTTATAAAAAACAATTTTATTGGCTATTTAAAATAGTCATTTGTAGAAAATTTCAGAAAAGGATCTTATTGTACATTTTGCTTGTCTGTCCATCATTCATGTGACATGCTACTTGGGAACTTCAGTCATCTTCACCCTCTGTCATTGCTAATATGCATGCTCTTAGTCCACAGAGTAAATTATCTGAAGATATTCACAATAATTTTCCTTTGTAGTAACAGTGCACTCACAAATTAATCCAATGTTAAGTATCAACCAGTGGCCTGTGGTCTTGTTTGGCCTCATTTCACATGTCACTGGTTATCCAGTGGTCATCTATCTCTTCCTTAGAAGAAATAACTGAAATGATGTTCCTTTCTTACTATCCAGACACTGAATCTGTATCCCATGTGTGACAATTGCTTAGTAAGATCCACTTCTACTAGCTTCATCTTTAAAAAGAAGAACGCTTAATCTACCTCACTGCCATGGGTTAAGAGGGTAGCAGGGTTTTTTTTTTCCCCTTCTTTCTCAGAAGCAGAAGAGGTGGTCCCCAGATTATAGGTATGTGGAGAGAGAACTACTCTGTGCTTTCTTCAGCATTTCCCCCCTAAGTGCTCTTCCTTTACTCTCCCACAGCTCTTTAATAGTTTAGAAGCGATCCCTCAGGGAAGCTGGGGAGGCAGAGAAAAATTGTTGCTAAATCTCCAGGCTTTCCCCTGAGTCTGTGGTCTGTGGTAGCTGGGAGGATAAAAACTATGTGACCACAGAGGTTGGGAAGTGAAGGAGGATCAGCTGTCATTTCCCCACCTTGCCAGGCAAGGAGGCTGGTCTCTCTAAATGTTCCTGCTAGAGTCTTATGGGTAGGGAAGAGAGAGACATTGTCAAGGTCTAATATCTTAGAGTTCTTGATGCAGATAAAATACTGTACTGATTGATTTTCACCACATTACTCAATGGAATTCTCGCTAAAACAGCTCCAGGAAGCTCTATTTTGCAAGGACGAATCTACAGCTCAGAGAAACAAAGCAAAATGAACTGGTAAATAGTAGAGGCTACACTTGAATCTGGATCTGCCTGACTCAAATCTCTTGAAACCCTATATCTGGAATTAACATTACAGGAATTAGGAAGACCTTTTTGTAACCTAAAGCAGGTGAATGGAATGGTGGGTGGACTAACAAGACTCAGATGCCAAAATTAGTTGTGTTTATATTTTACATTGTTTTAAAGTCCACCATATCTTAACACACATGCTGGCAGCCGAGAGACTATAATTTTTGCAGGAAACTAATAAAATGCCATGGTAGAATTCCTTTTGTATTCTGTGCAGCACTGAATTGCTAAATGCCAATTCAAGTAGTTACAACAGCACCACTGTGGTGTGTAAGAAGACAGTGTGGACGGTGGGTCATCCAATGCCAGGGACCACAGGGGGCCACCACATGTTTTAAAGATCCTAAGAATCACTTCAGTTTCATTGTTTCAAAACCACAAAATGCCAAGCTACCCTTAAATTCTCACAATCCCAAATGGTATAGGTTCTCCCAGTGATAGAATGTTGAGCTCTGTAAGGTGGTTCTAAAGGGTAGCACCAAATCCATGAGGCATAGAGACACATTATCTACTTAGGGGAATTTGGGTAAGAGTTGAACATCCAGCTTTTTTTTTTTTTTTATAGTTTCTTTATTGGGGGAATAATGGTTTACAGTTGGCAGTAAAATACAATAGTTTGTGCAGGCATAATATTTCCACATAACAATACAACCCCCACTATTTTTATTAGTGATTTAATAATGATTAACAAGATGGTAAGATAGCAGGGGTATAATTCTATACAGTTCCCACCACTAGAGTTCCGGATCCCATCCCCTCCAGTGGAAGCTTTCCTATTCTTTATCTCTCTGGGAGTATGGACCAAAGATCTTTATGGAGTGTAGAAGGTGGGAGGTCTGGCTTCTGTTATTGCTTCTCTGCTGGACATGGACATTGGCAGATGGATCCATACCCCTAGCCTGTTTCTATATTTTCCTAATGGGGTAGGAAAACCTCACCTCTGGAGAGGTGAGGTTCCAGGACATATTGGTCAGGCGGTGGTCACGTTCTAAGTTTTTTACTGGAACTGGAGTTTATGGATATAGAAGTTATCCATGCAAGTATGACTTTGTTGATATCAAACAAAAGCTGTTTCAACAGTAAACTAGGATTTGGTTTATTCAGAAACAAAACAGCAAAAGAGAGAGCAGATTGAAGAGTGTGTTTAAGGTGAGACTTTTGCACTAGAGTCCTATGGGGAGGGAATTTAAAGCTAACAATCGCCTAGGTAGTTTCTGGAGGACGATTCCTTTAGTTCCGCCAGAGGGAGAAATAGCACTACCTCTCCCATGAGAAAGGTAAGGCGTACTGGGTCCTATAGTTTGCTGAGATGTGTGTATGTGGGCACTTTCTTTTTTTTTTTCTCTCAGCCTTCTGATATCCTTTACATAAAGTTTAACATTCACAGATCCAACTATAAAGGAATTATCTGGGTGGGGATCTTGCTAAATTGCAGATCTGGTTTCGTGGTGGGTCCTCAGAAGCTCCATTTCCTAAGTTCCTGGGTGATGCTGATTTTGCGTTTCCATTGGTCGTATTTGGCAGTGAGGATTATGCATGTAACTTCCCCCACCCCACCCTAGGACTCTTCTAGAGATTTCTAGGAATCTCCCTTGCAGCATATTTTATATTTGAAAAGATGTTGGGAAGTCAGTAATAAAAATGTGGCTGTGGTTTGTAGTCAAGTATGGCTGCCAGTAGTAGTGGATTCATGGTGTAGTGACTGAGCCCCAGTGATAATCCTGGAGGCAAAAAAAAAAAAAAAGACTATTTTTTAAGAAAGAGAGGTAGAAAGAGTGAAAAGATCACAGCACTGAAACAAGCTTCCTTCCATGCTATGGGGGCAAGATTGCGGTTAAAGGGAAAGAGTGGGGGCGTATGCCCCCCTCACCCATCCTAAGGGTCCATCACGTATATTCTCTACAGTGAACTGAGGAGAGAGCATGGTTAGTCAGGAAAATTAAATGCTATTGAAAACAAAACATGTTAGGACATGAGAGAAAGTACGAGACTGACATATTGTTATGGTCACCAGAAAGAGGGTGAGCCCCCTCAGACTACAGGTTTTAAAGCCAAAACCCCGCCAGCAACTTCTATGGCACACCTGTGACCACTCCTATATCTGGGCGGTACATTCTCCGCCCCCCTCCCCCCAACAGCTACCAAGCTGCACTGTGTGTATGGCAAAGCAGCATATCCAAGTGAACTATCTTGCCAGCCCAAAGACTGCTTCATGGAGGGGTAGATAGCATAATGGTTATGCAAAGAGACTCTCATGCCTGGGGCTCCAAAGTTCCAGGTTCAGTCTCCTGCACCACCATAACCCAGAGTTGATCAGTGCTCTGGTGAAAAAACAAAACAACAACAAAACAACAACAAAAAAGAATGCTTCAGAAATTGACCCAGGTCAGTCCCATGAGAGAAATGATAGTTCAGTCTGTATGTAGCAGCACTTGCTGGGAATAGTATTCTTGGTTTGTACCAGTTGTAGGGAGGAGAGACAAAAATTTTAAATATAAAGTTTAGTTAGTTTTTTTTTTTTCTTTTTCAAAGCCCAAACCTTCAATCACTGCTAAGTTCTGTGTGAAAGGTTCAGAGTCACCCCTCTCACGGCCAGGCCAAGTCTTCCTTGATTGTTCCAAACAGAAGTGATGTCTCACCCCTTATATGACCAGTCCCTGCAGGGCGCTGTTCTCAGCTCACAAGGCAGAACTTCTCGCAGGGTTGTTATTTGGGGTAGTGTCTTATCTTCCCAGTCCTGTATCGACTTTGATGAGTCAAATGACTATGTGATCATATGACTTTGCAATGCCCAAAGTGCTTTGTACATGGGATATATACTCTGAAAAAGTTCACAAGCAGAGTGGAAACTGAAAATTGCTTTATAACCTACTTGAGTGCCCATTACTTAGTAGTACATTATATACAAACGTGAAGCAGAGGACTGGAAATACGGTGTTGGGTACATATGCTTCAATTCACTGTGTGGAAAGAGGGGAAAACAGAGCCCCTAATATAAGCCTTTCAACCCAATAAGTCACTGGAATATAATATGGAAATGTTAAGTAGATTAAAATCCTGGTCCATTATTTATTTGGGGTGTGATTTCAGGTAAATCATTCGGCCCTTCTGAACTTCAATTTTTTTTTTAAATTAATGCTAGGAAAATGTTTTATCTAGGGGGCCAGGTGGTAGCACACCTGGTTAAGTACACACATTACAGTGTGCAAAGACCTGGGTTCAAGCTCCTGGTCCCCAACTGCAGAGGGAAAGCTTTATGAATAGTGAAGCAGGGCTGCAGGTATTTGTCTCTTTCCCTTTCTATCTCCTCCTCCTTTATCGATTTATCTCAGTCTCTAGTCAATAAATAAATAAACAAGTAAATAAATAAATGTTAAAAATGTTTTATCTAACCTGTATGATTTCAGCGAAAACCAAGGAAACAGTATAGATGTCTCATCCTCCTTCACTTGGAGGAATTTCTTTTTTTTTTTTAAAGATTTTATTTATTAATTAGTGAGAAAGATAGGAGGAGAGAGAGAAAGAACCAGACATTACTCTGGTACATGTGCTGCCAGGGACTGAACTTGGGACCTCATGCTTGCGAATCCAGTGCTTTATCCATTGCACTACCTCCCGGACCACCACTTGGAGGGATTTCTGTGATGGATGCTGGCAGAAAGGAGGAAAAACACCCTAATATCCTTTTCCTCTTGTTTCGGAATGGAGCATATGGGGAGCAGCCAGTATACAGTTCCTTGAATACTACGATTTGGAGTTGGAGCTGTATATTCTGCATGATGTGCATTTGTAAATTACATGGGAATGGAAAATGGTCTCTTTCTTAGCCACTTTTGAGGCAATTGATTGATGCTCTAAACTAGCATAAATCAGTTGTCCTCTCAAAGTGGTGTCTTTGCCCTTGTGGGATGTAGATACCCTTGAAAAAAAAGTCCACCTTGGGGCTGAGGGAGGTGGCACACCTGGTTAAGTGCACATGTTACAATGCACAAGGACCCGGGTTTGAGCTCCTAGTCCCCACCTGCAGGAGGAAAGCTTTCCAAGTGATGAAGCAGTACTGTAGTTATCTCTCTGTCTCTCTTCCTCTCTGTCTCCCCCTTGCCTCTCAATTTCTGGCTGTCTCTATCCAATAAATAAAGATTAAAAAAATTTTTTTAAATGTTAAAAAAAAAAGAAAAAGTTCACCTTAAAAAAGATTGTCCTATATCCCTACGGTGTCTTATAAAACTGTTGATAATAGGGGCAGTGTGGTGGTGCACCTGGTTGAGCGCACATGTTACAACATGCAAGGACGCAGGTTTGAGCCCCAGTCCCTACGTGCAGGGGGAAAGCTTCATGAGTGGTCAAGCAGTGTTGCGGGTGTCTTTCTCTAGCACCTCCTTCCCTCTCAAATTGTGGCTGTCTCTATCCAATAATAAAGATGATTAGAAATAACAATAATAATAAAAATCATGTATTAGTGTACAGTTATAGGGTTAGCTGTCCTAGCCATGATGTGGGACTCTGTCTACTCTACTTAGGTTTCAAGTTAGTTTGTACAGAAGCCCCAAGGAGGAGCTTTTGGGGTGCTGTTTCTTAAATGGATATTCTCCTTCATGCCTGAATCCAGGCTTCCCACCCTCTCCCCAGGGGGCTGGAGATTTGAGAAATGCAGGCATGCCAGAAGGGCTTGGCTGATCAAGCTTTTGAGAACAGTTTCAGTTCAGTAGGAGGACTGGGTAAATTCTTGGTTTCAGAACAGATACTTTTATGGGAAAAAAAAGGAAGAAACCAATATGCAGCCTGGCCTCCATGAGTCAGGGTCAGCCTGGGCTGTGGTGTTGGGGGTGGGGGAGAGGGGTGGGGGGCAGTTGCCTTGGTAGCCAGAGGAGAAATAGACTACGCCCAGTGCAGGTGCGCTCAGATTGAGTGGGCCTGTTTCCTCTGAATGACCCTGGGCAGCCCAGAGACTGACCTCAGGCTCCTCCCAGGATGACTAGCTGAACGATTCAGGGTGTGTTGACTGAAATAAGGAAACTCTGAATTCACGGGGTTTTGACTACAGGGGCTGTGGACAGCCCCTGAGTGGTGTTTTCCCTGTCAGCACAGGAAAGCAGGGGCTGGGGCCTCGGAGCATCACCCAGATCTCCTGCCTGTCCTCACTTGGCTTTCCTGCCACTGGTAGATGCTGCCTCATGAGTTGGTTCTGGATCCCCTTGAGAAAGCTTGGTGCCAGACCAGAACTGGAACCTGCAGCTTTGCTTGGGAGTTCTGATGACGAGCTGTGGAAGTCAGAGATGATACCAGGGTTCTCACACTCTGGTCTGCCCTTGCTGAGCTGCTGAAGCCTCACTGAACCTCTCCGCTACAAACATAATGACAGGCATAGGAGTATGAAAGACACATATTTAGATCACCGCTTTGCACCTTATCCATGAAGTAAAAGTAGCCAGGCCTATTACAAAGGCTTATAAGAAAGAAATTTGTGTACAAGTACTAAAATAAATAAATAAATAAATGATTGGTGCTTGTAACTGATAAATGGAGCATCTGTCCCTTGTCTAAATGCCAGAATTCAAGAGAATTCCATTTCTGATACATTTATGTTTGGGTACAATCCGTTGTCAGAAATTTCAGAACAAAGGGCAGCCAGCCAACCCAATCTACCCATAAATCCCATAGCTGTCTCTATGTCACACATTCAGAAATTTCCCTGCTACCTTTGTTGTTATTGCCTTGTTCCTGTTTCATTATTTCTTGCCAATGTCACTGCAGTTGCCTCTGAGTGGCACTTCCTGATTCTCTCTACCTGCTTAACCTTTTACCACCCAGCAGCCAAAACTATCTTTCTTGACTATTCAGATAGGACCTCTCCTCTGCTCACCTCATTCTCTTCTATGCCTTTGCTACCTCTTATCTCCTTGGTCCTTTTCTTGACTCCAATCATACTCCTTCCTTTGCTATTTCTTGAATGTACTGAACACATTCTCACTCCAGGGCTCTCACCCCTCTACCTAGAGTGTTGTCCCCTTAGGGATATTAGTGATTCATTCATTACTTGGTTTTCTGCTCAGCTGTTATCTTGGTGAATGAAGACAGTTTCCTGTTCACCTGTCTAAACCACTATTCCTAGTATCTATCACTTTCTCTCTCCTTACTTCCTTTTCCTTTGCATTTCTTATTATAACCCGAAATACACATTTATGTGTTGGTTGCTGTCTAATTCTGTCAGAATGTCAGCCCCACAGGACAAGGAATTGCATTTCTTTCCTGATGATTGTCCATTATTTGAGATACGTCCTTTGGAATTTTTTTTTCCCTACAATCAATATAGAAGCATTTGCTGCCTCTTGATTCTGCTTTAGTTGATGTGCTTGATCCTGCTTATTCTCAGATGTGGAGACTACTCGAGCTATATAACCTGGATGCCAGGGTTGGTATGGGGTCTGTGGAGACTTGTTTCTGGGGTACCTATCTTATAGATACAGTAGCCCTGTTAGAAGTTTTATTTCTGTTTGTTGACAATGGGGCATGGAATCAGGAGTAAGTGAGTGTGTGTGTGTGAGTGGTGTGTGTGTGTGTGGTGTGTGTGTGTGTGTGTGTGTGTGTGTGTGTGTGTGTGTGTGTGTGTGAAGAGATGGAGGAATAGAAGCTATAGGAAGTCAGGAACAGAGAAGTAATTGAAACAATTTCCTTCAATAAGCCCTTTGGGTATGACAATTAGTATCTGCCCTTAGAGAGGTAAATTAGAATTACCCATCAGGGGAAGGAAATGTTTTTAATTAGAACAAACTCAGATGGTTGAGCAGCTTCCAATCTCATTCTGTTGTCCCCAGTGACCTTAGGGGTTCTTTCTCCCTGGTCCTATAGTCTTCATTACAATGAAGTGCACAGATGTGGGTAAGAATTACTGGAAGTAATGTGAAAAAAAGAATCTGTGCAGAAAGCAGGAAAGTGAAAAATCTGCCAACAGTGAGAAAACTTCCCACTTTAATCTTCTCGATCTAAATAGACAAAGTTGTATCTGGAATTATTTGTGTTGGGCAAATGTAAGGTGAAGCCCCTCTAGAAAAATGAGATGGGAATCGCTTCTCCATGAAATGTGAAAAGAAGCTCCCACCCAATTATTAAGAGGCCACAGAAGAGGAAAGGGAAAGTTTGCGCAGCTAACACAACACAGAGCTTGCCAAAATCATCCTGCCCTAATTCTCTTGTCAGCAGAGCTGCTTTTTCTCAAGAGCAAGAAACTTGTGATTTGGTGACTTGATTCTGCTGGTCACCCCCTTCCCCCCAACTCCACCCAGGACTCCTTGCCCAGAGCTCAACCTCCATCTATATTTTCACTGGTGGAATATTCTTCAGGGCTTCAGAAATTCCGTTGAGAATACAATGATCTACACTCAGGATGTGAATGGCCACGAATGGCATATTGCTTATCTTGCTCTCTGGAACACCCAGCAGCTGCTGGTGTTTAACGAGGGGGGCGGCACGGAGCTCTGAGAATCGTCCTGTGTGTGCTTTGTTTGTGCATTTTGCAGCTGATTTAAGAGCAAGAAAGGAACAAGACTGATCTGATGTCTTTGCCCCAGAGATCGTCCACATCCTTCCTAGGGCAGGAAGAGCAGGTGACTGGGACACCAGACACTTGGCAAGCTGGTGGCTTTCCTGTGCTGGCATGCTGTAGTGGGGTTTTCATGAAAAGACAATGACCTTTACACAAAGCGACGACCTTTGCAGAGATCTGGCAACTCAGTAGCAAACTGTATAAAGTAGTCTCTTTGCTTTTCCCCAATACGATTGAGTAACTGGAAAGAAAAGAAGAGATTTAAAAAAAAAAATCACTTTAGGTGCTCCTTTCCCCACCTTGTAATTAAGGTAGAAGTAAACAGTATAAGAATGTCAAATTGTAGCTTGCTTTGGTAATAGATGCCCAGGTGGACCTGCCACTTGTTCAGACCTGTGACTTGAGACTGAATGCCAGTCTCTCTTCCAAGAGCGCACCAACTGGTCTGCAGTTCTGACACATTAAGATCTGAGGACTTGGAATTGAGTGGAAAAAAGTATGAGTCATTTGGGACATTATCTGAAGAAAGAAAACGCTTCTTCTTCCTTCAAAGTTGGCCTTTCCCTATCAGCTCTAAACTCCTTCTTCATCTCATCTCTGGAATGATATTGCCACACCTTGAAGAGACAGACTGGTTGGTCCAGGCACTCCAAGTCCTGGGTAAACAGCATGCTTGAAAACTCTCTACTTGACAGCCTTGCTCTGTGTTTTGCCCATGCTGTTCACAGTTGGTTAGCCCCTGGCAAGTTACTCATCCAATTTAAGCTTCAGTTTTCTCAACCTGAAAAAGAGAAGAATGATAAGTTTTACTTTAAAAGGTCCCTACAAAGCTAAAATGAAAAATAGTGTTAAGTGTTTGGTATATAAGGGCCATTAAATTATTTATGTTGCATATATCAATATTGATTCCTTTTATATTGTTGAGTAATTTTTTTTTATTTGCCTCCAGGGTTATCGCTGGGGTTCGGTGCCAGCACTACGAATCCACAGCTCCTGGAGGTTATTTTTCCCATTTTTGTTGCCCTTGTTGCGGTTGTTATTGTTGTTGTTGGATAGGACAGAGAGAAATCGAGAGAGGAGGGGAAGAAATCAAGAGGGGGAGAGAAAGACACCTGCAGACCTGCTTCACCACTTGTGAAGTGACCCCCCTGCAGGTGGGGAATGGGGGGCCCAACCGGGATCCTTATGCCTGTCCTTGCACTTTGTGCCATGTGCGCTTAACCCGCTGCGCTACCGCCCAGCCCCCTGAATAGTATTTTATTGTATGGCTGGCTATATCACAATTTGGTTATCCATTCAGCTGTGAATGGACTTTTGGGCTATTATTAATAAAGATGCCCTTATTTTTATATGTCTTATTTGGAGACAGCTTACCTTTTCTCTTGAGTAAAGATTTAGGAGTGGAAATGGCTAGACCGTGCATGAAGTATATCTATAATATTAATTAATTCATTAAGTAATTGGATAGAGACAGAAAGAAATCAAAAGGGAAGGGGTATGTAGAGAGGGAGAGAGAAAGAGAGACACCTGCAGCCCTGCTTCACTGTTTGTGAAGCGTTCCCCCCTGCAGGTTGGGGTCAAGGGCTTGAGCTCTGGTTCTTGCACAGTAACTTTATTTTTGAACTTTTATTAATATTGAACAATATTTGACAAATGATAAGATTTTAGAGGTGTAATTTTACACCCAGACATGGTGTATGTTGACCACGCCCTCCACCAAAGTTCTGTAATTCCTGTGCTCCTTCTCCACAGCCTTCCCAGTTCTTACAATATCTAAGGCACAGAATTTTTATGTATAACTTTAAAACAAAAGTGTCAAGTAAACTTCTTCTTTTTAATTAAAATATTTTATTTCCTTTATTTTTTTGAGAGAAATGCAGAGAGAGAGAGGGAGAGAGACACAGAGAGAAACACCAGAGCACTGCTCACCTCTGGCTTATGGTGGTGCGGGGGATTGAACTTGGGACTTAGGAGCCTCAGGCATGAGAGTCTGCTTGCATAACCATTATGCTGTCTCCCCTGCTCTATGAAGTGGTTGCATAGCTCTGTAGTCCCACTGGCAGTGTGTGAGGGTTTCAGTCGCTCTGCACCCTTGTCAACACCTGGTCTGGTCAGGCTTTCATTCCAGAGGCTGTGTTGTGGAAGTTGTTTCACATTTACTTTGGGTTACGGTAAATATATCTAGGTGAATGTCTTTTGTCACTCTACTATTCACTCACCACCTAGTGCACAGGTCTCTGAATATTACCTTAAGACAAATAGTTGTGAAATGTAGTCCTCAGTGCACAGCTGGCCGCATCTGACTCAGAAGATTAAGTGAATGTTAAGCGCCAGCAGCCTAATGGTTCAGTGCTGGAGAGCCCTCAGTTTTCTTGACAGTTTTCCTCTTATAGCCAAATAATTGCTATGATTTTGTTACTTCTCCTATGAAGCCAGTGTATCACCCTTAGCTATTATCATTATTACTAATAACAACAAACACCATAAAATTGATGACTATCTTACGTTTGCACTTGGGTATATAATAATGAGGTTAGTGAACATGTGCATTCTTTCTGAAGGATTCAAAAGAGAGAACTTATGAGAAAAAAACAATTAAGTCTAATCTTAATTCCAGGAGTGGTTTTGTTTTTCTTGAGCAAATGGTTTGTTTTCACCCAGTGGATGCTATATCTTTTTTTTTTTTAAATTGGGGGATTACTGTTTTACAGTCTCCAGTAAAGACAATAGTTTGTACATGCATGACATTACACCCGATGGATGCTATTTCTTTCATCATACCGGTAGCCAAGAATTTAAGAGTCAAATTTGCCTTTTACTCCACAACTACTTTTTCCTGCTCTACTTTCTATGTTTTGCAGGTTAAACCATGCTTACCTGTAGCTTACTTTACTATTACATTTCCCATTTGCTTTGCTTCCCTTACTGATTAGAAAATTTCACACTTAGATGATTTGGGTTAAAAATTAAATTTTAGAATTTGATTTCAAAAGGCATAAGTTAAGTCTCCTCTTCATACCACCTGCTTCCCTGTCTCAGAGGAAATATTACTATTGTGTTGCATGTCTTTCCAGAGATAATGCATATGAATGCATATGAATATGATCGTATTTACATGTAGTTCATATCTGTAAGGGACTTGCTGGACAAGTTGCAGTTGGTAGGCTAGAAAAAATGTGGCTGTGTCTATTCAGGGAGGATTTCTGAGCTGCGCTCTGTAGTTTCCTTGCTTGTCCACAGACTAATTCTGGTGGATCCTTGAGCTTTCCAGGTCATTTTAAAAATGCTTTTGAAGCTTGCACTAGTGTGGGATCAAACATCTATCTGTCTCCTCAGTGACAACATATGCCCTTCACCAGCTGGGACCTAACCAGACTAGAGGTGCTTGGGGATTTAGTATGTCTACCACTGCCTCCAGGCCTTGCTTTTCTCCTTCATTGTTCCCCTGTGAGTCCTCACTGTGCCGCCTCTTCCACAGCTGGTGGTAGGGTGGCTTATACTCGCAACTTTTTTTTTTTTTAATTTTCTTTCTTTATTTATTGGATAAAGACAGTCAGAAATTGAGGGGGAAGGGTGGGGTAGAGACGGTGAGAGGCAGAGAGACACTTGTAACACTGCTTCACCACTTGTGAAGCTTTCCCTCTGCAGGTGGGCACTGAGGGCTCGAACCTGGGTCCTTGAGCATTGTAACATATGCACTCAACCAGGGGTGCCACCACCCGGCCCTCTGCAACTTTCTTTAGAGGATATCTTTGAGTTATTGTGGTTTCTTTGTATGTGTAGTTATCTCAAGGTACTTGGGAGTCTGGTTGTTTATTTTTTATTTATTTATTTTTTTTACTGCCAATGACTGATTGAAACAGAACAAACTCCTATCCCTATGCTGCAAGATGGGCCAAACTCTTGTGCTTTAAGCTCCCTGCAAAATTAGCCCAAGGTTAGTGTAGGACAGCCGTATCTTTCATTACTGGTTTATATAACAGTTGCTGACACATGGGTACAGGTTCTCATCTCCCTATGATAGGTGTCTGCAAAACATTCTCACCCCCAACCTTGGCCTTTTCTGTCATCACACATCATGACTCAGTACCACCCCTGCCCTTCTCTGCTTTGCTTTGGTGCAACGCACCACACTCAATCTGAGTTTAATTTTGTGTTTTCCCTTTCTGTCTGTTCAACTTCCATCTATGAGTAAGATCATCCAGTATTTATTTGTCCTTCTGTCCTCCTCCTCCTTCTCCTCTTTTTCCTCCTTCTTCTTACTACCCCCTCCTCTTCTTCTCCTTTCTTTTCCTCCTTCCTCTTCTTCTTATTCCTTCTCCTCCTTCCTCCTCCTCCTTCTTCTTTTCCTTCTCTTTCCTCCTCCTACCTCCTCCCTTTCCCTCTCCTCCTCCTCTTTCTCCCTCCCTCTTTTTCTCCTCTCCCCTCTTTCTTTTGGTTTATCTCACTTAATACGACCAGAATCTATCTCTCAGGAACCCACCCTAAGATATCAGATATTCAAATACTGACTCTCATGGAACTGTTCTGAGTTCCTAAGAATTCCCTGATTAAGTGCACCAATCCCTGCTCTCTTGTCATGGATAAGACTTTGTAGGAAAAGTCTCTCTCCTTAGGTCCCGTTTTCTAGGGTACAACCCTTGCATTCTGAATTGAGTCTTTAACTCTGGCTGTCCAAATGCAAAACTCGGTGTTCTTGAGGTTTTTTTTTTTTTTTTTATGTCTTCCCTTCTCCACCTTAAGAATATTGCTATATTTTATATATGTGCTCAGGATTTATAGCATTTATCTTCTGTTTTGTAATTAAAGAACTTGTATTTGTTTCAGTTGGTCTCCCACAGTTAATTGGATAAAACACACAAAATAAACAGAATTTTTTATGGTGATTTTCTTCTCTTTCAGTCTGTTAATATTTGCTTCTAGTGACTTTCCCAAATGAAAATCTATCGCCACAGAGATCTTGCACTTTCAGGAAAGTTTAGCATTTTACACTTCTATTGGATAAAGTACTTTGTTAAATTTACTTTTCTCAGGACTTTTTTGGGGAATACTATACTATTTTCTAGAAGATTAAAAACTTTATGTTTAAGAATTTTATTACCAAATTTATTACATCTCTTGTGAAAATTCAAATGTTACAAGATGGCCTTTGTTCGGAAAAGAAGTGATATGTTTTCCTTTCCAAGAGTTCCTCCCCACACCACAGCCTCAGGCTTGGTGTTTACAGCACCCTGCCAATGCCGTGCCTGAGGTCTCTGCACAGGCCAGACCAGGAGAGGAGCCTCCCCGAGACAATTCTCTTGGATAACAGCTAAGGGAAGACTAGTGTTAATTATTTTTCACCTTGTACAAGTGATTTGATTATTTCCCCCAGGATACAAGAGTAGTTGTTCCATATTGTAAATAGTTGTATGTTTTTATTGTGGAGACAGTCAACCCATCCATACAGCAGAACTAGAATTGTTAATCGATACAGTAGAAACTCTATAGTTAACAGGACAAATAAAAGGTTGTTTTGATAGTCAATGTACATCTGTGACCTTGGGAAAACTATTGCAGTTTCCAATGGAGGGACTGGGGACACAGAACTCTGGTGGCAGGAACAGTGTGGGATTACACCCCTGTTATGCCATAATTTTGTAATCAATATTAAATCAATAATAATTTTTTTTTAAAAAGCCACCTTGAATTTTACAAAAGTGATTCTTTTTTTAACTTTTGAAGTTGAACAATTTCCATATTTTATATTTTAGTTAGTGTATGGATTTAAACTATTATGTTTATTTGATTATTTATTTATTTATTTATTTACTGGGAAACTTTTTAGACCTGAATAATTGATTTTGTTATACATACAGTACACTTGCAGTTGCCTTGTTTGTAAAACATATGTGATACTATTTTACAGTGTTATTAAAAAGGGTTAAATAAGGGGCCAGGCAGTGGCACACTTGATTAAGCATACACATTGCAGTGTGCAAGGACCCAGGTTCAAGTCCCTGGTCCCCACCTGCAGGGGGAAAGCTTCATGAGTGGTGAAGCAGGACTGCAGGTGTCTCTCTGTCTCTCTCCCTCTCTATCTTCCCCTCTCAATTTCTCTCTGTCTCTATACAGTAATAAAAAATTAAAACATTAAAAAAACATAAAAAAACAAAAAAGGTTAAATAAAAATGAATAATGCAAAAGGCCTAACACAGCTTCTGCCTTCTAGAAGGTGCTTAATAAATATTTTATTTCTACTCTGATTTTCCCAGTGATGAATAGGCATAAGGGGGCCAGCTGGTGGTGCACCTGGTTAAGTGTACATGTTACAGTGCATAAGGATCCAGGTTCAAGCCCCTGGTCCCACTTGCAGAGGAAAACTTCATGAATGATGAATCAGTCTCTTTGTCTGTCTCCCTCTCTCTCTCCCCTTTCCCTCTCAATTTCTGACTGTGTCTATCCAATAAATAAGGATTAAAAAAAATAGGCATAAGCAAGTTTACAAAAGCAAGAAGAAATTTTGTCTCAAATACTACATAATTTATTACCACTCTGAATCACCCACAATAATAATGTTAGAAAATATTTATTCAGTGAATAATCATACTATAAGCCATTAACCTTCAATTAAATAAAATCTATAAAATATTTTTTAAAATATTATTTTTGCAATATTCTATAGAAGCTGTTTTAAACATAATATATATACATATATATATTACTCATTTAATAGTCAACATCTTTAGTATATTACATCACCATACCCATTTAGCTGCTGAGAAAATTAAGCTTTAAGCAATTTTTTGGTCAAGATTGTGGCATATCCATAGTTTGTTCAAATTGTAATTTTAGTGTCTATATGTTGGTCACTACAGTCTTATGCAATATAATTTTTCCTGTGTTAGAAGCTAGAGCTGAGGCCAAAATACGATGCTATCAACTTGACTTTGAGACACTCACAGCATACATGTGTATATGAAAATGTAGTTTCATAAAAATACAACTGTGTTTGCATGCTTGGTACTTAAAGGGCTGTTGTCAGTAGATAAAAAGAGGTTTGAGGTAATGCTTAGAAGATTCTCTTTTTTCCCCCTAGGGATTAAAGCCTTGAACTAGGATTTCTCATCCATATCCTTCTATTTTTAGGTGGCCTAGTAAAAATGAATGTGTTCGAAACACTCAGGTTATTGGGTTAACTCAGAAGGTGGGTATATTAGAAATGTACCCAGGATTTGTTCTAATAAGGTATAGCAAAACACACAAATACAGAAATGATTGTTATAAAGGAAGAAATCTGTACTCACAGATCTCTAGAGACAGGTGCAGCATGCCAGACCACACAGGATGATTTAGGGGAGCAACAGAATTGATGAAAAAAGCACAGAGAAAGGTGAGAACCATTACCAGGCCTTCATGAGGAAGGAATGGCTGAGGTAGGCTAAGTATTTGAGTAAGTTTAGGATTAGATCATTTGAATTCTTTTGGTGGGCTCTGGGATATCGTGGTTGTTGCTAGTTGATGGCACCCAGTCCTATCTTTGGGTAATTAAAGGCAGGAAATACTCAGTTGATGTGTGAACATTTACTAAAGTAGATGATTGGGAGTATGAACTCTGAAGTTGTTTGTTTATCAGAGGCATGCTCCCCAGAAGTTCTTTTGCTATCTCTAGGAATTAGCTAACTCAGGGAGGGCTGATCTGTCTAGGATGGACACTCATAGAGAATAAGAAAAGATAGTTGATATATGCTGGTCACTTCCCTTGGGAATGTCCTCATTAGCCCTTTCTGTGGCTCCACTAGGAACTCACGCTCACTACAAACTAAGATTCGTAGGGACTGCCCCATGTTCAGAAGGGAGACTGGGTCATCCTACCCTGACACTCGAAGAAGAATGGTCTTGCAAAGTGTGCAGCCTAGAATGTTCCCAGTTGTAGCCATGGACAGTGAGCTTGGACTGACAGGGACCAGGAGGTTATACAGGTGCTAAATATTATTATACATAGGCCCTGGGTCAGGTTTATATGGCATATACAAACACACACACACACACACACACACACACTTTCAAGTCTGAGAGCCACTCTTGCCACTCTGCCCTAGACCAGCTCTCAAGTTCTAGTCTCCACTCTTAATAAAATTTGTAGTCTTGATAAAATTTCTAGTCTGCTTTTGTGTTATCTATTAAGTTCAAATGAAGATTACTAAAATCCTGGGCTCCTAGGAACATACCTAAAATAGACATCCTAGTTTCTTTTCACCCTAAGGTCCCTACTCTCACTGGCTATCATCCTACTTTTTGAACCTTGTTTATTAAACAGTTTGTCCTGCTTTATATATTATTACCTTTCAGCCACCAAGTTCTCTAGATGCTACTACAATTCCATCCTGACCTCCATGGGCAGATGGCTTTACTAATGTGTCTCAGTACCCCACGTCTCAAGAGCCCTACCCTACTAGGGAAAGATAGAGATAGTCTAGGAGTATGGATCAACTGGTCAGTATCCATGATCAATGAAGAAACACAGAAGCCAGAACTCCTTCCTTTTGCATGCCCCCCCCCCCCAAGAATTTTGATCCATACTTGCAGTTGGGGAAGTTATAGGGGAAAATTCCAGAAGCCTCTCAACCCCAGTGCTGCTGGGACCCAGAACTTTTGTGACTAGGAACCTTTGGTTTGGCCCCATCACTGATAGGGAAGAGAATCTGGAGAACACCCAAAGAAGTCAGACCCTGTTTTCCTTAACTGAAAGGAAAGAGACTAAAGGAAGCACACCCAGAAGTTGTAATAGATGTATGAGTGGGTTAGAAAGGAAATGAAGGTGGGGCCTTAGAAGTGAATAAAAATAGGCGTTAGTTTCGGCATTGAGCCATTCCTATTTGCCTGAATGGCCCACAGCTCTAGTATTTTCATTTTCCTGATTACATGTTTAAAATATCTGGACAAAAAAAAAACACTATGAAGAATACTTATATAGAGTAAGAAGGGGAACAACCTTTAAGAATATAATTAAAAGTCACTCATTTGAGTCTAATAACTAGAGAGAGAGGAGCCATGGGACATATATCCTAAATGAAGTGAAAGAAACTATATTGTTTCCTTTGAAACAAAATGGATGGAACTGGTAGTGATTATGTTTAGTGAATTAAAATGAGGTATTGCTAGCAGATGATTTCATATGTAGAATATAGAGAATTGAAACCTATAAACTTGAAAAATATATATAGTCACCCCATATCTAAGACTTTGGGAGAACTATAGTGGTTATTGTTGTGAGAGTGGGGCACAGAACTTTTGTGGTGGGAGGAGTGCAGAATTATACCCTTATTATATTTTTGTTTGTTTTTGTCAGAGCACTACTTAGGTCTGGCATATGATAGTATAGGGATTGAACCTGGGACCTTTTGTACCTGAGGCATGAAAGTGTCTTTTGCATAACCATTACTCTGTCTTCCCAGCTCTTATATTATAATTTTGTAAATAGCTAATAAAAATATGAAAAAGTAATGGTCTGTATAGAATAGATCCACTTGTTTTTGTAAGTGTGTGTGTGTATGAATACTGTAAAGAAATAATTGGTGTGCAATGCTCTAGGGAGGAGGTGGATAGAGGGAACATTGAGAGGTTTTTGGGAACTCCATAAAAAAGAACAGGGCATTCTCTCTTTGCTATCAGCATATTTTTATTTTATTTGGAAAATAGTGCAAGCATTATCTGACTAAGTTGTTAAGGAAATTCCAGTCTCAGAGACTTAATGGTGTGCTCAAAAAAAACTGTAGAAAAATAGCACACTATTTTAATACACAGTTTACCACAAGTACATTTGAGATTGCTCTACAAATGAGTTTTGTATTTTAACAGTTTTTATGTACATAGTATACATAAACATAACCATAATGAAAAAGGATGGATTCTTAAGAACTGTGTCATTTGGCTTTCTCCAGACTAAACAAAATGTTCCAAGTATGGCCAGATAAAAAGAGTTTTTGTTCTGACCCTTCCTGTCCTTTACCCAACCTTCATATTGGGAGACAATATTTGCTGTATGGCACAAAAGTGTTGGGTCAAGGGTCCTGCACTCTTTCTATTCTTGTCATGATGGTATGTCTCTTGGCTTTGGGCAGAGTGAGAGAACTCAAGCACATCATGGAACAGGTTTGTTGGAATTCAGGCAGTGAGTGTTTCCTCTAGATTATAATCAATTCTTTCCATAAAAATATTTTCCTAAGCAAATAGTTAATAATTTATTAGCTCCAAGAACTTACAGAGTCAAATGAAGAAAAGATTTGCTTAAGGATAAATAGGCGGTTGCAGAAGATAGAGACCACGGTCATTTGGGGAACTGTCATTTCCCACTCGTGTGGGGAATTTGATATCTGTGAGTGTCCTCTGAACAGCAGCATTATGCCTTCTCTTTCATAGACTTGTCTCCTGTGAGCCAGAGCAACAGTGAGAGTAGATAATCACAAGCCACATTTATCTGACTGCTAACGGCCTTCTGCTTCTAGTTCTCCTTCTCCTTCTCCTTCTTCTCCTTCTCCTTCTCCTTCTCCTCCTTCTCCTTCTCCTTCTCCTTCTCCTCCTCCTCCTTCTCCTCCTTATTCTTCTTCCCCTTCCTTCTCTTCTTCTTCTTCTCCTCCTTCTCCTCCTCCTCCTCCTCCTCCTCCTCCTCCTCCTCCTCCTCCTCCTCCTCCTCCTCCTTCTTCTTCTTCTTCTTCTTCTTCGTCTCCTCCTCTTCCCCCTCCCCCTTCCCTCCCCCTCCTCCTCGTCCTTCTTTTTCTTTCTCAGAACTGGGCTGAATTTTTTAAGGTCAGGTTTGTTATTTTCTCTTTAAGCAGCCCAAAGAAACAGTGCAGACATAGATGTTCACTTCAGAAGCCCTAATTTTACTGAAGGCGAGAGGGTGTTTTGTTCTTAGAAGTTCACTTTTATCTTTCTGCTATATCATACATGAGTGAAACTATTCAGTAGTTGTCTATCATCTTTTTACTGATTTCACTAAGCACAATCACCTCTAGTTCCATCCACTTTGTCCCAAAGGACATAATATCATCTTTTTTGATTGCAGAGTATTACTTCATGGAGTACATATCTCATACCTTCTTTAGTCAGTCATCTGTTGATGGCCATCTAGGCTGTTCCACTCTTTGACTATTGTGAATAATGCAGCTATGAATATAGGGTGCATATGTCCCTTTGAATTAATGTTTGCATGTCTTTTGGACAAATGCCTAAGAGTGGTACTGCTGGATCATAAGGTAACTTGATTTTTATTTATTTAAGGGCTCTCCATACAGTCCTCCAAAGGGGCTGTACCAGTTTGCATTCCCACCAGCAGTGAATCAGCGTTCCTTTTTCTCCACAACCTTGCTAGCGCCTGACATTTCCTGTTTTGTGGATGTAGGTTTTCCTTGCAGGTGTGAGCAGGAATTTCAGTGTAGTCATAATTTGCATTTCTCTAAAGAAGTGAAGTGGAGCATTTCTTTGTGTGTTTGTGGGCCATATGTATCTTTTCTTTAGAAAACTGTCTATTTTCTTTGGCCTACTTCTTTACTAGGTTATTTTTTTCTTTTGTTAAGCTGTATGCATTCTTTACAGATGTCATATCAGTTACATGTTAGTTGTGTGAATATATTATCCCATTTATGAACTTGTCTTGTTATCCTTGTGTAGTTTGCTTTCAATGTGTTAAAGTTTTCAGTTTGATATAGTCCTCCAATTTTTAATTCTTGTTTTCACTTCACATGCTCATAGGCATGTCTCCAAATATATTTTTGATTTTAATGGTGATGTGTACGCTTTACTGGTGAGCCACCACCTGTCCCCCCTATGACACCTTTCCTAACCTGAAATGGCTTAGTGTGAAAAAGAAGTTGGCATTAATTTTCATGGAAAAACATTTTAGGTATTCCCAGACCTTCAAAGTGACCTATCGAATCACTCCAAATAGCACATGCAACCTAAAATCACATTAGCATGTAGTGAAAACAGCAATGCTATTCATATTTACTCTGTTTAAAGTCGTTCACAGGGAAGGAGATTGGCAGCTCTACTCATTCTGTGCAGGGTGTGTGATGTCTACAAAAAATTGTTCCAAGCCAGTGCTGAAGGTTATTTTCATGTTTGTCATAGAAGTGAAAATCTCTTTGAATTAATTTTGTTTGGTGCAACATGTATCAACCTAGGTCTTTCTTAAAAGGGAAGTGGCCCTGTGGCAGAAGGGGGTGGCACTTTGGTGGTGGGTTAACACATATTTTGAATAAATGTGGAAATATACTACTGACAACGAAGTCTTGGAAATGTAGTTTTTTTTTTTTTAATATAACACTGCTCTGGCTTATGGTGGTGTGGGGAATTGAACCTGGGACTTTGGAGCCTCAGGCATGAGAGTCTCTTTGCATAACCATTATGCTATCTACCCCTGCCCAGGTCTTGGAAATGTAAAGCAGCATCTCTTAGGGGGGAAAAAGTAGCATAATATGAACTTTAGAAAAATGAGTGGATTCTTGTTGGTTCACAAGTACAATGATTAGTGAATAAATTTGGATTTAGACTACAGGACTCTGGAATTTATTTGTGAAGAGTGCTTTCTTCTTTACCTCACTCCTCCCATGTAAACTTTGGCACTCCTCAGAAGAGTAGAGTATCTCCCTGTCCCCAACTCTGTTTTCCCCTGGAGGCCAGATGCTATTAGGAGTGGATGGATTTGACCATGGCTAATGGATGAAAGGATGGAGTGGTTTCTGGTTCTATAGTGCATTGGAAAAAGCTGGTAGCACCTCCACGTTTTACTGAAGTCAACATGTTTGAAAAGATAAATAACTCTTGACTTAGTCTGTTATATAGGAAACAGCTTTCTAAACTGATAAAGGTTTGCTTTTCAGATGGCATTCCAAAAATTCCTAAGGTCAAGGGGACTCTTCTGGTGTAGATTACATAAGGTATGACTAGTAGACAGCATGTTATAAACAGATTCCTTATAGTTTCTACAAGATAAATAAGAAAACTTTGCTGAATACTTATTGAATATCCCTGAAAAATATTCAATTTTTGAGGTGGAGCGATGGTGGTGTAGTCTTAGGATATTGGCTTCTCCCTGAAAACAAATATTAAAATATCTCAGGGAATTTCATCAAAGCACATCTGGGGATTCTGATAAAGAAAAAAATTAATCACTGACTGAAAGTCAGTTATTATGACTGGACCATGGGATGGGAGTGGAGAGAGAGAAAGATTCCAGTTAAGATGCAATACTACATTGCCAGTGGGTACTATTTCTGTAGAATCTGTCTGGTGGAATTAAAGGGCCCATGCAGAACTGCTTAGGAACCTTGTGGCTTAGGAAAAAGAACTCAAACTGTTCTTTAGTACTGAGAGGCCTACACTGGCTCTTTTGTGAACCCCTTGGGCCTTCTAGGGGAACCAGGGAACTGAACATTGTATTGTTGTGGCAGCAGGGAAGTTGAATGAACTTTAAGGTGCCCCAGGTGCCATAGATTGGGTTCAGATGTCCCTGTAGGTGGGAAAGGCAACACTGACCTCACAGTAGAGTTCTCACTTTCTGGAAAAAGTTAAGAAGAACAAAAGGAGTCTGGGATTCCTCCCTCATCCCCCAGATTAGGGTTCTGATTAAGGATCACCAGATGCCACAATATTATTTTATTTCTTTAAAACTCTTCTTCTACAACTCATATACAAAAAAGAATCCAGCACTATCTGCTGACCAACAATAGAAACTAAAATGGTGGGTAAATGCTGGTTCTGGAAAATCAGCACATTTCCCAGACACTCAATAATGCAGATCTAGAAGAGCTTATCAGAAAAAAGAATGCAGAAAATACATTGTCAGGAAATTTGAAGAAATACAAAGCTCTCTAATATGGAGAAATAGAATAAGGGAGAAATTCATGCTCTCAGAGCTTCACTGGATAGAAAAATGGAACATATGAAAGCAGTACTACAGGCTGTGAAGGACACTTCAAATGTATTCCAGTGTGAAATAACAAGTCAAGGAAGTAGGCTTACTGA
Organism: Erinaceus europaeus; assembly: GCF_950295315.1. Classification (NCBI taxonomy): domain Eukaryota; kingdom Metazoa; phylum Chordata; class Mammalia; order Eulipotyphla; family Erinaceidae; genus Erinaceus; species Erinaceus europaeus. The sequence continues at coordinate 55,076,758 of NC_080166.1, forward strand.
TATAGAAGAGATAACGGAGCTCTGCTTTCCCAGAGCCCTGCCCCACTAGGGAAAGAGAGAGACAGTCTGGGAGTATGGATCGACCTGTCAACACCCATGTCCAATGGAAAAGCAGTTATAAAAGCCAGACCTTCATCTTCTGAGCCCCATAATGACCGTGGGTCTATATTCCCAGAGCGTTAAAGAGTGAGAAAGCTTTGGGGGGGGGATAGGATACGGAGCTCTGGAGGTGGGAACTGCATCCCTCTTATCCTATGGCCTAATTAGTGTTTCTATTTTATAAATAAATAAATAAATAAATAAATAAAGATAACATGAGAAATGTAGGACAAGGAAGATCACTCTTTGACTTCAAAGTAGAAGAAAATATATTTAAGAAGAATGAAGCATCTTTTTGAAAGATTGAAGACTTAATTAGAAAAGCAAATGTCAGAATTATAGAAATTTCAGAAGGAGAGGAGAGAAAGAAGGGGACACAAACCATATTTAAGAAAGAAATAGTGGAAAAAATTTCAAATATAGGATATGGTAATGTTGGGGACTGAACCCATTGCCTGGGAAAGTCCTGGCCGTTGTTTCAATGAGGTCCAAGCAGGTTGACCCCCAACTCTCTCTTTGGGTCGAGACAAAGGCAGATTCCCCCAGTCTTTGGAATTTATCATGGCTGTACACCCAGACAAGGGTGCCTTTCTATATGTGCCACTTCGTCCCCTTCCTTCTTTAATTAAAAGTTGTGGATTACTGTGTGTGGTTAACCTTAAAACTGCCAGCAAACATCCTGATTACTCAGCTGCCTCAATTTTTCCTCCTTCTGTCCTAAAGTGCCTGAAATTTACTTCCAGAAAATGTACATTGTAAAGCTTGTGACCAAACCTTGCATGGTAGGTAACCTTTTACTTGTGATCAAATCATCTGTTGGTCAAAATGTTACTATGCATTGTGTTGCTCTATGTTTGGGTTAATTGTTACCTCAATCCTCTTCCCGAGTTATGGATATATTTACCTGCTTTTTCTTTCAATAAATGAATTGTCCCACTGAGGCTTTCCCAGAACTGACTGCCCTGTCTCTCTGTGCACTTTGCCCTCGGTACGTGGAGCTACCCCAGGACTTCTGGGTGGCAACTCTGACTTCCATCTCCCCAACAGCCAGGGGAGGTGGGTGGGACCAGGAGTGGCTGATCCCACATGGTAAGACTGTAGATGTTTAGGAGTAGAGAAAAATCCCAAATTACTAAACCCAAATAGACCTACACCAAGGCACATTACTGGGAAACTACTAAAAGTCAAGGACAAAACAAAACAAATAAACAACTAAAAAATTTTGCAATATTCCAAGGAAAAGAAGACTGACTTAAAGAAGCAGCTTAGCCAAGTTCATATCAGATTTTTCAATGGGAACCATAAAATCCAGGAAATAGTTGAGTGGTATGTTCAAGGCATTAAAAGACAATAGCTGCCATCCATGCATATTTTATTAAACTATCATTCAAATATGAAAGAGTTATCAAAGCATTGCCAGATATATAAAAATGAAAGAGGTTTACCATTACCAGACATGCTTTGCAGAGCTAATAAAAGGAATGCCACGGAGAAAGGAAGGAAGGAAGAAAGAAAGAAAGAAAGGAAAGAAGGAAGGAAGGAAGGAAGAAAGAAAGAAAGAAAGAAAGAAAGAAAGAAAGAAAGAAAGAAAGAAGAAAGGAAGGAAGGAAGGAAGGAAGGAAGGAAGGAAGGAAGGAGCAGCTTGGTGGTGGCTCACCTGGTTGAGTACACATATTATTATAGTGTGCAAGGACCCAGGTTTGAGCCCCTGGTCCCCACCTGCAGGGGGAAAGCTTTGTGAGTGGTGAAGCAGAGCTGCAGGTGTCTTTCTGTCTCTCTCCTTCTCTATGACCTCCTTCCCTCTCAGTTTCTGGCTGTTTCTATCCAATAAATAAATAGAGATTAAAAATTAATTTTTAAAATAAAAATAAATTAAAAATTACAAAATTTATCTCAGCAAAAAATTAATTTCCATATTTAGAATTATCTTGTCAGTTTCTTCTTTAAAAGAACTTACTGTGGTTTTGAGTGGCATATAGTGAATTTAGCAGGTTAACTGAGAAATTTATAACTTTTCCTAATCTTCTGTCACTCCCTTATATAACTACTTTCTCTTGTATACAGGCTGAAATCTAAGGAAAAGAAGAGTGAAAGTGGTGGGCTATCAGAGTTGGTTATTAAAGATGGCAGTTTTCATCTTGTTTGCATGCTTCCTTGTGTTGGCACTGCCTTTCGCCCTCTCATTTGCTCACTTGGATGAAGCAAGCTGCCATATTCTGAATTGTTCCACTGAAAGTATTTTTTTGGCAATGAATTCAGGACCACCTCACCAAGAGATGGAGGCTCTTCAGTTCCACCTCCCATGAGAACTGAATCCTGTCAACTCACTCGACTGAGCTTAGATGTGGACCCTTCTCTCATTTAACTGTTGGATGATTTCAATCCCACCAGACTGCTTGATTGAAGTCTATGAGAGACCCAGAGCCAGAGAACCCAGCTAAGCCACCCCCAGACTTCTAACACATGAGAAATTAGAATAATTATACAGCCGACAATTAAGATGAAATGATAATGTTAATAACTAGCATTCTTCAATGTTAACTATGTGTCAGGAACTGTGTAAATGTTATGCATGTGATTTCTCCTTTCATCTTCACAATAATCCCATGAAGAAGTTATTAACATGCTTCTTTCTAGACAGAGTGACTGAGGCTTAGGGTATAATTTGCCAAAGTTAGAAGACATGCTAATAAAATCAGAAATAAGTTAGTTTAGTCTTTCTCTAGAATGTATGTATTTAAAAGTGTACTCTATTTTTATAACTTTATAACTGCCTTTTCTCATCTTGAACCTTTTTTCCTGAATTGGCTGATTTCTCAGGATGGATTTTTTTTTTTAAATAAAGTAACTAGGAAAAAAAATTCAGAGAACAGACCAGGACTTTCTGTAAAAAGCATATTACGTGAATTGTGTTTTTTGATTTGGAGCTGAATTTTTTTCCCCTAGTAATAGACAAGTAAGAAAGGAAAAAAAAAAAAAACTTCCAAGGAGAGAATGGGGAGTAGAGGAGGATGATTTATTATTTTGAATTTTATGTAATCATACCAGACTGTGAGGTTATAAACAAGGCAAACTCTTCTCAGAGAATAGTCTGTTGGGATAGTCTTCATTATGTCTCAGAGGACCTACTAAGAAAAATGAAATAATACTACATAATGCACTGTTATAAAGCAATTGTGAACATAGTTAAGTTGCTTAAAAACTATTTGGGGGGGAGTCAGGCGGTAGCGCAGTGGGTTAAGCACAGGTGGCACAAAGCACAAGGACCAGCCTAAGGATCCCGGTTTGAATCCCCAGTTCCCTACCTGCAGGGGGAGTCGCTTCACAGATGGTGAAGCAGGTCTGCAGGTGTCTATCTTTCTCTTCTCTGTCTTCCTCTCCTCTCTCCATTTCTCTCTGTCCTATCTAACAGTGACGACATCAATAACAACAATGATAACTACAATAACAATTAAAAAACAACAAGGCCAACAAAAGGGAAAATAAGTTAAAAAAATTTTTAAAAACTATTTTGGAAGTAGAATTATTATGACACACTTGATTTAATAAAAGCATGATTACAGCAACTGAGAAAATTACAGTGAGTCAATATCATCCCTAATGCCACCCAGAGACAATAATCAGATTGATAGCTTTTACTGTTTTTTAAAAATATTTTATCTATTTATTAATGAGAATGATAGGAAGAGAGAGAGAAAGAACCACACATCACACTGGTACATGTGCTGCTGGGAGTTGAACTCGGGATCTCATGCTTGAGAGTTCAGTGCTTTATCTATTGTGCCACCTCCTGGACCACACTTTTACTGTTTTATAATTGAGTGTTTTTCTCTTAGTTGTAGATATACTTTTATGTCAATACTAAGGCTAGAATCATTGTTTGCAGTATTCACTTGTATATACATTCCATCAGTTTTTAAAATAAGCTCCTAAACGTTTAAGTTGCTTTTGGATTTCTGTAATAATTAAACATGTCCATAAGAGACAACTTTTTGAAGATATCTTGCATGTCTGGGGAGGGCATTATTTCTTTAGAATAATTTTCTAAATCTGAACTAGTCGGGCCAAAGGGTTTGCATATTTTAGATTTTTATAGATCTTGCCAAATTGCCCTTCAGAATGGTTGTACCAAAATTTATTCCCACAAGAGCTAATGAGAATACCCACTTCCTACACCCTTGCCAACAGCGGGTATTAGCACTATTTTATACTTTTGCCCATCAGATACATGAAAATAACATCTTGTTGTTTTAGTTTGCAGTCCTTTAATTACTAAGGAGACTAGGCATTTCTTCTTACTGGTCTTTTGTGTTTCTTCCTCTCATGAAATAATTTCATATTCCATTTGACAATCTTATCCACTGTACTTTTATTAAAAATTGTAAATGTAGAAATTAATTCTTCCTTTTTTCTGTATGCTACATTTCACACACATACAGTTGAAATGTCTTTCACTTGTGCTCTGATTTACTTGGATTCTAGCTCTGTTGACATTTAGAATTTTTATGTTATCAATACTATCCATCTTTATATTTATAGTTCCTGACCTTATTATGCATAGACTTGTCTTTTCTTTTGGTCAGATGGTCTTACAAAGTCTGGAATTTTATAAGAAACCAGACTTTGGAAGTAAAGTGGGAAAGACAATAAATTATAAAAATACTCCTAACTCTTATGGACTTTGTGTTTTTCCTGTAAACTTCATTTGTTGTAGTTCTAATTAATGACTTTAAAGAAAACACCTCAGGAACTGGCATATATATGCATATATATTTATTTATTTATTTCAACATTTCTCCTTAGCTACATTTCAGTAATAAACATGCTATAATTAAACTTCTCTAAATATTGTCAATGTAATTCTGCTAATAGAAATCTTACAAAATTACTGATATTCATATCATAATCACAAACCTATTTCACTTAATCTTCACAGTAACACTGAAAGTTAACAGATTCTAAGTGGCTAAATGACTTGTCTAGTGTCACACAATTAAATGGCAGACTCGGGGCTCAAATGTATTAAATACTATTGTAATTTTAACTTAAAAAGGGTTAGCTTTAGGGCTTCGGTGCCTAAAAGGATTCACAGTGGGGAGCTGAGAACAGGTTTAAACAATAGAAGGTTTTATTAGGGTTCCCCACTAGGGAAAGAGAGAGACAGGCTGGGAGTATGGATAGACCTGTCAACGCCCATGTTCAGCAGGGAAGCAATTACAGAAGCCAGACCTTCCACCTTCTGCATCCCACAATGATCTTGGGTCCATACTCCCAGAGAGATAAAAAATAGGAAAGCTATCAGGGGAGTGGGTGGGGTATGGAGTTCTGGTGGTGGGAACTGTGTGAAGCTGTGCCCCTCTTATCCTATGGTTTTATCAATGTTTCCTTTGTATAAATAAAAAAATTTTTTTAAAGGCAAAATAAGCAGTTATCATCAGGGGTTAAGAGTATGCTAGGTCCATAAAGTCTGAGTATAGTTATAAAAAGTTTAGTCCCATAAGATAAACAATTATCATGGTCTGGGAGGTGGTGCAGTGGATAAAGCATCAGACTCTCAAGCATGAGGTCTTGAGTTCAACCCCTGGCAGCATATGTACCAGAGTGATGTCTGGCTCTTTTCTCTCTCCTCCTATGTTTCTCATTATTAAGTAAATAAATAAAATCTTTAAACAAATAAGGTAAACAATTATCAGCTGATGTATAGGTTGCTTGTGGCTATAGAGGGGTCTTAAAAGTTGACGGGCTAGCAGAGTCATGTGTTCAGTTTCCAGGAGAAGTAGCCATGGCGGATACCTGGGGCACCTCTACTGAGATGCTTCTGACCAGGAGAAGCAGCAGCAGCCAAAGAGGTGACCTGCTGCAAGTCTGTGCCTTTTATACATTCCCTCCTCTGTGGCACCTCCTCAGGCTGACATCATTCATATGCTAACAGTCCGAAACTCCTGTTGGGGTCACAACAAAATACAATTTCAGTGTCTGTTGCAATTATTCAGATAGTTAATATGAGCTTCCTACTGTTGAGTAGAGCCCACGGGAAGTTAAGAATTTAGTTGCTTTTCTGAAATTCTAGTAAATTTGATTTTACAAAAGAAACATCTAGGATTTTGACCTCATTTTAGTCATTAGTCGCAGTGTATTACCATTAATCAGTTTGTTATTACTATTTTCTTTCTAAGTGAAGACCATCTGACTTGGCAGGGAAGCTGCTTTATGTAATATATCTCATTCAATGGAAACATACCTCACTTAGTGAATGACTGTCCGTAAGAATCTATAGAGTTCTTCATATAGCGAACAGGTCAGCAAATATTTCCTCTGCTAATGACATAGGAAATGTCTATCCTAGGAAAATCAAAGTTGGTATAGAGTTTTACAAGTGAAGCTTCTGCCTTTATAGATGCTATAAAGGGTTAAAAAAAAAAAAAAACCAACATCACTTTTTGGTATGAACTCATATATCTCCTCATGTAGCTGATTTTCCCTGTCTTCCCACTGTCCTCCTTCATTCCCATTCTTCCTCATTTATTTATTTATCAGTTTGTTCAATTCGTGTCCATTGAGGAAATATGTGTTAGGTACTTTGATGATTCTAGGTGATAAAAGATGTGGGTGTGGAGCCTGGCGGTGGTGCAGCAGGTTAAGTGCACATGGCGCGGAGCACAAGAACCAGCGTAAAGATCCCAGTTCGAGCCCCTGGCTCCCCACCTGCAGGGGAGTCGATTCACAGGTGGTCAAGCAGGTCTGCAGGTGTATATCTTTCTCTCCTCCTCTCTGTCTTCCTCTCTTCTCTCAATTTCTCTCTGTCCTTTTTAATAACAATGACAGCAATACCAATAACAGCAATAACAACAACAATGACAATAACGATAACCAAAGGGAAAAATGTAAAATTAGAAAAAAGTTAATAAAAAATTTAAAAAAAAAGATGTGGGTGAGATTCCTTCTGTGTTCTTGAGGAAAGAGGCAGAAAGTAAAACTTTATGTATCTTGTGAGCCTAGCCTTCTATGTGTTAGGTGTTGTTGATGTTACAGTAGCGAGGCCTACAGTCAGACATTCTTTAACCTCCCATCTGTCCACCATATTTGAAGTGAAGCCTTCCCCAGGTTTTCTCCCCCAAGAAATTCCCTGGTATCTTCAGAGTATTTATTTGTAGTAAAATAATTAGATATGACTGAATTCTCTCATGTCTTTCTAATAAATCTAGGATTTAGTTTCCCTACGCAGAAGAAATCTGTGGTATTAAATTGGAAACTACGTATGCAAGAAATATAGCACTTCCTACCCAGGCTTGTTGCTGTTGTGAAAACAAACAAACAGGCAAACACCTAACACCAACCCCTCACTCCCAACCCTGGAACTGACAGTCATCTACTTCTGCTATGTACCTTGCTCATTAAAAGAGTTGCTCTCTCTGCAATCCAGTGTATTCTAATTCAGTTTAATTAGGGTCACAAACATTCACAATTGCTTCCCTGGGCTAGTTCCCTGCCTAACTCCAGGGCTCAGGGTTAGCTCAGTTCTACCTAGCAGGGGTTGAGCTAAGGTGTCTAGTTAGTTTTTTTCAGTCTCTAAGTGATGCTTATCCATTCTGGTTTTTCCTTCTTTAGAAATCATCTAGTTCATGATGGACACACTTTTGTACTTGGTCATATTCTATGATAGAGTAGGATTGCTGAGAGGCACAAAAGTTAGTAATAAAGATCACACATATTCAAGTGATTTCAGAATCCTTATCAAAGTCCTTTTTAAAAAATTTTTTTTGGTATTTATTTATTTCCTTTTGTTGCCCTTGTTGTTTTATTGTTGTAGTTATTATTATTATTGTTATTGATGTCATCATTGTTGGATAGGACAGAGAAAAATGGGAAAAGGAGGGGAAGAAACAGAGGGGGAAAGAAAGACACCTGCAGACCTGCTTCAGCGCCTGTGAAGCAACTCCCCTGCAGGTGGGGAGCCAGGGCCTCAAACCGGGATCCTTAGGCCAGTCCTTGTGCTTTGCGCCACGTGTGCTTAAACCCCTGCGCTACCCCCCAACTCCCTATCAAAGTCTTATAGGACTAAACATTTATCTTCTTCTTTGACATCATCTTTTGGTATTTTCCTCTTGTTTTTAATATACCACTCACACTGGCTTCCATGTTGCTCCTCCTTGCTTATGTTAGGTCTTTGTTCAAACATGTCTTCTTTGAGGCACTTTCTCTGATCACTCCTATCCCTTTAGTTCCTTTTATCTTCATGTATGTGCGTTGTCACCACCTGATGTCAAATTTGCATTTGCTAACTAGTCTTTTATCTTTTTCCCTCATTAGAACTCAAGCTCTAGTGGCTGGCTGGGTGAGGGCACATCTAGTTGAGCACACATGTTACTATGTACAAGGACCTGGGTTCAAACCCTCAGCCCCTACCTGCTAGGCCTGTGGGGGAAAGCTTCATGAATGATGAAGCAATATTTCAGGTGTCCCTCTTTCTTTCCTTCTTTATCTTTATCTCTTCTGTCTGAATTTATCACTGTCCTGTCAAATAAAAAGAAAATGGGAGAAAAAAGGAAGACCAGGTCCACCAAGAGTAGGGCTCTGAGCCCTCATGGTAACCCTACTGCTTAAAAGAAAGAAAGAAAGGAAGGAAGGAAGGAAGGAAGGAAGGAAGGAAGGAAGGAAGGAAGGAAGGAAGAAGGAAAGAAACATAATGTAAACTCTATGAAAATAATAACTTCTTGACTTGCCATACTATATTTTAAGAACCTGGAACTGTACGTGACACATAGTAGGTAATCTATAGCTATTTAAGAAGCAGGCGAAGAAAAACTCAGCCTGCATACCACAGAAAGAGAAGACCCAAAGCCCATCCTTTGCAGCGCAGCACCTCAGCCAGAGAGGCATAAATCGTCCTTTGCTGACTATGAGAACTTCCCAACTGGTATTGCAAGGACTCCTGGGAGCAGATCATTGCACAGACCTTTGCTTTCTACAAAGTAGTCTTGGGTGTGTGCCACATAGTCTAAAGATGAAGCGTCTGTTGTTTGCGCTATGATTGGTCAAAGGCTCAAGACCTAAATGGGAAAATTTCCAGGTCTCACTGTATTTCAGTCACAGTTATGATTGGGAGTTATGGATTTAGCTACGCAAACTTTTTTTTTTTGGGGGGGGGGGAAGTAGGGACTTTCTCTTGCTCACACTTTGTCTTGTCCGAACTTCCTGAGCCATGAAAAATTCCTTGTTTAAGCCTGGATGCTTCTCGTTGGTACAGCAAAGCTCTTGGGAGTCTGACTGTTGCTCATTTACAGGAAAGAACCTGAGGCCAGTCTTACAGCTCACTGCACACTAGCCACCCTCTGGATTTGGGTTTCCCTGCAAGCTCTTTTGCACAGCCTCAATTAGCTTTCTGTGGTTAGAAGTCTTGTTTACTGCTGACTCCCATTCACTGTTTACAATAAATAGAGTGGGTGCTCAGGGCCAGTTATGCTCCATTAACTATGTGAATTTGACACAAGCATGAGTGAGACTTGTTGGATAGCATGGAGCTTGGTAACAGGAGATAATGCACCTCTCCTCCTCCCCTAAGATGCAATTTCAGTTGTTCCCACAGTGTGTTTTCATTGTGTAGTAGATGCAAGAGCTTCAGCTAGTGTGAGAACCAAGCCTGGGTAAGAAAAACACAATGATGGCTCAGTTCCTGAAGGGCTTTCATGTCCTTTTCTCAGCGTTAAGAAAACCTAACATCTAAACAGCTGATCTTGTGATGTGTTGGTAGATTTGCACAATTTCTGAGGGTCATGTTAGAATATAAATTTCAAGAGAGAGAGAGAGAGAGAGATAAAGTCTTCTTTGGAAAAATTAAGATTTGGGTGTGGTTCAGAATTAATCTCCAGACTAGAGAAATGCTCACTAAAACCTGTGCCTCACCATGTGCATGGCTTGAGCTCAAACCCCTGTCTTCCTCTCTCTGGATGATAAAATGCCCCTGAGCAGTGAAGTCACGTATGGTCAAGCCTTGGTTCATAAAAAGGGTGTGTCTTGGGGGAAAAATACAGAAAGAAAGAATGAATGAGAGAAAGAGGCAGGAAGAAAGAAAGAGAGAAAGGCAGGAAGAAAGAGAGAAAGAGAGAGAAAGGTGGGAAGAAAGAAAGGAGGGAGAGAGAAAGGAAGGAAGAAAGAAAAAAGCAGGAAGAAACAAAGAAAAAGAAAGAGAGAGAGAGAGAAAAGAAAAAAAGAAAACACTAAACTTCCAGCTATATTTTCTCTGAACCACAGCAGAGCAGTTGCTAAAGTCTACCTAAAGTCCCCTTTGATATGTCTGGGTCACAGTGTTGGAAGCAGCTCATGAAAGCTGTTTATTTAGCCATTGATTGCACTGCTTGTAGACATTCCAGAATATATTATTTGGAAATAAATCTGAAGTCTTCAGTAGCTTGCATCAGTCTCTTTCTTATTCTGGAAAACACTAATGAGCGTGGCTCAGCTGCTTGATGGTAGAGAACAAGCACTCCCCATCTGCTGGGGTGGAGTTCCCTGGTGGCCTTTTTCCCCCTTTCTGTCCACGCAATATTCCCACATCTCCCATGACATGTTGTAATCTTTGGTCACATTGAGCCTGCAGGCTTTTCTTAAGTTGCTGCTTAATAAGAAGTATTTAGAAATTGTTTATAAAGTTATTTTTAGAGAGAAGCCATGCAATGAGCTCTAATTGTCACCTTTCCAAAATTCCAGGAGAGTCAAAGGACATTCTCTTCAAATCCTAGGGACCAGAGTCAAGACAACTTCTCCAAGAGTCTCACACAATCAATAGCCGTGTAGCTGAACCTGCCAGCTGCCACCAAGATCTTTGAGAAAGCTCCTCCGCTGTTGGTTAATGAGGACAGTAAAGACTAAGTGCTGTATGAGAAAGGAACTCCATTCTGGTCTATGCTGAATACATAATACTTAGCATAGTACTTAACCCCCCCCCCAAAAAAAAGAAAAAAACAACAACTATACACTGTAGAGATTAAGTAAGCTACACAATCCACTCTAATAGTTTCTACATCCCACATTTTTTACCTAGAGATTCCCAATGAATCACATTCTAGAATGGGGGGTGGGAATCTTAGGAAAGATTCTGTCTGCTCTGCCCAGTATGGTAGCCACTAGTCATATGTGGCTATGTAAATTTAACTCTAAATTAATCAGGCTAAATAAAAAAAATGCACCTCCTCACTTGCTTTCATTGCAGTGTAAATGTTCAGTAGTCAGTTCTAGTTAGTGTCTGTCATAGACAGTAGTGCAGATATCGGATTTCTCTGCTATTACAGTTTTATTAGGTAATGCTGCTAGGTCAGTCATCTTACTGTATATATAAAAATATTGATTGCTAGAGAGGTAAGATGTCTATAATAACGTCATACAGCTAGTTAAGGATAGAACTAGGTTGCAATTTAAGTTTCTTTCTGTGCCAAGGTATTTTCCATTTTACCAAAAAGATAATTATAGATTCATGATGGTGCCTATGATAGGTTCACAGAAGTTATAACTCTTTTTTTTATGTTTAGTCTTTTAAAAAATATTTATGCATTTATTTATTCCCTTTTGTTGCCCTTGTTGTTTTTTATTGTTGTAGTCATTATTGTTGTTATTGATGTCATCATTGTTAGATAGGACAGAGAGAAATGGAGAGAGGAGGGGAAGACAGAGGGGGAAAGAAAGATAGACACCTGCAGACATGCTTCACCGTCTGTGAAGAGACTCCCCTGCAGGTGGGGAGCCGGGGACTTGAACTGGGATCCTTCCACCGGTCCTTGTTCTTTGTGCTACCTGCGCTTACCCCGCTGTGCTACCGACCGACTCCTCTTTTATTTTTTAATAATTTATTTATTTATCCCCTTTTGTTGCCCTTGTTGTTTTATTGTTGTAGTTATTACTGTTGTTGTTATTGATGTTGTCATTGTTGGATAGGACAGAGAGAAATGGAGAGAGGAGGGGAAGACAGAGAGGGGGGCAGAAATATAGACACCTGCAGACCTGCTTCACTGCTTGTGAAGCGACTCCCCTGCAGATGGAGGAGCCAGGGGCTTGAACCAGGGGTCCTTGGGCTTTGTGCCACCTGCGCTTAACCTGCTACGCTACCGCCTGACTCCCCTGTAGTTCTAACTCTTCTCTGTTGTTTCTGGAGTTTTGCTTTTTTTAAAACCAGAACACTGCTCAACTCCGTCTCTAAGTGGTGCTGGGGATAGTCCCTCGGACCTTGGAACCTTGGGCATGAACCTCTTTTTTTTTTTTTTTTTTTTTTTGCAGTGATTGAGTAGTGGCCCACAGTAAAGTGCACATGTTGCCATGTTAAAGGACCCATGTTCAAGTCCCTGGTTCCTTCCTTCAGGGAGAAGCTTTATAAGTGACAGTGTAGTTTTGCAGATGTCTTTTCTTCTATGTCTCTTTCTTCCTTTCTATCTCTTTTTGTCTTACCTTTCATCAAAAGAAATATGAGAAAAAAGTCACTGGGAGTGGTGAAGTTATCACACAGGCACTAAGCCCCAGTGATAACCCAGATGGCAATAAATAAATAAATAAAATAAAGGAGGAGGAGAAAGAAAAATTCTTTTACATAACCATTATTCTAGCTCCTTGCCCCAAGACATAATTAAAAAAAAAAATTTTATTTGTAAAATGGAAGTATTGACAAGACGATAGGATAAGAGGGGTACAATTCTACATAGTTCCCGCTACCACAACTCTGTATTCCGTCCTCTCCCCTGAAAGCTTTCCTATTCTGTATTTCTCTGGGAGTATGGACCCAGATGGTTCTAGGTTATCTGAACTCTAGTAACCACCTTTCTGAACTTAAAGACTAGGTCTCCCTTTTACTAATTAAGAACTGCATTTCTGTTCTAGAGACTTTCCATCACACAGTAATTGTGTAGTTTATGATTATTAGCAATATTTATCAGTCATCTAATGCACAGTTCTTCTATGTGCTGTTTTTCATTCAACTAAGAAATGTGATTCACTGAAAGGTTATGTGTTCTGCAGAAGATCATAAGTAACAAAGGGCAAGTTTAGATTTTGTATTCTGGAAGTCTGGCCTACATCCCTTGCCATTGCCCATGGAACTATCCTGTGCTTACTAGGTAGCTGCCCTAAGTAGATTATTATGTAAAGTCTTAGTGAGAGTTCAGCGTGATGGCAGGAATGAGAATGCAGAACCAACAAAATAGCTCACTTGAATAGTGCGCTTGCTCTGTCATGTACATGACCCACATTCGAGCCCAGTCCCCACGGCATTGAAGCCAGCTCTGGTGCTGTGCTGTATTTCTCTCTCGTTTTCTATTTCTCTCTATCTGCAACAATCCACCCAGAGTGGATCTTTGGCAAGGACAAATCAAGGAATGAATAAAAGGAAAAGACAAGATAGCAAAGTCCTAGTTTTTAAGAGATCAATAATGTATCTATAGGCAGGAGTGGAAGAAAAAAGTAGTATCCAAGTGTAAGATTTACATATATTTATATGTATACACAAATACTGTGTATTCGACTTTTTATACCTCTAATCCCATTCCACTTCACCTTGTTCTTCTGTCTTTGAAAAAAATCTGCTCCCAGCAAGTATCTTGTTTTTTTAATTTATAAAATGAAAATATTGACAAGAATATAGGATAAGAGGGGTACATTTCCACATAGTGCCCACCCCAGAGCTCCATATCCAATCCCCTCCTTTGATAGCTTTCCTATTCTTTATCCTTCTGGGAGTATGGACCCAGGATCATTGTGGGATGCAGAAGATGGGAGGTCTGGCTTCTGTAATTGCTTCCCCATTGAACATGGGCGTTGGCAGGTCAATCCATACTCCCAGCTCATCTCTGTCTTTCTCTAGTGGGGCAGAGATATGGGGATGTGGGGCTTCAGGACACATTGGTGGGGTCCTCTGCCCAAGAAATTCAGGTTGGTATCATGGTATCATCCCAGCAAGTGTCTTATGTGACATTTTTCAAGCATTTGATGGTTGTTCCCAGGTTTCCCACCTTTATTTAGATCTACTCCCAGGACTTGAATTTATCTGCTTGTACTCCTGATAATCCATCTTGTTGACTTGCTAGGGTGTAGATAAATGAAAAGAGGGGAGTGGAAAGATCACTTAATGCTTTGATTATAGTTCTAAGCTCCTTGCCAGGGGCTTCTCAGTAAGATGCTTGAGTTAAGGATGTTTCTGGCAAGATTTTTGTACAGATTCACCAAATACAAACAGGAGATTTTCTTTTAGGAGTAAATAGATTTAACATTCACAGCTTGGCAGCAGTCATTTTTCGTTTTTAAAAACTCTCCGTGTCCACACTTGTTAGTGAATCCACATTGGCACCCAACTGGCAACAGTGCTGTTCAAACATGCTGTGACTGGCACCACTAAAACAGCAACAGAAAGGGCATTCAATTCTCAAAGCCTCCAGACTTTGTGTGTAATCTCTTCCAAGATTTCAAACAGATGAATGAATAACATACCAAGTTGTAATTACCTCTGTGAATCTGTCCAATCATATGGTGCTATTAATGAGTTACTAGTAGAAAACAACTTTTAAAATTCATGTTCCTCTCCATACTCCCAGAGAGTTAAAGAATAGGAAAGCTACCAGGGGAGGGGATGGGATACGGAGCTCTGGTGGTGAGAAATGTGTGGAGTTGTACCCCTCTTATCCTATGGTTTTGTCAGTGTTCCCTTTTTATAAATAAGAAATTTTTTAAAAAGAGGAAATATAAATAAATAAAAGTAGTTGGATTTAAAAAAAATCATTTTCCATCTGCTTTGAGATTTGAATTTGAAATCTGTGTGCTTACCATCTCTGATATGTTTGGCAAAACATCTCAGTTAAAGTTACTGCTAATTTTCATAAGGTGTTCAGGGTTGCAGCTGAGTGGAAAGAGGTTTTGAAGAAGGCGTGAAGGGGCAGAGTGGTGGCACACATGTTTGAAAGCCTCTGGTTCCTATTTGCAGGGGGAATCTTCACAAGTAGTGAAGCAGAGCGATAGGTATCTCTCTTTCTCTCCCTTTCTATCACTACCATCTCTTTCAATTTATCTCTGTATCTATAAAAAAAGTGGGCATTTACAGTAGTGTAATCATCACATATGCATTGAGTGCCTGCAATAACCCTGAAACCCTGATGTAAAAACTAAAAAGAAAGAAAGAAAGGGAACTTCCCTAGACCTGTAGTTTCAGAGGATGTGATAAAATTAATTATTAAACTTAAATCATGCTTTCTTTTTATTTCTTTTATTATTTTTTATTTATTTATAAAATGGAAATATGGACAAGACCATAGGATAAGAGGGGTACAATTCCTCACAATTCACACCACCAGAACTCTGTATGTATCGAATCCCCTCCCTTGTCTTTTTTTTTTTATTTCTTAGAACATAAGGTATATCCTGCTGGGTATAGAAATTGAGAGTTTCCCCCTTTAAGAAAAAAGAAAAGGAAACTGATGGGTAGAGTATAAGCTTCATCAACTGACCTCTTCTTCACTGATTTACCTGCTGGCCTGACACTTCATGCACTCTGTCCCAACTGCTATAGCAACTAGAAGGCTGCTCTGTTGTATTCTCAGAACTTACATAGCCACTGAGATTTGGCTGACCATATCCTGATTTTGATAAGGTGCAATGGTCTCTTTATGAATTCTTGTTTCTTACTCTCAATATTACCTTTTATGCTAGGGAAAATTTTGTTGAGCCTATAAAAAAGCAGCACTGACCTTGAAAAGGTACCAAACTACCAGAAAGATAAGATGGATAACTGCTGTTGAGAAAAAAAAAATCAGCTTTTTGTTAAATAAACTGAGCCAATGTTACAACAGGGAGATGTGTTGTACATCAGTTCTAAAGGATAGACACAAAATATGAGGAAAAGTCTGAGTCGAGATGATGGTTGTTTTCAGAATTCAGACAATGGAACAGAACACTAAAAGGCGAGAAGGAGAAGGCAAGTGATTCATATCTAAGTTTATAATTAAAGTGTCTTGAGTTGGCATGTTCTTTGCTAGAAGTTTCTCTGTGAAGAAGATGGAACAGTGAACCAGTACATTAACCTAAAGGACACATGACAGGAAGCATGTAAATTAGTATGAACTGATGATTTAAAATTGTGGCTACAGTTTTGGGACTCAGGCCTCTGAAATTATCATGATGGGGTTGTAGTGTTCATCCAGGCACATGCTCATAAGAAAGAGGAACTTCAAGAGCATAGGAGAACAAAATTCAATGAACAAGAGAAAAGAGAAGGAAAGAGGGCCGAGAAAATGATGCCAAGCTAAGGGGACCAACTCTGGCCCCTCACCTTTGTTACGTTTTGTATTTTATAGTAAATCTGGAAGTCACACTAGGAACTAAGAAATGTTACAGTAAGAAAATCTTCCAAGGGTATTGAAAAGACTTAAGTTAAAATCCCACAAAAGAGTATACAGAGAGGTAAGAGAACGAGGACCTTTGTATTACGAGCATATTGAATCCATACTTAAAAAAAATTTTTTTTTATAAAAAGGAAACACTGACAAAACCATAGGAAAGGGAGTTGGGTGGTAGCACAGCGGGTTAAGCACACGTGGCACAAAGCACAAGGACTGGCGTAAGGACCCCAGTTTGGTCCAGGGCTCCTCACCTGCAGGGCAGTCACTTCACAGGCGGTGAAGCAGATCTGCAAGTGTCTATCTTTCTCTGTCTTGCCCTCCTCTCTCCACTTCTCTCTGTCCTATCCAACAATGATTATATCAATAACAACAACAACAATAATAACTATAACAGTAAAACAACAAGGGCAACAAAAGGGAATAATTAAATATTTTTTAAAAAACATAGGATAAGAGGGGTACAACTCCACACAATTCCCACCACCAGAACTCCGTTTCCCATCCCCTCTCCTGATAGCTTTCTTATTCTTTAACCCTCTGGGAACATGGACCCAGGACCCAGGATCATTATGGGATGCAGCAGGTAAGAAGGTCTGGCTTCTGTAATTGCTTCCCCACTGAACATGGGCGTTGGCAGGTTGATCCATACTCCCAGCATATCTCTTTCTTTCCCTAGTGGGGCAGAGCTCTGGGGAAGTGGAGCTCCAGGGCACATTGGTGGGGTCGTCTGCTCAGGGAAGTCTGGTTGGCATCACGGTAGCATCTGGAACCTGGTGGCTGAAAGAAGAGTTAACATATAAAGCCAAACAAATTCAGATGATGAACTGGTGGGGGGGGTCCATTTTGTAGAGTTAGTGGGCCGATTTCAAAGGGCTCATGACTATACTAGATTTTTTTTTTTTTTTGAGCTTGACATCTGATATGCAGGTGGATCCAAATTATTGCCTGGGGAGATGATGTCATGGCTGGACAAAGGACCAGAAAGCTGGATCAAGGAAGAGAGTAGCTCCCAAATATGGGAAAGTGTATAAATATTGTTGACTATAAACCCCATCAATTTGATCTGATCTGGGGCCTATATTCACCTTAAGAGCCTATGTAACCTCTGCATCCCTGTAGGTCTAAGCTCGCATTCTGTGGTCATGAGTAGGAACGTTTCAAACTGCCCCAATATTTTATTGATGATTCTTGCACTCTGCTAAGCTAGTCTTTGAGAAGCCCTCTTGTTTTGCATAATATGTGGTTATCCTTGCCAATCTTATCTCATATGTTATCAGCAGGTAACCCATGATGACTGTTAGAGATTCATGTTTTACACTCCTATGGAATTCTCCTAGTAGAGAGAACCACAGAGGAAAGCACCCATTGTTTCCCCTCAAGAGACTAGAATGCAAAGCTTCAGGCGTACAAGAATGACTCACTGTAGAAAAGAACAGTTTTAATTGGAGTGAGTAGAAGAAACTGGAGGGAAAGCTCAAACCCATATGGAAGAGGGAAGTACATCATCTCCTTGTCCAGGTGAGGAGGGTATGTTGAGGAAGAGCTGTGTATGTGTCAATAAAGAAAGAAGGCATTGAATGGGGTCCTGGACTGGAAATGGGACTCAGAAATAAAGCACTAAAGATGATGCTGGTGTTGGTGCCATGGTAGGATGGAAACATTTCTGGTCCTATCTAATCTGGAATAAAACCCAAGGAAAGAGTGTTTCTGAATGCACAGGACAGGCTTAATGTTTGCTTATTTGACATTTTGCTCATTAAGACTCCTTTCACTGTACTGAGTCAGCTCCTGGGCTGGCCAGGGCACAGTGCTTTGGTAGATGATGCTTCACTCATGGTCTTACAGGGGAAAGGGGGAAAGTAGTGTTTTCACCTCCTCGTAGGATTTAATGGCTTTCTGAGAACCTGGACTTTGTTAATTACTCTACTAATTTCTTCTTTCACATGGCCTTCCCAAGGGTATGCTTTTTTTTTTTTTTTTACTAAACATGAGGCAAAAGCTAATTGGACTGTTTTAAAGTAATTACAAGATTGCTAAGGCTTATCTGGCCATTATGTTATCCATATGACATGGCTGTTGAAGAGCTGCTCAGAGCCCCAAGAATCAGAAGACAATCTTTCCTGAGGCCACTGTAGAAGTTCAGACCACCCAAATACTCAAGTATACGGAGAATTAAAATATTTCGGGCAGATTTTGACATAGTGAACCATATGCAAGCATCACAATCTTACTTGTGTTTACACTGACCAAAGACCTCACTTTTAGTCCACCCCCACCATTTCCTAAAATACATCATTAAAATGACACAACTTGGCTTAGCTTGAAACCAAGAGCTCAACCTTTAGAAACTTAGATTTTGAATCAAAGTTGAACGAAGCACTTTTAACTTCCACTTAGTGTAAACACGACATTTTGCATCTATTCAAATCCAAATTTCTGCTTCATTTCAAAAGCTTTTGTGGACTAACTCTTACTAAACCTATTCTTAAATACTGAACATGTGAACAATCCAGAGTTTCATGTTCTATTGTGCTTGTGGATATAAGTTTATAAGGCTTCATTATGTGAAATGAGATGTGGCTTACTGGAATTCTAGCTCTTTAACAGACTGCAATCTTACTTTAACTTCTTTTTGGGGGGCTTAATATTTTATTTATCATTGGATTGAGACAGAAATTGAAAGGGAAAGGGGAGATAGAGTGGAAGAGAGACAGAGAGTCGCCTGTAGACCTTCTTCACCATTCATGAAACTTTCCCCCTGTAGGTGGGGAACAGGGACTTGAACCTGGGTCCTTGCACACTCTAATGTGTGCACTTAAGCAGCTGTGCCACCACCTGACTCCATCTTATTTTAACTTTGTGCCTGTAAGGAAAGTTATCTTCGTGAGAAAGGAGGAAAAAATGAGAAAATAGAAGGTAAATCAGTTGTGATACGTCAGGTCTTTGACAGCTTTATTACTCTTCTCCTCCCTAGTCAGATAAAGATCAGCATCCCCAAGTTCCATCGCTTTCTATGCTTATAATGTGTGGAGACTGGGAGCAAAGGGAGTCGGTTTCAAGGTGTGAGTGTGTGTGTGTGTGTGTGTGTGTGTGTATGTGTGTGTGTGTGACTGTGTGTGAGTGTGTGTATGTGTGTGAGTGTGTGTGTGTGAGTGTGAGTGTGTGAATGTGTGAGTGTGTGAGTGTGTGTCTAGGCGGGGGCTTGGTCGATTTAGCCCTCTGGATCATCTGCATTCACCATGACTTGAATATATTTTATTTATTTTTAGTGCTTAATAGATTTTACTTGATAATCAAGTAAAATTACTTTAAAAAAATGTATCTTATTGCATTTAAAAGGGAGAAATTTACCAGGTTGATTATTTATTAAATACTTAAGTTTATAACAAAAAGACTAAGAATAAGCTTACACACACTGCAGGTTTATCTGCTACTTTGTAGAAGTAGAAGTGCAATTGTAGAAGTGCAATTAATTGTAGACGTGCAATTAATTCCTAACTTAAAAAGTTTTTTTTTTAAAAAAAAATCCCCAGACCTTCTACCTTCTGCAACCCTCAATGACCCTGGGTCCATGCTCCCAGAGGGATAGAGAATGGGAAAGCTACTGGGGAGGGGGTGGGATATGGAGATTGGGCAGTGGGAATTGTGTGGACTTGTACCCCTCCTACCCTATGGTTTTGTTAATTAATCCTTTCTTAAATAAAAAAAAAATTAAAAATAAAAAAATAATGTTCTATTCAGCAAAAAAAAAATCCCCTAAAATATCCTACTTTGAGATTATTAGAAGAACAATTCATTCATGCAAATAATGATTTTTATGAATTGCTGTATGATCCATGCAGTCCCGAAACTGCCACACAGGGCATGGGAGGTGATCTCTGCTCTGCTCTCTCTGTCACATCTCTCACATAATATATCAATGCACGAAGAGGTTATTTGTAATGTACTTAATTTATTATTATTGTAATTAATTGATTTTTAAAAAATATTTATTTACTTATTCCCTTTTGTTGCCCTTGTTGTTTTATTTTTGTAGTTATTATTGATGGATAGGACAGAGAGAAATGAAGAGAGGAGGGGAAGACAGAGAGGAGGAGAGAAAGATAAGACACCTGCAGACCTGCTTCACCGACTGTGAAGTGACTCCCCTGCAGGTGGGGAGCCGGGGGCTCGAACGGGGTCCTTACACCAGTCCTTGCACTTTGTGCTACCGGCGCTTAACCTGCTGTGCTACCACCCAACTCCCAATTGATTTTTTTTTTTTTTTTTTTTTTTTTTTTTACCAGAGCACTGCTCAGCTCTGGCTTATGGAGTTGGAGTTAGAGTTTGAACCTGGGACCTTGGACCCAGCTTAGGTATAAAAGTCTTTTGTATAACTATTATGCTATCTCCCCAGCTATCTGTGATAACTTAAACCCATAGCATGACAAAGCCGCCTATAACTATGGATATAACTGGAGATACCTATAAGGATTTAAGGCCTGCCATTTTATGGGTTTGATATCAGATCCAAAACAGCCTGTCTTTAGGTTACGAGAATATTATTAACTTATAGAACAAGCTCTCCTCATTCTAATTGTGGATCTTAACTGCCTAGTAACATTTTTATAAACATTATTTCAGGGGGCCAGGTGGTAGAGGCAAAAACAAAACAAAATAAAACAAATCAAACATGATTGTAGAAAAAAAATTCCCTCTCATCCTCCAGTAGAAATAGTCTGAGAAGGTGGGGCTGGGTGGTGGCA
This sequence comes from Erinaceus europaeus, assembly GCF_950295315.1. Lineage (NCBI taxonomy): Eukaryota > Metazoa > Chordata > Mammalia > Eulipotyphla > Erinaceidae > Erinaceus > Erinaceus europaeus. The sequence continues at coordinate 55,097,966 of NC_080166.1, forward strand.
CACCGAGTTGAGCATATATGTTACAGTGTGCAGAGTCCTGGGTTCAAGCTCCCCATCCCTACCTGCAGAACTTCAGGAGTCGTGAAGCAGTGTTACAAGTGCCTCTGTTTCTCTTCCTCTCGATTTCTGGCTATCTCTATCCAAAAGATGAAGATAATAATTTAAAAATTGGTCTGAGAAGGTTAATAGTGAAACGACATGGGGATACTTATGATTACTAACTGTTTATTGGATAGCTCTAAAAAGACCCTAAATATGTTTTATTTGTTTGTGCTGTAACTAGGTAACCAGGTGTAAAGTTCAGACGTGATAGGTTAGTTCGTGCTTCATATCACGTATGTTGCGGATTCATGTTGCACTGTTGGACAACTCTGGTGCCCTAAAAGAAACAGAATTACAAGAACACTTATGAATGTTGGCCTTTCAGGAAAAAACAAGAAAACACATGACTTCCAAGATCAGACAGGTACTGACAATGGCTTTATCTCAAATGATCATGGCATTGCAAAATACCAACAGGAGTAATAGCTCTAATCGTCAACTTTGACCTAGGCTTGGTTTTCAGGTGCTTTCAAGCTTGGCTTATTGGATGACTGATGGCTTATCAGCAAGGCTGCACAGCCCTAAGAAACAGATACAAAGGAAGAGGATGGATCTCTCTATTCCTCAAGAGATAGAAGCATTGGCAATCAAGTGGCTTGAGAAATATGTTAGTTAGGGTTGACAAGAAAACTCATCTGGATAGTATGTCTGTTTTGTTATACACATGCCCCAGGTTTGAGTCTGTTCTCTCCCACACTGGGGGAAGCTTCAGTGCTGTGATATAGTTCCCTCTCTCACTCTCTGCCTGAAAAAGGTGACCTGACGATCTGTGTGCAGGGACTGTCATGGTGGCAAAAATGGTCAGACTGGACTGACACGTAGAGCATCTTAAGTGAGCCTCTGCTCTTGGTGTCTTCCCTCATTTACGTTGTCCTAACCACCCAACGCTGGGCAGCTCTTGACTTTTACCAGTTAGTCTTCAGGCTCTGTTTTGCTAACTTTGTAAAGAGGTAGCTTAGGTTGGTCAAAAGAGGAGAAGGTTGGGGGACTTGGGCAGTGACACACTTAGTAGAACTCACATGTTACTATGTGAATAAAGCCCCAGGTTTAAACCCCACCTGCAGGTGGAAGCTTTAAGGGCTACAGGTGTCTCTCCTTCTCTCTGCCTATCTTTCTCTTCCCTCTCAATTTCTCTCCATCTCCTAAAAAGTAAAAAATTAAAAAGAAATTAAAAAGCAGAGGATTGAAATTGAGGAGCCTGAATTCACTTCCTAACCAAGTCCTGTTTGACCATATGACTACAGTCCAGGGAGTTTTGGCTTGGGCTTAGCTCACTTGTCCATGGAACTTGGAGGCTTATATATGTACTTTTTTCTTCCTGTTTAAAATATTTTTTATTATTTAATTTACTTGTTTCTGTTGGTTTATTTTTACCAGAACACTGCTCAACTCTGGCTTGTGGTGGTGGAGGATTGAACCCGAGATGTCCAAATTTCAAAAAAATAATAATAAATAAAAGTATTTTTACATAACTATTGTGTTTTCTCCCCTGCCCTAAAAGTGTACATTGGTGATACATTTTTTTCTGTCTTTCCTTTTTTTTCTTCTCCCCCTTTGTTGCCCTTGTTGTGGTTATTATTGTTGTTGTTATTGATGTCATTGTTGTTGGATAGAACAGAGAGAAATAGAAATAGGAGGAGGAGACAGAGAGGGGGAGAGAAAGATAGACACCTGCAGACCTGCTTCACCGCCTGTGAAGTGACCCCCCTGTAGGTGGGGAATTGGGGGCTCAAACTGGGATCCTTACGCCGGTCCTTGTGCTTTGCACCATGTGCACTTAATCCACTGCGCTACGCCTGACCCCTATATTTACATGTTTAAGAACATTTATTTTATTTACTACTTATGAGAGAGAAGTTCACATGAAGCAGGAGACAGAGAGAAGCCAGAGCACAACTTCAGTAAAGAAGATTAAGTGTGTGTATGCCAGCCTTTCAGACACAAGAAAGTGCTTTACCAGGTGAGCTATTTCCTCAGCTGCACACACCCTCTAGGAAACTTTGATTCTAAGTCTTCTCTAATCCATGCTTCCAGGTTTATCTATGTTCATGAACTGTAGCTTGCTTTCTCTTCTTGCCCCTTTCACTTTTGTAGAGCTGATTTAACTTTGAAGATGATTATTTCTGAGGTAGCAATGGAAGTGGAAGGCCTGTGACATATGCTAGAAATGACTGGTCTTGTAGAAATGGAATTGATGAAAACCATCATCCATCACCAAAGGTCAAAGTTGGGAGGGCTATTTTCCCGTTCACAGTCACATCTCTTCACCATCTGTGACTTCTTTTCTTCTTTGCCCTGAGCGCTCATTCTGATTTGATTCCACATGAATAAAAAAGTTGAGAGAAGGGAGTCGGGTGGTAGCGCAGTCAGTTAAGCGCATGTGGCTTAAGGCCTAAGGATCCCGGTTCAAGCCCCCGGCTCCCCACCTGTAGGGGAATCGCTTCACAGGCAATGAAGCAGATCTTCAGGTGTCCTTCTCTCCCCCTCTCTGTCTTTCCCTCCTTGCTCCTTTTCTCTCTGTCTTATCAAACAATGACATCAATAACAACAACAATAACTACAACAACAATAAAGACAACAAGCAACAAAAGGGAACATAAATAAAATTTAAAGAAAAAAAATGGAAAAAAAAAAGTTGAGAGAAGCCAAGTTCACAGCAGGATTTACCCAGCCCTTGAACTCTTCCCAAGGATGACGACACATATTTCTGCTTAGACCTGTGGGATAATTCAAGATATATTATGCATAATCCTATGCTCAGGAGCTTACAGACAAGTAGAGAAGATAAAACAGGTACATATATGTTACTTTTATGGTCATATTTTAAATAATATTATAAATCATTCAGTCTGACGTCTTCAGGTTGATTTACTCCAGACCCTGATTCAAAAGAAATTCATTAGAGCTAGTGGAGTTTTAAGGAGGATATAGAACTTGACTTTCAGTTTCTGGGAAAAAAAAAAACTAACTTCATTCATCAAACATTAGGACATAATGTCTGTCAAGCACTTTCTTTTAGTCCCGAGTTATAAGATCCTTGCATGGTTGCAGGGGTCAGGAAATCACTCACTCAGTGGAGTACTTTCACTGTAGTACACGAAGTCCTAGGCTTGAGTCTCAGCACTACAAGGGGGACAGCATGGACAGCACTGAGGAAGCTCCATGAATGGTGGAGTGGTGGAGAGATGGACATCCTCTTTGTGTGTCTGCTCCTCCACCGGTCAGGTATGGGAAGCTCTCAGTGGTATCAGGCATATGCAGAGACCGTGGGTTCACTAGCTTCTGATTGGGACCTGGGTTTAAATCTGGCCATCCTTATGATTTCTATGGACTTCAGCAAGCTACACATCTTCCTGAATCTTGTGTTTCTCCTCTTCACAGTGGAGGTAATAGTGCTTCTCTTACCTCTTAAATGTGCATATTAAGACAATGTGTGTGTGTGTGTGTGTGTGTGTGTGTGTGTGTGTGTGTGTGTGTGTGTGTGTGTGTGTGTGTATGTGTTCCTACCTGAGTGTCAGAGGTGGAAATACATATACAAAACTATAATAGAGAGGAACTAGTGGCCTGTTGGTGTTAGTGTGATTGGTTTTGTTTGCCATGTGAGCAGGGACCCTTCCTGGGGGTTTGTTTGTTTGTTTTGTATCTTTCATGTCAGAGATGAACACCACACTTGCTTTTGCCTATGAACATTTGTGACAGGTTGACCAATGTCCACAAATGAGCACCATGTCCCTCTCACCATTTTCCTATATGACTATCAACAGAGAGGATAGGTGGAGAAGACTATATAGTCTCTCTCTATATAACCTCAATGCAAAATTCTTTTAAATATGCACATGTAAGGGGTTATTTTTAGGGCACTGGTTTTTTCCCAGTAGTTCACAAGTTCAGCTGATGGTCAAGATATGAGAAAGGGGCATAGTCTCTTCCCAGTGGATTTCCCCAGCACTCTGGAGCACCTGTGAATCTTTCTGCCATTGTAAACTTCACTCTGCAGGGAAATGCAGTGACAGTGTCTATAGAGTATGGATCTGACATGGCGTAGTGCATTTTATTGATGTCTATTACATTATAGTCCCACTTTAATGACAAGGGAACTGAATCCTTTTAAGGAGATAATGTGTCCATGTTCACATAGTTTGAGAAGCTGGGGAACCAAAGACAGATAGTTAAAGAGAGGGGGACAGAGAAGCAAAGAGACCGGCAGCACTGCTCCACTGCTTGTGAATTTTCCTACCTGTGTGTGTGTCCATGTGTGTGTGCGTGTGTGCTCGCGGGTGCAGCTTGAACACTGGTCCTTGCACAAGTTAACTTGCGCACTCTAATGGTATGACAACACCCAGTCCCCGCATCACATTTATAATTAACAACAATACCAGGAAGTACTCCTAAATTACTTCTTAGAAACAAGGATTTTTCTGGACAGGTTTGAACTTTTGAAAAAGTTTTAATCACTCCCCTTATTCCTCCTTTCAGTGAGCAAGCGTTTCTTTGTTTTTCTTTTTTTTCTTTTCCTTTCTTTGCTTTTAGTCTGAGTCTCACACATTCACTTTTCCACCAGTCCCTAGTTAACCTTTTATTCAGAGAGTGAGAGAAAGATAGATAGATAGATAGATAGAGAGAGAGAGAGAGAGAGAGAGAGAGAGAGAAAGAAAGAAGGAGATACATCCCAGCACCAGGGTATTCTCTTGTGGTGCCCAGGATCAGACTTGGGCCACATAAACACTACAAGATGTGCTCTCTACCTAGTGGGTTTTCTCTCCAGCCTCAAGATTTTGTGACCCAAAGAGCTCAGAGGGAATTACAAAATTCAAGAGAAGAAAGAAATTTAAAACTATCTTCCTGGACTTTTGTTCTCTCTTAACTTTTTCCTCTTGTCAGTCAGAAATTCCCTCTGGCTGCCCACCATTTCTGCAGCAAAATTGGGCTGATAATCAGCTTCTTCAAGCCCTTTGCTTCCCTACTGGGTGATTTCTTCTTTGGTTTGAATTTTGAAATTTGTTTTTTGCCTCCAGGGTTATTGCTGGTGCTCAGTGCCTGCACTGCGAATCCACTGCTCCCAGAGGCCATTTTTCCCTTTTTTGCTCTTGCTGTTTATCATTATTATTATTGTTATTATTCCTGTCATTGCTGTCGGATAGGAAAGAGAGAAATCGAGAGAGGAGGGGAAGACAGAGGGGAGGGAGAGAAAGATAGATACCTATAAGACCTGCTTCACCACTTGTGAAGCAACCCCCCTGTAGGTGGGGTAGGGTGGGGACTCAAACCAGGATCCTTAATGCTGGCCCTTGTGCTTCATGCCATGTGCTCTTAACCTGCTGACTACCTCCTGGCCCCTACATTTTGAATTTTCTGAGGCCTGTTTGATTACCACAAGGTATTGTGCCTCGTCCTTAGAGGGCAAGAGCAATATCCTGAGTTCTACTGTTCATTTGACTTTGCATGACAAGCTCTTAGAGACGTTGTCAGGGTCTCGCAGAGTAACTGCCACTCTGCCCCGCCCTCACAGATATTGTAAAACTTAGTTCCAACAAAAATCTATCAGGGTGGTCAGGGTCTGGCTATCTTAGCAAATGACCCTTATTGTGCTCATTATGCTCTCTGTGTGGGTTATTTATGCCCTTTGGCATTTCTTTTAAAAATATTTATTTGTATATATATATTTGCCATCAGAGTTATCCCTGGGGCCAGTGGGGGCTGCACTGTGAATGTACTGCTACGGGCAGTCCTTCTTCCCCTGCGCATGATAATGTGTATACTCAACCAGGTGTGCTACACCTGGCCCCCATTTATTTATCATTATGAGACCGTGAAAAATTGAGATGGGATGGGGGAATGGAGAGAGAGAGGCTCCTAGAGTACTGCTTTACTGCTTGTGAAGTTTCCCAGCTGCAGGTGGGGACCTGAGGCTTGAACCTGGGTCTTTTAGCACTGTAACGTGCGTACTGTTCCAGACACACCACCACCTGGCACCCACCCTTTGACATTTCTAAGCATGATATATATACTTAAAAGGAAGATGTTAGGAAAAAAAACTCAATATTTTCTGTTAGAAGCCAATATTACCAAATCTTTGGAAGATCATGAAGCAAAACACACCCTTGGGGATTAGAGGTAATTTCCAAGTGGGTTGGCAAGTTACTATCAGCATACTCGGTTGGGAAATCTCTTGGAGTTGAAAAACGATACATACAGTGTTTTATTTTTGTGTTTTAAAATATGATATAAGGGGAGCCTGGTGGTGACACACCTGGCTGAGTGCACATGCTACAGTGCTAAGGACCAGAGTTTGAGCCCCGGGTCCCCACCTGCAGAGGGAGAGTGTAATGAGTGGTGTCTCTCTCCCTCTTTATCACCTCCTTCCCTCTATGTTTCTGCCTGTCTATCTAATAAATAAAGATAATAGAAAGTTAAAAAATGGTTATGAGGATACCCAAGAAATTATTATTAAGCTCATCACTAAAGAATAGAATAAAGAAGTAAAGAAGTTATTTATTTTCACTTTATAGTTGATAGTAGTATTGGCTGCAAAAAATATTGGCAGTTAGTGTGTATTACCTTTTTGCTACTTAATCCATCAACTATTTTCGTTTACTACATCTACCACTTACTACTGACAATAACTTTCTGAGTATATTCTTCCAGGTTGAACGCATTCAACCCTTCGTAACACAAGACTGCTTAAGTAGCAAAGATGTTTATTACCCTATTTAATAAAAAATTCCATAGCAGAGTAAACTTATGGGTGATACACCTGATGTGTCTGTCTTTTCACTTGTTGTCCACATGACAGTTCCCCTTATAAACCTGAGATGACTTCAGAATCGTATTCATAGATGACAATATCCTGTCTTTCTCAACATGCTTCCTGTTATAAATCCTTTCCTAGAAGCTCTCCACCACCTAAGGCAATATCCACAAAAGCTTCACATACTAGCCTTAAACTACCCACTCAAAGGAGGAGAACACTTCTGAGACAGTCAAGCTTTATTCACTCTGAAGTGGATCCAGGAAGAAGGTAGAGAATTGGGGGGTGGGAGGGTGGAAATCACTTAAGACTGTGAGAGCAGGTTTCAGCTAGAGGAAACTATTTTCAGGCTCCCGGTTAGACAGGGATACCTACTCAAAGTATTTATAAAAAGCTTACATCAGGGGCTGGGTGGCACACCTATCACCATGCATGAGGACCAGAGTTCAAATCTTGGTTCCCACCTGTGTGTGTGGCGGAGTGGGGGGCAGAGAGGGAAGCTTCACAAGCAGTGGAGCAGTACTACAGATGCTTCTCATCTCTGTCTCCTGATTTCTTTTCCTTCGTCTGTCTCTCGCATTCTAACTAGAGAAGGGAGGAAGAAAGGATGGAAGGAATGAAAGAAGGAAAGAAAAGAGGAAGGAAGGAAGGTTGAAAACAAGATCAGAAGAGAAAACACTAAGCAGAACTTGGTCTGGAGTTGGTGTATTGCACCAAAGTAAAATACTGGGGAGGTGGTGGCGGGGGTGGGGGGTGGGGGAAGAGTTCAGGTCCTGGAACAGGATCGCAGAGGACCTAGTGGGGGTTGTATTGTTGTGTGGAGAAGTGGGAAATGTTATGCATGTACAAACTACTGTATTTACTGGTGAATGTAAAACACAAATTCCCCAATAAAGAAATTTAACCCCCCCACATTCCTTTAGGGTAGGGGTGGCAAAGGTCCAGCCCAAGAGCTACATATACCATTTGACTTTACCCAGCCTGGGCAACCCAAGGTGAGATTTGAAATTCAATAAATCTGGGAGTCTTTTTCAGAGCAACATTGAGTGCTAATTTTAAATTGATAATCCTATAGGGCCTGTGAATGGTGTTATAAGTTGCTGGGAAATTGTGCAGATGCAGTCACATCTGCCATGTTGTCCCCTCAGGCTACTGCTAGTTCCCGTGAGAGTTGGGACATTCTCAGAGCGCCTGCGCCATGTTGTGCCCTCAGGGCATTGTCTATTCCCCGCAATAGTTGCAGTGCTTTGGTTACTCCTCCCCCTTCCCATTCTCACGAGAGTTATTATCCTACCCTGGAGTGCTATGGTTACTCTTCCCCCTTCCCATTCTTGCGAGAGCTACTCCCATAAAAGCCCTTCTTCTTCCACACCTCTCTCTCTCTTTCCGGCCCTTTACTTCGGTGGTTAGACGCAAGGAAGGTTGCTGCGTGAGGCGGCCATTTTTGCTACCTCCACGTGGCCCAAGCTGCTTCTCTCTCACCCAACTCTGAGGTGCCAGCGCAAATAAAGATTTGTGTTCCCTTTTTGCTCCGGATCTCCTCTCTCTCTTCTCCACGGCACAGCTCGACAATAAGTATCCAAAATGGACCTTGGCAGAAAAAAAAAAGTTTTCCCACCTCTGCTTTAGTAGGTGTTGAGAAAGCCTCAGACAGATCACTTCAGTGGTGTTGGTTAAGTGCTTCTGATTGACTCAGGAACTAAAACTAAGTAAGTCAAGGCTGGTCAGATAGGGCTTCAATATAAGTGACTCCATTTTGATTCTACTATCTTGTCAATACTACTACAGTTGCTGCCTCTGTTGTGTGCTGTTATACACTACCTTTCTCTCAGAATATACTGCCTTACTAGTAATTAGAAAAAAGAAATAATGTTTTATTATTTTTATTTATTGGGTAGAAACAGTTAAAAATTGAGAGGGAAGGGGAAGATAGGGAGGGAGAAAGACTGAGAGACACCTGCAATACTGCTTCACCATTTGTAAAGCTTTCTCTGCACGTGGGGACCAGGGGCTTGAACCCAGGTCCTTGTGCATTGTAACATGTGCACCAAATCAGGTGTGCCAAAGCCAGCACCAGAAAAAAAATTTTTTGTTTTTCAAGAATTGTATCTTCAGGTTTCAATTAGGTCTAACCACAACTCCTTCAATCTCCAAGACTGGAAAAACCACTTCACCTTTTTTCACTTTGTGTTACTTCTCCTTAAATGACAAGGCTCTGCTAGATGAATATTTCAATACTTTTTATTTTATTTTTTATTATCTTTAGTTATTGGGTAGAGACAGCAGAAATCATGAGGGAAGGGGGAGACAGAAAGGGAGAGAGGCAGAGAGACACCTGCAGTCCTGCTTCACTCCTTGTGAAGCTTTCCCCTTGCAGGTGGGGACCACTTGAACCTGGGTCCTTGCTCACCGTAACGTGCACTCAAATCAGCTGCGCCACCACCTGGCCCCTAACATTTCAATTCTTTTTAGACTAATGTTTCATATGATTTTTCTATGAAAAAATTCACCCAAAATAGAGACTAGAAAACACTGAAATGATTTTAGTCACACAAAGAATGCTGTCCATGAAATATCCAGTAGAATTGTTAGGAGCCAGTGTTATTCTTCCCAAGCACCTGTTTAATTTGCTCGAAGTACAGATGGTAGTGAGTGACCCTTCACCAGTGTTTTAGTCTTTGTTTTCTCGTTATGTTTTCTGTATCAAGGTACTATCTGTTCCAGCTACTCAGTTCCAGCCAGACATGAATATGCCAAGAAGCCCATCTGCTAGTGGCTGTGAGGAGACAGCTGTGCTCCACAGTGACCAGCAGAACTTTTGCTTTCTACACCATGTGAGGAAGGACAACCCGAGTGTGCAGATGAGGGTGATTGTATCAAGGAAATCTGCCCTTGTGGAGCAAATGTGCACTGCTTACCACCCTGTGGCCTCTAAGTCACATCAGTATTTTCCAGCTGCCTTCCAAGAATTTGGAGTAAGAAAAAATACATCTTGCCTACCTAGCATTATTGGGAAGAGTAAAATCATTGGCAACAGAGAAGACAAAATGGGGAGAGGTTCTGCACCCATTAGAGGTCTTTGGTCCATACTTCCAGAGGGATAAAGAATAGAGAACCTTCCAATGGAGGGGATGGGACATGGCACGCTGGTGGTGGGAGTTGTATTAATTGTACCCCTCTTATCCCACACACAGTCTTGTCAATCATTATTAAATCACTGATAATAAATTAAAAAAGAAGCTAAAAAAATGAGGAAACAGAAAGCAGAACGTGGCCTGTGTTTGGGGTATTACACCAAAGTAAAGGACTCTGGGGTTGTAGGGAGGGTTCAGATCCTGGAACATGATGTCAAAGGACCTAGAGAAGGTTGAATTGTTATGTGGAAAACTGAGATATATTATGCATGTACAAACTACTGTATTTTTTATGTTATTGTATTTTATTGTTGACTGAAACCATTAATCCCTCCAATAAAAAAAAATAAAGGGGGGAGTCGGGCTGTAGCGCAGCGGGTTAAGCGCAGGTGGCGCAAAGCACAAGGACCAGCATAAGGATCCCGGTTCGAACCCCGGCTCCGCACCTGCAGGGGAGTCGCTTCATGGGCGGTGAAGCAGGTCTGCAGGTGTCTATCTTTCTCTCCTCCTCTCTGTCTTCCCCTCCCCTCTCCATTTCTCTCTGTCCTATCCAACAATGATGACAACAACAATAATAACTACAACAATAAAACAACAAGGGCAACAAAAGGGAATAAATAAAATAAATAAATTTTAAAAAATTAAAAAATATTTAAAAAATAAAGGGGGAAAAGGGAGGGGAGGTAATATATATGTCTGTGTGTGTGATTGGAATTTTTTTCCCCATTCCTAAAAACAGGAGAAATGTTTAATTAAGAGGAAAGAAAAGATTTTACAGTTTTAGTCAGACCAGTATGAGAATTTCAACTGTTAGGTGTCACCAAAGCTATATTAACATTTGCTAAGGAATTTGTTATGTTGACATCTCTGCAAATAATCACTAGACAAACATACTATTATCTAACCTCTTTTCAATTTCTGCAAAAGTTGGAACATGTTAACTGATGGCAAAGATATCTTCAGACCCCTCCTCTATTTGTCTTAGATCTGGTAAATATATTTCTTCTATGCAAGACTTAATTATAAAATAACATTAATATAAATCAGGAAGCAAGATTTATGCAAATTTTATTAAGTTTATTTGATATCTTCATGTTAATATCAGTAGGAGTCAGGTACATATTCCAAAGCTTAAAAGAAAAAAAAAACTATCCATGTTTGTTCATTCTGTCAATTATTATAATGGAACAGGATTCCCTATGCATAGAGAGGAAAATTAGAAAGTTATATCAGCAGTAGCAGTCAATAATAAAATCAGTTCTGAAGATACAGTTTATGGAGATCAAATCTTATGGTCTGTCTTTGATCAAGACGGGACTGAAGGAATCCTTCACTCTGGGTGATGAGAAGGTTCTGGTCACTTTGGATGAGAGTTGCAGGTAAATTTCAAGACTCTCAGGTAGGCACAACTTTTATGGGTTGTATTTCTCAGATAATACTAGCTAGCATCTAAATGAATTCATTAATAAGTCTTTCCAGGAGACTAAAGCAAGCATTGTTTTTCAATTAAATTGTCCAGGTAGTGCTTTGATTTTTTTTAAATTTTTTATTTTCTTTTATTTATTTTCCCTTTTGTTGCCCTTGTTGTCTTTTGATTGTTGTTGTAGTTATTATTGTTGTTGTTACTGATGTTGTCGTAGTTGGGTAGGACAGAGAGAAATGGAGAGAGGAGGGGAAGACAGAGAGGAGGAGAGAAAGATAGACACCTGCAGACCTGCTTCACTGCCTGTGAAGCGAACCCCCTGCAGGTAGGGAGCCGGGGGCTCAAACCGGGATCCTTACACCGGTCTTTGCGCCATGTGCGCTTAACCCGCTGTGCTATCGCCCAACTCCCTATGTGCTTTGATTTTTATCATCCTTCTTCAAGTGAATAAAAGACAAATTCTTTCAGTGATATAAGAAGCAAGAGATTATCACCAAATCTTGTCTGAGATTGGTCACAATCTCTTGAACCAGTCAAGACTCTAGCTAGCCAGACCCTATGACACATGCAAAATCCTCCTTCTTTTAAGTCAAGGGGATCCTTCAATAACTTTTCAAAGGCAGCTGCCACTCAGAAAGCCCTTTTGAATTGCAGCATTCCCGGCACTCACACCTCCTAGTGCAGCACCAAAGACAGCTTGGCGCTTCTTTGTGTGCTGGTACAACTGTGAAGGAACTAGCTTTGGCCTGCATATATCATGGAAGTTTTGTCTCAGCTTCTCTCAGCATAGATTTTCATCAGGAAATCTAACATTTTTCAAAACAAAAGGAGGAAGAAGGGAAGCAAGTATAAATGAGCACTTTCTCCTCCTTTTTCTTCTTCATTTATTTATAAAATGGAAATATTGACAACACCATAGGATAAAAGGGGTGCATCTCCCAGCCTGTCTCTCTCTTTCCCTAGTGGGATAGTGATCTGGGGAAGTGGGGCTCCAGGACACATTGGTGGGGTCCTCTGCCCAGTGAAGTCAGTTTGGCATCATGATAGCATCTGGAACCTGGTGTCTGAAAAAGAGTTAAGCTATAAGGCAGAACAAATTTTTGACTATTCATGAACCTAAAGGCAATTGCAGATGAAGATTTGGGGTCTCCATTTTGGGAAAAGCTACTAGGTCTATTTTAGGTATATTCCTAGGGCCCATGACCTTATTAGTTTTTGCTTGAGCTTGACATCTAACATGCAGGTGACCTAAGTTATAGTCTGGGGAGATGGTGTCATAGTTGGAAAAAGGACTAGAAAGCTGAATCAGGGAAGAGAGTAGCTCCCAAATACAGGGAAAGTATATAAATAGTGTTAACTGTAACCCCCACAGATTTGATCTAGGGCCCATATTCAGCACAGGAGCCTATGTAACCTCTGCATCCCTGTAGGTCTGATCTGGCATTCTTTGGTCACAGCTAGGAACAGTTCAGGCTGCACTAATTTCAGGACCCATCATCTTCAGGTGACAGGTAGAGTATGTTATCCAACCTCCCTTCAGAGAATGGAACATTCCTTACCCTTATTGGTCCACATTGACGGCAAGGTCCTATAAATGAGCACTTTCAAAAAAGATGTAACATTGAATCTTTTTGGTTTTGATTGACAGCTACAGTACATGGTTTTATGAACAGCTCCCTGTGGAAGAAGGAACTTTAGATATAAAACCACAGCATTTGTATTTGAGGTTCAGCCTTGTCTACATACAGTTCACTTAGTTTAGCTTCTTTATGACCATGGCTTCCTTACATATAAAATGAGAGGGCTTGCTCAGATGCTTTTTAACAGAATGATTCCATGAAAAGTGAACGTTGGAAGCACATGTTCACCGTCTCCAGTTACCAGCTGTGAGTATATGACTGGATCAAATGGCACTAACTGTTGAAATATTTTTAGGCTGAAGGGGAAGCATTTTGAAATGGGATAAGGGCACCTCATGTTGAAACCTGGAGCTGGTCAACTCCCCAAGGTCTGGGCCGACATTCACTTCTATCCACCCACTTCTCTTAGCTGGATAAAAGGGACACATTTAAGAACAACAACAACAACAAAAATGATTCAATCTGTTTCAGTAGGTAGTATTACCAACTAGATACTTGCCCCAAAATGTTAACTTTATTTTCTATATTGATGATGAAATTTTTTAAGCCTATCTCACAGTTTCACAAATAATCCAGTCTCCTTCAGTTTAGGACATTCTCCTTTGAGTAAACATTGAGTTACTTCAAAGTTCAAACTCCCTGTCAGGGCTCAGGATTTCACTTCTCACCTTAAGGAAATACCTTGCCTTCTCCATATTGGCTTTTGACTGGCAGAAGCTCATCTTGAACAAGACATTTCAGAGGGAATTCCTTGGTCTGCACTGTTTCCTGGATCTTCTGCACTTTCTTCTTTGTGTTACCTGGTTCCTGGTCAACATGTGTTAGTTTCCCATGAATGTGGCTGACTTTACCTGGACTTTTGGGACAACATGCCAATATCTGATATTTTTTTTATTCATTCTGGTTTTACAAATTTATTTGTTTGAACTGCAAGCCTCATTTGACCCACCAATCTTACAATAGATGCTCTCCAGTTTGAACAGTGAGAAATGCTAATTCTCCTACATACCACCTAAGGAATCAGTGACGTTATTGCATTCTCATTCTGCCATATTCTTTCACATTATAGTTTCTGATCTACTTATCTTTCCTTAACCAGCCCCAAACTAAAGCAGGGCACCTGGTGACTTTTTTTTCTCCCCCCAGACTTCTAAATTAGAAAGACTGACTCAAAATCATAGATATCCTGGCTCATTGAGAAAGAATCCAATGGTTGATTAGCGATCAGTGGCATGGATGGCATGGATGGTTAGGATGGAAATGGCTATACTCATCCTACATTCAATCACCATAATGTCTGCCTTTGCGGCAATAGAAGCTCTTGTTTTTGAGCTGATATCATTTATTCAGAAACCAGCATGTTAAAAACAGATAACTAGACGTGTTAAAAACAGATAACTCATTCTGAATTTCTGATTCTGTAAGTCTAGGGTGAAGCTCAGAAATTTATGTTTGTCTCAGGAGCTATTTCAGCATGTCAGAGCATAGCACTTATACGCCTAAGACACCAGAAATCTCAAGTTCAGTCCTTTGCAGCACCATGAGAGCTTAGTGATTCTCTTTTCTCTCATAACAAAGAATCAGTTAATTTATAAAAAAAAAAAGAATTTGTGGGAGTCGGGCTGCAGTGCAGCAGGTTAAATGCAGGTGGTGTAAAGCACAAGGACCAGCTAAGGATCCTGGTTCAAGCCCCCGGCTCCCCACTTGCAGGGGAGTCACTTCACAGGCGGTGAAGCAGATCTGCAGGTATCTTTCTCTCTCTCTGTCTTCCCCTCCTCTCTCCATTTCTCCCTGTCCTATCCAGCAGTGACAACATCATCAACAACAATAAAACAACAAGGGCAGCAAAAAGGGAATAAATAAATATATATATATATGAGAAAAATAAAAAATAATAATTTGTATTTCTAACAAGTTCTTAGCTGAGGGCCAGGCAGTATACCTGTTTGAGTATACATGTCACAAGCACAAGGACCCGGGTTTAAGCCCTCCATCCCCACCTGCAGGAGGAAAGGTTTGCAAAAGGTGAAGCAGTGTTGTCGGTGTCTCTCTGTATCTCCTCCTCTCTATCTTCCCTTTCCCTCTCGAATTCTAACTGTTTACATCCAACAAATAGATAAAGATAATAATTTTTTAATGTGAAAGAAATAGTTCTCAGGTGATATCACAGCTGCTGGGCCTGGGACCTTGAATAAACAGGTTCTTCTTATGTTACATACAGAGTGGAGTGAGGGCAATGCTCTTGCTAAGTTCAGTTCTATTCTTAAAAGTCTAAGATACATAGTTTTTCAATCTGAGAAAGGTGGGCATAAATAGAGAGTAAATACTAGGAAATCAATGAATGAGCCCTGCATTATACTACCAAGGCAGAGCAAGGGCATGGGCCTCCCATACTAGCTTCCTCTTGTTTCCCGTCATCCTCTTTACCTTAAAGTCAAATTTCTTTTTTTTTTTTTAAGATTTTATTTATTTATTAATGAAAAACATAGGAGGAGAGAGAAAGAACCAAGCATCATCCTGGTACATGTGCTGCCGGGGATTGAACTCAGGACCTCATGCTTGAGACTCCAATGCTTTATCCACTGCGCCACCTCCCGGACCACTAAAGTCAAATTTCTGTTGAGTCTTTTTTATTAGTCCCCTAGGAGATGCAGGCACTTAACCAGGATGTGAGTTTTAATAAGATCTTGAGGGGAACCAAGCATGTTGCAGTAGGAGCTGTAGTCCCCTCGCGGGACTCTTTCCCTCTGTAGGAAGGCAGTCAGGTGATAGCAACCTGTCCACTGTCTCTCTGCCTCCCCCCAGCTCACTGTTGATTAGTTGCAGATGAATCAGTTGCTCACGCCTGTTTGCCCTATACCCTTTCTTACAAAGATTTTATCTATTTCTTCAATTCTTTTTTTTTTTTTTTAACATTTTTCCCTTTATTTGGGGGAGTTAATGTTTTACCAGTAAATACAATAGTTAATGTTCACCAGTAAATACAATAGTTTGTACATGTATAGCATTTCTCAGTTTTCCACATAACAGTACACCCCCCCCCCCAGGTCCTCTGTCATCCTTTTCTAGGACCTGAACTTTCTCCGCCACCCCAGAGTCTTTTGCTTTGGTGCAATATACCAACTCCAGTCCAGGCTTATTGCTGGGGCTCAGTGCTTGCACTATGAATCCACTGCTCCTAGAGGCCATTTTTCCCATTTTGTTGCCCTTTTTGTTGTTATTATTGTTGCCATTCCTGTTGTTGTTGTTGGATAGGACAGAGAGAAATTGAGAGAGGAGGGGAAGACAGAGAGGTGGAAAGAGAGATAGGCATCTGCAGACCTGCTTCACACCTTGTGAAGCGACCTCCCTTCAGGTGGGGAGCTGGGGGCTCAAACTGGGATCCTCAGGCCAGTCCTTGCGCTTTGTGCCATATGTGCTTAACTGCTGTGCTGCCTCCAGGCCTCAGCTTTATCTATTTTTCCTCCTCCTCCTTCTCCTTAACTAAGGCCTCACTGCTACAAGCTGACTTTTTTTTAGATAGACAGAGACAAAGGTAAAGAGGCAGAGAAAAAGACACTACAACACGGATGTTTCCTTCAGTGTGGTGAGGGCCGGATTTGAACCTGGGTCACACCCATGATAAAGCAAACAGACTATCTGAATGAGCTATCTCACCTGAGCCATAATTATTTTTATGTAAACGACTGGAATACTAAGTCCTCATCATTAAAATGCAATATTCAAAGTTTTCATAACAGCTTTTCTTTTACATACAAAAGCTTCTCACCATCTGTGCTCCAGTGCAAACTTTCAGTTCTTTGAAATGTTTTGATCATATTATGGTCAATCTCAACTTCAAGAATCTTGAAAAGTTATTGTGAAGATCTGGCAATGACAAAAACATACACAAATGATTGGGTTGCATTGGATCGACCTTCCTGGTGGTGCATCCCGTGAGTACCCATTCATTGGGGAAACTGACGATCTTTCCTAGCCGACTGAATCCACATGGATCCCAGTCACTTTCAAAGCCAGCAACAAGCAGCTCCTGATAGCTCTCAAGCTGTTGGTCCTGCTCTTCGAGTCCTCCAACTTAATGTTGAGGGGCTGTCCTTTGCCAAACGTGTTCTTATTGGTCAACTGGCGATACAGCATCAGGCAGATGTTATCTGCCTACAAGAAACACATATAGCAGTCGATGAAGCTGCTCGATTCACCATCAATGGATTCGATTTAATATAATCTCCATCCTAAACACGGCCGAGCCATCTACGCCAAATCGTGTCTTGCGGACATTTACCACACGGCCTCTTCGACCTTCTACGACTCCATTACTATTGGAACTATTCAGCTCGTCAATGTATATAAGCCTCCCAGTGCCTCATGGGATAATGAGGTCTTGCCTAGCCTGAATCACCCAGCTGTTTACGTTGGAGACTTTAATAGTCATCACCAAGACTGGGGATATTCCTCCACTCGTGCTGATGGCTCTATCTTAGCCGACTGGGCTTCAGCGAATGACCTCTCCCTGTTATACGATCCCAAACAGCCAGGCTCTTTTCACAGTGCTAGATGGAATAAAGACTCGTCACCCGACCTGTGCTGGATTAGCACAGTCAACGGCCAAGCCTTTCCCGCTACGAGACAAGTTCTCAAGATCTTCCCGCACAGTCATCACCGCCCAGCTATCATCCACATTGGTCTCCAGCTCCCAGTGATTCTATGCTCTGAGAAACTAAGATGGAACTTTCAGAAAGCAAACTGGCGTCTGTTCAGTGATCTTACCAACAAATCTATTCCTGCAATTCCAATTAACTCTATCCCCTCTGAAGATTCCTACAGGCGCTTCCACCAAGCCATCTTCAAAGCAGCTTCCCAAGCCATTCCTCGTGGGAGACGTGCTAACTATACGCCTTGTCTTGATGCTGAATGCGAGCAACTACTAAAGCAGTATGATGAGTCGGGCGACCCAGATGTGGCTGACCATCTCATTGCCTCCCTGGATGCAGCACGCCAAGCCCGCTGGCAACAACTCACGGAAAGTCTGAACTTCACCCACTCAAGTAGGAAGGCCTGGAAGCTTCTTCACAGACTGGGTGCCGGTAGCCAACCCCCTCCCGTCTCCCATCCTCCCATATCTCCAAACTCAGTGGCCAATCACCTAACTCAAGTTGGACATGCTAAGATCGACCCAGTCTGGAAAAGAGAAATTTCCCATGAGTGGTCATCCCACTTCCGGTTATCTGGTCCATCTCCAAAACTCTCTCCCTTTACTCTGTCTGAACTGGAAGACGCTTTGAAGAGGGTTAAACCAGGAACAGCTTCTGGCTATGATAACATCACCCCAGAACTCATTCTTAACCTGGGTCCCGCGGCAAAGAAGTGGCTCGCTTCATTCCTGTCCCACATCTTGGAATCTGAGTCTATGCCCAAAGTTTGGCGTTGTGCAAAGATTATAGCGGTTTTGAAACCAAAGAAAGACCCAACACTGGCCGCCAGCTATAGACCAATTTCTCTCTTCTCTCCTCTCCGTGTGTTACAAACTCCTTGAGAGGCTGCTTCTGTCACGTATTTCTCCTCTTACAGAGAAATTCCTATCACCCGCCCAAGCTGGTTTCCGCCCAGGAAGATCTACCTGCGAACAAGCCCTGGCCCTCTCAACTTACACTGAAAATGGATTCCAGAAGAATTTAAAGACGGGTGCTGTCTTTGTTGATCTCACAGCAGCCTATGACACGGTCTGGCACCGTGGTCTCCTAGTCAAGATCTCAAGATGCCTGCCTCCATGGGTGGCCAACACTATATCGTTTCTTCTCCAAAACAGAAGATTCCGGGTGCATCTGGGTGACAAGTCTAGCAGATGGAGACCTGTCTCAAGTAGCCTCCCCCAGGGCTCTGTTCTGGCTCCTACGCTATTTAATATTTACATCAATGACCTCCCAGAAACTTCTTCAAGGAAGTTCATCTACGCCGATGACATCTGCTGTGCAACTCAGGCATCCAAGTTCGACATCCTTGAGGAAACACTCACGAAAGACATGTCTCTGATATCTGATTACTGTAAAAAATGGCGACTAATCCCTAGCACTGCAAAAACAGTATCATCTGTTTTCCATCTATACCATGCCTCAGCCTCGCGTGAGCTTAATGTGCAGCTTGGCGGTACGAGAATCCAGCATGAAGCCCAGCCAGTCTATCTTGGCGTTACTCTCGATCGCACTCTGTCATTTCACAAACATCTCATAAAAACTGCAGCAAAGGTGGGTGCAAGGAATAACATCATTGCAAGACTGGCCAGCTCCTCATGGGGCGCGAGCGCTTCCACACTACTTATTATGCTATTCCACTGCAGAATACTGTGCCCCAGTATGGTTCCGTAGCCCCCATGTCCACTTGGTCGATTCCAAATTATATTCCTCCATGAGGATAATTTCTGGAACCATCCGTTCCACCCCGGTTCCATGGCTGCCAGTTCTTAGCAACATCGCCCCGCCAGATATTCGTCGGGATGCGGCATCATCTAAGTTCATTTCCCACGTCTATGCTCTACCGGACCTGCCAATATACACGGATATCTTCGCCCACCCTGTCCAACGCTTGACGTCTCGTCACCCAATCTGGTCCCCTACGCCTACACTGAACTTCTCTGTTCCAGACTCTTGGAAACAGAATTGGCAGTCAGCTGAGGTAAAGAACAAACACCTCATCACAGACCCCTGCAAGCGTCAACCCGGCTTTGACCTAGCACGTTATGATTGGGCCCTCCTCAATAGCTATCAAACAGGCCATGGCCGGTGCACCGCTATGTTCCATCGCTGGGGAGCCAGAGACGACCCGAACTGCCCCTGTGGCTCCAGACAGACTATGACCCACATAGTCAATGACTGCCACCTCTTCAAATTCAAAGGAGGTCTCGAAACTTTACATCAGGCTCAACCTGATGCTGTTGACTGGCTACCGAAGAAGGGCAAACGCTAGAAGAAGAACACAAATGATTATACCAAATATTACCACAACAGTTTATGATTAATTAAGTACTTTACCTTATTTCATTATGCTTATATAATTTGCTTATCCTTCTAACAGAAAGAATAAAAGCTCCTTATGAGTCAGGGTTCTTTCTTGTAGGTGACTGGTATTATTAGGAGCACCCCATATTTTGTAAGCAATTAAAAGTCCTGAGGGATAAGTACCAAGCAAAAGACAGAGTGATAAATATTTCCTAGAAAGGAAGAAATGATTAAATATGGGAATTATGGAAGGACAAATAATAATAAAAGGATAACTTCAGCTATTGATTATTTGGTACTTATGGAATATTGTATGACATCTTTTTTTGCATGTTATCTTGTAAAGTTTTTGATACAGCACTCTTAAGACTCTTAATTGTCTCATGAGTCACTTTTAATTGTTGACGTAAAGAGAAAAGTGAGACTCAGAAATGTCTCGCAGGTCAAGAGGTGTGACTCAGTGGTCGAAAGTGTGCCCTGCATGTACTGGGCAGTAGGTTCCGTCTCTCACACCTCATGAAACAACAGCAAAACAAACAGCATCATCAGTGATAGAAGAGCGTCTCGGTCTTTCTCCTTTCTCATGAGGAAACAAAATTAAATGAAGGCATAGTAAATGCAGAGATAAGACAGAGCCTCAAGTTTCTGACTCTTAGTATCCTGTCTTTCCATATGGAAAAAAATAATTCCACTAAGAGAATATTGGGATATGAGAGAATAACTAGCAGTTTAGAGGTCATAACTATTTTTCCAAGTCAGGAAGTGTTTCCACAGGCAATATTCCTGTTTTCATTGGAACACTAGTGAGATTTAGAGTCACTTATGAATTTCCTCCTTTGCGTCAGAGAACATTCAGAGAGAACAACCCAACGGATACAGATGGACTCCACCAGCTTCCCAGGCCAAGTTATTGTCATTCTCTGCTTGTTGTGGTGGCCTAGGTAGACTCCCTCTTCTTCACTGTCTTCACTGTAATTTTATTGGAAATGGCCAGGAGGATGAAAAAGATATGGAAATTTTTAGAAGAGTGCTTTACATAAAAAATAAATTGCCAAATAAATAAGTAAATAATATAAATGAACTGCCTCTCTAGTCAACTGCTTACCAAGGTGTAATGTGAATCTTGTGAGTACCTGTAAGTTATTATTATTTTATTTATTTATTTTGCCATCAGGGTTATCTCTGGGGTTCAGTGCATGAATCTACCACTCCTGGTGGCCATTCCTCTCTCCCCCTCTTTCTTTTTTAATTTGATAAGACAGAGAGAAATTAGAGGAGAGGGGAGACACAGAGAAAGAGAAACCCCCACAATACTGCCTTCCCACAGTGAACTTACCCCCTGCTGATAGGAATTGGGTGCTTGAACCTGGATCCTTGCATATGATAATGTGTGCACTTAGTCAGGTGCACCACTGGCCACTCCACCCCCTTCCCCCCACCAGCAAGTTTTCAATATCATTGAACAAACTAAACTCTTTAAAAATGTTCTATTTTCTCACTTCTTTCTGACAGTCTAAGCTCACTAAATCCAATAACATCATGCCACTGCTACTCATGGTTTCAAATATGATTTCACTAAAACTGCTACCAGGATGAAATAGGGTATGGGGGACTGTATCCTGGGGAGATAACAGAGACAGTTCAATTTAGAGGTCTCCAAAGGGTGGAGTCATTGTATAGGCACTGAGCCCTAGTGATAACCCTTATTTGAATTTCATTGTGATACTGTCTTTCCATGCATAAATTAGCATTATTAATCACCCTCTGACACAGTATTTTAATAGTGAATGGTACAGTAGAATTTTGCAATATATACATCTATATATTATATACATATATATATACATACATATGTGTATATATATACATGTATATATACACATTGGGTTTTTATTTTAGAATGAAAATAACACCATTTAATAAACATAAAAGACTTTATGCATGTAAATTTGTTATACATGAAAGTATTATACAAATAATTTATGTATAAATATATTATGTATAAATATCCTTAAGACATCTTTTTTTTTTTAAGCTGTTCTTGTCTTATCATTCTTGACTTGAACAGCACTCATCCAGTTCTTCCCCTCCTCCTTTCATACTTTAAAGTTCTTTCATAGTTTTATGACTTGCATTCCCGGGTCTATTCTAGTGTGTTTTGTCTTGTTAAATGTTTCTTGCTTCTTTCTCTGTGACACTCCTTTCAGCAGCTCTTGAAGGCAGGTCTGGTAATGGCAAACTCCTTTAGGCTTTATATGTCTGGTACTGTCTTGATTTCTCTTTTATGGAGCTCAGTTCTGCTGTATGTGTGGCTTGTGGTGGGGAGGGGAAGAGTTTTGGAAAAGTGACATGGCAAGATTGTGCCTGATGTCCATTATACAGAGCCCTAGTCTGGGGTGGGCGGGGGTGGCTCAGAGTATCCCAGACCTTCTTTTCTTCCCACACTGATTCCTAAAAGTGAGAGCCCTGCTGTGAGATCTGGCCCCATTCACCAGTTTCTGTGACAGTTGGAACACCTTAGAATTTGGTAGGCTCCCTTGGATAGCTCCCTGGGATTCACTCAACAATCTATGGCTGTAGCAGTTCTGTCCCAACTCCTGTTCCTTACACTGGTCCTTGCACTTTACCCACATGCGCTTAACCACTGCGCTACTGCCTGGCCCCCTGGACTCCTTTTCCTAAGCAACTCTGTGACTAAGAGGTTTCCAGTGGGCCTTTTAAGTTTGCCACGTGGACTTGAAGCAAATGCAAATGCTGTACTTGCCAGCAAAGCTGTGCTGCATTTCTGCTTAAACCTTCTTTTTAATTTTGTTTTTATTTGTTTATTATTTGTCAGCATGAAGAGAAATTAGGAAGAGAAGGGAACCTGGAGGAAGAGACTGAGAAAGAGAGACTCCTGCAACTCTGCTTCACTGCCGAGCCACTGCGTGAGTGCCTCTCTCCCTCCTTCCTTGCGCTCACTGTCCACATGAGTCAGCAACCTGCAGATAGTGATGTTCCTTTCTTTACCAGAAACCCCAGCTGTTCTCTGATGAAATTT
The DNA here is from genome assembly GCF_950295315.1 of Erinaceus europaeus. Classification (NCBI taxonomy): domain Eukaryota; kingdom Metazoa; phylum Chordata; class Mammalia; order Eulipotyphla; family Erinaceidae; genus Erinaceus; species Erinaceus europaeus. The sequence continues at coordinate 55,121,045 of NC_080166.1, forward strand.
GTTGAGTTATTTAAAATTTGTTTATATTTATTTATTTTCCCTTTTGTTGCCCTTGTTGTTTTTTATTGTTTTTGTAGTTATTACTATTGTTGTTATTGATGTCATCATTATTGGATAGGACAGAGAGAAACGGAGAGAGGAGGGGAAGACAGAGAGGGGAGAGAATGAAAGACACCTGCAGACCTGCTTCACGACTCCCCTGCAGGTGGGAAGTTGGGTGCTCGGACCGGATCCTTAGGCAGGTCCTTGGGCTTTGCGTCACATGCACTTAACCTGCTGCGCTATGGCCTGACTCTGGAGATTTTTTTTTTTTATAATGTTCATATATTAGTTTTTTTGAAGGAAGAAGTCTTCTTAATAATCTCTAGCTGCAACATGAGTAGCCAAAGTTAATAGTTTAGATTCATATATAATTTTATATTCTGTTAGGTGGCTGGTTGCTAAGATAAACTTTCTGATATTAAAAAAGCCTTTAGGGAGTTGGGCAGTGGTTAAGCACACATCACTATGTACAAGGGCTTGGGTTCAAGTCCCCACTCACCATCTGCAGAGGGAATGCTTCATGAGCAGAGAAGCATATCTGCAGGTGTCTTATCTTTCTTGTCCCCTTCTTACCCTCCCTCCCCCTCTAAATTTCTCTTTGTCCTGACAAATAAAAATAGAAAGAAAAAAAAAACTGAAAAAAAAAGGCCACCAAGAGCAGTGAATTCATAGTGCAGGCACTGAGCCCCAGCAATAACCCTGGCAGCAAAAATAAAAGCCTTTGCATTGTGGAAACCCTCAGTCTAATGGAAGTTGATTAACACAGTCAAAGCATATGTGTCAGGCCTGGGCAGTGGTACACTTGGATGAGCGCACACATTACCATGTGCAGAGACTTGGGTTCAACCCTCCCACCCACTTTTTTTTTGGGGGGATGCTTCATGAATAGTGAAGCAGGTCTGCAGGTATCTTTCTCCCTCTTTACCTTAACCTCCTCTTCCAATTCAGTTTCTCTCTGTCCTATTAAATAAAGAAAAGAAAAAACACACAGTAGGAGACCCACTTAAAGTCTGTGAACAGAGAGAACCACTGTAACTCAATAGGGCTATGTTTACTCCAATCTCCCTAACAGGCTGTGGTTATCCCATCATTTTCCACATCCAGGGGCCGGGTGGTGGTGCACCTGGTTAACACACATGTTACAGTGCACAAGGACCCATGTTCTAGCCCCCGATGCCCACTTGCAGGGGGAAAGCTTCATGAGTGGTGAAGCAGGGCAGCAGGTGTTTCTCTATCTCTCGTCCTCTCTGCCACTCCCCCCTCCATTTCTATCTCTATCCAATAAATAAATAAAGATAATAAAAATATTTTTTAAAAATAGACCACTCCAGGGAGTCAGGCAATAGCACAATGGGTTAAGCACAAGGATTGGTGTAAGGATCTGGGTTTGAGCCCCCAGCTCTCCACCTGCAGGGGAGTCGCTTCACAGGTGATGAAGCAGGTCTGCAGGTATCTTTCTCTCCCCCTCTCTGTCTTCCCCTCCTCTCTCCATTTCTCTCTGTCCTGTCCAACAATGATGACGTCAATAACAACAGTAGTAACTACAACAATAAAAAAACAAGGGCAACAAAAAGGGGATAAATAAGTAAATATTAAAAAAAATTTAAATAGACCACTCCAGGGCTTTGTATCTACCCCACCCTGGAATGAGTGGAATGAAAGACCACTGGCAATATTAGGACTTTAGTTGTTTGTACTTTCTTTTCCTTCCCTTCCTCTTTTTTTATTAATCTGTGCATTCACTTTTACTGTATTTTTTTTCTCCAAGAAGATGGGACTATTTGTGGGAAGAGCATGGGACTCTGTGAACCTAGTATGCTTACTGCATCTGATTCCAGTGGTTATGGGAATTGCAGTAGCCACTCATATTCATGAAGAGACTTCCCAGGAAAAGGTTGTTATGGCTATTACCCTTGAGACAACATTTTGTGAAACAACACAAAATATCTGAGTTGTCACTTGAAAAGCTGACTTGAAATAAGCTCCATGTCCAGGAACATATCACCTGTCATAAAAACAAGCTCCATATAAGGAATTCTATTAACCAGGTAAGGCAGACAGGCGCCTGACACACCTTTTCCTCAGTGACTCATCACCAAAACTGAGTTCAATCAGAAACAAGGACATACCGTTCTGTTCTACCTAAACTAGGCTCTGGAAGAGTGATTACCTTCTTCTCCAGAGACTATTTTCTTCTCTGTGAAGACAGCCTAGCCAACCCCTCCAAACACCAATGTGAACTTTCATCCTTAAAATGCAACTTCTCACAAGTCTAATGTTATCATCCAGAATCTTGGAGTTAGGATGTTCTTGGAATTCATAGACTTACATAACGTTACATAGGAGGAAATAATGCCCCATCAAGTAACTTGCCTCAGGTTATACAGTCCAGCAGTGACAGATCAGATTTAGTAGAACTTTGAGTTCTACAAAATACTGTCTTGTGCTTCAGCCCTCAACATACTGAACTATGACTTTGAACCTTTTACGCATAATAAAATTGTATTTAGTTGACCAGGTGAGTCAGCTGGTCTAAGAACTAAATAGATGTTTGAGCCTAGAGATGAAGTTGAGAGAGAAACATTAACTGCAAGGTGAAGGAAGAGCAGGCATAGTTTCAATACAATCAGAACCTGCAAGGCATTGTCCAAAAGTAAACTTTCCTCCTTCCCCCAAGTCTTGCTCTGAGCTTGGTGGGTGGTTACTCTCCTGTTACTAAGGCCATTTTCTAATCACTGGGAAGCAAGTTATCATCTAGAACTTCAAAGGGAATAGGCATAACATTTACATTTTCTACAATGTTGGAGGAGTAAAGGACCTAAATAGTATCTTTTAAATTATTTTTTAAATATTTATTTCCTTTTGTTGCCCTTGTTGTTTTAGTGTTGTAGTTATTGTTATTATTGTTATGATGTCATTGTTGTTGTGTTGGGCAGTATGCCAGCTTCCCCCTGCTTAACTCTGTGGTATATTTACATAACTACTAGAACCACCCTGCCTGCAGGGCATTGGTTTAATCCTCACTGGTTCATACTCTCTTTTTGCTCCGCCCCCTCTCCTAGATACACCCTGATTTCTACCACTCTCTTCTCGCTCCTCCCTCTCTAAGTCACATCCTGTTTCCACCCTACTTGGTGAGTATAAATACAGCTGCTCTTCTTATTAAATACACTTGGGATTGCCTTCTGGCTCCGAGAATCCAAGAGTCTCTCTCCTGCGAAGCTAGCCTTGCACGAGTTCCTGATCCCTCTCCCTTGCAGCATCCTAGGTTGGCTCCAGTTGAGTTCTCTCCAACCCAGAGAGCACTTGCTCAGGAAAAAGCACCCTCAGGATATCCTGGCATTGTTGGATAGGACAGAGAGAAATGGAGAGATGAGGGGAAGACAGAGAGGAAGACAGAGAGGGAAGACAGAGACACCTGCAGACTTGCTTCACTGCCTGTGAAGTGACTCCCCTGCAGGTGGGGAACCAGGGGCTGGAACTGGGATCCACATGCCTGCCGTTCCTTGTGCTTCGCACCACATGCACTTAACCTACTGCGCTAACGCCCAACTCCCAGACCTAAATATTATCTGGTCTAAATGATTCACTCATTAATTAGCTCACAAGGAGGAAATTGAGTTTCCAAGTTAAATGACTTACCTATTTAAATTTTTGAAGAATATTTTATTTATGGGCAGGGGAGACCACATAATGGTTATAGAAATAGACTCTTATGCCTGAGGCTCCAAGGTCACAGGTTCAATCTCCCACAGCATAAGCCGGAGTTGAGTAGGAGTTGAGTAGTGTTCTGGTAAAGCATATATATATTCTTGCTTTTGACTGAATTCTTTCATGATGATGAGTCACTGAGGAAAAAGTGTGTCAGGGCTCCTGCCTGCTGCATCTGGTTAATGAATTTCCTTATATATTAATTTTGAATAGAGACAGAAATTGAGAGGGGAGAGGGAGGTCGGGAGAGAGAAAGAGGCTTCTGCAGCACTGCTTCACCACTTGCAAATGTGTGGAAGCTGGGTGCATTGTGACCTGTGCACACTACCAGACGCACCACTGCCAGTGACTGGTCTTTTGTACTGTTGCCCAACAAAACTTTCCACAGTGTTGCAAGTGTTCTGTGTCTACACCAACAGATATAAAACCACTAGTATCACGTGACTCTTGAGCATCTAATTTTTTGTTGTTGCCACCAAGGTTATCACTGGGGCTTGGTGCTGGCACTATGAATAATTGATTGCTCTTGATGACCTTTATTTATTTACTTACTTATTTTTCTACTTTATTTAATAGGACAGAGAGAACTAGAGCGGGGGTGGGAAGATAGAAAAGGAGAGAGAAAGATCGCCATCTACAGTACTGCTTTTATAGTTTGTGAAGTTCTCCCCTCCCCCGCTGAAGGGGTGTGAGGGGAGGGGGCCCTGAACCTGGGTCCATGCCAGTGTTCATGTGTGCGCTCAGCTGGGTACATCACAGCCTGACCCCAGGCACTTAAAATTTATTATGTGCTATTGAGGAACTAAATCTTTAATTTTATATGCTTTTAAGTAATTTAGATTTAGATAGACTGCTGGTTACCATTTTGAACAGTATAGGTCCAGATCACAGAGGGAGAATGCAACACCACTAGGTACCTTTGATTATTTTCTTTCTATTTTTTTACCCACCATGCTCGCGTGAGAGCGAGCGCGCGCGCGCACACACACACACACACACACACACACACACACACACACACAGCTCTTGAGAGATGGTAGAGAAAATAGATGAAAAGGGGAATTTTCATGGAGGAGAACAAAAGAATAAAATATCTTGGAGTCAAGGAAAGAGAAGTGATACTGGTTGAGTTGGGCAGTAAGTCTAAATGCTTGTTTCCTCTTGCTGGATAATTAGTAATAAACAAGACGCCTGGTACACCACTCTGGAGAACAGTATGGAGAATCCTTAAGCAGATACGAACCAAAAGGCCATACCACCTAGCAATTCCACTGCTAGGCATATACCCAAAAGATATAATAACATCGAATAATAAAGGGATTTACACATACCCACACTTATATATAGTGGCTTTATTCACAGTAGCAGTAACCTGGAAACAACCAGAATGCACTTCAAAAGATGACTGGATAAAAGTTATGAGACCTGGGGAGTCAGGCGGTATAGCACAGTGCGTTAAGTGCACATGGCACAAAGTGCAAGGACCAGCATAAGGTTCCCTAAGGATCCTGGTTCGAGCCCCTGGCTCCCCACCTGGAGGGGAGTCTATTCACAGGCAGTGAAGCAGGTCTGCAGGTGTCTTTCTTTCCCCCTCTCTGTCTTTCCCTCCTCTCTCCATTTCTCTCTGTCCTAACAATGACGACATCAATAACAGCAACAATAATAACTACAACAGTAAATAACAAGGTCAACAGAAAGTGAAAATAAATAAAATTTAAAGAAGTTATGAGACCTATATTCAACAGAGTATTTTGCAGCAATAAAAAGGGGTGATATTGTGTCCTTTGGGATAAAATGAATGGACCTGAAGAAGATAATTCTCAGTGAAGCAAGTAAGGAGGTGAAGGACAACTACAGAATGTTTTACTCATGGAAACCTATTTTTAAGACTGTGGGAAAACTGTAGTGTTTATCTAGAGAGGTAGGGATAAGGACATAGACCTTTGGTGATGGGAATGGTGAAAAAATAAATAAAATTAAAAAAGAACAAGACAGCTAAAGTCCTTAGAGCTCATCACCTCCTGGAAAAGACAAATGAAGCAAGTAAACTAGGAAACAAATGAGTAGTGACAAATAACAATACAGTGATGAAGGAAGTAAGATGAATAGATGAGAAGAATCTGGTCATGAAAGAAGAGTGAGATTCGCTTCCTAGCAGAGAGAAGTAAATGACAGATAGCAAGACAAGAAAGAATTTGGCAGATCGTTAAGATGGCTGGAGCCATCTGGAGTAGATGGAATGATACACTTGGAAGGGTGAGAAGGACCAACATGGTCTTGGGAATAAATTTGAATTTTATGGTAAAAAAATGTTTAACAGAGCTGGGCAGTCAAGAGACTTTTATGCCTGAGGCACCGGGGTCCCCAGTACCACCATAAACCAGAGCTGACCACTACCCTGGAAAAACAAGTTTTTTAACAACTTTTGGTCAGTGGGGATGCAGAAGTTACATAGGCTCTTGTGCTGAATATAGGCCCCAGATCAGATTGATGGAGTTTATAGTTAACAATATTTATAAACTTTCCCCCATATTTGGGAGCTACTCTCTTCCCTGATCCAGATTTCTGGTCTTTTTTCCAACTGTGACACCTTCTCCCCCCCCCCCCCCCCGACAATACCTTAGTTCACCTGCATATTGGATGTCAGGCACAGGCAAAAACTAGTTGGGTCATGGGCCCCTTGGAATATACCTAAAATAGACCTACTAGTTTTTTCCAAAGCAGAGACCCCAAATCTTCATCCACAATATTCTTGCCTTAGGTTCATAATTAGTAAACAATTTGCTCTGCTATCTTTTTTTTTTATTTAAGAAAGGAGACATTAACAAAACCATAGAATAAGAGGGGTACAATTCCGCACAATTCCCATAACCCAATCTCCATATCCCATCCCCTCCTCTGATAGCCTTCCCATTCTCTATCTCTCTGGGAGTACGGATCCACGGTCCTTGTGGGTTGCAGAGGGTGGGAAGTCTGGCTTCTGAAATTGTTTCCCTGCTGAACATGGGTGTTGACTGGTCGATCTATACTCCCAGTCTGCCTCCCTCTTTCCCTAGTAGAGTCGGGCTCTGAGGAAGTGGAGCTCCAGTACACATTGATGGTGTCGTCTGTCCAGGGAAGTCTGGTCAGCATCTTGCTGGCATCCGGAACCTGGTGGCTGAAAACAGAGTTAACATACAAAGCCAAACAAATTGTTGAACAATCATGGACCTAAAGACTGCTTCCTGACATGGCGGGGGGTGGGGGGGGTGGGGGTGGGTGGTGGGGATGGGACACAGTCTTCTGGTGGTGGGAGTGGTGTTTATGTACAGTCCTATTAAAGTGTAAACATATAAACCACTATTTAATTAGTATGAGAGGCGAAAAACTGATGATATGTCTAGAACTTCTTAAAACACAGACTGAGTCTTTTTAATACATAGGCTGTCTTTGATATGTTGTCTCTCACAAAAGCCTAGACCAGGGAAAACAGAAGCAACTGGTAGCACAGCTATATACAAGATGCCCCAAACCCTATCAAAGGGACTTTCCAAAGTTAACCCTATCACCAAATAATGTGACGATAACAATAACTATCCATTGTCTTCTTGAACCCTAAGACAACAGGAACCTCACATTTCCACTATAGAGCCTATACTTCCCCCAGTCCTGGAACCTTAGGGTGGGGCCCACTTTTCTTCATGCTGCTCTCAATTCAAATCAAATAATATTGCATCCGTGGATCACAACCTAATCAACAACGCAACGAGTGCCACCCCAGCATGCTTCACTTCAGACTGTGACCAGAGACTTCAGGTGTGTAATGACAACCCTTCAGCTTCATCACTTCCTTTCATAGTATTCTCTAATTCCATTCCAGGTGTTCCCCTCCCCAATAAAGTCCCCAAACCTAGATATAGTCCAGGTCCCCTGAGATAGAGCATAAGTTCACCCGTGCCCATAAACTAGGGGAAAAATATATACCTGAAAGCAGAAGTACACAAGAGCATGTAGGGAATACCCCCCAACACTTCATCTGCATTATCTGCTATCTATTTTAACTCTTTTTCAGCCGCCAGGTTCCAGATGATACCATGATGCGATCCTGACTCCCCAGGGCAGAGGACCCCACCAATATGTCCTGGAGCCCCACCTCCCCAGATCCCTGCCCCATTAGGGAAAGAGAGACAGGCTGGGAGTATGGATAGACCTGTCAACGCCCATATTCAGCAGGAAGCAATTACAGAAGCCAGACTTTCCACCTTCTACACCTCATAATGAGCCTGGGTCCATGCTTCCAGAGGATTAAAGAATAGGAAAGCTATCAGAGCGAGGGAATGGGATATGGAATTCCAGTGGTAGGAATTGTGTGGAATTGTACCCCTCTTATCCTATGGTCTTATCAGCATTTCCATTTTGTAAATAAAAACTTTTTAAAAAAAGCTTTGGTCAATGGAATTCGAGCTCAGAGTGACAGGCAGACAGACGTGACATAGGCTCCTGTGCTAAATATGAATTGACGTGGGCCCGAGATCAGATCGATGGGGTTTACGGTTAATGGTACTTATTTACTTTTCCCATATTTGGGAGCTTCATTCTGCCCTTAACCAGCTTTCTAGTCCTCTCCTCAACTCTGACACCATCTTCCCAGACAATACTCCTAGCCCACCTGCATGTTAGCTGTTGGGCTCAGGCAAAAATTACTGAAGTCATGGGCCCCTTGGAATATACCTAAAATAGACTTCCTAGCTCCTTCCAACATAAAGACCCAAATTTCATCTGCTATGCTTTTACCTTTAGGGTCCTGATTATCAAACAAATTTTTCTGCTTTATATCTTAATGTTTTTCAGCCACCAAGTTGCAAATGCTTCCATGAAGTCAACCTGACTTCACTGGGCTGACAACCTCACCAATGTGTCTTGGAACCCCACCTCCCCAGAACTTTGCCCCACTAGGGAAAGACAGAAACAGGCTAGGAGTGTGCATAGACCTGCCAATGCCCATGTCCAGTGGAGAAGCAATTACAGAAGCCAGAACTCCCACCTTCTGCACCCCATAATGATACTGGGTCCATACTCCCAGAGAGATAAAGAATAGGAAAGCTTCCAGTAGAGGGAATGGGATAAGGAACTCTGGTGGTGGGAATTGTATGGAATTGTACCCCTTTTATACCACAATCTTGTCAATCATTATTAAATCACTGATAAAAAAAACTATTTAAAAAAATGTTGGTCAAATGATTCCATCCTGACTTCTCTGGGCAGACAACCACACCAATGTTTCCTGGAACTTTACCTCTCCAGAGCCCTACCTCACTAGGGAAAAACAGAAACAGGCTGGGGATATGGATTCACCTGCAAATGCCCAAACACAATGGGAAAGCAATTACAGAAGCCAGAACTCCTACCTTCTGCACCCCCAAAACAACTTTGATCCATACTTCCAGTGGGGGGAGAAGTGATAGGAGGAAGAGGATAAAAGGGCTTTGAACTCCAGCTCCATCAGGTCCCAGAGAGAGGGGATGAAAAGGAGAGAGACATTTGGATGCAGTAATAGGGTGACACGTGGCTTGGAGGGGAAGGAAGAACTGAACCTGAAAGAAAAAGGGGGAAATATGTACAAATGTAGACAGATAGCTGTAGAGATGACAGTTAACCTAGATCTTTGACCTTGGGAGAATTACTACAGTTTCTAGTGGAGGATCTTGGGACTCAGAACTCTGGTGATGGGAACAGTGTGGAATTATACCCCAGTTGACATGTGATTTTGTAATTCAATATTGAATTGCTAATAAAAATGCAAAAATGTGTAGTCAATAGCATGCCACTGAAAGCAGAGAGGGTTAAGAGAAGACTATAGGGGGTCGGGCTGTAGTGCAGCTGGCTAAGCGCATGTGGCGCAAAGCACAAGGACCAGCATAAGGATCCCGGTTCAAGCCCCCGACTCCCCACCTGCAGGACAATAATAACTATAACAGTAACTATAAAAAATAATAACTATAACAATAAAACAACAAGGGCAACAAAAAGAGAATTAAAAAAAAGAGAGAGAAGACTATAGGTTCAGCCATGTGGATGGAATTGGTGATCTTCAAGGGAGCCAAGGGCAGAGAGATGGTGGCTGCCATTAGTTTGCAATGTTGGGGGGGGGATTTAAAACATCTGGAAGCCTCCTCCTGGAGAAATTTGCAGGTAGGGTATTCTTAGGAATGCCACCCAGGATGATATTCATCTTAGACATTTAGATAATCATGCTAAGAGTCACAAACCAAGACTTGGTTGCATAATTGTAGATGAAGTCATCAGAATAAAGGAGCAATTCTGGAGTGGTACAGTGGATGAAGCTTTGGACTCCCAGGCATGAGGTCCCAAATTCAGTCCCCAGCATCACATGTAGCCAGAGCAATGCTCTGATTCTCTATCTCCTACAAATAAATAACTAAACAAATAAATAAATACAATAAATAAAATACAAATAAATAACTGCAATTAACACAAATTACAAATAAATAACTAAACAAACCTTTAAAAACTAAAAAGGAACACAGGCCCCTGTCAAAGTTGTTCCTGAAGTCCCTCAGGAAGGCCTAGTGGAAAGCCTAAATTCCTGTTGGGCATCAAGTCTAGAGCAGAGGCCACTTGCAGGGTCTGCCCAATTTCTGGTTGAGTGGCTGGCCTTTGTAACTCATAGCTGATGGCAAGGCCCCCAGGCTTCAGAGACAGATCAGGAAGGCTAAGGCTGGTTAGCCAGCTAGGGAATAGACTGTGAGATCACAACTGTCATTTTACACAGTGAGCTGGTCTCATGGGTGTTGACAGTGGCAGTGTCATTTGAATTATACTAGGCAGTGTTTCATAATACTTCTGTCAACTGGAATTGGAATTTTGGAAAGGTCATGAAGTTTTTATAGTTGGCTACTTCAAGAGAACTCAGCTTTTAAACCCCAGCTGAAGGAGGTTGAATGAGATCTGGTTTATAATTATAAAGGCTGAGAAGTAGCTGGGGATATTATAAATGACAAATTAAATAGAAACTCACTAATATCCAAGATCTGTTTGGGATAAGTGCTGAGTCAACCTTGTGTCAGCTGTTTTGTACCTTTGAACATCCAGGGACAAGGTCTTGAGCTGCAATGGTCTCAGGAAGGAAGAAGGGGGAAGGAGGAGGAGGAGGAGGAGGAGGAAGAATGTGCAAAATGTACCTTCGTTGCTTCTTCTCTAAGACCTATGTTTGTGTGTCAAGATCTTTGGATAGAAAAGCAGGTAGAAGTCACTAGAAAAGGAAGGAGGTTCTGAGAACCACTGATCTAGATGAACTTGGCCTATGGTGCTAGGTCCTCTACCTTCCTTTTCAATCCTATGAGCTTCTTGTCCTTTACCCAGTAAAAACTGATTTTAGACTTCTGACCATTTGAACTGTAAGCAAATAAATTTATATTGTGTTATCCCTGCAAGTGTGAGGTAATTTGCTTACAGCAAGAATAAGAAGCTAATGCAGTTTCCATAGGTGATTTTAATGGAATTATTTTACTCACTGTGTAGTCAAGTTTCCAAGCAATTTATCAGAACTGCAGTTTCAGGCACAGCCCCAGATCTGCTGCAGTGAGATCAGACTGAACACGAGTCTCTGATGATTTGAACACACACTTAAGGTTGAGAAAACTTTTTATTTATTAATTTTCTTGTTACCAGAGTTATCACCTAGACTTGGTACCTGAATGATGAATCCACTGTTTTTACTGGCCACTTATTTTTTTTTAAGAAAAGGGTAGAAATTGAGAGGGGAGGAGAAGATACAGAAAGAGAGAGAGAGAGATACAGCCCTGTTTCACCATTTGTGAAGCTCTCCTCATATAGTTTGGGACCGGGGCTCGAACCCCACTGAGTCCTTGCTCCTTATAATGTATACACTCAACTAGATGTGCTTTTACTCCCCTATTTCTCTTCTTTTTAAAATTATTTATGTTTTTATTAGTTATTGACAAAATTTTAAAATAATATGGGCATAATTCCATACCCTTCCCACCACCAGATTTCTATATCTCTGTTCCCCTTCAGCAAAAACTGTTATAATTCTCCCAAGGTCATAGAAATGGGTTGATACCCTTTCTCTCTCCCTCTCTCTCTCTCTCTCTCTCTCTCTCTCTCTCTCATTTATATATATGTACATATTTTTGCCCATTTTTATTCACTTCCATGGCCCTGTCTTCACACCTCTCTAAGTACCTATTACTACTTCTAAGTGTAATTCCTTTGTCCTCTTCCCTCTCAGATTAGAGAATCAATGACAGCCTTACTCTAGTGTTCCCAAGATTTTCTTCCCTCTCCATGACTGTATAAAAAAAAGATTCCAAGTTAACCCAATTGCCAAGTAATTTGATTATAGCAATAACTATCTATTGCCTTCTTAAACCCTAAGACAGCAGGAACCTCCCGCTTCCTCTACTGAGCCTATATTTCCCCCAGTCCTGGAACCTCCAGGGTGGGGCTTACTTTCCTGCATGCTTCTCTCAATTCATACCAAATGATATTACATCTGTTTGATATTACATCCCAACCTAATCAACGCAATGAGTACCACCTCAATATGCTTCACTTCAGTCTGTGTCCAGAGACATCAGGTGTGGAATGTCAGCCCTTCAGCATCAGTGCTCGGGTGAGACCTTTCCTTGCATAGGATTCTCTAATTCTATTTCAGGTGGTTCACTTCCTAACAAAGTCCCCAAACCTAGACATAGACCAGGTTCCATGAGATGGGGCATATGTCCATATGTATCCATAAATTAGGGCAAAATATATACCTGAAAGCAAAAGTGCTCAATAGTCTCAATAGTGAGTCAGTATGTGCAGCAAGGAAGTAGAAAGACCTAAAAAGACACCATAAAGATCCTAATGAAATAGTTTCTACTTAGACTTAGATACCCTCCTCACCTACTTCCTATTATACTTCCCTCAGTCACTCCAAAGCTAACTTTATCAAAGAAAGGACTGCAAAAGCTGAATAAGGGCAAGAGACTAGCACACTGTAACGATCATTCTTTAGTTACTGTCAGACCACCCCATCAGCTGGGGTCCTAGTCAAGGAGTCCTGAGATTCCCAAATAGACATGATTGGGCCTAGACCTCCAATAAATCCCTCTCGCCATTATTACTGGTCATCTCTATCAGAAACAACAAAATAGACCCCTTTGTGGGTCCCCAAAGGACCTTTCTCTCAATATGGATCAACAATAGCAGAGAATGTTCCATCCTCCGAAGGGAGGCTGGACAAAATACTCTATGTTCCACCTGAGGAAGATGGGTCCTGAAATTGAGGCATCTTGGAACGTTCCTACACATGATCACACAATATGAGATCTACAGGGATGCAGAGGTCACATAGGCTCCTAAGCTGAATATGGGTCCCAGATCACATCAGATCAATTGGGTTTATAGTTACAATATTTATATATCTTTCCAATATTTGGGAGCTACTCTCTTCCCTGATCCAGCTTTCTGGTTCTTTTTCCAGCCATGACATTATCTCCCCAGAAAATAACTTGGATCCACCTGTATATCAGATGTCAAGCTCAGAAAACAAAAACAAAAACAAAAAAACTAGTATAGTCATGGGCCCTTTGGAATATTAACTAAAATAAACCTACTAAATATCTACAAAATGAAGACAACCCCCCCCCCCAACTCATCATCTGAACTATTCCAGCCTTTAGGTTCATGATTAGTCAACAATCTGTTTGGCTTTATATGTTAATTCTTCTTTCAGCCACCAGGTTCCAGATGCCAACCGGACTTCCCTGGGCAGATGACCCCCACCAATGTGTCTCAGAGCCCTGCTTCCCCAGAGCCTCACCCTACTAGGGAAAGAGAGAGAGAGGCTGGGAGTATGGATCGACCTGTTAATGCCCATGTTCAGCAGGAAAACAATTACAGAAGCCAGACCTCCCACCTTCTGTACCCCACAATGACCCTAGGTCCATACTCCCAGAGGGATAAAGAATAGGAAAGCTATCAGAGGAGGGATGGAATACAGAGTTCTGTTGGTGGGACTTGTGTGGATTTGTACCTCTCTTATCCTATGGTTTTTGTCAGTGTTTCCTTTTTACAAAAAAAAAAAAAAAGATTCCTGGTGATAAACATTCACAGGTCCTGGTGGAATTGGGGTTCAGAGCCTTTTTGTCATCTTCCCCCCAACACTTATCTCCTCTGTATGAACCAAAATTCTTTTTGCCCTCCATTCATTTTGTATCAAGTATTATTTCATTATTTTATTCTTGACAGAGGTTCTAAAGCCAATGACAGATCATATAGGTCTAGTGTCTCAACTTTAATTTTCCTACTAGAGCATACACTTGGAGCTAGGTAGAGCTGCGAGCATTTGCACATGAGTTGTAAAGTCACAACTCTCTCTCTCTCTCTCTCTCTCTCTCTCTCTCTCTCCTCCAGGGTTATCACTAGGACTCAATGTCAGTACTACTAATCCACTGCTCCTATTTTTTTCCATTTTATTTTATAGGACAGAGAAAAATTGAGAGAGGAGGAAGAGATAGAGAGGGAGAGAGAAAGATAGACACATGTAGACCTGCTTCACTATTTGTGAAGTGGACATCCTGTAGGAGAGTAGTGGGGACTCGAACTGGATCCTTCGACAGGTCCTTGTGTGTTTGCTGTGCCATATGTGCAGGCCTGGCTTGTGCCTGGAAGCAGCCAAATTTCATGTGTGAGAAGCTCCAGTGCCACACAATAAATAAACAAAATAAACAATTAAATTTTCTTGAGGAAAATGATCACATTCCATGCTTCTTGGAATCTAAGCACTTAACACAGAATTAAACACTTAGAAGCACCCAGTCTCATGGTCTGGGAGGTGGCACAATGATAAAGCTTTGGGCTTTCAAGTAGGAATTCCTGAGTTCGATCCCTGGCAGCACATGTGCCAGAGTGATGTCTGATTCTTTCTCACGCCTCTTATCTTTCTCATTAATAAATAAATAAAATCTTAAAAAAAAAAAGAAGCACCCAGTCTCTAACTGACTTGAACAGAGCTAGCTTCTTGCTATCCTAAATGCTACTATGGACTAGAAGCCCAGGCATTAGCTAGGAGCAACAGAATAGCATCAGGCTTCACTTCAGACTCACTGAATTGGAATCAGAACTTCAGAAAGATCTCCGCTTGGTTCTGCTAAAGGTTTCTCTCCATTGCCAATTTCAGCTTGCTTGCCCTGGTCCTGGGACGGCTGACATTCATACAAAGTTGAGGTAACTGCCCTTGATTTTTATTTATTTATTTATTTTAA
The DNA here is from genome assembly GCF_950295315.1 of Erinaceus europaeus. Lineage (NCBI taxonomy): Eukaryota > Metazoa > Chordata > Mammalia > Eulipotyphla > Erinaceidae > Erinaceus > Erinaceus europaeus. The sequence goes on from NC_080166.1 coordinate 55,136,071, forward strand.
AAAGGAGACATTAACAGAACCGTAGGATAGAAGGTGTACAACTCCACACAACTCCCACCACCAGATCTCTATATTCCATCCCATCCCCTGATAGGTTTCCTATTCTTTAACCCTCTGGGAGTATGGACCCAAGGTCGTTGTGGGATACAGAAGGTGGAGGGTCTGGCTTCTGTAATTGTTTCCCTGCTGAACATGGGCGTTGACTGATGGATCCATACTCCCAGCCTGCCTCTCTTTCCCTAGTAGGGTGGGTGGGTCTCTAGTCTGTGTTTTAAAAAGTTTGAGACATACAATAAATTTTTCCCCCTCATATTAATTAAATAGTAATTTATATGACTACAATTTAATAGGAGTGTACATAGACACCATTCTCACCACCAAAAGACTGTGTCCCCTCCCACCCGCCCACCCCTGCCACCCGCAGCCCCAGGAAGCCGAATGTCCACCCTCCTCCTCACCACAGGGTTTTTACTTTGGTGACCTGCTTTTAGTTTCCCTTTCTGTTCTTCTTTCTCAATTTCTGTTGATGAGTGGGCATCATCCCATACTCATCTTTATCTTTCTGACTTAGCTTACTTAACATAATTCCTTCTAGCTCCGCACTTTCCTGCATGCTTCTCTCAATTCACATGAAATAATATTGCATCTGCCGATCACAACTGCCCTTGATTAAGAGCAGTTCCATAATGAATGCAAAGGTAAAACCATTTCCTCAGGAATATCATTTCCCTGGTCAAAGTGGACAGATTTTATTCTCTGGCTGGAATTCCAGCTGGATAAATAAACTCCCTGGTTTGGGGAAGATAGAACTATTAAGCTGGGTCTGGGAGAACAGATGTTGATTATCATATTACATTATTTTATTTTTTATTGCCACCAGGGTTATCTCTGAGGCCTAGTGCCTACATGATGAACCCACTGCTTTAAGCTCCAAGCAGCCATTTTTCCTTTCCTTTCCTTTGTTCTTTTAAAAAAGTTTTTATTAGTGTTTTAATATTGATTTTAAAAATTACATGCCAATAAGGGTATAATTCTTTTTAAAAAAATATTTTTATTATCTTTATTTACTGGATAGAAACAGCCAGAAATCAAGAGGCAAGGAGCTGATAGAGAGCGAGAGAGACAGAGAGACACCTGCAGCCCTGCTTCACCACTCCAAAGCTTTCCCCCTGCAGGTGGGGACTGGGGGCTCAAACCCAGGTCCTTGAGCATTGTAATATGTGCGCTCAACCAGGTGCGCTACCACCTGGCCTCAAGGGTGTAAGTCCATGCCGTTCCTACCACCAGAGTTCTGAATCCCAATCCCTCTACTGTAAGCTACAGCTAAGGTTGTAGATATAGGCTATTATTTTACAGCTATTTATGTTTCTATACAATTGCTCTCCCCATTTTTTTTTCTTTTTTAAAAGGTCCCATCTCCTCTTCCTTTCCAAGCTCCTTTCCTTTTTTTTTTTTTTTTTTTTCCTCTCTCTCAGTTCCCTGCACATGGTAATATGTGTACTCAACCAGGTATATCACTGCTCAACACCCCGTAATGTTGATTATTTTTCAAAAAAATAAAACCCTAAAGGAGAATCCCTTTGTACCTTATTGGGTTCTAGCCTGGATCCCTTGGGCTTTTACTTAGGAGAAATATCTGACTGGATTTCCATTGGCTTCAAGCCCAAAGCACTAGAAACTCAGGTTACCTGCTCATAAAATCATGATGCTTAATCATACAATTTAAATCTTTATTTGTCACATCTAGGACTTAAATTGTCAGGATGATTTGCTCAATATACTTAGTGACAGAACAAAAGACAAACGAAAAAAAGACAAACAGAAACTTCTGGGTGAGTTTCAGCTACACAGTCCATAAAAGGAGAGGTGTTTGTTGCCTGGCTGAAATCCGTGATACTCTCCAGATAAGAATCTAGAGTTACAGAACATACATCTTCAAAAATATTTATAGAGAGATTGAACTTCAATTTCCTATCAGAAAGTAATGATTTTTTCTTTTTTGTCTGAGCCATGCTTAAATCCACAAGCCTAACTGTGAAAGAATGAGGATCTTGTTTATGCTAACAGCCAAGAGATTAAACAACTCAAAAACTCCCAAGAACAGCTAATGGGAGTCTTCTAGCCAGAGGAAGTCTTCTGGATCATTTCATCCAAACCCTGCAAACCCAGATACTTTAAAAAGCCTAGAAAATACTCTAAATATGACTAAATATCATATTCTTTGTCAGGTCTATCCTTAAAATTACCTGTTAGAAAGTGAGGGACAGTGATCTGGGAGTTGATGTAGTAGTTAAAACATTAGACTCTCAAGCATGAGGTCCTGAGTTCTATCACTGGCAACACATGCACCAGAATGATTTCTTTCCCTTCTCCTTCTCCTTCTCCTTCTCCTTCTCCTTCTCCTTCTCCTTCTCCTTCTCCTTCTCCTTCTCCTTCTCCTTCTCCTTCTCCTTCTCCTTCTCCTTCTCCTTCTCCTTCTCCTCCTCCTCCTCCTCCTCCTCCTCCTCCTCCTCCTCCTCCTCCTTCTCCTCCTCCTCCTCCTTCTCCTCCTCCTCTTTCTCCTCCTCCTTCTTCTTCCTCTCCTTTTTCTTCTCTCTCTTATCCCTCTTTAAATAAATAAAAAGAAAAGGAAATAAAGTGAGGGACAGAGCTGGGGAGAAAGCAATAATGGTTATGCAAGTAACTAGCATGCCTAAGGCTCTAAGTTCATAGGTTCAATCCCCAACACCACCATAAACCAAAGTTTAGCAGTGCTCTGGTCTTTCTTTCTTTTTTTCTTTAAAAAAAAAGCTGTATTTCTCTACTTTTTAAAAATAAAGTAAGTGAGATACAGGAGTAAAAAAATCAGCAAGTGAAACACGTACAAAAAGACAGCTGGAGAATATTAGGGGTGGTTAAAACTATGGGAACTGGGAAATGATTGCTTAGAAAAGTCATTCACATTTCTACAACAACAATGGTCAACTAAAACATATCTGTGTGCCCAAGCTGATCTCCTTTATATTTCAAGAAATCTAAAATCCAGAAAAACTAAATTTTCTTCCTAATATCACATAGCAATAACTTAAGTGTTAAATAAACACCTCCAATTTTAACACCTTCCCATGGAGGAAATATATAGATTGTAGTTAAAAATACAAGTGTGTGTGTGTGTGTGTGTGTGTGTGTGTGTGAGAGAGAGAGAGAGAGAGAGAGAGAGAGAGAGAGAGAGAGAGAAAGAGAGAGAGAGAGAGCAAGCAAACAAAACAGTTAGTTCTATCCATGGGCTATTTGGAAAAACTCTAGTTGCTGACAACTGCAGCAGCTTGGAGGCACGCACAGTACCTCAGTGAGAGCGCAAACAACCTAAGCCAACAGTCTACTCTGTTCATCTGGCACACGGCACACATTTTTACAAGGCTATAAATAATTGTATTTACAGATCTTGGATGTTTTAGAAATCGCAATAAAAGTCTGTATGTTTTATGAAAAAAAAAAGTCTCCTGGGTTTAAAATTTAATTGGCCAATTACTTAGAAAAAGGCTGCGCGTTCTCCTGAGGAGGTGGTGATTAAAGGCTAGAGCCATTATCTTCCCTTGGCTGTGCCCTGGTCAAGGCCAGAGGGTAACACCAGCTTTCTCTCAGTTTGGGGCTTAGCAAAATGCACGAGGTTGCTGTTTTTAGCTTCCCAGTTGGATATAACTGTAAGTCCTCATGTGCCAGCTTTCTTGAAGACATGCCAGTCGTGTCAGCGAGAAAGTAGAGAAAGAGCTGGACAACAAAGCCAGTTTAGAGGTCTTCTGGAGTCTGTTTCACACTCATTCATTGGACAGAGGAGTCCTTTGCCTAACAACACTCTGTGTACACAATATGTTTTTATTATTTTCCATATGCCAGGCATTTTCTCTGGGAGTACTGCTTTCTTTTAATTCACAACGTGAATCAAACATTAGCTCACGTGGCATCCCTATTTTGCGGACTAGAAACCTGCAATCTGGTTGTCAGGGAGGTACAGTGGATAGTGTTGGACCCTCAAGCATGAGTTCAATCCCCAGCATCACCAAAGTGATGTCTGGTTCCTCCTCCTCGTCTCTCTCTCTCTCTCTCTCTATCCCTCTTTTTCATAAATAAATAAATAAAAATCATTTTGAAAAGAAAGAAACCTGAGATTTACCTTTCCATCATAGTGGTTCTTACCCATGAATGATCACAACATATTTATTTAAACTATATGTATAGAGGGTAGTAATCTTGGTTCCAGTTATGGGAAAAAGAGGTTAGATGTGTGATTTACAAAGAATCAGTGTTTTGAAAAAATTTCAAAGCAGGGGCCAGGTGGCAGCGCACTCATTTCAATGCACGTTACCTTGCACAAGGGCTCCGTTTAAGCCCCTTGTCGTCACCTACAGGGGGACGCTTCAGTAAAGGAGTTCTGGGGGTGTGCTCTGTCTCGCTCCCTATTTCTCCCTTCCATTGCAATTTCTCTGTCACTATCCAATAAATGATAAAACAAAACTTTATCACATTCACATGTAAGCCAGTAGACAGAGTTGTTTTGCAGCACTACTGTTAAAAGATTTTCAATAAGCCTATCCTACAGTTTCTTGATTGATTATAAAACCAGAGGCATATTCCTACAACTGAAACGGAGAAGTGTTAGTAGTTGTCAACTCACTGGGTTGTAAATATCTGACAACGACTGATCTAGCCCAGTCCAGAGAGGGAATAACTCAGGAAGTTCTGTGACTCTGCCTTGACCTAGAATCTCTGTTACAAGGCATGCCCCTCCCTTCTTGGCCTTTTGCTAGTGCCTTTCATTAAACTTGAAAGACATCTCACTGTAGTAACTCTTAGTACTTCTCCCTATGGGTCCATGAATTCTATTTTTAAGGTGACCGGTAGGAGAGAGCCTACAATATGACACTTTAATGTGAGTATAACCATCAAATGCAGGTGTATTGTCTCAGGAAAATTCCGTACTCCAGACTTAATGGTTTCTTTTATAAATTTGATAAGTTAAAACACCTGTAGTCTTAGTCTAAAATAAAAAAATTTGTATCTTTGAAATAAGTGGAAATTTTTTTTTAAAGACTTAGCATTTTTCCATTCCATTAACTGCATTCTAATACCATTTTCCTGAATGCAAGCATTTGGGGAGTTGCTTCTAAACATATTTTAGAGTCAATAATGATCCACATAAAACAAAGTAGTTAACATGCAAAGGTTTTAAAAGGCTTTTGCTTAGTCTGTCACATCCCTATGCTTCCATTTGGACATTTCCCCTCTTTTCACTATTCCAGGACAGATGAACACACTTAAGAAGACAAAAGTGCAGGGGCTGGGCAGTAGCACACTGGGTTAAGCGCACATAGTATGAAGCACAAGGACCATGTAAGGATCCCAGTTAAAGTCCCTGACTCCCCACCTGCAGGGGGGACACTTCACAGTCGATGAAGTAGATCTGTAGGCATCTTTCTCCCCCCTTTTTATCACCCCTCCCCCTTTCAATTTCTCTGTCCTATCCAATAAAATGGAAAAATAAAATGGCCACTATGTGCAGTATATTTGTAGTGGTGGCACTAAGTCACAGAAGAAGAAGAGAAGAAAGAAAGAAAGAAAGAAAGAAAGACAGACAGACAGACAGACAGAAAGAAAGAAAGAAAGAAAGAAAGAAAGAAAGAAAGAAAGAAAGAAAGAGAGAGAGAGATAAAGAGAAAGAAAATGCAGGTGGGTAAGGTAGGAATTTGCCCTTGCCTGCTCCATCTGTAGTAGCAGTCACAATGAAGAGAATATATGGAGTGCTAATTCTCTCGGTTGTGCTAGAGACCCACAGAATGAAACTGGGAAGAATATTGTATAGGGAATAAATCTCCAGTTTCAAAACCAAAAGACTTGACCCTTTGTCTCTTACCACTTTTTGTGGGGGGAGGGGCATTTGCATTGACATTGGTGAAGTGAGGGCAATAGTGTTTGCTCATAGGGTAACTACGTGCTTCGAGTAATGTGGATAATTCTCAAAGTTGAGGTCTAGGCAAAGTACAGAGGGCCTAGTTAACAAGTATACAGTTGAGCCCCTCAGTGAGTACATTTGTCTCCTTTCTCTCTGATCTTTGTCATGTTTATAGGACGAAGTTGGCTTTGATCTATGTTTTTTCTCATTTCCTACTTACTGAAGGTCCATGTGATAAATTGACCTAAGGTTACATAAGGCGGTGGAATTAAAGGACAAAAGGGAATTTCCTTGATGTGATACCTCATAGTCAAATGCCTGAAGAAATGTGTTCACACTTTCTAGCACACATTCACAGACTCTCTCACAGCAATGTGCGTGACCAGAGATTATTTTAGCACCTAGTACATTTACTAAAAGAGAAAGAAGTTTGTATCCCTATTGTCAGTCTCTAGAGTCAATATTCTGACATCTTAATTCTGAGGGGTACAGGAAGCCAGGGGAGTGGTCAGATACAAGAGAAATCACTTTACATGCCAGCACAGCTGAACTTGGTCTTAACCTCATCTCAGAGTGGGCTTGACCTCTTGTGGGGAGGGCAAATGGTGGTTTCCAAGATGGAGTGGGTGGGGTATTAAAACTTGATGCCATAGCATGAAGCACAAGGACCAGCGTAAAGATCCCAGTTCAAGGCGCCAGCTCCCCACCTGCACGGGGGTTCGCTTCACAGGCGGTGAAGCAGATCTGCAGGAGTCTTTCTCTCCTTCTCTCTGTCTTCCCCTCCTTTCTCCATTTCTCTCTGTCCTGTCCAATAATGATGATATCAATAAAAACTACAACAACACTAAAAAACAACAAGGGCAACAAAAGGGAAAATAAATAAATAAACATATATATATATATATATATATGTATACATATATATATATATATATATATATAGCCTATGAGCACAGATCAACAGGGACTCAGAGGTAACACAGGCTCCTGTGCTATATATATATATATGCCTTGGATCAGGTGAATGGGGGTAAATAGTTAATTTTATCCATAGATTTTTTTTTTCAAAGATGGGAGCTACTCTGCCCTAATCCAACTTTCTAGCCCTTTTCTCTACTCTGATACCATCTTCTAAGACAGTACTTTCATACAACTCCACATAAGCTATCAAACTCAAGCAAAAACTATAATAGCCGTGGCCCCCTAGGAACATGCCTAAAATGGACTTCTTAACTTCCTTTCTTCCACACTAAGATCACTATTCTCATCTGCTCTGTCCCTACATTTTGGTTCCTGTTCCTTAACCATTTTGTCTTGCTTTATCTATAGCACCTTCCAGACACCGAGCTGCAGATGCCACCATGACTACATTCTGACTTCTCTGGGAAGACAAGCTCACCAGTGTGTCCTAGAACCTTGCCTCTTCAGAGTTCCACCCCACTAGAGAAAGAGAACAAGCCCTGGCCCTCTCAACTTACACTGAAAATGGATTCCAGAAGAATTTAAAGATGGGTGCTGTCTTTGTTGATCTCACAGCAGCCTATGACATGGTCTGGCACCGTGGTCTCCTAATCAAGATCTCAAGATGCCTGCCTCCATGGGTGGCCAACACTATATCGTTTCTTCTCCAAAACAGAAGATTCCGGGTGCATCTGGGTGACAAGTCTAGCAGATGGAGACTTGTCTCAAGTGGCCTCCCCCAGGGCTCTGTTCTGGCTCCTACGCTATTTAATATTTACATCAATGACCTCCCAGAAACTTCTTCAAAGAAGTTCATCTATGCCGATGACATCTGCTGTGCAACTCAGGCATCCAAGTTCGACATTCTCGAGGAAACATTCACGAAAGACATGTCTCTGATATCTGATTACTGTAAAAAATGGCAACTAATCCCTAGCACTGCAAAGATGGTATCATCTGTTTTCCATCTACACCATGCCTCGGCCTCGCGTGAGCTTAATGTGCAGCTTGGCGATACGAGAATCCAGCATGAAGCCCAGCCAGTCTATCTTGGCGTTACTCTTGATGGCACTCTGTCATTTCACGAACATCTCATAAAAACTGCAGCAAAGGTGGGTGCGCGGAATAACATCATTGCAAGACTGGCCAGCTCCTCATGGGGCGCGAGCGCTTCCACACTACGATCATCATCTCTGGCATTATGCTATTCCACTGCAGAATACTGTGCCCCAGTATGGTTCCGTAGCCCCATGTCCACTAGGTCGATTCCAAATTATATTCCTCCATGAGGATAATTTCTGGAACCATCCGTTCCACCCCGGTTCCATGGCTGACAGTTCTTAGCAACATCGCCCCGCCAGATATTCGTCGGGATGCGGCATCAACTAAGTTCATTTCCCACGTCTATGCTCGACCGGACCTGCCAATATACGCGGATATCTTCGCCCACCCTGTCCAACGCTTGATGTCTCGTCACCCAATCTGGTCCCCTACGCCTACACTGAACTTCTCTGTTCCAGTCTCTTGGAAACAGAGTTGGCAGTCAGCTGACGTAAAGAACAAACACCTCATCACAGATCCCTGCAAGCGTCAACCCGGCTTTGACCTAGCACGTTATGATTGGGTCCTCCTCAATCGCTATCGAACAGGCCATGGCCGGTGCTCCGCTATGTTCCATCGCTGGGGAGCCAGAGACGACTGAATTGCCCCTGCGGCTACAGACAGACTATGACCCACATAGTCAACGACTGCCACCTCTCCAGATTCAAAGGAGGTCTCGAAACTTTACATCAGGCTCAATCTGACGCTGTTGATTGGCTATGGAAGAAGGGCAAATGCTAGAAGAAGAAAAGAGAAGAACAGGTTGTGTGCTTAACCAGGTACACCACCACCTGGCCCCCTAGTTTTAATTTTTTTGAGCTAGTCCCAAATGGTCAACTATTTTTCAACATTTATTTATTTTTTTTTATAGGGGATTAATAGTTACAGTAAATACTATTTTTGATAAATGTGTAAAATTTCTCAGTCCCCTGTAAAATACTCTCACCCATAGTCTAGGTCCTCCACCACCATCATGAACAGGATCTGAAGGCCCTCCTTTTCCCAGAGTCCTTTACTTGGGTACAATACACCAAAAGCAGTCCAAGTTATGCTTTGTGTTGCTCTGTCTTTTTTTTTTTTTTCTCTCAAATTCTGTCTACGAGTGAGATCATCCTATATTCACCCTTCTCTTTCTGGTTTATATCACTTAACAAGATTCCTTCAAGCTCTGTTCAAGATGAGGTGAAGAAGGTGAAATTCATCATTCTTCATAGCTGAGTAGTATTCTAATTTAAATATGTATATTTCTCAGTCACTCACTTGTTATTGGACATCTAGGTTGCATCCAGGATTCAACTTTCACAAATTTTGATGTTATAAGCATAGGCATACAACAATTTCTTTGGATGAATGCATTGCATTCTTTAGGCTATATCCCCAGGAGGGGAATTTCAGGGTCATAGGATAGGGTAGGTCCACTTCTAGTCTTCTGAGAATTTTTCAGACTGCTCTTCACAGGGGTAGGACCAATTGACATTCCCACCAGCAGTGTAGGAAGGTTCCTTTGCCCCTACTATCTCTCCAGCATCTGTTGTTTCTATTATTTCTGATGTATGTCATTCTCACAAGAGTGCTGTGGTATCTCATTGTTGTCTTTATTTGCATTTCTCTAACATAATTTAGAAATAGCTATATTTTTGGCTGTGTATCTTTTAAACATAGGAGAGCTTAGAGCACTTACTTTTATGTGCTAAGGAGAAAAAGAAGAAAGTGATGGAAAGGTCAAAGTTGTGGGAAATAGACAGGAATGTATAGATAGTAGACTTTCTTTTCCATGTACGAATCCTGGGTTCAAACCCAATCTCTAACACACTAGAGGAAACTTTGGTGCTTTGAGTCTTTCCCTCTGTTTCTCTCTCTCTGTCTCCCTTTTTCATTCTCCCTTATAATTCCTCCCCTTCCCTCTCTCTACCTGAAAAATTTAACCCAGAGTGTTAAAACAAACAAACAAACAAAAGCAGGTTTCATTAAAAATTTAAAATCTTGAGTGGGCAAAATAGCTCACCCAGGGAGGCAGCTGCTTCTCCTTGTGCATGACCCAAGCTTGAGCCCTACTCCCACTACACTGAAGGTTGTGCCAATGGTGTACACTGTCTCTGAACCTCTCTCCCCAACCTTCTAGTCTCTGACTCTCTATGTAAAAAACAAACAAACACAAAGCGCAAGGACCAGTGCAAGGATCCTGGTTTGAGCCCCTGGCTCCCCACCTGCAGGGGAGTCACTTCAAAGGCAGTGAAGCAGGTCTGCAGGTGTCTGTCTTTCTCTCCCCCTCTCTGTCTTCCCCTCCTCTCTCCATTTCTCTCTGTCCTATCCAACAACAATGACATCAACAACAATAATTATAACAACAACAACAATAAAAAGGGCAACAAAAAGGAAAATAAATAAATAAATATTTTCAAAAAATAGAATTCAAAGCAATAGATCCCCTGAAGTGACCAAAGTGTGTGTGGGTGGGTGTATTAGCAAGAGAGGTGATATGGTCTACAGTCTTTTACTAACTGAAGCCATGGACAAACTCTGCATCTAGACTGGGCTTTTCTCCTTAGTGGGAAGCTCATTCCCCAATCCCAGATGTACAATGTTTTTCTGCCCTCAAAGAGCAATGCCTATTGCTTCTGCTGCACTGTTTTCTCCTCAGGAGCAGAGGAAACATGCAGTTGTCTCCTATTGTTATCTCATCCAAATAGTTTTGATTCTGTTTTCTCCACCTCTTTGTACCTCATAGGTTTTCCTTTTTCTACTCCCTTCATCAGTCTCCATCACTTGGAGAAGAAGGGAGCCCAGTTTCTCTGCACAGGAACTGATGCTCTAGAACCCCGAGCCAATTTCCTTCTGCCCTCTAACTTCTCTCTGAGCCTTTGTGTGGAGGTGAGAAGACCTGAAAGGCTGGCCAGCCTCCTCTTCAGGTAACCACTGACTGATCTGCTATGAGAATTCAGCTTTAAATGGAAATAGATGAGGAGCACAGCAAGATTCCTTGTTACCTCTGGGGCAAATGTAATTGGGAGCCTATTGAACTTTTGTATGTGACTCACCTTAAGAAGTTTAAAAATTGTTCGATATGATCTGCTGTGAGATTTAGAGTCTAAGTATGTTCACTGGTTGTGCTGTTGTTGTTGAATCTGAGATTTCAAGATCCATTCAGATGAGAAAGCAGGGCCTCTGCTCTTGCATGATTAACAAGTAAATTGCTTACATCCCTCCTTCAATAATTAAAAGGACAAGCAAGACTGTGGTTGATTTGCATAGCTTGGGCAGCTTTTCAGTATCAAAAGGAAAACAGCAGACATGCCAAACTCCAAATGTCATGATTTTTATAAGCAACACCCCATCAAGATGATTGTTCTGCAAGTAGGAGCATGTGTGCATCACACATGCCATCACCAGCATGGGTTTGCTTCTGGCTGTTTCATAAAATGAGTTCCTTCCTCCTTGTTCATGGTCTCCAGACTATGTGCCTCTATCCAAGAAAACCCACCCCTAGTCCCGAAAATGTACAACATAGTGGATCATGCAAAATCAGCTCTAATGGATTAAGGATCAAGATTTGGAAAACAAGAGTGAAACACATCTTGGTAATCACTGGCTTGTTTTTGGTTTTGAATTAATGTCTCCTTGCGGAGCCAAGTTCCCCAGAGTGTTGACGGAGTTGAGTTTTCCTCCCTACCTTGGGTTTTCCTGGAGTCACATATTAACAGGGCTTCAAAGCTCTTCTTTAATAGGTGAATCATAATAGGCATAATGTAGAAAGAGCCAGCATAATGAAATAAGGCAAGAGTCTCAGAGGCCATGTAGACAGAGAACAATCATGATAGTTCATGTGATTTGGATCGCTTTGTTTTTTTTAACAGCTGCGTTTGTCTTCAAATATTTTCCCCTGTTGAACAACTATGATCTTTTCCAATTAAAGCATATACTTACCTATTTTTCACCTCCTCCTTTCTCTGCCAAATCCTTCTTTCCCTATTTCTCTGAATATTTGCTTATCTGGGGTGATAAGGTATAAAATAAAATCGGACCCCAGAAAAAGGCTAGTCCTGTTTAATCTGCCAGCTCTGCTGATTGTGAAGCTAATGGAGATGGCCACTTCAGGTGCATGGCTAGCATTACCTCAGAGACAGGGTATTTCTATAAGGGTGGCACATGAGGACAGAATCTCTAAGGCACAAGCCCTTAAGGCTAGATGAGATGGCAAAGGAATCCATCTAATTGGATTACAGACCTCTGAGTAGTCACTTCCAGAAAGGGGATAATCTATTTGTATCTTCCACGGAGCCAGGAATAAGTGGGCCAGCAGGCCCGGAATAGCTTCAATAATTACTTAATTATACCCCTACCTGCCCTGCTCTACCTCTAAGTCTAAGAAGCTACAAAAGGCCCAGAATGAAGGCTTTCGGGCTTGAACTATCAATAGCTGCAGTCACAGGCAGGGAAGAAGGCAAACCTGGAGATACAGGCCAGCCCTGGCCTCAGCTCTGTAGCACTGGCTCTGTGATCTGCAGGCATCTAGGCTATGGACCAATTCTAGGCCTCTGTTTACCTCCCAGAGATTCAGACTCCTAAGAGGAAACAGTGCCCAGCTCCAGTATTGTTGGAAAAAGTACCAAGCTCAGTACTTTATTCTGTCTCTTGTCTTGGCCTCCACGAGGTCTAGACCTTGGAGTCCCTGGGAACACAAGATTATTCTAGGCATCATAGAGGAATAGCATAAAGCATTCCAGTGTGGAAAAGCAGATTGAAATCTCACTCATCAATATGCAAAGATAATCTTACTCTGTGCTCTTTCACATACAAGAAGTTACAGCCAAACTGTTAAGAAAAAAAAACCAAACTCATCTACGAAAGCAATATCAGAAGCAAAGTAACCAAATGAGGGGGGGGAGATGATGACATTTTCCTGTGATAATGAACTTTTCAAAGGCATTTTAGAACTTCTCTGTATAGGTTGTCTCCAGGGCTGGTTTTCCAGTCACTTACCTTATTTATAACTCCAAACATTACACAATTGGTTTACTCACCTAGATAATAAATGGTGATAGTAAGATGTTTTTAATTTTTTATAACCTTTTTTTTTTTAGAAGTGTTCTAGTGCTGAGCAAACAAGGTCATGAAGCACTGAAGGAAACCCCTTACATAATATCTGAACATTTGGGTAACGATGGCAGCTTCCCATAGGGAGAGAAAAATGACACTGTAGGGGCTTTAGAGGTAGATGTTTATAGGTTTGAATCTCAGTCCCCACTTTCTAGCTCTTCAACATGTTACTTAGTCTGTCTGACCACAGTTCAGTAAGATAATGAGCCTAACAGCAATGGTAGGGATAGCCCCAGTCTCTGCAGGGAGGCTGGGGGATAGATATCCTGCCCTGTCATTCAAGAAAAGACTGGTCCTGAAATGAGTACAGCCTACAATGTTCCCAGCTGTGGCCATGAGCTGTGAGCTCAGACCAATAGGGACTCAGAGGTTATACAGGCTCTGGTGCTAAATGAAAATAAATACATATATACACGTGTGTGTGTGTGTGTGTGTGTGTGTGTGTGTCTGTGTGTGTGTCTGTGTGTGTGTATGTATACAGGCCCTGGGACAGGTGGATGGAAGTAAATAGTTAATTTTTGTCGGGGTAGCTTTGTGGGCAGGAGACAGACAACCAGAGACTCATGGCCGAGATGTACACAGTTTGTCTTTATTCATGTGGAACACAGCACAGTCTAAGCCAAGCTATCTCTAATCACAATCCTGTCCTTATATATACTCGCCAAGTAGGGTGGAAACAGGATGTGATGTAGAGAGGGTGGGGCAAAAAGAGATTGGTGGAAATCAGGGTGTGACAAGGAGAGGGGGTGGAGCAAAAAGAGAGTATGAACCAGCAGGATTAAACCAATGCCCTGGAGGCAGGGCAGTGCTTAGTTAACAGTGGTTATGTAAATAGAATACAGTGTTAAGCAGGGGGGATTAAACCAATGAAACAGAAGGGGTTTTAGAAGCAGAGTTAGAAGCATACCAACAAATTTTATTCACAGAAATTTTTTCAAGAATGGGAGCTACTCACTGCCCTAATCCAACTTTCTAGCCCTTTTCTCTACTCTGATACCATTCTCTCAGACAATATTCTTATCCAACTTCATGCTAGCTATCAACTCAAGCAAAATTACCATAGTTGTGTGCCCTCAGGGACATGCCTAAATTGGATTTCCTAGCCTTCTTCTACCTTAAAATCCCTAATCTCATCTGCTCTAATCCTACTTTTTGTTTCCTCTTCATTAACCATCTTGTCTCAGCTTAGGTCATGTCACCTTTCAGACACCAAGTTACAGAGGCTACCATGACTCCACCCCGACTTCTCTGGGCAGACGACCTAACCAGTGTGTCCTGGACCCTCACATCTCCAGAACTCTCACCCACGAGGAAAAAGACAGAAACAAGCTGGGAGTATGTCTCGACCTACCAACACCCATGTTCAGCGGAGAACCACTTACAGAAGCCAAACCTCTTGCCTTATGCACTCTAAAAACAACCTTGATCCATACTCCTAGCAGGGGAGAAGTGATAGGATGAAGGTTAGAGGGCTCTGAACTCAAGCTCCATCAGCACCCAGAGAAAGAGAAGGAAAAGGAGAGGGACACATGGAGTTAGTAATATAAAAAAGATAGTGAGTTTAAGGTTAAAATAAAAACTTAATAAAATCATGCTTATGAAAGCCCCCAGCATATGTACACAGTTACTTCTCTCTCTGTGTGTATATCTATATTTCGAGTACAATTACATTCACTTAAACCTATGAACATAATAGCGACAACAACACCATTATTGATTAATAATTTTTTTCTATTTTTTGTAACCAGAGTACTGCTCATCTCTGGCTTATGGTAGTGTGGGGGAATGAACCTGGGACTTCTGGAGCCTCAGGCAAGAGAGTCTCTTTGCATACCCATTATGCTATCTACCCAGCCCTTATTGAGTAATAACTCTATCCCGGCCCTGATCTAAACTTTGTGTGTATTCATTTATTTCTCCTCACAGCAGCCCTCTATGATAGATACTATTGATAGTCTATTTTAGATGTGGAGAGTGAAGTGCTGAAAAGTAAAATAAGGTGTTTTAGGTTATAGACCAAATAAATGCAGATAGGATTTGCAAATCTGGGCATCTAGGTCCGAGTCTTGCCTTGTCCTAAGATTAGGCTGCACTTGTTTAAATGTTAGTCATTACTTTATGAGCACACTATATATAATTCTCAAGGTTGTGTGTGTGTGTGTGTGTGTGTGTGTGTGTGTGTGTGTGTGTGTTGGGAAGGAAGGAAACCAGAAGGCTATGGTGGAAGTCTAAGCTGCATGTGAGCTTCTCGTTCTGATCATTTCCTACTCACACTTACTGACTTGAATACGGAAGTGCTTCCTTTAAGGGCTGCCCTCTGCACAAGCAAAGCCAGGGCAGAAGACCATCGTCATTTGTCACGAGCAGCTTGACCACTTGAACCACCCGAGCTGTTGGTAGAGAGGACAGTTACTATTCTTCATCACTTGTAATTTCACACTGTTTCACATGATATGAATAAAGAACAATTTTCAAAAGGTCACTCAGCTAATAACTGGGAAAACTATGAATTTTTCTACCATACTGCACAAATGGGTCCTTCTTGAAGGAGTTACGCTACCGCTTAATTCCTTCTATTTTTATTTTTTCATTTTCGACAAGAATCACTCATAGGAAGACTACGGCTGGAGGCAATCTGCTGACCCTACGTATCAATCTCATAAGCAGCCTGGAGGCCCATTTTACTTCCACTCTGTCCATATGGCCTCCAGAGTTAAGTCCAAGGATCCAATTCTGACTGCAGGAGCAGAACTCTAAGTACTCTATGAAGCAGTGACCTTGGCATAAAGGAAAAAAAAAAAAAAGAAAGAAAGAAAGCAAACAACAGCAAAACAAAATAAAAGTTTTGCCTTTTCTGAAATGTTCTATTGTTGGAATTCTACAGAATGTAACCTTCTCAGGTCGAGTTATATTTAATAATATGCATCAAGTCCTTCTATATCTTTTCATGGTGTGAATTCTTATTTCTTGTTGGTTGGTGTTGAATAATATCCCGTCTCTCATATGAATCACAGTTTGACCATGTACTCTCCTGCTAATAGACATCTTGGTTGTTTCCAGGTATTAACAATTATGTATGAGTGGAGCTGCTGTATTCTGTGTGTGGCCTTTTGTGTCAACATAACCTTTGAACTCTTTCAGGTCAAAACTAAAGAGTACCATTCTGCAAGTAGTGTGTTCTACTACTGTACCACCTCTCAGGGGTGTGTGTGTGTGTGTGTGTGTGTGTGTCTGTGTGTGTGTGTGTTTTAAGTCATTTTAAAAAATATTTTTAGAAGAGAGAGCGATGTATGCCATTCTTACAGGAGTGAGGTGGTATCTTAGTGTTGTCTTAATTTGCATTTCTCTGACAATCAGTGACCTAGAGCAGTTTTTCATATGTTTGTTAGCCTTTTGGATCTTTTCTGAGGTGAATGTTTTGTTCATATCCTCTGCCCATTTTTGGATGGGGTCATTTGCTTTTTTGGTGCTAAGTTTGCTGAGCTCTTTATTTTGGTGATTAGTTTCTTGTCTGATGTCTGGCATGTGAAGATCTTCTCCCATTCTGTGAGGGGTCTCTCTGTTTGTTTAATAGTTTCTTTGGATGTGCAGAAGCTTTTCAATTTGATGTAGTCCCATTGGTTTGTTTCTGCTTTAGTCTTCCTTGCAATTGGGTTTGATTCATCAAAGATGTCCTTGAGGTGTATGTGGGAAAGTGTTTTACCAATGTTTTCCTCTAAGTATTTGATTGTTTCTGGTCTGACATCTAGGTCTTTGATCCATTTGGAGTTGATTTTTGTTTCTGGTGAGATAAAGTGGCATACATCAAAAAGGACAGAAGCAATAAATGCTGGAGAGGTTGTGGGGACAGAGGAACCCTTTTACATTGCTGGTGGGAATGTAAATTGGTACAGCCTCTGTGGAGAGCAGTCTGGAAAACTCTCAGAAGGCTAGACATGGACCTTGCATATGATCCAGTAATTCCTCTCCTGGGGTTATACCCCAAGGACTCCATAACACCCAACCAAAAAGAGGTGTGTACTCCTATGTTCATAGCAGCACAATTCATAATAGCTAAAACCTGGAAGCAACCCAGGTGCCCAACAACAGATGAGTGGCTGAGAAAGCTGTGGTATATATACACAATGGAATACTACGCAGCTATCAAAAACAATGAACCCACCTTCTCTGACCCATCTTGGACAGAGCTAGAAGGAATTATGTTAAGTGAACTAAGTCAGAAAGATAAAGATGAGTATGGGATGATCCCACTCATCAACAGAAGTTGATTAAGAAGATCTGAAAGGGAAACTAAAAACAGGACCTGATCAAATTGTAAGTAGGGCACCAAAGTAAAAACCCAGTGGTGAGGGGTAGACATGCAGCTTCCTGGGCCAGTGGGGGGTGGGAGTGGGCGGGAGGGATGGGTCACAACCTTTGGTGGTGGGAATGGTGTTTATGTACACTCCTAGCAAAATGTAGACATATAAATCAGTAGTTAATTAATATGAGAGGGGGAAAATCAATTGTATGTCTCAAAGTTTCTCAAAACACAAACTGAATCCTTTTAATATATAGGCTGTGTATTTGATATGCGGACTCTCTCAAAAGCCTAGACCAAGTAGATTAGAAGCATCCAATAGCACAGCTATATACAAGATACTGGATACTGTACAGAAAACCCTAACAAAAGGACTTTTCAAAGTTAACCCAATTAACAAATAATGTGATGATAACATTAACTATCGATTGTCTTTTTGAACCCTAAGACAGCAGGAACCTCACATCTCCACTATAGAGCCCCTACGTCCCCCAGTCCTGGAACCCTTGGATAGAGCCCACTTTCCCATATACATCTCCCAATCCAAACCAAATAATATTGCATCCGCCGATCACAACCTAACCAACGCAACGATTGCCACCTCAACATGCTTCACCTCAGACTGTGTCCAGAGACTTCACATGTGGAATGACAACCCTTCAGCTTCATTACTCAGGTGAGACCTTTCCTTTTATAGTACACTCTAATTTCATCTCAGGTAGTTCACTTTCTAACAAAGTCCCATAACCTAGATATACACCAGTTTCTGTGAGAGAGAGCTTATGTGCACACGTATCCATAAACTACTCCAAAATATATACCTGAAAGCAGAAGTACAGTAGAGTTTGCAGTGAGTACCTCCCTAACACTTCCTCTCCACTATTCCAAGCTTGGGATCCATGATTGCTCAACAAATTGTTTGGCTTCGTATGTTAACTCTCTTTTCAATCACTAGGTTCCAGATGCCACCAGTATGCTGGCCAGGCTTCCCTGGATTGAAGACCCCACCAATGTGTCCTGGAGCTCAGCTTCCCCAGAGACACACCTTACTAGGGAAAGAGAGAGGCAGACTGGGAGTATGGACCGACCAGTCAATGCCCATGTTCAGCGGGGAAGCAATTACAGAAGCCAGACCTTCTACCTTCTGCAACCCTCAACGACCCTGGGTCCATGCTCCCAGAGGGCTAGAGAATGGGAAAGCTATCATGGGAGGGTGTGGGTTATGGAGATTGGGTGGTGGGAATTGTGTGGAGTTGTACCCCTCCTACCTTATGTTTTTGTTCATTAATCCTTTCTTAAATAAAAAATTAAAAAATAATGAAGAGAGAGCGAGAAGGAGGGGAGGGCGCAGAATACCATTCTGTCACACGTGGTGTCAAGGATTGAACTGGGAATTTCAGACATGCAAACCTTGTGCACCCTCTGGACTAGTTTCTAGGTGTCTCCGGATTTCTTAAGGAGACTCTGCTGTGATTCTAATGGCACAATCACCAAGAGTTTGAGTCTTCACCAATTCTCGGGTGTTTTGTTGGACACATGTTTAAGACCCCGCCCAAATACTCTAAAAGAACAAAGCGGTATATGGTATAATTATGGAATCAAAGACAAGATACTCTTTTTTTAAAAAATGAATTTATTTTTATTTTTTATTTTTTTTAATAGGACAGAGAGAAATGGAGAGAGGAGGGGAAGACAGAGATAGGGAGAGAAAGATCGACACCTGATTCCCTTAAAAGATTAATTTATGGGGAGTCGGGGGGGGGGCGCAGCAGGTTAAGCGTATGTGGCACCAAACACAAAGACCAGCATAAGTATCCCAGTCCAAGCCCCTGGCTCCCCACCTTCAGAGGGGTCGCTTCACAAGTGGTGAAGCAGTTCTGCAAGTGTCTATCTTTCTCTCCCCCTCTCGTCTTCCCCTCCTCTCTCTATTTCTCTCTGTCCTATCCAACAACGACGACATCAATAACAACAATAATAACTACAATATATATAAAAAAAATAACTACAATATAAAACAACAAAGGCAACAAAAAGGGAATAAATAAAAAATATTTTAAAAAAGATTAATTTATGTACTTGTGTGAAGAAGAGGGAGGGAGGGAGGCAGAGATAACCAGGTCATCACTCTGGCACATTCGATACCAGGAGTGTATTCAGGACTTCTTGCTTGAGAATCCAGCGCTCTAGCCACTACACCACCCACCCCTCCAACCTGCAAGACGGGGAATTCTTTTACTATACTTCTAAGTTGAAACATTCTCAATTCCAGTTGTTAAATATAATGATACACAGGCAGAAATTCCAGTGCTGTGGTTTCTCTCCTTCTCTCTCTGTTTCTCCCTGAATAAAAAAACTTGGAGGGGCCAGGCAGTGGCACATCCGGTTAAGGACATACATTACAATACACAGGATCCCCAGGTTCAAGCTTCTGGTTCCCACCTGCAGGGGGGAAAGCTTCACAAGTGGTGAAACAGGACTGCTGGTATCTCTCTGCCTCTTTCTCTCTCTATCTCCCATTGCCCCATCAATTTCTCTCTGTCTCTCTCTCTGTCTCTCTCTCTGTCTCTCTCTCTCTCTCTCTCTCTATATATATATCTTTAAAAGTTGGCACAGAAGTGACAAAATCACTCATGAGTGAAACCCAGAATCAGATTTTTATTTTTAAATGATCTTTGGTTCATACTCTGAGAGGGATAAAGAATAGGGAAGCTTCCAGTGGAGGGGATGGATGTGAAACTCTGGTGGTGGGAACTGTGTGGAATTGTACCCCTGTTATCCCACAATCTTGTTGATCATTATTAAATAACTGAGATAAATAAAAAATAGCTTCATCACTGAGTGCTGGGGGACCACTGGCAATAGTGGACCCCTAAAGATCAGCAAATGCCACTGAAACTGATGGCCTTTATCGAAAGTGGAGATTGACAGTTTGAGCCTGTAACTCCCTGGTGCAGGCAGTTCAAGCTCAAATCTTGGGGACAGTAGTTTGAATAAAAACTGATAAAAAAAAAAAACCAAAACTGGTAGCTGGTAAAAATGAATATGAGTCCACTCTTCAGTAGATAAGAAAGTCAAACACTATCACACTGTTGTTTTTTTTTCAAGAAATAAAAGTAGTTTCCATTGCAGCATGAAGTGTGATGAAGACTGAAGTGCCCCCAAGCCCACAGGTGGAGAACCAGGGGCTCGAACTCGGATCCAGTTCACTGATACATTGTACAGGATTCCTAACAGAGAGTTATCCATCTCTGTTTGTATATCATCAGAGCTTAAACACTTAATATCTCCAGTAAATATTATATTATTAGAATAATTTATAAATTTACAATAATAAATTTTATTAATGATCAATAAAATCATTTTCTTATGTTTAACCTATTTTTAAATATTTTATTGATTTACTGGATAGAGACAGAGAGAAATCAAGAGGGAAGAAAGAGGAGATAGAGTGGGAGAGAAGAAGAGAGACACTTGCAGGGCTGCTTCACTGCTTGTAAAATGTCCCTTCTGTAGGTGGGGATCAGTGGTTTGAACCCAGGTCCTTGCACTTTGTAGCATCTATGCTCAACCATGTGTGCTACTGCCCAGCCTACCTGTTGTTTTAATTCTCCATTAAAAAAAAAAAGGAGGGAGTCCAGCGGTAGCACAGGAGGTTAAGCGCATGTGGTACAAAGTGCAAGGACCAGCATAAGGATCCTGGTTCAAGCCCCCAGCTCCCCACCTGCAAGGGAGTCGCTTCACAGGTGGTGAAGCAGGTCTGCAGGTGTCTATCTTTCTCTCCCCCTCTCTGTCTCCCCCTCCTCTCTCCATTTCTCTCTGTCCTATCTAACAATGACGACATCAATAACTACAACAATAAAACAACAAGGGCAACAAAAGGGAAAATAAATAAATAAATAAATAAATAAATAAATAAGTGGAAAGTGGTCTCCAGGAGCAGTAGATTCATAGTACATGATTAATTCATATTAATCAAAGTAAAAATATTACGCTTGTAAATTTTTCTAAAATGTACATGTAAATACATTATTAAACTCCTCCCCAAGACTTTGAAAGGAGCCCCAGAAAGAAAAGAAACAAAGTAAAAGTTCCATTATAGGGGGTGGGGTGTTGGCATATCCAATTAAACACATAGTACTAAGTTCAAGGACCCACACACGCACTGAGGCCCAATAACCTGGAGGGAAGAAGAAGAAAAAGGAGAAGGAGAAGAAGAAAAAGGAGGAGATGGAAGAGGAGAAGGAAGAGGAGGAGGAGAAGGAAGAGGAGGAGGAGGAGGAAGAGGAGGAGGAGGAGAAGGAGAAGAAGAAGGGTGGGGGAAGAGGGAGAGCGAAGGTGAGGAGGAGGAGAGTGAGTAAGAAGGGACAAGAGTAGATAGAATAATGTTGATGGGAGTCGGGCAGTAGCACAGTGGGTAAAGCGCAGTGGCGCAAAGTGCAAGGACCAATGTGATGTAAGGATCCCGGTTCAAGCCCCCGGCTCCCCACTTGCAGGGGAGTCGCTTCACAGGCAGTGAAGCAGGTCAGCAGGTGTCTTTCTCTCCCCTTTGCTGTCTTCTCCTCCTCTCTCCATTTCTCTCTGTCCTATCCAACAACAATAACTACAACAATAAAACAACGAGGACAACAAAAAGGAATAAATAAATTTAAAAAAAAAGAATAATGTTAATGCAGAGAATCTCACACCTAGGCTCCAAAGTCCCAGGTTCAATTCTCAGTACCACCATAAGCCAGAGCTGAGCAGTGATCTAGTAAAGGGGGGGGGGGGAGCAGTGAGTTGAATGAAGAGGAAAGAGAATCGAGAACATAGAAATCAGCCCTTTTTCTCACACATTCTAGTACTGGTCCTCATACTGCAGTCAGGAGGAGAGATTCCTTAAAATGACCAAAATAAAATAAGGATTGAAAAACTAGATGCTATTCCAGCCTGTGATAGAAATGGGGTAAAGAGAGGTAACAGAATGGAGAGTTGAAGTAAGGAAAACATATGGTCTTCTGAAGAGGAAATAGAGTTCTGAAAAGAGATGGAAAACCCAATTCTTCCAAGATAAAGCTTTTAGTTGGGCCCCAATGGGAAGCTCAGTTGAAACAGGAGGAAGCTAAAAGGGTACAATGGACCCCCAGATTACCTGACAAGAGGAAAGACAGCTGAAGGGAAAGGCAACCAGTGAGCAAGAGGGACAAGAGGTCACGTTTTTCTTGGCACTGGAACATTTTCAAACGAGTTATTTTTCAAAAGTTTCCGAGGAGGATCCTCTACCAGTCTCCAACTTCCATTTGGGATTTGAAACCTACAGGAAACAAAGCCCCTTCCCATGACCTCTTTCTTCCTCTCTAAATTTAATTTGGAGACAGAGAGTCAGTTAAGCAGAAGCTGGAGCCCATCGCTGTGCCTGGGAGTCCTGTGCCTGGACCTGTCCCTAGTGCAGTCTTGGGGGCTAGTTCTGCTCCCAGTTAACTAACTGTTAATTGGGCAAGTTGAAGGAAGTAGTTCTGGCTTTTGGCAAGTTATTTATATATGACTTTCAAGTTCTTCCATCTGTAAAGCAAGGAGTTTGAACTAAATTGTTGGAGGGTGGAGTAGGGAGGGGCTGGGATTGGCAGGGGAGAGTCTGGTAGATTCTTCAGAACAGGTTGAAAGCTCAATGACTAAGCTCCAGAAACCTGCATCTGTGCCTGTTCACATATAACATTGCCCACACTGTGGTCTGGGAGGTGGCACAGGTATTGGACTGTCAAGCCTGAGGTCCTGAATTCAATCCCTGGCAGCACATGTACCAAAGTGATATCTGGTTCCTTCGCTCTCTCTCTCCTCATACCTTTCTCATAAATAAATAAAACCTTTTAAAAAATTGTTTAACACTGCATACAGTCCCAAGGGTTCATATACCCTGTGGCAAGCAATTCATTGTTCTAGTTTTTAAGATTGCCCTTTCTCATCTTGTCTAAGGTGTCAGCCAACAACAAGTGAGCAGAGTTTATAAGTAACACTTTTGAGTTGAGAAATGAAGAAGGGCAGCGAGTGTTTCTAACAGTGTCTTTGCTTTGAGGTCTAGAAGTGAGGCTGACAGTGGTGTAGGAGTAAAGTCACTATTCAATCTTGAATTATTACGTGGCCCTAGTAAGAAGTAAGTCTTTGTTGTCTAAAATCACTGAGTTTTTGGTTTTCAATTGTCACTGCGGCATAATGTAGTCTATCCTGACAACCCTTGATTCCATTCATAGATTCTAGAGCTTTCTGCAAAGGCAGGCTAAATAATATTTCTGAAAGTCCTTGAGTCTGTGAGACACTCAAAAATGTAGTTTGGGAACTCTGGTGGTGGGTACAGTGCGGAATTATAGCCTTGTAATTGTATAATATTACAAACTACATTAAATCACTAATAAAATCTAAAGGATTCTTTCAGGGAAAATATGTAGCTTCCGATGCTTAAATCATCTGAATTCCTATCCTAACTATAGGGGATACCCTATATTTTGTTCAACAGAATGTCTCCTACAAGAGCTAAGCTATTACATCTAAGATGCTGTGAGTGACTGAACTGAAAGGCTCTCAAATCCATCTCCAGAAGTTAGTTTGGAGTTGGCTGCAGCCATAGAGACTTTGTCTGCCAGTAGGAAGCGAAGTCGGATCACTCCAGTCCTTTTGCTGTGGATGCTCCCAGCAGAAGGTCTCATTTGCAGAGGAAGAAAGGAGAGAAATCAAGAAAACAAAAAAAGACATAAGTCAAGCAGTCTCAAAAGACAAAAGAAGTCTAGAGGCAGGATGTCTGCACTTTGTTTCTATTTATGGAATATAAAATCTAAACAGAGTGCTCTATTTAGAATTCATGTGGTTATTATAATTGACTTCCAAGTTACTATCTGCAAGGAAATGGACAGTGTTCAAATCTTTCCCTGCAGTAAGTCTGTATTTAGCCGTTTCACATGTGTTTAATTCACTGATCAGTTTTTACCTTGTCATAACAGAGAATGGTCTGTCAAAAACAGGATGAAGCTCATTAGTGAGATACAGGAGATAGCACAATGGAGGGAAGAATAAACAGACTACACAGAAACGAGGAAACAAGAGTCTATTCAGGAAGCAAAGGGAAACTAGCAGAAAATAATACTGTGGTCACAGTAGACCAGCAGCTATAGGGGTAGCTAAATAGTACTGCTACTTAGTAAGTGACACTGAAGGGGGGGGATGTGTATGGGGAAGCAATTACAGAAACCAGACCTTCCACCTTCTGTACCCCATGATGACCCTGGGTCCATACTCCCAAAGGGATAAAGAATAGGAAGGCTCTCAAGAGAGGGGATGGGATGTGGAGCTCTGATGGTGGGAACTGTACCACTCTTATCCTATGGTCTTGTCAGTGTTTCCATTTTATAAATAAATAAATAAGTAAATAGTAATAATAATAAAAATAAATAAATAATGTACAAAAAAGTGGGGGGGCAGTTTAGAAAATAAAGGCTTATATTCTGGGGGCAGGAGAGAGAGTTAGACATAGAAAAGGCTTATATTCTGGGAGAGAGAGAGGGAGTGTAAGAAATAGAAATTTAAGGCTTTTTTGTTTTGTTTTGTTTTGTTTTGTCATTAAGATGACAGTGTCTGCTGCCTAGCAGTGGGGTCAATGTCTGCTGCGTAGCTAAACTGTAGCCCTATTTCTCTCCTCCTCTCTCTCCCTCTCTCTCTCTCTCCTTCCCTCCCTCCCTCCCTTCCTTCCATCTTTCCTAGAGGATTAGAGAGAGAGCGACAGAAAAAAGAGACGAGAAATAGAGCAAGAAGGAGAAACACCTGGAGCTCCATCACTCATGAAGCTTCTCTTCTGTAGGTGAGGACTGGGGGTTGTAACGCAGGCCCCAGTAACATGTGTGGTAACACGGGTGCTTTAGCAGGGGAACAGCCACTCAGGCCCCAACTCAGCAAATTTTGTGCATGTAATAAATACTGCAAAGGGACCAGGCAGTGGTGCAGCTGGTAGAGAGCACACATTACCCTGCACAAGGACCTGGGTTCAAGTGCCAGGTCCCCCCACCAGCAGGGGAAGCTTCACAAGCAGTGAAACAGTCCAGCCGGTGTCTCTTTTTCTTTCCCTCTCTCTATTCCCCTAATCTCTCAAGTTCTCTCCGTCCTATCAAGTAAAAACAAAAGAAAAAAAAAGCGAGGTTGGGGAAAGCACTAGAAGTGGTATATTTATAGTTTATGATAAAAAAGATATGAGAGAGACACACACACAGAGAGTTTATGAAAGTGGGTACAAGTAATAATTTATAATTCAAGTGTCAGGGAGATAGCATCAGAGTGCAGGATTTGCATGGCTGAGACCCCAGAGGCCTCAGGTTCAATCCCCAACACTACTAGATACTAAGCAGTGCTTTCTTTGGCTTCATTCTCTCATAGCATTAAATTTAAAAAAAATAAATATGCTACATAGAGCAGAAGGTAAAGTCTTAAGAGTTAAAGTTTTATTATTTTGCTATATAACATTATCATATAATTTATAATTCAAAATGTACAAAAAGAATTTAACAAGAATCTTTCTTTCATTTCTGTTCCTACTCTTCTTGGCATTCCCATCTGAAAACTGTTACCAGCATAGTTTATATATCAGCAAAGACACACACACACACACACACACACACACACACACACACACACACACACACATATATGTAGGTAGTCAAATGATAAAATACTATAATACACTGTTTATTTGCTGCTTTTCTTTCTATATAACAGTTTATTATTTTTTTTATATATTTATTTTATTTATTTATTCCCTTTTGTTGCCCTTGTTGTTTTATTGTTGTTGTCATTGTTGGATAGGACAGAGAGAAATGGAAAGAGGAGGGGAAGACAGAGAGGAGGAGAGAAAGACAGACACCTGCAGACCTGCTTCACCGCCTGTGAAGCGACTCCCCTGCAGGTGGGGAGCCAGGGTTCGAACCGGGATCCTTATGCCGGTCCGTGTGCTTTGCGCCACCTGTGCTTAGCCCGCTGCACTACAGTCCGACTCCCTATATAACAGTTTTAGTCTTGGAGTTTATTCTATCGCAGTGCATTAAGAACGTCCAGTTCCTATTTTATAATTAGGGAGTGACTCATTTTATAAGCACACATTGGCTGAGTTCATCTGTCTTCTAAAATGAGCATCAAGGTTGCTATTTTATGCTGTTGTAAACACCACTAAGTTGAATACTTTGTATTCATGCCATTTTGTGTAGGTTTAAAAGGCATACATTATAGAAGTGAAATCGCTGTATAAAGGGCAAATGAATGTGTCTATCCAATAGATATTCACTATTTGCTGTCCATATGAACTACCATTTGCTACCCCTGTTAACAACGTATGAGAGTATCAATTTCTATACTTCTTTGACAGCACTTTGTTGTCAAACATTATTATTTTTGAATCTTAGTTGGATTAAAATTAAATTTCAATGTATTTTTAAAAATATTTGAAATGTTGGGACTCCCCACCTGCAGGGGAGTCACTTCACAGGCAGTGAAGCAGGTCTGCAGGTGTCTATCTTCCTCTCCTCCTCTCTGTCTTCCCCTCCTCTCTCCATTTCTCTCTGTCCTATCCAACAACGACAACAACAATAATAACTACAACAATAAAACAACAAGGGCAACAAAAGGGAATAAATAAATAAATAAAATAAATAAAAATTTAAAAAAATACTTGAAATGTGATATATTCAGGAAAGTATAGTTAACATGGGCACAGCTTAATAAAGGTCCATAACTGACCAGTCAACACCCATGTTCAGCGGGGAAGCAATTACAGAAGCCAGACCTTCCACCTTCTACAACCCACAATGACCCTGGGTCCATGCTCCCAGAGGGATAGAGAGTGGGAAAGCTATCAGGGGAGGGGATGGGATATGGAGATTGGGTGGTGGGAATTGTGTGGAGTTGTACCCTTCCTACCCTATGGTTTTGTTAATTTATCTTTTCTTAAATAAAAAATAAATTAAATAAATAAATAAAGGTCCAGAAGTCAAATACATTACATAAAGAATGCCCAGTTCAGTGGTCCGGGAAGTGACACAGTGGAAAAGCACTGGACTCTCAAGCAGCAGGTCCTGAGTCCAATCCCTGGCAGCACATATACCAAAGTGATGTCTGGATCCTTCTCTCTTTCCTCCTATCTTTTTCATTAATGAATAAATAAAATCTTTTAAAAAATACCCAGTTCATTAAATAGCACAAAATCTAAGAACCCAAAATGTCCCTTTATACTTCCTTCTATTTTTGTGGAATTTCTGCTTCTTCCTCATTATGTTCCTTCCCCTCCTCTCTTACTGTTACTTTATGTAACAACCCTTACTGTTACCTTATGTAACAACCTTATCTCATGGTTGTTGCTGGGGTCTTGTATGTGCTTTATTTCTCTGTTCCAGACTGACTTTTCAGATATATATGGAGAGAGAGAGAGAGAGAGAGAGAGAGCTCTGCTCTGAAAAGTGCCTCAATATTGTAGTACTTCCAGGTTCAGATGAACCTGGGCTTCTAAACACAGAAGGTTGGTATCTTATCAGGTGGCATCTCACTAGTCCCAATGCTTCTCCTTTATTATGAGAGAGAAATTATATTTTCAAAAGGGTCTCTGTTTTGAAGTAATTTTAAATTGGCCTAATATAAAAAATACAACTTCCTGTTGTAAAGTTCTTAGTTTATGCTTAATTGGACAGAAATATATATTTTGGGTCATTTCTAGAATAAGATACTTTCCCCCCTTTATTTGTAGATAAGAAACTTCAGTCCACAAGAGAACACATATGAATACTGTGTTAGAATTTATCAACTATTGTTGACTCCTGAAAGAGAATGCTTAGCACTTGGAATCTTAGAAAAACCAGTAATGAGAAGGCAGTTCAACAATTGGTATGATTAGCCAAAGAAGTCCTCTACTATGGACCAGAGTCTGAGTAGCTTGCTGACTTCTCTTCTGTTTAACTTGCAAGCTTAGTTGTCCTCACACTAACTCCCTTCTACCCCCCCACCACACCCCCCAAAAAAGCTGAGCTAAGTGAGTCTTTCTATCAAGTGGATAGTTTACCCTTAAGTATCAAACAAATATTTCTTAGGTCACCAGTTGAAAAAACCAATCTGTTCAAGGGGAAGTTTTGTTGTTGTTTGTTGCAATTTTTGTTTATGACTAATAGTGGTTTACAAGATTACAGAGTATAGTTCCACACCACACTGGCCACCAAACTCCTTTGCCTTCAACCTCACAATTAAAATCACCATAGTTCTTACAAAGTCTTTTGTTGCTGAGGAGTTATTCTGATGCAGTCTCCGCCCCCAGGTTTTACTACACCCAGCGAAATCCTAGCAGTGCCCCCTTCAACCAATCCTGGCCCCACACGTCACCCCTGGTTGTCGCCCAATAAAAAGCCCCCTCACCCCCCCTCTCTCTGGGCTCTCAGCTCCCCCTCTCTCAGATCTCGCCCCCCCCTCTCCCCCCGTGGTCAGGTAGTGGGGACGGCCATTGCCAGCTGGCTCCACGTGGTCTGAACCAAACCCCCCCATCCTATAATAAAGACTCTGGGGTGGGTGGGTGGGTGGAGAGAATACAGGTCCATGAAAAATGATGAATTAAATAGTGGGGGTTTTATTGTTAAATGGGAATCTGGGGAATGTTATACATGTAAAAAAAAAAAAAAAGAAGTAGAAACGCAAAGCAGAAATTGACTGAGTTTGGAGTATGGCACCAAAGTAAGAAAGCAGAAGTACACTAGAGTTTGCATCACCAGGTTCCAGATGCCATCAGGATGCCGGCCAGACTTCCCTGGATTGAAGACCCCACCAATGTGTCCTGGAGCTCAGCTTCCCCAGAGACCCACCCTACTAGGGAAAGAGAGAGGCAGACTGGGAGTATGGACCGACCAGTCAACGCCCATGTTCAGCGGGGAAGCAATTACAGAAGCCAGACCTTCCACCTTCTGCAACCCTCAATGACCCTGGGTCCATGCTCCCAGAGGGATAGAGAATAGGAAAGCTATCAGGGGAGGGGGTGGGATATGGAGATTGGGCGGTGGGAATTGTGTGGAGTTGTACCCCTCCTACCCTATGGTTTTGTTAATTAATCCTTTCTTAAATAAAAAAATTTAAAAAAAGAAGGTTAAAAAAAAAAAAGAAAAAGAGAGGACTACAAAAGTTGGACAAGAGCAAGAGACAGGCTCACTTAAGAATGGCCCTTTTGGTCAATAACACACCACCTCGTATTCTGGGGCCCTAGTTAGGGAACCCTGGGATTCCCACACAAACATGATGGGCTTACGCCTCTAATGGATCCCTCTATGCACCACCACTGGTCATTTCCATCAGGAACATCATCATAAGCCCTCCTGTGGGCCTTTCTAGGACCTTGCTCTCACCATAAAGAAGAGAGGATACGGAATGTCCTATCTCTGAAGGGAGGCTGGAGTATCCTGCCCTGCTACTTGAGGAAGACTGGTACTAAAATGAGTGCAGTCTACAATATTCCCAACTGTGACCATGAGCTGTGAGCTCAGACCAATAGGGATGTAGAGGTTACACAGGCTCTAGTGCTAAATATAAAATAAAAAAAATAAAATAAAGATTTGTGTACCCCTTTGCTCTGGACGTCCACTCTCTTCTCCGCGGTGTAGCCTGACACCAGACCGCCACAACAACATCTGGCGCCCATCGTGTTCCATGCCCACACCCTGCTGGGTGGCCCTGCCTGAGGTCCCCGAAACCGCCCAGACACAGGTAAGAGGCATCCGCCCACCTCTGTGGCCCCGCGTTTCCCTCCACCATGGGAAATTTTTCATTTTATGAGGAGGTGTCCCAGTCATTATCTCTTGACCTGGGACAGATTCGTACTGTCATAAACGGTTTAATTTTCGCTACCCCTTGGATTTTTATAACTGTGGTTGCCACTTTCAAGATATGTAAAATGTGGTATGCCATAAGGATAAGTGACCTTGAGGCTGAGGTATGAGAGTTAAATCACATGTGCTTAAGACTTAGATGTCCTAAGCGATCAGCGGCTAGACCCAAGAATTCCATTCCCACAGACACGCACACTTGTTCTGATGCTCCTCCTCTGACCCTGCCCCCTGCCTCCCAGTTTCAGCTCCGCCTGAGGCTTCTGCGTCCCTGAACCTCCCCCCCCCCCCCCCCCGCCCCTGCCGCCCCGGTTTCAGCTCTGTCTGCAGCTTCTGCGTTCCTGACCCCGCCCCAGGCCCCTGCTGCTGTGGTTTCAGCTCTGCCTGAGGCTTCCTCATCCCTGACCCCACACCCTGCTGACACGTCATCATTAAGGGACCTAGTGGCTGAGATACGAGAGCTAAAGGATATTTTTTCAGCATTTAAGGACTTTAAACCATGTGCAGTCCACCCCGGGAGCTCCGTCCCCGTAGATATGCGTTCAGTTTCCCCTGTTGCCACTACAGCAGTTTCTACGGCACCTTCCACTTCTGTAGCTCCCTCTCCCCGCCATCGGACCAAATCCACACCTTCCCGGTAAACATGGCCCCTTCTAAACAAAACCCTCAGCTGTGGCAGCCATACTCCTCTAAAAAACTTGGAATACTCAGGCAAGTGGTCAGGGAGGATGGTATTCATGCTCCATGGACCAAGTCCATCTTAAGGAGCTTTTACCAGCATCTTAATACACCACAGGACTGGAAATACCTGGCTCATGCTGCACTCCCAGACCCACTCTATCTTCAGTGGCAGGCATGCTTCCACGATGAATGCTCTAGACAATTGCAGGAAAATAGTAACAAACAGGTAGAATGGAATTCTGATGCTTTGTTTGGAGCAGGAGCTTATGAATCTGGAGCTCAGCAGGCAGAAGCCAGGTTTCCAACTGGTTATTTTGAACAGGTACGCATCTGTGCAACACAAGGATGGGAAAGGGTGACCCCACCCGATGTAGATTCGTCAGCTCCCATTAACTCTTTTCACCAAGGCTCTGATGAATCATTGGCGAGCTTCATCTCAAGGGTGAAGAGAAGCTTAGAGAGAAAGGTTTATAATCCTGACGTCCGCGCACTACTCCTGCGCTCTATTGTCTGGGAAGGCATGACACCACGATTCCGCCAGGCATGCCTTAATCTTAAACACCTACACCCAGATAATTGGATTCTAGCGACACAGGAACTTACATCAGGCAATTATGGGGCACCCTCTACAACACAGGTTTATGCAGTTGCCCCACGTAAGCAAAACGGGGGCTGCTTTCAGTGCGGTCGCCAAGGACATTGGCGTAACCAATGTCCTGATAAGTTGCGACCACGCCTCCAGTCAGGGAAACCATGCCTCCAGCCAGAGCAATCCCGCTTTCAGTCAGGGAGCCAGAGACCATGTACTGTTTGTCCAAAATGTCATAATGGTTTTCATTGGAAGAGATATTGTTGGTCCCAATTTCATAAAGATGGTTCGCCTCTGAATGGTACAAATTCGGGGCCTGAGATTTTGTGGACCACTCCTGTTTTAGAACGGGGCCACCCTTCTATGACAGTAAAGATTGGCAATATTCCTTTTAAATTTTTGATTGACACGGGGGAAGAAAAGACAATTTTAAGGCAAGAAGAGGTTCCCCAATATTGGGAACTTATCCCTGGACCCGGCATACATGGAATAGAAGGGATGACCCCATCATTTTGCACATGAGACTCGCTCATGTGGGAAGACCTGGAAAGTTCTACTGGACACTTCTGCCCTTTGGTAGCTAATATTAGCACCAACCTACTGGGTAGGGATCTTCTGGAATGTCTTGATGTTAGGATATTCACAGACGCCTCTGCAAAGTGTAAAACTCATTCCCGTGATACCAGGTCTATTCAGCACCCCCAATACTAAATGCCACTGTTCGTAGCCAAACACCCTGCTTAAGCTGGCTTTCTAATGAGCCTGTCTGGGTGGAACAGTGGCCTTTACCTAGGGATAAGCTAGAAATTTTAAAAGAGCTCGTCCGAGAGCAGTTGTCCTTGGGACACATTCATCATTCTCGAAACCCATGGAATACTCCTGTCTTTGTGATTAAAAAGTGCTCGGGAAAATGGCACCTCCTTCAAGATCTCCATGCAGTAAATAAAACCATGCGGGTCTGGAGCTCCCCCCAAAGGGGTTTGCCTCTTGCTTCTGCAATTCCCTTGAGAATTCCAATCATTGCTACTGATATACAAGATTGTTTTTTCTCTATTCCCTTGCATCCACAAGATTGTAAACGTTTTGCCTTCTCTGTTCCGTCTATTAATAACGCCAGCCCTGCTGATAGATTTGAATGGGTGGTGCTGTCCCAGGGTATGGCCAATAGTCCTACTATTTGTCAGGAGGCTGTTAAATCTGCCCTTGTCCCATATATTCATAAGGGCCTTAATATTTTTCATTATACAGATGATATTTTAATATGGGGAAAATCAGATACAGATCTCTATGCCTTACATGATTTTCTCATTCCTGCATTAAAGAAAAGTGGCCTTAATGTAGCCTCTGAGAAGATACAGCTAATCCCTCCAATATCCTTCCTAGGTTCAGAGATTTCTCTAACACAAATTTGTCCCTTAAAACCTAATGTTATCTTCCCTCCTAACCTTACTCTTGCTTCTTTACAAAGTTTTCTAGGAAATTTAAATTGGCTTAGGCAGTATCTCTATCTGCCCACAAGCTGCCTCCAACCACTGTTTGACCTGTTGAAAGGAAACAAACAGCCCTCTTCAAAACATAAGTTAACTCCTGAGGCCTCCTTGGTACTGGAAAGGGTTAACCAGGCCCTCCAGGACATGCTCCTTGTTCCATTCTCCCCCTCCTCTCCAGTAAATCTTCTAATCTTCAACTCCACCCCCACAGTAGTAGGGGCACTGTGGCAAGACCATGGGGTTCTCGAGTGGCTTCACACACCAGTAGGAGGAGCTCCAAGACTCCTCACTGAGATAGACGCGTTAGCATTCATGGTTCGCCAAGGGAGAAATAGGTCTGTGCAGGTCTTAGGGAAAGAACCGGATTTAATCATTCTGCCCTTTTCTCTCACAGATACAGAGTGACTTATACGCCATCATTCCTGCTTTGCCATAAGCTTCGTGGGGTTTCCAGGACAAATAGATAACCATTTTCCTTCTAATAAATTGATAGCTTCTTCACCTCTTCTGCCTCTACTAGCACCTAAACTTTTCTCTCGGGATCCCATTTCCTCTGCTCCTACAATCTTTACTGATGGCGGAAAAAAGGGAGCTGCTGCCCTTATATATTACCCAGACAAACAATCTCCTAAACCTCTCTTTACTGAGCTTCCTGAGAATTTCCCTCAGTACAAAGAATTTTATGCTGTTTTCCTTGCACTAAAAGCTGTACCAGAATCCTTCAACCTTTTTTCTGACAGTGTGTATACTGTTAACTTACTTCCATGGCTTGCTCGTTCTTATGTGAAAATTGATGACAACCCACTTTCCCCTCTCTTGATTCAAATCGCCTCTATGCTCTGTTCTCAAACCCAACCACTGTATATTAAAAACCTTCGTTCCCACAGCCCTCTTCCTGGTTCCCTGTCCGAAGGGAATGCCGCAGTAGACCGCCTTGCCTCCACAGGAACTTTTCCAGTCTCCATCTCTGATCCTGCTAATTTTCATTCTCTAACCCATGTTAATCTTAAAGGCCTTCGAGCTCGATTCCCTGATGTTCCTGTACCACAGTTAAAACATATCCTCGCTACATGCTCTTCTTGTGCAAGTCTCATAAAGACAGCTGCTATTCAGACCCTTGGGGTTAACCCCCGAGGTTTAAAAGCTAATGCTATTTGGTAAATTGATGTCACCCACATACCAAACTTTGGCAAACAAAAATATGTGTTTGTCTCAATTGATACCTTTTCTAAATTTATGTGGGCTACAGCTCAGATAGGAGAAAGCGCTAAAAAGCTTGTAAGCCATATGCTCTCTTGTTTTGCCATTATGGGGGTCCCATTATTTTTGAAAACAGACAATGTAGCTATGTTTACAAGCAAACAATTTAAAGATTTTTGTTCCCTCTGGAATATTACTCATACCACGGGCATTCCCTACAATCCACAGGGACAAGGCATTGTCAAGAGGGCCCATCAAACTCTGAAGGCTCAACTAAATAAAGATAAAGGAGGAACATATCCCCCCAATATCCAGCTAGCAAAAGCCTTAACTACGTTAAATCTCTTTAATATTTACAATAACTCGGACTTACCCCCTACTATTCTTCACTGGCAAACACCATCTACCCTCCCATCTATTAAGGTCAAATGGAAAGACCCCCTCGATAAAATTTGGAAAGGGCCTGACCCATTATTGACCATGGGAAGAGGTTTTGCATGCGTTTTCCCTCAAAGTTTCTCTAAACCTGTCTGGGTTCCTGCCCGCCACGTCTGACAATACCCGCAGGATGGCGCTGTTATTCCTGAAGAACAAGAAATACTACAAGAGGACCAGATGCAGGATACATCCCAGGACCCGTAATACGACATGGCAGAACCTACAAGATCTGGCTCACAGAGACCTCTCTCCTACCCTTTCCCTGTATGTCTTATGTTATAACTGGCCAGTTGTTTTTGTGAGTGAGTGTGTTGAATGACAAAAAAAAAAAAAAAATTGCTTGACCCATCTGCTCGGAGTACTCTAAAAGGTAATTGGCTTTATATAAAAATGCTGGACGCAGCCAAAGTTTCTGGAGACGTCCAGAAACATTCCAAAAATTTTTTTCTTTCTCCCTCTTTTGATTTTTATATATAGTTTTGGTATGTATGTAAGTGTTTAGTCTTAAACTGTGTGACGAATGACAGATATAAATTTGTTTTTAAAATAATATGTTTTTATAACAAAAGTTCTTTTTCCTCCAGTTTGTTATAACTAAATGTTTATGGGTATGTCTCAAGTTTGGTAACACTAACTTAACGGTCAAAAGTGTAACCCTATAGCTACACCAGACAAGGTAAAAATTAATTTGTTAAGGTAACTAACTATTTAGGTAAAAGTCTAAATGTTTAACGTGACTATTCATTCCCAAAACTAAACTATATAAATTTTATATACAGGACACCTTTGAAGGGCCCCCAAAGGTGCCCTGTAAACTATCTTGTGGAAATTAATCCACAACAGATTTGGCATCAATCTGGCACTGTAAATGTTAGAATCATAGTCACGAATATGCGTTAACTCTCTAAGCAATTTGAGTCTGTTTAAAATACATATTTTAGCTAAAATTGGTCTCAAGATCCTGCGGTAGAGGCTGCTACAGGAGGTCACATTAGATGACCTATAAATAAAATCATAAAGAGATTTTAAACCAATTATAATCATCGAGGTATCAACTATAACAAACCTATAACTTGTTACAAGTTCAGATTAACCACGAGAAGCAGATTGTTTGTGTTTCTTTCACAGGAATCCCGGAAAAACCATCTGAACCCCTGCACACCCTGACGTCACCCACTAGATGGCACGACTACAGTGGCACACCCCCCTGAAACCCTAGATGTCACTCAACACGATCTGAAGAACCTGATACACAGACTCCAAGGACAGAACTTTCTTAATGCTTGGTTGCCCTTCCTGCTTCTGACCTGCCTGTCACGTGTTGGCGGTTCCAGCTGGCTATCTACAGAAAAGCAAAATTCCAGCGGCTGACCTCCCTCAATTCCAGCGGCTGATCCCCCTCATGCAGCGTCGCATCCCCTGCCAATTCTTCCCCTAGCCATCTACTTCGGACTGAGACTTGTATCCGACTTTCTGACATACCCTATATACATTTTACACAATTTTAAAGCAGCTTATTTCCCTTCACGCTGCTGGTTTTTTATAGACTGATCCTGAGTAATTCATAGACTTTACAGACTGTTGCCTTGAGGACTATACAATGCCAAATAGCCCCTCTGTTTGGTGGGTCATGCCCTCCCACCTCCCCCTCATTATGTACCCTTGCCCTTCCCCCACCCCAAGCAGGGAATGTTCCTTTACACACCAATCCTTCCTTTCACACCACACTGGCTTTTACTACTCCCCTACTTGTCCTTCCTGTTTTGTTATATCATTTAGGCTTATGCCCAAAAGGTTTCTGCCCCATGATAGTCTTTTACAGACTTTGAACATCTTATGCTATTACTAGATAGAAA
Source organism: Erinaceus europaeus (assembly GCF_950295315.1). Taxonomy (NCBI): domain Eukaryota; kingdom Metazoa; phylum Chordata; class Mammalia; order Eulipotyphla; family Erinaceidae; genus Erinaceus; species Erinaceus europaeus. Next base: position 55,172,566 of record NC_080166.1, read on the forward strand.
GATAGAAAAGATGTAGAGATTTTGTGAAGGGATGGTTGAGCAGCCTGCGCTTAAACCTATGAGATGAGTCTCTCCAGGTAAGTCTCTCTCTCTAAAGAGGGGTTGAGCACAGGAGGACGCATAAATCTCACAAGGTTGGCAGCCATTTAAGCCTTCCCTCCTCCACAGAAAGTCCTACATCTTCCCACCTGAGCACGGCATTCCTTAAAAACATTCAAGCCTGCTCCATTCCATTTTTCTTTACTGTGTCCATTTAGATATAAAGGGATAGGAGGAGATGTTGCTGAGGAGTTATTCTGATGCAGTCTCCACCTCCAGGTTTTACTATGCCCCGCAAAATCCTAGCAGTGCCCCCTTCAACCAATCCTGGCCCCACACGTCACCCCTGGTTGTCGCCCAATAAAAAGCCCCCTCACCCCCCCCCCTCTGGGCTCTCAGCTCCCCCTCTCTCAGATCTCGCCCCCCTCTCTCCCCCTGTGGTCAGGTAGTGGGGACAGCCATTGCCAGCTGGCTCCACGTGGTCTGAACCAACCCCCCCATCCTATAATAAAGATTTGTGTACCCCTTTGCTCTGGACGTCCACTCTCTTCTCCGCGGTGCAGCCCAACACCAGACCGCCACAACAACAGTCTTTAAGACACTTTGTCTTCTTATCCTCCCTCTTCTCTTCCTTCTCCTCCTTCTGCAAGTTTATGTGTATCAGTTTTCTAGTTCCACATGAATTAAATCATTCAGTAGATATCTTTCTTATGTTATTTAACTAAGCATAATCGCCTTTAGTTCCATCCTCTTTGTCCTAAATATACAATATCAGCGTTTTTATTGCAAGAGTATAATTCTATGGAGTATTTATCCCATAACTTCTTTATCTAGTCATCTGTTGATGGGGCATCTAGGCTGCTTCAACTCTTTGGCTATTGTGAATAATGCAGCTATGAACATAGGGGTGCATGTGTCCCTTTGAACTAGTGTTTGATTGCTCTTTGGATAAATGTCTAAGATTGTATTGCTGAATCATAAGGCAATTCCATTTTTCTTTGTTTAAGGACTCGCCATACAGTCTTCCAAAGGAACTGCACTAGTCTGGATTCTCAAGATGTTTAAAACAGAAGTATCTGAGAAGTCTCTCAGAAAACATTTGAATAGTCTTCTCTCCTTCCAGAGAGCTGCTTACTTTTGAATTGCCTATGTGTCAACATGTTCCCAGGCCTTTAGCTTTCTCAGCTCAGCAGCTACACACATAAAAAACAAATGGTGGTGATGGTGCACCTGTTATAGTGTGCAAGGACCCAGGTTCAAGTCCCTAGTCCCTACCAGCAGAGAGAAAGCTTCACTAGTAGTGTCTCTCTGTCTCCATCCCTCTCTGGCTCCCCCTTCTCTCTCAATTTCTGACTGTCTCTATCCAATAAACAAAGATGATTTTAAAGGAGGGGGTTCTGGTGGTGATGCACCTGTCTGAGTGTATAGGTTACCACATGCAAGGACCCAGGTTCAACTCCCCACTCCCCACCTGGAGAGGGGATACTTCACAAGCAGTAAAGAAGGTATGTAAGTGTCTTTCTATCTCCCTCCTTCCCCCAATTTATCTTTGTCCTATCAAATTAAATAAAGAAAGGAAGAGAGAGAAATGGACATAGATAGTGATGAATTTATAGTGCCTCACCAAGCACACACACACACACACACACACACACACACACACACACACACACTGAATCAGCAGCACATTCTGTGTGGTGGCACTGGTTCATACAGAGCCCCCATAGAGTGTACACTAAGGACCAGAGGTTTCCTTACAAACAAAGGCAGGCAGGAGTTTTCTGGTGGCTTTTTTTCCTCTTCTCTCCCTCAGACTGGATGGCAACCTCGCACCACATGCTTTCCAGTCAACACTCATCACACAGTAAATCTTATGACCTCTACTGTTTATTTAGAAGTTTTGGGGCCTTTAATTCAGACCCTGATCTGTAACTAGCTTCGCAATGGTTTTCACTGAAAAGGGGAACTGCTGGGGACAGATAAGAAAACCTCTTCATTTGCACAAAGTCATTCTGGGGGTCACTGCCTGGGTTGCAGAACAGAAGATAGAGTCTGTGGAGTTGCCAAAGTGTGTTCTGGATCCCAGCCTATTTAGTTTTCATGCAACATGAAGTATCCAGAGAAAGTGTGCTCTCAAAAGTAAAAGAGGACTCATTTTTAAACTGGTAAAATGCACATCCCAGTGTTTTTACTAAGAGGTTTAGCAAGACCTCTGTCTGAGCTACTGGATGTCTAATTCTTTTTCTTCCCTTCTTTCTTTCTTTTTTTTTTTTTTTAAAGGCTACTTCTAATAAGGAGAAGTTGGAGGCTACTTTTGATGTTATGGAATGCCTGACTTCAAGTTCATGGTGCAGTATCTTAGAGTGAAACTATTACCTACCCATGACAGAATCACTGGGCATGGTCCAAAGGAAGTTCCCAGGATTGCCGTCAGGTCTGAAGAACTAGAGTTGCAAGAATTTGGGATCCATAAATGCCATAAAAACAAAACAAAAAAACACACACACACACACACACATGCATGCGCTCACACACACACAAAACAAATAAACAGAAAAACCCAAGACCAAAACAAACAAACCAAATAAAACCCACCTCTTCAGGCGAATGCTATTCTTGACAAGCAACTGCTTTTACAGGCACCATTTTGAAACTGCAAGGGACAGGATCTTCACTTTGCCACTCACCTTTGCAGACAATCTTGACTTCCCTTAGTTTTACTTGCTGGTTTATTTTTTTTTAAGATAAAGAGACACCTTGTTAAAAGAAACGCCTTTGGGAGTCGGGCTGTAGCGCAGCGGGTTAAGCGCAGGTGGCGCAAAGCACAAGGACCGGCATAAGGATCCCGGTTCGAACCCCGGCTCCCCACCTGCAGGGGAGTCGCTTCACAGGCGGTGAAGCAGGTCTGCAGGTGTCTCTCTTTCTCTCCTCCTCTCTGTCTTCCCCTCCTCTCTCCATTTCTCTCTGTCCTATCCAACAACGATGACAACAACAATAACTACAACAATAAAACAACAAGGGCAACAAAAGGGAATAAATAAATAAAAAGAAAATATTTAAAAAAAAAAAAGAAAGAAAGAAACGCCTTTGACCACTGGGAGATTTCATGGAAGTTGGATGTTTTTTGGTTGGATGAAGGCAGGAGGAACGAGAACAATTGGGACACATTTATGGCTGTGTCGATCCCAAAAGGTGTAGAGTGAGTACAGGGCTGGAGAGGGTTTTTAAATGAGTTTATCAGTGAAAGAAAGGAGTACAGACCTTGGCCGTGGTGCACCCAGTTGTGCAAGGACCCATGATCAAGCCCCCAGTCTCCATCTGCCGAGAGAACTTCATGAACAGTGCAACAGCGCTGCGGGAGTCTCTCTCCCTCCCCTGTCTTATCGCTTCCCTCCTTCTCCTGTCTCTATCTAAAGCAAAACATAATGGAAAAGAAGGAAAAGACCAGTGGGAACAGTGGATTCATTAGTGATAGCCCTGGTGGCAATAAATAAAAACAAATAAATAATAAAAAGTGAGGAAAAAAGAATATAATGATACTTGTAGTGTATTGGACTCTTTCCAAAGGGATCTTACTTTATCTTTGGTAAAAAAAAAAAAAAAAAATGTCAAGGAGTCAAGCAGCGGGTTAAGCACAGATGGTGCAAAGCGCAAGGACCAGCTTAAGGATCCTGGTTTGAGCCCCAGGCTCCCCACCTGCAAGGGGTTTGCTTCACAGGCAGTGAAGCAAGTCTGTAGGTGTCTCTTTCTCTCCTCTCTGCTCTCCCCTCCTCTCTCCATTTCTCTCTGTCCTATCCAACAACGACAACATCAACAATAGCTACAACAATAAAAAAGGCAACAAAAAGGAAATAAATAAATATTAAAAAAAGAAGAAAAAAATGTCATAAGGGTCTTGCACTGGAGAAGCAAAGGTAGTTTGATTTCAGAAGATTTTAAAAAATGACATCATCTGAATGTGTCGTTTTCTGGAAGTGAGATTCTTGCCTTCCTTTGCTAATAGCAGAAGTTTGCTCTTAACTTTCAGTATGTGGGAGATCTGAGTAAAATCCTGGCCTGCCAGAGTGGTCCTTCCTCTGGAAGGCTCCAATAAGTCCTCCCTGCTCACCTCACTCCATCTGTTCCTCTGAGGCAAGAAAAGCTTCAGGCACATGTATTCACACTGCCATTTCACCCATTGTTTTAATAGTGATTTAATAGTGGTTTACAAGGTCATGAGATTACAGATGTACAGTTCCACAACACCAAAACTCAGTGGCCCTGTTCCCACCCCACCCCAACCAAGAGCCAATAGAATTCTCACAAAGTCTTCACGACAGGTTGACTACTCCTTTTCACACATGAATATTTTTCACGCTGGAGTTACTAGTCATTTCTTTTTATTGTTATTATTCATTTATTCATTTTCCCTTTTGTTGCCCTTGTTGTTTAACATTGTTATGGTTATTGATATCGTTGTTGTTGAGATAGGACAGAGACAAATGGAGAGAGGAGGGGAAGACAGAGAGGGGGCAGACACCTGCAGACCTAGTTCACCACTTGTGAAGGGACTCCCCTGCAGGTGGGGAGCCGGGGGCTCCAAACAGTATCCTTCCTCCAGTCCTTGTGCTTTGCGCCACATGCACTTAACCCGCTGTGCCACTGTCCAACTCCCGCTAGTAGTTTCTGAGTGAGTCTTCTAAACGGGACTTTTGTTTTTCTCTTTGTTTTACTGAAGCTAATAAAGCCTGATCCTTGGGGCTTCCTCAAAGTGTAGTGCGTACTCAGCAACTTTGTGCACTAGTTTGTCTTCCGATCTGCCTCACTGGTGCGCTTATCTCTTCGAAAGGGAGATTATTACTGCACAGACCAGGCTGGAAAATGCATTGCTGACAGGTTTGAGAGTCTTAACAAAATAAACAGCAGAGAAAGCAAAACTGTGTACGAATGGCAGGCTTCATTCTTCCTAAGAGGGTCAGCTGGGAAGTGTGAGAGCTGGAATCAAAGCACAGTAGCAAGTCTCTCAACAGAGTTCTCAGAGATAGCACCTGGTGTGGGAGACAGGTCGGGGTGGGAGCCAGCTTTGCCTTTTCCTTCTGACCAACCAGTCGTCTCCTCTTATAGAGAGAACTGCTCAGCCAACAAGCCCTTCACATACCTGTTGATCTGGTTTCTGACTCATGAAAGAACCAGAGCTGTGGCAAATAACCTTCCTGTTTTTCAGACTCAGAAAGGTGTACAAACATACAGTCAGCCCATTAAGTTTCTCTTGCTCTCATTTTGGAGTACCATTTAAAGAGATCTCCTCTTAAATCTGACAGAATCTGAACTATGGCCGGTACACACAATTTTATTTATTTATTTTGTTTTTCTTCCTAGCACAGTACTGGGGAGGTACTAGTAGTTCCCTAAATGTCTGACATATTATTGAATGTATGAATAGTGATATAAATTTGCTGTACTCTATAGTCTCAGGAGATAAGTGTACTCCCATTTATAAATTTAGTTTTGTTGTCAACTCTAATGCAATGTTGAAAGCTAACTCAGAGAATAGACCAAGATAGAATACCGAATACCGCCCAGTATCCAATAGGATAGAGGAGACCTATTTAGAGGTGGAACTTGTTATTTGAAGAGCAGTCAAGTTTACTAAAACAGTTATCAATAATTGAAACATTAATTCTCCCTCTCTATCTCAAGAGGCCTGATGTTATTGGAGTATGGCCCAGAGCATAAAATAATTATGCTCAACCCATCCTGACAGTTCTTCTTCTTCTAGCATTTGCCCTTCTTCCGTAGCCAGTCAACAGCATCAGGTTGAGCCTGATGTAAAGTTTCGAGACCTCCTTTGAATCTGGAGAGGTGGCAGTCGTTGACTATGTGGGTCATAGTCTGTCTGTAGCCGCAGGGGCAGTTCGGGTCGTCTCTGGCTCCCCAGTGATGGAACATAGCGGCGCACGGGCCATGGCCTGTTCGATAGCTATTGAGGAGGGCCCAATCATAACATGCTAGGTCACAGCCAGGTTGACGCTTGCAGGGGTCTGTGATGAGGTGTCTGTTCTTTACCTCAGCAGACTGCCAACTCTGTTTCCAAGAGTCTGGAACAGAGAAGTTCAGTGTAGGCGTAGGGGACCAGATTGGACGACAAGACGTCAAGCGTTGAACAGGGTGGGTGAAGATATCCGCGTATATTGGCAGGTCCGGTCGAGTGTAGACGTGGGAAATGAACTTAGATGATGCCGCATCCCGACGAATATCTGGCGGGGCGATGTTGCTAAGAACTGGCAGCCATGGAATCGGGGTGGAACGGATGGTTCCAGAAATTATCCTCATGGAGGAATATAATTTGGAATCGACCTAGTGGACATGGGGCTACGGAACCATACTGGGGCACAGTATTCTGCAGTGGAATAGCATAATGCCAGAGATGATGATCGTAGTGTGGAAGCGCTCGCGCCCCATGAGGAGCTGGCCAGTCTTGCAATGATGTTATTCCTCGTGCCCACCTTTGCTGCAGTTTTTATGAGATGTTCGTGAAATGACAGAGTGCGATCGAGAGTAACGCCAAGATAGACTGGCTGGGCTTCATGCCGGATTCTCGTACCGCCAAGCTGCACATTAAGCTCACGCGAGGCCGAGGCATGGTATAGATGGAAAACAGATGATACCGTTTTTGCAGTGCTAGGGATTAGTCGCCATTTTTTACAGTAATCAGATATCAGAGACATGTCTTTCGTGAGTGTTTCCTCAAGGATGTCGAACTTGGATGCCTGAGTTGCACAGCAGATGTCATCAGCGTAGATGAACTTCCTTGAAGAAGTTTCTGGGAGGTCATTGATGTAAATATTAAATAGCGTAGGAGCCAGAACAGAGCCCTGGGGGAGGCCACTTGAGACAAGTCTCCATCTGCTAGACTTGTCACCCAGATGCACCCAGAATCTTCTGTTTTGGAGAAGAAACGATATAGTTTTGGCCACCCATGGAGGCAGGCATGCCCTCTTATTGGAAATAAGTCTAGCAAAATGGATGCTGTACTAATAACAATTTCCATTGGATAGAAGAGTCATTACAGAAGTCCAAGATTCTGAGACTGGAGCTCTCAGACTCACTTTGAGAAGGGTTTGTGGCTTAGTAGAAAGCTTCCTACCCTTTAAGCCAGAATAACTTTGGATATATAAGATTAATAAAACATCACCTTCTGCATCCCACAATGACCTTGGATCCATACTCCCAGAGGGTTAAAGAATAGGAAAGCTATCAAGGGCAAGGGAGGGGATAGGATACAGAGTTCTGGTGGTGGGAATTGTGTGGAGTTGTACCCCTCTTATCCTATGGTTTTGTCAGTGTTTCCTTTTAATAAATAAATAGTAATAATAATAAACATCAGAATACAGAATTCCTATAGAGTTTGCATTGTTTTAGAATGAAATGACACAATTATTCAGCAATTAAAAAGACATGATATTTTGTCTTTTGAGAACAAGTGAATGGAATTTGAGAAGATTATGCTTAATGAAGCAAGTGAAAAGGTGAAGGACAACTACAGAAGAGTTTCATTCACATGAGGAATACAAAGAATTGAGCATATAAATGTGGAAAAAAGAAGTCTACCCATATCTAAGACTGTGGGAAAATTATTGTGTTTACCTGTAGGGGTGGGGATGGGGACACAGACCTTTGGTGATGGGAGTGGAAAGAAAAAGAAAAAAGACTATACTAAAAATATATTAAATAAAAAATAGTAGTAAGATAAAAAAAGAATTAAATGAGATGATGCAATGAGTGCCTTGAGTACTGTGGGCCCTCACTGAAGAACCATCATGCTTTACACTTTAAGCAAGCTTGCATGATTTCTAGAATGTTTATTCTCTTACAAAAAAATGGAACAGAGTAGGACGTAGCTTACGCAGTGGGAGTACCAGGGCACCAAGGGAAATTCCACTTCTGTGTCTCTCCCTCTCTCTGTGTCTTTATTTGAAGTAAAGGAAATGAGAAAGTCAGCCTCAGAAGTGGTAAAATCACATTTGCTTGAGACCCCAGCACAGAGAAAAACAGGAGAGAATATATGTTTACTTGTGAAATTGCCAAGCCATTAATTGAAGACTTCTGTTCTACTACCCTAGAGTGTATCCTTGTCCTGGCCTCTCTGACTTCTATCACATCTGATCCCTGTTGTTGACAGAATCTATGTCAGGTAGGCATGGCATCCACGGACTCATTTAACAGCACTCTCCTGCTTTCAAGGGATACTTAGAGATGAAGATGACATGGATGAACTGTACATGTGGAATTACAAGACAGGCCAGTTCTTGAGTTGTGTGTTCAGTTTGTCAAGAACTAGAAATTTGACTGTTTCTAGGCTGTTTAGGGCTCAAATATCTTACCTGTGAAATGTGGAGAAAAATATCGTTGAGGCTATATCCAGTCCTTCCTCAGACTAGTTGCTTTATTTATAACTAGGTCCCTAGAGCTCAGAATTTTATGGTTTGAAGATTTTGTGGCTCTGTGGTACAACTGAACTTTCTGGGGGAACTGAAGAGGGAGAAAGAGAAAGAGAAACAGTATTTTGGGATGAGTTTCCCAGACCTTTGTGAACTCACTAATAAAACAAAATCAGCAATCAGTCTCTCTCTCTCATCTACTTACCAAGAAGAATGAATTTCTCTTCAACTTCCTGCAACAGCAAAGCAAAGCCTTTAATTTCAGAGCCAAAGCTATTTGTATACTGTCTCAATGTCCTTTCACCCAAGAGAGCCCATCTTGCAAACAATAGCAAAGACAAATGAATGGCAAGCTATTGTTTTGTTGTATTTATATCCCCAAATGTAGGAAACAGTATAAAAATATTGTTAAGGAAACTCAGTAAGTCTCTGCTCCAGGGTATGTGTATAGTTTTGGTGCCAAAGGCAGCAGTGCCAGATGTTAGAAGACATCATCCCCCATCAAGAACAAAGGGGAAATATGTTGAGCTTCCACAGGGAGAGGAAGGGCCAGGAGTCAACATAGCAAGCTCTTGCTGACATCATGTGGCAAGTGGTCTATTATCAATTCAAACAGCACTGCTTGACCCCTGTGGACACAACTGTAATCTCTCTTCAGTTTCTTCATCTGTGAAATAGAGATAATGATGCCTGATTTGCGGTCTGTGATGGGAATGAACAACTTAATAAATGAAAATAACACAGAACTATGCTCTGTATGTAATAAAGAATTCTAGCTGATATTTTTATTACACATAGATCTAGACTAGAGTGATCTTCTGATCTCAGATCTATAATCATTAGTAGTCATCACCAGTTTAGGAAGATTTTGTGATATAACTGATCTAGTGTTGGCTCTGACACTGGGCAAGTACATCTATGGACCCTGGTTCCATCATTTGCCATCCTTTATTTGAAGCTGCAGGAACACTGGAGTAACAAAGTTTAAAGGCTAGAAACTGAAGAAATACTGTCTAGGTGATCTGTAGATATTATATTGCCTTGACTTGTGAGCCCCTTTGTAACTTTCCTCTCCTCCCCAGAACAACACCGCCACTACATTCACTATAGTGATGAGCTTCTGAGAGTTAAACAAACAGAAAAATGGATATCTGTCATTTCCTCCTCCTTACTCCTCTGCACTTACATTCATCTTCAAAAGAATGGCGGCTAGGTTCAGAAGGACCCAAAGAAACTGAGCAGTGGATTCGTGGTGCAGGCACCGAGCCCCAGCAATAACCCTGGAGGCGCAAAAAAAAAATTATTTGAGAGGGAGTTGGATGGTTAAGCACATATGGCACAAAGCTCAAGGACTGGTAAGGATCCCGGTTCAAGCCCCTGGCTCCCCACCTGCAGGGGAGTCACTTCAGAAGCAGCGAAGCAGGTCTGCAGGTGTCTATCTTTCTCTCCCCCTCTCTGTCTTCCCCTCCTCTCTCCATTTCTCTCTGTCCTATCCAACAACAACAACATCAATAACCACAACAATGTTGAGCAGCAAGCACAACAAAAAGGGAAAATAAATAAATATTTAAAAAAATAAAATTATTTGAGGGCCACACACCTAAGAATGAAATTAATGAGTCACAGGGTAATTTCATGATTAACTTTTTGAGGAACTACCAAGCTGATGCTTTGTTGAATTTTTGTGGAATTAAGACCATGTACGTGCTTGATTTCACTGCTTCCAGGCAGACTTTGTTGTTGTTGTTCAAATAGAGAAGGGTGGGGAGAGAGAGAAATCACAGAACTGGAGCTTTTGTCTTCTGCCATGGAATTCATTTCTGTGTGGTGCCAGGACTTAAACCTGGGTTGTTTTCATAGCAAAGCATACTCTCTACCCAAGGGGCTATCTCAACCACTAGAGTTATTTTCCTGTATAAAGCTGTTATGTTATTCGATATTAAGTATTTTTTAATTATTTAATAATAGTCTATAAGACTATAGGATAAGAGGAAAACTTCCACACAATTCCCACTACCAGAGTTCTGGATCCCATCTCTTCCAGTGGAACCTTTCTTATTCTTTATCCCTCTGGGAGGATGGACCCAGGATCACTATGGGGTTCAGAAGATATTGAGTATTTTTAAGATCAAGAGGATTTTAAAGTTGTAAAAACAGTCCTGGTGGTGGGAATTATCTCCCATCTGATTTGAACTTACCAGTGGGGTGAAAAGAGAGTAAGTTGAGGCCTGGATCTCTCTGCTGCCTCTTTAAGCCTTTGTTCTCTTTGCAAGGTTCATTCTACTAAACCAGTGAGCAAGTTGGGGTATATAGAAGACTCTGAATATGACCAATTTAAACAAGAGGCTATTTATATAGACCACTATGGGTAGAAAGTTTGAAATGCTAATTCCTTTCTTGAGAGAAAACTGTGATGTTCTTGGACATTTATTCATGGTAGTAATAGGCCAAATCTAGAAATATCTTAAGTTTTTAGTATCTGATGCTGCACTATACACAACTTGAATCCTTGTTGGGGTAGGGTCCAGGGGCAGATTAAACGTTCCAATGAATGGGGTAAGGAAATTGTTGGAATAGCTAAAAAAAAAAAAAAAAAAAAAAACCCTGGGACTTTGCACAGACCAGTTTTTCCACTAACCAGTTTCCTCACAACATCTACCATTAGATCAGAGGTGTGAGGACAGAGAAGGAGCAGGAGACAAAGCATTCTGGATGAACTCCTGCTTGCCGATGGGGTAGGGTATCCAGTGGCTTTTTAGGGATTGTACCATTGAGTGTTGCAATAGCCAGAGTCAAAGATAGTGGCCAGGCAAAGACAAGCCTTTCTCTAAGATGAAAGCATATTAAACAAATGCTCAGAGAATGGTTTAACTACCTAAATGTCTTTGCAAGAAAAAAAAACACAAAAAACTGATATCAGGAAGAGACTCTGTGGTTAAAGAGCTGCTCAGTAGATAGAGTACAAGACTTGGAGTTCAGGTGGTGGCGCACCTGGTTAAGCGCACACATTACAGTCTGCAAGGACCCAGGTTCAAGCCCCTGGTCCCCACCTTCAGAGGGAAAGCTTCACAAGCAGTGAAGCAGGGCTGCAGGTGTCTCTCTGTCTCTCTCCTCTCTATCTTCCCCTCCCCTCTCAGCTTCTCTCTGTCTCTAGCCAATAATAAGTAAATAATTAAAAATATTACAGAGTATGAGACTTGCAAGTGTGGAACCCCAGGTCTGATCACTGAAAAAGCACATGCCAGATTGTCCCTCTGGTTCCTTCGTATCTGGGGGGGGGTTCTCATTAACTGAGGACAATAAAATTGTTTGTAAGACTTGGCAAATGCATCATCTTTTTTTCTCTGAAAAAAAAAGAGGGTATGTTTTGTGTGTCCCTGCTTTTCACCTCTTTTTCTATGTTGCTTAGAACTATGAGTAACTGAATCTTGGGCAGGTTTCAGAGTTTATTCCTAAGAAAGAACTACTTTTCCTTTCCTTTTTTTTTTTAAAGATTTTATTTATTTATTAATGAGAAAGATAAGAGGAGAGGGAGAAAGAACCAGACATCACCCTGGTACATGTGCTGCTAGGACTTGAACCCAGGACCTCATGTTTGAGAGTCCACTGCTTTTATCCACTGCACCACCTCCCAGACCACTTTTTCATTTTCTTGTGATATAGTAAATAGGATAACTATAGTAATACCATAATCACCACCACCCCCACCCTGTACCTCCCCCCCCCACACACACACACACACTCCAAGAAGTTCATTTCAGGTCAAAAATAATGAATGCTTGCTGCCCTCAGGCCTTTCTCTGTTGGGAACACTACCAAACCTACAAAATGAAGGCAGTTGGGGAAGGTTAGAGTAGATTCCCTGGGAGAGACTGGGGGATCCATAGGTAACTGTAGGCACTTCCTGGTAGGCAATGAAAGGGGTAATGAACTCACATTCTGCTCTCAGAGCTTCAGGGCATGTTTCTGCAACTTCTTTGTTTCTCAGAGTGAAGAGACAATAGGACAATGTTTATAGAAGAGTCAGAGACCTGTGCCATTGTGCATGGGACACCTCCTTCAACTTTCCTAAACACTGCTCTGCAGGTGCTAATTTAGAGGATATTCCTTCTGGAACTCAAGTCCAGAAGGTTCACTGTGCTGTGGAGGCATTTCTGGAGTGAGAGAAACTTGAGGCATGGGGGTGTGGGGTCTTACAGTCCTGCCACTTGGGAAGAGGTTTGAGGACTTCTTGGAGCCCTCCTGAGTAGGATGAACTTAGGAGAAGCAGTACCTCCTACCACTAGCCATACAGTCAGCTGGAGTTTGGGCCTCCTCCTGCCCTTTGCTTTGACAGAGGCCTGTGCCACTTGGAAAGCAGATTAAGGGCATCTAGACTCCCAGTTGCAGGCCTCCATCTGCGGTCTAGGGACCCCAGCCCCTCCTCTGCAGGCAGGCCGAGCCCTTTCTTTCACCAGTTAACTCTTTTTAGCAGTCTACCCTTGGGTGCACAGGCCTTCCCAGACTTTTTTTTCTTTTTCTTTTTTTCTTTTTCAGGCAGAAAAGTTTCTTTCTTTCAAGACTTGGAACCAAATTGCTTGGGTAATGAAAAAGTGAAAGCAGAAGTCTTAGAGCAACAGGGACCAGCTGCTGGTTTAACTGCCCAAAACAGAGAGCTTCCGGAGAAACTCCTAGAGCATCTCAGACCACCCCCCATCTCCCAGTGTCTGTCTTTTTCCATCTCTCTCTCTCTCTCTCTCTATCTTTCTTTCAATGATAATAACACGAAAATAAGATGTTTTCATTTGAAAGAAAAAAGAGGGTAGGGGAAAAGAAATTAACTATTGAGGTCCTCTGTCGCCAAGGAAGTTGGGGGGTTGGTTAGGAACTGCCCAGCCTCCTTTTTATTGTATTTGCCAGGCCACCCTGCCAAGGGGAGGATGAGAAGCCTGAGCCTGGTGCCCAATTCAAAGCCCTGTGTGCTTAATAGGGTGACACAAATGTCTGTGCTTCTCTTTGCTTTTGACCAAAAGCCTTAGGGAGGGGCCTCTCCAGGGAACCACGGGGGAGGACTGTGCCAACTGGTTCCTGTCCCTTCAACAAATGCAACTCATTCCCAGCCAAGGCCCAGCCTGCAGTGGCCTGAAAGGCCCGGGATGCCTGCCTCCGGGGACAGAAGGGTTAGGAGACTGGGAGAGGGGCGGGGTGTTTAGACACTGGTCCCGCCCTCCCCAGATGCTTGGAACCTGAGCTTTGCAAGCCTGGCCTCTCTCTGCCTGTATCTCCACGTGTGGTGCTTTTGCCCAAAGGAAACTTTTGGAGAGAAAAAGGTCTCAGAGTTCCCTCTTCTTCTTCCTGCTCCTTCTCCTCTACCCACCCTCGCCCTGGTTGGTTTCCCTCCTCCTTTTCTTGCCCTCCTTGGCCAGGAAGAGCTCTGGCCAAGGTCATCTGGCTGCCTGTGTGGCTGCTTGCCAGGAAGGAAGAAGCGTTGTCTGCAGATCAGTTTATCAGCTGGTTTTCCTGTGCCCGAGCGCTGCCGTTTTCCGGGGACAGCTGCCACCCCCGGGATTCCCAGCCTAAGCTGCGCTGGTGCGTGAGAGCCGTATCAATAGGTCTTTGTGATGCCCGTCAGAATCCAGGTTTCTTATCAAATTACCCATCAGAGAGAAAGAAATTCCGCCTCTGCTACCGGTCATCTCAACTTCTCTTTTCTTTCTCTGCAATTACAACCAATTCCATTTTTTTTTTCTTTTTTTCATTTTCTTCTCTTCCCATAAAAGTTTTAAAGAGAACAGCTAGAAAGCAATTCCCTTGTGCAGCTTACAAGTAGAAGGGCTGGGACTTTGGGGGCCGTGTCTTCCGTGTATTCTGTATGCGGTTTGAGGTCGCAACCTTGAATTTGCTTTCTCTGCCTTGAAATGTGTGCTGCTTCTACCAGCCCACTAGCAAGTCAGGCAGGCAGGCACAGCAGGTATTGAGAAGGCCGCTCTGCAGGAGTTTATATCCAGAGGGTGGTTTGGTTTGTATGTTAGCTAGCCTTGGGCAGCTCCACAGCCCTGGACACTTGAGGGTGTGGGAGCACTCCTGGAAACTTGCCATTAGACAAGGTCATGAGGAAGTGCAGTTCTGGGGAGCACTGATGCTGAAGTATTTATGATATCAGGTGTTTGTTTTTTTTCTGTACAGCAGCTGTTCTGAAGAAGTTGGGAATTCCTGGTGTTTAACATATTAGACAGTCAGTCTTAGCTGGAAGAGTTGGCAGTGACCTGGGCAGTTGCTCAAAAGAGGACCCAGACTTGGATGAATGTTCTCTTGTCACTATCATGAAATGTGTGATAATTTTTGAAAAGCACTCTCCATTTTCACTTGCACTCACAAATTTTCTAGCCAGTTCTTCTAAGTAGAAACATTTATTTATTGATATTTATTTTTACTGCCACCAGGGATATCAGTAGGGCACAGTGGCTGCACTAACAATCCACTACTCCTAGTGGTCCTTTTTCTTTTCTTTTCTTTTCTTTTCTTTTCTTTTCTTTCTTTCTTTCTTCCTTTCTTTCTTTCTATCGACAAGTCTGCAGGTGAAAACCCGAGTCCTTGTGCATGGTCATGTGTGGGCTCTACTGCAGATATCACTGTCTGGCCCAACAGCACATGTTCATTGAAATAACAGTGAATAATGCTTGAATAACTGCCCTTTTGAGATAATGACCTGTCAGCGAGTTGATAAACCGCTAAAGGTGCTTGTTTTAGTTTTCAAAATAATTGATTGTAAGGGAAGGACTAGTGAGCTTCCTACAAAGTAAACTGGGCTTGTACAGTTGCATGAGCTCACTTGAATGGTGTGCTGCTTTGATGTGTGTGCTACCAAGGTTCAAGTCTGGCCCCCACTGCATTCGGTGCAATAATCTCTTTCACTCTTTCCCTTTTTTGCCTGTCTTTATAAAATAAATAAATAAATAAAATAAGCTGGGTCCTCAGGCATCACATTTGTAGGGATCTAACAGCAGTCCATCATCAGAAAGAAAGGAAAAAGAGTTGTTAAAATTCGGAGGCTCTTGCTGGCAGGGTCTAGCTTCACGGGCGGGTAACAGAGACGCGGAGACAACGGCTGGGCAGGGAAGCTGTATTTCTTTATTCAGGAACAACGATTCATAAACTAAACCAAACTAATCACCAAACAGAACTCTGCTGCCTCTTTCCCCATGGCGCACTCTCTCTAACTCTGTAACTCTGGAACCCTCTCGTGGTTCCTCGGGGCGGGGCCAAGCAGGCCCGCGAAATTAGCAGGACTGATCCAATTTTCTTGGCGGGGGAGAGCTAGAACAAACCAATGTAAAGCATACAACACCAAGTAAGACTTGCTTTCCTCTGTCTGAACACAATCCTTTCCGAGAGCACAGGATGTGCTTTCTTCAAAGACTCAGTGGCTTCCATGTTAAGGTGTACATTTGTGTAATTAGGATTCTCTTTCATATCATCCACTCTGAAATGCCTGACTTTAATATCTACAGGCTGGAGCAGGGTTGAAAATGAACCTTCCCAATCAATCAATCTCCCACTGATTTTGGGAACTGTTTTAAAACTTTCAACACCTAGAAAACTCTTGGGAAATTACTCCTGATTCCAAGACACGGAATTTTTGAGAGACAGTGAGCATAGTACATAGAAAATTTAAAAAGTACTATTTTTCCAAAATTAGTCTGTGTAAGACACAGTTGTTTTGGCTTCATAAGACAAATCCTCCCTTCAAGAAAACATTTGCTCATTTGTTTACTCTCTCATTCATTATTTTATGATTTTACTTTTTACTCCCTCAGTAAGAACTTTACTGGACAAGGCTTCTATAAGACCAGAGAGGGAGTCGGGTGGTAGCGCAGAGGGTTAAGTGCACGTGGCGCAAAGTGCAGGGACCAGCCTAAGGATTCCAAGCCCAGGGCTCCCCACCTGCAGGGGAGTTGCTTCACAGGCTGTGAAGCAGGTCTGCTGGTGTCTATCTTTCTCTCCCCCTCTCTGTCTTCCCCTCCTCTCTCCATTTCTCTCTGTCCTATCCAACAATAACAAGAATAACTACAACCAAAAAACAACAAGGGCAACAAAAGGGAATAAATAAATAAATAAATATTAAAAAAAGACCAGAGATATTGTGATGCAACAATGGAAGATGTGATGGAGTTTTAGAAAAATGAAGATATAAAGAGGCAAAACCAAAAGTGCAATAATATACCACACATAAAAAT